>NC_042619.1:210951443-212317158 GCF_901001135.1 Rhinatrema bivittatum
ATGTAGCAGTACTAGACTCCAGTGCAGGCTACAGGCTGTCAGTCATGGTAGCATAGAATTCAGCTAAAATAACAAACAACATGGGTAACATTACTCAAAAAATAAACCATCTAATTAGGAAGAAGGTAAGAAATATCAGCTAAGATAGTTACAAGTTTAGAAAACAGAGTACAAATGATTAACCTGAAACAAGAGAACGATTAGCTATCTCTGTTAATAGATGAGAAAGATGGTCTCGATTCTTCCTTGCCAATTTGCATCTTTAATGAGATGTGACTTCAGCCAGGTTCTGTCTGTCATTTTGCAATGTTTCCAATAAATAAGAAGCACGTACAGATCCTGGCAACAAAGCTGGAAATGTCTGCTGTTCACATGACTTTGGGGTTTTCAGATTTAGAAATGAGTCCTTGACTTATTCAAAGTACAAACACTATCTCTTGATCCTGCTTTGGATGGTTTGACCACTCACACTGTAACTGCGCCAAGGGAGGTGTGCAGAGCAGAAGGTGTTTCATGCACGTGTGTATGCAGACATGAACAAAATGCAAGCACGGAGAGATTGTTTCTGGCAATACAGCAGCAGCTGCCGCCCTGCAGAAATCATTTTCTACACCGATTAAAGAAACCTTTCTCAACACTCTTTGGTAGGATATAAACTAAGGATTTTAATTAAGAAATCATTAATCTACTGTTTAATGTCTCCTCACAGAGCACTTTTAAAGGAGCATTTCCACAATGACCTCAAATAATTGTTAATTCGTTTGATCTCATTTCTATTTATTATATTTAATGCATTTTTGTTTCTCCTGTAACAGAACATCTCATTACAAGGTAAGGAAAGAAAATAATTAATTTGTGGGTGAAAAAAAGCCTACAGTTCAATATCAATTGAAACAACTTCATATTATCCAGGTTAAAAGGTACAGGTTATTTATTCTATAACATTTGGTATACAAAGCAAAGATGTCCTGAAGTTTTTGGCAGAGCCCTGTATCAAACAGTTTGAGAATACACCAAAGCAAAATTGAAGCATTTCATCAAACTGAAAACTGTTTACTTTTAATTAACAATATTACACAGCAATAAAATTCAAGAAAACAATATTAAAAATTACTATTGTAGCTTTGTTTCCTAATGAATCTGAGAATGACTGTGTGAATGAACTGATTTATCAGTTGTTGAAGTGAACCACAACGGCGAATTGGTTAAATTGCACAGTCTTCAGGGAAGAAGCCTGTGTGTCTGTATGAGAGAGTGAGAACATGGAATGAGGAGCCTGTGTTCTGAGCGCATGTGTCATAAGGGTATGTTTGTGAGATTGAGAGCATATGGATGTGAGAGTCTGTGTGTGTGTGAGAAAGAGAGCATGTAAGAGTAGAAGCCTGCATGTGAGAAAGAACATGTAAGAATGAGAGCCTGTGTATATGTGTGTGTGTACGAGTGGGAATCTGCAAGTAAGAGACAGCATGTGAAAGTGAGAGCCTGCATACGAGAGTGTGTGTGGGAGTATGAGCCTGTGTGTGTCTGAGAGAAAGCATGCAAGAGTGGGAGCCTGTGTGAGAGAGAGCTTGTGAATGTATGTGGGAAGGAAGGAAAGAAGACAAGAGAAGAGAAAATAAACAGAATAAAAGAGTCCTTGAAAAAGGAATTAGTAAAACAAAGACAAGGGGAAAAAGGAGACTGGGACCAACTGATTAGAAAAATAAGATCAGATAAGAAAGGAAAGGAAAAAAAATTATTTTGACTTTCAGCAATTGGAACATGCCATCTTTGGTAATGTGCATTTCTTACATATTTGTATTTTGCTTTTTCTTCGGTACTCCACTGTTCAGAGTCTGGTTTCTCAGTCTTTCAGTCTTGCCTGCATATTTCTATTTCTAATTTGTCATCCCCTATTCTGTATTAGGTAAGGGACTGTCTGTAATGCGCATGTGTGACAGAGGTGTACATTCGGCTAGCATGTTGTTTTCTGTAGGGATTTGTAGCAGTCCAGCTTGCTTGCCCAGTAGGTGGTGTATTAATATTCTAGGGCCTAGTGTAATGTTTGCCTTGCTGCCTTTTCATATATAAGGTTGCTACTGTTTGGGTCCTGAGAATTACTGCTGTTATGGTATGGTATGTCATGGCAAGGTTCTAGGTGTTTTTTAATTTAATTTTTGTAAGGGTTTGTGTTACTTCACATACAGGCCGATGCAATATCGGCACAGGGAAAACAGGCACTCATAATAGTGCACTGTTCAACCTCTCTGGGGTGCCCGATTTAATATTTAAATTGGCTGCCATGGTAAAAAGGAGGTGCTAGGGGGAAATTGTGTGCCCTTAATGCTTCTTTGGCAGTGGGTGCCCAGGAGAGGAGGCTGTCAGTGGGTTAGGAAAAGTGTCCCTTTTCCTAATCTGACCACCGGCACGCTTTAAAAAAAATTTTTTTTTAAAAGGTTCTCCTTTTTGTTCCTCCGAATTAATATCGCCACAATAGTAAGTCTGAGGAAGTACAGAAAAGCAGTATTTTCGGCGGTCGCAAGTTATAAAATCGGGTGTAGATTTGTTTGTGCTGGGTTGCATGAACAAATCTATGCCCGAGTGCACCTTTTAAAATTTGGCCCATACTGGTACTTCTGAAAACTCAAAGGTAAGGGCACTTGTGCAAATCCCTCTCCAACCCTGCTCCCATAATGTGGACATCCAGGACCTCACTCACTCGCAACCACCCCCTTACAATCAAATAATTACAGAGACATTAATTTCGGTAAAACAAGGCCGCAGCTTTAATCACAAAGTGGCCTGAGCCTCCATTACACAATTAACAAGAACATCATGAATTTCAGTATTGCAAACCCCCCCCCCCCCCCCCGAACTATCCGCCACCTTCCGGCAGGATAGCTTAACCAACATTCTCCGCTTGCTCTTATGGCCCCCCCACACGCCAGGATCTGACTCCCGCCACTCACCTGCAAGGAGCCAACCTGGGTGGAACCCCGCCGCCAACCTGCAAGGAGTCTGGCCAAGCGGCCCCCGCCACTTTCCGGCAAGGAGCCTATCCCTGACAACCAGCCCCCTGTTGTCAACCACCGCTTGCTTGTTACCAAAATCCATTTAACATAACCAATAAAATAGCTGTTAAGGCTCGGGCCAACCGCCATTCCCCCCCAGCTGCGACAACCAACAACCCCGACTTCCCCCAAATACAGAACAAATAGAACAAAGGGTGGGTGGGAGGGTCGAACGAAACTGCCGACCAGCTCTGCTCGCTCACCCCTTACTAACAAACCGCGCTCCCGCTCCTAGCTACCCCGCGATTCAAAATCCCATTGACCAATCCCCATCCACCACGATGCCCTCCGACTCCTCTTGGCCCAATCCCCGACCGCCACGCTCCCCCTACGCGCCCGCTCCTCTCCTCCCCCCCCCCCCCCCCCCCAACGCGCTCACTCTCGCCCTGAATGATGTCTCGCGCCGAATCCCTTCCCCCCACCCCCACCCCCACCCGACTGCATCCCGCTCCGAGAGTGGGCCTGGGCCCACATTAATCTGACCGCCCGGACATGGGGTCTGACCGGTCTTCCAGGAATGTGGGTAAAATTACATGTATAGTGGCACTATGAAGTGGATTTTCAAAGGAGTTGCATGCGTAAAAGTAGCGTATATTGTAACAATTTTCAAAGGAATTACATGTTTAAAATTAGCAATTTTCAAAACCCCAGTTTTATGTGTGAAAATCCTTTTGAAAATTACTTTTTATGAGTGAATTTTACCTGCCCGTAAGATGGGTAATTTTAAAAAAAACCTTTTATTTAACTTATCAGAAAACACAATTTCCTGGCAACTTATATATCCATGAGATGCATTTTGACAGAATACACAAGATCTTGAACATTTGCATATTGATGAAACACCTCATATGTAGAAGTATGTCCCACTTTATAGCCATGAAGTGACTTTGAGGCTAATATTCAAGGGCATTTAGCCAGATAAGTTATTCAGCTGAATGCCTATCTTGAATATCCCCAGTGCTTGTACGGCTAATTTTTGGCCAGATAAGTCTTTATCTGGATACAGGTTAGCCAAATAACTAATGGGCATAACAGAGGCATTCCAGGGTGAGGTTTAGTTGGCTGAATGTCAGTCAAATAAATTTTGTGACTCTCTCTAGATGTGGCAGACAGCAAGTCTAAAGTTATCTGGGAATATGTTCCCAGATAACTTTAGCCTTAACCAGCTATAGTAGTGATAAACTTAAAAAAAAAAATGACTCAAACAAGCCTGGTTGCTTGAATTGGATCCCCAACTCACAGTAAAAAATAAAAAGAAAATATTATGCCTCTTCCCCCAAAATCCATCCATATGTGATTTTACAAATAAGAGAAGTCCGTCTGATGGCGCACCTCCCCTCCTCTGTCCGTCTGCTCCCTGGTTTGCTAAGTCAACTATCAACAACCCCCTCCTCTCCCTTCCTACCTTCTACCCCCTACCCCCAGCCAAATCCTATCTCTTTCTCCTAACTGGTATCTTTTAAAATCCCTCTGTCTGCACTAGTTTTGCATGACACTGCGATCCCGGGAGCTTCCAGAATAGCACATCTGAAAGCTCTTTTCTTCAATGAAGCATCTGGATACCTATAAACTCCTTTCAGATTACATCCAGCATGGCTTGCTCCTTGCCCAAATGTATTTCCTCCTCTGATATAGATTGAGAAATGACTACTTACCTGATAATTTCCTTTTCTTTAGGCTAGTCAGATGAATCCAGAACCAGTGGGTTATGCACTTCTACCAGCAGTTGGAGACAGAGCAAAGTTGACATCACAGTACACATAACCCTGCAATGACATCAACCTGTCAATATTCTCTTCAAAAGCCAACTGTGGACAGACTAGCAAAAACTTGATTAATAACAGATACCCATTTCAGTTTTCAGCCAACAGGAAACACTGAGCTCAGACAAAGAATGCATCAACACTAGTCTAGGGACTGGACTAACACCAGTAATCCCGGAACATGCAGCCATGGAGGAGGACCATAGCCCAATCATTCGACAGCCAAGGGTGGGAAGCCGGATTCATCTGACTATCCTAAAGAAAAGGAAATTATCAGGTAAGTAGTAATTTCTCATTTCTTAGCATCTAGTCAGATGAATCTAGAACTAGTGAGATGTACCCAGCTACTTCTGAATAGGACAGAAGGTTGCCCACGTCCAGTCAAAACTGCACATGCAAAGGCTGTGTCCTCTCAGGCCTGCACATCCAGACGATAATACCTGGAAAAGGTGTGTAAGGAGGACCACATCACAGCTCAGCAAGTGTTGACTGGCAAAAAGAATCTAACTTCCGTCTATGACACTGCCTGAATCCTAGTTCAATGAGCCATAACTTGACCTCCAGATACCTCACGATATGTCTCTTGACATCCAAGGGTTGCAACAGGTGATATTCCTATGCATCACTTTCCCTATCCAGAGACAGAAGGGAAATGGACTGATTCAAGTGAAAATCTGAGACCACATTTGGCAAAAAGGAAGGAACAGTACGTAGCTGTATCGTCCCCGGTGTCACTCAAAGGAACGGCTCCTGGCAAGACAAGGTCTGCAGCTCAGAAATTCGACACTCAGAACAAATTGCCACAAGAAACACCATTGTCAAGGTCAGTAAACACAAGGAAAGGTTACGAATCGGTCATAACATAGGGCCTGCTAAGAAATCTAAAACCAGATTAAGACTACACAAGGGCACCGATAACCGCAAGGTAGGACAAAGAAGTTTCGCTCCTTTCAAGAAACAGGCCACATTTGGATGAACTGACAAGAGACCACCATTCATCTGACCCCTGAAACAGACAAGTGCTGCTACTTGCACCTTTAAGGAATTAAGGGACAACCCTGTAAAAATTACAAAATGAGCGGTATCTTAACTAAACGAGGAAAAACACCTTGATCTTCACACCAAGCCTCAAACACTTGCCAAACCCACACATAGGCTAAGGAAGTGCAAAACTTTCTTGCTAGTAGTAAGGTGGTAATCACCGCACTAGAATATTCATGCTTCAGCAAACGTGCCCTCTCAAGAGCCATACCGTAAGACAAAATCGAGTCATATCTTCATGAAGAACAGGACCCTGCCGCAACAGATTCCTGTATGCCAGAAACCGGAGGGGGAAGTCTATCAGCATCCTTCACAGATCCGCACACCATGGTCTCCTGGGCCAATCTGGTGCAACCAGAAGCACTATCCCTCTGTGATTCTCGACCCTATGAACCATTCTGCCCAACATGGGCCATGGGGAAAAGGCATAGAGCAGCTTGTCCTCCGGCCATTCCTGGATGAGTTCATTGATACCCAATGACTTTGGATCTCTCCTGTGACTGAAGGATCGAGGAATCTTCGTATTGCAAGAAGTCACCAGCAGGTCTAGAAATGGAAGGGCCCAGAAATCCACTATCAGCTGACATGCCTCGTCTGACAATACCCATTCTCCTGAGTCTAGAATCTGTCTGCTGAGAAAGTCTGCTCTTACATTGTATTTTCCTGCAGTGTGGGAGGCTGAGATCTCCTGAAGATGCACGTCCACACATTCTATAAATTGGTCTATCTCCTGCGACACTTGTTGACTCTTGGTTCCTCTCTGCAGACTGATGTAAGCCACTGTCATTATATTGTATGACATTTTCCAAACTGCTCGACCCTGCAACCTGCCACTGAACTGTAAGCATGCCAACCGGATCGCCCAGGCTTCCAGCTGATTGATGTTCCAGTACTCCAATGCCCTTGCACTCCAGCCATGGAGGCTCTCATCTGTTTTGAGTACTAGCCAGTCTGGGGATGTAAGTGAAACTCCCTTCCTTAGATAATCCACTTGTGGCCACCACTGCAGTTGGGTAGAGACTTCCATCGGCAGGTGGAGCCAAATTGAGTAATCCTGAGACTTTGGATTTCACCGAATCAGCAGGGAATGTTGGAGAGGACTCATATGTGCCCTTGCCCATGGCACCACTTCCAGAGTTGCCACCATTAAACCAAGCACTTGTAGATAGGACCACATGGCTGGGCAAATAGTGTCCGTCAATAGACACAGCTGTGCCATCAACTTCTGTACACGAACCTCTGGCTGGACACCTTGCCCTGCTTTGTGTCAAACCAAACCCCGAGATACTCCAGCAACTGAACAGGCCGAAGACTGCTCTTGGCTAGGTTCACCACTCATTTGGGCTCCGGTACCAGGGAGCTTACCTTGTGAGTCACCAGATGGCTCTCTTCCAGAGACTTGACATAAATCATCCAGTCTTCCAGATACGGGTGTACTAGGATTCAATCCTTTCTCAACTCTTCCACAATCACCACCATTACTTTGGAAAAGGTTCTGAGAGTGGTGAGTGCCTGAAACTGATAATGGCATCCCAAAACTGTGAATGGTAGAAAACATTGGTGCTCTAGTTGGAAGAGAATATGCAGGTATGCCTCAGACAGATCCAAGGTCAGAAATTCCCCCGACTGCACAGCATTTATCACTGAGCACAATGTTTCCATGTGAAAATGAGTCACCTGCAAATGACGGTTGACTTTTTGAGATCCAGGATGCGACGAAAGGAGCCCTCCTTCTTGGTACAATGAAATAAATGAAATATCGACCCATATGTTTTTGGGACATGGGGACTGGAACTACAGCCCTCAGACTGAGGAGTCTTGACAATGTATACTTCACTGCCTGTTTCTTCTCCTGAGAGTGGCAGGGAGATACCATGAATACGTCCCGAGGGAACACTGTGAAACTCTAGCACATATCCTTCTTGTATCACCTCCAGGACCTACTGGTCTGATGTGATGTTGACCCATCTCTGATAAAAGAGAGGTGCCCCCTATCTCCTGTTCCTGGGGGTGGTTTGGCAAACCTTCATTGGGAGGCTCAGGAGGTTCCACTACCTCAGCCTGCACCCCATCTAGGATATCTGGGATGAAAGGACTGAGACCTAACGAAAGGTCAAGTCCTCTGAAAGGTCGCTCCTCTGTAGGATCGAAAGTGCCTGGATCCTTTAGCATGACCTCTCACACCAAAGGACTGTGGCATATGCTTCTTATCCTCTGGCAACCGAGGAATCAGGGTTTTGCCCCACTTATTGACCAGTTTCACCAACTTGCTCCCAAACAAGAGCGAGCTTTTAAAGGGCAATTTCATTAAGTTAGCTTTGGAGGTTGTATCGGCCAACCAATTTCTCAGCCATAAATGACACCTGGCTGCTATTACCAAAGCCAACAATCTGGCTGAGATGTGGACCAAATCGCAGCCTGCATCTGCCAAAAAGGCGGCTGCTGGCTCCATAACTTTCCTGGAATTCACTCCAGATTCATCGACCTCCTGAGAGAAGTAAATAATAGTGAGCCACTAGGGAGCAACAAGAAGCTGTAAAGTCATTGTCACTGCTTCAAATGCTTGCTTAAGGATGGCCTCAATCCTTCTATTGTGAACATTCTTCAAGGCTGCTCCTCCATCCACGGGTATAGTCGTCTGCTTGGAAACGGCACATACAAGTGCATCCACTTTCAGAAAATGCAAGTGCTCTCTTGCCACTGGATCCAGGGGGTACAGGCCTTCCAAAACTCAACCCCCTTTGAAAATGGCCTCCGGGGAGCCCCATTCAAGATCAATCAATTCTTGAATGGCCTCTATAACAGAGGGAAAAAAAGATAAGAGGCTTTAATTAAGAAACCAAAATGGGATTTTTCTTTGGTTCATACCAGAATCAGGTCCAGGTGCTCCCAGAATATTTAATGTCTGGGAAATCAGAGCTGGTAACTCATCTCTATGAAAGAACCGCAACATAATCCTATACGGTTCCAATCCCGGAGAAATGTCCCCATCCTCCAGCAAATCGGGATCAGCCTCCTCATCCATGCCATCTAGATCCCTGTTGGGAAAACCTGCTGCCAATCTAGGAGTACTTTCGCACTGAACAGTAGTACCGGGCAAATGAGGGATCACCACCTGCGACTCTGACCTGGCAGGATTGGTCGGGGCTGAAGACTGTGCCTGAAGAAAGGATTGTAATCCTTGAAAAAAATTCTAGCCAGGAAAAGGCAGAAGGATCCATGCCAAAACCAGAAGGCACCTGTGCTGCACCCACTGGGTTATCTTCCCCCACTGATAAACCGGTTAAGGGAGTTCCAAGGTCAGCTGCCCCTTCCGACATGTTTTTACCCAGGCCCTCATCAGGTTAGGAAGAACCAGGCTTAGTAAAATTTGAAGAAGGTAATTCTCCTTGAGCCTCCAAGCAGCGCTAGCGCAAATTAGAGGGCATGCCAGGCTGAGATGCCCAAATATGACAGGCAGCACAGAGGGAAAGGCACTTAGGTTTCTTAGCTACAGGTGCCATCAATTTGTCAGTATGCTAAACAGGTAACTGATGTATCCAGCTAAATTCATGCTGTAAAATATATGCATCTGAAATTTAGGTGTCCCAAGGCTAGTTGCCCCAAAGCTAGGCACCCAAGTTTTAGGCATCCCAAACTGAGTGTAGAGGAAGCCACCCCTCTGGCATAAGCACATGTCTAACAGACCCGCTATAACCTGGATGTCCAAGCAGGCGTCTAAGTGTCCAAAAACTGGACACACAACCTGGATGCTCAGCCAGATACACTTACACAAATCGACAATCCTCAAGAGGGCAGCCTAACAGGCAGGAAAAGCACATGAAAACACCACAGCAGCCTACCATGCGGCACACAGGGAAAAGCCTAAGAGAGGGACCTAGCTCAAAAGGGGCTGCTCAACCTTCCAGGCTGCCCACGTCCCTTAACCTCCCTCGGGGGCGGGAACAAATGTCAGAATGGTGCAACAAGCATGGAGACCGGTGGAAGGAAGAAAATCCTACAAACTCCTTCTCTGTCTGTCTTTTTATTTTTTTAAAGCTTTACCTGAGCTCAGTCCATCCCGGCTGAGTACACAGACGGTCTCTGGCTGAGGGGGGAGAGGGCATATACCATCACCACTGCGCTCAGTTTCCTGCACCCGCCACCTTTCAGCTGTTTTAACTTAGCTGTTTTAACAGCTAAGTCCATGCCAGCTGAGAAAAGCAGCTACCAGAACAAGGCACTCATCTGAGGAACCACGGAAATCAACTCAGGAATTCTCAACTGGGGGAGGGACCATTTAGTATCATCACAGGAGAGCAGGGTGAATTAAATTTCCTTTATTTCTCCTTTTAAAACTTGAAGCAATCCCCAGTAAGGAGATGCACGTCCACCATCTGCTGGAGAATGAGAATACTGGCAGGCTGATGTCACTGCAGGGGTATGTGTACTATGATTTCAGCTTTGCTCTGTCTCCATCTGCTGGTAGAGATACATAACCCACTGGTTCTGGATTCATCTGACAAGAAGCTACGAAATGAGCGTTTTTTTTCTGAGAATGTGTTTCACAGTGCCAAAATCTCCTTGTACATATGTTATGTGCTTTGGTACCCTCCTTGTAACTGATAATGGCTTTTCATATTTTTGCTGCTAGCTGAGTATCAGTCATTCAGGTTTTTTGGGTTGTTTTCATTGTATTTATGTATGTAGATAGCGATATTCGGCGCTACTTAGCTGGATAAGTTAGGAGTTATTCGGCTAAGTAGTGGTGGTTGAATATCTGGCCCTGCTGAATGGCTACCACTTAGCCAGATAACTAACTAAATAGATAGCCAACTAAGTGGCAGGTGGGGCAAGGGTGTTCTAGGGAAGAGCTGACTTGGATAACTTATCCAAATAAATCTGGTCAGTCCATAGGGCTGTCCTAAAGCTAGCTGGATAAACATCATTTTGCATGAATAGTGCCTGTGTTAAAGAACATGGTTAGGATAGTTTTGAAGATACCACAGTGCATGCTGTCTGTTACATGAAGGGTGTTTTAGTGTGCCTGTGGGCCTCAGCCTGACCCCAGAGGGATCCAGGACCAAACCGAGGGTTGAAGGCATGTTCCACTATGGCAGACGGTCTTACCCTCTGCCAGGCCTGCACGCTCCCAAGGCCAACAACAGGATGATGTTGGAATGTGAATGGTCCTTCGACCATTCCGAGCCCTTTCGGACCTGCCGCTTGGAACGGCATGGAGCAGCAGGCCTGGCCTGAGGATGAGGGCAGACGGGCCTTGACATGAAGACGAGACACCAGGGCTCTTGAAGACATGACACCAGGACTATGGAAGACATAACACTACGGCTGATGCGAAGACATCACGGACTGAGTGGTTGATACAACGGCATCAGGGAAAAGACTCTGAAGTGCAGACATGACGAGGAACTTGAAATCCAAACAAGACAAGATGCAGGGCAGGAGGACATTGGCACTGTCTCTCAGGGCGCCCTACTCAGCCCACCTTCATGGGCGGACCCAATGAGCTGGTCGCGGACCACCCTGTCCCACTGCACGCCCTACACAGCCCGAGGAGGCTGGTCACGGCCCACGCTGAGAACGGGACGAGCGCAGGGAAGGATCCAGTCGAAGTGGGACTCTGACGACGAAGCCGATGTCATCCGAAGCACCAACACGGCTGGCAGGACGAGACTGCTCAGGCGCACAGGACACCAGTCCACCTGCAGGCCTCTCCAACCCGGGAAAGACTTCGTCCGAGGGAGAAGGACCGACAGGACCAGAAGGCTCAGGAGCGCTGACGTAAACATCAAGGAGGGCAGGATACCAGGAAGCGAAACACCAGGAGACGAAACACCAGGACACCTGGACGAGGACCTCAGGCACGAAGACATGGCATGATGAGGAACCGATGAGACGAGGAACTCCATGGAGAAGATAGAAGACTTGACGGAGCTCTGGCAGGCAGGAGCCTCCAGAGTGAAGTAACTCCGATGCAAGGCGAAGACGTACTGTGAAGACAGCCCTTTTAATGGGCTAGGCAGGAAATCAAATCCATAGATGGGACCAGCACACTTCCTGTGTCTGGCCCTTTAACTTCTGTGAAGAGGCACGAGCCGGTGCCTAAGGAAGGAAGCAGGAGCTTGTGCAGGTCCGCGGACAGCGGCCTGCACCGACGTCTTCCACGCAGAAGGCAGGGCTGGCCTGAGAAGCAGGCCTCGATGACGGCAGTGGCTCCAGCTGCTGCAGGAGGCCCCGGGGGTGGCTCCAGCCGCTAATTGAGCCCGGGGATACAGCCTGCGCGCTGCGAAGAGGAGATGACGTTGGCAGCAGCATCCAGCCGCGAAGAGGATGCTGAAAGTCCGCGGCTCTGGCCACGGTGAAGATGGATATCCGGGGCAGCCTCCGGGCCGCGTGAGCAACTCAAGACCGCGGCTCCGGCTGCGCTGAAGGACCCGATGGCGGCGTCTGTGCCGCGTCGGGTGAAGCATGGGGGGAGGTAAGAGAGTGCCTGCTCGCGGGGGGACCCGCGGGCAGGGTTCATGACAGTGTTTTCACTTTGCAAGCTGAGCAGTACCCAGACAGACTTGAGAGAGAGAGAGAGAGAAAGAGAGAGGCAAGAGAAGAGAGAGACTCTTTATAAGGCTCTCATACAAGTAAACTATTTATACCCCGTAGTAGGGGCAACTAGTAACTCGGGGGGAAATTTTGGTAGTGGCCTAGGTTTTGGAGTGCAGTTTTACATGCATAGTCAGAGGTCCGAACAGCACAGTACACAGATTTTTTCATGTTCTAAACCACATGTGGTCTTTCACACACTAGTGTTTAAGAATATTTGAGGGACTGATGTATTAATAGCACAACCATTAGTGCATGTTTGACACACTTTTTGAATGCTTGTGTAAATGGCCTTTTGAAAATTGCTACTTTTACGCATGTAACTCCTTTGAAAATTTACTCCATAGGGCTGAATTTTCAAAATCTTTTACGCACATGAATGAACTTTATGTGTGTAAATGGACTTTTGAAAATTGCTACAATATATGCTACTTTTACACATGGAAGTCCTTTGAAAATTCATTCCTGTAAGATCAATTTTGAAAGGGATCTAGCTGATTAGAAGAATACCTTTCAAAACTGACAAAGGCTGATTTAGCGACCTAAGTTCACTTGGAGGATAGATTTAACCGGCCAAATTCTGGGCAGACCCAGGTGCAGTTTTAGTTCAGGGGAACAAAGTTAGGCCACTAGCACCTAGCTATCTAATTTGGCAGGCCAAATCTAGACATTGAAATAGGACTAAATCTGGCTGGCCACCTTCTCTCCTGAAACCAAAATAAAAATAATAATTAAAAAAAAAAAGCAAGCATGTCAAGCCCCAATCTCCCCTCTCAATCCCCTTCCTAATTAAAAAAAAGAACTGGTCAGCATCCTAAACCCACTGCCTCCATCATGATCCCCTTTTCAACATGAAAAAAAGAACTAGTGGTGCTCAAATCCATTGCACCTTGCTCCCCTCCTGATTCCCTTTACAATTTGAAAAAAAAATTGGTGACACCCAACTCCCCCGTCTAATCACCAGTGGAAAGAGGTTATCCTGGGGAAAACTCTGGGGATCCTGCTGCATCCTGGGGGAATAAGGGAGAGGATTGGGAAGACATTGGGGATCGCTTTGGGGATTTCCTTAAGCTGGGAAGGGGCCCAGGAGTGGGGTGCAGAGAGTTTGGGAGTTAAGAAGGGGATTGGGATGCAGTGGGGAGGGGGGCTTCAGGTGCCACAAGTTCTCTTTTTTTGAAGTTGGAAAGGGAATTGGGAGAGGGTGGTTGGGGGGGGGGGGGCGGAAGCAGGTGCTTTATAAAAAAAAGTACAGGGAGGGGAATTGGGATGGGATGCTGAACACTTTTTTTTAATGTAGGGGATATGCAAGCTTTAAGTTTTGTTCAGACTTTTTTTTTAACCAATTAACACTGATTTTCAGTATTAGCCAGTTAGGTTTGCTGAATCTAACCAATCAAATTTTGAGAAGTTAGATTTTGCCAAATTTTCGTCTGAACTACAAACCGATTAAGGTCAACCAAAAATGTGGTAAAGATAATGGGATTAAAGTTATTTGGTTATCTGACCAGCTCTTTGGGGTTTTTTTTTTTAATATTACCTCATACTTTTAGCAAACCAAAAAAATGCACTAAAACATAACAGCCTCGTATCTAAATGACCATGCAATGAATTTTGATGTGCTTATTAGGTATTAATGATATTAATGCAACCCTTGTGATTCTTGTAAAAAAAATATATATATTTTTATGTTTATCTGTTATTTAACCTTTATTCCAAGTCTTTATCTTTTCTTTTCGTTTGTTAACAATTATAATTAGAAATGTTCATTGTATTAGACTAAGGAAATTTATTTCCTGCTTTTTGTTTAATGTAAACCGGTATGATTTACATCGGATGTAAGAATGTCGGTATATAAAAATCATAAATAAATAAATTAATTAATTAATTAAAGAACCGCCACTGGCATGATTTTGTGCCGGTAAAGATTTTAAAAGTTTGCACAATCCGTGTACATGTTCACACTGGGTTGAAATTCAGTGATTTTTCATCATGTTGGGATTTTGCCTGCAGGCCTAGCTGCAGGCAATCCTTACCTCCGCCGCTGATACTGTCTTCGCGTGGCCCAGAGGTTGCTGCTGTACTGGTGCCTCCGCGGTCCTAGTGCCGCCGCCAGGTGTTCCTCTTCGTGGAAAGAAGCCACCGCTGCTGCTGCCTGTTTCCTCTTCGTGGCAAGGGGTGCTGCCGCCGATGTTATTACCTGCCTAGCCTCCCACATGGCATGGACGCCGTCGCAGGCTCCTGCTTCCTCTTCTCCTCCATAGGTGCGGGCACATGCCTCTTTTCCTCTCTTAAAGTGCTAGTGGCAGGAAAAGACCTGCGGCCCTCATCTATGACATCATCCATACTCACCTGGACCAGCCCTATAAAAGGGCCCTGCTTCAATCCCTCTGTGCCTTTGGATCCGGTCTTCACAGCATCTGTGGTCTTCCTTCCGGTCCAGGTCCTCCGTGGGGGATGTTGTCCCGTAATGCCCGGGGATGACAGCTCTGATACTGTAGGAGTATAAGGCGTAGTTTACATTGTAAAGTGCCCCTGTCCTCTACTCTATGTAGGCAAAACTACACGGATGTTAAAAACCCGTATGATAGAACATTGTTCGAATATTTGCCTACATAGAGTAGATGAGCCCTTGGTTTCTCATTGGATTGAATGCGGCCATTCTATCTCTGACCTCAGCTTCACGGTCATTGAGGTGGTCGCGCGTGCCCCCCCCGGGATTGCGACTTCCCAGTGTTCCTTGGGCGCCGGGAGCAGAGATGGATCTTTACATTAAATACAGTGGTACCTCAGGGTCTCAACAGAGAAATTGAATGGAACCTCTTTTATTAGGTTGTCATGGGGTTATGCCGGGACGGATCCGCTGATACCTGCACCAGTGTCTTGTGTGACTTGCTTATGTGCAAGGTTGTTGCTGCTTCTTCTGCATCCAGTAATTGAAATCTCTCATTATTATTGCACTGCCAAATTGGTGCATCTTGTCCAGCAATTCTTCTGACTGTAGATAGTTCACTATTCTTTTTTTCAGCAGTGACTCCATTACTTTTCCCACCACAGAGGTGAGGCTAACCGGCCTGTAGTTTCCAGAATGTTTTTACATGGTTTTGGAAGGAAATGTCAAATAACCTGTTAAATTGGTCAGCAGTGCAATATAAAAAAAATCTGTGCATGAGGGGCAGTGTGGTTTTGGTTTGGCATTCTGAGTTTTGAGTAGCAGAAGCATTCCTCATTTATGGGCTCCACAGCCTGATTTCAGAGGCAGTGACATTTTTTGTTAGGTTTTGCAGAATCAGAAGACTTGAAGAAGAGAATCCCCATACGGGTCCCTAGCCTTGATCCTGGGGAAGAAACTTTACAATGGCCAGCATCCCATAGTCTGGAAAAGACTGTCTTGTGAAAGTGGGAGAAGACTTGGTGTTTTGTAAGAGTTTTGTTTTTGGAGACTGCTCTTGCCTGAAGAGGACTGTCACCCCTGCCTTGGGAGGTCAAGATAGAGTGCTATGATTCCTTCCACCCAGCTGAGGAGGGACAGCAGTAACCTGACCGAGAAGAAGAAAGACGTTTTTTGTAGGGACTTTTGTTCTTGTTGTTTGGGGAGGAATTTTGCCATCAGTTCCTGCCCGCTGAGAAAGAGTTAAGATTTTGAACTTTGGGGCTTCTTACCACCAGGAGTCCAGATTTTTGCCATCAGACAAATAGATAGGTGAACCTAGCTCCACTAGGAGCCCACTCTCTAACCCTTAGTGTGGGGTCTTTTCCTAGTGCTTGCCATCCTTAATGACATTGACTCAGCTAATATAACTGAAAAAGAGGCATCTTGGGAATGTTTATTTTTGTGAGATGATAAAATAAAGAATTTTGTTGAGAATCAGACATTAATTATTTTTGGCTGCAGTATATTTTTGTTGAACACTCCACCAGTGAGTCTAATGTCTTTCTTCACTGTCAATGGTGCCTTCAAGCAAGTACATCAGAACAGTGAATACACCTGTGAGATTAACCAAAGAGAGATTGAGAATGTGTGTTGGTACCTTACCCTGTGAGCCTAGGGCCCTGGAAGTTTATCCTCCTCCCCACTGGAATGAACCTCAGCACTCAAGGGCCAGTGGACTGAGTTTGGCACAAGAAGAAGGAGAGTTGGGAGTAAGAGTGTCCCCAGGGACAACGATGTGCCCCTGCATTCCAAGAGGCCCCCAAAGAGGGAGTTACAAATGGAAGGATGCTGCCACCACTGTAATTAAAGGAATGTCAATAGACAACAACATAGCAATAATCCTGAAATCTCTGAGTATATCATTTTTGACAAAAAAGAGCTAAAATCTAGCTAAGCTGTTGAATGGAATTAAGTGGAGAAACAAGACATCTGCTTTTTCTAAAACTGTTCTGAAATCCTTAACATTTCGTAGCACACTTTGTCACTGCAAGCGGGGAATGGTAATTAGGACTGCGGATTATCATGGAAATCCTGGGTCCTTGTTACTATAATTTGTCTGTGACTTCTGCTACTTTCCTATAATTGTATAGCATTACTCCTGTTGGGAGTGGTCAATCATCTGTGGACCTCAAGATTACTTCCAATTTTCAGCTGACCCTTCTAGCACTTTTAAAGCTTGTTTATGTTTAAAAGACACTCTTCTTTTCAAACACAGCCTCTATTAAACGAGTTATACAAATGTTTTAAACCTAAACAGTGCAAACTCAAACTTATTTTGCCCAAAAAATAATAAATCATGTTCACCAGTTTTAGCAGGCATTCCATAATTTTTGCCATTTTTATCAGTCCTCAAGTAATATTTTTCCCAAGACAAACACCTTAATTATAATAAAATAGTGTGTACACTATCATACAGGAAACTTCAAGGATCAAAAAGGATGATTTTAGAATTGCTCCAATCATTCAAAAGGCAACTTTGAATGAGGTATTTAGGTGGACATTTTCAGTCCTACTACATAGCTAGTAGGCCCCTGGGCACTTTGAACCCACGGGTCTCCAAACTCATTTTCAATGGCACACTTTCCAAGTCTTACCTGGCGCAGACTACACCAGGAAGTACGTGCAGAAAGTTAAAAATGAACTCCTCATGCGTACTTTGCCAGATTCGCCCTGGCACCACCCCAGCCTCACCCCAGGTGCTGCCCCTTTTCCTTGCACTGGGAGAGGGAGTCAGCAACTTTGAAAGGGGCTTTTGTTGAGGGTAAACACCATTCACCCATGGACAATCCCTTTGAAAATTGTATCTTTAGAGACAAAGGAAATATGACAATTCAATAAAATAATCCCATTCTGCCCAAATCAGTAACAACACTAAGAAGACTTCTTTCAGATACTTCAGCTTTTATTATCAAACTAAGGCCTGGATTCACCATTCTCCCGCGGTGTTTTCGCTGCCGGCTTTCGCACCCAATAGCGCCACCGTGAAAGGTGGTGCTATTGGGTTCGCTACTGGCGACGATAACGTTGCTTACTTTATTGCAGAAAGCGAAGACACCGTGGAGTCCGCCTCCTCACTGCCCCGACTCCTCCCCTCGCCGCCCCAGCTCCACTCCCAGTATGCTATCGCATGCAATAAGCATTTCAAAATGGCCCCCTAAGCTAGTAGGTTCACCTAAATGGACAGTAAGCTACCTTGAATTATGAATACAAAGGTTTCCCTTTTAGAAAAAAACTGTTATAAATTAGAGAAAGACTTGCATAATTGCGAAATGAATTGTATATAAAGAGGTTTAACAAGTTGGCAGTTAAAGCAATAAAACCGTGTTAGAACTGCATAGCTTGTAAGGCTTTGAACACAGGAAGAGTAAATGGCTTCCTCTCATCATCACTGCTGACTGCCGTTCATTCTTAATTCTGTACTGCATCAGTGGCCTCATGAACCAGATACTAAAAGGGAAATTCAAATCTATCCAGGAATTAAGACATTCATAGAGTTACATTTCTAAAGATTTCAGCAAGTAAAATTGGAAGTTAGGTGTGTAAGTAGCATATACATGCAGAAGTAGTATATTGTAAAGACCTGAAGTACGTGCTTGTTCTAGCAGTATAATTGTTAAATGAAAAGAAAAGAAATAGTTTGGGACATTTCAGGCCAGGTTTCAGAAGTTTGCAGGAAACCAGCCATCTTCTCTCTTCCCTCTGACCCGATTCCCATCCAACCCCTCAATTCTGTCTTCCCTGCAGTCATCCCTTCCATCTATCACATCTTCAATCGATCATTTATCATTATGACAGTCTCCTCATACTTCAAACAGACTGTGACCATGCCACCCCTCAAAAAATCTTCACTGGACCCTACCTGCCCTGCTAACTATTGTCTCATCTCCTTCCTCCCTTTTGTATCCAAACTGATTGAATGGCTGTTCATCTCTGCTGTCTTGACTTTCTTTCATCTCAAACTGTTCTGGATTGTAAAATTCTGACTGCTGGACTAGGCCTTCCTAAGCTTGTGCCAACACATGTCAAATACATGCTGTGCTGTTTGCTGTAAGGAAAGCAGCTAATTATAACTACAGGATGTGGGCCTAAATCAGCGAGAAGTGAAGGACATCTCACAGGACATGAGTGTGTGCGCTTTATGAGAACCAATTACAAAGGAGAATACAGAGACTGATAAGAGATTATCTATATCTTCCTACAAAGTACTGTGGGGAGATAAAAATAGAATGGAAAATTGGACCCGAAAGAAAGAAAAGAAGAAGGAGAACAGATATTGGGGTGCAGGTGGTCTAGAGAAAGGAAGTCAGGCCAGAATGACGCATTTAGAAATGATCAATACTTAGTAAGGATAACTAGAAAAAATATATATAAACCTTGTAAGGTTGTGATATAGGGAAAGAAGAATCTCAAGGCGTTCAGTGTTTCTTACTGACCCTGTATTCTCCTTCCCAGACATTTATATTGTGATTGGCCAATCATTTATTTACTATAATAAACATCCTTCTAAATTTCTAAATTTCCTCTGAGTCTTGTGTCTGGTATAGTGGGGTAAGAACCATACAGGATTCACTCCAATCTGGCTTTTTCGCCCTGTATATGTCATAGAATCTGTTCTTGCCAAAGTCTCCAGTGACCTCTTCATGGCCAAGGCCCTTTATTTAATCTTTTATTTCTTAACTTATCCGCTGCTTTTGACACTGTTGATCACTATCTACTCTTTCACACACTGTACTTGATTGGATTTCAGGACTCTGTTCTGTCTTGGTTTTCTTCTTACCTCTTTCATTGAACTTTTATTGTATCTTCCAATGGTTCTTCCTCCAGCGCTATTCCATTAACAGATGATGTGCCTAAAGGCTGTGTCCAGGGCCCTCTTTTCTCTCTATGCTTCTTTTCTCCTTGCTTAAATCTTCTCTTACAGCTTTCAGTACCATTTTTCTGCTAACTCCCAGATATACCTCTCTACACTAGAAATTGCACCAATAATCCAGTTCCAAATTTCAGCTTGCATATCTGACATCACCATCTGGATGTCCTACCACCACCTTAAAATGGCAAAGACAGAAGTTCTTGTTTTCACCCTTCAAACCCTCTTTCCTGTTTTTCTGTCTCTATGCTCTCATTCTCCGAGTTCCCTCATCCTATAACCTTGGGGTCATCTTGATACTTCTTTATCCTTTGCTACATATATCCAAAACACCACTAAAATGTGTTGTTTTTTCCTCTGTTTCATCACTAAACTCCATCCCTTCCTTTCTCATCTCCTTCATAGACTATTGCAACCTGCTTTTCATGGGCTTCCTGATGAACTTTCTCTACTGTAATTGATTCAAAATTCGACTGCATGACTTATCTTCCTTCAGCATTGCTATAACCATATAACCCTCTTCTCGAATCACTTCATTGGCTCCCTGTCTGCTTCCGAATACAGTTCAAGCATCTGTAATTGACCTATAACTGCATTCACTCAGCAGTTCCTCATTACCTTTTTTCATTTTTCTCTCCCTACATCCTTCCTTGTGAACTCCATTCATTGAGCAAGTTGTTCTTATCTGTGCTTTTCTCCTTCATTGCCAGCTCCTGCTCCCGTGCTTTCCATCTTGCTACACCATATGCCTGGAATAGACTTTCTCAGTTGGTGTGTCAATGCTCCTTCTCTGGCCATGTTCAAATCCACCTTTTTGAGCTGCTTTTAAATCTCACTCAGTTCTACAAAAAATACATGACTCATTTGTCATGTAAGTTTGTCTTATCTACATTATAAACTCAATGAAGCAGGGACTGACTCTTATGTGTATCTGTACCGCACTGCATAAATGATAAATAGTAGTAGTAATAGTAATAGTAGAGGGAGGGGAGAGGAATGAAGTAGACCGAAGGGAAGGGAGAGTAGAGAGATGAGTGCGCATGACGGGAAGGGAGGGAAAGGGAATGGAAGGCAGAAAACTGAATGAGTGAGGAGAGGAGTAAGAGAGGGGGAAGAGCGAGTTTGCCACACATAACTTTATACCTCAGGGGTAGATACAATGGAAGGGGAAAACAGGGTTCCTGGGGGTATGGCAGGGTTACCAATTTCTGAGAAATCTAGAAATTTAGATGTATTTATTTAATTTATATTCCACTTCAGCCACACACCTGGGAATCCTTCACCTACATCCTCCCTTTCCTTGCACTTCAAATCAGCAAAAGGCCCAGATCCCCAACTCAGTGCTCCCACCCGCACCCCAATTCAGCAAACTCTGATGGAAAAATCTCACCCAGTACACAGTCATCTCAGTTATTTGAAATATCCTATGTATCCCTTCCTTTGAAAAGTATGGGGAGCCCCACTCTAATATATCAAACCACTCACACACCCCCCCCCCACCCCAACACCCTTTCCCCTTTGTATAGAAATCTGTTATTCACTTGTATTTTCTGGCAAAATATCATCTTTTACTCTAAACTTCTCTTTCTCTTCGCAAATTAGGAAGGAAGTGTTAACTCCCAAAAACGAATTAAGAAACGTATTAAATTAGTCCAAAAAGGCATTGCCTTATTTTTGTATTTGTTTGTTGACCTTTATTTTTGTGTATTCAAGTGGACACTTTATTGATTGTATTCTAACATTTACATTCCTGAAGCATTTCAAACTATTCCCTTTTAGGCTGCTTCCGCAGAATATGATTGAAATCAAGTTTACATAAGAAATGGAAGAAAAAAGTGTTTGGCCACCATGCTTTGTCTCAGCAACAAGCCAGCAAAAGTCCAAAGTCCAACTGTTTCCATAAAGCCAGGATGGAGTCCTTCCACCTACCCATCCAATTTCTCATGCCCCAAATGAAGAGATCTAATTATTATTGAAGTTACAGTCCATACTTAGGTCAATGAGGAAGACAGGGAGATTTCTGGGAGAGACTAGCTTGACTGGGGTTTCCTGGTTTATACCTCCACTTTTTGCCTGTGTAAGTGGTAAGATGAATGAAATCACAGAAAAATGATGAGCGTACATCTTACTGAGAAGCCATTTAAAATAATGCAGATGGAGGTTGTTTTGTTTATTGCTGGTGAATCTTTGGGTCAATAATTGGATGCACTGTCATCAGTCATCATAATGACCAGGCACTACAAATTAGCAGAGGTGATAACAGCAACCTAATTCACAACTTTGCCCAACCAGTTCCACTGCCTCTGTATAAATTGCTGGAGAATGATGATTTTCACAGAAAAGAAACTCTCCTCTCTTCAAGCTATCACTTAGCCCACTGCAAAGGCCTTTCCTTAACTGTACACTAGCTAGGTTTCTAGGTCAGGTTTCTACCAAGCACCCAAAATGTTCACTTACCATTGGAAGCATGTAGGGGTTGTAATGTGCATTTAAAGGGGCCTATTTCCTATGGTGACATACCATGCAGAAAATTATGCTGAATTTACTAAACTGTGGTACTGAGTTTTGCAGTTTAGTAAATGCTGCAGTAGGTTTCCATATGTTCCCAGTTGTGACCACATATCCTGGGGCTACCATTTTTCAAAGAGGCTACCTGACCTCAGAAACCCCATTCCCCCAGACTCGAGTTAAAGCATCCCTTGGGGTCTAGTGGAAACCCTCTCTCCCATCCCCACCTCACGTACCTCAACCTGAATTTTAAATTCAAAGTAAATGTCAGACCTCCTTAGCCCCTACCAAAACCCATCCCTCCCCCCAGGAAAAAGCTCTACATGGAGCAGCAAAGGAGTGTCGGGGACAACCAGTGCCATTTTGCATCATGGTGCCAGCTGGGCAGGAGTGAATGGACATTGCTACTGCCCCCACTAGATTCCAGGTAGTTCTAATAAGTTTTGGGGGTGGGTTCCAAGGCATGGGATCCTGGATGGATGGGGAATATTTTTTGAAAAGGTCAAGATGCCAGAGCTGAGGGTAAGAGAGGGGGTCCCACTACACCCCCAGGGATACTTTTACTCAGGGCTGGGGAGAGTTCTGGATCAGTTAAAATCAACCCCAGGAGAATTGGAACATGAGTTAGTGTTCCAATATCCCAGAGTGAGGCATGGTTAACGTAAAGCAAATTATGTGGCTTGCAAACATTAACGCAGGCTATGTATTTGATTTGCATGGTATTGAGCTGCATTGTACTGGGTTTGTGGCCTTGGAAATAATGTGCAGAAATTCACATTCTGTAAGTTAACTCTGTGCTAATGCCTTTTAACTCGCAGTAAACACTGTTTACAGCATGAATGCATTAGCACAGTTAAGTAAATCACCCCCAAAGCTATTTAAGTAGATACTTACTTTTGGTCTCTCCTACTGCTGAACTTTCCAAAACAGAAGGACTAAGAAAAATGAAAAAGAAAAAAAAAATCAATATTCATGCAAATGCATTTTCTTTACACTTTTAGCAAGCAAAGGTACGATAGCAAATCATTCAGTGAACATGAATAAACCACTATCAGAATAAAAGTCTCCAAAGTAATGATGTAAGACTGAAAATGAACTGCAAACCCCCAGATCTCTCTTCCAGTTTCAATAAACTTTCACATTACATAAAACAATCCCAGTTTCTAAACCTCTGAGACAGCTATATCTTTCTCTAAAGATGTTTCTTTAAGGGGAACATTTTCAGTGTCCCTGTGAACACTGCAGGCCTGCAGGTGCTTTATATTCATAGGTCTGCAAGATCATTTTCAAAGGGAAACTCCCTGCTGAGTTTCTTCTTGAAAATCCAGGTGCCGTATACTTTGCATGGGCAAAGTGGTAAAGTATGCCCAGAGATTTCAAAATGAAATCCCAGCAAGTACTTTATTCTCCATGCCCCAACCTGCCCCATCGCCTGGCATTTTTAAGCATGCTGTCATACTGTATTTATTTATTTTTATTTTATTTATTAGCTTTTTATACCGACATTCGTGGGTACATCATGCCGGTTTACATATAGCTAAAGGAGGAAAATACAAAAAACAGGGATGGGGGGAGGGGAGCAGCTAGGAAGTAAGAAGGATCGAGGAAAGGGAGTGAGGAAAGGACAGATGGAAAAAATATAGGCACAGTACCTGGTGGGGAATGAGGTACAGAGATGAATGAACCATCCAATAAGTATTATATACATCATTGTAAATAATACACTCAGAAACCATCCGATAAGTATTATATACAACATTGTAAATTATACACTCAAAAAAGCACTATGTACAACATTGAAAATTATGCAATCAGAGAAAGTAAGGGGTCTAGGGGACAGGTGGAAGGGGAAAAATACACTGCTACAGAATTGTGCAATCAAATCAAGACCCAGGGAAAAAAGGGGAGGGAAAGGAGGGTGGGGGATGAGGGGGGGATAAGCACTATATACAATCATGCCTCATTATACAGTAAACAAGATGGCAAGACAAAGGGGGAGATCGGGGGGAGGGGGTGGAGGGAGGTTTTCATTTCTGCCAGTAATGAAAATGGCCGACAAGTTTATCGGTGGCCATTTTCATTACTGGCAGACGGCCGGCTATGAAAACCGAGGCCGAGTTTACCGGCGTTGGTCTTCATAACTCGGTGGTGTGCTGAGTTATTTTATTTATTTTTTTTTACTTTAAAAAAGAAGTACTGAAAAGCAGTTTTTTCAGCTTTTCTATACTTCTTTTCAATGCGCTCAGCTATTAACGCACATTTATCTTTTTGCATTTGGAGTGAATGAGTAAAAGCCTCATTCACATGCATTTGCATTAGGGGGTGGATTAGCGCCTATTTAACCCGCGTCCGACAGCGGGTTAACAGTGCGCTCGGCTGAGCACACTGTATTGCATCATCTCCAGAGAGATTGAAGGGGAGTTGTGTGAATAAAGGGTCCATCATCTCTTTTTCTATGTGCCCCTAGGTGCCACCCCAAGGATCCTGTCCACCCAGTGGTTACACAGTTTTTTGTGTGTAAATGGGATTTTGAAAATTGTAAATTGGATTTGTGCATGTACTACAAAGAGGTGGTCCAGAGATGTAGATGAGCAGGGTAAACCATCTATGCACATACTTTTGATTTCTGAAACATCTGCATACATACTTGCATTTCCCACCTAGCAGGTGTAAATGTGTACATGTATGCCACACCGGGTTCTGTGCAAAGATGCTAATTTTCAAAGCAAGCTTACACATGCAAGTGCGCCTTGGAAATTCAGGCTAAAATCCGTGTATACTTTCTACATGAAGTCTTTTCTGCTAAGTGTGCTGTTACAAAATTAAAATGATTAGCCTCTTGTGGAGCTTGCAGTCTGCAATTTCATTTTCAAAGGGAAAATTCCATCACACTGTAGGTGCAAATCCACACACTTTCTATATCTGCACTGTAGCAGGCGCAAAGTACTACCCAGCAGAAGTTAAGCGCAGAGATTTGATTATGAAATCCCTGCACATAATTTCCCTCCCCTGATCTAACTCCTCCCCTTTTCCTCAGCAGATAAAAGTTTTCATGCTGTGAACTTTCAAGGGGGTAGGGGGCAGGGGGCAATAATTAGATCAAAAGACAAAGGGTACAAACATTGGAAGAAAATTTCAAATGAACAACAAAAAGTTCAAACCCAAAAGTTGAATATTATGTCAGAGAGTAGCCCAGATATAATATATGAATCGGCATAGCCAGAACCTACGTATTTCTCACAAGAATTGCTAACGGTCACATGGTATAAGCTACCATAGCTATGCAAACCTTTAGAAGTTCTAGAAAGAACTATGTAAGTTCTGAATATAACGATTTATACATTTTATATGGTCTATGCTCTGACATAATATTGAATTTTCAGGATTGATTTTTTTTGTCATTTACTCATGTAAAATGATTTGATTGTTCCCCCTCAAGAGAAACTTCAAAAGTATTTTAATTATTATTACTGTTTAAACAAAAGTTGTCACAATATGTATTATTTTCTTCATTCTTAGCACTGCAGTAACTGTAGAAATTACATTTAGGCTTAAATTTGTCAACAAATGCTAGCAGTGGTGCAGATGATGGAAACAGAAAACTTAAGAAACTTTTGGATACGCAGTCATAACCTCTGTTATTGGAAGATTAGACCAAACTTCTGTGTAGAATAAAATTAAATGTGATCTAGATTCAGGGACATTGTTTAAAGAGAAGCACCTTTTAGTATTTCCATTTCATAGTTGTGACTGTGCTATTGGATTTCTGAGAGAGAGAGAGAGGCCATAATGCCCTCCCCCCCAGATAGGTATTTATATCTCTATGGGAGGCCCCCCTAGTAACTTGAGGTGAGGTTTAGGTATTAGTGTAGGGGGTTAGGGGCCACTTTGACAATCAAAGTGAGATGTCGAACAGAACAGTGCTCTCTTGTGAATTTTTTATGACCCTCGGAGTGAGGAAACTCACCTAAAGATGAGATTTGTGCAAAGTTCTCTCAACCTAGTTTGATGTTACCCAGCTAGAGAGTCCATTAAGCTAGGTTGAGAGAACATTACACAAATCTCATCTTTGAGTGAGTTTCCTCACTCCAAGGGTCATCAAATCCTCCTCTTTTTCAGATTTGCATCACACCATACGATATGGTGCTATCACATGCGATAAGGCCTTAACGCCTTATAGCATTTTGATAAATGAGGGGGTAAGTTTCTTTGGGCCACAGTGCTGGATGCTGCAGCACAGGAGACATGACATCAAATCTCCTGTCCCATGGGGCCATCTGGGATCAGCATATCACAGAGATGACATACTCCCAGGAAAAAGAGAAGAGGAATCCTGCTCCTGCAGCTGAAGAAAGGATGCTGAGGGAAAGTCTCAGAGAAGACTTTATTTAATTTATTAAAATGTAATATCCTGTATGTTATCCAAGCCTAGGGAAGAGTACTTGAGTCACTTGGACATGCCACTTAGTGAGGCAAGTATTAAAAAAAAAAAGGGGGGGGGGGATAGGAGACTTTTAAAACCTTGCTGACACAGGCAGGGTGTTTAACTGTTCTAGCTGTGATCCAGCTATTCATGCCAAGTGAAATAAAATACCCAAGCCAAGTTTACGATCTCATTGTTTTAGCATGCCTTATTTGTACTTAAATCTTGGTAGTCCCTTTATTCCTCAGAAGCTGAGCAGAATTATCACATTGAAGCAGACAAATGCAAGCAAGATTTCTAAGTTTTTCAGGTTGTCACTGCTAAACAGATAAGCACAGCTGGTTCTGCTGACTACTTTTAAGGAAGCGAGAGGAAGGAGAATTTTTAAGTCTAACACTGGTATTTGCACAACTTAGGCCATGAATGACAATGATTAATTTTACTTTAAAAGGAAATGCTTAGTTAATTTGTGCTAACACTAATGTTATTCTCATTCTACAGAAATGCAAAAACTAGGCCTTGAGGCGATGTATAATAAAAAGTCGTGCACACAGTCTGCTTTCGAAGGCAAAAGTGTTCTTCAATTAAGCATCCTTGTAATTCTTACAGAATCAATCTCTGCAGCCTTCACACAGCACTTCCCTTAAGGCTGCATAAACTTGCTTTAAAGCTAATTTTTATCAAACATTCTCTTCTGGGATTAGCAAACATCCTAGGGGCACTGGAGCAGACAAACTCTAAGAGAAAGCTCAGAAAATCTGAGTAGGGTTTTCTGAGCATGTTCAGGACCATACCACAGTCAGACTGAAGACTCTGCAGCACATAGACACAGGATAATGTTGCAATAGTGGTTTTATTTTAAGATGCAAATATAAACAGCTCCACAGCAGGTAATTCAATGGTAACTAACAGGTAGGATAAGGCTTAGTCTTAGTCCAGATAAGCAGTCTGGGTCTTTTGCACAGCAGAATCCTTTCAACAAGAAGACATTCACACTTCTCAATATAATAGCACATTAATACATGGGTGGTAGAACTCCTCTAGGATCCCATACCATCTGGAGGACCGAGTGGACCTTGTGTCCGCGAGGTCTATGTAATGTGGGCCCAGGCCGACTCAGCAGCATGCCGTTAGGAGGGGGAAAAGGGGGGGGGGGGGGAGTGAGGAAGGACTCGGCGAAGGGGGGGGGGGGGGGGGTGAGTAGGGGTTAGGAGCAGCGTTCGTGGCGTCAAGGGATTGGGGGAATTTGAAGGCGCGAGAGAGAGGGGGGCGGGGGGGGGCGTCCTGATTGGCGGGAGGAATTTGAAAGTTACTGTTCGGGGAAGCGGGGAGTTAGTCGGGGGATCGCGCGGCGGCGAGGCAAGTTCAGCGGGAAGCTGCTAATTTCTAGCGCTATTGCGGTGGACTTGCCTTGTGTTTTTCTGGAGCTTGTCGGCGGACGGGAGCAGCGGGCAGGCTGATGGCAGTCGAAGGAGACGGTGATTTATCTTGGTTGGTCGATTCCGAGGAGGCGGCCTGGTTACCGGTGGAAGGAGAGGAGGATGAGGAGGACGAGCGGGTCGGCCCGATGCGGGTGAGGCACGTTGAGGCGCATGCAGGAGAGGAAGTAGAGGCGGTCCGTCGAGCAAAGGGGGGGGGCGGAGCCCCAGGCGGCGATCCAGGTCCCGGCTCAGGGCGGCCCTCGGAGGCGCCTGTTCGGCAAAATGAGACTAGGGAAGGCAGGGCGCATAGCGCTGGGAGGGCGCGGGGTAGAGGGCGCGGGAGCCTAAGGCGAGAAGCGATTCCGCCCGAGGTGACGAGCGATGTTAACCCAGCGCGGAGAGCGGGAGTACAGCGCTCGGGGGGCGGGACGTGTCGGCGTTTTGTGGCACGCGCTGCAGGGGATTTAGGGCAGCGAGCAGCGGCCGTGTCAGCTGCGGATGAAGTGCTGAGAGCGGGTTTTCCAGGGGGTCGTTGCCTCAGAGGCATGCAAGTAAGAGGGAAGACTGGAGGGAGTACCAGGGGGAATCGGGGACAGGGGGCGGGATCTCGGAAAGGGCGGGGATTGGGAGCTAGTCTAGCAAGAGGAGGGCTCCCAAGAGTGCTGTGTTCTGGCACAGGGGTTTCAGAAAGGGGTATAGCTGGAAAGGGTTCGCGAGGCAGAGGTGGAGGACTGCGAAAAGGAGGGAGAGCTGGGAGGTCGGTAGTGATGGGGGTTGGGAATAGGGGAAGAGAGAAGTCTGCTTCTAATGCGCGGCTGCCAGATAAGGAGTGGTGGCAGTCTGGTATTGAGGGTGATCGGGGTGAGTTGGAAGGTGACACATTGGGTGGGGGTGACTGGGAGTTGGAAGGGTCTGGGGGGGAGGGGGGGGGAGGGGGAATGGGATGTGGTACCTGTTATGGGGCCGGTCCCCTCCTTGGCTGTGGTGTCTTCACAGACGTCGCGAGAGGTGGACGAGGTTGAGATGCCAGGACCATCACGACAAGAAGCGTGGCGAAATATGGAGCCAGCAGTGGATCCGCAGCGAATTCGGGGGAGAGCGGATGTGGCAAGAGAGGCGGGGTCGGAGGCGGAGCTGCCAGGTGAGTTCGTGATTTTTCCGCGGTATGATAAAACGGTTGTGGCTCGGACGACGGGTGGTGGAGGACATGGGGCAGGTTTGGCGCAGGGCGGAGAAATAGATTTGGGTGCGGTGCTGCCGGAGAGTAGAGAGTCGGGGGAGGGGGTGGGAAATCGGGGAGGGGCAGCAAAGAAGGGAAAGACCAAAAAACGGAAGAGACGAGACAGGTCTAGCTCCTCAGATTCTTCTTCATCATCGTCTTCGTCGTCTTCTTCGTCGGCGAGTTCAGTGACCGGGGGAACATTGCAACCTAGTGGTGTTGCTGGAGGCGGGGCAGCACCTGGAGCCCCAGCGCTCGTGGCTTTAACGGAATTATGGGAGGAGGTCCCAAAATCTTTGCGTAAACGGATTAGGCACAGGCGTTTTATAGACATATTTAAACTTTTGGAGGGCAGGCGAGGGAAGCGAAGGAGTAAAAAGAAGCGGGAAAGAAATGAGCGTTTCCCGGGGGCGCAACCGAAGGTGGCGCATAACATCCACAATTGGATGAGGGCTTTTCTGCGGCTAGCGAGTGTCGTAAGCCGCAAGGATCCTGCACAGTATGGACCATTGTTGGCTTATGCCGATGCTATTTTGGCAGCCAGTAAAACCTACGACGGATGGTCGTGGTTAAATTACGATGAACGTTTCCGTGACAGAATGGAGGAAAACAAATTCATGTCTTGGGGCTCCCAGGACGTGGGTTTATGGCTGACACAAATGGCGGCAAAAGGGGTGACGAGTGGTATAAGTCAGGGAGGCGGCCTGAGCGGAGGAGTCGGGCGGCCCTTTCGGAGGGAAACTCTTGGGGGAGGTTCCGGAAAGGGTGCGGCAGGACGGAATGACGTGTGTTGGAGATTCAATCGGTCCAATTGCATGTTTCCTGACTGCAAATTTCGTCACGCCTGCTCCTCATGTGGAGCAGCTCACCCAGTCTCCAGATGTCTTAAGCGACAAGGGGAGGGTCCTGCTTCGATCCCAGGATCCAAGGGTCCTGGAAAACAGGGAGTGTGATAGGGCTTTTACCCCTATCAAGGTCCGGGTTATGCGACCTTGGTTGAAGTTATATCCTAGAAAAAGAGAGGCGGAGCTTTTGTTGAAAGGTTTCACAGTTGGTTTTGTTATTCCTTTTGAGGGTGAGGGTTTGGTGGGGGGGGGAGGCAATTGCCCGTCGGTTCGGCGTTTAATGGGGGTAGTAAGAGCAAAATTACAGGAGGAGATTGAGTTAGGCAGGATCGCGGGTCCTTTCGAAGAGAGTCCGTTGCCAGGTTTGATATTGTCGCCATTGGCAGTTATCCCCAAGAAGGAAGTAGGTAAATTTCGTTTGATACATAATTTGTCCTTTCCTGAGGGGAGGTCAGTAAATGACGGGATCCCGAGATCAGAGTGTACAGTTCGGTATGCATCATTTGATTCGGCTGTGCGGCTAGTGAGTAGTTGCGGTACAGGGGCCTTGATGGCTAAGGCGGATATTGAGGCGGCCTTTCGCTTGCTTCCAGTGCATCCGGCCAGTTTTCATCTTTTGGGATTTCGCTTTGAGCATGCCTTCTATTTCGATAAGTGTATGCCTATGGGTTGCTCTATAGCATGTGCTTATTTTGAAGCCTTTAGTTCTTTTGTGCATTGGGCAGTGCGGCAAAGGGCGAAATCGAATAAGTTGGTTCATTATCTAGATGATTTCTTGTTTGTAGGGGCAGCGAGCTCAGGTGAGTGTGAGCAGTTGGTGGATAGTTTTCACGATGTGGCTCGGGATTTTGGCATACCTTTGTCGGTGGGCAAGTCAGAGGGGCCGTGTACCACTATGACGTTTTTGGGCATTGAACTGGATTCGGTGGCCAGGGTGTCTCGTCTGCCGGCAGATAAGGTGGAGCGCCTTCGGGGGTTGGTCCGAGAAGCGATAGGGCGCCCCAAATTAACTTTGCGTGAATTGCAATCCATAGTGGGCAGTTTGAACTTTGCGTGCAGAGTAATTCCAATGGGGAGGGTATTTTTGCGTAGATTGTCGTATGCTACTAGTGGCGTCAAGAAGTCCTTCCATCATGTCCGAGTGTCTAAGGCCATGCGGGAAGACTTGGGTATCTGGGATGGATTTTTGAACGAATTTAACGGTGTGGCTTTCTGGCAAGAGGAGCCTTTGTCGAATCACGAGTTGGAATTGTTTACGGACGCGGCGGGATCCGCAGGTTTTGGTGCGTACTTTCAAGGATCCTGGTGTGCTGCCCCGTGGCCAGTGGATTGGGTAGCAACGGGAATCACCAAAAATATTACCTTTTTGGAATTGTTTCCCATTGTAGTGGCGGTGCATATTTGGGGTTTCCAGCTACGGGGTAAGAGAGTGGTGTTCTGGTGCGACAACCTGGGGGTGGTTGAGGTCATCAATAAAAGGGCAGCGCGATGTATTAGAGTTTCCGAGTTATTGCGGGAGTTGTTTTTGCGTTGCATGTCCTTAAATGTGACTTTATGGGCTAGACATGTGCCAGGTGTGTCTAATGGTGTGGCCGATTCTCTTTCTCGTTTCAAGTGGGAAGTTTTCCGAGAATTGGCACCCGAGGCGAAGGTTTGTGGAGATCCGGTGCCGTCTTCCCTCTGGAGATTTGGTACCCAGAAGCTTGGAGTATGCTGCGAGCTTCATTAGCTCCGTCCACCTGGGCAGGTTATCTAGGAGGGGCGCGTAGAGTGACGGCTTTCCTGAGGTCCTGGGGATGGAAAGGAGGACCGGTTTCGGATGATGCTTTGGTTCGGTTTATCGAATATGCGAGAAGCATGGGGTGTTCAAGAGCGGCGGTAGGTCGACAGATAGCGGGGTTCTCGTTTTTGATGAGAGCACATGGATGGGGCTCCCCATCGGGACGATTTATTGTACGGCGCTTGCTGGCGGGATGGTCCAGAGGGTTGGTACGAAAGGGGGATCCGCGTTTGCCGATCACGCACGATATATTACTGCAGCTTTGGGGAGTGCTGGAGTCGGTGTGTGCATCGAGTTATGAAACGGCTTTGTTTCGTCTGGCTTTTGTGTGGGCCTTTTTTGGCGCGTTGCGCATCAGTGAATTAGTGACGCGAGCGGCGGGTCGCCGAGATTACCCGGGTTTGTTGGCAGCGAATGTGGTTGTTACTAATCGATCCGTGGTGTTAGGCATTCCACGGTCCAAGACAGATCAAAAAGGTCGTGGCTCGTCGGTACTACTTACAAGGGTACCTGGCTTGTTGACATGCCCGGTTGCTAATGCAGTACACTATTGTGGATTGCGGAGGAGGGGAGACGCCCAGTTCTTGGTTCATGAGACGGGCAGACCGTTAACGAGGTATCAGTTTGAAGTAGTGCTGCGGCGAGCATTGGCGGTCATTGGTTTGGACAGGCGACGTTTCGGTACGCATTCGTTCCGGATCGGGGCAGCCACGTCAGCAGCTAACGCGGGTCTGTCGGGTGGAGTTATTCAGAGGATTGGCCGTTGGAGATCGAGTGCTTATCGAGGTTACATTCGCCCGGGGGCAGGGTGTGACTGACTGGTGACTAACTTCTGTTTCTTTTTAGGTGCAGGGGCGGAGACCATGGAGGTGTGGATCATCGGGCACTCCTATACTCATTGGGCGCACAGACACGCCTGCGGGAGGCCTTATGGTCCCCACTTGGACTTGCAAAGCAGAGGGGTGCGGGTCCGTTGGTTGGGGCGTCGCGGCATGCTATGGGATGAGTTACTTCCTTGTGTTCGGAGAGAGCGGAAGCAGCTCGGGGCACCTAGAGTGATAGTGATTCATCTTGGGGGTAATGACTGGGGTCGGATGACTGGTAGGCACTTTATCGACATAGTGAGAAAAGATTTGATGTCCGTGTCGATACTGTTGCCCACTGCTATTCTTTGTTGGTCTGATATAATCATCAGACCGGCAAAGGGGGATAATACTCTGTGGCGTAGAAGCAGATCAAAAGCGAACCAACAGATTGGCTCTTGGTTGGCTCGGTTGGGAGGTCGGCATATCCGGCACTATTGGTCTTGGGGCAAATTGGAGGGTTTGTTTAGGGAGGATGGGGTTCATTTATCCTTTTTGGGTATGGACTTGTTTTTGAATGCTATTCAGGAGGTGCTGGAAGCATTGTTTCCCAGGTAAACCAGACCGCATCTTTGGGGGGTCACGGACATGGGATGTCCGTGCCTGTGGCGCTTGGCCCGAGCCATAAGTGTTATTGTATGGTTATGTCATGACGGATTTCAGATATGAAAAGGATGGTTGACAATGGGGCTGTTGTCAGGGTGTGACCCCTTGCTGGAGAGAGGCGGGGGCCACTTGGCCAGACTCCCTACTGAAGGGTGTAGGGGTCCACACGGGCTGACTCCTTGCAGGCTGTCGGCGGGAGTGGGAGCCCGGAGTGTGGAGCCAGAAACATCGAGCCGAGTGGCTGGTTGAGGCTATCCTGCCGGAAAGAGGCGGATAGGTTTGGGGTGGAGGTTGACAAGTCTGAAATCCGTATAGGCATATATATATATATTTGAATGACTTGTATAATATAGGGGCTCGGGTCAGAGGTATTAAAGCTGCGGCCTTGTTTTACCCAATACCTTGTCTGGATTTTTATTGGAATGGATGGGAGTTGATAATGAGTGAGGTCCTGGATGCCCATATTATGGAGGACCGAGTGGACCTTGTGTCCGCGAGGTCTATGTAATGTGGGCCCAGGCCGACTCAGCAGCATGCCGTTAGGAGGGGGAAAAGGGGGGGGGGGGAGAGTGAGGAAGGACTCGGCGAAGGGGGGGAGGGGGGGGGGTGAGTAGGGGTTAGGAGCAGCGTTCGTGGCGTCAAGGGATTGGGGGAATTTGAAGGCGCGAGAGAGAGGGGGGCGGGGGGGGGGCGTCCTGATTGGCGGGAGGAATTTGAAAGTTACTGTTCGGGGAAGCGGGGAGTTAGTCGGGGGATCGCGCGGCGGCGAGGCAAGTTCAGCGGGAAGCTGCTACCCTCCCACCCGTCCCTTTTTTAAGTAGACTGTTCTGTTTATTGTAATGTTGGCATTTGTCGCAGTTGCGGGGGGGGAATTGTGATGGCGCTTGGCCCGAGCCATAAGTGTTATTGTATGGTTATGTCATGACGGATTTCAGATATGAAAAGGATGGTTGACAATGGGGCTGTTGTCAGGGTGTGACCCCTTGCTGGAGAGAGGCGGGGGCCACTTGGCCAGACTCCCTACTGAAGGGTGTAGGGGTCCACACGGGCTGACTCCTTGCAGGCTGTCGGCGGGAGTGGGAGCCCGGAGTGTGGAGCCAGAAACATCGAGCCGAGTGGCTGGTTGAGGCTATCCTGCCGGAAAGAGGCGGATAGGTTTGGGGTGGAGGTTGACAAGTCTGAAATCCGTATAGGCATATATATATATATTTGAATGACTTGTATAATATAGGGGCTCGGGTCAGAGGTATTAAAGCTGCGGCCTTGTTTTACCCAATACCTTGTCTGGATTTTTATTGGAATGGATGGGAGTTGATAATGAGTGAGGTCCTGGATGCCCATATTATAAATACTGGGAACACCTGAGAAGTATCCTAGCACTCCTTTTGAATCCCTTGAAGACCAATCCAGATCCTCAGGGATGGGGCCATATAGGAGGCTGTCCCTAGGTTGAATGTACCTGTCCCTAAGCCATTCTGTGGCTCAGAGGTTCAAGACTAGGAAATATACATTTTTCCCTGATAACCACAAAGCTGCCCAACACACCACTCTCCTCAGTATTTATAGCAGACTAATCTTCAGCTCTAAAGGGTAAAGTAGGAGGGACTGGGTGGCTGATTTAGCCTGCAATCTACGGAGAACAACTGTTACAGGTAAGCAATTTTTCTCCATGGATAGGCAAGATAAAGTCAGTCACACAAGTGTGGACTCCCAAACTGAGGGTTGCACTTGATTGGTTTGATATCTGAGCATTGTAGATGTTTCACTGCAACGTTTAATTATTGTTCAAGGCTGGAGGGTACGGTTGAAGAGTTTAATTAAAGAAGATTTTAACTGCCTGTCCAAAACTGCTGTCCTAATGGGAAGCGTTCTCTAGGTAGTAATCAGTTGTAAAAGTATGTATGAAAAACCAAGTAACAGAATCTTCTATAGAAGCAGAATGAAGATGCTCCAAGGAAACTGCAGCAGTTCTAACCTGATGGACTTTTGCCTTACTTTGAAGAAATAATCCTGATCATTGTAGCAATAAATGATACAGGAAAGGTCACATGTTTAATGAAAACAAAACTTTTCTCAGATCCTTTTTATGTTTTCTTGCCATGTGCCCTTTAAGAGGGATCATGTTGGCCCACACACACCCCCCTAGGAGGGGCCTAAGGCAGGAGCAGCATCGGTGGCAAGGCCGGTGCAGGGGCCTGCCTTGCAACTAAAGGAACTCGGCCCGGTGGCAGGGAGAGCAGCAGAGAAGGCAGACTGAGTGTGGCGACGAACTACGCACCCCAGGGAGGCCTTCCCCAGTGGCGGAAGTGGGTATCCAAGGTCCAGGACTGGAGATAAGAGTGGGATGGGCCCACGGACCGCTAACTGCAACACCGTCACACTTCAAAAAACATATTTCTATGCTATTTCAGAGTATTTATTGGTTGATTTTGTTTCCTTAAAGGTGAATTTTAAAAGACTGATGAGCAACAAAATCAGGCGATGCGCACACAAGTGGGGCTCGTGCGCACCCCCTAAATTTTAAAAGCCACCCAGTTGTGCTTGTATCTCCCACTGGGCACACATCTCATTTATTTTCAAAAAGGGGCATGGTCTGGGTGGGCTGTGGGCATTTTGGGACATGACCAAGAGATGTGCGCGCAAATACTTACATACCCCAGTGCACACTTAGGTTCACTGCCGCGTACTTTTGCTATGGAGGAGGTAACTTAAAAAATAAATTAACCATTTCTGCTAGGTTTAAATAGTGTGAGGTAACGGGGGGGGGGGGGGGGAGTTAAGGCTATCAAATGATGACCTAGCGCTTAAACTGGGTGAACTGGTGGAAGAACTATTGAAACTGGCAATGGCGTGAACGAGTGCCTGTAATAAAATACCCTGACTTACATGGTAGAATCGGTGCATGCCCACTTAAAACTGGGAACACTGAATGCGCAACCAGGCTATTTTATAACACGCGCACATATGTGCGCGCAAGTTATAACATGGCCGCGTAACTGGGTGCATGCCGACGCATGAACCAAATGGCACCCTGGCACCGGTTTGAAAGTTGGGGTGTACTTTTGGTATCCCACCAAAAACTGTGCTTTAATAACCATAATACTACTACTTAAATTTATAATGCTACTAGACGTATTCAGTATTGTACAGAAGTGATAAGTATTCAGGTGTGATAAATCCCTTCTCCAAAGAGCTTAAATCTAAGGGAGTCATCTACTACCCCATGGTATTTTTCCATGGCAGGGAAAAATATTTTGGGCAACCTAAAATATCATGGAGGCTTCACAAGCTGTGGTACTATGTACTGCAGCTATGGAAACCGCATGGCAATTTCCCCTAAAGAAACATTTTGCAGGACAAAATACCATGTGGAAAATGCCCCAAATTCATACAATGGTGGCCCCCTTCACCCAGGGCCTCCTGGCCCCCTCTAGCCCACTCTCTTGACACACCTGGTTATCTAACGAGGCGCTGGTGGTCTACAGGGGAGGGTGAGCTAGGGTAGGCTGGGGGTGTCTTCTTTTGGGTGGTCCAGAATTGGGAACCGGGGCGTGGGGCCTATTTCTTTTGAAAGGAGAGGTTTAGGTAGGGGAGCGGGGTGTCACTGTGCAACTTATACAGTTTATTGTTTTATGCTGTATTTACTTTTGGGCCACTTCTAGAGGCAACAGTAGGTGGGCAGAGGTCTCTCAAGACATCCAGGAGGGTCTTGCATACTTTCGGGTCTCGTGGGAGCACCAGGATGGGAGCATTGGGATGCACGATAGTGTCCTGATGCTCTTGGTGAAAGTTAACTACAGATTTAATATCAAAGAATTCAGAGGGAGAATGACAGGAGCATTCAGGAGCACATTAAAAAAAACAGCCAGACCTTTATACAGTTTATTTACACAGCAAGGTATGCATGGCTAAGTGTCTAGTTTCACTTTTGCTATATTTTGCTTCAGGCCTTAAGTTCCAATTATGTCTGCAAGCAAATAATATTTTTTTTCTCAGCACATCTGCAGAGATACAGTAAGAAAGAGACTACACAGTTTTAATATGTCTTTGAGACCTTATACTGAATTTGATTCACAAAGACAGGCAACTCCAAATTCTCCAAAATATGAGCTGCTCAGAGTCATTGCTTTGCTACAATAAGCTGAATAGAACTGAGACACACAACTAAAGATTCAATAACCTAATCAATTTCAACATGAGTAAATGTATTCTTGCATCAAGGAACTCCTCTACTAGAAGATCCCACAGCTTTAAAAGGAAAAGATTTCCTATCTGGTGTTCAAGAGTCAGCAGGATCTGTTTAAATGCCCTGTCACCCCTCTTCAATACCCTATCTGACAGGTTTGAAAAATAACTCAAGTCAGGGTGCATTTAGTGCTGTAGCAGCATATCACAAAAATTCAGGAGGTATTCCTATCTTTCAGCAACCTACAGATACCAGATTCATGAAAAGTCTAAGTCATCTACAACCCCCAATTAAAGATCCACCCACTCCTTCAGATCTAAATATAGTTGTTGCTTAGCATTCATGAAATCCTCTTGCATTCATGAAATCCTCTTTTCAACTTTTAATAAAAATCAGATCTAAAATTTCTTTCTAGGAAAGCTTTGTTTTTTGATAGCTGTAATTTTTGCCCAAAAATTAAGTGAGTTGGAAGCACTTGTCTCAAATTCTTAGTACAGCCAATTTTCAACAGGATAGTTTTGAAAACCCTTCCTAATTATTATTATTTTTTTTTTTTTTTACCAAAAATGGTCTCTCAGTGTCACTTAAAATCAATCCATAATGTTTCCAATGTTTTCCCCAAGGCCACACATAAATAAGGGCAAACTGACGTCGCATATGCTGGATTGCAAAATATCTTTAGTGTTCTATTTGGAAAGAATAAAGGCCTATGGGAAGTCCTCACAGCTGTTCATCTCCTTCAACCCAGTTGAAAAAGGATTTTCAGTTACAAAAAGAACTTTTCTACGTGGATTTCTGATTGCATCTATTATTGCTGTATGCAGTCAGGACAACAACTTCAAAGTAAAAGCTCATGGGATCACGGGCTGAGGGTAAAAGGGGGTAGATTCAGGAGTCATCTAAATAAATATATCTTTACAGAGAGGGTGGAGGATGCATGGAACAGCCTCCCAGAAGAAATGGTAGAGACAAGGACAGTATCTGAATTGAAGAAAGCATGGGACAAGCAGCGATGTGTCTATAACATCACTGCTCATTACTGCCTAGAAAATGCTTCATGAAAAAAAAAAAAAATTTGGGTCAAGCAGTTCTCAAAAGTTTGTTTAATTCTTTCTATTCTTCCTCCAACCTCCTTATCATGCAGGTTGCCTATTTTTCACTATTGATGTAAGAGTACAACAAACATTTTCATGCAACCTTCAGCTTGGGATTCCCAAATTGTTTAGTGATTATTGTCCTTTTTGTCCATGGCGAAAGTTGCATACCTGTAACAAGGGTTCCCCATAGACAGCAGGACAAATCAATCACCCAGTCCCATCCACCTCCTCTTAGAGGTGGAAGGTCAGCTCTTGTTATAAAGACTAAGGAGTCTCGCGCAATGGGTGGCTATGCATGCACAGAAAAACCTACTCAGTTTTCCTGAGCTCTGAGAGCGCTTTTCTTTCTTGGTACCATCAGATGGCACCACCTCACTTGCATGTCTGACTTCCCAGCTATCTATGGAGAACACCTGTTACAGGTAAGCATCTTTACTTTCCCTTTAGGGAAAAGAGGCAGTGCTGGGGGTGGGGGCAAGCCTGGAAAAGCAAGTGCTGTAATTTAATTTTCACTTCTCTACACCTGTTTTCACTGATTTAACCTGCATAATATATTCTTAAATTCTTATGTTCTTAGTATGCAGATTAAATACTCCTAGCTGCACAGGTCTGCCTGTGGATTTTCAAAGGGGAAATCCATGAGGGCTTTCCCTTTGAAAATCAGCTTGCAGACAACAGAATATAGCTCTCCTCATGTCTGAAGAGTTTTATCTCCTCCTTTTTATTGGCTGCAAAAGTTAAATGAATCCATGGCACTGAGGGCCTGATTTACTAGCATTACACAAGCACTAATTTCAGCTGTTCACTAATGAACTTCAAGTTAGATGCTCAGTGATGTAAAACTTCCCACAAGCAACCATAAGAGACAATTTACAGCTAATTTAAATCTATGGAATTGACTTTGTACATGCTTGACAAGGTGTCCCCTCAAATTAGTTTTCCTTTACCCACTTAGCAGGTGCGAGCCCTGATCATGGGCTGGCTTTAATAAATATGTTTTTAGAACAGAACTGTTATTGTACATAATTGTTTTCAAAAACATTTTATACCCAGCTCTTATACACAAAGTACCCTGCTGCTTTCTGAAGCCTTGCACTTTATTTCATCAACACTAATTCACACATACAGAGGAAGTGCACTGAAGGGGGAACTAGGGAAAACAGATGCTCATATTATACTGAGCCAGCAAATACCCAAGCTACTCAAACACCACCTTGCAAAATGCACTAAACCTAATTCCAAATAGTACCACAATTTCTCTAAAATGCCATATAAAATGACTTGTCTTCAGGCACAAGCTCTGCTTGTTTTGTTTATAAACTATGCCTTGAGCAGAGGGGAGATCATCACTGTGAAATCGCATACAGTACATTGCTGTGAGCGCAGGCAGGAGCCAAGGCTCTGTGCCAATGATCCTGAAGTTAAGTTATAGCACATCTTGAAAAAATATCAGCAAAAAGAACCCATGAAACATCGGTGACTTCAAGTCTCTCTTTGGAGACAAACAAATGTTTTACACTTAATCACTTGCAGGTTGATTTTAAAAGCGTTGCTTGCGCAGAAATGCTCACATAAGTGGGCCATGTGCAAGCAACACGGATTTTAAACAGCCGCAAATTATGTACATATGCACCTGGTGTATGAGAGGAATAAGGGGGGGGGGGGAGAAAAGGGGTGGGGCATGGTGGGGAAAACACTCACACGCATAACTCCATATTTTAAAACCGAAATCTGCAATGTGCGTACGTGTAATTTTACTGCTGCTCCTGATGAGAAGCAAGTCTGTAGATCTCAAGTTTTAGGGCTTATTGGACAGGGTGAGGGGTCCAGGTCAACTGGGGGGTGCGCAGGATGAAGAACCAGAGGGATCTAAAAGACCTCGATATTAACTGACAAACTGGTGGACTAATTGGAAAACTGGGAAAGTGACTTTCATGAGCATGTTTTAAAATCCACATACATAAACGCGTAAAAGCCGACAAAGTCCTCTAGAAGACATTCACGCTAGCTGTATTCGAGCAACCTCTTAAAATTAGGGGCATGCTTATGTATCAGTGTATTTTAACTGTACTCGGTAACTGTATCAGGTATACACACTGGGTGAAATAGAACCACTTTCTCTCTATATATATAACCACACAATTTTGTAAGAGAAAAGCATACAGATTTATTATCTCAAATTTCAAAAATATTTTAGGAAATGTGTCCTAAAATGTAAACCCACACACTCACTCATTCACACTCTATTTTAAAACATACATGCGCAACTGCGCTCACAATTCAAAATTCCAGTGTATTTTCGCTTGCATGCCGATATGTGCACGTATGGGTGCATACGTGCTCATTTCAAAATTACTGTCTTGAAATGCTTTCTGTAAAGAATTTGAAATGGTCTCAGACAAATGGAAAAAACCAATTACTAACTCTGTTTATCACTTTAGGACCACTTGCCAGGCTTCTCAGCTTGTTGAAAAGTATTGTGGATGGGGTAGGAACCTACTCAAGATGGTGGATATGTTGGTGTCTGCTCCTGGAGTTCCAAGTCATTAAGATTTGTTACTGTTTATCATAATGAAATGGAAAGCTAGAAGAGTCCAGTCTTTGTCAATGAGGCCTTTACTCTGAGGGGCCCTCTGGACACCTTCATGGCTCGTTCAGCAGCACATTGTCTGTGGGATGGTGTGGACACAGGGGTTAAGGAGAATCAACTGGATCCGGAAGCCCCCATCACCAAGGCTTCTTTGAGCTCCTTGGAAAGATCATCCCCTGCATCAGCCGACTTTGGGCTCGATGCCATCACTGCTGCGACTGGTGTCACTGGAAGATGATTCAAACACTCTGCAACCTGTAGCAGCTATTCAGTCACTAGAACTGCAGAACCTTGGAGGAGCAGAACAACCAGCTCCAGGACAGTTTTTGATGGCAAGTGGAGCAGTAGAGAATCAACCTGATCTTTTGGTGAATGTGTTGGAAGAGGTGAGAGCTAGTGATCAATACATCCTTTAAGTTGGAAGTCGGAAATGAGAGCTTGCTGGAAATGCCTGAACGCAAAGTGGCACAGTTTATTCTCCCCACTCCACTGTAAGCTCCTGCCAGTGTTTCCTTGCAAGATATTTTGGAAGTAGTATCCCTGATTGAAAGTTCTCTTAACGGAATGGTTAAATATCCCAGAGTACAGTTCTTAAATTGAAGGATTAAGATAGAAAAATGTCCTAAAATAATGCTTTAGTTCAGCAGCGTAAAGATAAAATGTCTCCAGTGCTAAATTTACAGGCTACAATTGTCAAGGATAATTTAAAACTTGGATATAAATTGGAAATGCTTGAAAGTAATATAGAAGGTGTAATCTCCATTTTGTTAATTTTCCTAGATTATTGTCTACTTCTCCAAGAGCCATATTCCATAAATATTTGACTGAGGTGCTTAAATGCCCTCCACAATCTTTTCCTCTGAATATGAGAGTACAACATCTCCCAGTTTTTAATATGCAAGGAGATGGAAAATCTGGGAAGCAGTGTTATGAGGTGGGTTTTTCGTGTGCCCTTGGGCCTCGGCCTGACCCCAGACGAATCTCGGACCGAACCGAGGGTTGGCGGTGTGTCCCAGCATGGCGGAGACAAGGTCTTACCCTCTGTCGGACCTGCATGCTCCCAGAGTCAACAAGTTGATGTTTGTAGATGAACAGTCCTCCGTCCGTTCCCAGCCCTTTTGGACCTGCCGCTTAGGAACGGCATGAAGCAGCAGGCCGGACTAAGGATGAGGGCAGACGGAGGCCTTGTGACACAAAGACGTGGAAACACTGGAAATGGATGAGGATCGTGGAAGACTCTTGACGAGATGAGGAACTTGGAAGACTCAAGACGAGAAGCTGGGAAGGTTAGACATTGGCACTGTCTCTCAGGGTGCCCTACACAGTCCACCCGCGGGACTGGTCACGGACCACCCTGTCCCACTGTGCGCCCTACACAGCCTGAGGAGGCTGGTCACAGACCACGCGAAGAGCGGGACAAATGCAGGAAGGAATCCAGCCGAGGCGAGTCTCCGATGACGGAGCCGGTGTCATTCAGAGAACCACAGGAGCTGGCAGGTCAAGAGGACTCGGGAACATGGAAACAGTTCCAGCTACGACGAGACTCCAATGACAGGATCGGTGTCATCTGGAGTACCATAGGAGCTGGCGGATCCCGAGGAACTTGGAAGCACAAGAACTGGAACATCAGGGAACCTGGAACATCAGGAAGCAAGGCATCGGGAAAGATAACATCAAGAGACCTGGACGAGGAACCTCAGGAGGCGAAGACATGGAACACAGAAAGCAGAGGAGACATGGAGCTCCAAAGATGAACGAGAAGGACCTGATGGAGCACTGGAAGACAGGGACTTCCAGGATTGAAGTAACTCCGATGCAAGGCAATGGTGAAATGCAGGAGCAGCCCTTTTTCTAGGGCTGACACAGGAAACAGTCCTTAGGTGGGGCCCAGGGCATATCTGGCCATGGGCCCTTTAAATCTGGCAAGGAGGCGCGGCCGTGCACCTAGAAGCAGGAACAGGAAGCTGTGCAGGATTGTGGACAGCGGCCCTGCACTGACGTTGACGTGGAGAAGCAGGGCTGGGCTGAGGAGCAGGCCCCGACGTCAGCAGTGGCTCCCACCACTGCAGGAGGACCTGAAGGCGGCTCCGGCCACTAGGAAAGCCCAGGGACAGCAGCCTCCAGCCGCGAGGATGATGCTGAGGTCGGCGGCGGCTCCAGCCGCGAGAAGCAAAGAGGCAGGCCACGGCTCCTGCTGCGGTGAAGCAGGACATAATAGGCGGCCTCCGGGCCACAAGAGACAAACTGAGTCCGCGGCACCGGCCGCGGGGAAGGCCCGACGTCGGCGGCATCCGGCCGCATCGGGAGAGCAGCAGAGGTGAGGAGCCTGCTCGCAGGGGAAGCCTGCGGGCAGGATTCATGACAAGCAGACCTTTACAGACCGCTATTTCTGAAACAGCTCTTAATTTAACTGGGATTTTGGAACAGTCACAGAAAGAAGTAGTGAAGAGAACTACTCTTCTTTCCTTTGTTTTAGAGCCTAACAGGAACTGGTTTTGAGAACTTTTTTCTCTTCCTTGGACATAAGATCAGAGTTTATCCAGACCTTTGTAAACTATTCAGGATAAGAACAAAAATTTTTGGCATTATGGAGTAAAACTGTTTCTCTGGAAGGAGATTTTTTCCTTAAATTTCCTGTGAAATGTATTGCTAAATATCTGGGGTTTCTTTCGTATTGGAAACATTTTTGCAAGAAAGTTCTGGAGAGTTGCATGTGGGATGTTTATGTGATATGTATTGGGATTACGACAATTTACCATCTGCTTTTTTTGTGGGTTTTTTTCTTTGGTTTTGTTATTTTCCTGTTCCCCCCTTCCCCCTCACATATTGTGGACTAATTATGTGGCTTTCAATTAATGGTTTGACCTTTGTTTTTTGTTATCTATATTTAGTAGCTGGTTATAAATTTCTACAGTGATCTGTCAGAGCATCCCGCTCGTTCCTTAAAATAAGTTGGTTAGGAATATTATATTGAAGATGAGGTAGAATCGATAAAATATTCACTATGGAGGAGATATCTAGATTTTTATCCTGTCGCAAACAGCACATTGCTCTTGAAACGCGGTAGCCAGCTAATTTGTGTATTTGATGCACTTTCAAGATTAAGGACATTTATATCATTTACAACTATCAGTGGACATTTGCTACCCTTTTGGATAAGTGACAAAAAAAGTTAAGGATTTATTTTATTTGCATACTTCAGAAAAAGACAAAAAAGGTGTATTGCATTTTATTTGCATATTTTTAAAAAAACATGTAAAATGAGTGGGTTTTGTTGATCTGAGCCACAATTCCAGCTGAAAGACTAATGATTATACATGGACCTCATTTTGGACATGAGTCATTAAAAGTAATTGATGCATTCCCTTGATGTGATTATGATGGTCATTCAGTTTCTAGCTTAAAGTACTTTCATTTACATTTTTATCTTGATTATTTAAGTTATAGCATTTAGAGTAAAATTCATATTGCATGGCAAATAAATATAGGCGTATAATCTTAAGACTGTTACATTTTTGGCCCATAGGATGATAACTGCGCTAGAGCTATCATTCCACCATAATTAACAGTAGAAACAAAGAGTATGAGATAAAACTTTGTTTGAAAATTAGCATGTTATATAATTAAGCACTAAATCAGTCAGAATGTACTAAATCAAATGAGCACAAGATAAAACCACAGTTCTGTAATTTATTTAAACAATTTAGGACTAAATTCAACTGTATTATAAATCACATCTCTTAAATGAAAACTAAACCAGAACATAAAATGTCGCATTCTAAAAAGATTTCTAGTTTTATAACGTTCTTTCTGATATCTTAAAGGTAAATTAATAGTTCTTCATTAACAGCCATAAAAGGTTACAAACCACTTCACACTGTCAATTCACAACATTCTAGCCTCTAAAGGACACAAGTGGGAGCTTGCTATGCTTGATCAGGATAATATTATCATCTTGGATAGAATAAAACCTAAGTACATTGGAAAATGCAATAATAGTGTACACAAATATCTTCCTATACAAAAAGCTCAGTGTTACAGTGGTTTCACTGAAAGCATTGAATGCAATGCTCCTGATGAACAACTTTTCCAAAACACTGCAGTGGTATTAGCATTTTGGGGATATTTGGCACTATTTGGAAACTGAAGATAAGTAGTATGGGTAATTATTTTAAGCAGTTATTTAGTTTACGTGAAGAACTTTGTACCACGATAGAAAGCAGTGGAGCAGAGAATCACTAATATTACTAGTGTAAATATTTGATATAAGGCCTATAAGTTCTGAGAATAAATATGCAATTTTTCTTAGCTTGCCTTTTAACAAGAAACAAGTCATGAGATTAGATTTATTAAAGAGCAGTTACTCAGGAGGCTAACTGTGCAGATATCAGGGGAAATAGGTCAGTAGCCACTTGGCCACACCTAAATGTTTGCTGATGTGATAAGGATAGACAGCTGGTGCCTCAAGAACACATGGGAGTAGCCCAGAGAAAGACTGAAACTAGGACAAAGGTCAGCAGAATCAACATAAAAAGTCTGACTTCAAGCTAACTGATTGAAATCAGAGAAAGAACAGATCACAGGAAAAGCTTTTGAATATTACAGTGGTTAGTAAAGTACCTGATGAACTGTTCCTGGTTTTCCAATGTTGTGTTTCCATCTTTCCAAAGATATATAAGACTCACATTGGAAACTGTGAGGGGAAGTATCTTTGTATATATTATTTAATACAAACTCTAATCTTGTATGCTTTTCTTGCTTATTTTGAAACTTATAAGTAAAACTTATAAATAAGTGTGTTGTATACTCTATGACAAAATAATCACAAATTTTCCTACCCACTACAAGTAGTAAGTTATGTTTATATTTCATAATAAAATGTGAAAACATTTAATAAGAACATTCTTTGAGAACTATGGGGCAGATTTTATAAATCTGCGCACACGTGTACTTTCGTTCGCGCACCAGGCGCGAACAAGAGTACGCTGGATTTTAATAGATACGCGCGTAGCCGCGCGTATCCATTAAAATCTGGGGTCGGCACGCGCAAGACTGCCCAAAATCGGCAGCCTGCGCGTGCCGAGCCACGCAGCCTGCCTCCGTTCCCTCCAAGGCCGCACTGAAATCGGAGCGGCCTCGGAGGGAACTTTCCTTCCACCCCGCCGCACCTTCTCTTCCCTTCCCCTAACCCATCCCCCCGGCCCTATCTAAACCCCCTCCCACCTTTATAGGCAAAGTTACGCCTGCTGGAAGCAGGCGTAACTTTGCGCGCGCCGGGTCAGCTGCCGCGCTCCATGTTCCGGTCCGGGGGCTGGTCTGGAGGCCACGCCCCTGGCACACCCCCGGACCAAAACCACGCCCACAGCACCGCCACCGAAATGTCGCGTCACTTGCGACACGCCCCCGAAACAGCGCGTCACTCCCGGCACGCCCCAGACACGCCCCCCCGACATGCCCCTCCATGCAAGCCCCAGGACTTACGCGCGTCCCGGGGCTTGCTCGGCGCGCACAGGGGGTGTTTGGGGTAGGTTTTCGGGGGGTATGTGCGTATCTTACGCGCGTACTCCTTTGAAAATCTACCCCAATGATTATATGATAGCTGAAATTTGGTCTTGTTAAGATAGATATTTAACACATTTCAATGCATATGATGGTCACTTTAGTAAGATATGATGATGAGTTTTTTTTGTAGGAGGCAGAACCGTAAATAGCGTATGGCTGTTATGGCCTCAGCTGTAGGTGCCATCCACTTCAAAATTTGATAGACAATCTACTGGCCTCCCCTCTATTAATAGAAACTTGGTATCTCAAGATATCAGCTTCCAGAGGGGAGAAGAGCTGCTGTACCAGCTTCTAGAGTCCATGGGGGGGGGGGGGGGGGGGGGGGGCGGTGGAGCAGTGGTGGCCTCCAAATTGGAACAAAAAAAATTACCAAAGCTGCACCCTGCCTGTGTGCAGTCAGAAGCAGAGGGGCCCACTGAGCTGCAACAAGCTGCAACTGCCTCCCACACAACCAGAAGTCAGCAGGACATCCTGCCAAGCAGTGACAGCCTCCTCCACTGTATTTAGGGAGAGTGTGAACTGTAAGCAGCAAACCAAAATAACAAACATAAGCTTCTTACCCTACCCCCGCAGTCTGAAGAAGTACAGCCCTCGGAGCTGCACTGGCTTCCTCCTTGCCTCAGCAGTCAGATTGAGCATGGCCAGCAGGAGCCACAAAAAGAAGCATCTACCTTCCATCCCTGGAAGTCAGGAGGAGCCAGTCTTAGAAGTATTGAGGGCCTCCTCCACCTCCCCCACATTTAGGAAGCACGTGGCCTGCAGACCAAAAAAAAGAAACAAATGCCTCCCATCCTGCAGTCAGAAGAAGCATGCCTGTAAAGAGAAAGAGAGAGAAGGAAGGAACATGTCTGTGTTTGTGTGTGTGAGAGCAAGCAAAAGACAATGTATTTGTATGTGTGTTTGTGCCTGAGCATTTGTGAGAGAGCACGAACGAGCGTGTGTGTGTACAGTTGATCATGTGTGAGTGAAAGAGAGACATCATAGGAGAGAGACATGCACAGGAGCATGTGTGTGTGTGTGTGTGTATGTGTGTTTGAGTGTATATGACAGCATGCAAGAGTGAATGGGCATGTGTGTGTATGATTGAGCACGTGTAAAAGAGTGGAGCATGTGTGTTTGTATGACTGAACATGTGAGAAAGCGAACGAGCATTTGTGTGTATGGCTATATAAGACAGCGATCAAGCAAGTCGGAAGGAGAAGAGAGAATAAGGTGGGATTAAAGAAGCTGGAAGAGTGGTCGAAGATATGGCAGCTGAGATTCAATGCCAAGAAGAGCAGAGTCATGCATCTGGGATGTGGTAATCCAAAAGAACTGTATGTGTTGGGGGGTGAAGGGCTGATGTGCACAGAACAGGAGAGAGAACTTGGGGTGATAGTGTCTAACAACCTGAAGTCAGCGATGCAATGCGACAGGGCGATAGCTAAAGCCAGAAGAATGCTGGGCTGTACAGAGAGAGGAATATCTAGTAAGAAAAGGGAAGTGATAATTCCCTTGTACAGGTGCTTGGTGAGGCCTCATCTGGAGTACTGTGTTCAGTTCTGGAGACCGTATCTCAAAAGGGACAGAGACAGGATGGAGGCGGTCCAGAGAAGGGCGACCAAAATGGTGGGTGGTCTCCATCAAATGCCTTTTGAGGAGAGGTTGAAGAACCTGAATATGTATACCTTGGAGGAGAGGAGCAGCAGGGGTGAAATGATACAGATCTCCAGATGCTTGAAAAGTTTTAATGATCCATGGCCAACAACAGACCTTTTCCATATGAAACATTTTAGTAGAACTAGGGATCATGATTTTAAACTCCAGGGAGGAAGTCTTAGAACCAATGTCAGAAAATATTTCTTCATGGAGAGGGTGATGGATGTCTGGAATGACCTTCCGGAGGAAGTAGAGAAGACTAAAACCATGAAGGATTTCAAAGGGGCATAGGATAACACTGTGGATCACTAAAGGCTAGAGGATGGGAAAGAAAGAAAAAAAGCATGAAGGTAGTGGGCCTGGGGGTAACCTGCATGGAGCGGCAGTTGCTATCCTTAACAGAATCATGGGGGCAACCTGCACAGAGCGGCAGTTACTACCCTTAAACATAAACATGGAGTAACCTGCACGGAGCGGTATTTACAGCTGTGGGAGGCTTGCTGGGCAGACTGGATGAAACATTTGGTCTTTTTCTGCTGTCGTTACTATGTTTCTATGTTACTGTGTATGTGTGCATGATTTCAGCATGTGAGAGAGAGAGAGTACAAGCGAGTATCTACATGTGTATGACTGAGCATGCGAGAGGGCGAACCAGCATGGGTGTGTATAATTGAGTAAGTGAGAGTGAATGAGTGTATATGTGTATGATTGAGCATGGGTAAAATAAAGCAGAACATGCATGTGGGTGCATGGTTGAACATGTGAGAAAACGAACAAGCATTTATTTGTGTGTATGATTGAGCATGTGGGTGAGAGAACGAGCATGAGTGTACGATTGAACATGTGTGAAAGCAAATGAGCATTTGTATGTGTATGATTGAGCAAGTGAGAGAGCAAATGAGCATGTGCGAGTATGTGAATGTGTAAGAGTATACGAGCATGTGTGTGTTGATTGAGCATGTGTGAGAGCAAACAAGCATATAAGTGTGTATGACTGAGTATGTGAGAGTGAATGAGCATGTGTGTATATGATTGTGCATGTGAGGGAGAAAGCAAATGATCATGGGTGTGTATAACTGTGTATGTAAAACAGAAAATGAGCATACACGTGATTGTGCATGTGAGAGAGATTGAGCGAATGTGTATGTGTTTGTATGATTGTGCAAGTGTGTGTGTGCAATTGTGAGAGAGTGAATGAGCATGTGTGTATAACTGAGCATATGAGAGACAGAGCAGAGTTTGTGTGTGTATGACTCAGCATGTGAGAAAGTAAATAAACCTCTGTGTGTGTGTGTGTATTTGTATGAATTGAGCATGAGAGAGAGCTCAAGTGTGTGTACATGTGTATGACTGAGCATGTGAGAGGGTGAATGAGCATGTGTGTATGTAATTGTGTATGTGAGGGTGAATGAGCATGTGTATGTGTGTGATTGAGCATCTGACAGAGCAAATGAGCATGTGTGGTATATTTAAGCATATGAGAGAGCGAACAAGCTTGTGTGTATATGACTGAGCATGGGAAATTGAGAGAGTAAATGAGCATGTGTGTGATAAAGAGAGGGTAGAACGTTTGTGTGTAACAAACAGCTCCTCCCACCACTCTGCTAATCCATAACAATCTCAGGGAATCTGGAAATCAAAAGTCTCCAGGAATGGAAAGCGGGGGATTTATTAATCCTTGTTAATTTTAATTATTGGGTATTATTTAATGTATCTGCTGTTTTGAAATATTTTATTGTCAGTTTGAAAAATTTTATATAACTTTTTAATTATTGGAAGCTGTTCTATTTGTCAGCTGTTTTGAAATATTTCTTTTTATTAGTATGGTTTTAATATTTTGATTGATGTTTTATATTTCTTGATTTTATTGTTTAATGTTTTATGAAGAATAGTGTTGTTTCTGTTTTTTCCTTGTTACACTGCATACAGAGTCTGGCTTTTTGCGGTTTCCAGTTCAGATTTTGTCTGCACATTTCTATGTATAATTTATGGTCTCTTAATTTTGTATTTAGTGAGGTGACAGAAGTGAGGTAGGACCAGGAAGAAACTAGGACCAGGAAGAAACTGCTGGGTCAAAATAAAAATGAAAAAGAAAGCCCCATTTAACAGTGTCCCGGCTCGTGAGGTTGTGTGCTATGTTCAGGTTAAGGACGCCCTTTCCTACTTGGCCATAGATGCCAGGTAGCTTGCCTACGACTCTGGTAGAAGGATATCTGTGTATACTATAATCTTCTTTACAGCAGTGGCATGGTTTTGTAAGTAATGCAGTAAGTCTATCTGTCAGAGCAGGCCTGGATCAGGTGCTTGCAGACATTAATGAGCTGATACTAAAGCTTATACCAAAGATTTCAGGCTCTTCTGACATGGCTCCTTTCCTTTTCCTCTGAGAGACAAAAAGAATAAGCAAGTACTTGATCACTAGCCTCATCCCCATCTTAAAATACTACCACTTACAGCGCTAGTTTTTCATAAGCCTTATTTTACTTAATGTAGTCCCAGAAAGATTGCAACCTTTATGCTGGAGTTGGATCCAGTCACATGGGCTAATCACCTTTGAAAAAAATCAAAAGTTCTGCAAATTATCTGCAATATCACAAGATTTGTGTTGTGTTCCGTGGCCGTGGCAGACCACGACCGCGGCCCCCTACCTTATCCGCGGCGTTCCTTTGCCGTGGGAGCCCCAGGGGAGGGCTCTGACTCAGGCCGTCGCTCCTGCATGGCCCCGGTGCTGCTCGCTGCAGGGGGAGCCCTCCTGCTCCCCCCTCGCGGCGTCCAGCGGCATCTCTCCTCTGCGGGGGAAAATCAAAGATGGCCGCCGCCATCCTTAGGTGCGAGGCCGCGCCCCCTTTGCAGATTTAAAGGGACCTAATCCCTTTAACTAGTTTCACCTATTCTTGATCAGCCTGAGCAGAGGAAGTATATAGGGAAGCTTCCTCTGCTCATTCAGTGACTTGGCAACGTCCTCCAGCGCTGTCTAGTCTGCTTGCTTCGGTGAGTTCCTTGAGCTTTGGATCCTGTTCCTGTTTCGTCTTGGTGTTCCCGGATCCTGACTTCGGATTGGCTTATGGTGATTCTCTGGTGGACGACTTCGGATTGGCAAGTGGTGATTCTCTGGTGTGTGACTTCGGACTGGCAAGTGGTGATCCCTCGGTGTGTGACCTCAGACTGGTGAGCGACGACCCTCCGGCTCTCAACCTAGGACTCCTTCTAGACTACCGTCTCTGAGGGCCCGCCTAAGTCCCAGCGGTCCGGGTCCCTACAGGCTCCTCCCAGGGGGACCGCGGGCTTCCAGGGCAAATCTCCAGTCTGCCCTTGCACCGATACCTTGACCTCTCAAAGGTCCACCTAAGCCCCAGTGGTCTGGGTCCCTACGGGCTCCTCCTGGGGGGACCACAGACTTCCAGTGGTGAAGACACAGCTCCTCTTCTCGTGTCTTCATCCGCCTCCGCAGTCACCTCAGTCTCCAGTGCCGAGGGTCAGCTGGTCCCGTCTTCCGCTCTGCCTCGCCACCCGATGAGAGAACCTACGGATCTTCCGAAAGGTATACCATCCTCCTGTCGGCCAAGGGTTCACAAGCCTGAGCATAACAGATTGCCAAGTCCATGAACCCGGCAGAGGCATCCGCCCACCAGGCCATTCCGGGAGTGGCCCAATGGCTGGTAGACCAGCAAAAAACCTTGGATGCCCTGGTTTCCTCAGTGCAGAGCTTAAACTAGCATTTCGATGTGTTGGGTCCCATGAATCCTACGCTGTCCTCTCCGCCTAAGGCTTCTGGGGTTCGGCCGGTAATCTGCCTGCCCACACCGCCACGGTTCTCTGGGGAACCTCGGGCCTGCAGAGGTTTCATGAACCAGTGCAACATGCACTTCTGCCTGCAGGCCGCCCTCTTTCCAGATGACGCCACCAAGACTACCTTTATCCTGGCTCTTCTTGAAGGGAAGTCCCTAGAGTGGGCTTCCCCTCTGTGGGAACGGGATGATCCCGTTCTAAGGAACCTCAGGGAATTTTGGGAGTTGTTCTGGATAAACTTCGGGGATCCGACTCAAGAAGTTTCGGCAGGTCCGAGACTGCTACAGTTACGTCAAGGCTCAAGGACATTGGCGGAATACGCCATAGACGTTTGGGCCCTCTCTTCGGAGCTCGGCTGGGGCTCCGAATGCCTCCATACCATTTTCTATCAGGGGCTGAGTCCCCGAATTAAAGACGAGCTCGCGGGACGAGAGATACCGAGGTCCCTGAACACCTTGATCGACTTGGCAGGCCGCATAGATCGGCACCATCAGGAGCGCCGCCAAGAGGCCCAGACAACATCTAAAGCCGCAACTCCGTCTAGATGCCCTCGACATTCGCCCTCGCCCAAGGGTAGGTCGGGAACCCCCCGATCTTTACCCGACGAACCCATGCAAGTAGGACGTGGGAAATTGTCCTCCCGCGAACGACATCGACGAATAAAGAAGGACCTCTATTATTATTGCGGTGCAGCGAGCCACCGGATAGCCGTATGCCCTGCATGATCAGAAAACTCCCGTGCCTAGGACCTGGGGGAGGTCTCTTCCTAGGCTCAACTTCATCTGCACCTCCACTAACTGTACCTGTGGCGCTAAGGTCACCAGTGGGTGAGTTTCATACGTTAGCCCTGGTCGACTCAGGCGCCGGCGGCAATTTCATAATACAGAAATTGGTGGAGCACCTGAAAATTCCACTGGCCCATATCCCAGCTCCTCTGGTCATCTCTTCTATTCAAGGGAGACCCCTCCCAGGTCGTGTGACCCACATTACAGAATCCACCCCGCTAAGGGTCGGGCTCCTCCATCGCGAAGAGATGACGATCCACATCCTGGAGCACTCAATACACCCGGTAATCCTGGGCCTTCCGTGCTCCAAGAACACGGTCCCCAGTTTGACTGGAAGACTTTACAGTTGACCCATTGGGGTCCGAACTGTCATGATAAATGCCTTCAATCATTAGTCCCAGTCTCCTGCTCCATGGCCTCCACAAGTCTTCCAGGCCTGCCGGCCTCCTATGCTTAATATGCGGATGTGTTTTCGAAACAAAAGGCCGAGATTCTCCCGCCTCATCAATCCTTCGATTGCGCCATCAATCTCCTCCCTGGCACTGAGCCTCCTCGAGGACGCACCTACGGCCTCTCACCTGCAGAGACGCAGGCCATGAATGAGTATATCAGAGAAAACCTGGAGAGGGGTTTCATTCGGAAGTCAAAGTCCCCCGCAGGGACTTGATTCTTCTTCGTCAGGAAGAAGGATGGGACGTTCCGCCCCTGCATTGACTACTGGGGCTTGAATGCTATAACGGTCAAGGACCGTTATCCCTTGCCCCTCATCTCTGAACTCTTTGACCGGCTGCAAGGTGCGAGGATCTTTTCCAAGTTGGACCTCCGAGGGGCTTACAACCTCATTCGAATTAAGGAAGGTGATGAATGGAAGACGGCCTTCAATACCCGAGACGGCCACTATGAGTACTTAGTGATGCCATTCGGGCTTTGTAATGCCCCCGCAGTATTCCAGAATACCATGAATGAGATACTCCACGACCTCCTGTACCAATGCGTGGTGGTATATTTGGACAACATCTTGATTTTCTCTGATACTTTGGCCGCCCACCGTCAGCACGTCGTCCAAGTTTACAACGCCTCAGGGAACATAAGCTGTATGCGAAGCTCAAAAAGTGCCTGTTTGAGCAGGAGTCTCTTCCCTTCCTGGGATATATAGTCTCCAGTCAGGGATTCCGCATAGATCCGCAAAAGCTAAGTGCCATTCAAGAATGGCCACAGCCATCCAGGCTCAAGGCACTCCAAAGGTTTCTCGGCTTCGCAAACTATTACCGGTCTTTTATCCCTCACTATGCGTCCATTATTGTCCCGATGACAGCCCTAACCCGGAGAGGCGCGGATCCCAAAAGGTGGCCTCTGGCAGCAGAGGCCGCCTTTCGTCACCTCAAGGAGGCATTCATGCAGCAACCATGTCTTCAGCATCCGGATCCACAACGACCATTTTTTATCGAAGTGGACGCATCTTCGGAGGGAGTAGGGGCCGTCCTGAGCCAGGCCTCTGAGGGCCCATAAGCTACGTCCGTGTGCCTTCATCTCCCACCAGTTCTCGCCTGCAGAACGGAACTATGCCATCGGCGACAAGGAGCTCTTAGCCATCAAGGTGGCCTTAGAAGAGTGGCACCCATGGCTGGAAGGGGCACAACACCAGTTTACGGTCTTCACAGACCATAAGAATTTAGAATACTTGCACCGGGCACAACGGCTCAACCCACGACAAGCCCGGTGGGCCCTGTTCTTCACCCGTTTCAATTTTATTCTCCGATACAGACCTGCTGGGAAGAATATTAAGGCTGACGCCCTATCAAGGGTATTTGATTCAACGGAAGGTGCTGAGGAACCACAGTACATCATTGAGCCATCCCGTATCCTCCTGTCAGCTACCACAACCATCCCGCCTAGAAAAACTCTAGTCCCGCCACGCTTGCAGAAACAAGTGCTGGCATGGGCTCACGATTCCCGCTGTTCCGGCCACCCAGGGCAATCCCGCACGTTGCAAACCCTGCGGCGGTACTACTGGTGGCCAAAGGTACATAAGGATGTCCTGGCATATGTGGAGTCCTGCCAGACCTGTGCTCGCCACAAGAGGATCTCCGGTTCGACCCCAGGATTACTTCAACCATTACCCGCGCCTTCTGAACCGTGGACCCATGTGGCAACTGACTTTGTGGTGGACCTGCCACTATCCAATGGCAACACGGTAATATGGGTGGTTGTCGATCGCTTTAGCAAGATGGCGCACTTCATGCCTTTGCCAGGGTTGCCGTCCGCACCTCAGCTGGCCCAGCTGTTCGTCCAGCACATCTTCAGGCTTCATGGTCTACCTAAAGGCATCCTGTCTGATCAAGGGCCTCAATTTACCGCCAAATTCTGTAGGGCTCTTTGCCAGAAATTCGACGTCACCCTAGATTACACGTCTGCTTACCATCCACAGACCAACGGTCTCGCAGAGAGAACCAACCAGACTTTGAAATAATTACTTCGTCTGTATGTCAATGAGAAACAAGATGACTGGGCTAGCCTGCTACCCTGGGCCGAATTTGCGCTAAATTCTCATATCTCCGTAGCTACGGGATCCTCCCCGTTTCAGATAGTTTATGGGAGACAGCCACGTCCGCCAATGCCTGTTCCCATCACAGTTGCGTCTCCGACAGCGCAACTCTCCGCTGATAAGTTGCACCACCTATGAATATCCACGCAACGTGCCCTGATCAAGGCCGGCCAGGCAGCTAAAAGATATGCGGACCAGCACAGAAGACCATACCCGCCTCTCAAACCGGGCCAAAAGGTTTGGTTGAGCATGCAGTACATCCGCTTGAAGCTGCCCTCATCGCGACTGGCCCCACGGTTCATCAGACCGTTTTCCATCATCCGGCAGGTGGGTGCTGTCTCGTATCAACGTCGTCTCCCCCCGTCTCTCAAGATTCACAATACATTCCACGTCTCCCTCCTGAAGCCTCTGGTATTATCATGGCCTTCCAGCATGCCTCCGACCCCGCAACCTGTGGCCCCCAAAGATGACCTCACCTACCAAGTCCGAGAGGTCTTAGATGTGAGGAAACACAGGAAGAAGTGGGAGTACCTGATTGTGTGGGAAGGTTTCAGCCCCGAGGAAAACTCCTGGGAGGCATTGGCCAATATCCTGGACCGGAATTTGTTGGAGCAGTTCCACAAAGACCATCCAGCTAAACCCAGGCCTCCGGGGAGGCGCCCTAAAGAGGGGGTAGTGTTGTGTTCCGCGGCCATGGCAGACCACGACCGCGGCCCCCTACCTTGTCCGCGTCGTTCCTTCGCTGCGGGAGCCCCGGGGGAGGGCTTTGACTCAGGCCGTCGCTCCTGTGCGGCCCCGGTGCTGCTCGCTGCAGGGTGAGCCGTCCTGCTCTCCCATCGCGGCGTCCAGCGGCATCTCTCCTCCACGGGGGAAAATCAAAGATGGCCACCGCCATCCTTAGGTGCGAGGCCGGGCCCCCTTTGCAGATTTAAAGGGACCTAATCCCTTTAACTAGCTTCACCTGTTCTTGATCAGCCTGAGCAGGGGAAGTATATAGGGAAGCTTCCTCTGCTCATTCAGTGACTTGGCAACGTCCTCCAGCGCTGTCTAGTCTGCTTGCTTCGGTGAGTTCCTTCAGCTTTGGATCCTGTTCCTGTTTCGTCTTGGTGTTCCCGGTTCCTGACTTCGGATTGGCTTACGGTGATTCTCTGGTGAACGACTTCGGATTGGCAAGTGGTGATTCTCTGGTGTGTGACTTCGGACTGGCAAGTGGTGATCCCTCAGTGTGTGACCTCGGACTGGTGAGTGACGACCCTCCAGCTCTCAACCTAGGACTCCTTCTAGACTACCGTCTCCAAGGGCCCACTTAAGTCCCAGCGGTCCGGGTCCCTACAGGCTCCTCCCGGGTGGACCGCGGGCTTCCAGGGCAAAGCTCCAGTCTGCCCTTGCACCGATACCTTGACCTCTCAAAGGTCCACCTAAGCCCCAGGAGTCTGGGTCCCTACGGGCTCCTCCTGGGGGGACCACAGACTTCCAGTGGTGAAGACACAGCTCCTGTTCTCGTCTCTTCATCCGCCTCCGCAGTCGCCTCAGTCTCCAGTGCCGTGGGTCAGCTGGTCCCGTCTTCCGCTCTGCCTCGCCATCCGATGAGAGAACCTACGGATCTTCCGAAAGGTATACCATCCTCCCGTCGGCCAAGGGTTCACAAGCCTGAGCATAACAATTTGAGAATTTATATCTTACTGGGGACAGGGTATGAAACCCCTTATACTACACATTTCATATATTCTGAACCAGTAAATCAGGGGGATTTTGAGATACATTGTACCTATGATTCAGGTTTTTGCATACCTGCTATAGTCGTTGTATTTTAGTGGGCGTGCAAAGAATTTTAGTGCATTGCTGTTAAGTGGAATTTTAGATTGCATGCTAACAAAATTTGCACAAGCTTTAGTGCTTTGACCCCCTAGTGTTTTATCATAATGCTAGCTGCTTGTTTTTAAAATAAAGAATATTTTAAGAATAATCTCTTTTACAGGTTATAGTAAAATACTTTACTTTCTTATATGATCACTGATTTTTAAGTACATATGAAGAAGAGGGGCAAGCTGCCAGAAAACATATTTACTTTGACAGCTGACAGTGGTAACATATTAGCTTCATGGTGATAAATTGTTTTTCAACAAAATGCAGGTTATATAGCAAAATGGATTAGGTTTAGGTTAAAAGACAGCACTGTATAACTGCATTAATCACATGTGAAAAACAGTTTTTAAATGATGTGGGAATAAGAGGCTCAATCAAGTAATAATATACGTCTGCATGTACATTACAGAAATCATAAGTCTAGCTTTAGGCATTTATGGAATTCTGGTCTTAGATCCTGGCCTGTTTCATTCATTTCAGTCTGTCAGGATTAGAGCTGAAATGAATACAAATGTTAGCATATGTCCAATCTTGTAACTTGAAAATGAACGTGAAGATTAAATCATCTGGAACAAGTTCAAGACTTACTACATTTTTAAGGCAATACATTGTAACTGAGCTTGCATGATACAACTTTCAAAGGGATTAAGGCTCTTAAAGAGTGCTTACCCATCCCTTTCAAAACTGACCTCCTCCCCAATGAGGAGAAAAGGAGAAGTCCTGGGGGCAGGGTTATGGCGGGACAGTGAAGTACACATGGGGATTTCAGTTTGAAAATCCTTGCATGTTCTTTATCCCATGTGCTTTGCATCTGCAAAGTACACAGGATAATGAATCCCTGCAACGCCATAAGGAGTTTCCCTTTGAAAATCGGCTTGCTCCTCACAAGGGGGCCAATGAATTAAGCCACGCTAAGCCATTCGCGGGTTTTTGTATGCGTTTGTCGGCACTAACCTTACTCATGTATGAAATAAAGATTTTAATGCCGAAAAAGCCTGTGCAAAAACCCGTGGGTGGCTTAGCATGGGCCCATGCAAATGGCATGCAAACAGAGCTATTACCTATTAGCAGGCAATGTAGAAAGCCGCGTTAGCAAGGAAAACTATTAGCATGTGTTTTTTTACACAGGTTTTTTAGCACCTGGATTAGGGCAGGGATAAAAGTCAAAGCAACTGTCTGAGCCATGCAAACTGTTAATTCTGCTGCATATTTGACTGCTATACCTGAGAATAAGCAATGCCATCTGGAGCAATTTTAGAAGAATCACCTTTGGTCCATGTGACTTTTTATTACAACCAATTAAAGAACTCTGCAATATTTCCTAGCGTGTAGCAGATGGACTCAAAACAAATGGGTATAGTGTGCTCGTGCTAGCAGTTGGAGACGGATCTGACGTCAGCACGGGTACATATACCCCCACAGGAAGTGCCGCAAATCAGTAATTTCCGTCTCCAAAGCAGTTTGGAGCTACCTCACGCTCGCTGAGCGTGTTTCCAAATTCTAACGACTAAATTCCTAGAAGAAACCTATTGAAGTCAAGCCCCGCACTCCTGTGGTGATACCTGGCGGTCACTCACCCAGTTGGGTTTCCCGAGCTGACTTCCGTGGTCCCTCAGAGGTAAGAGCCTCGGTCCGGTGGCCGGTTCGCGGCAGGGACCTAGCCCCCGAGTGAGAAGGGCTCGGGCGCAGCTTGGCCCCCAAGCGAGACGAGTTTGGGCGCGGCCTGGAGGCAGCCTCGGTCCCGGCGTGGACTTGGCCCCCGAGCGAGATGAGTTCGGGAGCGGCCTAGAGGCAGCGGGTGCACTTCCTTATGTGCGGCGGTTGAGGGTACTCTCCCCCGCAGCCGGAGACCACCCGGGTCGCAGCCGGGAAGTGCCGAAGACAAGGTAAGGTGTAATCTTTACTTGGTCTCCGAGGAAGTGTGGATTCGCTGGGCCTGTCTACGAGGCAGCACGCCAAGGTCGTCGCCATTTTTTGCCTGCCTACTCATCTTCGCCGATGAGCGCACGTTGCTAAGCTAAGCGCCCGTGATAGGCGCATGTTGTTAGCGCACGCGATAGGCGCACGTTGTTCGCACATTGTAAGCCGCCCGCGTTTAGGCATTTATAACACATCCGTGTATAGGCGCACATTTATAAGATGCCCGTGTTAGGCGCACATTTATAAGCCGCCCGTGTATAGGCGCACATTTATAAGCCGCCCGTGTATAGGCACACGTATGTAAGCCGCCCGTGTATAGGCGCACATTTATAAGACGCCCGTGGATAGGCGCACATTGATAAGACGCCCGTGGATAGGCGCACATTGATAGGACGCCCGTGGATAGGCGCACATTTATAAGACGCCCGTGGTTAGGCGCACATTACTAAGACGCCCGTGGATAGGCGCACATTTATAAGACGCCCGTGGATAGGCGCACATCTATAAAACGCCCGTTCTAGGCGCATGCTGTTACGCGCACTTGTTAAGCACACATCATTGGGCGATACCGAATTTCAGGCGAATGGAGCATAAGAGAGCCCATGCGGCCGCAGAGCCGGCACCTCCAGAATCTGGCATGAAAGCTCTAAGCCTCTGCTCAGCATGCAACCTCAGAGCCACACAGAGCGAGGAAGCAGACTCACTATGTGCCCAATGTGAGGGGGCCATGGGAGTCCCAGGACAGGACCGGCCCCAGCCCAGCGGTTCCTCAGGGAGCACACCGGACTTAGTGGGCCGCGGCGAGCAACCAGGGAACCTGAGAGACCTGGTGCCCCTACGGCCAGATCCGGCTTCGCTTTCCTGGGTGGAATTATTCAAAGGGATTCACGCCTTTGTCCAGATGCAGTCTGCTCCTCGAATGGGTCTTTCCGTCCCAGTTGATCTGGTCCCTGGACCCTCGAGACCTAGGCGCAGCCACTCACCACCCGATAGCCCCGCTTATGGGGATTCGGATTGCTCCCAGGACAGTGAGGAGCCCCCCGAGGAGGGTGAACTTCCCTCGGAGATAGAGCCATATCGGACCATGAGGCGCTTCTTTCAGAAAGAGGATCTTTCCGGCCTGGTCTTGCAATGCCTATTGGAGCTGGCCATTCCGGGCCAGGATACCCCAGGGGACCCTAAAATGAACCCCCTGTTAGAGGGCCTGCGCCAACCGGCTCACCATTTTCCCCTCCTACAGGCAGCACAGCAGCTAATCGATCTGGAATGGAAGGCACCGGAGGCCTCATTTAAAGGGGGTCGGGCCTTGGCAGGCATGTACCCTCTGGCTCCGGCATCAAAGGAGCTGTTGGCGTGTCCCAAGGTAGACGCCATAGTTAACGCAATAGTGAAGCACACCACCATTCCGGTTGAGGGGGGAGCGGCCCTCAAGGATTCGCATGACCGACGCATGGACACCATTCTGAAACAAGCTTTTGAGGTAGCGGCCATGTCCCTACGAATCGCAAACTGCTGCACCGTGGTGATGCGCTCCTGTTTATCACAGGCGAGAAACAACACCCAGGGAGCAGACATGGAATCAGCTCTCGCATTTCTCACTGACACAGCCTCCGACCTCGTCCGCACGGCAGCCAAGGGAGTATCCTCTTCAGTGGCAGCCAGGAGGCAGCTTTGGCTACGTAATTGGGCGGCCGACTCGTCCTCCAAGACATGACTCACCAGAATGCCCTTTAAGGGTTCCTTACTGTTTGGCAGCGATCTCGAGAACTGGGCTACTAAATGGGGTGCCTCCCCATTACCCCGTCTACCAGAAGACAGGGCGAGGAGGAGCCAGCGTTCTTTTTCTAGACCATCTAGAGGTAGAACTTCGCAGCACTTCAACCCTTACAGGACTCGCTATCGAGCACCTCGTTCCCAGGCCAGGAAACAGTCCTTTCGGACTAAGCATAACAAGAAGAGAACCGGCCCGGGTTCTGGCCCCGGCTGCACCCCACAATGACAATCAGCCGACCCATCTGGGGGTAGCAGCCATAGGGGGCAGGCTAACCCTCTTCTACCGCAGGTGGGTCGAGATTACTTCGGACCAGTGGGTCCTCGCCATCATCCGAGAAGGATATTACCTGGATTTCTTTCGGCTTCCGCCGAACAAGTTTGTGGAATCTCCTTGTTCACCGCTCAAGGCAGCGGCACTAGAAGTGACCTTACAGAGGCTCCTGGCCCTAAAAGCCATAATCCCAGTACCTGCGTGAGAGATAAATTCTGGGCATTACTCCATTTACTTCATAGTACCCAAGAAGGAGGGCACTTTCAGGCCCGTCCTGGACCTCAAGTCAGTCAACCGACACCTACGGGTCCCCAGCTTTCACATGGAAACTCTACGGTCTTCATTTTCTTTAAATTTAGGACCAATGCATTCAACAACATCCAAGTGCTAACTGCTTCTACACAAGTAACCAATGTGGCTTGAGCAGAGTCAAACTAGGAATTAAACCACTTTAAATTAGATAATCCAATATCCACCTCTTAGAGACACTCAAAGGACAATAGAGTGATGAATAAGATCAAAAGTAGAAGACATATCCAAAAATATCACAATAAAACCATTATGCTTGCCCAATCCCTGATAAAGAGCATCTAAAATAGACAATGAAAGAGTTTCAGTACTATGATTCTTATAAAATCCACATTGAAAATAATCATATGCTCTCAATCATCTAGAAATTTGTGCAACTGTAATAAGACCAGTTTTCAATTAATTTTCCCTAAAAAGAGAAGTTTTGAGATTAGCCAATAATTGCCAAATTCCCCAGGATCCAAATTATGTGATAAAAAATGATCCACATAAAGGTGAATTTTAGAAGCCCGACACGTGTCAAAATTAGGGAATGCACAACTATGTTGGGCCAATGCGTACCGAGCAAATTGTAAAAGCCAGCCAGATAGGTGCATACTTGCTGCTGCGCACATAAATGAAAAGTTCAAAAAAGGACGGGGAAGAGACATGGTCTGGGCGGGACACGAGCCCTCTGGATTCAAACTTGAAATTTGTGCGTAAATACTTATGCGCACAGGCACGTGCCAGAGTCTCCTGCCGCGTAACTTTACTTCTGCTATGGATGATGTATAAGTTGTAAAATAAAATATTCTGGCAGATTAGTGGGGTTTTAAAGGTTGGGGCTAACAGGGGAGTTTGGAAGTCCTATCCCTTACCTGGGTGAACTAGGAATGAATTGGGAAAACTGGTAATGGCGTCAGCTTGCATAAATTTTAAACTCCTCCCACTTACATGGTAGAAGCTGCATTTGCACGCATAGGCATGCATCCACTTAAAATTGCACTCACATGTGTGTTCAGTCAAGCTATTTTATAACATATTTGCATATGCACGCATATCTTATAAAATGGCTGCATCCTTGGGCGCAGGCCAACGAATGTGCACACATGTGCACCTGCGTGCCGGTTTAAAAATTATTGTCCCTATGTCTGGCAAAAATGCCATTTTGAGCACTAAGCAATTTTCCAAAAGACACAAAATGGGAGAAAACATTATAGGGTAGATTTTATAATTTAGCGCGAACGCGTACTTTTGTTCGTGCACCAGGCGCGAACAACAGTACGCGGGATTTCAATAGATACGCGCATAGCCGCGCGTATCCATTAAAATCCGGGATCGGCGCGCGCAAGGCTACCAATTTTGGGCAGCCTGCGTGCGCCGAGCTGCGCAACCTGCCTCTGTTCCGTCCGAGGCCGCTCCGAAATCGGAGCGGCCTCGGAGGGAACTTTCTTTCGCCCTCCCCTCACCTTCCCCTCCCTTCCCCTACCTAACCCACCCCCCCCAGCCCTATCTAAACCCCCCCTAACTTTATCGCCGGATTTACGCCTGCCGGAGGCAGACGTAAATCTGTGCGCGCCAGCAGGCTGCTGGCGCGCCATCACCTGACCTGGGGGCTGTTCCGGAGGGTGCGGCCACGCCCCCGGAACACCCCCGGGCCGAAACCACACCCGTGGCACCGCCCCCGAAACGTCGCGTCACCCGCGCCACGCCCCCGAAATGCCACGTCACGACCGACACGCCCCCGGCACGCCTCTCCATGCAAGCCCCGGGACTTACGCGCGTCCCAGGGCTTGCGCGCGCCGCCGAGCCTATGCAAAATAGGCTCGGCGCGCGCAGGGGGGGTTTGGGGTAGGTTTTCGGGGGGTACGCACGTATCCTACACGCGTACCCCTTTGAAAATCTACCCCTATGCACCTAAACATGTTAGAAAGCTATATCAAATGGACTAAAAGGTTTCCCCCATTTTGTGTCAATGGAGAATATGTTATTCTAATGGCATCTACTATAATAATTTTGATATTACCCACAATGCAGTACAGAGATGCCAACTCACACGTATCTCAAGTACTCTCCACCAATGGCAGTCAATCTTCTGTTCTCTTGTATAGAGTGGGAAACTCTCAGGAGCCAAGACCCAGCAACAACCATGTACATTTTGTACAGGTAACTCATTGCATGTACTAAAATGTATCCGAACAAAAAGAGACGCTGAAGGCAGTCCAAGAGCTGGACTAATCTCTAGCTGCTGAAAGCATATATTCAGCAATCCTCAGCAAAAGTAACACAGGTAAATCTAGTCAGAAAACTAACTTTAAGTAAAGGAATGTGCAAATGTTCAGCAGGACATACATGGATAAGTCTGCCACTGAATATGTGAGTATAAAGTCATGATCATAACTTTAACCAGATAAAAGCTAGAACAGTTATTTTTCCAACCAGACCTACCTGTCTAACTTTAGCTGGAGAGCGCTTAATATGTGCATTCCCCTGCTAAAATTTAGTTTCGCCCTTGGAATGCCTTTCATACTCTTCATCACTCTGTTCTCCTTAAGCGTCTCCAAAAGCTGAATATTATCTATTTTGAAATGGTTTAATTCATTCCTTGCAGGTTGTTTTATGCAAATGAGGTCTGATATTTCTTGTTCAACTTGGAAAATGCTTACCTCTGGTGTTCCACAAGCTTCCACTTTATCTGCCTCTTTATTTAATATTCATTTCTTACTTATATGTAAACTCTCCTATATATATACTATATATATATATATACACACACACATATACTACATATATATATATATATATATATATATATATATATATATATACTATGAAATGATGTTTCATAGTGCAAAATGCATATATTCTGTATTTTATAAAATTCCAAAATACACGCATATACGTGTATAAAATAGGGTAGCCTAGAGGCAGGGTCTACATTTATGCACATAAGTTACTAGTTTAAAAGACACTTAGGCACATGGATTTGCCAACTTACTTGAACAATTTTACATTTGCCAATTATCTGGCATGAGTGATATTAAATCGGCTTATTGTGTAGGACTGACTGAGTGGGAGTTTTGGGTGAACTGGGTGGGAATTCAGGCTGAAAAACCAGGAGGGTCTCAACAACCTGGAGAAAGACTGGGCAAACTGGTGGACTAATTAGTAATTTCTTGACGTGCACATGTTTTAAAATATATCAACTTACATAAATAAGTCCTTCTTTATTTTTGTGTGTAAAATATATTTATTTATTTATTTATGTTGCATTTTTCTATACCGACCTTCATGGTTAAATACCATATCAGATCGGTTTACATCGAACAAGGGTAGATAACAGAAGGAACAACTTTCTTATAATCAAGAAACAAAACAAAAGTTACATTTAATGAGGACTGTAAACTTGGAAGCTTAGGCAGCTGGAAGAAAAAGGCCCGAAGAGGGTATTAAATTAGATTAAATAGAAGAGAGACATAACATTATCCGGTCTAGTGTTAATCCACTTATTTGAAGACGAACTAGTGCGAATGCGATATTTAGAGGGGTAGTGAGGTTTCATTGCTCTTGAGCGGGATCATCTAATGTGTGTCCGAGGGATCCGAGAAGGCTTGGCGGAACAGCCAAGTTTTGAGTTTTTTCTTAAATGTTAGTAGGCACGGTTCCAGCCTGAGTTCTGCGGGGAGGTTGTTCCAGATGGCTGGGCCTGCTGTTGAAAAAGCTCGGTTCCTGGTTGAGATGAGGCATATATATATATATATATATATATATATATATATATAAAAATATATGCATGTAGCCGCCACCACATATTTCCTACTTCGCCCGATGAGCCTTACAAATTTCCTGCTCTCTCATTGGCCCCACTGGTTAGTGGGAGGAGTGTTGCTCTACTTTAAAAAGTACTGTGTTTGCGGCGTGACGCCCGCACGCGGCTTTGTCCGGCTTAGTCTGGAGAAGACCGGAGAAGCACTTGGAGGTAATTTGATTTATGTGCTCCCCTTTTTGATCTTCTAATCCGCAGCGGCCTAGAGACATACATTCAAGCAACAAATTTTGTACTGTCAGCTTCTGAATCCTTTTCTCTTCGCGATTGTGTTTCTGTATAATGCCACATACCAAGAGGAAGGCCCGGGTAAAAGACCAAGCCTCAACACCAATTTCTGGACTTTATCAATCGCGTATAAAGGAAAGTTTTAGAAGGTCTTCATCAATTACCTCGGGGATGGCCGCTGGAAGTTCCATTTTGGAGCAGGAATTGAGCCCTAGGCCATTTGAAACATCATTAAGCCCCGGGGCCCCAGAGAGACCTGAGCCACCACTTGGCAGAAATGTTAACTTGGTATTGGATCAATCTTTAATATCCCCTAATCCTGGTTCTCAGAGGAGCCCAGATAGTTTATCTGTAGCTCCGGTGAACCCTATGTTAGAGGGTTCCAGAGAACCAGAGAAAGGGAATAATTCTGCTCGTGAAGCACAGGTCACTATGGGGGAGGGAGAGGAGGCAATACAGGTAATAACTTACAAGGAATTTTCTTTAGGAGAAATTGGGAAAATGATTATCCAAATGCAAAAGTCAAGTAATGCTCTGTCCAATAAAATACAGGATGTTTTACAATTAAATCATGTTGTGGGACAAAAGGTGGAGAAATTGGAAATAAATTTTAAAACAGTAGAAGAGAAGTTCAAATTTAACAAGGAAGTACAAGCCAACCTGATAAGATCTGAGAAAATGTGTATAGAGAAAATTGAAAATCTTGAAAACCAGGCTAGAAGTCAGAATCTCAGGTTTCTTAATTTTCCAAAGATAAACTTAATTTCCCCGAATGATTTGTTCCGGAGTTATGTTAAGAATGTATTGAAATATTCAGATTCTTCTATTCCAGCTATATCTAGGATATATTACCTCCCTCAAAATCAAAGTGGAGAGATAGTACATAGCTCGAAGGAAGAACCTGAAATAAACCCTGATTTGAATTTAACTGATATACTCGAAAAATCCTTTGAGATGAATATTTCATCTAGAACTACTCTAATTGTTCAATTTGTTTTCTTGATGGAAAGGGATTCAATTTTGAGGTTATATTTTAGAAATCAAAATCAACTGTTTTACAGACAAAGTATTAGAATATTTCTGGATATTGCCCGCCCCACTCAATTACGTCGAAAAAAATTTATTACTATGAGATCAGAAGTACTCAAGAGAGGAGTTAGGTTTATACTGAGATATCCCTGCCGCTGCCTAATCATTTACCAAAATTCTCGATATATTTTTAATCAACCTGAACAATTAAGGGGTTACCTGGATTCTCACTCCTAAAAGCACCTATAGATATTGGGGAATAATTGGAAAAAGAAGAAGACTAGACAGTTCTGTGTTAGGTATTTTATTTCCTAATGAACTGCTCTAGTATGATGTAATGTATGTCTCTATTTACTTTGCATAATGAATGGTGAAGATAATTTAAGGATGTATTACAATCTTCTAGGCACTGTGGTTACTATATTCTGTGTTTCCATATCTTGACCTTGTATTATATTTTGAAAAACCTAATAAAAATTAAATTAAAAAAATATATATATATATGCATGTACATTTTTAAATAGGAAACATTTGAACATTCAATGTATTGATATATGATCTTGCAATATGTTGTGGGGTAGAAATATGTGTATTTTATAAAATGGATATATATCATATGCATGGATTATAAAATACTAGTGTACATCTGTTCATGGCCATATATGCACATCTATGCTGCTGTGAACATTTATCTGAAAGTTATCCAGCAGTGAAAAAAGTGTTTAAGCTGAAAGGAGGTAGTCCAATACGGCCAACTCAATTTAACTTTTAAAGGGGTAACGTCAAGCTTTACTGAAGTCATGCCTATTCCTTTATAGGAAATTACAGCAAACTCAAAAAGGTCTACAAAAATCAGAAGACCATCCTAATATAGTGTTATTGTTCGTAAGGTTTTGGGTGGACCCTTGGACACTGTGGCAGCTGACCACATCCACGGGGGGAAGTCGCGTGAGGGGCCACAGGTCAGGCTCAGCTTTGGGACACACAACACAGAGATATATCTTTTATTAGACAGAGTTGATAAGCCACCAGAGGTGGCAGTAGTGAGTAGAGATGAAGCCCGGCTGGGCTAGGGTTCCTCAGGATACTGGAACAGTGATTCCCTCTATGGCTGTGCTGTAATGGAGAAAACTGATAGTGAGTACAGGGGAGCATACACAGAGTTCTGGGATAGAGCCTCTTTGGTAAAGTCACTCACACAGCGGTTTCTCCTGGAAGGTGACACAGAAGCTGGAATAGAGGCAGGCCCTCGAGGAGCGAGTACCTGGTTCCAGGGAACACTCTGAGGAAATAAAGTTGGTAACTCACTGATGATGTAGGCAGCGTTTTTTTCCAAGCAGAAGCAATAAGTTCAGGCAGCGAGTCAGGGAACATGGGCCCTCGAGGAGTGAGTACCGGTTCCTGATAGTGACCTGAAAGAAATGAGAGAGGATAAAGTCCAAAAGTTGGAGAGGCAGAGTAGCTAGGTACAGAGAGCGAATCCCATCCGTAAGGATATCCCTTGCTAACTCGATTAGCTAGCAAAAAGTGTAGGCTTTTGTATCCGGGATGCGTGATGTCATTACAGGGGGACGCCCCTGAGGTTCGCGCCAAAGAGAGAATAAGAAGCAGGGCCACGCGGCACGCGCACCATATGGTACCTGGACAACATGGTGGGATGCAGCGCCCAAGCCGGACCGGGGACAACGGAGAGGACGGCAGGCAGACGCCGCGGCAGCCAGACATCCATCAACTGCGGGAGGAGTCGCAAAAAAGGTAAGGTGGGTGGACGGGAGACGTTGGGCAGCGACAGTCATAACAGTACCCCCCTTCAAAGTGCGGTCTCCTCTGCGGGTACCAGGTTTTGGCTTCAAAGGATGCGCGAGATGAAATTGATGGAGCATCTCCTTATCAAGGTTATTAGCCTGAGGCTCCCAAGAGTTTTCTTCGTGGCCGAAACCTTCCCAAGAAAGAAGGTATTCAAATGTTTTGCCTCGTCTTTGGACATCAAGAATGGCTTCAACCTTATATTCTAGGTCATCTTCTGCATTGATGGCAGGTGGTTCCTGAGTCTTGGAAGAGAATTCACTGAGTATGAGAGGTTTCAAGAGTGAAAAGTGAAAAGCGTTGTGGATGTTTAGTCTGGGTGGTAGCTTCAGACTGTAAGTGGTGTTGCCAAGACATTGGAGGATTGGAAATGGTCCAACGTAGCAAGGAGAAAATCGAGTGGAGGGTAACTTCAGTCTGAGATGTTTGGTGGATAACCAGACTTTGTCACCAGGTTTGAACACAGGCGCTTGAGAATGGTGAGGGTCATAAAACTTCTTAGCTCGGTCACTCGCTTTAACTAGCATGTCTTTCGTCTGAGTCCACAGATTATGGATTTCATCAGCAGTAGATTGAGCTGCTGGGGACGTCACTGAGAGCTTCAGTGGAAGTGGCGGTGTTGGTGAACTTCCATATACCACTCAAAAGGTGTCGATCCAGTTGATGTTGCTGGATGAGAATTGATGGCGAATTCAGCCCAAGGTAACAGTTCAGCCCAGTTGTTCTGACGGCAACTCTCATAGGCTCGAATGAACTGTTTTAAGGTTCTATTCATCCGTTCTGTTTGGCCATTTGATTGCGGATGATAGGCTGAAGTGTAGTCTAAAGAAATGTCGAATAGCTTGCACAAGGCCCTCCAGAATCTTGCCGTGAATTGGGATCCTCGGTCTGAGACTATGTGTTTTGGTAGGCCGTGAAGGCGAAAAATGTGCGATATGAAGAGCTTCGCGAGCTCCAAGGCTGAAGATAAGCCAGGATGCACCATGAAATGGCCCATCTTGCTGAAGCGATCGACTGTTACCCCTTCAGAAAGGGGAAAATCGACTACAAAGTCAATATGATGTGTGACCAGGGCTGTTCCGGAGCTGGCAGCAGTTGCAGCAAACCCCACTGTAGGCCAGAAGCGGGTTTGTGTTTGGCACAGTTGGTACAAGATGCCATGTAGGATAGTGTATTTTTTTTGATAGTAGGCCACCAATAGAACTTCTGTATCTTGAGCAGGGTGCAGCATTGACCAGGATGGCCAACTAGCTTGGAATCGTGCGCCCAAAAGAGCACTTTCCTCCTGAGGTGTTTAGGCACGATGGTTTTACCAGTGGACACAGAATGTGTAGTCGCCAAGATGACTTTCTTTGGGTCAATTATGTGCTGAGGTTCTTCAGGCACATCCTCTGAGAGAAAGGAATATGACAAAGCATCGGCTCTGGTATTCCTGTCTCCGGGACGATATTTAAGCACAAAGTCAAAGTGATTGAAGAATAAGGACCATCTAGCTTGTCTGTGGTTAAGACGTTGCGCATGGCGGAGATACTCTAGATTTTTATGGTCCGTGAATACGGTTATTTGATGTTGAGCGCCTTTGAGCCAAGGCCGCCACTCCTCGAATGCTAGCTTAATAGCCAAGAGCTCTTTATCTCTGATCCCATTGTTCTTCTCTGCTGGGGAGAAATGTTGTGAGAAGAAAGAGCAGGGACATAGGGATTTGGAGTCTCCAGTTTGGCTCAATACAGCCCCCACACCGACATCCGAAGCATCAACTTCTACGATGAATGGCTTGTTGGGGTCAGGATGATGCAAGCATGGTTCCATGGAAAAGGCAGTCTTTAATTTCTAAAAAGCGGAAATGGCCTCCACAGACCATGTTGAAGCGTTGGCACCCTTGCGGGTAATTGCGGTCAAGGGCACAGTTAAAGAAGAGTAGTTCTTTATAAAGCTTCTATAAGAGTTGGTAAACCCCCAAAATCGTCTCAGGGCCTTCAGGCTGGTAGGTTGGGACCAATTTTTAATACTCTCTAGTTTTTAAAGGTCCATCTGGTGTTACGCTTGGGCTCCGGTCAGGAGTCGTGAACACCACCCAGCAGGGTGGCTCCAGGTGGAGAGAGACAGGAAGCTAGAAACAGTGTCAGGTTCCAGGCTGGGTCAGGGCAGGCAGCAAGTATCAGAGTCTGGGTTCAGGCTGGGTTAGGGCAGGCGGCAAGTAGCAGTGTCTAAGTACAGGCTGGGTCAGGGCAGGCAGCAGTAGCAGTGTCTAAGTACAGGCTGGGTCAGGGCAGGCAGCAGTCAGCAGTATCTGGGTCCAGGCTGGGTCAGGGCACAGTAAGCAGGGCAAGGCAGGTCAGAAGGCCCGTAGGCCACACACACACACACAGAAGGCCCGTAGGCCACACACCAATAGCGGGGCAAGGCAGGTCAGAAGGCCCATAGGCCACACACACACAGAAAGCCCGTAGGCCACACACCATAAGTGGGGCAAGGCAGGTCAGAAGGCCCGTAGGCCACACACATACACACAGAAGGCCCGTAGGCCACACACCATAAGCGGGGCAAGGCAGGTCAGAAGGCCCGTAGGCCACACACATACACACAGAAGGCCCGTAGGCCACACACCATAAGCGGGGCAAGGCAGGTCAGAAGGCCCATAGGCCACACACACACAGACAGAAGGCCCGTAGGCCACACACCGTAAGCAGAGCAGGCAGGTCAGAAGGCCCGTAGGCCACACATACACAGAAGGCCCGTAGGTCACACACCGTAGTCAGGGCAAGCAGGTCAGAAGGCCCATAGGCCACACATACACAGAAGGCCCGTAGGCCACACACCGTAAGCAGAGCAGGCAGGTCAGAAGGCCCGTAGGCCAGGTAAGAAAAGCGAGGAAGAAGGCCCGAAGGCCGCGCAGGGCAAGGCAAGGAAAGGCCCGAAGGCCGCGCAGGGCAAGGCAAGGAGCCCAGGTGAGCTCGATGCCGAAGCACCGAGGGAACTGTCAGGCAGGGTTATAAGGGCCAACCCAGAACATAGAGTGGACAGGGGAGATGGCCTGGGCCTGTCAGGAGAGCCAGCACTAGAGGGACCCCTGGTGGTGAGGCGGTTGCACTGCAGCCAAAACTGTAACAGTACCCCCTCCGCAAGGCCTCCCCCTCCTCCTGGGTCCCATCTTAGCAGGGGGTACTCAAAAATGAAATCAGACCCCTCCGAGGGCAGCAACAGCTGGAGCAATTCAACAGGCTCAGATGGCTGAGTCAGAAAGTCTGTTAGTGGTACTGGTTTGAGCCCCTCCGGGGGTGGCAGCAGGACCGGTTTGGCAGGCTCGTCTCGGGGTAGTGCAGCAGGCTCGGGCCCCTCTCGGGATGAAACAGCAGGCTGGAACACCTCTCCGGGCATTGTAGCAGGTTCGGACCCCTCTCGGGGCGATGAAGCAGGCTCGGACCCTTCTCGGGGCGATGCAGCAGGCTCGGCCCCCTCTTGGGGTGATGTAGCAGGCTCGGCCCCCTCTTGGGGCGATGCAGCAGGCTTGGATCCCTCTTGGGGCGATGCAGCAGGCTCGGCCCCCTCTTGGGGTGGTGCAGCAGGCTCGGCCCCCTCTCGGGGTGATGCAGCAGGCTCGGACCCCTCTCGGGGCGATGAAGCAGGTTTGGACCCCTCTCGGGGCGATGAAGCAGGTTCGGCCCCCTCTCGGGGCGATGAAGCAGGTTCGGACCCCTCTCGGGGTGATGCAGCAGGCGTGGATCCTTCTCGGGGCGATGCAGCAGGCGTGGATCCTCCTCGGGGCGATGCAGCAGGCTCGGCCCCCTCTTGGGGTGATGCAGCAGGCTCGGCCCCCTCTTGGGGTGATGTAGCAGGCTCGGCCCCCTCTTGGGACGATGCAGCAGGCTCGGCCCCCTCTTGGGGCGATGCAGCAGGCTCGGACCCCTCTTGGGGTGATGCAGCAGGCTCGGACCCCTCTTGGGGCGATGCAGCAGGCTCGGACCCCTCTTGGGGTGATGTAGCAGGCTCGGCCCCCTCTTGGGGTGATGCAGCAGGCTTGGATCCCTCTTGGGGCGATGCAGCAGGCTTGGCCCCCTCTTGGGGCGATGCAGCAGGCTTGGATCCCTCTTGGGGCGATGCAGCAGGCTTGGCCCCCTCTTGGGGTGATGCAGCAGGCTCGGCCCCCTCTTGGGGTGATGCAGCAGGCTTGGATCCCTCTTGGGGCGATGCAGCAAGCTTGGCCCCCTCTTGGGGTGATGTAGCAAGCTCGGCCCCCTCTTGGGGTGATGTAGCAGGCTCGGCCCCCTCTTGGGGTGATGCAGCAGGCTTGGATCCTCCCCGGGGCGATGCAGCAGGCTTGGCCCCCTCTTGGGGTGATGCAGCAGGCTTGGCCCCCTCTTGGGGCGACGCAGCAGGCTTGGCCCCCTCTTGGGGTGATGAAACAGGCTCAGATGGCAGAGCAGCAAGGTTAGAAGCAGTGCACATAGAAGACACAGATTGCACTGCTGTGGGCTTGATACCCCGAGCCAAACTCTGAGGCTCCTTATTTTGTTTCTGGAGGAGCAGTTTAGAGAAGGCACAGGCAGTTCTAGGACGTCTAGGGAATGTGCTCGTTAGTGTCTCAACAGCAGCTGTGGGAAGCAGAGCCCTGCTAGAGTTAATCAACTCTCTCCGTTTGAGAGAAACCTGTTCCTGAGGCTCTAGCACTGGTGTCACAGAAACCTTCTTGGCCAGGTAAGTCCTGGGTTTTTCTATCCACAAACTGCCAGCTAAAATGTCTGTTTTAGTGGAGCCAGAAGCAGAATACCGGTTAGGAGAGCTGATTGTTTTTTCTAATGGAACAGCTGATCCTAAAGCAGAACAACGGGGGCAGGGTTTGCCTGGTGGTAACAGACACGGAAGACAGGAGCATTTCCACCACCCTGGTTTAGGATTTAAACAATTTAAACATTCCTGATAGACTGAGACGTTCCTCTTATGACAACCACTGCATACCCAGTGTTCTTGGTCTGAGAGTTGACATGCAAGACAGTTCTTGTAACTGAGATAGTTCAAAGTCTGGCAACAAGCACAGACATAAAAACTTGGAGGCTGAGGCATAATGTGAGTAGAGGTAAAAGAAAAATTGGCTCACCGGTAGTACCAAGACCTATCTCTTCCCCTGGAAAATTGATGGCTTCGGCATACTGTTACGCTTGGGCTCCGGTCAGGAGTCGTGAACACCACCCAGCAGGGTGGCTCCAGGTGGAGAGAGACAGGAAGCTAGAAACAGTGTCAGGTTCCAGGCTGGGTCAGGGCAGGCAGCAAGTATCAGAGTCTGGGTTCAGGCTGGGTTAGGGCAGGCGGCAAGTAGCAGTGTCTAAGTACAGGCTGGGTCAGGGCAGGCAGCAGTAGCAGTGTCTAAGTACAGGCTGGGTCAGGGCAGGCAGCAGTCAGCAGTATCTGGGTCCAGGCTGGGTCAGGGCACAGTAAGCAGGGCAAGGCAGGTCAGAAGGCCCGTAGGCCACACACACACACACAGAAGGCCCGTAGGCCACACACCAATAGCGGGGCAAGGCAGGTCAGAAGGCCCATAGGCCACACACACACAGAAGGCCCGTAGGCCACACACCATAAGTGGGGCAAGGCAGGTCAGAAGGCCCGTAGGCCACACACATACACACAGAAGGCCCGTAGGCCACACACCATAAGCGGAGCAAGGCAGGTCAGAAGGCCCGTAGGCCACACATACACAGAAGGCCCATAGGCCACACACCATAGTCAGGGCAAGCAGGTCAGAAGGCCCGTAGGCCACACATACACAGAAGGCCCATAGGCCACACACCGTAAGCAGAGCAGGCAGGTCAGAAGGCCCGTAGGCCAGGTAAGAAAAGCGAGGAAGAAGGCCCGAAGGCCGCGCAAGGCAAGGAAAGGCCCGAAGGCCGCGCAGGGCAAGGCAAGGAGCCCAGGTGAGCTCGATGCCGAAGCACCGAGGGAACTGTCAGGCAGGGTTATAAGGGCCAACCCAGAACATAGAGTGGACAGGGGAGATGGCCTGGGCCTGTCAGGAGAGCCAGCACTAGAGGGACCCCTGGTGGTGAGGCGGTTGCACTGCAGCCAAAACTGTAACATCTGGAAGCCATCTTTAGACATGATATAGCCAAGAAAAGGCACAGTCTTTACGAAATTCGCACTTGGATAGTTTGGAGTAGAGCTGGTGTTCACGGAATCGGCAAAGTACTTGCTTGACATTCTCTAGATGAGTGGGCAAATCCTGAGAAAATATCAGGATATCATCCAGGTATACCACGACACTCTTGTACAACAGGTCCCACAAGAAGTCATTCATCATGTTCTGAAATACAGCAGGTGTGTTGCATAGGCCAAAGGACATTACTAAGTACGCAAAATGGCCATCTCGAGTTTTGAAGGCTGTTTTCCATTCGTCGCCACTTCGATTGCGAACTAAGTTGTAGGCCCCCTTCATGTCAAGTTTTGAGAATATTTTGGCCCCCTGAAGCCGGTCAAACAGCTCTGAGATTAAAGGCAGGGGGTAGCGGTCTTTAATCGTGATCTCGTTCAGACCTCAGTAATCGATACAAGGACGTAGGGTACTGTCCTTCTTCCCCACAAAGAAGAAGCCTGCACCAGCTGGAGACTTCGAGGGTCTAATAAAACCCTTCTGTAAATTCTCCTCGATGTATTCAGACATAGCCTTGTTCTCAATCACTGAGAGAGGATAGACATGTCCTTTAGGAGGTTCAGTATTGGGCTTCAATCTTATGGCACAGTCATAGGACCTATGCGGAGGAAGAATGTCAGCAGCTTCTTTGGAAAACACATCACTAAAAGATGCGTATTGGTTCGGTTTGGCAAGTCACGTCACCCGGTAAGGGCTCATCATTGATTGAAGATAGGAGTAGTGGAACCTTCAAAGTGACGAGGAAATCCTCAAATGTTCCACTAGGCATCGAAGAATAAAGTTGCCTCCTGCCCCTGAATCCACCAGGGCAAGAGTTTGAAACTCAGACGGTCCGCAGATCAAGGAGACTGGGAGAGAAAGCGTAGGAGAGGGCGTAGTAAGGCCTAAGAACAGTCCTCCTGCAGGACTTAGGCCCGTCCGTTTTCCAGACGAATTGGGCATGTTGGGACATCGTGACCAGCCTGTCCTCAATACATACACTGACCATGCCTCTTCCGAAGTCTTCTCTCTTTAGAAGTCAAATGACTGCGACCAAGTTGCATCGGTTCATCTCCACTGGTAACAGGAATTACTGGAACCATCCGAGGTGCAGGTTTAGCACTAGCCTCCTTCTGACCTGGTCCTCTATTAGGCCGGAGTTCTTTCACCTTATCACGAAGCCGGTGGTCGATTCTAGTAGCCAAAGCCACTAGTTCATCCAGCGAGTCAGGTGTTTCACGAGCGGCCAGCTCGTCTTTCAAGCAAGTATCCAGGCCTCTGAAGAAGAGAGTTTTCAGGCATTTGGGGTCCCAGCAGAGTTCTGTAGCAAGAGTCTTGAACTCTATTGCAAAATCAACCAGTGGTCAGTTGCCTTGCTTCAGGCCCACCAGAGCAGAACCGGCAACGGTCACTCGGGCAGGATCGCCGAAAATGGATAAGTCCAAAAATCTGTTAATATCCTGCAAAATAGGATCCTTGCGTTCCCACAGTGTAGAGGCCCAAAACAAGGCCCTTCCATCAAGATAAGATAGAATGTAAGTATTCTTGGCAAAAGCTGTGGGGAAGTGAGAAGGCTGTAATGCAAAATGCATGCAGCACTGGTTTAGAAAGCCCCTGGTTCTCTGAATCTCTCCCAAGAAACGAACTGGAGCAGCCAGCGATACAGCAGTCTTTAAAGTTACCTCACCTAACTGACCTTCATTACTGGAAGTAGCACCTTGAGTCTTCTGTGCGTGCAGCTGATGGAACGCTGAAGTGAGTTTCTCCAATGCATCTTGCTATTCAGTAATGCGCAGAGCCAGGCCCAGAATGGCCTGCAGGGCATTGAGCTGTGCCAGATCCATGGAGTTAGCAATCTGTTATTGTTTGTAAGGTTTTGGGTGGACCTTTGGACACTGTGGCAGCTGACCACGCCCATGGGGGGAAGTCCCGTGAGGGGCCACAAGTCAGGCTCAGCTTTGGGACACACAACACAGAGTTATATCTTTTATTAGACAGAGTTGATAAGCCACCACAGGTGGCAGTACAGTGAGTAGAGATGAAGCCCGGCTGGGCTAGGGTTCCTCAGGATATTGGAACAGCGATTCCCTCTATGGCTGTGCTGTAGTGGAGAAAACTGAGATAGTGAGTACAGGGGAGCATACACAGAGTTCTGGTATAGAGCCTCGTTGGTAAAGTCACTCACACAGTGGTTTCTCCCGGAAGATGACACAGAAGTTGTAATAGAGGCAGGCCTTTGAGGAGCGAGTACCTGGTTCCAGGGAACAGCTCTGAGGAAATAAAGTTGGTAACTCACTGATGATGTAGGCAGCGGTTTCTTCCAAGCAGAAGCAATAAGTTCAGGCAGCGAGTCAGGGAACATGGGCCCTCGAGGAGCAAGTACCGGTTTCTGATAGCGACCTGAAAGAAATGAGAGAGGCCCCCGAGGAGCGGGTACCCCGTTAGGATAAAGTCCAAAAGTTGGAGAGGCAGAGTAGCTAGGTACAGAGAGCGAATCCCATCCATAAGGAGATCCCTTGCTAACCCGATTAGCTAGCAAAAAGTGTAGGCTTTTGTATCTGGGATGCGTGACATCATCACAGGGGGATGCCCCTGAGGTTCGCGCCAAAGAGAGAATAAGAAGCAGGGCCGCGCGGCGCAAGCACCCTATGGGACCTGGACAACATGGCGGGATGCAACGCCCAAGCCGGACCGGGGACACCGGAGAGGACGGCAGGCAGATGCCGCGACAGCCAGACATCCATCAACCGCTGGAGGAGTCGCAAAAAAGGTAAGGTGGGTGGAGTGGAGACGTTGGGCAGCGACAGTCGTAACATATACCCTATCTTTCCACTCACATTTTGTGTCATGTTTCAGACCTTAGCTAACACAATAATTGACTTTACCATGTTTGTCCATCTTTACACACTTATGCAGTGTGGGCAGAATGAACATGCCTATACACTTTTTTCTGTTTCTCAGTTGATCCTGCCATTCTCCCTTGCCCCCATTCCAGCGTACATAGGTCAAGTGAGGGTTGGGCAGAAAGACAGGCATGGTGCTGATGGCGGCTGAGGGTGCAACCAGTCCAGGACTTCTTGGTCTCGACCTTCAAGAAGGCACTCTCCTTTTCAACGAATTTAGAATAAGACAGGTCTTCTGGGGCGAAGATGGCTCCGGTGGCTCCTCAGGATAGTCCGATGGTATGCCAGTGGATGATCCTGGGGAAGGTGGAGAGAAGTATACCAGTTCTCACCCAGGTTTCAAGGCTGTGGGGCTTAGGTCACCACTGACATCGTCCTCTGCCTCTAACTCCCATGGGGGAGAACAGGAGACTGATTGTGACGGAAAGGCCTCCTCTGAAGGGCTAGAAGGTGGCACAGTGTGTTGACTAGTTGGAAGAGTCACAAAGAAGGAGTGAAGAATACTGGTTATTTGAGACATGGTCTGAGAGGCTGTGCCCTCTATCTGAGGGCAGGATGGAGAATATTTCCTTTTCCATGGTGGTGTAGATGTATCAACCTCTTCTCCTGAGTGAACAATTCTTTTAGCCCTGGAGGAAGGTATTGCCACCAGCAAAATTGATGAGTCTGCACCTTTACCTTGCTGAGATTGGCCCTGGTCTTCATAGTGAGCCTTCCGTCTCTTTACCAGTGGTTCTTGGAGCTGAGGTAGCCACTATTTGCATTCAGAGACTGTGGAAAGCCCTGTATGGACACTGCCCCTAGCAGAGGAGGAAGAGGAGTCTTCTGAGACATGCAAGATGTCTACATCCGAATTGTCAAAATCCTCGAGCTCACTTGGGGTGAAGACTATCTGAGGGTCCTGGTGCCACTGTGATTGAGAACATTCACTCTGGCATGTGCTGTGTTGCGACACCTGCTTTTTTCGCGTCAAGTGCGCCAACTTGTGGTGGTGTGATTTGTCCTTCACCTTTCGCATCAAAAGCAACTTCCACTTCGACGTATGCATCGGTGCAGCCCTCATTAGTGTCATGACCCGGCGTGCTTCGAGCAACATGTGTTCATTTCCATCATGCATCGTTCGATGCTCTGTGTCAGGCGCCATGCATCGCACTGGGCAGTGCACCATGTTCCATCGTGTCCCTAGTGTCGATCTGCATCGTGCTCCGACTTTGATGGATGCGGTTCTGCATGGCCCTTCACTACTTTAGGTGCCGATTTGTTCGACACATCTGGGCTTTTGGTGGTTTTATCATCCACACCCTTACCTTCCTGCTCTCTGGGAGGCTTCTCCACCTGGCCCTGCTTCTTGGAGGTTAGCTTCAGCGATGATGCTCGCTTCTGGCCCACTGGTTTCTTGCGTGGAGCAATGCATTGAGGCATACGAACACGAAGAAGTCTCTCCGAGCTCCCAGAGCCTGGTGATCTTCTCGGCCCATTGTCTCTGGGCCCTCGGTGACATCCTGCCACAGTTGAAGCAGGATGTTTGGTCGTGTCCGGCCCCAGGCACAAGTAGCACTAGTTATGTCCGTCGGTGATGGACATAACCTTGCTACATTGGCAATACTTGAAACCTGGGGTCTTCGGAGCCATGGTAGCACTGAAAAGTGCTTTTGGGGGTTCATCGAAGTGAAGAGAAGAGGAAAAAATAAAGAAAAAGAAGAATAAAAGCATGAGGAGAGGAGATCCGCGACTGATAGCTGCACGGGAGGTTCTGTGTATCTGGAGAGAAGTTTCTTGCCGCGGGCTGCTGGGAGGACATCCCAGATAGTATGACTAATTCAGCCTGCTTATAAATGGGAAAATCAATACAAAAACAATTAATAATCATTACAATAAAAAAGGTAATTTTCAAAGTTTTTCAGTTAGCAAAAGAACGCATTACCCACTGAACTAGCTTGTTATAAAACTGCCCACCTGGTATGTGGGTAACTTACCTGTGTATATTCTGTATGCCTTTAAGTTTACCTGAATCAAATGGAAGTGTTCCAGGAAGAGTAGAGTTGGGAAGAATTTGGACTTGCACACATACTTCTGGATTTTCAAACTATGGCCAGGATTCATCAAACTATCACATGTGATAGGAAGTGGGGCATGTTTTATGGTAATAGTGAACTTTGCGATAAATAGGCTATCTTAGCACTTTGCATAGCTATTACCGCAGAGTGCAATAACTTTTTCACACTTTGCGGTAAGTGCCACAATTGCTGCAATTCCTACTAAAACCACTGGGGGGGGGAGGGGGAGAGAGAACGATAAGGCCCTTATAGTAGCTAGTATTTATACCTCTATATGAGGCCCACCTAGTTATTAGAGGTGAGGTTTAGGTAGTAGTGTAGTGGTTAGTGGCCATTTTGACATGCAGAGTGAGACGTATGAACAGAACAGTACACTCTTGTGAAGATTTGATGTCCTTCGGAGTCAGGAAACTCACACAAAGATGAGATTTGTACAATGTTATCTTAACCTACTTGATGGACTCTCTACCTGGGTAACATCAAGCTAGGTTGAGAGAACATTGTACAAATCTCATCTTTGTGTGAGTTTCCTCATTCAGAAGGACATCAAATCTTCACAAGAGTTTTGCATGTCAAAGTGGCCCCTAACCCCTTCACTACTTCCTAAACCTCACCTCGAGTAACTAGGTAGGCCTCATACAGAGGTATAAATACCTAACTATTATTAGGGCCTTATAGCTAGGCAGGTGCTCACTCTCTCTCTCTCTCTCTTACTCTCAGCTTAAAATGCTATTTGTGAAAAGATTGCAAAGTGTGATATAGCCATATTGCACAACTTAACACAAATGAAAAAGGTGTAGTTAAAACTGTGTGTGATATGGCTTTGCAAAGCCAGCCCACTTGGATAGAACTCCTCCCCCTTTTCCAAATTAGCATCGCACCATGCGTTATGGTGTTTTTCACATGCGAAAAGGTCATAATCCGGCTTGGAAAATAACCCCCTATGCTTGTAAATTTCCTTTTGAGTATGTTTTAGCAGGTCTAAATCTGGCTACGAGGTGTCACTCTGAGCAATAACCACAACTCCCTCTCTACTATTTCCTTGGTCTATGAATGCTGCCTCCATTGCATCCCCCCAACCCAGCCAAACTAGAGAGCATTAGACCCCCCCAGTTGGGGTCCTTGTGCTTACAATGACACTGAGCCATCGGGCCAGTCCATACATTCATTTGACACATTCTGACAATTTTTAATTCTGAAACAACTTACATGCATATATTTGCTTGCTTTTCTTGAATAATTTGTTTAAGCTTCACAGGATTCGTCAAATGGCTTGAGGATTCTATTAAAATGATCCTGAAAGAATAAGCAATAGGGATCAATATGTATTAAAGTAATGCACGAGAAACATTAATTCTATATCCAAAGCCAGATACTAAATGTAAAGAGAAACAAGGTTCAGAAAGATTTTAACATCATGCTGACAGCAGCACAGCTCTGATTGACCAGCCGGAATGCATAAATGTCCATTATCTCAAAGTCAGGCTGATGAAATACCAAGGGCGAAAAAATGTGCATCCAAACTGGGCGCATTTTTTTTCAATGCGCGCATATCCTCCTTTTCTGGGCACCCGATGCAGTACGCAAATGAGATGCCAAACTAAAAAGGATGTGCTAGGAATAAATTGTGTGCCCCTAGCACATCCAGGTATTGGGCACTCTGGAGATATGGCTGTGCGCTGGTTAGGAAAACAGATGCTCAATTAATGAGCGTCCATTATCCTAACCTGATCTCCGTCAAGATATTTTTTTCATGCTGCTTTCTGTGGTTCCGCCTACTTAGTATAGGGATGATACCACAGAAAAGCAGAATTGTGGGCTTTTTGGTGGCTTTTTTATGGTGGCTTGGAGAAGCCTCAAGTGCAGTTCTTCCAGAAAAGGCATTGCAGATCACAAAACGGTTTTCTTTCTTCTTGGAACACACACTGCACCCATGTGTCTCGTGTTTCAAGACTTTCAGGAACACTTGTCCCGGATGAATATTGTGTCTCAAGAATATTTCCTTCATCAAAATGCTGTTCCAAAAACAAGCCATGGGAACTAGCACCATTTGGGGAATTCTAGGTGTATTATGCTAACACAAAAGGGGTTCTTACATCTATGATCTGTTGTTGAATGTTCTTCATTTATACAACAGGACGTAGGATAACTGATATGACAGAAAAGTGCCACCAGTTAAGACCCTCTCATGTTGAGAAAAACAGGTTTACTTGCATTTGTTCTATTTAGAATTCAAAAGTCCATGATTAGATCAGGAAAAAAAGATTAACAATGTTTCTAACTAACCATGCACATAGCTGAATGGCAGAGTCCTTACTCTAGAACATGATAAAGAAAGATACATAGAAAGGACCATTAGACTCCTCCAGTCTGCCCAATTTCATTCCTGGTGCAATGCCATGGACCTCAGTTGATCTCAAGTTTTCTCCTTTCTTCTTCACAACTAGGGATCCTCTATGCTTATCTCAAGTTTTTTTAAAATTCCATTACTAGTTTTTGCTTCATCACCTTCCCTGGGAGCAGTGCTGGTCGAAGGATGTCCAGCCACTCTAGGCAGTGATGTCATCATACCACATGACAGATTCTCTCTTTCTCTCTCTCCTTCACACAATTCTCAGAAGAAGCCCCAAAACAAGGTGAGAATAGCACTAAATGCACTTCCACATCACCTGTCTAGGATCTCCAGTTCCCTGCTGCGCAACTTCTTCCCTTTTAAACATGGCACCCTTGCGTCCACGGACGGCACCCCCACCCATTTCCACCACCCTGGGTGGCTGCCTACTATCCCTAATATCTCCCGCCAGCCCTGCCTGGGAGGCTGTTCATGCATCCGTCCACCACCCTTTCTGTGAAGGAATATTTTCAGATTTTGCCTCTGAGTCTATCTCCTTGGAACTTCATACCATGACCTCTTTCTATAAAGAACATTTTCCTCTGGAAATTGTTACTTCTTGTGCATTATTTATACTTTTGAACTATTGGAAAGCCTCTATTATATGTGCCTGTATTTCCTTTTCTCTAGAATATACATATATAAATTTTAAATTCCCATTGTTATGAATTCTAAAACAAGCAGTAGTGCTGTATAGTGCTGCTAAGGAATGGAACACAGAGAAAATGACTTAGTTGGATCCTTAAGTCAATATTCCTCTTTCACCTGTTCGAAAAAGGGAAAGGGATTGAAAGCACTACCATAATACATGAAAATGTGCCACGCAACAGATAAAAGCCTAATAGTAAACCTGAAAGTTATAAACCTCTTCAGCTCAAAGTATCATAAACACGTTGGCTGGGTAGATGAACAAAACAATTTCAAGTGGTTTTATGAAAATAAAGGGGAAAGGGGGCTCAGGGAAATGTTGAGAAGCATCAGGGAAGCGTTGAGAAGCATCGTTTATTCCTACAGATTTTGATGTCATTACATCTGGTTTTCTCACCATGTCCAAGAACAAAGTTAGCAGCTTCAAATGTTGCCCATGCTGTAGTCATAAGGAGTTCAGTTTTCAAAGGGCTTAGGCTCCTAACTTTGGGAGTCAGGCTCCTAAACTTGCTCTTTTAAGAATTTACTAGGGCTGAAAGCCTAAATATAGGGGTCTAAAAAGTGTGTGGCACTGTTGGCGGAGAAAAAGCAGAGAAACAAAGCTAGGAGCTTAGCACTGCTTTTCAGCACTGGGTACCTAGATGTCCGTATTTCCACTGCGCTGATCTGCCAGGAGGTAAAATGTTAACAAATAAATCTCTGTGGATACTTTTTCCCAGGATAGTTTTCAAAAGAATGTATGCCTGTACTTTCCTTCTGAAAGTTGGTGTAAAGCCCATGGCTTAAAGTGCCATGGACTTTGCACCAATGCGGGCAAATTTGAAAATTGTCCCTTAAAGGGGTCATTTTATAATAGCCTGCATATATCTGGGGGCTTTTATGAGGGTAATTTCAAAGTCTGTGGATACTATTTACCTGCTGATATTAGATAGAATTTTCACAGTTTTGAAAGTTTGTAGGTGTGCATGGCCCCCAACCCCCTTGGCGCAGGCACACATAGAGGTGAATTTTAAAAGCCCATTAAGCCCATTTATTTATTTATTTATTTGAGAGTTTTATATACCATCATTCCATGTGAGAATCGCTAGCTCATAACGGGGTACAGGATTAGCACTCATAAATAAATTGTTGTGTTCCGCGGCCGTGGCAGACCACGACTGCGGCCCCCTACATTGCCCGCGGTGCTCCCCCACCGCGGGAGCCCCGGGGGAAGGCACTGACTTGGGCCATCGCTCCGGGGCGGCCCTTGGTGCTGCTCGCTGCAGAGGGCGCCGTCCCTGCTCCCCCCTCGCAGCGTCCAGCGGCGTCTCTCCTCTGCGGGGGAAATCAAAGATGGCCGCCGCCATCCTTAGGCGCGAGGCAGCGACTCCTTTACAGATTTAAAGGGACCTGATCCCTTTAACCAGCTTCACCTGTTCTTGATCAGCCTGAGCAGGGGAAGTATAAAGGGAGGCTTCCTCTGCTCATTCAGTGACTTGGCAACGTCCTCCAGCGCTGTCTAGTCTGCTTGCTTCGGTGAGTTCCTTGAGCTTTGGATCTTTGTTCCTATTACGTCTTGGTGTTCCCGGTTCCTGACTTCGGATTGGCTTACAGTGATTCTCTGGTGTGTGACTTCGGATTGGCAAGCGGTGATTCTCTGGGGTGTGACTTCGGACTGGCAAGTGGTGATCCCTCGGTGTGTGACCTCGGACTGGTGAGCGACGACCCTCTGGCACTTGACCTAGGACTCCTTCTAGACTACCGTCTCCAAGGGCCCGCCTAAGTCCCAACGGTCCGGGTCCCTACGGGCTCCTCCCGGGGGGACTGCGGGCTTCCAGGGCGAAGCTCCAGTCAGCCCTTGCACCGATACCTTGACCTCTCATAGGTCCACCTAAGTCCCAGCGGTCTGAGTCCCTACGGACTCCTCCTGGGGGGATCACAGACTTCCAATGGTGAAGACACAGCTCCTCTTCTCATCTCTTCATCCGCCTCCGCATTCGCCTCAGTCTCCAGTGCCGAGGGTCAGCTGGTCCCATCTTCTGCTCTGCCTTGCCACCCGACGAGAGAACCTACGGATCTTCCGAAAGGTATACCATCCTCCTGTCGGCCAAGGGTTCACAAGCCTGAGCATAACATAAATGATGAGATAAATAAATTATGAAAAGGTTGAAAGCTCATAGGGGATGAGTGAATAAGTAGGGCTTGGGCGTACTGAGCAGATTTTAAAAGCTGCCCGGACACGCTTATATCTCCCCCAGTGCCCACATCTCCAAAGATTTCAAAAAGAGATGGGGCATGGGCATGGTCTGGGCAGGGAATGGGCATTTTGGGGCGTGAAATAAAAAAATCAACAAAACTTGGAGTTTTAAGGATCGGGGCTAACTTATTTATTTATTTATTTATTTATTTATTTAAAAACTTTTCTATACCGTCGTTTAGTAGTATACCATCACAACGGTTTACAGATAGGCACATAAATAAGGATTATAAATTAGCTAGTAGGTGCCAATAAAGTTTCGGTTACTTATGGGGTGTGAAGGCTATAACTAGGGGGGGTTTGGACGACCTACCTCTTAACTGGGCAAACTGGGGATGAATTGGTAAAACTGGGAATGGCATCAGCATGCGCCCCTTTTAAAATCCCCAATTTATGCGGTAGAAGCGGGATTTGCATGCAGATGCGTGCATCCTCTTAATATTTAGCGCACATGTGACGCGAACAGGCTATTTTATAACGTGTGTATATGTGAACATATGTTATAAAATGGCCGCATCCCTGAGCGTGGGCTATCATATGCACGCAAATGGGTGCTATCGAGCTGGTTTGAAAGTTACCATCATAGAGATCAGGTGTAACTTTCTGAGTGTGGATTTACATACAACCTTTTGAAAATCGAGAGTATGTGTGTAAATCCTGATTCCACCCTGACTCCGCCCCTCCCCCCCCCAAGATCATCTATTCAGTATGAAGGGAATGTTAAAAGCCCAGCATGTACATTAATTATAGGATGCCCGAATATGTTGGGCTTGCATGCGCCAAACAGATTTTAAAAGCTGCCCAGATACATCCCGCAGCATTCACATAAGAACATAAGAACATAAGAAAATGCCATACTGGGTCATACCAAGGGTCCATCAAGCCCAGCATCCTGTTTCCAACAGTGGCCAATCCAGGCCATAAGAACCTGGCAAGTACCCAAAAACTAAGTCTATTCCATGTTACCATTGCTAATGGCAGTGGCTATTCTCTAAGTGAACTTAATAGCAGGTAATGGACTTCTCCTCCAAGAACTTATCCAATCCTTTTTTAAACACAGCTATACTAACACAGCTATACTATACATCTCAAAAGATTTTTAAAAGGGACGGGGAATGGGCATGATCTGGGCAGGGTATGGGCATATCAGGACCTGGCCAAGAGATGCGCACCTGCCAAGGTCCCCTGCCATGTAACTTTACTTCTGCTATGGATGGCATGTAAGTTTAAAAAAAAAAGATCGAGCCATTTCGGAGGAGTTTAAAATGTCTGGGTAACTGGAGGGAGTACAGGCTCTCAAACCAGGGGAGTCTGGAGGACCTAGCTACTTTACGCACAGAAGGTTTTAGTAGAAATTTCCATGCATATTTTTCAAAACTGAAAAGGGATGAATTTTCAAAACGTTACAAGCAAAAAAATGTGCATATGCACGTGTCAGTAGCCTCTGCGAGTGTAATCAATATTTTATAAAAGTAAAAAATATGTACGTGTTATCACTTTCATATGCACATATAAGTGCATAAAAAAGATGCGGTCTAGGAACATTCCAGGGCAGGGCAAAGTTATGTGAGCAAGTTGCTATTTTAAAAGACACGCATGTAGATTTGCCAACTTTCTCATGTAATTTTACACCTGCTAATTATCCTGCATAAGTGCTATTAAATATATTTATTGTGCATTATTGGTTGGGTGGGAGGTCTTGGCGAATTTGGGGGAAGTTCAGGCTGTGTTTATATGTGTTAAAGTTAATTTTAAGCAGGAAATGCTTTTGAAAATCAGACCCATCTATTTTTAAAATAGATAGGAAAAGTATATGGTTTTGATGCCCTGCATGTGTTTGCATGTAAGCCTACATAAAGTGTGTATGTTGTAGGGTAGAGATACATGCATGTAATATGCGCAGGTAATAAAATTCTATGGTAAAACTACACGTGGCCATGTAGGCATGTATATGCCACTGTGCACAGTTGTGTGAAAGTTATTTTTCAATTATGTCAATGCAAACTTTGCCCAGGTTCTGCCCTCCCCCCCCCCCCCCCCCCCCGAATGTTTCTCCCCCAAATGCTTACAATTATGCACTTACAGAGCACATGTGTGCAATTTTATGCTCATATCAGTAAGACAATTTTTAACCGGGCTGTTTCTGTGGGTAAGGCACTGTTTCACCTGCAGATTCCCTATTGAAAATTACACTCCTTAGGTATAAACTGTTTAGTTAACATGCTTGTTGTTTTATATACTTCAGTAAATTATAAAAGTTGTGTTCCACTTATATTGATTTCTTTTTAAAATTTTGAAGTAATGAAGAAAAATGAGCATCCTAAATAATTCTGATCTTGCTGGTGCAGATGGCCGTCTGGCGGAGCTGCAAAGGGATGGTGCAGTGACTCAGTTACTTATCATTTTCCCCCTGGCAGTAACATGAAATCTTCTCTCATGTTGTTATAATTTATAAAAAGACAAATTCAGTTTCTTTTCATCACACAAAATACCCAGTTATAAACCCTTGTAGCATCTTGAAATGTTCTTTCCCTATTTATAGGTCTTCCTTTGTCCCTATGGGGGTACTTTTCAAAAGGATCTCCGTGCATACACCCTGGTTTAAGTGTGTAAACTGACTTTTGAAAATAACCTAGGAGTTACAACGGGAAAAGCCTGCATGAAACTTGATTACACACATGCTTTCCCCAAACTTGCGGCAAGCATTCCAGGGGTGGATTTAGGGCAGTGAAAGCATTTATATTGCTGGTCCCGCTCGCGCCCAACCTGCTCCCGGGTCCACTTACCCTTCCTCCATGCCAGCCAGTCCCGGGTCGGCTTCCCTCGCACCTGCCGTCAGCTCCACTCTGCCACGGCATTCTGCGGCGGCATTCCCTGACACTTCACCTCCCAGCTTCAGCCAGGCCTCACGGCAGGACTCAGCGTCTTCTTGGCATCTGCCACGCCCCTAGGCGCGCGCGTGCGGACTGATTGGCCTCTTAAAAGACCAAGGGTGTGTCCCAGCTCCGCAGCGCACCCAGATCGAGTCCTGTACAAAAGGAAGTGCCTCACATCATTTCCTTGCCTTGGCATTTGGGTCGATCACCTAGCGATAGCAAGTTTGCCTTCCTGCGTTCCAGTCTCTCTGTTCCAGTGTCTCCTGGGTCTCCCGTTCCTTTGCCTGTTCTGAGCTGGCAAAAAAAGCAGGCTGACTGAGGCTGCAATTCAAGCCATACCAAAATTTGGGACTTGATGGCTTGTGACAAAAAAGACAAGAAAACTAACAAGAACCAAAAACAACTAGCTAAGGAAACTACTTGGAAAGGAGAGGGAAAAAAGAGGCTACTGAGGAGACCCAATCATGGGATGAGGAAGCAATGTCATCCATGGACAAGAGGGGTGGCTGAGTAGAAAATGGCACAAATGCCTGGAAAAGCTTCTCGGCTTTTCCACAGTTTTTCAGGAATGATGTCTGTGTTGATACCATCAGATGATGTCACCCACATGAGTGGCTGTATTTCCCAGAGAATGCAGATAACTGTCATGAACGGCAGACCTCAAACTTGCAATCATCGGAGCTCAGAGCTCAGACCTTCAGGCTGATCTTGGAACATTTTAGTAGCTGCCATCTAGTCTATTTGACAGGGTTTGTCCACACCCATGGGGGCTGCTGACTGGCCCAGCCTTGGGGGTGTCCACAGATTGGAGGCTGGATATGAACCCTTGCCTGACACATCTTTGCTGGTTCAAACAGTCTCCTGAATTATTGTCTATGAAAATGCTACTCAACTACTCTTGATTTCTGATCCACCTTGGTTCTCAGTCAATGCCAAGGCCCCAAAGTCCTTGGTCTGTCCCAGCCTTTAGATATATTCTGGAAACACCCAGCCATGGTCTGACCCTCAACCCATGTGGAATGACCATGGCATTGGGTGATAACTACACCCAGGCATCTAGCATGGTGGATCGCCTTCGTCAGGCCATCCTTAGACTGCTGCTGACTCAGATCATTGGTCTCCTCTGGACTTCTACTTGCTTCCCTGGGAGGGAACTTCCATGACATCTCTTGAACACGGGATGGTTATCGGAAAACTGCAAACATGTACATGCATTGTTCCACAATGTGCACACATTTACTCACATATTCCTGTAGGTGCTCCCAGGATGGGGTTAAGTCTGGGGAGGCAACAACGAGCATAATTTTGTATTTTCAAAACTTCATAAGTTGTTTTGGCTGGAAAACGTACCCACAGAAAAAGGAGGTGCAAATTTCTCCCAGCACATTTTATTTCATCAATGTTCAAAGGGGAAGTATATGCATGTCTCTCCTTTGAAAATGTGTGCAAAATCTGAGGCTAAAAAAATACGCATGGAACTGCATAGCTTTCAAAATTATTCCCCTTACATTCCAGATCAGGGGTAAGTAACTCCTGTCCTCGATTGCCTCAAATAGGTCTGGTTTTCAGGACATCCACAATGAATATGCATTAGATAGATATTTGCATATAATAGAGGCAGTACATGAAAATTTCTCTCATTCATTTTCATTGTAGAAATCCTGAAAACCAGACTTGGTAGTTGCATTCAAGGATCGGAGTTGCCTATTTTAGAACATCAGCTAAAAGAAATAAAACCACCCCTATGAAATCAGCAGCATTATTTAGATCAGTGGCCCCCAAACTTGTGCTGGGGATCCCCAGCTAATCAGGTTATCAGGATATTCACCATTAATATGCATAAGATAGATTTGCAAGTACTGCCTCCATTGTTTGCCAATTTTGCTTATCCCTTGGCCTCTTTTCTTCTGTATTTTGCTTCTTATATTTGTATACCTTTTTCAAATAAAATGAGTGCACCACTTAGTACGGTCATATCCTGTTTCTTTGTTTGGACTACATTCAGGCTGCCCATGCACATCCACACACATGAATCAATGGATACAGAGAAGCAGCTTTCAAAGACTTTCAGTTACACTAGCAGCTCCTCCACAATCTCAAACGCATCCAAATATAAAAGAGAGAAAAGCAATTATTTTGGTTTTGTCACCAACTATATTTCAAACATTTTTACCAGTGTTTTTGTTTTAAGGAGATGAAAATACAGTGTTATGCACTATCAGCTCTGAACGCCAGCAATATTTTATTAAACCTGCTCATATTCAGAGTGGGCCGGATTTTAAAAGGGTTACGTGCATAAGTTATGCGCGTAACCCTTAAAAAAGCCCTTTGCGTGCGCCGAGCCTATTTTGCATAGGCTCGGTGGCGCACGCAAGCCCCGGGATGCACGTAAGTCCCGGGGCTTCGCAAAGGGGGCGTGTCGGGGGCGTGTTGGGTGGGCGGCGCGAATTGTGGGGCGGGACGGGAGGCATGACGGAGGCGTGGCGCCGGCCCAGGGGCATGGTCGAGGCCTCCGGACCAGGCCCCCGGTCGGGGTGATGGCGCGCCAGCAGCCTGCTGGCGCACGCAGATTTACACCTGCCTCGGGTAGACGTAAATCTGCCGACAAAGGTAGGGGAGGGGTTACATAGGGCTGGGGGTGTGGGTTAGGTAGGGGAAGGGAGGGGAAGGTGAGGAGAGGTGGAAGGAAAGTTCCCTCCGAGGCCGTTCCAATTTCGGAGCGGCCTCGGAGGGAACAGGCAGCGCGCGCCGGGCTCGGCGCGCACAGGTTGCACAAATGTGCACCCCCTTGCGCACGCCGACCCCGGATTTTATAAGATACGCATGGCTAAGCGTGTTTCTTATAAAATCCAGCGTACTTTTGTTCGCGCGTGCGCTGTTTTTGAAAATGTACCCCAGTATGTTTCAAAAGTATTTCCACGTTTAAAATGCAATTTAGAAAATAGCCCCGGGATTGTACGTGTAAAAGTATGCCTGCATGTGATGCTTACTTGAAAGAGGCATTCTCATGGGCAGAGTTGGGGTGTGGAATTCATTTATGTGCATATTCGCATGAACATTTTACTCCTCTCCCTAGGATGGGGTATATGGGGCTGAAATCCTCCATGTGTAGACAGCAAAATCACTTTTGTGCATACTTTTATGTGTACAGTCCGTGGGGTGAATTGCAAGCCCATTTATGCATGTAAAATCAAATGTTACGCACATAAATGCTTTTGAAAATTACCCCCCAGCAAGCATAAATGTGCACACGCATGCCAAGCAAAGATACACGCGGTCCTGCTAAGGTTTCAAGGCCACTTTGAAAATTCAGGCTGAAGTCAGTCTGAATTTTGTCCCACAGCAGTGTCCATAAGGAAAATGAAACAAAACTTTGCCATAGTCTGTCAGAATTCTTTTAAAAACAAAATTGCATGTTCCTGCATTTAGTTCCACAGACTCCAGCACTTCTGTTCACGGCTCCCGTCATGCAAATATTTACAGCTCTGGAAAAACTCCACACACTTCAACAGCATATGCAAAACACAAACTTAGACTAAGTAATGAGGATGTAAAAGTGTATTTCTCATCTTGCCTGAATGCTACAATTTGGTAATGTAGCCAGGAGGCGAACACAGGCTGAAAAGAGAAAGAAAACCTATTAATTAACTTGGTTTCTTTCTCTTTGGAATTCTATTGGGCAGGAGCCAAATGTAGAACTCAAGTAAAGGTTCATGAACTCCAATTAATCAAAGCTGCAATTTTAATACTAATAGTGGGTGTTGTTTCAATTAAAACCTATTTTTCTCCTTTACTTATCATCATTGTACCTACTTTGCTTGTAATAATTTGGGAAATATGAAAAACCATCAATTCTGTGCTGTGTTTAAGGATATCAGTTCAATGCAGTGTCCCAGCGTGGTGCCGATAATACTCTATTGTTTATTCTGGACCTATGCTCCATCAAACGCAACTTAGTGGGACATGATTTTGTTGACCTTGAATGGACTGTGATTGAGAACGTGGAGAGCAGTGCACCGTTTGGAGATCTAGCATCTTTGTTGAACTATAGGGAGCAATTTTGGATCTATAAATTAAAATCAGAAGCCCCTGCAGGATTAAATGACCAGGTTGACTGGTTTTCGTTGCTCTACTTTGAGGACTGGTATAAAGGATAGGCTGTTTTTCATTGACGTCATCAACATGTCACATGATGGGGTCCCTTTAAAAGAGGACGCTGAGAATGCGAACTTAGGTTCATCATTTTTCATGGAAGATACAGGCAGAGCGCTGCGAGCACCTTGAAATCTTGAAATGTGAGTATATGATTACAGAGATACAACTCTGGAGAGCTGAATGTGCGGTGGGCAAGCGATTTCCCCTGATGAAGAATCTATTCGAAACTTGGCCTCGTTGGGTAAAAACACATCTGCGAATTGAGGTCCCAGAGTCTACATCAAGCTAGGTACTTTTCGTCGGTCTATTTGGACAATGAAAACATAAGAAGCAAATTCTAATGGCGAACTGTTCTCATTTTGTTTGACAAGGATTTACTTTTCACAAATATTTTTATATATATATAAAAAAAATGATAAAAAAAATTTTTGGTGATAAAAAATAAATTAGATCTAGGGGGATTAAAAACAATAACGAGGATAACCTGGATGGTTCCTTGAAAAGTTTATGAAACAACCACTTTCCTCTTAATTAAATTTTTGGTGAAAAGAGATTCTTGTTTTCAAGAAGAAGTAATATATTGATTACCCAGTTTTTGTTTTAAAGGACATAAAGAAAAAGAAAAAAATAGGAAAACATTTGATGTGGGTTGTTTTGATGTTGTTTGATGTGATTTGGTTTAGTTACCCCCATCCGTGGATTTTTGGATTGGCATAATTTTCAAAGCAAACTTACTTGCATAAATCCACTTTGAAAACTGGCTTAACAGGCACGTGTTTACAGCATAAGTTAAGCAGGATGTTTGAAAATTACCCTCCAAATATATATGAAATGTTATTTTAAAGAGAAAATATTTCCTCTTGTTCTTCTTGGAACATCTGTCATTCTGCATGTGGATATGAAAAATAAAGATTTTATAATCATACAGCTAGGGTTCTTTAGAGTTGAAACTACTTTTTTGTTTAACTGAAATGATGCAGTTTAAGAGATTCTCCTACAGTAAGTAAAAACACAGTGAGTATGCTAGCAATATGGTTAAGAACATCAAACAGGGCAGGTTAAGCTGATTTACAAAATAAAACTAATACCTGAAGTGTCCATCAGTCTTCAAGGGATTACACAGAGAAAGGTTAATTTCTTTAGGCACGTAGCATGGTGAATCATATCTTACCGTCCCCTGAAAAGAAAACTTGAACATTACAAAACTGTGCAAGCTGTATAGTCATGTATCCTGCTACGCCCAGGGACTGTAATTTTCACAAGGGTACATGGGGCCACATATACACGTGAATATGGTCAGGTGGCCAGATACTCAGTAATTTTATATTGTGTGCGCATAAACGTGTGTATTAAAAAAAATAGCCCTGGTGCAAGTATGTGCGCTCCTAATTTAAAAGTGTGCATGCACAGCCCCATAATGTTAGTTTTGAGTTGCGCAAGTGAGGGAATTTTATAACAGGCGTGCGTCCACGCCATGATCACTTTCACCAGTTCGTCCACCAGTTTGCCCAGTCCACAGCTAGGTCCTCCAAACCCTCCTGGTTCTTTAGCCTGCACTCCCCGCATTTATCCCAGACCCCTCCATCACATCATAGATGCCTGGAATTTTTTAAAATTTAGATTTACACCTTCTACATAGCAGAAGTAACTTTATGCTCAAATATTCCTGGGTGTGCATCAAGAACACAGGCGCACATCTCTTGGCCCCGCCCCGCCTACATTCCAGCCCTTTTTTTCCTGATTTGAGATATTTGCATAACGGAACGTGTGTGTCTACATGTCCACCCATCTCCCGATTCTGGCATGCACCTGCCTTTTAAAATTCACCTTTAAGCAAATATGTTTGAGTGTGTTTGGTAAGAATGCTATTTTCTGAATTTGCTTACAACTGAAGCTGGCAATAGTCTTCCAATATAACCCACTCCATGTCAAAGACCATCCCAATAGCAAAGTGGCAGCACTACATATTACAACATGGAAGTCCTAGAGGGACTCAAAATGCTTTAGAAACAGTGAGGACAGTCCTTGGATGAGACAGACCGAGGTATCACTATTGCTATTATAGCCACATGCTCTGGCACTGAATGAACTCTGAAGAAAAATGTCTTCTGCCCATGCAATCAAGTGGAGGTAGTGTCTGATTAATCTAGAGACAGCTGCAGAAGCATAGAGGAAAAGTATTGGACTGTATTATGTCTCTGTGGCACAGTTGCAACAGGAAATGGTATAGAGTATACTGTACATTGACAGGGTAAGTATGGTAGAGGCACTAGTATATGGGGCTTCGGCTAATTTGTATAAGAGATGAAAGAAAAGAGAATACTGTAAGAGTCTAGCTTGACTGGGAAAAACAGCAGCTAATGCAGAATGGCTGATTAAATAACCAGCTTGTGATTCTCATATTTTAAGAGAATGCAGAACATACTCATGAGTTAGTCAACCCTATCAGAATCTTTAAAGCCTCTGATGTATAATTCATCGGTTTCTTTCTTAATGCTTCATGCACACATTCACCTCTTCCATTCTCCCTTAATATGGGATATGCATATTTTACTTACAACAGGCACAATTTTGTTGATTAGAGACTTCAGAGAAAAAGCCATGGTAGCACCTCCTGCTCCATTCATGGTGTTAGGAACAAGCAGTAGAGTAGCTTCAGCAGGATGCATAAAGCGGCTCTTGAATGCCACTTTTATATTTATTCGGTTCCTAGTTCAAGTAAAATAAATAATTTTAAGGATAAATTCTTTTCTTGAAGTGTAAACCAAGTGAATGTTAATTCATATACTGCACTTATACATCAAAAGGCCGATGCAGTACCGACGTGCTAAAAACGTGCATCCAAATTGGATGCACTTTTTTTAAGGCACACAATCTCCTCTCCTGGGCGCTCAATGCAATAGACAAATAAGCTGCTGTGCTGAAAAGGAGATGCTAGGGATAAATTGTGCGTCCCTGGCATGTCCATGGCATTGGGCACCCAGGAGAGGTAGCAGTGCACAGGTTAGAAAAATGGACGCTTAATTTTACGAGCATCCATTTTCCTAACCTGTGCACAGCCATGGGCTAGGAAAATGGATGCTCATTAATTGAGCATTCATTTTCCTAACCTGACTGCCAGAAAGACGTTTATTTTTTAGTTACTCCTGTTTTCTGTTCCTCCAACTTAATATTGCTATGATATCAAGTCGGAGAAACTACAGAAAAGCAGTATTTTATATTATGTAATATAAATGTATTGTGCACATTTATTTTTTACATGAAGGGGTAATAGCTAATAGCCTCATCAACATGGTATTTACATGTGATGAGCACTATTAGCTCCATGGTGAGTTGGGCACGCATTTTGGAAGCACTAATCCCCTTATTGCATAAAGGTTATGGATGAGCGTCCAACCGTGGGCTAACCTGTGTGCTAGCCTGAGTGGACTCTATGGTATTGGCCTGCAAATATGTCATCAACTAGACATAAGGAAAAATGGTTGTAATGTCTTTAAGTACTTTCATTTCACTCGATATAAGGACTGCAAGTACTAGAGTATCAAAATACCACAGAGTTTGCTTATTGACACTTCCTTGGGATCTCTTCATTTGTCTCTCTGAAACTTGTTTCCTCAGCGCACTTTTCCCTTTCCATGGCTTTCAGTACTGCCTTTAAGTATTTATTTCAACTTGATTACCACTTCAAAGTTACGTTCTCAAAGCATTTATAAAATAATAATGGTGATATACTTATGCCAAAGACATAAAACTAAAAATAATAATATAATGCATAATAAATAAGCCTAAAATAAAATTCTACATAATAAAACAAACAATAAAGCTTAGAATTAAAAAGCTTGACTATAACTTGTGTCAATCTGCTTTCTAAAATTCAAATATGAAGTCTGAAAGTGGAACACCTCAGGCAATGAATTAAAAAAAGAAGGAGCAGTATAGCTAAAAGCAGTTTTCCTGGTTCATGCTGGGAACTCCCAGATCTACTGCTCTACACCAGAAGTCTCACCAAGAATCCAGTCCCAATGCTCAGCCATGCTTGTCTGACTGACATTGCCACCTGGATATCCTGCCACCCTCTTAAACTTAACATAGCCAAGACGGAGCTTCTTGTCTTTCACCCCAAATCTACCTCTCCCCTTTCTCCATCTGAGGATAACGCTGTCATCATCCTCCTGATTCCCTCAGCCCTGGGATGAGCTTTGATGATAGTTTCTCTTTACATATTCAAAACACTGCTAAATATGTTGTTTGTTTCTCTATAATATCACCAGAATCCATCCCTCCCTTTCTGAATGCATTACCAAATCCCTTGTCCACGCTCTCACCACATTCTGCTTTGACTACTGCAACCGACTACAGTTAGTCTTAATATGTAGGATGTTAAATGCAGATGTACCACTGCGTATTAGTTTGATCGTAAAGATCTATTGTACTACCAGACCACTTTCCTCTAGTGGGTCAAATCTTCTTGATCCTAAGACTATCAGAAACTTGAAAAAGAACCAATATAATATGGAATTCTCTGCCAGACTTGTAAAGATCAGAAACCTGTGTTCGCCATTTCATAAAGTAAATGGTCAGGCATTTGGTATTAATGGATGTTAAATTTTGTTCAATTACTTAGCTTATTAGATGAATTAAAACTGAATTCTATGGGATGAATTTTCAGAGATTTACATGTGTAAAAATTAGCATACGCGTGCACAAGTAGCATCTACTCATGTACATACTATTTTATAAAAATCAAGCATATGCGTGCATTTTTGCTTTCTTGCGCACATATATGTGCGTAAAAAGAGGTGGTCTAAGGGCGTTCTAGGGCAAGGCCAACACTTACTGCGTAAGTTGCTATTTTGCACATAGATTTGTCAACTTACATAATTTTACACCTGATAATTATCTGGTCTAAGTGATATTAAACGTGTTTATTGTATCAGGAAATCTGGGTGAATGGGAGGGAATTGAGGCTGAAGAACCAGGAGGGTATCAATGACCTGGAGAAGGACTGAGTAATTGAGTAATTGGTCAAACTGGTAATTTCACTTACACGCTGATTTGCACAAGTTAGTCCCAATTTATTTTTGCATGTAAAATATACATACAGGCCTATATATTAAAATTTAGGTAGAAAAAATACAAGCATTCAACGAATTGAACTATTTGCGTGTAAGTATACATACATGCATAGGGTATGGGGTGATATGCAATGGTTATAATATACTAAGGTAAAACTATGTGCAACCATATACACACGTACATGCTGCCTTGTGCAGTTGTTTGAAAGTTATCATCTATGGTTATAATTTATTGGTGATGGTGATAAATTTACTCTAGGCAAAATGTTCAGCCATAGGATACTAAAATGGAGTTGATTGTTTAAGGTAAAGGTTATCCTGAAGGAAGCTGTAGATCTGAATATTTTCTTTTTTATTGTGATGATTTTATGCATGTTTTATTTGTAAACTGCTTAGTACAATGGCTAGAGCAGAATATAAATTATTTAAATAAAATAAAAAATTAATGGTGCCAGCTTACCCCCAAGAGCTGCTTTGGCCCTAACAGGTGAATTTTCAAAGGAGTTAGAAAGCAAAGTAACATACCTATGTTAAGTGCACTTAATGCAGATAAAACTTATTAAAAATTCAATAGCATATATTGTAGCAATTTTCAAAAGCCCACTTATACGAGTAAAGTGCATCTACACATGTAAAATCCAGTTTTAAGCATGTAAATGCTTTTGAAAATCAGGCCCTTAGGGTCCTAAACCTATGTCAGGAAATAGAGGGTGGTGGATACCTAGAATGCCCTTCTGGAAGAGGTGGCGAAAACAAAAAAGGAGAAAGATTTCAAAGGGGCATGTGATAAACACTGTGGACCCTAAAGGCCAGAGGATAGAAATGAAGAAAAGAGTGCATGGGGGTAACTTGCTGGAGTGGCAGTTGCTACCCTTAACCAATAAGCATTCATACTGTTGATACAACTCCATCATTACTCGTTGCTTCAACAGCAGAGAAAAAAGAGGAAAAGGGGAATTAGATTCAGGCAGCAACCAACAAGGACATTGAATTTTATGGTCTGGGAAAATAAAAAAGCATGTGGGTAACTTGCTGATGCGGCTGTTACTACCCTTAACCAATAAGCCTGATACTTTTGATGCAACTCCAACATTGCTCTCTGCTTTAATGGCAAGAGGTAATGGGGAACTGAACTCGGACAGCAACCAATAAGGGCCCTGACTTTGATGGTCTGGGAAACTAAGTTTGGGGGTGACCTATATGGTGCAGCAGATGCTACCATAAGCTTGCTGGGCCGACTGGATGGACCATTTGGTCCTTTTCTGCCATCATTTCTATGTCATTTCATTTCTATGTGCTCAGCTCTTCTTTGATTAGCAGGCTCTGTGTTACTATGCCAAACAATAGACTAGTCTGCCCTTGATGTTACCCGAAGGACATTTATCATCAATCTTTAACCAAGTCTTTTCTTTTTCCCAAAAGAGAACTGAGTACATCCAGCGGCCTGCAACAGTTATAAGTAATAAGGAACAGGAAATGAGAAACCTGCCTAATCTTCTAGATAGGGATCTCCTCTTACAGTACAAATACAGGACCATCTGCTGTGGGAAGAATGTATTCCAAACACAGCAATAAGACATAATATCATTTTGAACTTTCAATACATGGCTCTTGTCACAAGAACTCAGATAGGGAAGCTGCTCCTGTAGATGAGCAGTAAAGTCCTTTGTTTTCTTTTATAAGCCTGAAAGTTTTAACAGTGAATACTACAGCTAGAAAAATCAACATTTTATTGTACCATTCAAAAAAGAAAATTACACAAATTTTAGATTTGATTCCAGCTTGCTATCCATCTTCTGTACAGCTATTAGAAGGTTAAGTTAAAGTGTAAAATATGAAAGTTCATTATGTCTTGATCAGTGCGCCTCCCCTGATTGTGCATGCTGCTGGCCACAGGAGAAACCACATAATTAGCTTGTTGCCACACAATTTACAATGCCTCACAGAATCAACATTCCTAAAAGCTTTCACAGGGATCTGTACTTGGACCAGTGCTTTTCAATATATATATAAATGATCTGGAAAGGAATACGACAAGTGAGGTTATCGAATTTGCGGATGATACAAAATTATTCAGAGTAGTTAAATCACAAGCGGATTGTGATACATTACAGGAGGACCTTGCAAGACTGGAAGATTGGGCATCCAAATGGCAGATGAAATTTAATGTGGAGAAGCGCAAGGTGTTGCATATAGGGAAAATAACCCTTGCTGTAGTTACATGATTTTAGGTTCCATATTAGGAACTACCACCCAGGAAAAAGATCTAGGCATAATACTTTAAAATCGTCAGCTCAGTGTGCTGCAGCAGTCAAAAAAGCAAACAGAATGTTAGGAATTATTAGGAAGGGAATGGTTAATAAAACGGAAAATGTCATAATGCCTCTATAATCGCTCCATGGTGAGACCGCACCTTGAATACGGTGTACAATTCTGGTCGCCGCATCTCAAAAAAGATATAGTTGCGATGGAGAAGGTACAGAGAAGGGCAATCAAATTGATAAAGGGGATGGAACAGCTCCCCTATGAGGAAAGGCTGAAGAGGTTAGGGCTGTTCAGCTTGGAGAAGAGACGGTTGAGGGGGGATATGATAGAGGTCATTAAGATCATGAGAGGTCTTGAACGAGTAGATGTGAATCGGTTATTTACACTTTCAAATAATAGAAGGACTAGGGGGCATTCCATGAAGTTAGCAAGTAACACATTTAAGACTAATCGGAGAAAATTCTTTTTCACTCAATGCACAATAAAGCTCTGGAATTTGTTGCCAGAGGATGTGGTTAGTGCAGTTAGCGTAGCTGGGTTCAAAAAAGGTTTGGATGTGTTCTTGGAGGAGAAGTCCATTAACGGCTATTAATCAAGTTTACTTAGGGAATAGCCACTGCTATTAATTGCAACAGTAGCATGGGATCTTCTTAGTGTTTGGGTAATTGCCAGGTTCTTGTGGCCGGGTTTGGCCTCTGTTGGAAACAGGATGCTGGGCTTGATGGACCCTTGGTCTGACCCAGCATGGCAATTTCTTATGTTCTTATCTTTTGAAGAAAACTGCAGGGTGCCTTCCTGCCTTCAGTCATAGCTCTCTATGCTCCTGCTCTGGCCCCTCCCCTTGCAAACAGCTTGCAGAGTCCTTCTTCTGGTGTTCTCCCCTTCCCTTTCCTCTTGTCCTGAAGTAAAGAGGTGGGGAGAGGTGAAGTTGGAATGGCAGAGAAAGCAGTTATAATGTATGTTCCATCAAACATCTCTTAAATCCTTATCAAACCAAAGATGATTTTGATATAATTCCTGGATGGAATGATGTCCCTGTAGAAGAATTTCTTCTTTTTACAAAGGTTCTTGCATGTGCATATGTGGCCATTCCTGCACATACCCAGATCAGTCCAGACAAAATGGTTTTGCCTCCCTACCAGCAGATGGAGTCAGAGAAACAAAACTTTGAGGCACTGCTACATAACAGAGAGTGCTACCTGCAGTCCCCTCAATATTTCTCTGATTCCAGCAGATGGTAGAGGTGCAACCCTGCAGTCTGAGATTAAGAAAGAGAGAGAAATTGAAGTAGGAGAATTTCGGAGGAAACTCCATGAGGTGTTAGGCTCCTTGGTGGACCATTCCTTAGATTGAGCCGGGCGTCCAGGGGGTTGGGAACCCCTGCCTTGTGCTTGCCCACATCGTGCCAGAGGCCCTGAAAGCCAGGGGATTGGTTTCCTCAAGGCCTCCAAGGCCTCTGTCTGCAAGGCCCCGGAATCAGGGAAGTACCCTGTCTTTGCTTTTTTGCCTTTGTATTTGTGATTTTAAAGTTAAAAAAAAAAAAGAAAGAAAGGAGCAGAAATGCAAACAGCTGATTGCTATGGGGGGGGGGGGGGGGGGGGGCGGAAGGTAGGTCCATGAGGCAGCAAGGGCCGCAGGCCTCGGCAGACAGAAGGTAATTACTGTGCCAGTCCACGTGTGTCCCAGGGGTCCCGGGGGCAGCATCATTAGCGACCAGGCCTGTAATGGAGGAGGCGTGGAAGTGGTTGGTGCAGCCGCATTTGTTTTACACGCCACACAGTAAGGTTAAGGGGGAAAAAAAAGGCACACACCAGAATGGTGATTAAAGCTGGCAGTGTTTTCAGGACGTGAAGCAGCCATAGGTGCGGGAGCACATGGTATGGCACCCGAACTGCGCAGAGAAATGTGCCATGCGTGTGGGCTGGAGTTTACATGCTTGAATTCTCGTTCCCTCTGTCCTGGTTGTACTTCAGAAGAGGAGGGTTCCTCAGCGGGGGCGCACTGGGGGAAGTGGATTTCCCGCCCTTCGGGGGAGGGGGGGTGTTGGTGTCGGTGGCCGAGGGGTCCAGGGAGCACCACAAGGTGTCTGGATCTGCGGAGGGCCGCGGGCAAGAGTCCTTTTTAACTAGGGAACCCAGAGATTCCCCTCCCCCATTTTCTCCTGTGGTTCAGGGGGACTCTGATGAGGCAGGGACTCCGCCGACAGCCTAGAGCTGGGGATGGATGGCCCTGAGGGATTTTCACCGAAATGTATCCTCTTGATGCATAAAGCCTTCATGGCAAGGAAGGGGGTGAAGGGGAAGCAGGCGAAAGTCGGGTTCCAGACACTGACGTGACTGTGGCACTGGGTGTGGACCCGGATATAGCTAAGGACGACCCCGCTCCAGATGAAATATTGGAGGGGGATGATCCTCGAGTTGTCCGTTTATTTAAGAATATAGAACTATGCCCTCTTATTCCCCAGGCATTGGAAGAATTGGGGGTTAAAGTCGGACAGCGAGGGGGTTAGTCCATTCCTAGATGGGCTGTGGACCCCCCCCCCCTCCGAGTGCCTTTCCCTTACCTAAGAAGATCAGGAAGTTGGGAAGCTATATCCCCTGATGGACGAGACTTTGGAGATACTGCAGGTAATGAAAGTGAAAGCTGCAGTGTCGGTGGTCACTTAAGACAACCATCCCGGTAGCGGGAGCTGCCGTTTTGAAAGATGTGCAGGAGTTCCACCTAAAGCGGATGTTTGAGGTCCCCGTGTTGAGTCTTGGGGCCGTCGTTTGTGCCAGCTTGATACAGAGGGCCTGTCTGTGTGGGATGCAGAAAGCACAGGATCCAGCTTTGTCAGGAGATGGTGCCCTGCAGTCAGTTCGTTTAGAGGCTGGGATGGCTTATGTTACCAATGCATTCTATGATTTGATTTGCACGCCAGCCAGAAGTATGGTCTCGGTAGTGGCAGCCCGTAGGCTTTTGTGGTTGTACAATTGGTCAGCGGACATGTGGTCGAAGGCTCAGCTGTGTAATCTCCCTTTTATAGGGAAGCTTCTCTTTGGGGATTTGGATCAGCTGATGAAGATGTTGGGAAAATCTAAAGGGAACAGGCTGCTTGAGGATAAGCATGCTAGTAAGAAGGTGTTCCCACCTCGAACCTGGCTCAGGGATTCGAGGAGATTTCAGTCTGGTAGGACCACCTCCAACGTGTCTGTGAAGCCGACGGTCAACCGCCAGCAGTCTTTTCGTGGAAGCTGTAGAGGCTCTAGAGATGGTGTCGGTCAAGGGGCTGGTGGTGGAAAGTTAATACAAGGAAACCAGGGTGTCTGAAGCTATAGGAGGCAGCTTGTCCAGCTTTTTCATGGAGTGGAGCAGGATTACCTCGGACCATTGGGTGCTAGAGGTCTTAAAAGAAAGCAATGCTCTAGAATTTTTATGCCCGGTTAGGGAGGCCTTTCTCGAGTCACACGTGGTCTCTTGCAGCAAGTGGGAGGCTGTGTGGTGAACGCTGCAAAGGATACTGGATCTACGTGCCATAATGCCCATGCTGCAGGAGGTACAACAGAAGGGGGCGGAACTCCTTTTACTTCATGGATCCCAAGAAGGAGAGTACCTTCCATCCCATTCTTGACCTGCAGAAGGTGAACAGGGCCCTTTGGGTGCTGCATTTTCATGTAGAGATACTGCGCACGGTTGTAGCAGCAGTCCGCAAAGGAGAGTTCCTGGCGTCCCTCAACTTGACAAGGCGTTTCTTCATATTCCGATTCGGATGGACCATCAGAAGTTTCTTCGCTTCATAGTGCTGGGTCAACATTTTCAGTTTCGGGCTCTTCCTTTCGGACCAGTGACAGCGCCACGAACCTTCACCAGGATGATGGTGGTGGTGGCTGTGGCCCTACACAAGGAAAGAGTTCTGGTTCATCTGTACCTGGATGACTGGCTCATTTGAGCAAAGTCAGAGGAGGACTGCGAGAGGTAGCTTCAGTGGTGATGAACACCTTGCAATCACTAGGTTGGGTCATATATATGTCAAAAAGCCATCTGGTTTCAACCAGTCCTTGGAGTATCTGGGGGCTTTATTTAATACTAGGAAGGGCAGGGTGTTCTTGTTGGAAGACCAAGTGCGGAGGTTGCAGGCACAGGTGACACGCCTGCTTCGTCTTATGTTGCCAACGGTTTGGGAATTCTTTCAAGTGCTCGGTTCCATGGCATTCACATTAGATTTGATTCCATGGACATTTGCACACATAAGACCTCTGCAGCGCGCTGTGTTATCCAGGTGGGGCCCATTGTCGGGACAATATCATCTGCCATTGCTCTGCTGCAAGAATCCAGATCTACTCTCTATTGGTGGCTGTTTCAGCACAATCTGATGAAAACAATGGACCTGAAACCCCCGGCCTGGGTGGTGGTCACCACGGATGCAGGTTCAATGTGACAAAGGTGACGTACATCAACCGACAAGGCAGGATGAATAGTCGGGGTGTAGCTCTGGAAGCATGGTGTTTGTTCATGTAGGCAGAGTGCCATCTCAAGGGCATAGCGGCCTCGCATGTCACAGGGGTGGAAAAAGTACAGGCAGACTTCCTCAGCAGGCAGCAATTGGACCTGGGGGAATGGGAATTATCTCATGAGGCTTGGAACTGCATTTGTGTCTGGTGGGGTGTTCCCCAGCTGGGCCTCATGGCGCACGGTTCAACGCAAAGAAAGAAAGGTTTGTCATTTGCAGAAGAGAGGTCAGTTTGGTGGGCCTGGATGCTCTAGTGTGTCCTTGGCCGTCAGGGATCCTGCTATATGTGTTTCCTCCTTGGCCTCTGGTTGGTCGAATTCTGAGGCGAATAGAGGTGCATCCCAGTTCAGTGGTGTTGGTAGTGCCCGAGTTGCTGTGGTGTCTGTGGTTTGCAGATCTGGTGCAACTGGTGGTGATCAGATCCCTTTGGCTGGCTCATCTACCAAAGTTGCTGCATCAGGAGCCCATATTTTCAGATCAAGAGGATCACTTTTGTCTCACGGCTTGGCTTTTGAGAGGTGGTGGCTGTGCCTGGAAGGTTATCTCCACGTTTCTCCAGGCTCGTCAAGCTTCCACTTTGGCGGATATTCAGGTCTGGAGGGCGTTTGAGTCTTGGTGACTTTGGAGACAGATGCATCCTGTTAGAGCTGTGGACCCTTGGACCGGGACGAGAGTTGGTGTTACCACCAAGGGACGGCCCCCAATGGTCCTCATCGCCTGAAGGCAGTGCAGGTGAGGGCAACCCAGTTGGAGCTTCACCTATACCAACCCTCATTCCCCTCAGGTTGAGCCCTTGGGTACCGGGACTGGCAAGTCTTAGGTGCGGGTCTCCTTAGTGAAGACGGGTCCAGCAGCAGGCAGAGACGGAGTCAAGAATCCGGGTTGAGGCAGGCAGCGAAGATTGAAAACGAGAGCCAAGACAAAGGTCAAGGGCAGGCAGCAGACAAGCAGAGATGAGGTACCAGGCCAAGGGTCAAGACGGACAGCAGACGAGCAGAGGCGAGGAAACAAGCCAAAGTCTGAACCAGGAGATCAAGCCAAGGAAGAGGAAGCAGGAACCAGAGGTGAGGAATGGCACAGAATCAGGAACAACAGGAACAATCAGGAACACACGATCAGGAACCACAGGAACCAGAATCACAGGAACAGGAACCACAGGATCAGCAACTAGCACTCCGAAGAGAAAGACCTGTTGCCAAGGCAAAGAACTGAGGGCTGAGCCAGAGTTTAAATACCTCTCAGTTCTGACGTCATCTTTAGGGGCCGGGCCGTGGTTTCCCGCCACGGCCCCTTTAAGAGTTAGGCTAAGTTGCGCACGCCCCTAGGGAAGCACCCGCAGAAGGGGGGTCAGCGGCATCTAGAGCTGCGTGGAGGCCATGCTGGCAGCCGACTCGGAGTCGGAGCGCGCTGCACTGGAGAGCAGGGAGCCTGCTGAGTGTCAGGGCAGGTAGGGGGGACTGACGCGGGAGTCCCAACAGTACCCCCCCCCCCCTTTACACCCCCTCACAGAAGGTCCAGGCTTGTTGGGGTGTACTTCATGAAAATGCTGAAGCAGGGACTTGTCCAAGATGTTTGAGGCCGGCTCCCAGGAGTTTTCCTCCGGACCAAATCCTTCCCAGGATATCAGATACTCCCAACGCCTGTGATTGCATCATATGTCCAGTATCTCTCTAACTTGATAAACTGGGTCTTCTTCAGAGGAGACATCCGGAGTCTCTGGAGGTGTAGAGTGAAATGTAGAGAGCACAAAGGGCTTTAACAAGGACACATGAAAGGAGGTGTGTATCCTTAAGCTAGCAGGCAGGTGTAGACGATAGGAAACCGGCCCCAGCTGCTCGCTGACAGAAAACGGTCCAATATATTTAGGAGCTAGTCTCATGGAGGGCACTTGAAGGCATATATGGCGCATGCTTAACCACACCTGGTCCCCAGGTCTGAATAGAGGGGCCGGACAGTGGTGTTTGTCCATAATCTGCTTGGCAGCATTGGCGGCTCTTTAGAGGTTAGCCTGTGTGGTATTCTACAGAGTAGGGAGTTGCTGAGCAGTGAGTTGGGCCGTCGGAGAAGGCACAGCAAGAGGTAGAGGTAGCGGAGGTCTTGGCTGCTTAACGAAGACTACTTGGAATGGGGAGGTCCCCTTGGCAGAGTGAACATGCATGTTGTGCGAGAATTCTGCCCAAGGTAACAAAGATGCCCAGTCGTCCTGACGGCTCCCAACGAATGAGCGGATGAAGGTTTTCAGGCCCCGATTGATCCGCTCAGCCTGGCCATTTCCCTGAGAGTGGAAAGCAGATGTAAAATCTAGTTGAACTCCGAATTTCTTACATAGGGAACGGTCAGATGTAATGTGCTGTGGAAGACCATGGAGGCGGAAGATATGCTGGGTGAAAAGCTGGGCTAACTCGGGCGCTGAAGGCAACTTAGGCAGAGAAGTGAAGTGTGCCATCTTGAAGAACCTATCCACTATGACCCAGATCACCTAGTTCCCATTGGACGGGGGCAAGTCCACCACAAAGTCGCTGGAGATATGTGTCCAAAGTTCTTGAGGCACTGGGAGTGGTTGCAGGAGCCCCCTATGGCCGATCCGGTAACAGCTTCAGTGTTCAGTGAAATGCTAAGAGAAATTAGGGAAGCTAACCAAATTGGTAGTGCAGTAATAATGGGAGACTTCAATTACCCCAATATAGACTGGGTAAATGTATCATCGGGTCACGCTAGAGAGATAACATTCCCGGCTGGAATAAATGATAGCTTTATGGAGCAATTGGTTCAGGAACCGACAAGAGAGGGAGCAATTTTAGATCTAATTCTCAATGGAGCACAGGACTTGCTGAGAGAGGTAACGGTGGTGGGGCCGCTTGGCAATAGTGATCATAATATGATCACATTTGATTTAATGACTGGAAAAGGAACAGTGTGCAAATCCAAGGCTCTCGTGCTAAACTTTCAAAAGGGAAACTTTGATAAAATGAGAAAAATTGTTAGAAAAAAACTGAAAGGAGCAGCTACAAAGTAAAAAATGTCCAAGAGGCTTGGTCATTGTTAAAAAATACCATTCTAGAAGCATAGTCCAGATGAATTCCACACATTAAGAAAGGTGGAAAGAAGGCAAAACGATTACCGGCATGGTTAAAAGGTGAGGTGAAAGAAGCTATTTTAGCCAAAAGATCTTCATTCAAAAATTGGAAGAAGGATCCAACAGAAGAAAATAGGATAAAGCATAAACATTGGCAAGTTAAATGTAAGACATTGATAAGACAGGCTAAGAGAGAATTTGAAAAGAAGTTGGCTGTGGTGGCAAAAACTCACAGTAAAAGCTTTTTTAAATATATCCGAAGCAGAAAGCCTGTGAGGGAGTCAGTTGGACCGTTAGATGATCGAGGGGTTAAAGGGGCACTTAGAGAAGATAAGGTCATCGCGGAAAGATTAAATGATTTCTTTGCTTCGGTGTTTACTGAAGAGGATGTTGGGGAGGTACCCGTAATGGAGAAGGTTTTCATGGGTAATGATTCAGATGGACTGAATCAAATCACGGTGAACCTAGAAGATGTAGTAGGCCTGATTGACAAACTAAAGAGTAATAAATCACCTGGACCGGATGGTATACACCCCAGAGTTCTGAAGGAACTAAAAAATGAAATTTCAGACCTATTAGTAAAAATTTGTAACTTATCATTAAAATCATCCATTGTACCTGAAGACTGGAGGATAGCAAATGTAACCCCAATATTTAAAAAGGGCTTCAGGGGCGATCCGGGAAACTACAGACCGGTTAGCCTGACTTCAGTGCCAGGAAAAATAGTGGAAAGTGTTCTAAACATTAAAATCACAGAACATATAGAAAGACATGGTTTAATGGAACAAAGTCAGCATGGCTTTACCCAGGGCAAGTCTTGCCTCACAAATCTGCTTCACTTTTTTGAAGGAGTTAATAAACATGTGGATAAAGGTGAACCGGTAGATATAGTATACTTGGATTTTCAGAAGGCATTTGACAAAGTTCCTCATGAGAGGCTTCTAGGAAAAGTAAAAAGTCATGGGATAGGTGGCGATGTCCTTTCGTGGATTGCAAACTGGCTAAAAGACAGGAAACAGAGAGTAGGATTAAATGGGCAATTTTCTCAGTGGAAGGGAGTGGACAGTGGAGTGCCTCAGGGATCTGAATTGGGACCCTTACTTTTCAATATATTTATAAATGATCTGGAAAGAAATACGACGAGTGGGATAATCAAATTTGCTGATGACACAAAATTGTTCAGAGTAGTTAAATCACAAGCAGATTGTGATAAATTGCAGGAAGACCTTGTGAGACTGGAAAATTGGGCATCGAAATGGTTTTCAGGGGTGATGGTTTTCAGGGGTGATGAGTCAGACGAACGGAAAGAAATCACTGTGAACCTGGAAGATGTAGTAGGCCAGATTGACAAATTAAAGAGTAGCAAATCACCTGGACCGGATGGTATGCATCCTAGGGTCCTGAAGGAACTCAAAAATGAAATTTCTGATCTATTAGTTAAAATTTGTAACCTATCATTAAAATCATCCATTGTACCTGAAGACTGGAGGGTGACCAATGTAACCCCAATATTTAAAAAAGGCTCCAGGGGTGATCCAGGTAACTATAGACCAGTGAGCCTGACTTCAGTGCCGGGAAAAATAGTGGAAACTATTCTCAAGAACAAATTTGTAAAGCATATAGAAAGACATGATTTAATGGAACATAGTCAACATGGATTTACCCAAGGGAAGTCTTGCCTAACAAATCTGCTTCATTTTTTTGAAGGGGTTAATAAACATGTGGATAAAGGTGAACCGGTAGATGTAGTGTATTTGGATTTTCAGAAGGCGTTTGACAAAGTCCCTAATGAGAGGCTTCTATGAAAACTAAAAAGTCATGGGATAGGAGGCGATGTCCTTTCGTGGATTACAAGCTGGTTAAAAGACAGGAAACAGAGAGTAGGATTAAATGGTCAATTTTCTCAGTGGAAAAGGGTAAACAGTGGAGTGCCTCAGGGATCTGTACTTGGACCGGTGCTTTTCAATATATATATAAATGATCTGGAAAGGAATACGACAAGTGAGGTATCAAATTTGCAGATGATACAAAATTATTCAGAGTAGTTAAATCACAAGCAGACTGTGATACATTGCAGGAGGACCTTGCAAGACTTGAAGATTGGGCATCCAAATGGCAGATGAAATTTAATGTGGACAAGTGTAAGGTGTTGAATATAGGGAAAAATAACCGTTGCTGTAGTTACACGATGTTAGGTTCCATATTAGGAGCTACCACTCAGGAAAAAGATCTAGGCATCATAGTGGATAATACTCTAAAATCGTCAGCTCAGTGTGCTGCAGCAGTCAAAAAAGCAAATAGAATGTTAGGAATTATTAGGAAGGGAATGGTTAATAGAACAGAAAATGTCATAATGCCTCTATATCGCTCCATGGTGAGACCCACCTTGAATACTGTGTACAATTCTGGTCGCCGCATCTCAAAAAATATATAGTTGCGATGGAGAAGGTACAGAGAAGGGCAACCAAAATGATAAAGGGGATGGAACAGCTTCCCTATGAGGAAAGGCTGAAGAGATTAGGGCTGTTCAGCTTGGAGAAGAGACGGCTGAGGGGGGATATGATAGAGGTCTTTAAGATCATGAGAGGTCTTGAACGAGTAGATGTGACTCGGTTATTTTCACTTTCGAATAATAGAAGGACTAGGGGGCATTCCATGAAGTTAGCAAGTAGCACATTTAAGACTAATTGGAGAAAATTATTTTTCACTCAACGCACAATAAAGCTCTGGAATTTGTTGCCAGAGGATGTGGTTAGTGCAGTTAGTATAGCTGGGTTCAAAAAAGGTTTGGATAAGTTCTTGGAGGAGAAGTCCATTAATGGCTATTAATCAATTTTACTTAGGGAATAGCCACTGCTATTAATTGCATCAGTAGCATGGGATTTTCTTAGTGTTTGGGTAATTGCCAGGTTCTTGTGGCCTGGTTTTGGCCTCTGTTGGAAACAGGATGCTGGGCTTGATGGACCCTTGGTCTGACCCAGCATGGCAATTTCTTATGTTCTTATGAAATGGCAGATGAAATTTAATGTGGATAAGTGCAAGGTAATGCATATAGGGAAAAATAACCCATGCTATAATTACACAATGTTGGGTTCCATATTAGGTGCTACAACCCAAAAAAGAGATCTAGGTGTCATAGTGGATAACACATTGAAATTGTCGGTACAGTGTGCTGCGGCAGTCAAAAAAGCAAACAGAATGTTGGGAATTATTAGAAAGGGAATGGTGAATAAAACGGAAAATGTCATAATGCCTCTGTATCGCTCCATGGTGAGACCGCACCTTGAATACCTTGTACAATTCTGGTCTCCGCATCTCAAAAAAGATATAATTGCGATGGAGAAGGTACAGAGAAGGGCTACCAAAATGATAAGGGGAATGGAACAACTCCCCTATGAGGAAAGACTAAAGAGGTTAGGACTTTTCAGCTTGGAGAAGAGACGACTGAGGGGGGATATGATAGAGGTGTTTAAAATCATGAGAGATCTAGAAAGGGTAGATGTGAATCGGTTATTTACTCTTTCGGATAGTAGAAAGACTAGGGGGCACTCCATAAAGTTAGCATGGGGCACATTTAAAACTAATCGGAGAAAGTTCTTTTTTACTCAACGCACAATTAAACTCTGGAATTTGTTGCCAGAGGATGTGGTTAGTGCATTTAGTATAGCTGTGTTTAAAAAAGGATTGGATAAGTTCTTGGAGGAGAAGTCCATTACCTGCTATTAAGTTCACTTAGGGGCGGATTTTCAGAGCCCTGCTCACCTAAATCCGCCCGGATTTGGGTGGATTTAGGCGAGCAGGGCCCTGCGCACCGGTGAGCCTATTTTACATAGGCCTACTGGCGCGCGCAGAGCCCCGGGACTCGCGTAAGTCCCGGGGTTTTTGGAGGGGGCGTGTCGGGGGCGTGACCGAGCGCAGCGGCATTTTCGGGGCGTGTCGGCAGCGTTTTGGGGGCGGGTACGGGGGCATGGCTACGGCCCGGGGCGGTCCGGGGGCGTGGCCGCGCCCTCCGTACCCGCTCCCAGGTCGCGTCCCGGCGAGCAAGAGGCCCGCTGGCGCGCGGGGATTTACGCCTCCCTCTGGGAGGCGTAAATCCCCCGACAAAGGTAAGGGGGGGGCTTAGACAGGGCCGGGTGGGTGGGTTAGGTAGGGGAAGGGAGGGGAAGGTGAGGGGAGGGCAAAAGGAAGTTCCCTCCGAGGCCGCTCCGATTTCGGAGCGGCCTCGGAGGGAATGGGGGTAGGCTGCGCGGCTCGGCGCACGCCGGCTATACAAAATCAATAGCCTTGCGTGCGCCGATCCAGGTTTTTAGCAGATACGCGCGGCTCCGCGCGTATCTACTAAAATCCAGCTTACTTTTGCTTGCGCCTGATGCGCCAGCAAAAGTAGGCCAATTCGCGCTATTTGAAAATCTACCCCTTAGAGAATAACCACTGCCATTAGCAATGGTTACATGGAATAGACTTTTTTTGGGTACTTGCCAGGTTCTTATGGCCTGGATTGGCCACTGTTGGAAACAGGATGCTGGGCTTGATGGACCCTTGGTCTGACCCAGTATGGCATTTTCTTATGTTCTTATGTTCAACATTTGCCTTGTAGAGACCTGCAAGGATTTTTCCTGATATTTCTAGGCTCGCCCAGCAAAGGAGAAAAGGCTTTTAAACTCTTGCTTGGGGGGGCTTCTTTTGTTTTATGCTATCTCTGCAAATGTTTTGTAAAGGTAAGTTCAGATACCTTTATATTTTTTGCAACTGAGCAGCTACAATCCTTTCTCAGTGCTAGGAGAGTTATTACTTCTTCTCCAGTTCCAACTGATTCCTGATGTTATATCAAGACCAGAATTATTATATGGGGGTCCCTACTTGCTATAGGCCTTTCTTTAATTGGTTGCTTTATTTCTCCCTGTATACTCTTCTCCTTTGAGTGATCTCATGTTTCTTTATTATTGGGGATAATAATAATTATCTGAACAGTTTCTTATGTATATTATTGGATATAATTGTATACATAACTGGATACGATTTTTTTTCTTTGTTTCTGTTGTTATCCTAATTTTGCCGAAACAAAGTTTTGCTTTGCTTTGTTAATTTAAAATTGCATAAATAAAAAGTAAAAAAAAAAAAAGTGCTGTGAATGTTAAATGAATGCACATATGGCTTGTGCATCGTCACTGTGTCCAGATTAAAATGTTTTGACACCACAATCCTACTAAACACTTCTACATGAAAGAATTACTGTACAAATAAAGCATGGAACACCTGTCTGTTTTGCAAATGGGTTAAATCACTAGGGCTTCATAGCCATTGAAAATAAAAGGAAGGTTACTTACTTTGGACGAACGAACACGGTGTGCCCTACAGTCAACGAGAAGTCAGCTGCCTCACGGCCTATGAGTTTTGGAGTATAAACCAAAATTTTAAGGCTTTGGTTTTTCAGCTGCACCTATCACATTAATAGATACAAGACAATACTGTTGATTAGCAGTTATGGATACAACCTCATGGATTTTGAGTGAATGTCAGTCATAGAATCACAAGTCACCCAGGTTGGCAACATAAGAGCACTGGCACTAGGGATGTTAAATGAAGGAAAAATGTGACTCTAAACCAGGGCAGAACTAGCATTTGGATCATTTTCTCAAGGGCAATCACTCCCTGAAGCAACTACAAAAGCATCTATTTCTGACTGGCCAGAGAACAGCAGTGGCAACTAATGACTGCTTACTCCTATCTAGGGATGTGAATCGTTTTTTGACGATTTAAAATATCGTCCGATATATTTTAAATCGTCAAAAATCGTTAGGGCCACGATACAATACCAATTCCCCCGATTTATCGTTAAAAAATCGTAAATCGGGGGAAGGGGGAGGGCAGGAACTTACTTACTTGCCCTAAACCAATGGCAGGAAAACCGGCACACTAAAACCCCCTAAAACCCACCCCCGACCCTTTAAATTAAATCCCCCACCCTCCCGAAACCCCCCCAAATGCCTTAAATTACCTGGGGGTCCAGCGGCGGTCCGGAACGGGCTCCTGCAATTGAATTGTGTTGTCTTCAGCCGGCGCCATTTTGCAAAATGGCGGCCGCAAAATGGCGGCGGCCATAGACCAACACGATTCGACTGCAGGAGGTCGTTCCGGACCCCCGCTGGACTTTTGGCAAGTCTTGTGGGGGTCAGGAGGCCCCCCCAAGCTGGCCAAAAGTCCCTGGGGGTCCAGCGGGGGTCCAGGAGCGATCTCCTGCCGCGAATCGTTTTCCGTACGGAAAATGGCGCCGGCAGGAGATCGACTGCAGGAGGTCATTCAGCGGCGGTCCGGAACCCCCGCTGAACGACCTCCTGCAGTCGATCTCCTGCCGGCGCCATTTTCCGTACAGAAAACGATTCGCGGCAGGAGATCGCTCCCGGACCCCCGCTGGACCCCCAGGGACTTTTGGCCAGCTTGGGGGGCCTCCTGACCCCCACAAGACTTGCCAAAAGTCCAGCGGGGGTCCGGAACGACCTCCTGCAGTCGAATCGTGTTGGTCTATGGCCGCCGCCATTTTGCGGCCGCCATTTTGCAAAATGGCGCCGGCTGAAGACAACACAATTCAATTGCAGGAGCCCGTTCCGGACCGCCGCTGGACCCCCAGGTAATTTAAGGCATTTGGGGGGGGTTCGGGAGGGTGGGGGATTTAATTTAAAGGGTCGGGGTGGGTTTTAGGGGGTTTTAGTGTGCCGGTTTTCCTGCCATTGGTTTAGGGCAAGTAAGTACTTCCCTCCCAAAGTTGATGAAGTATTAAGGCATTTGGGGTGGGGGATTTAATTTAAAGGGTCGGGGGTGGGTTTTAGGGGGTTTTAGTGTGCCGGCTCACGATTTTAATGATTTTCACGATATTTTAAACACCCAAACGGCAACAATACGATTCCCTCCCCCTCCCAGCCGAAATCGATCGTTAAGACGATCAAGGACACGATTCACATCTCTACTCCTATCCACCCAACTTCAATCCTTTTAAGTAGCACAGGTCACATACATTTTATGAAGCTGGTATCAGGGAAGAAATGTCTACCTTTAATGAGAAATCATCTAAGGATGAAAAAGAAAGTGACATTTGCATGTGTAAAATGACAAGTCGTATCCAGGAAATAAAAACGAGAATAATGGAAGAATAAAAACCAGACACCATTTCTGCTGGACTCAAGCTATTCCACATGGTCATGAACCAGTCTAACTTGACAATGGGTTCCTTTGTTCTCAAAAGAGGCCTGGGATCACCCCATTCCAAGCACACACTTTTCCTACATAATTGTGTTAGGGAAATCATATTAATGCATGGAATGAGGTAAAACTAAGACTGGCTCAGATTATCCTGACAAAAATGGAGCAGCTTGGCAATCTTACTTGCTGAATAGCTGTATCTACTTTCTTTTGCCTCTCAGCCCCAGTACAGGAAACAGGATGAGTTCGAAAATGCGAGTAACAGCAGCCTCAGCTGATGCGCAGTGGCTTTTTTAAAGTAAATATTACTCCTACTTCTTTTATTTGGGGGAACATCTCTGGGTAAAACTGACAGAAATATACTGAGGATCCCTATACTGAAAAAAAATGAATAAAGCATTATGTAAGTGATAGCAATGAGGCTGATATTCAAATGCTACTTAGCCAGATAAGTAGGACTTACCAGCTAAGTGATGGCACTGAATACCCAGCTAGCTAAGCAGATAGCAGATAGTTAAGCTAGTTAAGCAGATAGCGGGAGAAGTTGTGGGCAGTTCGGGGAGGCACTACTTATCCAGTTAACTTCGCCGGATAAGTGGCGATTTTGACAGGGATCTTCATTAGCATAACCGTGCTGCTGAATATCCTATGTAAGTTAGCCAGATAAGTCTTATCCGGTTAATTTACATATACGTTTAGGTTTGAATACTGATCTCAATATGTCTGGCAGTGGACTTTATTATGAGAAAACTGCTCATGCTGATACAGTAGTTATATGTCCGAAATCAAGACTAACGTTCCACTTTGTAAAGTAAAATAAAATTAAAAGCTGATGATTTTGAAGGCAAATTTCTAAAGTCATATACCCATGAAAAGGGCTGTCTGAAAACTGCCCACTCTATATGCAGGTAAACATGCATACGGAGATCCACAACATGCAAACTTTCACTTCTGGTAAAAGCAGGTGGGATCAGGGGAAACAATGCACAGTGCTTTTGCATTTTCAAAACTTATGAACTCTGTTTTTCAGTGAAAATGTATCCCAAGAAGGGAGGATCTTCTGCCCCAATTTATCCTTTACTGGTTACATAGGAGGGAGGGAGGGGATCCCCAGCAGAACAGATCGAGTGAATGCACTGCCATGCAGAAGGTTTCCAGTTGCATCTCTTGGTTAGTCGGAGTTTGGGAGCGTTCACAGCCCCAGAGGGGAAGGGAGTCAGGGTCATTTCCTAAGGAGGATACCTACTAGCCAGATGCAACGCTCAAAACTGCAGGGTTCCGAAAGGAGTCCTGGTGCATGACCACTGCTTTACAGCCATCTTTGCAATTTCTGGGCTAAACATAAATTGGGATGGGATGGAAAATAATGGAAAAAATCCCTGGGTAGTTGCCAATGAAGGCTCCTGGCACCAGAGCTCAGCCCTGGTTCTGATTCAGTTGGAAGTACAAAGGAGCAAGAAGAGATGGCCTGATCCAAAAAAAAGAGGGGAGGGAGGCAGAACGGATTGGACTGTGGGATCTCTTTCTTTTTTAAAAGACTATCAGGAGGGAGGAACAGAGAGATGATCAGGCTACAAGAACACTTTGTTTTCAAGCACATTCAGAAAATGGGAGATTTCAATGGCAGGTACTCTAAGGGGGAGCAGATCCAGACCTGGGTATTCTTTTTTAATTACAGTCAGAAGATAAAATGGCCAGCCAGAATTAGGCCTGCTATTACAATATCTTCATTTGGCCAACTAAATTAGATGATTAGCATTAAAATCAGCACTAGCCACCTACCTTTCTCCCCCGAACCCACCCAGAATTTTGCCACCTACTGAAACTTGGCTGTTAGCTTGGTCATTTTTCAAAGGTTGTGGTCTAGCCCGCAAAGTCCACATTCAGCTGGCAAGATCCCTTTGAAAACTGAGCTTGGTGTCTTTATTAAGAAAATGAATAATTTCTCTGCAAGCACATTTTGTGAGTGTCACTATAGCACTGCATGTAATTTGTTTCAATTCAGATTATAAAGTCAAATTTCTTCTGGCGACTCTATGCTACTTTGGAGATTAATTTTTACTTAACTAGCCCTGCTCTGTCTATAATATTGCACTAAAAGAAATACAAAAAAAAAACTTTTGTTGCATGCAAGCAAGAAATAGCTGCCATTGTTGATTAAACCCCAAAATGAAGTTAATTCATTTAAAGGGCCATTTTGTATCAAAGTACCCTTTTAAAAAAAGTAGTGGCAGCTTGTTTCAACTTATTATTGCATAGTCAGGTTCTGCACAATCATATTTCATAAATTAGCTGAAACATTCCTGTGTACATAGAGTTTGTTGTTTTAGTTGGTCATTAACTCAAAAATGTAACCTCTCTGTCCTAACAACTTTGCTCCTGAGACCCTACACCACATTGCACCCACAAATGATATCTTACATTACAGAGAATCAAACTGTACCTGTTTCACTATGGTGGCGTGCAGAGAACCATGAAACTCAACAACCTTCTCTGGCAAGTACATAGGCAGCTTTTCATACAAATAGACACAAAGCAGGAGCATCATGATTGGGTTTGCATCACAGATGTCAGTGGCCTGTTTCCAGTGAAAGAAGAATAGATAAACCATGTAACATATTAAAGATAATCATTCCCTGGCCTATCCCTCTCTGCATACTTGATGTTATCAGACTCTCATCATGCAACATATGCTCTCACAGCTCTTTCTAGGGGCAACTGTCAAATGGATTTCTATGGGTAAGAGGGTGTTCACCTGTGGAAAAACTGCCCTCAAAGGAGCTTCACAGACGGCAGGTTTCAGGTAGGCCTCCAGAGGAACGCAGGGGGATGTCATTTTGAAATCCCTGTGCATTCTTTCTCCTTCTTTCTCCCACATATTTTGCACCTGCAAAAACATGGAGTTAAGACTGCCCATTGCACTGGGCCACAAGATGAATTTCCCTCTGAAAACCAGCTTGCAGGCTCAGGGGCAAGCTCCAGGAGCACTTTAAAAACTGGACTACAGATGCAGTGCTTTGCAGCTTTGTGACAGAGCACTCTCTGCATCTGATTAATGCCTGGCACTGCAGCAGAAGCATTTAGCACAGCCTTCTTCAAAACTCAGCCAACTTCATGCTACTAGCCGGCACGTAGAGCAGAGACATCAGCCCCAAAGTGAATGCAGCAAACTACTCGCAGGCCACTCATTCTCTGTAATGAGTCTGATGGTTTTAGAACATAAGAACATAGGTCTTGCCATACTGAGTGAGACCAAAGGTCCATCAAGCCCAGAAAGTATCCTGTTTCCAACAGTGGCCAAGCCAGGTCACAAATACCTGGCAGGATCCCTTGGGGAGGTTAGATTCTATGCTGCTTTTTCCGGGGATAAGCAGTGGATTTCCCCACGTCCACCTTAATCATGGTATATGAACTTTTCCTCTTGGAACTGGTCCAAACCGTTCTTAAACACAGCTACACTAATAGCTTTCACCATATCATCTGGTAACGAATTTCAGAGTTTAATTAAACATTGAGTAAAAACATATTTTCTTTTGTTAGTTTTAAATGTATCACCTAGTAACTTCAATGTATGTCCCCTGGTCTTTGTACTCTTTGAAAGAATAAACAACTGATTAACGTTTACTCGTTCCAACTTCCATTCCACTCATTTTATAAACCTCTATCATATCTCCCCTCAGCTGTCTCTTCTCCAGGTTGAAGAGTCCTAACCTCTTTAGCCATTCCTTCATCCCCTTTATCATTTTGGTCCTCCTTCTCTGTACCTTTTCTAATTCTGCTAAATCGTTTTTCAGATGTGGTGACCAGAAGTGCACACAATACTCAAGATGAGGTCGTACCATGGAGCGATACAGAGGCATTATGATATTCTCTGTTTTATTCTCCATTCCATTCCTAATAATTCCTAGCATTCTATTTGCTTTCTTGGCTGCTGCTGCACACTGAGCAGAAGATTTCAATGTATTATCAACAATGACACTTAGATCCCTTTCCTGAATGGTGACGCCTAACATGGAACCTTGCATTACTTTGTACTTGTTCACATTAAATTTCATTAACCATTTGCATGCGCAGTCTCCCAGTTTTGCAGTGTCCCCTTGCAATTTCTCACAATACACTTGCAATTTAACCACTTTGAATAATTTTGTGTCATTGGCAAATCTGATTACCTTACTTGTTAACATTTCCAGGTCATTTATAAATATATTAAAAAGCAGGGGTCCCAGTACAGATCCCTGGTGTACTCTACTATTCACCTTTTTCCATTGGGAAAATTTACCATTTAGCCCTACTCTCTGTTTTCTATCTTTTAACTAGTTGGCAATGCACAATAGGACACTGCCCCCTATCCCATGACTTTTTAATTTTCTAAGAAGTCTCTCATGAGGGACTTTGTCAAATGCATTCTGGAAAGCCAGATACACTATATCAACTGGCTCACCTATATCCACATGTTATGCCCTCAAAAAAATGTAGCAGATTTGTGAGCAAGACTTCCCGTGGCTAAAACCATGTTGGTTTTGTCTCATTAAACTGTGCTTATCTATATGTTCAGCAATTTTGTTCTTTATGATAGTTTCTATCATTTTACCTGGCACAGATTTCAGACTCACTGGTCTGTAGTTTCCCAGATCACCCCTTTATCCCCTTTTAAAAATTGTTCTTACGGTGGCAACCCTCCATTAATAAATTCTGCAATTTAGTGGTCTGTACTTTTTCTTTGGCTCCGCTATGCAGGGATCAATATAAGGTTGAAAAAACATTGTTACAGAGGCATTTGATAATGACCAAATGGAAGAATTTCCCATTTCAGCACTGAATCGATTCAGACAAAGTGAAGTTGCTTACCCGTAACAGGTATTCTCCTAGGACAGCTGGATGTTAGTTCTCACACATGGGTGACATCATTGGATGGAGCCCGGCTCAGAAAACATGTCAAAGTTTCTAGAAACTTCCTCCACTTCAAAGCATAAGTTTCTAGAAACTTTGACTGGCACACTGAGCATGCCCAGCATGCCACTATCCACACGTCCACACAGGGTCTCTCCTCAGTCTCTTAAGTAGATCACGGAAAAATAAACAACAAACCAGGAGAATCCAACTCTGCGGGGTAGCGGGCAGGCTTCCTGAGGAATAACATCCTGCTGTCCTAGGAGAACACCTGTTACAGGTAAGCAACTTTGCTTTCTCCTAGGACAAGCAGGATGGTAGTCCTCACATGTGGTGAATCACTAGCTACAGGCTAGACCCAAGACCAATGGGACCAACAGACACCAAACTAGGTGCCAACGGGCACAACAACAGAGGTGCTGTTGGGAACATTGGGAACAGCCTGAACCCAAAATAGGGCCATAGATAGGAAGAGTTGGATTCATGGCTGAAAAAGATTTGTGAGCACAGACTGGCCAAATCTGATATCAGGACGCCCATCCCTGACCAGAGAGTAATGAGCCATGAAGGTATGGAGAGAACTCCACATCGCAGCCTTGCAGATCTTCCCCATGGAAACCTCATGCAGATGGGCCGATTCAGTAAAGTCCGCGGGAGAGCGGGCAAATGCTCTCCCGGCGCACACACAGGCCACTCTCCTGTGCACGCGATTCAGTATGCTAATTAGGCCCGGCAGTAAAACCAGGTAAAAGGAGCAGCGGCTGTCAGCGGGTTTGACAGCCGATGCTCAATTTTGCCGGCGCCAGTTCTCGAGCCAGCTGACAGCCACGGACGCCAGCAAAATTGAGCATCCGGTTTTTGACCCGACAGCCGCGGGCCAACTTCAAATTTATTTATTTATTTTTACTTCTGGAAAGTTTCGGGACCTCCAACTTAATATCACCATGATATTAAGGCGGAGGGTGCACAGAAAAGCAGAAATTAGCGCCTACCTGTTCCAGTCCTGTTCCAGCATCCTCCTGTTCCAGCATCTTCCTCTTCCAGTGTCCTCCTCTTCCAGTGTCCTCCTGTTCCAGAGTCCTTCTGTTCCAACGTCTGTCTGTACCTGTGTTCCCCCAGGTACAGACAGACTCTCTCTGGTACTGACCTCTGCCTGTTCTTGACTATGCTGATCGCTGCCCGGATACTGACCTCTGCCTGCCTGCTCGACCATGTCTGACCTCTGGAACTTGACCTCTGCTTTGGCTGACTACTTTCGGACTGACCTTTGGAACTTGACCTCTGCTTTGGCTGACTACTTTCGGACTGACCTTTGTAATTTGACCTCTGCTATCACTGACCATGCCTCCTCGATTCTGGCCTTGCTCCTAGCCTTGTCATCACAGACACTCTTCTGGCCTTCTCTGATCCCTCAGGCCTCCAGCCTACACGTTGACCGCGCACCCTTGATCCTGGTGGGCACACCTTTGTACTTCCTTTCTGGGAGATCCTGCGAGGCCCACCTAGGTCCAAGCAGCCCAGGTCCCCAAGGCTCCACTGGGGGGGACCGTGGGCTTCCAGTGGTGAAGCTCCATTTAGCCTCTTTCTCCTCCTGTGCTCCGCCTCCTGGAAGCAGGTGCTTCCTGGGCCCGACCAGGGAGCCATCCTACACTGCTCCAGGACAAGGGTCCACCTCCAAGTGCAACAAGAGAGTATAGATGGCAGATATCTGGACTCTTGGAGATTACTGCAGTTCCTGGGAATGCATGACAGCTTATTGCCAAACTCACATTTCACTTGGTTTGTGGGGTTTAATATAATGGATGAAATTTCACATTCTATGCATTTTGTGCACTATCGCCATTTAACATGCAGTAAATTCTGTTTACCATGTTTTATCGCGCTAGTACCGCTTAGCAAATGACCCCTTAAATTAGCTCAATCTGGCTGGTTGAATTTTGAATGTCTAGATTTGGCTGAATTTTCAGCTGAAAACCTAGTTGGTGAGGTTCAGCTCAAACTTTTCCTACAGATAACAGGTCAACATTAACCAATTAGCTTGTCTACTCAGCAGCTGTTTGAAAAGTGATGCCAAATGTCCAGCATAGTTTTCTGGTATTAATTATTATTCTATTTCTGTCAAATATTTCCCAAATCCAGTTTTTCCATTTTTAAAAACTCAAAAGAAGAAGAACTGCACTGTGTGAAGGAAAGAAATGCTGACGGTAAGATATGTGCAAAATGTGTCTAATGCAGCACATTTCAGCTACAGTGTCATTTTGTTTTGGCTTGGACAGCAAATTGAAACCTACATATGCCTTCATAAATAAATTGCTATAGAAGTTTCATCAGCACACATTATCTTTTTCATAAAGGACAAAAAGGCTGCACACTCCTGAATAAAATCCCCTTTATGTCTGTCCCAAAGAACACTCAAGCACTTTTTGTCATATGGATTCCTTCACATGAAAACTCAAGCTACTGCAGAACATAAAGACTTCACAAATATTAATGCCGTCCATCCAACCTTTGTACTGTTATGTGTATGAATTCTTTTCATTCATTAAAAAGAGCAGTGCTTCTTTCACCCACAACATATATCTATTAAGAAATTAACAGGATCATTTATCAAAATGCATTATGGCATTAACGCCATAACGCAAATGCAAATTTTTGAGGCGGGCGGGATCAGAGTTTGGGCAGGTTTTAGTTTAATTAGGGGCCATATCACACAGTTTTAACACCAGAAATAACTACACCTTTTTCCCTGGTGTTAAGCTGTGTGATATGCCCAAATGCAATTTGCAATAAATTTTTGAAAGTGTCAGTCCTCTCCCAGCTGGCGAGGACTGACACTTGATGGCTGCTGTGAAGCCCAACCAGGTGAGGTTAGTAGGAAGAATGCCAGGGACTTTCTCTTTCAGAACAATGTCAGTGCACTATCCTGTAGGCATGACTTGCCATGTTCCTCTTCATGCATGAAAAACCAAATTCTTTAAAATGTGCCTATGCTTTTAACAATACTATATATTACTAAATTCTGGTTCATTTTGGTAAAAAATATGGTATTAAGCCTTGGTGCTAGAGGCAGTCCTCCATTTATAACATAGTTTTTATAGGACAATCAGCTTCACATTATGTTTCAACTTAAAATACATTTTTTAGGATCCAGTCATGTCTTAAGTCTGTGGATTACCTATACACATTTACATTCTTAAATCTCATTTGCAGACATCACATGATTTTAGTCGCCAGTCTTGAGTCATGAGTCCTCTCTGGTAAAACCATGTTGTCTCAGAGTACATCAATTGGGTGACTAGATAAGTTAGCGGGTTGGCAATGGATATAATGTACTTGAATTTCAGAAAAGCTTTTGATCCATTTGTTTGGTTGAATATATTTTTAACAGAATTGATTTTTGACAGGCTAATTTTTTTAATTTACGAAAGAACTAAAAACAATTTATGTTTCAAAAACAGGGAAATAAAAATCTTATGAGATATAAATGTACTTGGGCTGCACTGTAGGAATGTACTTCTTCTACCTATTGTCATAAGCACATACGGTACATCGTACTTACATAGAACAGGAACCTGCTATACAGTGCAGAAGTTCAAAGGAATTACATCTATTAACTAAAAGAAGGAATTGAAGGGTTGGACAACAAATTATGAATATTCCCTTCACAGACAAATGCACTATAAACTATTCTTATCCTTAAAAGGGGGCAAAGATATTCTGCACATTCAAGGCAATTAACACTAAGCTTAATCACCAAGGAGGATTCTTTTCCCCTTTGATCACTTAAAGTGGATAGCTCTTCTATCTTATTTTTTTTAAAAGCCTCTATCTTTCAAAATGCCTGGTTCATTTCAGAATAGACAGTAAAACAATATTTGGTTCATATCCAGTACACTCAAAATCAACTAAGTCAAATATTTTGGAATTAATTATATCTCCAAATAGCTATGGCTTTATACTGACTTGGGTCATAATATGAAGACCCACTAGGAAAATTATTAGCACACAATATAAAATAAACCTGTCCATCTGACTGGATAAATGTCACATCAGGACATGCTGGTGAGGTAAAGTTTCTAGACAAAATGAAGCAGCTGGTCCAGGAACCAATATGAGGGAAAGCTATTTTAGACCTAATCCTTGGTGGAATGCAGAGTTTGGTGCAAAAGATAATAGTACTGGGGTCACTGGGATTAGTGACCATAATGTGATCAAATGTGACTTAGTAACTGGAGGGGAGAACATTAAGAAAACTACTGCTTTAACATTTAACAAAGACTATGCTAAAATGAGGAAAACAAAAATTGAAAAGGTACAGCTGCAAAAGTTAAGTGCTTACATCAGGCATGGGCATTGTTTAAAAATAACATCTTACTAACTTAGGCCTAGATTTACTAACCTACCGCAGCATCGTGAATCCCGCGGTAACAGGGGGCAGGATGGCGAAGCGAGGGGCGGTCCTGTGATAGCCGGTAGCGATCGCACCTCTGCGGTGCAATTGCTGCCGGCGTCCCACCGAATAACTACACCTTTTATGGTCATCAGAGAATTGTGCAACCTGCGCACGCCGAGCAGCCTGCCTCCGTTCCCTCCGATTTTGCAGACACCTTATTTCGTGGAGTTACACCTGCCTCTGGGCATTCTGCGCGCCACCGGATCCCTGCCCCGGCATAGGGCACTGTGCCAGAGCACTCAGCCCCACTCCCAGACTGCCGTCATGCCTCCGGCCCTGCCCACAGACCACCCACGGGCCGACGCCACGCCCCAGGCCCGCCGCCATGTTCCCGGACACGCCCATGGCCAGCCCCTTATTCGAAGTCCCAGGACATACACGCGTCCCGGGGCTTGCGCGCGCCACTGAGCATATGCAAGAAAGGCTCGGCGCGCGCAGGGGGAGCTTGGGGCAGGTTTTCGGGGGTTACGCGAGTATCTTATGCGCGTATCCCTTTGAAAATCTGCCCCTTAGGGAATTGTCACTGCTTATTACTGGCATTAGTAAGATGGGATTTATTTACTGTTTGGGTATTTGCCAGGTACTTGTATCCTGAATTGGCCACTGTTAGAAACAGGATGCTGGGCTTGATGGACCCTTGGTCTCAGCCAGTATGGCAACTTCTTATGTTTGACAAAGCTCCCCCTGAGAAACTCCTGAGAAAATTTAAAAGTCATGTGATCAGAAGCAATCTCCTATTGTGGATTGTGAATTGGCTAAAAGAAAGAAAACAGAGAGCAGGACTAAATGGTCAGTTTTCCGTATGAAGGCAAGTAAATAGTGAAATGCCCTAGATTGGGATGGTGTTTTTTCGCATATTTATAAATGTTTTTGGAAAAGGGAACAATGAGTGAGGAGTTCAAATTTCCAGATGACACAAAATTATCCCAAGTTGTTAAATCACGATACATTACAGTAGGATCTTGTGAAACTAGGAGAGTAGGCATCCATACGGCAGATAAAATTTAATGTGGACTAGTGATGCACATAGGGAAAAATAATCCATACTGTAGTTACATGTTGTTAGGATCCATATTAGGATACAATTCCCAGGACAATACGTTGAAATCCTTGGCTCAGTGTGCAGTCAAAAAAGCAAATAGAAAGGTATTATTTGGTAAGGAATGGTGAATAAAACAGAGAATATCTAACTACCTCTATATCATTAAATAGTGCAACCACACCCAGAGTACTGTCAGCAATTCTGGTTTCTAGATCTCAAAAAAGATATAGCAAAGCCAAAAAAGCTGAGGCAAGCACAACCAAAATGATAAAAGCTGTGGTTATGGGAATGGCAGAAAAGAGTGGAGAGCAAACTTTGATGTTTATATATTTTTAATTGTTTTTAATATGTGAGAGAATGTTATGGTAATCATATTATTTTTTTAAGAATGTCTGTTTTATAATTATTATGCATGTATTAATAAGTACACCATTTAAATGTTTTGATAAGCAGTATAAAAATACAATAAATAAATAAATAAATAGGAGGTTAGGGTTCTTCAGCTTGGAGCCAAGACAGCTGAGGGGGTCTATAAAATCTGAATAGAACAGAAATGCAAATCAGTTATTTACTCTTTTCAAAAAATAAAAAGACTGGTAATGTCATTAAGTTATTAAACAGAATATTTAATATAAAACAGAGAAAATATTTTTTCATTCAACACACAATTAGGCTCTGGAATTGGTAAAGGCAGTTAGCATAGCTGGGTTTAACAAAGATTTGGACAAGTTCCTGGAGGAAAAGTCAATAACTGTTATTAGCCAGGTAGACTTGGGAAAATCCACTGATTATCTCTGGGTATAAGCAGCATGGGATCTTTCTACTATTTGGGATCTTGCAAGATTCTTGTGACCTGGATTGTCACTTTTCGCGTGCGATCGCTTTGGAAAATGACCCCGAGTCTTATTTTCTTATAAGGCCTCTGAGATCGCAAAAGCTTAAGCACTACAATGTTTTTACTGCAGCTCTTTAAAAGCTGTAAAGATTGCAGTTTTCTCCAGGACCAATATAGCTGTTAGAGCTCTAAACTACTTTCATTTTTACTATGATATAAGTGGGCATTGAAAAAATATATCTATTCTCTAAAATACAGGAATAAAAAAAATGATCATATCTGTGGAAAATTACACAGAAATGAGTGAAAGAGATTGATTTTCATTTTCTCCTGGATTGATAATAATTCTGCAATGTACTTTTTTCTCAGGATGAATGAGAACATAAAACACACCAGACTCAATGTGATGATTTTGATAAATACACCAAAAATATATGCTATTTTCACTGGAAACACAATGGAAACAATCATTATGGCTTACTCTGCAAACAAAGAGCAGTACTGTAACTCATATTTGTGCTAGCTCTATATACTCATTGCAAAGTAGGGAAAATTCTAGGGTAGAAAGCAATAGGTGGAAAATCTGAATTTTCTCCTATTTCTTCAAGATGTAGCATTATCTCCAGCCATATATTAACCAGCAGGACCATAAAAGTCTGAAGACAATTTTATTATTTTGAGATTCTCCTTGATTTTAAGTATTAATAATATTTGGATTTTTGCTGTATTTTGTTTTTAGTCAACTACTGAACTTTATTAGCTGTAGGTAATGCTAAATTAAAAGAATCATTCATTGTCTAGAATATTTGCGAATAAAGCAACTTATAGACAAAAGTCAAATAATAACCTGCAAGAGGAATAATGTGCTTGTACACTGTAAGCCCCAAGAACCCTTTTTCTATTTTATAGTTCAGGCACCTAATTTGGAGAAAACATTTAAAAAGCAGCTTGAAGATTACACCAAGGGATTTCCTTACCACATAACCTTAATTCATTGTTATTTTGTTACCTCAAATCACTTATCAATGGTTGCAAAACTTCTGGGCCTCATCCAACCACCTTTAAAAAGGAAACTTGGTTCTTACCTGCTAATTTTTGTTTCTGTAATATCACAGATCAGTCCAGACAAGTGGGTTTTGCATCCCTACCAGTAGATGGAAACAAAGAACAAAAACTTTGAGGCACTGCTACATAATTGAGAGTGCCACCTGCAGTCCCTCAGTACTGACCTGTACCCAAGCCAAAGATAGATCCTAAAACCCTCTCCAGGGCAAACAATGTTGGAACCCCTGCACTGGTGCCCCTCACACATCCAAAAATCAAAAAACAGTCTGAAATCAACATATGTACAAACTGTAAAAAAAAAACTTGGAAATAAGTTACATCGACTATCAGGAAATTCAGTCTTTTGGCAGCAATGGGGAGGGGCTCTGGACTGATCTGTGGTATTACAGGAACAAACATTAGCAGGTAAGAACCAATTTTCCTTTCCCTGTACATACCCAGATCAGTCCAGACAAGTGAGATGTCACCAAGCACTCCTAAACTGGGTGGGAACCCAAATGACTCGCACAAAGAATACTCTCACCAAAATTTGCATCCACCTGCGCCCTCACTTCCATATGGTAATGCCTGGTGAAAGCATGAAGCGATGACCATATTGTCGCTCGACAAAACTCTTGAGGCGATAGCAACTGACACTCTGCCCAAGAGGCCGCCTGCGCTCTAGTAGAATGTGCTTTCAGTCCCACTGGAATCTGCGACCCTTTCAAATGTAAGCAGAGCAAATGGCCTCTTCAGCCAACGAGCAGTCATGGCCTTTGAGGCTTTGTCTCCTTTCTTCGAGCCACCGAACAACACAAAAAGGTGATCTGACTGCTGAAAAGAATTAGTGACCTTCAAAAACCACAACAGAGTCCTCCACACATGCAAAAGATGCAACTCTCTCTCCTGCAGCGAATCCTTAGACTACTACAGAAAAGCTGAATATCCACCATCTGATTAACTTGAAAAGAAGACACCATCTTCAGCAAGAAAGAGTTGACCATTCACAACATGACCCCGTTATTAGAAATAAGCAGAAAAGGTTCTTGCACAACAGTGCTTGCAATTCTGAAATCCACCTGGCATAACATATTGGCCACCAGAAACACTGTCTTCAATGTCAGATCCTTCAACGCTGCCCTTCTCAAAGGCTCAAAAGGCGCACCACAAAGCACTCACAGAACTAAACTGAGGTTCCAATCCAGACAGGATGGGAGGCCAAAGACCTTCCCTGCAAATTGCACCTAAGGGAACCCAAAGCGGATACCTGAATGCGAAGGGAGCTATAGGCCAAATCCTTAGACAATCCGTCCTGCAAAAATGCTAAGAGCTGAAGAACGTCCACAGATAGAGGATCCAATCTTTGCTGTAGGCACCATGACTCAAAGACCCTCCAGACCCTGACATATGCCAGAGACGTAGAGAATCTCCGAGCCTGGAGCAGAGTAGAAATAACCTGTTCCAAAAAGCCTTTCAGACACAACCACCGCCTCTCATAAGTCAAACTGTGAGACAGAAGTTATCCTCCTGATCTGAAAATATGGGACTCTGCCAAAGCAAGCAAGGCAGATGGGCCAACCTGAGGGGGCCCTCTACTGCAAGATGCACCAGACCCATGAACCATGGGTGCTGTGGCCATCTGGCACCACTAGCACTACTGACCCCGGATGTGACTCTATGTGCCGCAGAACTCGTCCGAGTGGCCATGGGGGAATACGTACAGAAATATCCCCATCGTCGAAGGGCACACCAGAGCATCCACCCCCACCGTGCCTACCTCTCTTCTGTGACTGAAAAAACCTCGCCATCTTTGTGTTGGCCTGCGTCATCAACTGGGGAATGCCCCATCTGGCACAGAAGCGATCCCAAGCTTCCGGGCACAACTCCCTTTCCCCCGGATCCAAGTTTTGCCTGCTGAGGAAATCCGCCTGTACACTATCTGCACCCATGACATGAGAAGTTGCTATTCTCTCGAGATGGAGCTCCACCCAAACAAACAACTGCTGAGCCTCCAGAACCATCACTTGACTCTTCATCCCTCCTTGCTGGTTGATGTATGCTACTGTTGTCGCATTGTCCGAGAAGACCCAAAACATCCTGCCTTTGATCCAGGGAAGAAAGGCCTCCGGCGCCTGTCGGACCACCCTTGTTTTCAGACGATTGATGGACCAGGACTTTTCCTCTGCTGACCAAAGCCCTTGGGCAGCCCACCTCAGGCACACTGCTCCCTAACCCTTGAGACTGGCATCTGTGGTCACCAGCACCCAGTCCAGAGTCTCCAGATCCATTCCCTTTTCCAGGTTGTGACGCAACAGCCACCACAATAGACTAGAACTGGATTCTCATAGAAGAGACAAAGGAAGATGATACTCCTTCGACAAGGGATTCCACCTGGACAAGAACGCATTCTGTAACAGTCTCATGTGTACAAAGACCCACGGAACCAAATCCAACATGGAAGCCATGGACCCCAGGACCTGCAAATAATCCCAGACCATTTGCACTGACAGCCAAAGAAGACGTGTCACCTGTGCCTGCAACTTCGCCAACCTGTCCAAGGTCAGAAACACCCTGCCCTTTTGGGTATAGAAAACCACCCCAGATACTCCAATGACTAGGTAGGCACCAGGTGACTCTTTGCCACATTTATTACCCAACCCAGCGACCGCAAGGTGTCCATAACATGTTGGAGAGGCCACATGCACTCCTCTTCTTGCGAATCAGCCAATCGTCCAGATACGGATGTACCAAAACCCCTTCTCATTGAAGGGCTGCTGCCACCACTACCATCACCTTCTTGAAGGGTCATGGCTATATGGCCAATCTGAAGGGAAGAGCTCAAAACTGGAAGTGCTGCCCAACACCATGAACCGAAGGAACTTCTGATGGTCTTTTCGAATGGGAATATGAAGATACGCCTCCGTCAGATCCAACAACGCCAAGAACTCTCCTCTGCGAACTGCCGCAATCACAGTTTGCAATGTCTCCATTCGAAAACACGGAACCCTCAGAGGCCTGTTCACTTTCTGCAAGTTGAGAATGGGCCAAAAAGTTCCTTCCTTTTTGGGAACTACAAATTAAATGGAGTACCTTCCCCGACCTTGCTCCTCTCGTGGGACAAGAACTATCGCGTTTAAACTTAACAAACTCTGCAGAGTCCCCTACACCTCTTCTCGCTTGCTTCGAGGGGCAACATGGGACTCCAGAAAGGCTTCCATGACAGGGCACGAAAATTCTACCATGTAGCCGTCTATCACTACCTCTAGAACCCAACGGTCTGAGGTAATCTTTGCCCACTCCTCGTAAAAGCTGAACAATCTATCCCCTACCACTTCTATGGAGGAATATGTGATGCTGACTTCATTGAGATGACTTTCCACCACTGGCCCCTTGACTTGCAACATCCATGGAAGATCTGCGGGAGCCGCGAAAGGACTGCTGCTGTCCTACCGACTGCTTCGCCCCTGCACCAGAGAAGGACTTGCCTGACCAGAACCTATGCAACTCCTAAGAATGGGACTGAGGAAAGAAAACCTTCTTGCTGGTTATCTTATTCTCAGGCAGCCTGTTCCCTTTGGACTCCCCCAAAATCTTTATCAACTGATCCAAATCCTTCCCAAAAAGGAGTTTCCCTTTAAAGGGAAATTTCACAATTTGGCCTTAGACCACAGGTCAGCTGACCAATTTTGCAACCAGAAAAGCCTGTGAGCCGCTACTGCCAAGACCATGCTCCTGGCCAAAGTTTGCACCAAGTCATAAAATACATCCATGACATAAGCCACGCCAGCCTCTAAGCGCACTAAATACAGAGTACCGACATCTCTTGTGCTTCTGCACCCAGCACAAACAGGCCCTCTATATCCTGCTGCCACAAATTGCGACACGAAGATTCAAAGCAGAAACTTCGAATAACCGCTTCAATTGAATCTCCAACTTGCAGTCCTGAACATCCCTCAGAGCGGCAGCCCCCGCCACCGGGATGGTCGTCTTCTTGGTCACTGCTGAAACCTCTGCATCCACCTTAGGCACCCACTGGAGCTCCAAGTTCTCCTCCATCGGGCAGTAAAGCTTAGCCAAGGCACTGCCGACTTTTAGACCTTCCGGAAAGTCCCACTCCCAGTTCTCCAACTTCCGAATCTTCTTAGGGAAGGAGAAGGCACTAGGACAGGGCTTCCTAAACCTGTCCTGGGGACCCCACAGCCAGTCAGGTTTTCAGGATATCCACAATGAATATGCATGAGATACATGTGATACCATGGAGGCTCAGCGTATGCAAATTTATCTCATGCATTTTCATTGTAGATATCCTGAAAACTCGACTGGCTGTGGGATCCCCAGGACAGGTTTGGGAAGCCCTGAACTAGGAGGACCCCACAGCCCATCCAGGACTGGATTCACACCCGTATTATCCGATTCTTCCTGAGCCACTTTAACCCCCAGTTCCTGCAACACCTGAGGAATAAGGGGACATAATTCTTCCTTCTTAAACAAGCAGACCACCTTAGGGTCATCTCCTGACACTGGAAACTCGTCTGGATCAAGATCATCCTTATTTGCTTCCGGGTCTGCATTTGCAGCTGCATTTGCGACCACATCCGTATCTGCCCCATGCAAATCCAGAGGGTCCTTTGGCATGTCACCTGAATCTCCCATATCCCTGAGATCAGCCTCTGAACCTGATTGACCCAGAACCAGACATTGCAACAGATCCTAGGACTCTCCAGAAGGGACTACCTTAAGACTTTTAGAAGATCGATGGGGTGACCTCTCCTTCGGACGTTTAACCCCCATCCTCTTCCTTGCCAGGAAGGCCTTATGGAGGAGTAGAACAAACTCCGGCGAGAAATCTTCGGGTTCTTCAGTCCCCTGTCTGAGAAGACTGTCGTCCGAATTCCCTCCCCCATCCTATCCCTCCTGTACCACAGGCAACAGAGGCGGAGGGGAATCACTGGACTCTCTGGAGGCCGTGGGCCCCTACCCGTGATCCCCTGTGGGTATAGTCGCACTCCGGGGTCCCCCAGGGACCATAGCCATGGCCCCTCATAAATGGAGGGCTCTCTTTTGCGAGGCTGCCCCTACCAAGTTTCCTTCATCTCTCACCATGCAGCCAGAGCACAGGGACCGATTACTGAGCTGCGCAGACCACAGGCCACAGGTCCTGCAGGCCGTAACATGCGGCTTTGGTGCCATCAACCATGCAGTTAGCTCAAAAAAGAAGCAGGCTACACATGCGGCTGAAACTTTGTGCTGCACTGTAAAATCGGCCTGGGCAGCGTATGGGAGAATGCGCGAGACCGCAGCTGCGGCGCACGACCCAGCTCCATGGCGCCGCCGGCCCAATTGGCGTGCGAGAAAAACTTAAGCTACACCCGCGGATGCCAAATTGCCGCCCTGACGCAAGCAACGGCCCAACCGAAGCCTCCCTCAAACCCCCGGGACCTCCAGGAGAAGAGCAATCACCCCAAGCTTCCTCTCCTGCAAGTGCCAACAGTTCTCGTTGTCCCAGGTGCACTCACCGCTGTACTGTTCTTACAGCTACTGCAAGATGAAAAGTCCTACTTTTCTTTTTCAACAAAGCTTAATAGCACAAAAAACAGGTTACTTCCCTGACAGGCCAGTGAACTCTCAGGCAGAGACTTCGGGAGTCCTGAGGGAGCCAGTCCCCTGGCTATCAGGACCTCCAGCAAGCCAAAGGCGAACACCAGACAGGGGTTCCCAACCCCCTAGTCGCCCTGCTCCACCTCAGGGAGCCTCCACCAAACTTCTTCTAAATTTCTCTCTATCTTTTAGGGGGTTTTTTGTCTGACTTCAGGTTTGCATCTCTACTATCTGCTGGAGACAGAGAAATACTGAAGGACCGCAGGTGACACTTTGTTTATGTAGCAGCGCCTCAAAGTATTTGTTCTCTGCTGCCATCTGCTGGTAGGGATGCTAAATCCACTTGTCTGAACCAATCTGGGGATGTACAGGGAATATCAGTTCATTAGAACAGTGAAGATATTTTCTTTGTGGCCATGTTTAGTGACTACACCCTAAAGGGTGTCTTCACCATTGCCAAAAGGATGTTAAGTGTTAGTACCATTTAACAAGACATAGTCCTATGAAATATTTAAAGCACAACCCATACCACAGAAAATCATTTACCTGTACATCTATATCAAGGCCAATATCCCGAAATCCATTCACAACTATTAAGCAATTGTGTAGGCACTGCTCAGGTGTCTCTGGTTTCGTATACATTCTCACAGTGTGAGTTGGAATCTGAAAAGAAGTTTGGAAGAGAAAAAACAGCCAATGGATAAAATTATTGTACTATATATTCTTTCTGCAGATGCCTATTTTGTTCCCCAAGGCCTTTTTTTATCATTCATTTGGACTGTCAGTCATAATCACTAGTGAATTTTGCCAAGCCTAGAGCCTCCCCTCACCCAATCCTCCATTCTGTGCCATCATTTATCATTCACTTTCAAGAAGACCAATATAAGTTGTCAGCAATCTACGAAAGATAAGAAACAAAATAGATATTACAAGGTACACTACAGGAAACATGAAGAACCTCAGAAGAATTGTGGTCTTGAATATGTTACTTAAATAGCAAGATTAGCTACTAACTAAGAAACTCACTGCTCTGTACATCTGTTTAACTCTTCCATCGCTTTCCTGGGAAGCAACTCCCAGATAAAGTATCACACAAGCCATCATACAGTCTTGACAATTTTTTTATTAATTTCACAGCAAATAATGAAATCCTGTTTCTAAGAGAACAGCTCCATAACACAGCTTCTAGCCTGTCTCCCCTTGCCATGACTCATCACTTGTTTATTCCTCCACAAGGAAATCATGTTATATATCCTTTGCTAAAATAATCATGGGGAATCTTTGCCTCTGCCTAGCAAAGATTTCAAATGATTAGATAGAGTGTTTTTAAGATTGATTTCCTAAGGTCTACTCTATCTGCAATAAGATACAGTGTTGAGCATAAACTGTCCAGTTTCAGCTTTTATAAATGAGAATTTTTAATTTTCAGGTTCACAAGTGGTTTATCCTCCAAGCATTTCTCATTGTTTGCCAGACTTGTTTAGCTTGCAGGGGAATGGGGCCAGCTTTAATGGGGAGTTATATTAAAACAAGCTTTTTACAAAATTTAGCACATCCCCAGAGAAGATGTGTTATAAGATGCTCATGTAAGATATAACGGTATAAAATGGAAGAAATACAATACATTGTAGGTATCTACAAGAAAAATTATGGATAGTAAAAAAGCTTATTTGTCCAGTTTAATAACTTCTACTCTGAATAAGACTAAACAGATTTTCCAGATTGCCAAGGATTTTCTTAAGTTTAACAGGCCTACCATTAGATTGGATTCTAATAAAGACAGTTATGAAAAATGCTCTGGGGTTTTTTTTGTGGTAAGATTACCACTCTCCAGCAGGAATTAGAGACATTTTTAGCCCTCTGAGAGCATCTGATTGCTCAGATCTGGATAAGGGGGCCCTGATGTTGCTCCCTAACCCTAGTGTTATTTGAATTCAAGTAGGTAAGCAGTTCTCAGTTGACAAAGATGGTAGAAAATCTTAGTTTAATGTACTTTTATTGAATAGAGAACAATTACAAATGCACAATCTGCATTAAGTTCTGTAGCAGACCATGCATGTGACAACATTAGAAGGTACAGATTTTAATCATTTTATTCTGATTATCCATTCCTTCTTACCCTCCCTCCATCCTCCTCCCTCATTAGCAAATGTCATAATTAAGGATGTTACAAATTGTTTCCCATGAGCTTAAGTCACCTTCTAAGACAACAGTTGGATTCCTAATCATTATCAGACTACGTGTTCTGAGGGATAAAGATTGAATGTAGGGCGGGCCGCCCCCCCCCCCCCCCCCCCCCAAATGGCTAAAATCTTTCTCCTAGTCTTGGGGGACCAACAGGACAAATCTCCTTTCATTTGCATAGTTTTGTGAAAAAGATTACGCCATTGCCAATAAGAAGGTGCCGTTGGGAATTTCCATTGTGTGAGAATCAATCTCTTCCCCAAGAGACATGCCTTCTGTATCAGCAGCTTTGTCCCACTGCTCTGCAGCTTTAAATGTACTGAACCAGCAAAAAGGGTGGTCATATAAGAAAGTGGGATTGATAACTGTAAAATATTGCCAAGATATTGTATGATTTTGTTCCAAAAGGAGTTAATATTTGGACACCCCCAGAATGCTTGCAACAAATTATTCACCCCTTGTTTGCACTAACTACAAATCTCCATTTCCACCAAACCAGCTTTGCAAACCACCTGTTAGGATATGTATGCTCTACTTAAGAACTTATATTGCATTTCCCTGTAGTACATGTAATCAGACATAGCAGATAATTACGCAAGTTGGCTTGTATATCACTAAGTTGTATTACAAAAACTCTCTCTCTAGCCCATTATTCCACAGAGATTTCCGTAAAATTCCCCTTTCTATATTTCCAGATGGCTTTATGCATAGCAGCAAGAGAAATAGTATGGGTACTATCAAAATGGAAAATGTCCTCATATAGATCCAAGATGGAAGATTGGAGTGCTGACTCAGGAAGTGACTTGATATAGTGATAAACTATAAATATGGGAAAAATTGTTTGTTAAGCCGTGTTCTGTTTGAAGATCCGCAAAGGGTATAACCTTCCCTTCACAATCTACCATATGAAATATCAGACTGATTCCCTTTTGTTGTAAGGTTGTAAAACCGATAGAGTCCATTCCTGGTTTAAAGTCCAGATTTCCACAGATAGGCAACAGAGGGGAATAGTTCTCCGAAGTGCCAAGCAGGTGTGAGAGCTGCATCCAAGCCCACCTAATTGGTGCAAGTAAAGTATGTTTGATATCTGAGAGGGAAGCTGTGTGGATTTGGCTTATAGAATATATCATAAGTCTAGCGGCGCTCCCAGGGCTCTTTCACCTTGTATATTAATATATGTGGACTCATCCAACAACCAATCACGTATGATGCTTAATAGACTGGCGATAGTATAAGATTCCAACTCTGGTATGCCCATACCACCTTGGCCCCACTTTAGTTTTAACCAGGCTAGTGGCTCTCTTGGATTTTTCTTGTTCCAAATGAATTGATGCTGCAACTTTTCCAATGTTCTTTGATCCTAGCTTTCAGCTGAAAAGGAAGGTGCTGAAATACATATAGCCACTGTGGAAAAAGAACCATCTTATACATATTTATTCGCCCTGCCAGAGAGAGATGTAAATCTTGCCAAGCTTTAAGCTTGGCCCATGTGATCTCTAGTAAAACTGAGACATTGAACTCATACAGAAAAGCAAGATCAAGAGACTATTGTAACACACTGCTTTTGGGATTTCCAGCATCCACCATTAGATCGCTTCAAGTATTGCAAAACGCGGCCACGAGAATACTAAGTGGTAAACGGAAATGTGACCATATAACCCCCACTCTCATCCCACTACATTGGTTACCAGTATATTATCGGATGCATTACAAAACAGCATGTATTATCCATAATATTATTTATGGAGAGAGCACAGAATGGCTGAATACATCCATGCATTTGCATGCTCCTCAAAAAAACCTGAGATCAGCCAACAAAGGACTTTTAATAGTTCCAACTATCAAATCTGCAAAGCTTTGCCAAGTAAGAAAACGTATAATATCAATTGCAGGAACAAAAGTGTGGAATACGTTACCCTCTCAACTGAGATTACAAGCGGACAAAAAGAAATTTAAATCGGAACTGAAAACATGGTTGTTTAAATGTGCCTACGCGGAGGCTGAGCTGTAATAACTTAAGGGCTAATCCTTTCTGTTTCTTTCATTTAGCTAATATTAATTTACTTTATTACAATATTTGTAGTTTTTTAGATAATCTTAATATTTGTTCTTACTGAATGTTATTTTAGTTTGATGTTTTTAAATATTATAGTTTTAGTATATTAGTTTTAACAGCTAATTTATATTTTCTGTGCTTCATCTTTTAGTAATATTAGCTGTTATGTCTTTTATTAATTTATTGTATTTTCCTTTAATATAATTGTACACGGTTGTGAAGGCCTTGCCGATGCAACGGTATAGAAAAGCAATAAACTATAAAAGTAATTTGGAACCCCAAGTATCAAAAGTGCTTGTTTACTAAGGGGTAGATTTTTAAAAAATGCGCGTTCGCATACTTTTGTTGGCACACCAGTTGCAAACAAAAGTACGCTGGATTTTAGTAGATACGCGCGTAGCCGCACGTATCTTCTAAAATCCAGGATCGGCGCGTGCAAGGCTGCCGATTTTGGGCAGCCGGTATGCGCCGAGCCGCGCAGCCTGCCTCCGTTCCATTTCGGAGCGGCCTCGGAGGGAACTCTCTTTCGCCCTCCCCTCACCTTCCCCTCCCTTCCTCTACCTAACCCACCCCCCCGGCCCTATCTAAACCCCCCCCCCTACCTTTGTCCATGGATTTACGCCTCCCGAAGAGAGAAGTAAATCCACGCGCGCCAGCGGGCCACTGGCGCGCCGAGACGCAACCTGGGGGCGGTTCCAGAGGGCGCGGCCACGCCCCCGGACCACCCCAGGCCGAAACCACGCCCCCAGGCCCGCCCCCGAAACGCCGCGTCCCGCCCCCAAAATGCCGCGTCGATCGGCCACGCCCCCGACACGCCCCCGACAAAAAACCCCGGGACTTACGCGAGTCCCGGGGCTCTGCGCGCGCCGGCAGGCCTATGGAAAATAGGCGCGCCGGCGCACAAGGCCCTGCTCATGTAAATCCGGGCGGATTTACGCGAGCAGGGCTTTGAAAATCCGCCCGTGATTGTAGGGGAAACCTCTCTCTACACTGATTCAATAGCATGAGCGTACATGCTAAGGCCTCAGATTTATCAATGTTTAATTTGAACCCGGAGAAGGCTCTAAATTCCCTAAAGAGTGCCTTCAATGCCGTTAGGGAGTTCACTGGGTCAATTAAAAAGACTAGTATGTCATCTGCAAACACTGCATATTTAAACAGATCGCCCCCCAACAATTTCCCTTTTACCAATTCGGATGTTTGAATACTAAGCAATAATGGTTCCAAAGCTAACAAAAATATTAAAGGTGAAAAAGGGCATCCTTGGCGAGTGCCCCTAGTAATTGGGAAGTGGTCTGTGCTCCATTCACCAAAACCACTGCTCTGGTGAGGCATAAAGTAGTTTAATGGATTAAAAAAATTCCCTTCAAACTCCCATACGTGTTAAAATATAAAACAAGTAGCTCCATTCCACTCTATCAAACACCTTTTGAACATCAAAACTGACTACCAAAAAAGGCAAGTTTCTGCGTTGACAAAGACTGATGGCTATCAATAAAGAACGGATATTTGTCAAAGCAGAACATTTCTTTACAAATCCTACCTGTCTGGGACCTATAAAATTAGGCAGTAACATTGCCAATCTGTCAGCCAAAAGTTTTGAGAATAATTTTTGATCAACATTGATAAGTGAGATTGGCCTGTATGAGGAGGGTGACAATGGATCTCGTCCTGATTTTGGTAATACTGTAATGTGTGCCAAATTTGTATGTGGTGGGAACTGTCCTTGAGCTATCAATGCATGGAACATTAAGCTTAATGGACTCGATATAGGCTCCGTGAGGGTTTTAAAAAATTCTAAGCTATACTCATCCAGGCCTGAAGCCTTAAAACGCTTGGCTTGATAAATACTGGTGGTGACCTCTTCACTAGTAATGGAACTGTTTAATCAATGTAACTGTTCTGCAGAAACCTTAGGAAGATTTATTGCTTTGCAGAAATGTTTACATTTAGATTCATCCCGGCTATGGGAGGAGTATAATTGAGTATAACATTTTTTAAAGCATTGAAGGATCTTCTCCTTCGAATTAGTAATCTCCCCGAGTCAGTTCGTAAGGTAGAAACATATTTAGAACTTCTGCTGGTTTTAACTAAATTGGCCATTCATTTCCAGTTTTATTTCCATATTGGTACAATTGGAGTTGATAACAGAATACACTTTTAAAAGCGCATTGATGGAATAAAGAATTTGATGCTACCTGCACTGCCAAATATTCCTCTTTATTATGCAGGGTATTCCTTTCCACAGTTGTGTCTTAACCTTACGTAATTGGGATTCCAGTTCCAAAACTTGTCTGTCTAGGGCTCGACTCCTATGGGTAGCATAAGCAATTATTTCCCCCCAGAGCACTGTTTTGGCAGTGTTCCAATATAAGAAGGGGTCAGATACATGCTCTTTATTGTGAAACTCATAATCCTTCCATTTAGATTTAAAGAATTCCTGAATGTCAGCTTAAGACCCTGCATAGACTGCAGAGGCTTGAATGCAGTGACTCGTAAGGATCGCTACCCACTGCCACTTATCAGTGAATTATTTGATCGTCTGCAGGGTGCACAAATCTTTATGAAATTGGTCCTCCGAGGGGCGTACAACCTTGTACGAATCCAACCAGAAAACATATGGAAGACCGCTTTCAATATGAGGCAGGCCACTACGAGTATGTAGTAATGCCCTTTGGCCTTTGCAACACCTCTGCAGTGTTCCAACGCTTAATGAATGAGATCTCTTGGGACCTTTTGTACTCCTTTGTTGTAGTATATCTAGATGATATACTAATCTTCTCCAAAGATCTAAAGTCCCATTGTTCCCACGTCCAGTCCTCCAATGCCTCAGAGACCATCACCTCTATGCGAAATTAGAAAAGTGTATTTTTGAACAACCCAGTCTCCCATTTTTAGGATACATCATTTCCAACTGTGGCTTCACCATGGACCCTGATAAACTTCAGGGTATCCGAGACTGGCCACAACTGGCCTCTGTCTCCTTGTGTGCTCCGCCTCCTGGTGGCAGGCGCTCTCTGGGTCCAACCAGAAGGCCGTACCAGGCCTCTCTGGGTCCAACCCTTGGCCGTACCAGGCCAAGGGTCCACCTCCAGTGCAACATTTCCTTAAGTAAGACAGAATTTTATATCGTTTAACCACAGAGTGAATGCCAAATAAATTCCAATTATAAACCTTATCAGCATGGGGTTGTTTCATCTTGCTGCTCATGGTGGTTTAAATAGGGAAAGAAAACAGCAAGAAACCCCAAGGTATGGAAGATCTGCCCAGCTCAGATCTCCCTTGTAACCATTCAATGTATTGTGGGAGTAACTGAACCCTTGAATACCATCTCTGACCTATAGTCGGTGACTTAAGCTCTTTCGTTACAAAAAAAAAATAGAAATGCCCTCCCCTCCCCCTGTAAAAAAACCCAAAAGTCCTATTGATTACTATTGTGGAGATCACTTAAGAGCAAAGGCTAACTCCCACACCCCATCCTAAACAGTAAAACAATTAAGACACTTTATCCAAACTGCATCATGAAAAAATTGTAATGAAGCATAAGCCGATCAGTTCCATGCTTTAGAACTGTTCCCGGTGCTTGTTGTGAAAACAGATACTAGGTAGACAATCTTAAAGTGACCATTAGTTCTCTAGACCAGTGCTTCTCAACTCAGACCTCAGGATATACCTAGCCAGCCAAGTTTTCAAGATTCTTATCCACAATGAATATGCATGAGGTAAATTGGGCATACAATGGAAGCAGTGCATGCAAATCTAGCTCATGCATATTCATTGTGGATTTCCTGAAAACCTGACTGGTTAGGGGTGTGCTCCGAGGACTGGAATGAGAAGCACAGCTCTAGACTTGTGCCACACTAGTCTAATTAAAGCTGCATTCCTTACCTTGAGGACAGCCTTGCAGCTATTGTTAATGCATTCCTAAAAGAAGGCTGCATGCCTAAAGCCTTGAAACTTACACGGCAAATCCTGTATTAACTAAGAATGGTTTGGATCTAATGGATCTTAAGAATTAATTGGCTAATTTCAAATGTCCCTTTTCTCAGTAAATTTACTGAAAAATGGTGTTTATGTAACTGCTTGAATTTTTCAGTGATATAGATCGATTGGACCCTTTTCAATCATGGTTCCATGCAGGATACGGGACCTGAGACTGCCCCTTTTGCCCTGCTGCATGATTTTAACTCTGAGTTGGATAATGGGAATTATGTGTTTCTGGTCTTATTAGACTTAGGTAAGTCTTTGATACTGTAGATGTTACCATTCTTATGCATTGTCTTGCTGAATGTAATTTACCTCCTTTTTGGCAAAGAGATTGCAAACTGCTTTTCATGATGACTTTTCTTCGAATGAGCATGCTGTAAATTCTGAGGTTCCTCCATTTTGTTTAATCTGTATGGTGCCTCCTTGGGCAAAGTTATCCAGAGATATAATATCAAATATTTTTTCTTATGTCAACAACTTTCAGCTCTATGTCTCCTTGGGCTAGAAAGATCAGGCAGCCTTGTTTAATGTCACTGCCTGTTAACTGAGGTTAAATACTGAAACTTTGACAATCTTCTGAATCTCAGTGTAGCTAAAACAGAAATTAGGATTGAGAGGCCAGGGACTTTTGATACTGACTCCCTTCTGGATACCTTTTTCGTTCCCAGCAGACTTACTATTTCCATTTCCACCTAGGTCTGTAATCTTGGATTACCATGAACTTTCAATGATATCTTATAATTGATTGCTTTGTAGGTCCTGTTTTGTCTACCTTTGCCTGTTTAAACACCAGATTTTCTTTGTAAAGAAGACCTTATCAAGGTGATCAAGGCTTTTGTTTCAGCTAGGCTGGACTATTGTAATGCTGTTCTCACTAGATTTCTATTGTGAACGTGGACCCTTGGACTGGCTAGAGTACTAGGTGGATCTGCTGAAGGAAGGCCTACAGCAGGGTTCGTAGCCGGAAGGTGGAACTGGACCAGGAGACCAGACAGGACCTTCACCTATACCAACCCTCGTTCCCCGCAGGTTGAGCCCTTGGGTACCGGGGCTGGCAGGACTTAGGCAAGGGTCTCCTGGCAATGAAGAATCTGGTGAACAGTCTGGCTCGAGGCAAGCAGAAGCGCTGGGAAGACAGAGATGGTCCAGAGGTCGTGGCAGGCAGCAGCGGTGCAAAACGGAAAACCAGGCTGGAGGTCAGGGCAGGCTGAAGACTTGCGAAGCCAGAGGACAAGCCAAGGGTCAGGACAGGCAGCAGACAGAGAGTACCAGAAGCCAAGTCGAAGTCAAAACCAGAGAATCGAGCTGGACCAGGAACTTGGGAGCAAGAGCGGAGCAGGAACAGGATCACGGAAGCAGGAGCGGAGCAGGAACTGGATCACGGAGTCAGGAACACAGGAACTGGAACAGGATCACGGAGTCAGGAACACAGGACTGGAACACGCAGGGACAGAAACAAGTTACTCGGAGAGTCGACCTGTTGCCAAGGCATTGATCCGAGCTGGGCTTAAATAGCCTGGGCATCAGACATCATCTTCGGGGGCCAGGCAGAGGTTTCCCACCACGGCGCCTTTAAATTCTAACCTGGTGCGTGCTCGCACGCCTAAGGGGTGGAGTCTGGACCAGGAAGTCAGCAGCGTCTCCCTCATGGAGAGAACGCTGCGAGAAAGCCATGTCGCGGCCCGGAGCCGCATGAAGCAAGCAGTGGCGAAAAGCGGAGAGGAGCAGCAGGTGAGGGGGGGACCTGGCCCTGGCTGCCTGCGGCCGGGGTTCCCAACAATTTCCTCTGAACTACCTAAGATGCCTGCAATTGGTTTGAAATGCCGCTGTACGAGTTGTTCCAGAATATGGCTATAGAGATTGGATATCTCCTATCCTCTATACATTACAATAGCTCCCTATTGCATTTCAGTTGTTATTTAAGATTATTTGCTTCACCTTCAAATCTATTCATGATATAGGGGTGATATATTTGAAGTACTAATAATCCTGTTGAGACTAATAAATTAGTGTGTACTAGAAGTGCTCGTTATGAAGCTCCCCACTTGTGGGAATTTGCTTCCTTTGTAAATCCTAGTTTGTACAAAATATCTTCAAGTTGAAAGCTGGTTAAAACACATTTATTTAGATTTTGTATTTATGTGATTTTTTTTCTGATGTTTTTTTTCATTTGTATTTATTGTATGCTTATTTTGTATGAAATGTATGGGGGTTTTTTGTAATGTATTCTCCTATTAATGCTGTGTCTTGCCTAGTGGACCTTGTAATCTTGGTGAGTAATTAAGCCTAAGTAAATATTTCTACTTACCAGAAAAGGACAATATGCTGCCAATAGTGCTGCCAGTACCAGACCATCTAAAAGATCTTTGTCAAAGTTTACTATCCATCTCATTGGTGGAACGTCACCTATAATAAACAAGATAAACTGTCACAATGCAGAATACAGACATTTCTTCATTTAGGGTGAATACAGGAAACCTCTCTGCTGACAAAATAACCACTGAAAATAAAGAGTGAGTAGTGCATCTGAAAAGACATATTCAAAACTAACGCTTACACTAGGGACAGCAATTAATCACACATGGACTTTAATGAAAATTCTGCATGCCTGCCTGAGAGCGCAGTATGGCACTTATGGTACAAAGAAGTGATTAGAGCTCAAAGATACAAGCCTGAAGATCTCTAGACTCATCCACTGTGTGACCTTGCATAAATTACTTAACCTCCCTATATTCAAACTAACTGTAAGTTTTTAACAGAAAGGACATTCGGTTTGATACAGTAAAAATCGTGGGAGAGCGGGCTCTCCCGACTGTGCATGCGATTCAGTAAATTAATTTATTTAAATTAGGGCCCGTGGTAAAAAGAGGCGCTAGGGACACTAGTGCATCCCTAGCGCCTCTTTTTGGAGAGGAGCGGCGGCTGTTAGCAGGTTTGACAGCTGACGCTCAATTTTGCCGGCATCGGTTCTCGAGCCCGCTGACAGCCACGGGTTCGGAAACCGGACTCCAGCAAAATTGAGCGTCCGGTTTTCAACCCACAAGCTGCGGGCTGATTTTAAATTTTTTTTTTTAACTTTTTTTTAACTTTTGGGACCTCCGACTTAATATCGCCGGCAGAAATTAATGCCTACCTTTGGGTAGGCGCTAATTTCTTAAAGTAAAATGTGCGGCTTGGCTACACATTTTACTTATTGTATCGCGCGGGAATGACTAATAGGGCCATCAACATGCATTTGCAAGTTGCAGGCGCTATTAGTCTCAGGGGGGTTGGACGCGCGTTTTCGACGCGCTATTACCCCTTACTGAATACTGTATTGGCCTGAATATTGTGTGGCAACCCCCTGAGATCACCACTAGAAGGCCCTAGTTCCAGACTCTGGGTCAGGAGTTAGGGTTTAGATAGAGGAAGGAGGGATGCACAATTTTTAGAACAGCACCTCCAGTGACACTGCTGGAGTGGTCGGCCCCCTGCCTGTATAAAATAGGCTCAGTCATAGATCTGTGCTGATTCTGTTTGCAGTTGTGTGGAAGTAGGAGATTTTTACTTTCGTGTTTTTTTCTACTCCAGCATAGGTGGGAGACATAACGCCTTTCAGTACACCATGAAGATGATATTCAAAAGCCATTTAGACGGATAACTGAAAAGTTATCCGTCTAAATGGCTGCCTGGCTGTATTGAAGGCCATAATCGGCTAAATTAAGCGGCTAGAATTTAGCCGTATAAGTTGTGGGTGTTCTGGGGCAGGCGATAGGTGTTTCTGTCTGGAGAAGGGCTAGCCCTATAAGTTATGTGGCTAACTCCAAATATCAGCTAGGTTAGCCGCTTAACCTATGTGACTATCTTTAAGATAGCCAGTTATATTCAGCTATACCCTGCTAGTTAGCAGATATGTTTATTGGGCTAACTAATCAAGTTGCTCAGCAGCTGAATATTCACCTCCACCTGTCTTGTTGGGGTGCCTCCAGTGTTGCCATCCTAGAATTTAGATGAATTTTTTTAGTTTCTTGCGAAAAACCTGGTTCTTGGCCCAGGAAGGTATTACAGAGAAGTCTCTTTTTCTGGGTTGGCCAGGGTAGGGAAGACTCTTCCCATTCCAACTCACTATCCATGTTTGGTAGACAGTGGATACCTGCTGTAGGAGAGTTCCAGGTTTTGGATATTTGTGTAAAGACTTTACTTTTTGTGGATCTGGGAGGAAGAGTTTTGCTGCTACTCCATGGGAAAGCTGGAAGAGGTGTTGGTTCCCTGCTGCCTGGACCTTTCATCTGCCAGATTCCATTGTCATCCAAAAAAGAGAACCATAAATAAGACTTTCTTTTTACATTTGGAGACCACCATCCAGACTCTTCATCCTGAAAAACTACATGTAAGAACCATGCAGTATTTGATAGCTTGTTTGACCTCCACTATTTTGGAAGGAAATTTCTGCCAATAACTAGCGGGCCGATACAGTACAGTGCACTCCAGTGGAGGGCACTGTTAGCACGTGTTTAGACGTGCATTTTCGACACGCTAGCTTTACCCTTACTAGCGTGTTGAAAATGCACGTCCAACACACCCGAAACTAATAGCGCCCGCAACATGCAAATGCATGTTGATGGCTCTATTAGTTATTCCCGCGCGATTCAGAAAGTAAAATGTGCAGCCAAGCCGCACATTTTACTTTCAGAAATTAACGCCTACCCAAAGGCTGGTGTTAATTTCTGCCGGCGCAGGGGAAGTGTACAGAAAAGCAGAAAAAAATGCTTTTCTGTACACCCTCCGACTTAATATCATAGTGATATTAAGTCAGAGGCCCCAAAATTAAAAAAAAATCAAAAATTAAAAAAAAAAAAATTTAAATCATCCGGCGGCCCGCGGGTTGGAAGACCGACGTTCAATTATGCCGGCGTCCGTTTTCCGAACCCATAGCTGTCAGCGGGCTCGAGAACCAATGACAGCAAAATTGAGCGTCGGCTGTCAAACCCGCTGACAGCTGCCTCTTTCTACCGCGGGCCCTCATTTGCATGCGGGCCGATACTAAATCGCGCACACAGGAGAGTGGCCTGTGCACGCGTCAGGAGAGCGGGCACTCGCCCACTCTCCTGCACTTTTTTCTGTATCGGCCCGTAGGAAAATATCTGCCCATCTGGGAAGGCTTAATTTCCATGCCCTGGAGGGTGAGTTTGTCCCAGGCCCCATCTACTTAGGGACACTTGCACAGATAAAGGAGAGCTGAAGAACTGAGATAACTGGTGCCTATAGAACCACAAACTTGTTTTGAAGAATTGCTGCAGTAAATATTGTTTTGACTCCCATCCTGAGGGTCCAAAGTTTTTATTTGGCACTCATCTCTTCTATGTACACTGAAGAAAGAACACCTCAGGAGAGAAAGAGAAAGAAAGAGCCTCCCACACCCTGGGCCATGGACGAGTATCCTCCATCAGTTGGAAGAATCCAAATCCCAGGGGCTGTGGGATTGACAGTAAACTTAGCCTGGGATCCAGTATGACCCCTGCCTGCCCAGCTAACCATCAAAAGAGGAGCTACAATTGTTATCTGTCATTGTACAAAATGTCCTTCCAATAATGTTCCTGTATCTTGCATTACACATATAAAGCATATTAATGTTTAAAAAAAAACCCTGGGGCAGCTGCCTCACTATGCCTTTTGAATTCTAAAGTTTGCGGGGTTCCCACACCCTGCTGGCAAGAAATCTGCTGCGAAATGACGTACAGGTGGGGTTCCCACTCCCTGCCAGCAATAGGAAGATCCAGCGGGCTGCATTTCTCCTGCAGCCAGCGGCAGAAGAGGCCCAGTGGTGCTGCTGGTGTTTCCATTACAGCTGGCGGCAGAAAAAGGGGCTTCCGTTGTGTTGTCGGCAGCCAATGAAGAAATCCAGTGAGTGAGAGAGATTGGCGTCGGCTTGACCCCCGCGCAGAAGAGAGGAGGTTGCCGCTTCAGTTTGGGTCACACTGATTAAAGAAGTCTGCTGCTTCGGGCTGGGCTGCGCAGTTGAAGAGAGGTCAACTGCTTCTTGTGTACTGTACACATTCCAGGGACAGAGCAAGAGGGTGACAGCATGTGATTGTGTGTAAGCAATAGCATGTAGCCTGTGTGTCAGTAAGCAAAAGCATGTGTGAGTGTAATAGCATGTAGAAGAGCTTGTATATGTGTGTGTGTGCAATAGCATGTACGAGAACTTGTCTGTGAGCAAGAGTATGTGCAAATGTGAGCAATAGTGCATGTGAGAATTAGCGTGAGTGTGAGAAATAGCATGTGTGCGAACTTGCATGTGTATGTGAAAAAAACCACCCCATGTCATCATCTGCAAGTTTTTTTTACTTTTCGTGAATATGTAATTTTTTAAAAAAAGACTTTTAAGAGAGTCACTTCTGAAGTTGGAACTTGCTGGGGCTTGAATACACGAACTGATTGGATTTTCCACATATTGAAGCCACATTGGAATTTTCACAAAAGTTAGTAGTTTGTTTCTTTGACTGACAGTAGAATCATGATAACATATGTTTCACTAAGGATTAAGGATCAAGAATTAAGAAGAGTGGTTTTTTGCACCATTGTTAAATTATTTTTTACTTCAGAAGTGACTCTTAAAAATCTTAAAAAAAAAAAAATCACATATTCAAGAAAAATAAAAAGGACTGACAGATGATGACATGGGATGGTTTGCTTCACCCAAGAAATTTATGATGAAGCTCCACGTTTGATGCCTTTTTATATGTAAAAGTAATGCTTTTTGATTAAATTTATTCAGCATTTAAACTGGTGTTTTTGTTTAATCAAATACATACCTTTTCCGGTTAAATCAAATGCATACATTTGTGCGGCTGATGACTCATTAGGAAGGAAAAACACCAAAACAAAGTTGATGATCCAGAGTAGGCAAAGAAGGGGTGAGAGAATACTAGGGGAAAAGGTGCTTTTTTGTATTTATCTAATACATATCTATTTTATTTTATTTTTTTATAGTAGGGTGTTTTACTGGGGTTTATCAGTTAAAATCTAAAATCAGAACCACATATAATAAGTTACCCCCACCTACCACTCCCTGTTGCCCCTGAAGGGGCAAAAGTTTCAAAATATCTTTTAAAAATGCACAGTTATATATCCCCCCCCCCCCCCCCCCCCCCCAGCAACTTTGTTATTCCAAAAAGTGAATTCCTACCCTTCTAGTATTTTCAAGATCAGTCCCCATCCTATGGAACTATTTGATGCTAGAGGTCAGGCTCGCCCCTGACCTCCTCACCTTTAGGAAGCAACCAAAAACCTATCTTTGGCCCACAACCAGAACTGTTGACTCTCAACCAGATTCCTGATTCACAGATGGCTGCCAATGTCTTATATAAGCTAACTACACTATACTCACAAATTACCACCCATGCTCGTCAAGTCACCCTCACCTGACCTGTACTCTACTATATCGGCAACATATGAACATAACTCAATCTTGTAGAATCTCAAGTTTCCAATATATGTTACTTAAGCTTACTGCAATCATATTTACACTGTATTATACTTGTGCTTAAATTGTATTGCTACTTATATCTATAGTTCGCAAATTGTAATTTTCCAATTACTGATGTACCCATTACTTATTGTAGAGCACAATTCAGTTGTAACATGTTTTGAACTCTTCTGCTGAAAAAGCATGATATAAATAAACAATGATGATGTCGCCCAAAATTAAAACTACTGAAGTGTAAATATTATAGGGCAAGAAAATTGATATCACACATATAATAAGGTTATTATAGCCAATGAATTTGTGAATACCAATTTAATATCAAATCTCACTAATGAAGTTTTATGGTCTGACCATCACTTGATTAGGTTTTAGTTTAGGTTACCTATTATGAAATCTGAAATTACTCTACTAGTGCTCTGGAAAGCATGATCTGATCCATTAAATTGTGATGCTGTCTATAATAGTTGGATAGAAAGAGCCCAGAATCTTACTTATAGTTCTACAAATGAATTGGCAAAGTAGTTTGTTCCTTTTTTTTTTATCTCTTACCATGCATGAAATAGCTTCATTAAAACTAAAAAAATAATAGTATGTCCTAAAGGGTTAGTCCCGTGATGTACCCAGGCCTTGACTGATAAGAAAACTTATCCATCAGGCCAAGCATAAGTGGCATAAATTGAAGAGTTTGGCCAAGGCTGAGGAATTTATCTTGCATCTTGAATTTTTGTGGGGCTAAGTAGGATTATTTTTCTAGGCAACTTTGTGAATCTCTTAACAGACCTTATAAACTATTTAATTTAGTGACAACTGTACTAGTTACCAGCCAATTTCTAAATTGCCTACCATTGCCAAGCCAATTTCTAAATTGCCTGCCATTGCCAAATTTATTGAAAAGATTGTGTTATCTCAGTTCACTGCATTTCTAGTGCAGCAGCACATATTAAATCAACATTAATGTGGCTTTTGGAGCGACCACAGCATAGAGACTTCGTTTGTCTCTGTGTCAGATTTTCTGTTCCTTAAAACTGATACTAATTCTGCTGTCATTGCAAAATTCTTATATATCTTCTCAATTTTCAACACTGTTTGTCACTCACGTCTGCACAGAAACTCAGTGATCTAGGTTTAGGTGGTAAAGTACGTCAGTGGTTACTTCTTATTTAGCTGGTTGACAATTTCAGATCAGATTCAATGAAAATCATTCCAGCTGGCATGAACTTATGATTGGTGTTCCCAAGGTAGCATTTTATCATCTACCCTTTTTAATGTTTATTTGTATTTCCTTTCTTCTATTTTGGACCACTTTGCTCCTTTCTACAAGGTTATGCTGATGATATTCAGTTATGTTTCCCTTTTGAAATTGATTTTGATAAGACACTGAGTAAGGTATGCTGTTGCCTGAATCAAATACAATTATGGGTGAAGAAAATTACGGTATTTGATTTTGAATATCCAGAAAAAGGCAACAATGTGAATCTCACAAAAACCTTCACCAAACTCATGCTGTGGCCTAAAATTTGATATTATAATCCCATTTAGTGATTCTGTTCATGATTTGGGTTTCCAACTCTATTTCTCATGTCTCACTGTCATCATACATGAAAGTTCCTGCATTCTGGGTTTTTTAAATTGTGCTTATTGCGTCACCTTAGTTATTTATTGTTACCATAGGATTTTAGGATTATTGGGCAATCTTTGGACCACATTTTAAAAGCATTGCTCATAAAAAAAGAGGCGAGTATGTGGGCCACATGTGAGCAACGGGAAATTTAAAAGCTGCTAATTACACACAAATATGCGTAAGCTAAAAGAAAGGGGGAAGAAAGGGGCAGGACATGAGCATTACGGGGCAGGGACAATAGTTACACGTGAAAAGTCGTACTTTAAAACCAACTGTTGCAGTGTGAAGTGGCCTGTTAGTTGCATATATTTACTGCTAGTCCTGAGGAGGTAGAAGTCTGCAGAAATCTCTGATTAAGCCTAGATCAACTGGGTGAGGGATCTGGATAAACTAGGGGGAGTGCAGAATGAAGAATCAGAAGCATCTGAATGACATCGAGACAGACTGGGAAAACTGGTGGTCTAATGAATAAAACTGGGAATGGCCTTCACGTTAACACGTTTTAAAATCCACTTCCCTGCGCACATTAAAGCCAACAAATCCATAAGGAAGATGCGTTTTGGGGGTAATTTTCAAAAGGATTTACATGTGTAAATACAACTACTATCGTAGCAATTTTCAAAAGCCATTTAAAGTGCATGTACATGTGTAAAACCCATTGTTAAGCATGTAAATGCTTTTGAAAATCAGGCCTTTTATATTTCCTTGAGTGACTGCTTAAAATTAGGAGCACACATATGCACAGTAGGCATATTTTAAATATATGCCAATAAATGTACGCATGATTTAAAATTCCAGTGTATCCACACTTGCGCATCTATACCTTCCCTTGTTTTAACCTCAATTGATTATTGTAATTCCCTTCTTACTGGGTTGCCTAAATACAGAGTCTGTACTTTACAATTATTACAAAATGCTGCTGCTTCTCTGGTGACTCACAGTTTACTAAGAGAACATATATCTCCTACTCTGGCCCGGCTTCATTGGCTTCCCATCATCCCTAAAACCCACCCCGACCCTTTAAAATAAATCGCCCACCCTCCCGAACCCCCCCAAAATGTCTTAAATTACCTGGGGTCCAGTGGGGGGGGGGTCCCGTTGTGATCTTCCACTCTCGGGCCACGAGTGCGTTGATAGAAAATGGCGCCGGCGCCATTTTGGTTCCTCTCCCTGACATCACGAGCGTAGAAGATCGCTCCCGGACCCCCGCTGGACCCCCAGGGACTTTTGGCCAGCTTGGGGGGGCCTCCTGACCCCCACAAGACTTGCCAAAAGTCCAGCGGGGGTCCGGGAACGACCTCCTGCACTCGAATCGTGTTGCCGTACGGCCGGCGCCATTTTGCAAAATGGCGCCGGCCATATGGCCATATTGCAAAATGGCGCCGCCGTACGGCAACACGATTCGAGTACAGGAGGTCGTTCCCGGACGCCCGCTGGACTTTTGGCAAGTCTTGTGGGGGTCAGGAGGCACCTCCAAGCTGGCCAAAAGTCCCTGGGGGTCCAGCGGGGGTCCGGGAGCTATCTTCTACGCTCGTGACGTCGGGGAGAGGAACCAAAATGGCGCCAGCGCCATTTTCTATCAACGCACTCGTGGCCCGAGAGTGGAAGATCACAACGGGACCCCCCCACTGGACCCCAGGTAATTTAAGACATTTTGGGGGGGTTCGGGAGGGTGGGCGATTTATTTTAAAGGGTCGGGGTGGGTTTTAGGGATGTTTTAGTGTGCCGGTTTTCCCGCCCTCCCCCGATTTACGATTTACACGATATTTCAAAAACCAAAACCGCGACGATCCGATTCCCTCCCCCCCCCCCCCCAGCCGAAATCGATCGTTAAGACAATCGATCACACGATACACATCTCTACTGCAAGTAGACCATGGGTGAAAGCACTCAAATGAAAGAGTGACCAAATCCTCTCTGTGGCAGTACTGATAGCTGGATCCAGTACCAGAAATAATTGCTGCCAACTCCCAATTGTGGTTCCATCTGGTGTGACTTTATTTACATAGAAAACTACATACATTGCTGCTCCACAGGCACAATTTGAGTGTGCTAGTTCTAGGTTTTTCTGTGCTAAGTATGTGAGTCAATCTCAATGAGAAATTTAAACTTACCTGTTAATTTTCTTTCCTTTAGTCCTGCCAGACCAGTCCAAATAAGTGGGTTATATCCCCTTGCCAGCAGTTGGAGACAGAGAAAGAAAGCTCGAAGCTGACTTCATGCCTCCTATAGGGGTCTGGTGCTGCCTTCAGCTCTTCAGCATCCTACGTCAAAGCTATGACACCCAAGGCACTTGTTTCTTTTTGTTTCCAAATCACCACTACAACCCATACCTGATGCAGCCAAAAAACTTTACTCCACTGTCATTAATCTAGGCATTATTATTAACTTATATCAAGGTCATGATTAGGCTAACTACCTTCAGAGTGGGCAAAAATGTACTCACTGCTAGTTTTATGAACTTGTCAGACTGATAGACCTTGATCAGTTTGGGCGGGTTCTGGACTGATCTGGCAGGAGTAAAGGAAAATAAATTAACAGATAAGACACTCACCCAAGGTCTATATCCTGACGACCTCAAATTGGCCTCCATCAAACCTCTACTTAAAAAACCCAACTTGGACCCCAAAGACCCTAACAATTTCCGACCCATCGCCAATCTCCCATTTATAGCCAAGATTCTAGAAAAAGTTGTCAACACTCAACTCTCCGACTACATTGAAGAAAATAAAATCCTATTCCCATCACAATACGAATTTCGCAAATCATTGAGCACAGAGTCCCTCCTCATCTCTATGTCTGATTTCATCTTAATGGGCCTTGACAAAGGCCAATCCTTCCTCCTGATTCTACTAGACCTATCAGCTGCCTTTGATACGGTCAACCATTACACTCTCATTTCCATTCTGGCTTCTATAGGCATCTCAAACACCGCACTCTCATGGTTTAAATCTTTTCTTTCCAACAGAGGCTTCAAGGTTAAGATACAGGACAAAGAATCTTCAAGAATGGACGCTCCCATAGGAGTCCCTCAGGGCTCCTCCCTGTCACCTACCCTCTTTAACATCTACCTCTTACCAATCTGCCAACTCCTCTCCAACCTCAACCTCAAACATTTCCTTTACGCTGACGACATCCAAATCGTGATACCCATTAAAGAGTCTTACACAAAAACACTGAATCACTGGGAAAACTGTCTCTTCGAAATTAAACGCCTCCTATCTAACCTAAACCTAGTACTAAACTCCTGTAAAACAGAACTACTATTCATCTCCTCAGACAACAACAACTCCATCTCTAATCTTCCAACCACCCCCACTACTACACATGTGAAAGATCTAGGAGTGTTAATAGACAACCGGATGAACCTTAAAGCTTCCATCAACAGAACCACCAAAGATTGTTTCTATAAACTTCAAGTTCTGAAAATAATTAGACCACTCTTCCACACTCAAGATTTCAGAACCATCCTTCAAGCTGTCATTTTCTCTAAGATCGACTACTGTAACTCTATCCTTCTGGGCCTACCCTCCTCCTACACTAAACCCCTACAGATGTTACAAAACGCTACGGCAAGATTACTGACAAATTCCAGGAGGAAGGACCATATTACTCCAATCCTAAAAGATCTCCATTGGTTGCCGATTCATTTTAGAATCCTCTACAAATCTCTTTCCATAATACATAAAACCATTCATCAACACTCCCCTCTCGACTTACAAATCCCTTTCCAAAAGTATAACTCCTCCAGACCAACCAGAGACGCACTCAGAGGATCCCTCCAAGTACCCCCAGCCAAAACTACTAAACACATTACTCTAAGAGATCGGGCCTTCTCAACAGCCGGCCCCCTTTTATGGAACTCCATCCCACCAGACCTCAGACAAGAACCCAGCCTCCCAATCTTCAGGAAAAGACTTAAGACCTGGCTGTTCAAAAAAGCATTCCCGGACACTGATTAACCCTTGCAGCCTGTTGAACTACCTCCCATTGTAAAAATGTTAATTTAATGTAAATATCTTTATCTAATGTTATCCTCTCCCTTTCTTCTCTACTCCCAGTTCTAGTACCTTGTTATTTGTAACTGCTTCCTCCTCACTAATAGGTTACTCATTTGTTCTTTGTACACCCCTGTTCTATGTAAACCGGCATGATGTGATTGTATCATGAATGCCGGTATATAAAAATTTTAAATAAATAAATAAATAAAGTTTAAATTTCACCTTCCTTATCGTCCAAGCCAGACCAGTCCAAACAAGTAGAATATACCAAAGTTTCACCCAGACTGAGCAGAAGGAAGCTATAATAGCTCTCAGGTCTCCTGCATCCAAGGCATAGCCATTCCCGGCCTGCACACCCACACTGAGGTCCTTAAAGCAAGACTGCAACAGAGATAAGGACACTACCCTACCATTATCCTCTAGAAAGATAAGTTCTGATTCTGCCTATGAGGAGTCCTGCACCCTCATTGGTGGACTTGACATCCCTCTGGAACCTGCAAACTTTCTCTGGAGCAGGCCAAAGCACTCATCTACTTGATTCCTTCAGAAATCAATGCCTTAAAACCCATTATGCTTTAATAGAATACATCCAAGACCAATCCAAGAAAAAACTGGTCATTTACAAACATCTCAAAGATGACCAACAGCAGACTTGAGAATGATCTTCCCTGTTCTGACCCACATCGCTCTACTTTCTCACCATCATAAGTGAGAAAATTCTGATTCTGACAGAAATGAAACACTACCCTTAAAAGGGGGATAATATTGAGCTCAGAGATACCTTTTCTATTAAAATTACCAAAGGCCACAAAGGAGACCGACTTCAACAACAAGACTCAAAGACATTCCCTATGAGGCTTCAGAGGAAGGGGGAGGCCAGATCCCTTAAAAAATAAACTCAGGTTCCAAGTTGAGTAGGCCTTCTATAGCTAAAGTGTTGCATTCTTGACTCCCTAGAATAAAGTATCCCATCTGAGACAGCAGCAAGACAGCTTCCATGACTGTGTGCCTGTGGGGCCTCTGGAAGCTGGGGCTGTGAAATTCAAAATCTGGATCGCTCACTGTGACCTCTGGAGTCTTCTCCTGGGGGCTGCTGCAAACTGTTTGCAGATGAGCCTGCTGGTTCTTTTCTCAGTACAGCACACCCACAACATTTCCTGCAGTATAGCCACTAAAGCTCAAAATACAGAGGTTTACACTCTCTGGTATATGCCATGTGGTACAGCTGCTACACATAACTCACCTGTACTATTTTCAGGCCAGCTGCGGCCGCAGGAACAGTTTCAGGAATGCCACAAGAGTTGCCTAACTTGGTTCGGGTGCAATTATGTATTTACAGTGTGTCACAAGTACATAAATCAAAGTAATAGCTCACCTTCCATCAGGTTCACATATTAGGTAGATATACAGCATAGCATACTGATAACTGGTGAGGTCCTACCGCCTCCCCTGAGGGCCCCCCCCAAGTCCTCTAGGCCTGGGCTCTTATGGCAGGGTGAAGGGAACCTCCCTTTATTCAGAATCCCTTGTGGCCTTCTGCCATTAGGAGGCCTGGGTTAAAAGTCTGAACCTGGCTCCTTAAGGTAGCATGCGAGAGTTGTCAGTATTATCCATCACAGACCTCATTTTCATCAATGACAATACTACTTTTTTCTACTCATTTTAAAATTTGAAGAACACATGTATCTTTAGAAAACAATATTATAGCATTACTTTATTTTCAAAAAGCAAATGAAGAAATATGTACCAAGCATTCCTTGTTTCCTTCTCTTGGAGGAAAGCAATACTATTTGAGAAAAGACAATCTCAAGACAGGGGCGACATTAAGACTAGGCAATATAGGAATATACCTAGAGTGCAAAATTCTGAAGATGCCAAAAACTGAGATCCAAGACCACCTTCTATGTTTTCTCGATTCCTCTGCCCCGCCATCCTTTGCCTATGGATGCCGTAATCTTAAATCCGGCCTTGCCAAAAGATTTACAATTGTAATGGTACAGAAGAAAAAGGTATAGCCAGTGGCCACAAGGTAAAAGAGCACACATCAGATTTTCAGAGAAAACCAAGGATACACATGCCTTCTATTTCTGGTTTTCTTCTTGCACTTTAATAATTTATAAAATGTGAAATGATTTCATGACTAGCATGAAGCTAGACCACCAAATGCCTGGCAGATTGTTTCTGCTTCTTATTCTCATTCTTTGTGTGATAACAGAACCATAATATTGACTATTACTGATGCTGCACTGCAGACGCACTCTCTGTGTAATTGAAGATATCTTGAGACCTCTCTGTGCACTTTTCTTAGTAATCTTTTTTTGTTATATCTATATTTTGTCAGTACTATAGTCAAGACTGCAAATTTTCTGTGATTGTACGGATGCAGACTTGTCTCACAGCAGCTCTGTTTTTTAACATTTTCATACAGCTTTCAAAGATGACCTGTGTGAAAACTGATGCCACCCTGTTTGTTGATGTTTGAGATGGTCACAATGATGTCAGATTTTATCTTGACTGCGTCAGGAAAGGTTTGATTTCTTGTAAAGCATAAATAGCATATTCATTTCTAACAAATTCATATGGAAAGATTGTTCCTATCCATTGACCCTGCAAGTGATATTCTGCAAAAATAGCTCCAACCCCTTCTGACCTGCATTTGAGTGCTACATTTCCATGAGGGAGTAGTTAGAGGCAGTCCCATTTCTTCTAAATGGCTTTGTCTGCCCACCAAAGTAATGACTCAGTCACCTGAGGAGACATAGAGAAAATGCTAAGCAGCTAACATCTGGGCTGAAAATAGGCATCTACATTTTTAGGCACCTAAATCTAAGGCATCTAAAATTTGGCCACTAAGCATTTGTTGAATATGGTCATCTGGCTGCGATGCAGTTATTGCAGAATGCTGTGGCACGATTAAACTTTGGTTGGTCTACACGTGACAATATTATGCTTATTTTGAAATCCTTACAGGGCTCCCTCTACAGCAGAGGATAATATTTATCCTTTAGAATTCTTCACAATGGCCACCCAACATACTTAGTTGTTAATATGGCATTCTCCATCCAGAACATTACGCTCTGAGAATCTATTTTTACATGCAGAACATAGCATGAAAAATGTGTGATTAAAGGAGACGTGTAGATGCACTTTTTCAATTGCTGCTCCCAGCCTTTAGAACATCTTCCTTTGTGCATCCATAAGGTGGATGATTGCAAGACTTTTAAGAAGCATTTAAAAACTTTTTATTTCAAGAGGCATTTGAAAATTGCGAATGAGATTATGATGAATTGTTGCTTAAAGGACACCTTATTGTTGTTTTATTTGTTTTATCCTGACTTATTGTGACTGAAAGTTTTGTATGTTGCTTTACTTTGTTTTATGTTTTGATACTTGTATTTTGCCCTACTGAAATCCACCTAGAACAGGTTCTAGTAATAGGCATAATACAAATTATTGCAAACAAACAAACAAATAAATAAATAAATAAATAGACCTGATCTTCAGGATTTCCCTTTTAAATAAAATGTCTGTTCTGCGGTGGGGGGGGGGGGGGGGCGTTTCTCATCTCTGGAAGGTGCTATGTCTAAGTTTATATGGAAAGGGAAGACCCTCAAGATTAAATTGACAACCCTCTATCATTCCAAGAAAGAAGGAGATATAACCTTACCTTACATATATGGGGATATTACTGGGCTGCTAGACTCCATTTTGCTAAAGAGTGGCTGAAGAAAGACCCCGAGTTGGCATGGCTCTCCTTAGAGAGAGGGGCTGCAGAGGCCAAAGAATTAAACAATCTGCTTTTTATACCCTCAAGCTCATAGATTGTATGGAAAATTCCCAGGTCCAATCCATTAATAGCACATAATCTCCGAGTATGGAGAGAGATGTGTCAGTATTTTCATATTTCAAGAGAAGTGCTATCTCCAGTGTCCTCCTTATGCAATAATCCTCACTTATCCATACATATTTTTAACACAGAGATGCAGGAGTTGTAGGATAGGGAATGCGTCATTTGGGAGAATTGTGGGATAAGACGGGATGGCTGGAGTTTCAACACCTCCAAAATTAATATGAGTTGAACCCCTCCACTCAGCCAATGTACAACTACCTGGGAAATGTGATAACCAGGTTAGAAGGGAGAGACAAAACCACCACATGTGTAAGTGGCCACATCCCCACCAGCACATTGGCCCTGATGGCCTTAAAAAAGAAAGTAATGACTTTCCTGACCAACCCATCATACATGACACTTGTTCCAAAGGAGTGGAACCCCCTGCCTGTGGAACAAGTGCTCATGAACATAGGAACATAAGAAATTGCCATGCTGGGTCAGACCAAGGGTCCATCAAGCCCAGCATCCTGTTTCCAACAGAGGCCAAACCAGGCCATAAGAACCTGGCAATTACGCAAACACTAAAGAAGATCCCATGCTACAAATGCAATTAATAGCAGTGGCCATTCCCTAAGTAAACTTGATTAATTCCTAACTAGCTAACCCTAATTTTTTAATTTTTTTACTTACTGCTCCTTGGGAGCAGAAGCAATGTACGCTCGCCAGCCGGCTGCTGGCACGCGCTTCCTTGGGACAGCATACAATGGCGCTGTCCTGGCCCACCCCTTCGAAGAGGCCGGACACTTGTATGCGTACCAGTGTTTACACGCATGGCTGGGTCCCTTTGAAAATTCGCCTGGTGCACACAAAGGATAATGGATAATGGGTTGGTCAGGAAGGTCATTACTTTCTTTTTTAAGGCCATCAGGGGGGCAGGCAGCACCCATTACCATTGTTAGACAAATGGAATACCTACCTAGGTCTGCATTTAGAATGAAAGCAATGTCAAACGATATGGACAAAGGCATCAGAAATTTCTACCTGCAGTAGAATGGTAGAATTGTTATAGAAACTTCGGTATAAGGTAAATAGATATCCAGTCTTTTATGCTAAATTATTTCCTGCATCTTCCAGAATGTGCTGGTGGGGATGTGGCCACTTACACATGTGGTGGTTTTGTCAGTATGTACAAACTTTCTGGAAGGAAATCAGGTCTGAAGTTCAAAATATCCTGCACAAGCAAGTACCCTTTGAAGTGACAATGTGTCTCCTGGGGGTTAAGTCCAAATGGAGTCTCACTAAAGAGGAGAGTAAATTGCAGGTCCAGTTAGTGCATGCGGCCAGATTTACGATTGTTTCACTATGGAAATTCCTGCTACTAATTGGGCATTGACACAAACAAGTAATAGAGTTTGCAAACCTGAAAAGTTCAACTTTGTGATGAAATATAAATGTGTATGATCAAATATGGGGCCCATACTGAGCAGCCAAGTAGATGAGGGTAAATATCTGCAGACCCCGTGGCCTGGTTTCATTTGAGAATAAAAAGTTCTGTTGACAATTCAAGGGAGGTCACAGACAGCATGTTTTAGAGCTGGGGAACTAGATATGTAAATTGACATACTGTTATACCTGTACAAGTTATATATTGTATGCTGGTTTTTAGTTTAAAATGGTTTTTATTGTATTGCAACTAAATCAATAACTAGGACGCACTTCCCATGTTTGACTCAGGACCAACAAACCAAGTTGAACATGCTCATTACCAAGGAGGAAGTTAGGACCTCCATCCGGCACTTAAAGCGTTTTAAGACCCCCGGACCCAATGGCTACTTTGCAGAATTTTACAAAACGCTCAGTGACCAGATCACTCCCCTTCTGACCAGCACGCTCAATGAACTAGTAGCACAAGGGGCATACCCATGTGGAGCCAATAGAGCTCATATCACTCTCATACCCAAACCAGGTAAAGACCCGCTGTCTCCAATGTCCTACAGGCCCATCTCCCTGCTAAACCAAGACCAAATATTATTAGCCAAAATTATGGCGGAGTGCCTGGCGGATCTATTGCCTGCGTTGGTGGGCACCGGGCAGGTTGGATTTGTATGTAAAAGGTATACGCTAACCAATATCAGGAAAACTTTGGTGGCCATGGCTCTGTGTCAACACCACCAGGAACCATATGTAGTGGTCAACTTATACGCCGAAAAGGCATTTGACAGAGTTGAGTGGGACTATTTATTTGGTACCCCTCAGCTGATGAGGTTCGAGGGGTTCTTCTATGATACAGTCCGATTGTTATACACGGACTCCTCGGCTATTATTTTGGTTAATGGCTCTATGTCTCAGGAGTTCGGGGTGCACCGGGGTACTCGTCAGGGATGCCCGTGTCGCCGTTGCTCTTCCTGCTACAGCTGGAACCACTCTTAAAGTCGATTTTACTAGCCAAAGAGGTGAAGGGGGTTCGCTTCCAATCTGAGACTTTCAAGTACGTCGCATTTGTGGACGATATTTTGGTTGTTTTGATGGACCGACAGAAGTTGTTGCCACCCCTGTTACAAATATTTAAGGAAATATACATAAATTGTTGAATTACATTTCGTTAGTTTAACCTTTAACCTCTCGTTTGTTAGTAGACTGAATAACTGTGTCACGAAATTGTTTGTCTAAAAAGTGTGTCACCAACATGACAAGTTTGGAAAGCTCTGCTCTATACAATAATAAGACTGATTGGATGGAAACAAACACCCTACCAATTGAATTAAGAATTGAATCATCCACACAAACTTTTAAGAAAGACCTGAAAACATGGCTTTTTATAAAAGCTTTCTCAACATGTTAAAAATAACTATTTACCTAATCCAATTTAATTATCTCTCATTATTTCTCTCTCTCCTGTATTCTTTAATTTTCTTCCTTACATTATATAATTTTTTCAGCTTCTATTTTTCACATGTATTTTATCTTCCTTTTGTTATATGTGAACTGATGTGATGACTTTTGCTGCAAATCCCCACTGACACAGACGCTTTCTTTTTTCTTTTTCAGGGGAGACCAACTTTAGGCCTGCTCTGGTAGCACCTAGATTTGGCCTCCCAAATTAGGCACCTAATGCTGAAAATCAGCGCTAGGCACCTAACTTCCGCACCCTGCCTGTCCCCACCACCTCCGTCACAGACCGACCTCTCAGACCCTTTCCTTCACCTGATGCTATGCCAGGTCCCCCTGCAACAGGGGCAATACCCAAAGGAATGTGCACATCAAATATTTTTGTTTGGTTTATCTTTTTTCCTTTGGGTGGATAGTTTTTTTTTGTTTTGTTTTAATATTTATTTTGGTTCAGTTCATTAACCAAACCAAAATAAACATAAAAAAAATACAAATACAAAACAAAAAACACAAAATGAGGCCTTCATGGGCCCCCAGCGCTACATTTTGGAGCCTTCCCAAACTCCCACCCAACTTGCCTAGATGCCAAGGCCTATTCGGCTGGGCTGAGTCAAGGCCAGCTAGAGCTTCCCCAGGTCTTTATCTTTCTCCATCCCCCCAAACATTAGCCATTGCCAGGGACTTATTCATCTTCACTTGTCCCTTCCATGGGAGTACTGGCAGGAGAAAGGGAAAGAAGCAATCCCCTCTTATGCCTGCCCTGCCATGTCTATTTAAAAATGGTGCCTGGCCCTAAAACCAATGTCATTATGATGTCAAAATAATGCCAGTCTCAAGGCCAGCCAGTGCCATTTTCTTGTACACCTGTAAAAACATATGGATGTATAAACCCAGCCCCAGCTGATTTCTGGGGGAGCAGAATGGTTTCACAGAGGCCCTGGCTGGGCTTGGCTCAGCTCAGCTGCATAGGTTGGGCCTCAGCATTTTGACAGGGTTTGGGAAACTGGATGGGCCCAAGGAGACCCCAACTGGGTTTGGTTCAGCCCAGCAGGGCAAGCCCCATTCCTTTTTAATTTTTCAGCATATAATAGTGCAACTCTTTGCCGAAATGAAAAACTTTAAAAAATGTTCAGGATTTCATAAGTAACCCCCACCTCTGTTTGGCATGATGCTATCAACACACTATACCTCTGATTCTATCTATCATCAAACTGTTCCACTATCTCCTGGGGATGCCGGGGTTCATCAGCAGGGAGGAGGTCTAGATCTCCAGGGCCCTTAGTGTGATGGTGAACTTTTCAAAACAGTCACACACTTTCATCCATGTCTCAATTACTGACCAGTAGATAATCACTGTAGAAGAATTCAGTAGACTGGAAATGCACCAAATAACACAACAGGGAACCAGGTACTGGTATTCAACAAAAAAGGGGAACATTTAATTCAACTTGAAAAATAAAATCCAAGTTAAAATTGCAAAACCCATGAACAAAAGAAGGATGACTCTCCCCAGGCAATAATTTCTCTGTCCATGGTGCACATAATCCTTTGGTCTGAATCAGTATCCAGCACTCCATCCCCATAAAGAGTGGGAAATTTCTTGTCTTCCATAAACATAAACAAGGGGTTAGAATGGAAAAATAATCCTCCTCGCTTCAAAATAGGGTACACAACTCTTTCAAAAACCCAGCAGTCTTCTGGCCTTACTAGTTTCTGGTTGCAGGAGCAACAAGGTTGAAAATCCAATCCTTCCAGCAAGGTGGTATTGCCCTCACTGTTGGAAAATGGTAAAAAATCATTGCATACAAACTTTTCTCTCACTCAGTAGTCTCTGCCCTACTGTTAACTAGTCACAGGTTGAAACCACCATCAAATCCTGCCCCTCCAGAAAGAGGAAAATAGCCCTTCTGTTGGGAACAATTCAAAATGAAAAATTCTCAAAAACTCTTCAAAGTCTTCCACTGGTGAGCTGGGAGGCCTATCAAACCACACCTCCTCTCCACTCTCTAACCCAACATGATCTCACAGTTCCTCCCTGAGCATGTTCAGAAAGAATATATACACCTCTAGAGCCCATTAGGAAAGATCAAAAGCTGGGGGAAGATCCTCAAAAATGCAAAAATCTCCTCTAACCTGGAAGACGTCTAGTAATGATGTGGCGTCACCGTTCCACATAGGCACCTTGCATTTGTTTCATTTCAGCTTAACCACTCATTTCCAATTAATTCACATCCCTAATGGCCAATCACTTCTGCCCCACTGGTGCATTTGCATGTGATGAGCGCTATTAATTTCCCGGTGCAATGGACGCGCGTTGCATAAAGGGATTTGGTTGCGCCTACACAACCTGAGTCCAACTGTGGGTTAAACAGTGCGCTCAGCTGAGCACACTGTATTGCATCGGCCCTTTTGTGTCTACACCTTTGATAGGACTGTGAACTGGAGGTAACTTTCAGTTCTCTACACTGAGCCCAGAGTTTAGGAAGGAAGGTTTCATTTTTCACAGCCCTTACTCTCTTTTTAGAGGCAGAGGACCAAAAGTCTCATCTGCAAACTTGCCCCAACAGAGGATTCGAGAGAATACTGTGAGCCATCTGAGCTTTAGGTCTCACAGCCCAACTTTTTTCTAGCAGAAGCGAATTGGAAGAAATGCATCAAAAATTCATTTATTTATTTCACACAATAACAGAATTAGCTCAAAACAAGGGTCAATAAGTAGATTAATTGCAGTCCCTGGGGGATCACTGGCAGACAAATATAAAAAAACCAACAGATTAAAAGTAATTTAGATTAGTTTGAACACCCCTATTCCTTTAGAAATTGTAAATCACTAAAAACTGAACAAAATTAAGATGAGGCAGTCTTTTGCACTGAGTGCCACATATATGATTATCTACCAATTGGTGAGAAAGGGGGCAGGCTGTGCTATAGTTGGGGAAAGAGGCTCAGCCTTGGGGTACAGGTTTTGCTGGGGCTGGGGAAGAGGCATGGCCTAGGGGAGTTGAATCTACTGGAGTGGGGGTGCAGGCTCTGCTGGGGGGGGGGAGTGAAAGCATGCTCACTGGGGCTGGAGGAAGGGGGGGGCAATAAATAGGAGCCCCTGGAGAATTTCCATGGATGGTTGTGCTGCTCCTGGGACTAGGGGAGTGAAAAGGCAGCATGTGATAGGGCTGAGTAGGCTGTACTGGGGCTTGGAGTAGGAAGGTAGGCTGTGCTGGTGCTGGGGGAGGAGAAAATCATAGGGACCTGCAGGGAATTTCCCCAGTATCAGCTAATATGATATTAAAATCCCACAAGAACTCTGCCAAAAAAGAGGAGGCACTAGGGATGCACAATTTTTCCTAGCGCGTCCATTTTCTCCAGCTACCGCCACAATATACATGCACAAGATACACGGCCTGGACTGTGTAACTTGTACATTTATATTGGATGCTCAGAATTTTTTTTTTTTTTTTAATGGGAGATTTTTTTTTTTTTTACTGGAATCTGCTTTCAGTGGTTCTTTCAACTTAGTATCACCACGATGCTAATAGGATGAATCACAGAAGGCAGGAATTTTTGTTTTTATCAATAAGCCCTTGAGCATGGCATACCTTTACGCAAGCCTCGGGCTGGCGTAAAATTTGCTGCGTTGTAATGGGTGCATTGGCTGCTTGGGAAATTTTTTGTATTGCGAGTATTAGCTAATAGCCTCATCTATATGGAATTTACATATGATGAACGCAATTAGCTATGCAGCAGTTTGGACGTGTGGTTTGGATGCGCTAATTCCCGTACTGCATCGGGTGTTATGGACGTACAATCGCATGTTAAGCCGTATGCTAGTCGCAGTACATGCTATTGCATCAGCCCCAAAGTTCGTTAGTTAATAGAGATGTGCTTCGGGTAAAACTTTCGTATTGGGCTTCGTTTCAGCGCCCCCCGCCCCCCCCCCCCCCCCCCCCCCCCGCGGGAATTTTGTTTTTCCTGTGGTTCGGAGATTTTCAGGGGCCCCGATTTTTGGGTTAGAGCACACACTAACTCAAAAATGAATTTTTTCCAAAATTTCAGAAAAATTCAATCATTTTTCGGTTCTCCAGAACCATTCCGAATTAGGCAATTTCGTTGACATTGCCTAATTCGGAAAAACTATTGTATATCCCTATTAGTTAAGTCCTTCCCCTTCCCTCCACTTCAAACCCCCCCCCCACACACACACACACACACACACAAATAGCAGGTGCAAAAGACGTAGATTTGTTTAATGCGGGTACTTTACCTAATTTTCAAATAAATCCACCCACATAGTTTCCCTCTGAAAATTAGGAAGCAAGTGAGCAACTAGGCAAGCTACTCAAAATCACTCCCTACAAGGCACTGTGCTGCAGCAACTGAAAGAACTTTAAATAAGTTGTTCTCTCTTTCATGTGCCTTCCTCCCACCTGTTTTCAATGGCAAAGCTATGAGATACCATCCAGGGAAGGAGCTGATTCTTAGGCATTCTTTATACACCAGCTTTCATGCGCTGCTGAATATCTAACTTGCTGAATGGTGTAAACATGCACAAAAAAAGACAAAACTGCAATCAGCTAGGAATAGAAGTGAATTTGCATTTATTTCATATGCTAGTGTCGTGTAGGATTAAAGAAACCAAAGGGTTCGAGCAGTGGACTGAGAACCAGGACTGCCAGAGTTCAAATCTCGCTGCCGCTCCTAGTGACCCTCTGCAAGTCACTTCACTTCCATTTCCTCAGCTACAAACTTAGGGGGCCATTTACACCATGGTCATTTATTAATTTACACATCATTTTTATCCCGCACCATCCACTAAAAGTGGTTCAAGGCAGTTAACAATTGTACACTGAAAGTCATAAAATTCCATAAAACATAATAATAAAATACATAGAATAAGACATACATAATCAAAAATTACAGAAAAGCTTCAATAAAATAGTAAGCCTTCACTTTTTTCCTAAACACCTTATTATCTATCTCTCTGTGCATCTCCAGGTGCAAAGCATTCCACAATAAAGGCCCAATATAGAAAAAAGTTCTCTCTCAGGTGGATTATAGTCTAAAATTGCTGAAGTAACTGAGAATCAGTTAATTGCAATCTCCTGTTTGAACAATATTCTGATATTATGTTGGAGTCGTGGACCCTTGGGCCGATCGGAGCCAGAAGAGGAGCTGCTGTAGATGTTTGTAGCAGCGACCCCGACCGGGAGGCGGAGCTGACAGACTAGTGGCTGGCCGAAGGTGGAACTCTGGGAGCCCTATGCGACCAAGAGCTCTGGCGAGGAAGGCAGAGATGAAGGCTCTGGCACTGTGTTGAGAGAACCTTCGCCCTGGAAGCCGATCCTCCCCCGAGAGGAGCTCGTAGGAGTTCGGCCGCTGGGACTTAGGAGATTCACCCTGGAAGCCGGAGTCCCCCCAGGAGGAGCCCGTAGGAACCCGGCCGCTGGGACTTAGGAGGGCCCACGGGGGCCTGGTCAGCTGCAGTCCAAGGTTGAGTGCCGAAGGGTTGTTGCTCGCCAGTCCGGAGTCAGGAACCGATGGATCACCGTCAGCCAGTCCGAGGTCAGAAGCCAGAGAATCCACGTAAGCCGGTCCGAGGTCAGAAGCCAGGGGGTAAACGGAAGCCGGTCAGAAGCCAGAGGAAATCCAAATACCAGTCCGGGGTCAGAAGCCAAGAAGAAACGTATGCCAATCCGAGTCAGGAGCCAAGTGGAAGATGAGACAGCACGAACGCAGCAACTGGAGACAGGAGCAAGCCTGGGAACCTCGTTGCAAGGCCCTGAGGAGAGGGACTGCAGGGCTTAAGTAGCCCTGCAGCGTCTGACGTCACTTGGAGGCAGAAGACAGGTTTCCCGCGCCTGGCCCTTTAAATCTCGGGCCGAGACGCGCGCGTGCTCCTAGGGGGCGGAGCCAGCCGCGGCGAGACGCCGGCTGCTCCGGCGGTGCAGAGGCCGCGCGGTGGGAGCGAGGGCAGGCCCGGGCGCCGCGAGGGGACGCCGAAAGTGTGGCGGCAAGAGCCCCCGGAGGCCCGAGGGGGGCCGGGAAGCCCCGGAAGCCCACGGCGGTAAGAGGAGCGGCGGGGAACGACCCAGGGCCGCAACATATTAGACTACAAGCATTGCAATGATGCTTACCAAAGATCAGTTTATGAATACCTACAAACTTGAATTTTGCACACTAATATATAATTAACCAATGTAATTTCCGCAGTGTTGGCATAATACGGTCAAACCACTTGAGGCCAGTAATCAATCTTGCCACCATATTCTGGATCAACTGTATCACTTTAAGTTAACATTTTGGCAAGCCCACAACCAATGCACTGCAGAAGTCCAATGCCCAAATAAAACAGATTGCAAAACTGTTCGGAATAGCTCTGACAATAACATATTTTTCAATGGAAAAAGGGACCTTAACTTATAAAACGGAGAACAAACTAAATGCCTCAAATGTGGTTTAAAAGATAACTGTGAGACCTCAATGACTCTGAGGTGTCTTGCTTCAGAGACAATTTGGAGCTCATTATCTGCAAATCGAATACTCGATGGTATTGCTCCCGAAGGAGACTTTCCAATCAACATTTAAAAACAGCCAGTTGTTATTCAACCTATCACTTATAGCTATCATGAATTCACTAAACTGAGGCATTGGAAAATTAGAATCTGAACTAGGAATAAAAAACTGAATATCATTAGCATATCAAATAAAAAATAATCAGTTGTCTAAAAACCTTACACATTGGCTGCAAATAAATGTTAAAAAGGGCCATGGAGAAGGCAGACTCCTGCGGCAACTCACAGCTTATTAAACCCTGGGATATTTCCCCTATGATAAAATACTGTGAGAAAAAATACCATGGGTTAGTATCCCTCAAAAATACCACACAATGGCAGCCATAAAGTTCAGGGTCACCATCTTCTTGGCCCTAATAGCCCAAATAACATTCCCCCAATACAAGCCAAATTTCCAGGGGTCTGTCAAAACCCCTATCCCACACCTACCTTCCACCCCCCCCCCCCCCACCCCCCACCACTATCCCATAAGGAAGCCAAGGAAAAAAGTCAAAACATTAATGAATCCCCACTTCTTCCCCAAACCCCTCCAGTTTAGTAACAAGCGTCCCTGCCTCTCCAGAGCTTGCACCCCACCCCCACTCTCGCCTGCTCCCCTGACCCCCTTCCTAGCCCTAACTGGAACTTCTCTCCCAGAGCTGCCATTTTTTAAAATGGCACCTGCCAGCTGAGGTCCGACCATTTCCCCATTACTTCAGCTGCCTCATGGGACGGGGGAAGGATGGAACAATAGGTCTCAAGAGACACCTGGGGAATTTTGATTTTTCAGACAAACTGCATTATTTCATTAATTTTTTTATATATTGCCTAGTAATGAGCTGCTTTGCAAGCATTTGCATGCAAAACAGCTCATTACCATACTACAGTTATCAGAATAATGCTTGTATAGCGCAGGCATTTATCATGAAGTAAACCCCTAATGCAGCTTAGCACCTCTACAAAGTGCGTCCAATGCTGAGTGAATGTAATAGCGCTCATCACATGCAAATGTATGTGAATGAGGTTATTAGGCATTCACTCCCAATGCAAAAAAAAAAAAGTGTGTGTCTAGGACGCACATTTAGCGATCAGAAATTAATGCCTGCCTGGAGCAAATAGCTGAGCGCTCCTTAAACCAGTACAGAAAAGCAGAAAAAACTGTTTAAAAAAGTTAAAAAAAAAAACAAACCTCTGGCAATCGGGTGCAGGAAGCAGACGCTCAACTGACATGTGTCTGTTTCCTGAACCCCCTGGCTGAGCGGCTGTACGGCATTTAGGAAAACCGACGCCGATAAACTCGGCATCGGTTTTCCTAACTGGTGGACTGCCGATGCTGATCGGGTTCTCGTTAGCAAGGAGGCGCTAGGGGCACGCAAGTGACCCTAGCGCTTCCTTGCTAAAGTGACCCCCTACTTTAAATATCGCATGGCGCCCCCAAGAGGGGCACATGGGGGTGCGTTAAGAAAGTGGGTGCTGACTGTTCAGCGCCCGCTTTCTGCACATATTTATTGCATCAGCCCCTTTGTTTATAAACTCTCTGGGAATAAGGAAAGAAGTACAGTACCTGAATGTAATCTGCTTTAAAGGCTCATAAAAGGTGGAATATAAATATATTTTTTTTAAAAAAGAGCTCAACTCAGTTGAATTAAAAGACATATTCTTGAAGGTCACTGAATCAGAAGCAAAAAAAGAATTAAATAATGTGCTGAAATAAAGCGCTAAAGATGACTGACTGTGATGAATCCGAGGCCATTTGAAATCTATATTTGTATGGACAGATCTGGCCAGCCTTGTCTTGTGAAGGGACCCTATATTCCTACCATCATTAAGCACCATGTCTGTCTGTACACAACAAATATATCAGGATCCATAAGTCTCTGTACCTAACCTGTGACTAAAAAGATCTATCCTTGAGTGTCATGTGGACTGGGGTCTGGAAGCACCCTCTCAGGAGCAGGCCAGGACCACAATGCAGTAGCTGGGTTTATCTTCTGTCTAGACTGCCTCCTTCCTAGTAGATTGAGCTATTGGGTTCTGGAAGCCAGCAGGACTTGGCTATGACTGCGGGAACATCATTGTTGATTATGGCTGGAAACTGGGCTGGTATTTTGCCTATGCAGCTCCTTCCCATGCAGGTGGATTTATTTTATATGTGTCTGGCAATGATCCTCAACACACTACAATTAATCTACCTATATCTTCCTAGTTACCCAACTTATTGACTCTTGTTTTGAATTAGATTCCTTATGTATAAAATCTGCAACAAATTACTTGTTATGGGAGCGCTGGGAACTGGTCCCAAATCCAGGGAGGTAGTGTGCCCTTGGACCACGACGTGACCGCAGAGGGGCTCCATGGAAGCTCCAAGGCAGGTGAGACGTGTCCAAGCATGGGCAAACAGGCTGAAGATCAGAAGCCCTGGCCTCTGCCGAACCTGAGCACATCGAGAGAGACCGAACAACGCAATGCTGGTCTCTGGAGTAGCCCTCCGGCCATTCGATAGCTCTTTCGGACCTGCGCGTGGTACAGATATGACAGGACGGATAGAGGCTGAGGGCTGGAACAAGAAGGCTCAGACAAAGACACAGGATATTCAGATGACTCGGACATAGACTCAGGATACTCGAGGGTCTCAGACAAGAATTCAGATTGCTTGGAGGTTTCAGGCAAGGTTCAGGATTATGGAGAAAGTACAGAGTGAGTGCTGCATCACCGTACGCCCTACACAGCCGCTCATGGCTGGTCACGGACCATGCCGAGATGAAGCAGACTCTGGCAAAGTCTTAAGGTATGGAACATGCAGGCACCAGGGACTCCAAAGATCAAACAGGATTCATGGCTCTGGATACAAGGCTCAGGATCTAGGCTCAGGATCAAGGCTGAGGATTCAAGGCTCAGGATCAAGGCTCAGGATTCAGGGCTCAGGATCCACGGAACTAGGCATTAAAAACAAGGTCTTCCGGAGGCTAGCACTGCAGACTGAAGAAGGCAATCTGCACCTCTGGATACGGAACATCAGGACCTCTGGACCTCAGACCCCCAGGACACTCAATCAAGAGCAGCAAGGAGACGTCAAGGGACGGAACATCCAGGCAACGGAACATCTGGAGAACAGGACATCTGGAACATCAAGGACATCAAGGCAACAACATCAGGAACCGACAAGGCGGAGACCAGGAACATGGAACCATAGACGAAGACTGGGAATTCCCACGAAGAACAGAGTGCCTAGGATAAGCTGAAATGATGAGAAGTCCAGGCAAAAACTGGATCCATGAAAAGGCATCGAAGAACTGACGAAGGACCCTTCTGACAGGGCTGAAGAGGAACACCCAGGATGACATCATCAGGCGGGGCCGCAGGACTACTCCCACCATGGGCCCTTTAAGAAGGCAGGAGAGGCGTGGCCTCGCACATAGGGGCAGGACCCTGGAGCACGGCATCCATGCCACGAAGAGGAGCAGGAACGGCACTAGGCCGCAGGACCAGCCCCAGCATTAGCGGCGGCTTCCAGGCTGCAGAAAGGAGGCTGGGGGACGGCACCATGCCACGGAGGACGACGCTGATGTTGGCGGCCTCCAGGCCGCATGAAGGCACAGTGGAGCTCTCTGCCGGCGCACAGCAAAGAGAGTTGGCGGTCTCCGGGCCATGTGGAGAAGGTGGCAGCGGCCTCCAGAGAGCATGGGCATGGCAGCGGCAGCTAACCTGCCGAGAGGCAGGATGTCGGTGGCCTCCTGGCCGCGGAGGAAAGATGAAGAAGAGGTGAGAGGCTGTTTGCGGCCCTAACCATGAGCAGAATCATAACAGTACCCCCTCCTCAAGGACCCCCTCCTCAAACCTGCTTCTGTGAGACCTGGAGGGCTCGACGAACTGGAGATGGAATACACAAGGCCACAACTTGAAAATGCAGAAATCTCGGCACTGGATGTGGAAATCTGGGCACAGGCACCTCCTGCAGGTCATATGGAACCCAAGAAAAAAGCCGACATTGCAGTGGAAAGAACAATGATGGTAGGCGCCTCCTGCGGGTCGTAAAAAATTTATTTTTCTTAAAATAAAAAGCTTTTGGAAGTCTACAAATATGGGCCCACCACAGGAATAAGCTCGCTGGGCACATGGCCTTTGTAATCTGTTACGGGAGCACTGGGAAGCGGTCCCAAATCTGGGGAGGTAGGTGCCCTTGGACCATGGCACGACTGCAGAGGGGCTCCGGGGAAGCGCTGAGGTAGGCAAGATGTGTCCAAGCACGGGCGAACAAGCTGAAGATCAGAAGCCCTGGCCTCTGGCGAACCTAAGTATATCGAGAGGGACCCAACATCGCAATGCTGGTCTCTGTAGTGGCCCTCCGACCACTCGATAGCCCTTTCGGACCTGCCACTTGGTATAGCAAATACGACAGGATGGACAGAGGCTGAGGGCTGTAACAAGAAGGCTCAGACAAAGACACAGGATATTCAGACAACTCGGACGTAGACTCAGGATACTCAAAGGACTCAGACAAGGATTCAGGTTGCTTGGAGGTTTCAGGCAAGGTTCAGGATTATGGAGAAAGTACTGAGTGAGTGCTGCATCGCCGCGCGCACTACACAGCTGCTCGTGGCTGGTCGTGGACCACGCCAAGGTGAAGCAGACTCTGGCAAAGTCTTAAGGTATGGAACACATAGGCACCAGGGACTCCGAAGACCGCTCAGGATACAAGGCTCAGGATCTAGGCTCAGGATCAAGGCTCAGGATGCACGGAACTAGGCATTAAAAACAAGGTCTTCCGGAGGCTAACATTGCAGATTGAAGAAGGCAATGCACACCTCTAGATACGGAACATCAGGCCCTCTGGACCTCAGACCCCCAGGACACTCAATCAAGAGCAGCAAGGAGACGCCGGGAGACGGAACATTCAGGCTACGGAACATCTGGAGAACAGGACATCTGGAACATCAAGGACATCAAGGCAACGACATCAGGAACCAATGAGATGGAGACACAGGATCCGACGAGAGACCAGGAACATGGAACCATAGACAAAGACAGGGAATTCCCACGAAGAACAGAGTGCCTAGGAGAAGCTGAAATGATGAGAAGTCCAGGAGCAGACTGGCTCCTTGCAAAGGCAATGAAGAACTGACGAAGGACCCTTCTTATAGGGCTGAAGAGGAATACCCAGGATGACATCATCAGGAGGGGCCACGGGACTACTCCCATCATGGGCCCTTTAAGAAGGCAGGAGAGGTGTGGCCTCGCATCTAGGGGCAGGACCCTGGACAGTGGTCCTGCCCCTAGACGCGAAGAGGAGCAGGAACGGCACTAGGCTGCAGGACCAGCCCCAGCATTAGCAGTGGCTTCCAGGCCACAGAAAGGTGGCTGGGGGACGGCACCATGCCACGGAGGACAACGCTCACGCCGGCAGCCTCTAGGCCGCATGAAGGCACAGCAGCAGCTCCCTGCTGCCACACAGCAAGGAGAAAGTTGGCGGCCTCTGGGATGCATGGAGACGGCATCGGCGGCTTCCAGACTGCATGGGCATGGCACTGGTGGCTAACCCGCCGCAAGGCAGGATGTCAGTGGCCTCTGGGCCGCAGAGGAAAGATGGAGAAGAGGTGAGAGGCTGCTTTCGGCCCTAGCCACGAGCAGAATCATAACATTACTGCTGTCAAACACAATTACCATAAAAAATCAAAACATATAAAATCAAATAAAAACAGATAAGGTCTGGTAAACAGATAAAGTATAGCAAAGTAAATGGATAGAGTATAGTAAGGAAGTTTGAGGTGTGCATGCCTCTTCTGCTGCAAGGAGTGTGGGGCCTCTGGAAGTTCGGGCTGTGGAGTTCGAAGCCTGGTTCGCTTGCTGTGATATCTGGAGTCCTCTCCTGAAAGCTGCTGGGTAGAATATGTAAATGAGCCTTCTGGTCCTCTTCTGCTGAAAGGGGTATGGGGCCTCTAGAAGCTGGGGCTGTGGAGTTCGAAGCTTGGATCACTCACTGTGATCTCTGTAGTCCTCTCCTGGAGGCTGCTGGGTAGAATATGCAGATGAGCCTTCCAGTCCTCTTCTGCTGCCTAGATAGGCCATAAGGCAAGGAGCAAGATATAGGAAGACCCGGAGACCACAAAGCAAGTTAAGGCCTAGATAGGCTAAAAGGTAAGGAGCTAGATACAGGAAAACCCAGAGCCCACAAGGCATAGAGCAAGGTAAGAGCAGCAAGTTCAGAGAACCAAGAGGGACTCCATGAAATGGTATCTAGGTTCTGGCAAGGCAGGGTTAAATGAGGCTGGAGCTTGGATTTGGTGCAAGATTGAGGCAGAGCTTGGAAAACCTGAAGGTAAAACTCACTGAGGACCCCTGCTAAAGAGGAGGCTGTACCACAGGCTGAGTCAGGTGGCCAGTGAGGAAATGGCTCAGGTAGCTCAGAACAGAGCTCAGAAGAGCCTCTGCTGGTGGGAGGTGTCATAGTGAATGGGATCAGGGCACGGTAAGGCTGCACGGAAGGCTAATCCATGATACTGATGCCTAGTCCAGACAAAAATACTGTAAACTCAATAGCAAATCCTACAGCATTCACTTATTCAAACTTCAGCAAAAGTGGGTGTATGCAAACTGCTTAGATATCCTTGAGCATAGTTCAAGCAGAAAATTGAGGGAAATTATATATATAAACAAATGTTCCTTGAGGAAGGATCTCTGGAGTTCATGCTACCATGCCATAGTATGTTCTGAACAAGTCTGTTGTGCGCCCCGTCCGCGCTCAGACCGCCCGGTCCCTTATAGGGCCAGGGGCGGGTCCAAGCTCCATGGCGTGCCCTGATTGATCTCAGTAGAAAAGGAAGTGCCTGCCTGCACTTCCTTGCCTTGACAATCAGGTCGACACCATGTTTGCATCCGTGTTCCAGTTTCGTTCCAGTCTCATACCAGTCTTGTTCCAGCGTCTTCCTGTTCCAGCGTCTTCCTCTTCCAGTGTCCTCCTGTTCCAGCGTCCTTCTGTTCCAGCGTCTGTCTGTTCCTGCGTTCCTCCAGGTAGTACCTCTTGGACTGACTCTCTGGTACTGACCTCTGCCTGTTCTTGACTACGCTGATCGCTGCGCGGATACTGACCTCTGCCTGCCTGCTCGACCATGTCTGATCTCTGGAACCTGACCCTTGCTTTGGCTGACTACTCTTGGACTGACCTTTGGAACTAGACCTCTGCTTTGGCTGACTACTCTTGGACTGGCCTTTGGAACTAGACCTCTGCTTTGGCTGACTACTCTCGGACTGACCATTGGAACTTGACCTTTGCTATCACTGACCACACCTCCTTGATTCTAGCCTTGTCATCACAGACACTCATAGAAACAAAGAAATGACGGCAGAAGAAGACCAAATGGCCCATCCAGTCTGCCCAGCAAGTTTCGCACTTTTTTTTTCCTCATACTTATCTGTTACTCTTGGCTCTTAGTAACCTTTTGGTTCTATTTCCCTTCCACCCCCACCGTTAATGCAGAGAGCAGTGTTGGAGCTGCATCTAAGTGAAATATCTAGCTTAATTAGTTAGGGGTAGTAACCGCCGCAATAAGCAAGCTACACCCATGCTTATTTGTTTACCCAGACTGTGTAATTCAGTCCTTGTTGGTTGTCTGTATATAGATCCACTTTTCTTCATTCCCCTTGCCATTGAAGCAGAGAGTTATGCTGGATATGCATTGAAAGTGAAGTATCAGTCTTTCTCCCCTGCCATTGAAGCAGAGAGCTATGCTGGATATGCGTGAAGTATCAGACTTTCTCCCCTACCGTTGAAGCAGAGAGCTATGCTGGATATGCGTGAAGTATCAGTCTTTCTCCCCTGCCGTTGAAGCAGAGAGCTATGCTGGATATGCGTGAAGTATCAGTCTTTCTCCCCTGCCGTTGAAGCAGAGAGCTATGCTGGATATGCGTGAAGTATCAGTCTTTCTCCCCTGCCGTTGAAGCAGGCAGCTATGCTGGATATGCGTGAAGTATCAGTCTTTCTCCCCTGCCATTGAAGCAGGCAGCTATGCTGGATATGTGTGAAGTATCAGTCTTTCTCCCCTGCCGTTGAAGCAGAGAGCTATGCTGGATATGCATTGAAAGTGAAGTATCAGGCTTATTTGGTTTGGGATAGTAACTGCCGTAAAAAGCAAGCTACTCCCCGCTTTTTTGTGAATGCAAATCTTTTTTTCCACATTCATTCACGTCCTCTAGACTTTATGGATCCACAGTGTTTATCCCACTCTTCTGGCCTTCTCTGATCCCTCAGGCCTTCAGCCTAGACGTCGATCACACACCCTTGATCCTGGTGGGCACACCTTTGAACTTCCTTTCTGGGAGAGCCTGTGAGGCCCACCTAAGTCTAAGCAGCCTGGGTCCCCAAGGGCTCCACCCGGGGGGACCGCGGGCTTCCAGTGGTGATGCTCCAGCTAGCCTCTGTCCCTTCCTGTGCTCCGCCTCCTGGTAGCAGGTGCTTCCTGGGCCCGACCAGGGAGCCGTCCTACACTGCTCCGGGACAAGGGTCCACCTCCAAGCACAACAATGTCCCCTGAACAGAATTTGGCATTTGCCTTCATATAGTACCCCTTTTATTTATTTTTTTACAATGGCGATATCTGGCAGAACTCACAAAAATACGAAACATAGGAATTTATATCCAAAAGCTTTTACCCCAGAGTTTCAAAATGAAAGAACCCAGATCCCCATCCTGTTTTAGAAATGTCCTAACATCCTGAAGATATTTAAGTTTGAAATAAAGCTCCATTTAAACAGTAGCTGTGACATTACCCTGAGTTTCCTAGGTGACACAATTTCAGAGAAAGCACAGTCTGGGAATGCTGATGTTAAAATGAGAGCAAAAGATAATAACACAAATCTACAGAGACTGCGTTAGTGGAACCAGGAAATGAAACAATGTCAATTTACATCAAGCGACTCCACATCACAATGCCAAAATGAAACTATGTCAAAACAGAACAGGCACTGTAATAATAAAACAAAACAATCAATAAACTCTAAGAATAGGAGAGATTGGCAAAATGATCCTCAGATGGAGACAAATCTGCTATTGCAAACTTACAATGTGAAAAGAGAAACGGTTTACTTTTATTGGAAAAGCTGGGGCAGTTGATTGCATCTTGCATGACTCAGCAGTGCTGTGCTATCAACAGGACACACCTAAAAACAATCTTCTTATACATACAAAAACAAAACAGTAATAGAAAAACATTTAAAAATGGACGGCTAGTATTTTCAAAGGGCCAAGGCACACATAATCACTGATGCAAACTGTTATCAGTGTAGTGAAAGCATGTTTGTACTCACAGCATGGACAGCCAGTATGTCAACATAAAAAAACTAAAACTCTTAACAAAACAAGGAGATACATGAATATTTCATGATGCCAAGTTTCCATAAGCACTAACCAATGGCAGGACTGCTTTCAAGTTGCTAAATGACAAACACCATATTCCCTGAGATTACAACTGAACAGAACTAACTTATTTCCTGGTAGGAAATTTAAAAACAACTACAACACAAAAAACATTTAACAGTACATCTCAATAAATGTATACGGTAGCGACAATGCTTAAAGTTGGCTGCAAAGGACCTTCAAAACACCCAAACATACCAAGTTATTTCTTGCTTATGCTCATCTTTTTTGGGTCCTATTTAACCATTGGTCCTGTAACAATGTACTTTTTAATTTTTTAAAACTTTTTGCAAATAAAAATAAATCACTTCCCTTTTTGTTGTATCAAGGAACAACAACAATCCAAATCATGCATCACTTGACACAATGTTATGTTTCGAGAGGAGCTCTGTGTCAGGGGTGAATTTTCAGCAATGTCGGCATCTCTCTAAACAAGGAAGTATTCAAAGTAGGTTAAATTGGCCACACACAAGGGTCAAATAAACGAAATGTTATTTAAATGTTTGCCTACGCCTTGGGCAGGCGTAACTTTTGAAATAAAGGTGGGGGGGGGGAATTAGTTAGGGCCGGGGGCGGGTTAGTTAGGGGAAGGAAAGGGAAGATGGGGGGCGCCGGAAAGAAAGTTCCCTCCGAGGCCACTCTGATTTTGCCGGTTGCACGAACAAAAGTACGCATGCGTGTACTTTTTTAAAATCTGCCCCTTAATGTTTTTATTGATTATCAAAGCAAGCAGATATTTTCTTTCAATTATTGTCAAGAACACTTTGGGGCAGATTTTAAAATGTATGCGCGTGGCGTACATTTGTGCGCGCAACCTGGGGTGCACAAATGTACGCCCAATTTTAAAACATGCACGCGCAACCGCGCACATGTTATAAAATCAGGGGCTGGCGTGCAAGGAGGTGCACACTTGTGCACCTTGCACGCGTCGAGCCCTCGGGGAAACCAGCTGGCTTTCCCCGTTCCCTCCGAGGCCGCTCCGAAATCGAAGCAGCCTTGGAGGGAACTTTCCTTTCCCCTCCACCTCCCCCTCCCTTCCCCTACCTGTCCCACCCCAGCACAAAAAAAACCCCCTATACTTTTATTTCAGAAGTTACACCTTCCAGAGGCCCAGCAACCGTGGAGAAGCCTACCCCGCCCATTTTTTCAAGCCCCGGGACTTACACGCGTCCCGGGGCTTTACGCAAGCCGCTGGGCCTTTTGAAAATAGGCCCGGTGCGCACAACCCCCCTACGCGCGTAAATCCTCCTGGATTTACGCACGTAGGGCTTTTAAAATCTGCCTCTTTGGGTTCAGGCCACAATATTTTCTTCATTACCTTCAACTGGATAACTTTATTTCTCAACAATTAGAGGTTAAATCAATGTCCCACTCTTCGGGCCCATTTCAGAGATTACGCCACATGTATAAATAAAGGAAGCAATCATTAGCTATCTTATATAAATTTCTTCACTCTGTTACTAGCTATAAAATGCGTTCTGTGGTTGCTGCAGTATAGAATCAGGATCTGGGCTCTGGTTTAGAGGACAGCAATTTATCTACTAGTTTGGATGTACTCTATCAAAGTATCTCTTCAATAATATTAAAGGAACAACACCTGAGAGTTATTTATACTCTAGTAATTTCTTCTTATAGAGTTCATCATATGAAGCTAATAGATTCTCCTGGGTGCCTGAAGTGGCCTGAAATTAGAGCAACATTGTGCCATGGGCTGTATGAATGTCTGCAAATTTGTGTCTTTTGGGAAGGGATCATGAGGTTTATGTCCAAGACACTGGGAATTCAGATTCCAGCTCAAGCAACTTTTTGTGTTCTGGGTGTGGTCTCTGAGGATGTAACTTGTACTAACTGGGACACTATATTTTTGACCAAGGGATTTTACATTTCATGGAAATATATATTGTTAAAATGGATTTTGCATGAGGCCCCAACCTTCACCTTTTGGCATTTGGAAATGTTGGCACTTTTAAGTTTGGATTTTAGGATGTGGTCTGAAGCCACAAGGTAAGATAGTTTTCCATAAAGTATAGAGGGTACTTATAGCTATCTTGCCCTATTCTGTAGTTGGGGAAAATATTTTTTATTTCTTTTATTTAAAAACATTTTTATACTGAAGATCATGTACAAGTACATATCGCTTCGGTTTACAGAGAACCAACAATTGGAAATTACAGCAAACAATGAACAAAAAATTGGACAATAATTAAACAAGAATAGAACTGAACATGGATTATAATATAATTGAACATGGATTACAAGAGGGGATTAAGGGGAATTGCGAAAGGTAAACATGAGAATCAAACATGGATTACATGATAAGGAGTAAGGGGAAACTTCTAGCAGTTAAACACTGCTAGAAGTTAAACACTGCTAGGAAAATATGCCCAGACACCTGCAACTATTTCTCTCACTACTAAGATATCGGCAGATAGTAATGAGTAATTTACAGTGATAATATTTTGTTTTCCTATGCTTTTCTCCTATATACTGTACTCATTTTGGGAAGGGAAGGGGAGAGGGGGAATGCATCATCATCTCCATTTTCAATGTCTGTATATCTTTAGACATGTTGATGTTTGTGGATGTATCCTATAAAATGAATAAAGATATTTCACAAATAAATAAACATTTACATGTGCTCCTCATGCACAGTATGCATGCTTCAGGCATAGCAAGTGCAGTTAGCTAGCTCTGCACTTGCTATGTCTGTCTGTTACTCCTACAGACTAGTATGAGATCTCTCTTTTTATCTAAGCATTTTTTGATAGTTTTTATATTATTATGTTGGGTCTGACTTTTGTAGCCACTTCAAACTTTGTTACAAGTGTGGGCTAGAAATTCTTATAAATAAATAAATACATTTCCAGAAACCGGTTCAGTAAGTCAGAACAGGGTAATTTTACTGGGTTATCTTTTAGATGATTTTACAGCCAAATGTAATTGCCTAGCTGATAAGTCTCTGAAATCTAGCTTAATATAATTTGTCTGGCTAGATTTAGCGCTGCTACTTGTGTAATCAGAGTTGGGTAGTCAAATTTAGCCAGCTAGCACTGAGAATTTGTATTGCCCGGTTAAATCAAACCTGCCCCAGGAGTGCCTCTGGCCCCACCCCTTTTTAACAACTAAATTTATGCTGCTTGCAATTTAAGTAGTACAAATTTAGCTGGTTGGGGGAGGGTGGATTTTTAACCAGTAAGATCTATCTGGCTAACTTCCAAAATTAGCCAGATATTTCTTTTGAAAATCCATTCCCTAGGGCGGCTAAACATCATCTTTTCTAGATGCTCACTTGGTCTTTTTTTCTTTTTAATCAAAAGAAAAAGGGTTGCAAAATTTTGAAGTGAAAGATATTCTAAGACAGGGCCCAAGGGTATGTAGTTAATAGGGCATGTACTTTAACAATAAAAAATAGTGTGTGTGTATGTGTCTCTCTCCATCCATATATATATATATACACACACACACATACACAGTATGTATGAAATTGGGAATTGTTATCTACAGCAGAGACATTTTGAAATGTTAGGTTTTCAAATGTGTCCAACAAAAGGGCAAGATAAATACTCGTCTGCACTGTTACATTAGATGTATGTCTGCTTAATTGACTGTTCTGACTTGGCCTTTTTCATGTTACCCACTTGATCTTCTCAAAGCAACATAATCTGATTCCTAAATAAGTTATTTCATCTGAAGTTCCAGAATATTTTCCATGTAAGGCATCAAAGTGTAGGTAGATGCTTGTTTACTATGACAACAGAAGTCTTGACAAAGAGAGCTTACAATAAATGTGAGACAAGTTAAAGGTACTTTTTCACAAAAACCAGATAATACAAACCTACAAATTCTTTACAAAATGGATATTTCATTGATTAAACATTCCCATGTATTTCTATCACTTCATTCTTCTTATAAAATATCTTATGAGCTGAGTGATCTGATTATGCCGACGCTATTCAGAGATCTATATACAGCACCATTTGTCTGGCTAATAGGGTCATTTATCAAAATGGGATGTGGGGTTATCGTGTGCGTTAGAGCGTTATCACATGCAATAATGCCCTACCACACATGATAAGTACAGCATTGCGGCGGTAAAATTTTAATGAGGGAAAGGGGAGGGTTTAGGGTGGGGTTTGGGCGGAGTTATGGAAATGTTTTTCCCGGTACCGCTGCAAAATATGTTTTAGACATTATTGCTGGCAGAGCCACCAGAAATAACACCACCTTTTACGGTGGCGCTATGGGGGCTATAGAATGCACTGTGCTGCAACTGTGGCACCGCCACGATGCGGCCGAGAGCATACTATCGCCTCCCCACCCCTTTTTCCTTCGTGGCTCATCATTCCATTGTAAACATCACGGAATGATGAATCCCCCTATAAATTTGCAATCCAGCCAGCAGCTGAATATAAATGGAATTTATGCAGCTAAGTGGCGCTAAATATTGGTCTCTTTTTAAATATCTACAGGGTTGATGTCTGTCCTTAAGGCAATACACAGAGCTAAAGATACTTTTCTCAACAACAAACTGGCCATACTTCCATTAAGCTGGCTGTATCTCTGTGTGAGTATTTGCTTCCTTCAGACTCACAGAACACAGCCAACCTCCCTTGTTTAGTAGGGGAATTATGGTGCCTAAGGTAACCATCTTTAACTTCTCATAAGATACTTGTTCAAGGCCTTTAGATCTAGGATGAGACAGTATCCTCTACTTTTCTTGGGAACCAGGAAGAACCTGTAGTAAAAGCTTACCTGATCAGGAGTTAACTTGTTTTTTTAATGCATGAGTAAAGAAAATGTTTGCTACATTTTAGTGCACACTTTTTACTCATGTCTTATTACATCATGCTCCCACTGCAGTGTATTCGCCTGCATGGTTGGGGTACATTGTAAGTACGGAAGGATCTCATTTATTTTACAGGATTGTTCTTGGGGGGAGGAGCTTATCATGATTGTTGAGTTTAATTATCTGAATCTCATAGTAGGCCTCTATGGCCTAAGCCCTGAATCTTTTATCTAGCAATGCCTCTGGTTGCCAGCGTCTCACCCTGACCCTGCAGGGTAGTTTACGAAAGACCAAAGTCAGTGCCACCCCGAACTCCCTCCCTCCCTCCATAATTAGCCCAAGGGGAGTGAAGACCTTAGTTTCACTTTCTGATTCCTTCCCCCTCCCTGATGATATCTATTACCACTGCTGATACAGGCCAGCAGTGACAAGTAGAGCAGGAGGAGCTAAAAAAAAAGATCATTGAATGGGATGACAGGGGTGGGGGATCAGTTGGGAGGGTAAGGAGGGGCTGGTGAAGTAAAGAAGGCTCATTTTGTGTAATTAGGAGTGGTTGAGAGGGGGATCATTGAAGGGTGAGGAGAGGCTGGGAAATTAGCAGGGGGGCATGTGTATATATGTGTGAGAAAGAAGGGAGCAGAAGACAGGGGACGGTATTTGTGAATGTAAGAGAAAAGCGATCAACACTGTGTATGTGTGTGTGTGTGCTTGTGAGTATATATTCCAGATTGGGTTGGAGGTTAGAAAGGGGGAACAGGATTGGAGTAGGGGTAAAGACATCTCCTTCCCACCGAGATTCAGATACGCCCTTCCCCATCCCCAGGTCCCGGAATCTCCCTCCTTTCCTACTTCCATCCTTCTCCCCAGATCCTGAAATCCTCTCACCCCACCCAACTCCTGATTTCAGATCCTGACTCCCATGATCTCCCTCCTCCCCTTCTTCAATCCCAGAAAATGTCTTCCTCTCCCTATCCCAGATTCCTCCTCCTCTTATCCTTCCCACCCCCCCCCCCTTCCCTATTCTTCCCTGTCTTCTATCCTCCCCACCCCAGGCTTCTCTCCCTCTTCTCACCCCATTACGGTCCTCCTCCTTCTTCTCTCTCCATCTCTGGTTCTTTCACTGTCTCCCTCTCCTCGTCCCATCTCAGAAGTCTTCTTCCTGTGCTATTTGAGATCCCTTTTCCTCATCCAGTAAAAACAAAATAAATTATAACGACATAAGCAAGAATGGAAAATTATTAGTATAATAGAAAAAAATGGGAATGTTTGCCAATTTGCCTCAGAATTTTCTAGTGCTTGTAGAAATTTTCACAGAATCTACCCCTGAGCTCCCATAGGAAACTGTGGGGTTGTGCCTTAAAAATTTTGGTCTCTGTTATTCAACAGCACCAAGCATGCTTAGGAAGAGGGACAAAAAACTAAATCCGTCACTATTGACATTGAGTGAGAATTGTAACAAATGGAAATGCCCCTGAGGGAGGAACCTCTATCCCACATGAGTCAGGACCCTCTCATGGATGAGGTGCTCTGGGGCGCACAGATTCACAACTGAGGAAGGAGAAACATTAACCTGGTGTGATTGTGGTTTGGTGCATCACCTGGGTGCTTTTGGAAATCGCATGGCACAAGCTGGGGTTCAGCCATACCTGAATGAGTTTCCTAGCTTGAACACAGCAGGGGCCCCAGGTCTTCCACTGTTTTTGCTAGTAATGTGACCCAGCTAATACGACAGTAGGCCAATTGATGTCAGAGTTAGATACTGCTGTGCTAAACCATAGCAGGCAGTGCAGTAGGAAAGCAATTGTTTGATAACTGGCTCAGATATGGAAAACAGTTATAACTGTGATAATTTTGCAAACAGAGCTGTGGCCTTTTTCACTCTGCTTCTGACTTTTGTATTTTAGTTTAATTGGGGGTCTAAGGAAGCAGATTGAGATGGAAGACACAGATGCTAATGTTATACAAATAACTGATAGATGCAAAAGATTATAAGAGCACAATAACGAAAGAATCGAAAAGACTTCCCAGCCCTCTGATGTAAGAGGTGGTTCAGGGCAGCAGGAAAATGAGGGGAAGCGGGGCCTTTTGTTCTAAGTAAAAGGGGTGAGACATTAGTTTGATTATAATTTTTGTGTATTTCCTATCCTTGGACATTTTTTGTATGTTTATACAAATGTCAGGTACTCTATATTTACAGCTACTTCTTTCAATAAAAAATATTTTGAAAAAAAAAATAATAAGCACAATAACTTGAACAAATGTATTTAGCACAACAAACCATTTGGAATAAGCTTTATTAACAGCTAAATAAAATTTCTCCTTACATATCTGCTTTAATAGAGCACCAAGGCTCATTGCCCCTTGACACATGTATGTTTCAGCTTTGCACTGGGCAATAGGAGGAAAACTTAAAAAAAAAAAGCATACAAGCCTGCTATAATGTACATGCGTAAATGGGTTTGTGTGTATGCTCACGTTTTTAATAATCAGCTTGCATATGCATGCACACGTTATAAAATACACGTATCATGCATTGAAAACATACAAGCATGTTAGCAATTGTGCAAGTACAAGCGCATGTTACATGAAATCATACAAATGTACAGTTTCGCTAAACTATCACTAACATATATGCGGATGTTTTCTCCATGGGTGTGAACGTCCAATTCTCTGAGGTGGGCTCATTCCAAAATGGATCCCCCCATACACCTGCTCAACTTCATCACCAGGAAGTCCTACAAACTGGTGTCCCTGGTGGTTAAATATAAACATCTTCTATTCCCCAGGAGGGGCATCCCATGGCACAATGCTCACTTGAGGAGGGCCTGGAAAGATTTCCAGGCCCTCTACAACAGAGGAGCAGATAATCCAAGAGAGATAAGTGAATAGTGGATAATAGTAATGTGGGTGGAGATAGGGGGCTGGGGATGTGGGGGCGGAGTGTGGGAGCAATAGATGTGCAAAACGGGATTGGGAAGTAGTGGGTTGGGGAATTTTTGAATGGTAGGGCGTGTTTGTGCTAATAGGGAGGTATGAGGTGACAATGGTATGGCAATTGGGAGGTGGCAGTGGGGGTGGGGGTGGTAGGGGGCAAAGGGAGGTCCAATATAGATCAAGTTGCTCTACAGTTCCTATTTTTCTGAAAAGACTGAGGTTCTAAACAAGAAGGCTCAGGAGCTCCATCTGAAGGAAAGGAAGTGGCTTATGCAGATGCAGGCCTGGGAGGAAGAGAACCAAGGTAAGTTCATCACACTATCATCAGGGAGATATTTAAAAGTGTTTTCTATGTCATGTTTACATCACAAGTCCCACTATTGTGTAGCCACTGCCTGGTCCCTGTCTCTACCTATGCTTCAAGCAACCCTCGTGCACACAAATTGAATGTTTGCCTATTCTATGGGTCATGGGGAGCACTGTCATGAAGCTGTGTTTCTTATGCACTCATCGGCCTTGCACAGCTATAAAACTTTGTGCCTACCATTCAAAAAGCACTCAACGGCCTGGCACAGCTATAAATCTTTGTGCCTACCATTCAAAAAGCACCTATAGAGTTTTATGGCAGCATCTTGGCCCTAGAAGTCTAGCTATCCAGGAACACCCCAACATAAACCACCCAACACTGAGCCTACTAGCAAGCCCCCAACCCTACCTAGCCATCATGGTTTACAATACAGCTTAACATAGTTTCCCTGTGATACGGTAAGTTATCTCTGCTCTGCCACCCCTAATAGGACATGGGTGTCCTACCACTATGACTTTTAAACATGGCCTCCATTTCTCCCACTAATGCAATGCCCTTTAACTGCTAGTTGATCATGGATATCATGTTCTGGAGCATATGAAATGTAATGACATGCATTTTTTGCATTCTTCACAGTTAACACCAGCTCGTCATCCTCGTTGGAGAATAGTGTTGCCAACTTTCAAATGTCAAATTTCCAAACATTAGGAGAGGCTGTTTAATATCTTCTTTGATGAGTTTTACACTCATGTGACTTTTATTGCTACTCTTCACCATTAGAATAAAAAACAGAAACACAGAATATGACAGCTGATAAGAATCCATCCAGTCTACCCAATTTACTTCCGGCTATAGTGCGACAGAATCCTGTTGGTCTCTGACTTTCCCCCTCAATTCTTTGCAATTAATAATCCTCTGTACTTGTGCCATGCTTTCCTGAATTGTTATTGTTTTTTCTATATCACTGCCACTGGGAGGTTGTTCTATGCATCCACCACCTTACCAGGATCAAATTTAAGACTATGGCTTCCATAGGCAGAGGACTGGGGGGGGGGGGGGGGGGGGGGGGAGGTTTCACCCCCAGAAATCAAAGAGGAGCAGGATGAGTCCCAGGTGTTGGGCACCTTCAAAATTTGGTGCCCTGGGCACAGGCCTATATTCCTGTGCCTAAATCTGGCCTAACCCTTTCTGTGAAAAAATATTTTCTGATGTTACTCCTAAGTCTATTCCTTTGGAGCCTCATATCCTGACTACTAGTTCTGGAACTTCATTACTCTGAAAAAATTTAGTTTTTACCAGTACATGGGCCAAACTACTGTTTTGTAACACTTTTTAGGCATCTGATTAAATCATGGACTGAAGTCTATGCAATCGACACAACATAAATGTGTTCAACACATACCAAAGCACACATTGTATTATATAATTGAAGGGGTGGATTGGATGTTAACCTGCAGCGGAGGGCTAAAATCAGGACATTTCCAAACATTTTAGCCCTCCTTCTTTTTTCAGTACAATACCCTAAAACTCTGTATAGTTAAGAAAAAATCAGGAGAATTGGCAATCCTAGACGAGGAGGAGAAAGAAGGCACAAAGCAGCCTGCTCCTCCTCCTGAAACAGCAGCACCTGCAGCAGGTGCTGTGTACTATCAGCAACCACCATTTCCAGCACTAAGAGTGACCCCAGCAGAAGATAAGCCACTCTCTCCCCCAGTGGAAGCCCCCAAGCCACAACAACCTGCCATTCCACTATCATAATAATGACGGCAGAAAAAGACCAAATGGACCATCCAGTCTGCCCATCAAGCTCCCCATGGTAGTATCTGGTCCACCGTGCAGATTACCCCCATGTTTCTCTTAAGGATAGTAACTGCTGCTTTATGCAATTAACCCCAAGCTTTATGATGAGGGTAACTTTGTTGCAGATTAAGGTTAGTAATCTCCTTGCCTTCTGTTAAGGGTATTAATTGCTGCACTACGCAGACTACCCCCATGATCCTTTTTCTTCATTTCCATCCTCTAGCATTTAGGGAACCATAGTGTTTATCCCATGCTCCTTTGAATTCTTTGTTTTTGTCTTCATTGCCTCCTCTAGAACCTTTCCAGAGGAGGCAATGAAGACATCCACTACCCTCTCCGTGAAGAGATATTTCCTGATGTTGGTTCTGAGTCATCCCCTCTGGAGTTTCATTTCGTGACCCCTAGTTCTACTGTTTCTTTTCCAACAGAAAAGATTCAAAGTTCATGCATCATTAAAGACTTTCAGGTAGCTGAAGGTCTGTATCAAATCTCCTTTTCACCACCTCTCTTCCAGGGTATACATATTTAGATCCTTCACCTCTCGCCATAAGTCTTCTGATAGACCCCACACCATTTTGGTCACTCTTCTCTAGACTGCCTCCATCCTGTCTCTATCCTTTTTTAGATACAAGCTCCAAAACTGAACACAGAACTCCAGGTGAGGCTTCACCAAGGGCCTGTAAAGGGTATTATCACCTCTTTTTTTCTTACTAGTTATTCCTCTCTCTATGCAGCCAAGCATTCTTCTGGCTTAAGCTATCATCTTGTCACAATGCTTTGCCATCTTCAGATCGCCAAACACTATTACCCCAAGATCCCTCTCTTGGTCTGTGCATATCAGTCTTTTACATCCCATCACATACAACTCTTTTGGATTACTGCATCCCTGATGCATGACTCTACTTCTTGGCATTGATTCCCAGATGCCAAATCTTCAACCACTCTTCAAGCTTTCTTAAATTACTTTTCATTCTCTCTACTTCTTCAAGTGCGTCCGCTCTGTTGCAGATCTTTGTATCATTCGCAAATAGACAAACTTTACCTTCTATCCCTTCTGCAATGTCACTCACAAAGATATTGAACAGAACCGGTTCCAAAACCAATCTCTGTGACACTCCACTTAACATGTTTTTTTCTCAAAGTACGTTCCATTAACTGTTACTTGCTGTCTCCAGTCAACCAGTTTTTAATCCCTGCCACCACCTTGGAACTCACCTCTACACTTCTCATTTTATTCACAAGCCTCCTATGCTGGACTGTATCAAAAGCTTTGCTGAAATCCAAGTAGATCACATCAAGAGCTCTTTCTTCATCCAATTATCAAGTCACCCAATCAAAAAAATAAATCAGATTTATCTGACAGAACCTTCCCCTAGTGAATTCATATTGCCTAGGGTCCAGCAACCCACCTGATTGTAGATAATTCACTATCCTTTCCTTCAGCAGAGTCTCCATTAATTTTCCCACCACTGAGGTAAGGCTAAGAGGCCTGTAGTTTCTAGCCTCCTCTCTGCTACCACTCTTGTGAAGTGGGACCACCACTATTCTTCTCCAATCCCACAGCACCACTCCCATTTCCAGGGATCTACTGAAAACATCTTTCAATGGACCCACCAGCACATCTCTGAGCTCCCTCAGTACTCTGGGATGTATCTCATCCGCCTCATGGTCTTATCCACTTTCAGTTTACGTAGCTCTTCTCATACATTCTCTACTGTAAACAGAGTTTTATCTACCCCATCCCCATCTATGGTCTTGTCAGCCAGCAACAGTCCTTCTCCAGGGTCTTCTTTAGTGAATCTGAACTGAAGGATTTGCTTAATATTTCTGCCATTTGTTTGTCTCTCTCCACACACTGCTCCGTGTTACCTTTCAATTTCACTTACCACTTCTTTCTATGATATATCTGAAAAATGTTTTGTCACCTTGCTTTACTTCTTTGGCAATCCTTTCAAACCAATCAATGGCTTCATTAAGACCAAGCAGGGCAGTGACCTGAAGAGTCATAAGGAGGGTATTAGGGAGTTTAATTTTGCGAGACGAGACACATGCTGGATCTTTACTCTTCAGGCCACTGCCTCGCTTGGTCTTAATGAAGCCATTGATTGGTTTGAAGTAACTTAGGACCTCATTTTCTAAAGTATCGCAGGTCTGCGATACTTTAGAAGATGAGGGGCGGGGGGCCGAAATGGGGGGCGGGCCTGCGCTAGCCGGCAGCGATCGCACCATCGCGGTGCGATCACTGCCGGTTTCGCACCCAATAGCGCCACCATAGGAGGTGTAGCTACTGGGAGCGAAATAGGCAGCAAAAAGGCACTTACCTTTTCGCTGTGCGTGCCGTCGTCGCGGAGTCGGCCCTGGTGATGCCCCGACTCCTCCTCTTCCGGGGCCGACTCCACCCCCATTTTGGTATCGCACGTAAAAAGGGACATTTCGCATGTGAAACGTCCCTTACTGCGTGCGATACGTTTGGAAAATAAGGCCCTTAGTGATGAATAATTGACAGCATAGGTCTTGGATACTATAAGCTGCAAGGCAGACATTAGAATTCATTGGAAGTTCTTCCATTTTTTGATACATTTAAACCGGTATTCTCCACTTTAAGAAATAAGGATCTGGAATACACAGACTGTATTCCCCTGAAGCAGACACACCATATTCGTTTTAAAACACTGATCAGCATCAGGAATTTATATGAATGACATTTGGAGAGATGGACTGTCTTCAGTTATGACAATCAAGAAATAAGATAAGTCCTAGGTTTTTTTAATTGCAATATAAATATATAAGAAAAATTAGATTTTAGGACATGTTGAAACCGATGATTATATCTACTGCTGAATGAAGTGAATACAGTTGCTAAAACAATACCGAAGATTTTTGATGAAAGTTTCTATAAATTGAAATATCACGCTCGGTGGAGAGGTGTGATCGTGGTTGGTGGATTGTTAGAGGATAATAGGAATTTATCTACCAAAGTGGTTTATTTTGAATGAGAATTTAAAATGTCATGAGAATACTTTTCTGTATACTATTCCACAGTATCTATATGCATACTGAAACTTATAGAACCCACTCTCTTGTGATCTCCAGATCCACTGCACTGGTCATGTCTTTGGGATAGGTGCTACTTCCACCCTAGCTGAAATCTTTAATTCCAGCCTACAAGAACACTAAGATCATCTCAAAGAGGATTATTAGATATTCCCTTGATCAGACAAGCTAGTCTCAGTGACACATATAATTGTGCTTTTTCTGTCACAGCAGCAATCCTGTGGAACTCCTTTCCAGAGACACTACGTCTAGCAACATGTCCTAAAATATTCAAATCATCATTGAAAACATAACTATTTAAGCTATCTTATTTATGATATGAATAGCCAAAGACTTCCTGAGGAGTCCATCCTTATAGTATTAGAAATATTTACAATGGTTCTTCCAGTGTCTGGGCATTTCTTATTTGTATAAATGCATTCATTATGTCATTATTATTATGTATGTAGCAATATGTACATTGCTTAGTGCCTCAAGGCATTAGCAATCAACACTTTTTAATTAAGATAAAAATAAAGATAACTCTTATGTTAAAGTTCACTCTCATTATTGTCTAGGTCTGTTTGTAGTGTGTCTGACTCTGACCCTTGTGACCATTCCTTGGCAGCAGGCCCTACTTGTAGCACCTCCCTGTACACTAGTCCTTAGGTCAGGGGTGGGCAATTCCAGTCCTCAAGGGCTGCAAACCAGTCGGGTTTTCAGGATATCCTTAATGAATATGCATGAGAGAGACCTGCATACACACTGCCTCAGTTGTATGCAAATCTATTTCATGCATATTCATTAGGGGTATCCTGAAAACCTGACTGGTTTGCAGCCCTCGAGGACCGGACTTGCCCACCCCTGCCTTAGGTAATGGCAACCTATTTCTTTTTTGTATTTTCTAAACCTCCAAGAAGTCCTTTCCTTCAAATCGTCTCCTCAGCCCTTCTATGATCCTCCTCTGTGAGTCCTAAGCTGGCACTCAGTGAAGAGACCCCACCCAATGAGGAAATGGAGCACCTTCATTGCATAATGACACTAAGCTGACATCGGACAGGATAGTTCTAGTGATACCTCTATCATGCTGAGGGCACTTTGATCAGCTAATGTCATATACAGGATGTAAGTAACGGGTTGGAACATATTTAAAGGGTCACAAAATTCCCTTCATGTTACATATACATATATTATTGCTTAGAAATATGAAATGATGCACAAGTCAGATAGAGCAAGTACTGAAGAGTAGGCTAGCCAAGTTGCTCCATAAAATCTAGATAGGTTGATCCAGTCCAGGATTTACTACACAGCATGCAAACTGACTAGTATTATACCTATTTAAAGGATAGCAACAGGAAAGTCAGAACTACATGTCCCAGAATAAAACTGGATAAATGAAGGACTGAATCTAATTGTCCTGATAATCTTGTACCAGTTGTCACCCCTAATCAAGAGCCACATCAAATCTTGTGCCATTTCTCTGTTCCCGACTGCTGCTGATGTACAAGGGTACCTAGGGTAGATTTTGGTACCACTGAAATACTTTCTATCTAGTTAGTGGTATAACTGGAGGTGCTAAACTAGGACTCATGGAGATGTTCTGTAAGGCAGAAAGAAAGGTCCAGTGAGTGTGAAGAAAATAAGCCATCTAGCATATATAATCTTTCTTTTTGCAGGAGACTTGCCAGAATATGACGCTGATGTCCTGGGGCTTAGTAGATTCTGACAGACAGAGCAGCACTCTCGGATGCTGCCTCCTAGCCTGAAAGAGGACACCAAGGAGTAGGAGTGAGTAGCAGAAGAGTACCCAGTAAAACAGTATGTACAACAGGAGAAAGAGGGGGAAGAGGAGGGTTCAGTAGAGGAGGAACAAGTAACACTGCATGGATACATGGAGGAGAAAAACTAGCATTATTTTGACTGATTCAAGCATGACAGAGATTTGGCAGGATACAGATTTGGCAGCAGCCCTCCTCCAGTTCAGCCCTCCTCCAGCTGAACTGGAGGAGGGCTGCTCTGCTGAGGAGCATTTCAAGGAGATGCAGGTCACTGCAGTGGAGGGGCATGTAATGAACCTGAATGCTCAAGGAATGGAGGACATAAATGGCCTTAGGCATGACCTTCTTTTATGTGGCAAAAGAAGAGATACAGGGTTTGTGTCAGGAGATGTAGGGTGTGCAGCAAGATGTAAGAGGCATTTACGAACAGATGGAGACCCAGACAGATATGTGGAGGGAGATGCTTCAGAGGATGCCTCCCTGCCAGCCACAGCCCCCTCCAGCTGTGCACTATATGCTGCCTCCTTGGATGCAGTTCCTACCAGCCATGGCACCACCACCACTACCCTGGATGGTGACCTCTGGAGCCAGAGTGCCACCTGCTCCTTCACCTATTCCTCCACCACTGCCCATAGTGGCTGAACTTCCACTTCTGCCACCACAACTTTCAGCAAGGCAGTCAGCAGCATCACCAACACCACCACCAGAGAGAGATGCTCCCCCCTCTCCAAGGCCACAGGTGACAGAGGAGAATAGGCCCACCACTGCTGCTGGTCCATCCTTAGAGCACTCTAGGCCCCTCCAGCAGCTATTTTGAGGAGCCACTGCTCCCAGGTGCAGGGCCCTCCAAGGGCAGCATAAGGTGTGAAAGAACTTCTCTGCAGAAGAGCAAAAGACTTGGGCAGGCCAAGACATCAGAACTTCCCCCACCCCAAAAAAGAAGCTGACCAAGGAAGCCCAGACATCTTTGAATCTATTCAGCAACTCACTGAGCACTCCATGTAAATAAATGCACTTTCAGTGTCTAAAATGTCGTTGAATCAGCGTGTTCCTTTCCTGTATTACCTGCTGTTGAGTCTGGTATGTATCTCCTGCAATCCTCCTGATTCCAGTTGTGTGCCTCCTCCTCTTCTTTATCTAGCTGATCATCTAATCCCTCTGGAGGAGGCAGACTTCTGATTTTGGTCAGGTAATAAAACATGCAGCAGGCTAGAAAGATCTCACAGACCTTGGGGGAAGGGGGGGAGAGAGGTATTTATTTTAAAGAAATCTTATATTCTACATCTTCCAGGAGAAAGTTTGTCCAGCGTGGATAACAAATTTCCACTCAGAAATTACATATAAAATAAATGAACAAGATCAATTACAATCATAAAACACAAATAAAAAACAAAGAATATGTATCAGCATAAAAAAACAATAAACCTAACAAAGAATCACTCAAATGTCTCCTTAAAAAACATAGTCTTAAGTTGCCTCCTGAATGCCTATTTATTTTTATTAATTTAAAAATCTTTTAGAGAAGGCATTCCCCAGAACTGCCCAGGCATCAGAAATGCATTTTGAGTAGGTTGAAGGTTCTCTCAGTAACTGCCTTGATGTGCCAGTGGGCCCTGTTCTAGCAAGCCTCAGCAGAGGTCTGCGAGTTAGCTAGCAGGTTTTGAGGGGAAAACAAAGAGAAGAGTAGAATTAGATATCCTTTAGTGTTGTGCAAGAGGGTAGTTCCTTGATCAAGGTGGAAGCAGTCCTCTAGAGCCAATGCTGTAAGTCCACCTAGAAATCAGGATGACCAAAAGAAAAGATTAATTGCAGCGTGATGGTAGTGGTAAGTGTATTCCTACCTAGAAGTCAGCCTTCAATGATGTGGCCTTCCTGGAAGCGGTCATGAATTCCTGACTGCAAGAGGATGTAGGCATTGTGACGGATCCTGGAAAGCTGAGCACCATATCCACGATGATGCCCTTGGTGTCGCAGACCACCTGCATATTGAGGGATTGGAAACCCTTGCAGTTGCAGTAGATGGCCTCATCTACCCCTGGTGCCTTTTCAGAGAAGTGAGTGCAAATGATAGCACCCAGGACAGAGAGAAAGCGTGCTATTTGGTAGAAATCAGTCTTTATTTGTTGTTGGTGCTGTATACTCCAAGGAAAAAAATACAGTATATATATCGGTGAGTTTTCTTGAGGAACACAGCCAGGAACTGCTCTATATACCATATGTGGAGGTGGCAGATTGGTTTATTCCAGCCATGACCCCTAGAGGTGTCTAGAAGGTGCTAGTACGAAAAAAGGCCAGGACGGTAGTGACCTTGATGTGTACTGGCAAGGAGTGGCTCCTGTGGGTGGAAGGGGGCAGGACCTGCTCTAACAGCTGGCATAGGTAAAGTATGTTTCCTTATTAAATCTGAACCTGCACAAGACTTGCTCCTCAGTCAGATCTAAAAACTGTGCCTGTCTTGTAAACTCTCTGTAAGGAGTACATCCTTCTACTCCTCCTTCTCTGTTCTTTCTCTCTCCTCAGCCGTTGTGATTATCAGTACCCATAAGCCCATTAGAGTCATTTTGAATGTGGATTATCCAATACTCAGTGCCATCCCCCAGTATAGCCTAGCATGTCACAGTTAAACCCCAGAATCACCATGTCTGTCCCAAAGATACTCACTGCCACACCATAGCCTGCTGCCATGTCTGCTCACCAGAGAAGCCAGCCCTCCAAACATCAAGTAACAAAACTGCATGAAATTTTGAAGTTGTGTGTATAAATGAGCAGTAGTAATTGTACTCACATAGTTTTGATGATGTCCACACATATGGCACTTATAGTTCATTATATACATATGTGCAAACCATACCTTAATAAGTCCCTTACATGGCCTCTTTTATTGTGAGGAATTTTACTCGCGTAAGCTCACATATGTGCATATGTGACCTCTTTATAAAATTTGGATTGTGTACGGATGCGTCAAACACATGCATATATGTGCATTTTTGCATAAGCTTTTGAAATTCATCGTGTCACATATGTGCATATATATGCGTTTTTGCATGTATAAGCTTTTGAAATTCATCTGTATCTGTTTGATGAATGTCTCAGCAGCATTCAGTACAGTTTTTTTCCTAACATTTCTGGGTATTAATGGACATTTATTGCCAAATGGATGTCACAAAATTCAAGCAAAAACAATAGGAGCGAGTGAAAATTAAGACTGGACTCTATCACCAATAAAACTAAACAGGTATAATACAAAAATAATTTCTAACATAGATCTTACAAATCTCATAAACTTTTTATTTTTTCCTATCAGGTGTGCAATTTCATTTTACATTACCCAGTTCGCTCTCAAACAAGCAAGATAATACTACAAAGAATGCATTAAAATATCAATGTGGAATACAGTATGTTACCTTGTCCTTGGGTTAATATTATCACTCAAATACAGAGCTTAAAGTAACATAGGAGCAAAAGAAATGCTTCACTGGTCTTATCTTCTTTTGGGAGGGAAGACTCCAGTAACTAATGTGCAGAAAGCATATTAAAAAAGCCAGAAAGTGGAAAATTTATTGGGATAAAGTTATCAAGGTATCTTTATCTAGATACTAAGCAGAACTTACCTGGATAAGCATTCTGCTGAATATCCAAGTAAAGGTATTCAGATAACATCAGGCTGGTGTTTATCAGCTAAATGAGTTAACTTACCTTTGCCACATTTCCAGTCCCACCCTCTTTTTAGTCTGGGTAATTCTGTTAGCACCGAAATGCAGACAAAGTTCGCCAGACAAAAGGGAGAATATATTTAAGGGGAAAATGTATGCAGGCAAAGGTCAATTTTACAAGGGAAAATTGGTTCTTACCTGCTAATTTTCATTCCCGTAGTACCACGGATCAGTCCAGATTCCTGGGTTTATGTATCCCTGCCGGGAGATGGAGACAGAGAAAGTTTAACTGACACTGCTTCATAATCCCTGGTGCCACCTGCAGTTCCTCAGTATTGAACTGTACCCAAGCCAAAAAACACTGGTAAAAAATTTAAGATAGCCAAACAACCTAACAATAATAGAACTGGAAAAAATCTTAAACTACCTGAAGTAATCAGAGCTGAGCAGACGACTCTCCACCTCCATAGATCGGGTGGGTTCTGGACTGATCTGTGGTACTACAGGAATGAAAATTAGCAGGTAAGAACCAATTTTCCTTTCCCTGTACATACCCAGATTAATCCAGACTCCTGGGATGTACCAAAGCCCTGGAGAGTCCTGCTTGCAAGACACTTTCACCAAAGGACCAAGATTCCGGATCCCTGACATCTAGACAATAATGCCTTGCAAAATTGCCGACCTAGAAATTTCCTGTGGAGAAACCAACTGGGCCTCCGCCCATGAGGCCACTTGAGATCGAGAAGAATGAGCCTTCAAACCATCAGGCACCTGACAGCCTTTGAGAATGTACACCGACCCAATGGCCTCCTTAAGCCACCTCACAATGGTAGCCTTGAAAGCCTGGGTACCTTTCTTCGAATCATTCCATAAATGAAAAGATGATCAGATCTCCTAAAATCATTCATTACCTCAAGATACCTCAGCAAAGCCCTACGGACATCCAGACATCTAAGTTCCCACGCATGAGGCGCAGAAGCATCCAAATCTGGAAAGGCCAGAAGTTCCACCGTCTGATTAACATGAAAAGCCGCTACCACCTTGGGAAGAAAGGAGGGGACCATCTGCAAGGACACACCTGAATCTGAAATCTGATGGAATGGATCGCGACAAGATAAAGCTTGCAACTCCGTGATTCTTCTTGCAGAACAAATGGCTACCAGAAAAACAACCTTCAAGGTCAAATCCTTAAGTGTCACTCTGCGAGGAGGCTCAAAGGGTGGCTCACATAAAATTCTGAGGACAAGATTAAGATTCCAGGATGGACAAACTCTCCTCAGCGGAGGGCACAAATTCTTAACCTCCTGGAGAAACCTGACCACATCTGGGTGAGAGGACAACTTCCCACCATCAATTATACCATGTAAAGAAGCCAGAGCCGCTATCTGAACTCTGAGAGAGTTGAAAGCTAGGCCTTTGATTAAACCGTCTTGAAGGAAAGATAAAATCTGAGACACCGAAGACACCTTTAGTTATACACCATGCCTCAAAGACCTTCCAGACTCGGACGAATGACAATGAAGTAGATATCCTCCTAGCTTGTAGAAGGGTAGTTATAACTGCCTCTGGGTACCCTCTGTGTTTGAAACGCAACCTCTAAAAAGCCAAGTCACTAGACAAAAGCAATCTGCCTGGTCGGAAAATATGGGACCCTGATGAAGTAGGCGAGGAAGATGACTGAGTCGTAATGGACTGTCCACTGCCAAGTTGACCAGATCTGCGAACCACGGCCGATGCGACCACTCCAAGGCTACCAACACCATGTCCCCCAGTTATCTCTCTATCTGGTGCAAGATCTTGCCTAACAGAGGCCAAGGGGGGAATACTTAAAGGAGGAACTCCTGAGGCCAAGGAATCACCAGAGCATCAACTCCCTCGGCCCCATATTCTCACCTGTGGTTGAAAAATCAAGATGCCTTCGCATTGAGATGAGTCGCCATTAGATCCACATGGGGACAACCCCACCTCTTGCGAATGAGCTGCATTGCCAACTCCGACAATTCCCACTCTCCTGGATCTAGAAGTCTGCAACTTAGAAAACCCGCCTAGACGTTTTCGACCCCTGCTATATGAGAGGCCGCTATCTGAACCAAGTGTTTTTCCACCCAAAGAATCAACTCCTGAGCCTCCTGGGCCACCATTCTACTCTTGGTTCCACCCTGCCAATTGATATAAGCTATAATTGTCGCATTGTCTGACAAGAACTGCATTGAGGGTCCTTGAACCAGAGGCAGAAAGACTAACCTCAAAGCTCTGGTCTCTAAACGATTGATAGACCAGGCGGCCTCTTCTTCCGTCCAAGTGCCCTGAGCCGATTGACGCTGGCATACTGCCCCCCAACCAGAAAGACTGGCATTGGTAGTAAGAATTATCCAATCCGGTACCTCCAGATTGACACCACATACTAGTTTGGACGTCTGCAGCCACCAAGACAGATTTATTTATTTATTTATTTATTTAGCATTTTTTTTATATACCGAAATTCATGTAACAGAGTTACAAATCAATTCAGTTTACATTTTAACATTAACCTGAATGTAAGAATGCTATTACATAGAACAAGGAATATTTGACTTGGAACAACTAAAACTAACAAACTAAAACTGAGGGGCTGGTATCACCATAAAAAATAAACAATAAATAGTGTGACTTTTTTTGTGTAACAGGCTAAACGATAGTTAGACATGTAACCATCTAAACAAAAGCTGGATAATGATCAGAATAGACACTCTGCGAGTTGAAAAGCTGCAAGTGGGTGTGCTAACTGGAGTGGCAGTATTGGAATAGTCTGAAAGGAGTCATTGTAAATAAGGAAGGAAAGGAGTCATTGTAAATACGTATTGGTATAGTCTGAAAGGGGTCATTGTAAATAAGGAAGGAAGTGAAAAGTGGGAGATTATTGGTGTAGATTGAAAGATTGTTTCGTGTAGGAGAATTGACAGACTCGGGCTGATGAAAAGCTTCCGACCACGGATTCCATTGCATCAACTGAGCTCTCTGTAATTGTCTCATATGCATAAAGGCCCAGGGAACCAACTCCAGAATTGAACCCATCAAACCCAGAACCCGCAAAAAATACAAGGCTCTGGGTACTCACAACCGTGACAAGCGCTGAACCTGTGTTTGTAACTTGTACACTCTCTCCTCCGTCAGGAAAACCTTGCCTTTGTTCGTATCGAACCGAGCTCCCAAATACTCGAGGTTCTGAGACAGAATTAGATAGTTCTTTGCCAAATTCACTACCCAGTCTAGTGATTCCAGAGTATGAATCACCTTCTGGACTGCGGTGCGACAACTGGCTTCCGACTTTGCCCTGGCGAGCCAATCGTCGAGGTAAGGGTGGACCAACACTCCCTCGCATTGTAAGGCTGCTGCCACTACCACCATGATCTTGGTGAAGGTCCGTGGTACTGTGGCCAGCCTGAAAGGGAGGGCCTGAAACTGGAAATGCTGACCCGGCACCATAAATCTCAGAAAATGCTGGTGAGCCTGATGAATGGGAATCTGCAGGTATGCCTCCATTAGATCCAAAGAAGCCAGAAATTCTCGAGTGTGCATAGCCGCAATTACCAATTGCAAAGTCTCCATGTGAAATCTTGGAACCTTTAACGCTGCATTTACCCTTTGTAAGTCCAGAATGAGGCTAAAGGTGCTATCTTTCTTTGGAACCACAAGTAAATGGAATACTGATCTTTGCCCTGTTCCTCTAGAGGGACAGGAATCACGGCCGCTAATTTCTGCAACCTGTCTAAAGTCTCCCGAACTGCCTGACATTTTTCCAACGACCAGCTAGGGGAGACTAGAAAGAGGTTGCGAAAGGGATGTGCAAATTCTAAAGCATAACCATCTCTTATGACACTGAGCACTCACTGATCCTGCGTGATCTTGGCCCACTCCTCTGTAGAAACGAGCCAGATGGCCCCCTATATAAGGAATGACGGGGTGGGCCGGCCTCGCCTCATTGGGCGGATTTTGCCCCTGGAGCTCCCACTCCTGTGGACAATCTGAAGGGCCTACGACTGCTCCGAAAGGACTGCCCCCAGGACTGACCACGGCCATAAAACTGTTTCTGTGAGGCTGGGGCTCCTCTCGTATGACCAGGCCATCTGCCTTCCCAAAAATGTGACCGGGACAGAAAGGACTGCTTAGTCTTAGGCCTATCCTCCGGCAACTTGTGTACCTTATTGTCACCCAATTGTTTGATCAATTGCTCTCTAAGTCCTCCCCAAACAAAAGACGTCCCGTGAAAGAGAGGGACTCCAAATGGGATTTGGATGACACATCCGCAGACCAGTTACACAAACACAACAATTGTCGGGCAGACACAGCGGAGGCCATAAAATGAGACAAAGTCCTCACAAAATCATAGAAAGCGTTCCGCACTACCCTCTTCCACACCCCACTTTGTCTGTCCACCCTGCACCCAATGCAGCCAGGCATACTGCATGAAACTGGAACAAATGGCAGCCCGCAAACTCAGCGTGGATACTTCAAAGATCCTCTTGAGGTGGACCTCCAGCTTACGATCTCGAACATTCTTCAAGGCCACGGCGCCCACCACGGGAATAGTCATCTTTTTAGTGACCGCCAACACTGCAGCATCCACTTTCGGAATAGAAAAGAGCTATAAAGCCTTTTCAGGCAAGGGATAAAGCTTTGACATCACTCGTCCCACTCTCAATCCTGCATCGGGAGTACTTTACTCCTGATCCACCATCTTTTCCATGGACCTATGATAAGGGAACACTGATCAGGGACCCTGAAGCCCATCCAGGACTGGATCCGCCCCATCCATGTCTATATCTTCCTGAGGGAGTTTTAACCCTAACTCACTGAGTACCTGAGGAATCAAAGGAGCTAATTCTTCCCTCCGAAACAAATGAAGAATCTAGGGATCATCCCCTTCGGACACCAGGACAGCCTCCACCTCGTCCCCTGGAACCAGGTGGACCGCATCTGGATCAGCACCCGGGGTCCTTGACAATGTCTCCCCCGAATCCATGGGGATCTCTGGGGAACTGGCCGAGTCATCTGTATTGTAGTCCACCCGCATTGGACCCAACAGCCACTATACCCCGGAAGACAGACTCCCCCTGGACCGACCAGGCCCAGCAGTCGAAACAGGAGCTCCTGGGGACAAAGGAGGAGGAACTAGGCCTGCATGCTGGTACCCGAGGCCCTCCTGCCGAGCCAAATACAAACTGTGCAGAAGTAAAAGAAACACCGGGGAAAAGGCGCGGGGAGCAGGTGACAGGAGTACCGCTCGAGTCCTGCCGGGAGATGTAGAGGCAATGCCTCTCCTGCGCTTTGCTGCCCCTCCACAGTGCCTGGGTGAACCGGGGAAAGCCTTGGAGGAGAGTCCCTGTCCCCTCCAATGGCATGGGTAAAACCATCGGGGAAGGTAAAATGCCCACCATTCCCACGCCGTCGGAGCCCAAGGGCCCGACGCAGGAGGGGCATTCCTCGGCAAAGCAGTACTAGCGGCAGATCCTGCACTGCTTCATCTGCTTTTCATGGGGGTCGGAAGCTGCGACGGCCCCTCACCCCCCGAAACGTACGCTGGCTGAACAGAGACCAAGGCAGCCTAACCACAAGGAAACTGTGCCACACAATTGGCAGGCCCTGCCGCGAACCATTACCACGCGGCGGGACCAAGCACCCCCCACCAAGCACAAACCCCGCCACAAAAATGCTCCCCCAGTGAGAGAAAGGCCGCTGGTAGAGCCCTAAATCTTACTGCTCAGCTCCAACTGCTTCTCTGTTTTTCTTGGTTTTTTTATAACTTTACTAAACACAAAGAAGCTTTCCTCTCCTAAGGCTGAGGGGAGCTGTCCAGCTCAGGCCATCCTGAAGTACAAGAAGAGGCAGAGTCCAAAAGCAGCTGACCAGAGCCTAAGCGGCCTCGTGGACCACCACGGACCACACTGGAGCGAGTATACAAAAATGTCACCAACCTCCAGCTCGTCCACCTCAACCAAACAGGGAAGGGTTCTTCCCGGGAACCCTGCCCCTGGGAGGAAGGCTCTTAAGTAAAAAGAAAAAGGAAAGAAAAAAGAAATGGGCACACTACAGAACTGCAGGTGTATGCACCAGCCACCATCTGCTGGTGACAGAGAAATACTGAGGAACTGCAAGTGGTACCAGGGATTATGAATCAGTGTCAGTTAAACTTTCTCTGTCTCCATCTGCTGTCAGGGCTGCATAAACCCAGGAGTCTGGACTGATCTGGGTACGTACAGGGAACATTAATTTTTTGAAAATAATTCTCAGGGAGGTCGATATTCAGCACCACTTAGCAGGATAAGTTTGAACTTATGGGCATTGAGCGGATAACTATTTATCCGCTATCAGAACAAGAAGCTGAATCAATGATAAAAAATATAAACCCTGCTCCACATAAAATCGATACAATACCAACAACTGAGATAAAAAAGATTACCAATGTAGTAACCCCAACACTAACTAATATCATAAACCTATCCCTAACTGAAGGATTAATGCCAGATACACTAAAAGGGGCAATCATTAAACCAATCATCAAAAAGAAAAACAGTGACCCACTAATCCTCATTAACTACCGCCCAGTCTCAAACCTCCCATTATTAGCAAAATTAATAGAGAAAACAGTACAGAAACAGCTAGCTGAACACCTAGACAATAATAATATACCGTACCCATCACAACACGGCTTCCGAAAACACTACAGCACTGAGACATTACTTCTCTCTCTAACAGACTACATACTAAGAGGTTTTGATAACAGTAAACATTACATCCTTATAATGCTTGACTTATCTGCAGCCTTTGATACAGTAAACCACAGAATACTACTAAAAAGACTTGAAGAAATTGGATTATGTGACAAAACAATAAACTGGTTCAGATCCTACCTAAACAACAGGTTCTTTCAAGTCCAGATAAAAAACTCATTATTAGAAAAATTTAAACTTGAAACAGAAGTACCTCAGGGTTCAGCGCTGTCTGCTACCCTCTTTAACATATATATGCTACCCTTATGTCATCTGCTGGCAGACCTAGGGATAATACATTACATTTACGCAGATGACATTCAATTAATTCTACCAATAGACGACACAATTGAAAAAACATTAAGTCTAGCCAACATGTACCTAGACATAATTAAACAACTACTAAACCAAATGGAACTGGTCATCAACATTGACAAAACTGAATTCCTTCACCTAGAGAGAAAACATACTGAAATCATTCAAACACCAATAACCCTAAGAAATAACAAAAAAATTGAGCTAGCCGAAAAAGTAAGGAATCTGGGAGTAATAATGGACCCAGAAATCAACCTGAAGCAACACATCTCTATAAAAGTAAGAGAAGGCTACGCAAAACTTATGGTCCTCAGAAGACTGAAACCATTACTCACACCCGCCCACTTCAGAACAGTATTGCAAACACTTATCTTTTCCAGCACTGACTACTGCAATGCACTCTTACTAGGACTCCCAAGCACATCGATAAGACCACTCCAGATACTTCAAAATACTGCAGCCATAATACTGACGGGAAAAAAGAGGAGGGACCATATAACCGAAACTCTAGCAGACTTACTGTTACGCTTGGGCTCCGGACAGGAGTCGTGCACACCACCCAGCAGGGTGGCTCCAGGTGGAGAGAGACAGGAAGCTCGAACAGAGTCAGGTACCAGGCTGGGTCAGGGCAGGCAGCAAGAATCAGAGTCAAGTTCAGGCTGGGTCAGGGCAGGCGGCAAGTGGCAGTGTCAAGTACAGGCTGGGTCAGGGCAGGCGGCAGTCAGCAGTGTCTGGGTCCAGGCTGGGTCAGGGCACAGCAAGCAGGGCAGGGCAGGTCAGAAGACCCGTAGGCCACACACACACACACACGGAAGGCCCGTAGGCCACACACCAATAGCGGGGCAAGGCAGGTCAGAAGGCCCGTAGGCCACACACACACACACGGAAGGCCCGTAGGCCACACACCAATAGCGGGGCAAGGCAGGTCAGAAGGCCCGTAGGCCACACACACACACACGGAAGGCCCGTAGGCCACACACCAATAGCGGGGCAAGGCAGGTCAGAAGGCCCGTAGGCCACACACACACACACGGAAGGCCCGTAGGCCACACACCAATAGCGGGGCAAGGCAGGTCAGAAGGCCCGTAGGCCACACACACACACACGGAAGGCCCGTAGGCCAGGTATGGAAATCAAGGAAGAAGGCCCAAAGGCCATGCAAGGCAAGGATAGGCCCGAAGGCCGCACAAGGCAAGGCAAGGCAAGGCAAGGATAGGCCCGAAGGCCACGCAAGGCAAGGCAAGGATAGGCCCGAAGGCCACGCAAGGCAAGGCAAGGATAGGCCCGAAGGCCACGCAAGGCAGGCTAGAGCAGGGAGCCCAGGTGAGCTCGATGCCGAAGCACCGAGGCAACTGTCAGGCAGGGTTAAGAGGGCACACCCAGAGCATAGAGTGGACATAGGAGATGGACTGGGCCTGTCAGGAAAGCCAGCACTAGAGGGGCCCCTGGTGGTGAGGCGGTAGCACAGCAGCCACAGCCGTAACACTTACATTGTTACCCATCGAATACAGGATAAAATACAAGGCCTTATGTACCATATACAAACTAATATATGATAAAGAAGCAGACTGGCTAAACACAGCCTTACGAGTACACGTTCCACAAAGAAACCTCCGCTCAGCAAACAAAGCACTACTAACAATCCCTTCAGTAAAGTCAGCAAAATTAACCCAAGTGAGAGAAAGGGCTTTATCATTGGCTGGGCCCATACTATGGAACACGATGCCCCCTGAACTCAGATTACAGAATAATCTCAAAACTTTTAAGAAAAATTTAAAAACATGGCTCTTTAAAAAAGCCTTCACTAAAGAGTGTGGAGGGTAGAGAATGAAAGTACAGAGTAATGCAGATGAGAATGAATTTACTCAATCCTACATTTAAGAAGTAATATCTCAAAGAGATAGTAACTCAATAATATACCTGGACTTGACCAACATTACTCAAATAATGATTTTATTTATGAAATTGTAACCGAACTTTATTGGCACCTGTTAGAATGTACGATATCCTATATTTACTAACCTTAGTCTATGTGCCTATTTGTAAACCGTTGTGATGGTATATAACTTAGCGACGGTATAGAAACATTTTTAAATAAATAAATAAATACATAAATAAATAAAATAGTTATCCAGTTATGTGGGGGACAGGATGGGGGCGTTCCAGGACATGGCTGCTTAACCAGCTAACTTAGCCAGATTATTGATATTATGCCTTATCCAGCTAGGTTAACTGGATAAGTCAGACCTGTGATGGAGCTTATCCAGCTAAGTTTTAGATAGCTGGCTATATTTAGTGCAACTGTGGTTAGCAATGTAGCACTTCTAAATAACATGTTGGCAGTCATATTAATGCCAGATCTATACTGGCATGCAGTTAAGGTTTATATAAAGGAAGGTGGAGAGGAGAAACAGGAACCTGGTACCCATTTTTACGTCACCTTTCTGGCATTCTTTCCATGCATCTTTCCTTGTCTTCTCATAATGTGTATTCAGCCAGGTGAGAATAACTCGTTCTGATGTGGAATAGATGTTGCTGGATAAAGGGTCAGACTTGATCCTTGGAATGCTCTGTGCACTTTCAAAATCAAATAGTTCAGTGCGGTTTTTAATTGGTGGCACACGTGATAGGACCAACACCTGAAAGGATAATAATTATCTGTTCAACTGTTTATCATGCTCAGAGCAAAGAAAGCTATTATATAAGTTAAGAAAAGAAACAAGTGGAGTTTTGAAATATTACAGACCATAATGAAAGCAGTAGCCTGTAAGCGGTTTGGCATGCAAGATCTATTTTTTATTCTTTACTCATTTTCATAATTAAACTTCGCAGTTCTCATATTCAATAATTCATGACACCACTCATGTCTAAATATTGACTCTAATCTTCATTAGCATGCGTTCTAATATGTTTCTGGGTGCTTATAGATAAAAGCTGCAATTATTAACTCATACTCCCTCTTTGCCATGTCATGCGTGTGGTGTAATCACCATGTGAAAACACCAGTACAGTGGGAGATTCTAAAATCTTTAAAATTAAAATACAAACCAACAGAATTAATTGTAAAACTCCTGTATTATCTTGTAAGATACATAGAGCTGAGCCTGGGAGACTTCTAAGGGATGAGCCAGAAAATGGAAAAAATCCTTTAGTATAGCTAGCTCACTGGGTACTAAAAGCAGGCATTCTTCTCTCAGAATCAGCACTAAACCAATGTGCCTCCACTGGTTGGAGCCGCTATCCTGCTGAGGGTGCCACTTTCCAGGTGATATATTAAGCTATGGCTATTACATATTCCAAGGCATTTTGTCCTAAGTAAGGTAGAGTTAATCTGATTTCCTGGCTAAATTTCAGCCAAGTTGTACAATTCAATTTCAAAAAAATTTCCATTGTAGGATATACATACATGCAAAAACATACCTATGTCATCACTATTGCATCTATAATTAAGTAACTACCTATACAGCATTTTGCTCAAGGATGCAATATTATTAATAGTATTATTAATAGTATTTCAATGTTTTTCTTCTATTCTGCAAACTTCAAAACAGCAATATAAAATGTACAGAAGTACAAAAAGATTTCCAAAATCTAGGCAAGATGAAAGACACACTGCAAAGACTATTGCCTTTTCAGAAGTATTACCTGTTTATGGAAAGGGAAATGAGAAGCTATGCCATATAAATAATTTCAATTCCTGGCTCAAAACCTGGTGTACAGAAAATGGTTTTGGATATATTGGAGGCTGGGGTTGTATACAGAGCAGTAAAAGGCTATATGGTAAGGATGGCCTACATTTGTCTGTAGCAGGAAGAAAGATGCTAAGTGAGAAATTCAGATCATATATTATCAGACATTTAAACTAAAGAATGAGGGTGGAAGGAAACTGACATGTCACCCCCAAGAAATAAAGGATGTGGGAGGAGAAAATCACAAAATCATTCAGCAGAAAAAAGCAAAAAAGATACACACAAAGTGCAATAAATCAAAGGAAAAATATTGGAAAGCTATGACTACAAATGCTCATAGTTTGGGCAATATAATCCCAGACCTGCAGGTCCTAATGGTGGAGGCATACTTGGACATTGTTGTTGTTATGGAGATATGGTTCAGGGATTCTCATGATTGGGATACGGCCACACCAGGATATAACTTGTTAAGGAAGGACAGAGAGGCCAGAAAAGGGGGAGGAGTAGCTCTTTATGTCAAAAACAATATCCAAGCAATGGAACTGCAAGGAAAATGGATTAGAGAGGAAACATTATCAGCTATCCTAAAAAAAGATGATGGTTCATCCATTTTTACTGATGTGGTTTACAGGCCTCCTACTCAAACGGAAGAACTGGATAGAGATCTGGTCAAAGACATCTAAAATGTGGGAAGGAAAGGAGAAGTGCTGATTGTTGGAGACTTTAATATGCCAGCCGAAGACTGGAGCATCCCTTCTGCAGAATCTACCAGAAGCAGAGACATAGTGAATGCCCTGCAAGGGGCTCTCTTGAAAACAAATGGTAATGTAATTCATGAAGGAGGGTGTTATGCTCAACCTAGTGCTCACTAACAGTGAGAATGTCTCTAATGTCTGGGTGAAAGCCCACTTCAGTACCAGTGATAATCAAACAGTAAGATTAGACATCGCAAATAAGATGCGGAGAAGTCACACAAAGACCCGAATTTTGCATTTCAAAAATAAAGACTTTGTCGAAATGGGGAAGTACCTAAAGGTAGAACTAGAAGACTGGGAGAAAATGGGAGAAGTGGAACAACAGTGAGTCAAACTAAAAGGCGCAATTACAAAAGCTACAAATCTATATGTTAAAAAAGTAAACAAAAGAAAGAAATAAGAAACCGATCTGGTTCTCAAGGGAGGTGGCTGACATAATAAAAGCAAAAAGAACAGCGTTCAAGAAATATAAATATCCCAAAAAGTGGAACACAAGGAAGAAAATCTGGAGAAACTGAGGGAGACAAAGAAAGTAATCAAGAAAGCAAAAATTCAGGCGGAAGAAAGGATAGCCAAAGAGGTAAAGCGAGGTGACAAAACATTTTTCAGATACATCAGAGAAAGGAGAAAGGTCCAAAGTGGTATAGTGAAATTGAAAGGTGACAAGGATCAATGAGTGGAGAGAGATGAAGAAATGGCAGAAATATTAAACAAATACTTCAGTTCGGTGTTCACTAAAGAAAACCCAGGAGAAGGACCTTCGCTAGTTAACAAGAATGTGGATGGGGGTAGAGTGGGTGAAACTCCATTTACAGAAGAAAATGTATGGGAGGAGCTAGGAAAACTGGAAGTGGACAAAGCCATGGGGGCCTGATGAGGTTCATCCCAGAATACTGAGGGAGCTCAGAGATGTGATAGCGGGTCTGGTGCGTGACCTGTTCAATAGATCCCTGAAAACAAGAGTGGTGTCGGGTTATTGGAGAAGAGCAGTGGTGGTCCTGCTTCACAAGAGTGGGAGCAGAGAGGAGGCGAGAAACTACAGGCTAGTTACTCTCACCTTGGTGGTGGGAAAATTATTGGAGACTCTGCTGAAGGAAAGTATAATGAACTATCTACAGGCAGGAGGATTGCTGGACTGAGGCAGCATGGATTCACCATAGGAAGGACCTGGCAGACAAATCTGATAGATTTTTTTGATTGGGTGACTAAAGAATTGGATCAAGGAAGAGCACTTGATGTGATCTACTTGGATTTCAGCAAAGCTTTTGATATGGTCCTGCATAGGAGGCTTGTGAATAGAATGAGAAGCTTGGGAGTGAGCGCCAAGGTGGTGATGTGGATTACAAACTGGATGACAGATAGAAGACAACTTGTGATGGTGAATGGAACCTACTCTGAAGAGAGAACAGTGTTAAGCGGAGTGCCGCAAGGATCTGTGTTGGGACCGGTCCTGTTCAATATTTTAATAGCGAAATTGCAGAAGGGATTGAAGGTAAAGTTTGCCTATTTGTGGATGATACTAAGATCTGAAACAGAGTGGACATGCTGGAAGGAGTAGAGAGAATGAGACGTGATTTAAGGAGGCTTGAACAGTGGTCAAAGATATGGCAGCTGGGATTCAATGCCAAGAAGTGCAGAATCATGCATCTGGGGTGTGGCAATCTGAAAAAAGCTGTATGTGATGGGGATGAAGGGCTGTTGTGCACAAAGCAAGCGAGGGAGCTTGAGGTGATAGTGGCTAGCAATCTGAAGATGGTGAAACAATGTGACAAGGCGATAGCTAAAGCAAGAAGAATGCTGGGCTGCATAGGGGGAGGAATAACCAGTAAGAAAATGGAGGTGATAATCCCCTTGTACAAGTTATTGATGAGGCCTCACTTGGAGTATTGTGTCAGTTCTGGAGACCATATCTCAACAGGGACAGAGAATGAATGGAGGCGGTCCAGAAAAGGGTGACAAAAATCAGGGGGGGGGGGGTGTCTCCATCAAATGAATTGAGGAGAGATTGAAGATCTTAAATATGTATACTCTGGAAGAGAGGAGGTGCAGGGGGGATATGATAAAGACCTTCAGATACATGTACGATTTTAATGATGCACAATCAACAAACCTTTTCCATTGGAAAGAAATCAAAAGAACTAGGGGGCATGTAATGAAACTCCAGGGAGGATGACTCAGAACCAATGTCAGGAAACATTTCTTCACGGTGATGGATGCCTGGAATGCCCTTCCAGAGGAGGTGGTGAAATCAGTGAAAGATTTCAAAGGGGCATGGAATAAACCCTGTGGATGCCTAAAGATTAGAGGATGGAAATGAAGAAAAGAGTGCATGGGGTAACTTGCTGGTGGGCAGTCACTATCCTTAACCAATAAGCCTGATACTTCTGATGCAACTCCAATATTGCTCTCTGTTTCAGCAGCAGATGTGTTGTGTCCGTCGGTGCCTGACGCCCTCTCTCCGCTCTCCTTACCTCTCTGGCGCCTCCCTCTCCGTCCGCGGGAAGACTGGCTACCGCGGTGTTCTCCTGCCACTTGTCCTCGGGCGTTCCCTAACCAGCTCGACGCTGCAATCGCCATGTTTCCTGGAGGCCTAGGGGAGCGCGCGCGGCGCGACCCTCACTGAAGTACCAGCATTGGCGTGAACCTCGGGGGCGTCCCCCGAAGATGACATCACCCGCTACGGATATTTAAGGTCTTAGAATTTGCTAACACATCGAGTTAGCAAGGGGTTTCGCTACCTAAGCTACTCAGCCTCTTCGGACTCACCAGAGGTACCCGCTCCTCGGGGACCTCGCTCTCTCCTTGTTTTTTCAGGTGACAGTCTGGAACCGGTACTCGCTCCTCAAGGTTCCTGATCCCAGACTTGCTTCGTATACTCCTCTGCCTGGAAGTCTTCACTACCAATTATATCAGCTACATCAGTGAGTTACCATCATTCTCTCTGAGCTTTCCCTGGAACCAGGTACTCGCTCCTCGAGGGCCTATACTTTTCAGCTCATGGGCTTCATTGGGACATTGTGTGAGTGTTACTATCTGCATACCCTGCCTACTTACTATATCTCAGTCTCTCTTCAGCTCAGCCTCCAGGGATCGCTGTTCCAGTATCTGAGGGACTACAGCCCAGCTAGGCTTACCAGCTCACTACTGCCATCTCTAGTGGTTCAGTATACTGTCTAATAAAGAACTAGTGTGTGTTTCTCTCCTAACTCTGAGCCTGACCGGTGGTTCCTCTCGGGATCATTCCCTGGGGACGTGTTCATCTGCCACTGGTCCAAGGATCCACCCTCAACTCTCATATATAACTACAAATCCCAAACGGATTGCTAACTACTATCTGATTGCTCCTCCCATCAAGAATCAGATTCAGAACAGATTGCTAACTCCCTAGTAAATCCAGAACAAGATGCAACTCCAACATTGCTCTCTGCTTCAACGGCAGGGAGGAAAGAGGAAAAGGGGAATTATATAGAAGATGGAAACGAAGAAAAGAGTGCATGGGGTAACTTGCTGGTATGGCGGTTATTACTCTTAACCAATAAGCCTTCATACTGTTGATGCAACTCCATCATTCTCTCTGCTTCAATGGCAAGAGGTGATGGGAATCAGACTCAAACAGCAAGCAACGCGGCTCCTGGCTTGATGGTCTGGGAGGCTGTTAGATATTGGGGGGAATTGTATGACGCAGCAGAAGTTGCCATGAGCTTGCTGGGCAGACTGAATGAACCATTTGGTCCTTTTCTGCTGTCATATCTATGTTTTTATGTTTCTATATTTCAATACCAAAACATTAAATGCATCAACAAAATGCATAAAACAGTTGGAAAGTGTATGGCACTTTACCTCCAGGAGGACCTATAGAGGGTTTACCAAAGCATAGAGAGAAAGCAGAGTTGCTTATCATAAAGTTCAGTGTGCTGTGGCAGTCAAAAAAGCAAACAGAATGTTAGGAATTATTAGGAGGGGAATGGTGAATAAAATGAAGAATATCATAATGCCTCTGTATCGCTCCATGGTGAGACTGCACCATGAGTACTGTGTACAATTCTGGTCACCGCATCTAAAAAAAGATATAGTTGTAGTGGAGAAGGTACAGAGAAGGATGACCAAAATGACAAAGGAGATGGAACAGCTCCCCTATGAGGAAAGACTAAAGAGGTTAGGGCTGTTCAGCTTGGAGAAGAGATGGCTGAGGGGGGGATATGATAGAGGTCTTTAAAATCGTGAGAGGTCTAGAACGGATAAATGTGAATCGGTTATTTACTCTTTCGGATATAAGAAGGACTAGGGGGCACTCCATGAAGTTAGCAATTAGCATATTTAAAACTAATCGGAGAAAGCGCAGTTGATTACCTGTAACAGGTGTTCTTCTAGGACAACAGGATGTTAGTTCTCACATGTGAGTGACATCATCTGATGGAGCCCAGCACAGAAAACTTTTGTCAAAGTTTCTAGAAGCTTTGATTAGTACACTGAGCATGCCCAGCAAGCCACTATCTACATGTCCACACGAGGTCCACATTCAGTCTCGTAACATAGATAAACAATACAAGCGAAAAAAAATAAAACAACAAACCGGAAGGAGAACCCAACTCCGCGGGGTGGCGGGCTGGATTCCTAAGGACTAATATCCTGCTGTCTTAGGAGAACACCTGTTACAAGTAAACATTTGTGCTTTCTCCTAGGACAAGCAAGATGGTAGTCCTCACATGTGAGTGAATACCAAGCTCCAGGCTGTCTCCATTAACAGGTGAGACCAATAGGTGCAAACAGGCACAACACAACTGTGGCCCCACTTCAACCAGGGCTGCTAGGCAGGAAGAGATGAGTTCAATCTTGAAAAAAAAATGTGCAGGACGGACTGACCAAAGGCACTGTCCTGTACCCATCTTTGCCTAAGGAGTAGTGAGCCACAAACATGTGAAGAGAACTCCATGTTGTGGCACGGCAAATTTCTACAATAGGGACAGCTCGGAGATGAGCCACCAATGTTGCCATGGCCCACATAGAGTGAGTTTTGATTCGGCTTGTCACCTGAAGGCCTGTTTGTGCATAGCAGAAGGCAATGCAATCCGCCAGCCAGTTGGATAGAGTCTGTTTACCCACTGCCACTCCCAGCCTATTGGTATCAAATGACACAAAGAGCTGAGTGGACTGCCTGTGACCGGCTGTGCGTTCTAAACAGAAAGCCAAGGCCCTCTTACAGTCCAAAGTATGAAGGGCCTGTTCCCCTGGATGGGAATGAGGCCTGGAAAAGAAGGTGGGTAAGACAATGGACTGATGTGGAAATCAGTCACAGCCTTAGGTAGGAACTTAGGGGGTGTACGCAAGATCACACAATCATGAAAAAAAAAACCTCGTACAGGACGGGTACATAACCAAGGCCTGAAGCTCACTGACTCTGTGAACCGAAGTAACCGCCATTAGGAAAATAACTTTCCAGGTGAGGAACTTCAGGTCGCAGGAACGCAACAGCTCGAAGGGAGGACTTATGAGCCATGCCAGGACAATTTTGAGGTCCTAGGATACAACAGGAGGCTGAAGAGGGGGCTTCAACTGGAGCAGGCCCCTCATACATGACCCACTAAAGGCTGCACCAATATGGGTGTGCCAGCGACACGCCAATGGTAGCACTAACAGCACTAAGATGGACCCTGACTGAGCTGGTTTGAAGCCCAGACACGGAAAGGTACCACAAGTAGTCCAACAGCCTGGGAAAGGGGCATGTGAATGGATCCAAGTCATGAGCCTTCCTCTCACTGGGGGATCCGGCATCAGGGGTATGCTCGGCTGACTCGTGCTCCCTCACTGCCAGTCAAAAGCCTGTGGATGGGGCTTGTGGGGGCAGGTTGAGGCCTGGGTGCTCGCTGCTGACGAGAGCGGCCCCTGGAGCTACTGTGCGGCGTGCGAGCTCAAAAGGCTGGAAGATAATATTTCCTCTGCCTGTAAAAGGACTTCCAGGAACTTGGCCTGGAAGACTTCCTGGTAGAAGAAGGAGCGTCAGAAGCACTAGCGGAGAACTGTTGTAGGGTTTCATGGTGGTCCTTCAAATGAGTCACTGCATCCCAGATCTTATCCCCAAAGAGTTTGTCTCCTGTGCAGGGGAGGTCAGCTAGCGTCTCCTGTACTTCTGGACGGAGGTCAGAGGCCCTGAGCCAGGCTATTATATGGGCACCGAAGCCCACATTGGCTACCTGGGCCGCGGTCTCAAACACATCGTAGATGGACCTCACCTCGTGTTTGTCAGTCTCGAAACCTAGCAGGGCAATTGCTGAGAACGACTCCTGTTGCTGCTGCGGCAGGCTCTCTGCGAGGTCCTGGACTCGTTTCCAAAGTTTCTGGTTGTACTGGGTCATATACAACTGGTAGGCGGCAATGCAGGTTTTCTGCGCAGAGCATCGAGTTCCCTATGATCTCGCCCCAGAAGAGCAGAGGCGTGGGTACAGGAGTGCCTGGCCATTTTCAGGGCGGACTCCACTACCACCCACTGGTGGGGAGGTGCTGCCATTCCAATCCCACAGCCTGCTATACCAAATAGGTGGTATCCGCCTTCCTATTGACAGGAGAAATGGAGATCTGGTGCTCCCACATCCAAAGGAGACGGTCCTTAAAGATGTCATGGATGGGAATCGCCACGATCTCCTTAGGGGCGTTGACAAACTGGAGGACTTCCAGCATCTTATGTTGCAATTCTTCCTCTGTAAGCAGATACATAGTAACATAGTAACGACTTCAGAAAAAGACCAAATGGTCTATCCAGTCTGCCCAGCAAGCTTCGCATGGTAGTAAATGCCGCTCTGTGCAGGTTACTCCCATGATTCTGTTAAGGGTAGTAATTGCCGCTCCGTGCAGGTTTCCCCCAGGCCCACTACCCCCATGCTTCTTTTCATTCATTCCCATCCTCTAGCCTTTCGGGATCCACAGTGTTTATCCCATGCCCCTTTGAAATCCTTCACAGTTTTAGTCTTCACCACTTCCTCCGGAAGGTCATTCCAGGCAGAAGAAATATTTTCTGATATTGATTCTAAGACTTCTTCCCTGGAGTTTTAAATCGTGACCCCTAGTTCTACTAAATTGTTTCCAATGGAATAGGTCTGTTGTTGACCATGGATCATTAAAACCTTTCAAGTTTCTGAAGGTCTGTATCATATCACTCCTGCTCCTCCTCTCCTAAAGGGTATACATTCAGGTTCTTCAACCTCTCCTCATATGTCATTTGATGGAGACCACCCACCATTTTGGTTGCCCTTCTCTGGAACACCTCCATCCTGTCTCTGTCCTGTTTGATATATGGTCTCCAGAACTGAACACAGTACTCCAGGTGAAGCCTCACCAAGGAGCTGTACAAAGGAATTATCACTTCCCTTTTCTTACTAGATATTCCTCTCTCTATGCAGCCCATAATTCTTCTGGCTTTAGCTTTCGTCCTGTCACATTGCTTTGCCGACTTCAGGTTGTTACACACTTGTTGCAGATCATCTGCAAATAGACAAACTTTATCTTCTATCCCTTCCGCAAAGTCGCTCACAAAGATGTTGAACAGAACCGGTCCCAACACCGATCCCTGTGGCACTCCACTTAACACCATTTTCTCTTCAGAGTAGGTTCCATTTACCATCACACATTGTCTTCTATCCGTCAACCAGTTTGTAATCCACGTCACCACCATGGAGCTCACTCCCAAGCTTCTCATTCTGTTGATGAGTCTTCTATGTGGGACCGTATCAAAAGCTTTACTAAAATTCAAGTAAATTACATCGAGTGCTCTTCCCTGATCCAGTTCTCTAGTCACCTAATCAAAGAAATCTATCAGATTTGTCTGACAGGACCTTCCTCTGGTGAATCCATGCTGCCTCTGATCAAGCAAACCACTGTATTGTAGATAGTTCACTATCCTTTCCTTCAGCATAATCTCCATTAATTTTCCCATCACCAAGGTGATGCTAACCGGCCTGTAGTTTCCAGCCTCTTCTCTGCTCCCACTCTTGTGGAGCGGGACCACCACCGCTCTTCTCCCGTCACTAGGCACCACACCCTTATCCAGGGATCTATTGAACATGTCACACAGCGGACACACCAGCACATCTCTGAGCTCCCTCAGTATTCTGGGATAAACCTCATTAGGCTCCATGGTTTTGTCCACTTTTAGTTTTCCTAGCTCTTCCCATACATTCTCTTCCGTAAATGGAGTTTCGTCTACTCCACCTCCTTCTACAGTTATGTTAACAAGTGACAGTCCTGGGTCTTCCTTAGTGAATACTGAACTGAAGTATTTGCTTAATATTGCCAACATTTCTTTGTCTCTCTCCACCCATTGATCCCTATCACCTTATCACCTATACCACTATGGACCTTTCTCCTTTCTCTGATGAATCTGAAAAATGTTTTGTCACCTCTCTTTACCTCCTTGGCAATCCTTTCCTCCGCCTGACTTTTTGCTTTCTTGATTACTTTTTTCATCTCCCTCAGTTTTGCCAGATAATCCTCCCTGTGTTCCACTTTTTGGGATTCTTTATTTTTCTTAAACATTGCTTCTTTTGCTTTTATTACATCAGCCACCTCCTTTGTGAACCAGATTGGTTTCTTATTTCTCTTACTTTTGTTTACTTTTCTAACATATAGATTTGTTGTTTTTGTAATTGCTCTTTTTAGTTTGGCCCACTGTTGTTCCACCTCTCCCATTTTTTCATAGTCTTCAAGTTCCACCTCCAGGAATTTTCCCATTTCGGCAAAGTCCTGATTTTTAAACTGCAAAACTCGGGTCTTTGTGTGACTTCTCCATAACCTATTTGCAATATCAAACCATCCCGTTTGATGATCACTGGTGCTGAGGTGGGCACCCACCCAGACATTAGAGACATTATCTCCATTAGTGAGCACTAAGTTGAGTATAACTCCCTCCCTCATGAGTTCCATTACCATTTGTTTGAACAAAGCCCCTTGCAGGGCATCCACTATCTCTCTACTTCTGTTAGATTCTGCTGCAGGGATTCTCCAGTACACGTCTGGCAGATTAAAGTCTACAACAATCAATACATCTCCCTTCCTTCCCACCTTTTGTATGTCTTCTATCAGCTCTTTGTCTAGTTCTTCTGTTTGAGCAGGAGGCCTAAAAACCACTCCGGTAAAAATGGATGCATGATCCTCTTTTTTTAGGACGCCCATAATGCTTCTTCTCTACCCACAAATCCTTGCAGTTCAGTTGCTTGGATATTGTTTTTAACATAAAGAGCTATTCCTCCCCCTTTTCTGTCCTCTCTATCCTTCCTTAACAAGTTATAAGCCAGTATGCCCGTATCCCGATCATGAGATTCCATGAACCAATGTCTCCGTAACAGCAACAACATCTAAGTCCACCTCCAACCTTAAGGCTTGCACGTCTGGGATTTTATTGCCCAGACTGTGAGCCCTTGTGCTTATAGCTCTCCAGTTTTGACTGTTCTGTTTACTGCTTTTCTTATACTTGGTTTTTGCCTTATTCAGCTGACCTTTGTTATCCCCTTCATCCTTCTCCTTTATTTTTGTATTTGGTTTTGTTTTTGTTTTTGTTGTTCAGTGATGACGTTCCACTCTCCTCCTGTCACCCCCATTGTTTAGATTAAATGCCTTATGGCATAGGATTTGAATTTATCCCTTAGTATCCTTTTTCCTGCCACAGACAGATGTAAGCCATCTTTGACATAGAGACCTTTTCTATTCCATAAATTGCCCAGCCTCCAGTATATCCAAAACTGTGTTCCTTGCACCAAGTTTTGAGCCATATTTTGAATTTATGTATATTGCTTAGTCTCTCTTTCCCCTTTCCATGAACAGGTAAGACGTCTGGAAAGGCAATAGTCTTCGCCAAGTGACTAACCTGCTTCGCCAGAGACTGGAAATCTCTCTGTACCACTTGGATACTGTTTCTAGCAAGGTCATTGGTTCCTAGATGGATGATAATATCAACTTCATAGTCCTTGCCTTCTTCTTTGATTGTATTGACTATTTGAATAGCATTTTAACGGCCGAAGATCCTGGAAAGCTTTTGACTATAGAGTTCCCCTCGAAAAGAGTTCCCAAATTGGTCTTACTCTACCAGAGCGCTATTGTTTGTATTCTGGAATTTTTGCATGTACTGGGTTTCTTCCTTCTTGTCAAATTGCTCTTCAATCTCCATCACTTTAGCTTCTTCATTATGTAGTACAGAGAAGAAATTTTGTATTTGTGTCACTTGAGAGGGCGTGTGTCTCCTCATCGCAGGTCTTACTCTACCAGAGCGCACAGTAATCCATTTGTCCCTGGCTTGCTGTATGCTACTTGTAAGTGGGAGGGGACATATGGACTTCAGACCTCTGATGTTACGGGAGCCGGCTGCAGAGGGCAGCAACCAGCCCCTTGCACCTACCGGCAGTGCAGTGCCCCCTTCGCTGGACCTGGGAGTCTCGTGGCGGCGGTTTCTCATCACCGGCACATCCCACCAAACTGCCTCGCTGCCTGGCCTCCCTCACTGATGCCGCATCGTGGCCTGGACACAGCCGTGTAGCACTCGGGCCTCCCAGCCTCCTACGTGCGTGTGCCACGTGTCCCTATTTAAAGGGACCTCTGTTGGAGGAGTCAGGGCCTCCCCTTCCAGGTCCCAGACTATTTAAGGCATGGCCTGCTCCTCAGACCTTGCCTTGGCTACTTGGTTCCTGCGTCCTGTCTTGGAAGCCTGTTCCTGCGTTTCTGCACTTCTTTGTGGTTCTGGTTCCTGCCTAGACCCTTGCCTGCCTGACTACGAGATTCGCCACCTGCCAAGACCCTTGCCTGCCTGACTATGAGATTTCCTGCCTGCCAAGACCCTTGCCTGCCTGACGAGATTCGTCACCTGCCAAGACCTTTGCCTGCCTGACTATGAGATTCGCCTTCTGCTTGGACTTGAGCTGATACCTGACCTCCAGCTTGACCCCTGAGACCCCATAAAAATCCAGCCGGCCCCGGTACCCAAGGGCTCAACCTGAGGGGAATGAGGGCTGGTATTGGTGAAGCCCCAGCGGGGTCTCAAGCCTCCTCCAGCCTCACCTGCCAATGGTGGGAACCCGTGGGGCTCCTCCCCACTGGTGGTACCAACTCCCCTTGGCCCAGGGATCCACGCCCGTAACATCTGAAGGATGAGTATCTTTGGGTCACATGTCTTGTCCTACTTATGCCTACTGTAAACCACTTTTTCATGGGCTTTTCAGTTCTCCTTGGTAATGCTGAAACAGTTCTTGATTTATACTGTAGAGTGGGAGTTGATTCCTTGTTAGTTTCTGATATTTTCTTTATTGCAGCTAATTCAGCTTTAAGGTGAACCAATTCCTTTTTCATGGAAAAGAGTTTTGAACATGGGGCATGGGGACTGGTTACACGGCTGCTCGATGCACCGTAGAGCTCTGAGCACCTCGGTCTGCAACCTGCGGTCCAACTCCTCTTGAAAGTCCAGTGAGGTCAGGACTGAGCGAGGGGGACAAGGTGTCACTGGCTCTTCCTCGGTTCTCCAAGGAGGCATGGTGCCCGGCACTGGTATCGGTGGGGAATGACTGGACTACCGGGTATGTCAGACAATGGGGCCTCCAAATTAGAAGGGGATATCCTTGGCCATGGCCCTGACGAACCCCGCAAAGGAAAGATCCTCTGGGGGAGACAGATGCCGTTCCTCTGGTGGGGAAGGCTTGGAGAGGGGGGTCATCCGAGTAGTCGGACGAAGACTCCGAGGAATCGTCCCACCCACGGGTCATAGGGTCCTTCCTCCTCACTAAGGCCATCACGGCGCAGGCAAGGCCTGTGGGGGAGACCAGCCTTGGGCTCCGAGGGCTTTGGAGGCACTGAGGGCAACACAGGATTCGATGGTTCCCCTGGCATTGGGGGACCAAGTGCCGTGGGATGCCGGAGGGCCTGGGCAAAGGTTCGGGGAACCGAGGCCTTGGGAATGTGGCACCAGCCGTGTCTTCCTCCTCGGAAGATCCGATGATAGGGATTGCTCCTGAGGGGGGGCATCGGTGGCTGCTGGGGAACCAAAGATCCCTTGGACACTGGCTGCATCAGTAGGGCACCTAACAGGATGTCCAGACGCTCAAGCAGAGGTGCCAGAATAGACAGCAGAAGCTCCAGCACCGGCAAGAGGACCGGTGTCACAGGCTGCTCGATGCTCCATAGAGCTCTGAGCACCGGTGTCAATGCTTGTGGGATCTCCCACGGTGCTCGGCCCAGTCCTTCCCCGGCGCCAATGAAGAGGAGGATCCCGATGTCCTGGAAACCAGTGAGATCACAGAAGACTACTCACCATTCCCTCAATCGTTCGAAGACGCAGAAGGAGGAGTAGCGAGAGGGAGCATATCGAACGGCTCCCGAAGACCCCCCGTCGTCCATGACTCCGACACAGGTGTGGATGAAGCCAACTTTTTAGAACTAAAATGTTTCTCCATCTTGTTGAGGCATGACAGACGGCCTTTGGGGGTCATCTGGTCACATAGCTGACACCCTCAGACATTGTGCAAAGCCTCTAGGCAGAGGATGCAAACCTCATGCGGATCCATGATGGTCATGATCCGCGGGCACTGAGGGCACTGATGAAAGCCAGACAACGCCATGACATAAAAATACCCGACATGCGGTCGATGACCAGTGGCCACCGGATAGTGGGATGCTGGGAATCGAAAACGGAGAAGCAAAAAGGAAGCACCAACCATGAAGAGGGACCCGACAATGGAACAGAGGAAATATCACTTTTTAAGTAAAAAAGGCAACAGTGAAGCAGAGCTCCACAAACCGTGAGGCAACTGACCGCGGAAAAAGAGAGACTGAAGGGGAACCTCACATGGATGCGTGGATAGTGGAATGCTGGGCATGCTCAGTGTGCTATTCAAAGCTTCTAAAAACTTTGACAAAAGTTTTCAGTGCTGGGCTCCATTGGATGATGTCACCCACATGTGAGGACTACCTTCCTGCTTGTCCTAGGAGAAAATTCTTTTTCACTCAATGTACAATTAAGCTCTGGAATTTGTTGCCAGAAGAAGTGGCAACAAATTGGAGGAAAAGTCATTAATTGCTATTAATCAAGTTGACTTAAGGAATAGCCACTGCTATTAATGGCAATAGGAGCATGGGACCTACTTAGTGTTTTGGAACTTGCCAGGTACTTGTAGCCTGGATTGGCCACTGTTGGAAACAGGATGCTGGGCTTGAAGACCCTTGGTCTGACCCAATATGGAAATTTCTTATATTCTTAATAGATGTTCACCGAGAACAGCAGGATGTTATTCCTCACACTGGGTGAAATCTTCAGATGGAGCCCCGACAGAGAAAACTTATGTCAAAGTTTCTAGAATTTTGACTTGCCACACTGGGCATGCCCTATACCACAGGTCCATGTGGGGTCCCTCTTCAGTCTTATAACACAGAATTATAAAGGAATCAACAAATAGGAGACACCCAACTCTGTGGGGTGGCGAGCAGGTTTAGTGAGGGCTATCAACTTCCTGTCCTTGGAGAACACTTGTTACAAGTAAGCAACTCTGCTTTCTCCGAGGACAAGCAAGATGATAGTCCTCACACATGGGTGAATGCCTAGCTACAGCCTCCTCCCCAACATAAAAGGGGACCAACAGACACCCAAACCAGGTGCCAATGGGCACAACAACAATGGTGCTGTTGGTAATAGAGGGGGAGACAGCCTGAACCCAAACAAAGGGCCCAAGGCGGGAGAGAGTTGAGTTCTACACCTCAGATTCCGAATGAAGGACTGGCCAAACCTAAGAACATAAGAAATTCCCATACTGGGTCAGACCAAGGGTCCACCAAGCCCAGCATCCTGTTTCCAACAGTGGCCAATCCAGGCTACAAGTACCTGGCAAGTACCAAAACACTAAGTAGATCCCATGCTCCTGATGCTATTAATAACAGTGGCTATTCCCTAATTCAACTTGATTAATAGCAGTTAATGGACTTCTCCTCCAAGAACTTATCCAAACCTTTTTTAAACCCATCTACACTAACTGCACTAACCATATCTTCTGGCAACAAATTCCAGAGCTTAACTGTACGTTGAGTGAAAAAGAATTTTCTCCGATTAGTTTTAAATCTGCTACTTGCTAACTTCATGGAGTGCCCCCTAGTCTGTTGTGAGGCCCGATCGCGACCACACGCGACCGGACCCCCCTACCTCCTCCATGAATCCAGTCCGGGGTCTCCCTCACGGCGGTCCGCGGCGCACGGGCCGCGGCGCGACGGCATCAACTCTCCAGAGAGCAGTGTCAGGGAAGCTTCGGCTGGCCCCGCCTCTTAAAGGGGCCGGGATGCAGAATCGAGGCTGGCCCCGGAAGATGACGTCATCGGGGAGGGAGATTTAAACTCCCTCAGTGAAGGTTTGGACGCCTTCACAACAGGTCTCTGTGGTTGGTTGTTTTCCTTGCTCTTCATTGTTTCCTGGTTTGACCTTGGACTGTTTCGGATTTCGCTGTTTGCCGTCTGCCTCGACCCCTGATTGGATTTTGGACCTTGCTGAGTTGTTTGCCGCCTGCCTCGACCCCTAATTGGATTTTGGACCTTGCTGAGTTTGCCTGCCGCCTGCCTTGACCCTTGCCTGGTATCTGGACTGAGTTTGCCTGCCGCCTGCCTTGACCCTTGCCTGGTATCTGGACTGAGTTTGCCTGCCGCCTGCCTCGAGCCTTGCCTGGTATCTGGACTGAGTTTGCCTGCCTGTCTCTGGCCGGAACCCGGATTGCGTAGTGGCCCAGCTGAGGTCACCGTGTGGGTTGGCCGTACTACGGGATTTCCACCTTCCAGAGGTGAAGTTCACCTAGGTACCGCAGGTGGGTGTTCTCTCGTCCCGGGTCAAGGGTCCACTATCATAACATAGTCCTTCTATTATTCGAAAGAGTAAATAACCCATTCACATTTACCCATTCTAGACCTCTCATGATTTTAAAGACTTCTATCATATCCCCCCTCAGCTGTCTCTTCTCCAAGCTGTTGCATCAGCCATCCCTATCCAAGCAATAGTGAGATGAATGTGTGGAGAGAACTCCACTTCACAGCCTTGAAGATCTCCTCCACAGGAACCGCTCGCAAGTGGGCCACCAATGTTTCCATGGCTTGAACAGAATGAGCCTTGACATGACCCCCAAGATGCATTCCCGCCTGGGCAAAACAGAAGGAGATGCAATCCTCTAGCCAATTTGATAGTGTCTGTTTAGCAATGGGAATGCCAACCTATTCCTATCAAAAGAAACAAAAAGTTGGGTGGACTGTCATGGGCTTCTGTCTGCTCCAGATAGAAGGCTAAGGCTCACTTGCAGTCCAAACCTTGCAGGGCTCATTCACCTTGGTGCGAATGGGGTCTGGGAAAGAATGTTGGCAGGATGATGGACTGTTTAAGATGGAAGTCCGTCTCTACCTTAGGAAGAAAATTAGGGTGTGTACGCAAGACCATCCTGTCATGATAAAACTTAGTGTAAGGTGGATAAGTCACTAAGGCCTGGAGCTCGCTGTCCCTGCATGCTGAGGTGACTGCCACCAAAAATATGACCTTCCAGATCAGGTACTTCAGGTCACAGGTGAGCAGCAGCTCAAAAGGAGCTTTCATCAGCTGGGCTAATACCACAATGAGGTCCCAAGACACAGCGGGAGGCCTTAGGGGAGGCCTCAATTGAAGCAGGCCCCTCATGAATCATACAACTTTAGGCTGTACAGAGATGGACATACCATCTATACTATGGTGGTATGCGCCAATTGCACTGAGATGTACTCTAACAGAGTTGGTTTTTAAACCAGCTTCCAACAGGTGTAGAAGGTAATCAAGTAGTTCTTGTGTGGGGCAGGAGAATGGATAGAAGGCCTTCTGCTCACACCACATGGAAAATCTCTTCCACTTCAGTCCATAGTACTTTCTAGTGGAAGGCTTTCTAGAAGCCACAGGACCCGAGACACATCCTATTGTTCCATAATTAACCTCTCAACATGCAGGCTGTGAGCAACAGGGCCTAGAGATTGGGATGTCACAACCTGCCTTGATCTTGCATGATGAGATCTGGGGAAGGCCTCAGACTGATCGGTCTCCGGATGGACAACTCCCATAGGAGTGGAAACCAGACATGTCTCGGCCAATAAGGGACTATGAAGACCATAGTACCCTTGTTCTTGTGAAGCTTCATGAGAATCTTTGCCACTGAGGGAATTGGAAAATACACATACAGAAGACAAGGGCAAAGGCATCTAAAGGAAAATTAGTTTCTTACCTGATAATTTTCGTTCCTGTAGTACCAAGGATCAGTCCAGGACACCTGGGTTGTGACTCCGCACCAGTAGATGGAGACAGACTAAAACTTGTGGGCGGAGCATATATGCCCCTGTGCCAGTCACAGCCCCTCAGTCATACGTAATGTCAAAGTAGAACACAACCAGAGAACTAAACTAGCTAGAAACCGCTAATAGAACGGGGAAAACACCCCTCCTGGAAACAGACTCTCCAACTGAGAGAGCTAAACAAGCGGAACAAAATAATTCAGAACAAAGAGCGGACTCTCCATTACTTCAGCGTAGCACTGCGGGCGGGATCCTGGACTGATCCTTGGTACTACAGGAACGAAAATTATCAGGTAAGAAACTAATTTTCCTTTCCCTGTACGTACCAGGATCAGACCAGGACACCTGGGATGTACCAGAGCTAAATTACCGAGGGTGGGAAGCAGAGAGTCCCGCTCGGAGTACCCTCTCTCCAAATCCCCCGGAATCGGTAGCCCGGACATCCAACCGGTACTGCCTGATAAAGGGATGGAACGACTTCCAGGTAGCCGCCCTGCAAATCTCTTGAGGCGATACCGGAGAAGCCTCCGCCCAAGATGCCGCCTGCGCACGAGTCGAGTGAGCCCTCAGGCCCACGAGAAGCGGTTTTCCCCGCACCCAGTACGCCGAACCAATGGCCTCCTTAAGCCACCGGGCGATCGTTGTGCGAGACGCTGCGGCCCCTTTCTTAGGACCAGAGAACAGGACAAACAGATGATCTGTGACCCGAAAAGGATTAGTGACCTCCAGATATCGGAGGAGGGACCTCCGCACGTCAAGCTTCCGCAATTCTCTCGCTTCCGGAACAGAGAACTCCCCGCCCGCCAAAGCGGGCAGTTCCACCGATTGATTCATATGAAAAGAAGACACCACTTTCGGTAGGAAGGAAGGAACTGTGCGCAAAGAAACTCCGGAATCGGAAATACGCAAAAGGGGTTCCCTACAGGACCGGGCCTGCAACTCGGAAACACGCCGTGCTGAGGCGATCGCTACCAAGAACGCCGTCTTAAGAGTGAGATCCTTAAGAGTCGCGCATTTCAAGAGCTCAATAGGCGCCGTGCATAGGGAGGAGAGAACCCAGTTGAGGTTCCAAGCCGGACAAGGAAGCCGCAAGGGAGGACGAAGGCGTTTGGCACCCCGGAGGAAGCGAGCAATGTCCGGGTGGAGCGCTAGGGACGTACCACGGACCGTACCCCGCAAACAACCGAGCGCTGCCACTTGAACCCGAAGGGAACTGGACGCCAGGCCTTTGGCCAGACCAGCCTGGAGGAACGCCAGAATGTCGGAGACGGAAGCCGAAGTGGGGTCCACCCCACGCTGCACGCACCAGTCCTCAAAGACCACCCAGACACGGACATACGCCAGACGGGGCCCTGATGGAGCAGGCCCGCCATTCCGTGAAACCGAAGGGGCGCCGTTACCGCCAGCTGGGCGAGGTCTGCGAACCACGGCCGGCGTGGCCACTCCGGTGCCACCAAGACTACCTTGGCCGGGTGCAATTCTATGCGCCGTAGAATCTTGCCGATCATCGGCCACGGGGGAAACACGTAGAGCAGCACATCCGTCGGCCAGGGAAGCACCAACGCATCGACGCCTTCTGCCCCCCGTTCTCGACATTGACTGTAAAATCGCGGGGCCTTCGCGTTGTGCCTCGTGGCCATCAGATCCATGTGGGGCACCCCCCACGTTTTGCAAATGAGCAGAAAAGCTTCGTCCCCCAACTCCCACTCTCCGGGATCCAGACGATGACGGCTGAGAAAATCCGCCTGCACGTTGTCGACTCCCGCAATGTGAGACGCCGCTATGTTGCTGAGATGTAGCTCCGACCAGGCCATCAAGCGCTGAGCCTCCTCCGCCACCTGGGGCTCCTTGTCCCGCCCTGGCGGTTGAGGTATGCCACTGTGGTCGCATTGTCCGACAACACTCGAACTGCCTTCCCCCGCAGCAATGGCAGGAAGGCTTGCAGGGCCAGATGGACCGCTCTGGTCTCTAGGCGATTGATAGACCACTGGGCTTGCGACACGGACCATAGGCCTTGGACCGAGCTCCCCAGGCAGACCGCTCCCCAACCGAAGAGGCTGGCATCCGTGGTCACCACTGTCCAGTTGGGCACCTGAAGAGAGACCCCAGATGACAGATGCTTGGGATCCAGCCACCAGGACACCTGGGATGTACCAGCAGGCTGGACCTCGCGTGTCCCTTGAGTGGAAGCGGCAGATGGAATTCCTCCGAGACCAGCTTCCAGCGGGATAGTAAGGATGACTGTAATGGACGCAGATGAGCGAATGCCCAGGGAACCAGCGCCAGCGTTGAAGCCATAGACCCTAGGACCGTAAGGTAGTCGCAGACCCGCGGTTGGCGGAGAGACAATAAGCGACGTACTTGAGCTTGCAGTTTGCACCTCCGTTAGTGTGACAGGAACACCTTGCCCTGCTTCGTGTCGAAAAGAGCTCCCAGATATTCCAAGGTCCGTGTGGGTGTCAGATGACTCTTGCTGAAGCTGACCACCCATCCTAGGGACTGCCGAAGGTGGAGGGCCCTGGCTACCGCCATCCGACACTGATCCTCGGACTTTGCCCGAATCAACCAATCGTCCAGGTAAGGATGGACCAGGAGACCTTCTCGGCGCAGCTGCGCCGCCACCACGACCATCACCTTCGAGAATGTACGTGGGGCCGTCGCAAGCCCGAACGGGAGCGCTCGGAACTGGTAATGCCGCCCTAGAACGCAGAACCTGAGGAAGCGTTGGAACGATGGATGAATGCCTATGTGAAGATATGCCTCCGTGAGATCCAGGGAGGCTAGGAACTCGCCGGGCCTTACCGCGGCGATGACTGAACGAATCGCCTCCATTTTGAAGTGAGGAATCCGAAGGCATCTGTTCACCCCTTGAGATCCAGAATGGGTCTGGACGTGCCGTCTTTCTTTGGGACGATGAAGTAGATGGAGTAACGGCCCTTGCCATGTTGGCTGACCGGGACTGGGGAAATAGCTCCCAAGCCTTCTAAGCGTTGGATGGTGTCGAGCACCGCCACCTTCTTCTCGGGAGCTTCGCAAGGCGAGACCAGGAACTTGTCCGCTGGGGTGTGAGCAAAATCTAACGCGTAGCCGAGTCCTATGACCGTGAGGACCCACTGGTCCGACGTTACACCGGCCCATCTCTCGTAAAATGACATCAACCGTGCCCCGCCGTTGGGAACGGCGTGCCGAGGCTGCGGCGAGAGATGGGCCGACCCCCTTTCATTGCGAAGACTTGGGCGCCGTGATTGCCAGGGCACCTCCTTGTCTACCGAAGCGCCTACCTCGAAAGGACTGTTGCTGCCACTGCGGAGTACGGGAGGAGGAAGACCTATACGAGTGCCCGGACAACCTTTGAGGACGCGACCTCCTGGGACCCCGAAAATGAGATCTGGCCGAAAACGAGGACCTTGCCCAGGATCTATCCTCGGGAAGCTAGAAGGCCCTGTTTTCCCCCAGGAAAATCATTAACTCGTCCAATTCCTTGCCAAACAGCAAATTCCCTTGAATGGTAGTGCCCCGAAATGAGCCTTGGAAGAACCATCCGCCGCCCAGTTGCGCAATCACAAAAGTCGGCGTGCCGAGACAGCTGCTACCATGGACCTAGCCGACGTGCGCAGCAAATCGTGCAGCGCATCCGCGCCATATGCTATTGCAGCTTCCAAACGATCTGCCTGCGCTGCCTCGTCTGCGGATAAATCCGCATTGGCTTGAAGAACCTGGGCTCAGCGCAGACTGGCCCGCATAGCAAAATTCGTGCAGATGGCGGCCTGCACTCCCAGCGCGGAAACCTCGAAATCTTCTTGAGCTGCACTTCCAGCTTCCTGTCCTGAAGGTCCTTGAGAGCTGCCGCGTCCGTGACCGGAATGGTAGATCTCTTTGTTACCGCGGAGACCGCTGAGTCCACCTTGGGGAATATGAGAAGGTCCAGCGCATCCTCCGGAAGCGGGTAAAGCTTGTCCATGGCCTTACTGACCTTCAAACCTAACTCCGGGGTGTCCCATTCCCGGAACAGAATATTCGTCGAGGAGAAATGAAACGGGAAAGCCACTGCCGGACCCGAGAGACCTAACAAGACCGGATCCATGTTTGCTTCCTGACGGACTACCACCGGAGGAGCCTCTATTCCCAGCTCCTGGAGAATGGCCGGAATTAAGGGTGGCAGTTCCTCCCTGCGGAAGAGCCGGACCACCTTGGGATCATCTCCTTCCACTGCTTGGGATCCCTTTCCGGCGCCTGGCTGAGCGGATTCATCCGTCCCATCTCCGTCGGCCCCTATCAGGGGCTTCTCAGGGGAATCAGAGTCCACCCCAGGGGGGGAATCGGAATCGGCTTCCTGTGGGACGCCACGAGGAAGCCGCGTACTTCGGGAAGGGCCCTGGGACCTCTCCGCAGCGCCCTTAGGATTGCATGACGTCTTCCCTGGGGGGGCCTTGCGGGGTCCCCCCCGGCCGCGCTTACTGCGCTTACACTTTAGGACTTTGCGCCACAACAGCGCCAAATCCTCCGAAAAGGACCCCGAGGCTGAGGAATCATCCTCTGAAACCCCCGGGGACCGAGGGTCCCCCGAGGGGACCCCCCCTGTATCAACCCGCTGAGGAGAAAGCGCGGGAGGCAGGCCCGAGGCTCCTGCCGTTTCCCGCGCCATTTCACGGTCCGAGGCCAAAATGGCCGCCACTCCCGCGCTCAGCGGGAAAAAGTCTTGGGGCCGCTCTGTCGAGCCCCCCCCCCCTGCGCGGCGGCGGCGATCGTGCGCTGCGGGATCAAGCCCCCCGAGGCGCCCCGGACGACCCCTCTCCGCCCGGGAGCAGGCCGCACACAGACCACCGCGGGAAAGCCGCGTGCGCGCCGAGCCGCAGGCCCTACAGGCCGAGCCACGAGGCATGCCGACGAGCCGCGGCGAAGAGCGCAACGGGAGAAAATTAAATTTAGCGAAACCGGCCCCCCCCGGCCTCCCCCTGCCAGCGGCGCCCCCCCCCGGAGACCCCATGGAGCGGCGACGCAAAGCAGCAGAGAGCTGAAGCCAGAGAGAACCGAAAACAAAAGTAAAACTTTTTTTTTTTTTTTTTTTACAACCAACGCTTGTCGCTGTCCACGGTCCTGGAGCCCTAGTCCAGCAGGGGTGAGTGAACCGGGCTCCCCGGTGTCACCCCTGACGCTGCTACTGGGAAAGCCGGGTCCTCGACCCTAGCAGCGGCCTCAACCAGGGGGGGGTAGTCCCCTCAGGACCTCACAACCCCCCTGGGAGACAGGGCGGACGGGACCTCAGGGACAATTTAACAAAAATCAAAAATCCCAATTAAAAACACTAAACTGGCCTAAAACCAAGAAAAAGAAAGAACCGACCCTGACGGAGTACCAGAACCAGGGCAGGAAGGAGCTGTGACCGCACCTGCACCATCTACTGGAGACAGAGTAAGACTGGGGGGCTGTGACTGGCACAGGGGCATATATGCTCCGCCCACAAGTTTTAGTCTGTCTCCATCTACTGGTACGGAGTCACAACCCAGGTGTCCTGGACTGATCCTGGTACGTACAGGGAAGACTGGTTTGCCATCTATCCTTTATAGGCAGCAGAACCAAGGCACCTTTCTGTTGCAAGGGGATGTGAAGAGATCCATGTCCAGGCTCCCCCAGAGGCATAATATCTGATTTGCAATCCCTGGTCCAGGGACCACTTGTGGGGTCTGAAGGCTAACACATTCTTTCTCACAGCCAGGTACATGGCCCTGAGCACCATCTTCTAGGACAGGGGCCATGACCAGATCTGAACCTGAACTGCTTCCTGACACAGGAGGTACGAGCTCTTACCTCCCTGCTTGTTGATATACCACATCGTCACCTGGTTGTTGGTTTGGATCAGGTCAACTTTGTTGGACAACCAAGCTCTGAAAGCCCAAAGCGCGTACCTGATTGCCCAGAGCTGCAAGGAATTGATTTGGCAACAACTTTACTGGGCAGACCACAGACCTAAGCTCCCCATTCCAGGGTGGATGCATCTGTGGTTAGGACAATTTGGGTAGAAGGACTTCGGAATGAGATCCTCTGTTCCAGATCTGGAAGTACCCACCACCAGGACAAAGAGTCCCAGAGGGACGAGGTGACTTGGATGCGATCCTGGAGATTCTGTGTAGCCTGGCACCACTGTGACCTCAAGGTCCATTGGGCCCTACGCATGTGTAATCGTGCCAAGGGAGTGACATGGACGGTTGCGGCCATATGGCCCAACAACCTCAACATGTGCCACGCTGACACCTGCTGGCTCTGCTGAATCTCTGCTACAATGGTAATCAAAGTGATGGCTCTTTGACGGTGCAGGAAGGCCTTGGCCTGAGCCATGTCTTAGAAGGGCTCCTATGAAGTCCAATTGAAGAGATGGACTGAGATGGGTAATTGATGCTGAACCCTAGTGACTCCAACACATGGATGGTCAAGCGCAAGGACCTGACAGCCTCTTTCTGAGATGTGCTCTTAAACAGTCAATCATCCAGATAAGGGAAAATATGCACCCTCAGCCTGTGGAGTTGCGCCACCATAACGGCCAAGCATTTTGTGAAGACCTGTGGGGCTGATACTAACCCGAATGGCAACACCTGATATTGGAAGTACTGTTTTCCCACCATGAATCAAAGATAGTTCTGGTCACTTGGGAAGACCTCAATGTATGTGTACATGTCTTTCAGATCGAGGGAGCATAGCCAGTCCCCTTTCTGTAAAAGAGGGATCAATATGCCCAGGAAAACCATCTTGAACTTTTCTTTTTAGATAAATCTGTTCAAGGCCCTTAAGTCTAGGAGGGAACACAGTCCTCCTGTTTTTTATGGAATCAGGAAGTACCTAGAGTAAAATCCTCACCTTCTTTACCCAGGTGGAACAGGCTCAACTACTCTGGTCGTTATGAGGGAGGAGAATTCCGTTAGTAGTACCTCCTGATGCCCTACCAGCCCCCAAAATAGGCTTGGAGGGCAATTTGGCGGGACACCCAATAAGTTCAATCAGTACCTCTGACAGACGATGGAAAGAGGTACCGATTATACTGGGCCACTGGTTTGCAAAGAAACGTAGCCTGCCCCCAACCGGCAGAGTCTTCGCCCTGGGTATGGGTAACTGGACTATGTTCCCTACAACCCAGTCAAGATCCCATCCCTGGAGTTGACTGAGGCACCGGCTGGGCCTTGGGAGCTTTCTGCTGCCTGGAACAGCCACGGGAGCCCTGATGCTGCTGACGGGAGCAAGGGGACGGAGGATAGTACTTCCTCTGGTGAAAGAAAGATTTCTTTTACCCCGATCTCACTGACCTCCTAGCCTAGGAGTGCTGGTGGAGAGTTGGAGGGTTTCATATTGGTCCCAAAGCTGGGCCAACGCATCCCTCACCCTATCTCTGAAGAGCATGGCACATCAATGAGTCTTTCCTGTACCTCTGGTTAGAGATCTGAGGCCCACAGCCATGTCATTCTGTGGCTGCCTATTCCCACTGCAGAATCTCGATGCCATCTCAAAAACATTGTAGATTGCTCAGACCTCATGTTTCCCACACTCCAGGCTCTTGTGCAACAGCGACATGATGGTGTCCTGCTGCTGCTGAGACAGTTACTTGGCCACCACCTGCACCAGCTTCCAGATGTCCCGTAAGTACTGGCTTATGTAGAGCTGGTAGGAAGGTATGGAGGCAATGAGCATGGACCCCTGGAAAACCTTTCTTCCAAGAGCGTCCATCGCTCTGTGATCCTTCCATGGGGGCGCCAAGGAATGGGTCCGAGACAGCTTGGCTCTCTTAAGAGCAGATTTGACTACCACTGATTGGTGGGGAAGCTGTCACTTATCGAATCCAGGAGCCTTCTGTACAAGGTAAACCCTGTCAGCCTTCTTATTCACAGGAGACACTGTGAGGGGGCATTCCCATATCCTCAGCAGTAACTCCTTAAGCATATAGAGCATCAGGACTGCCACAATCTCTTTAGGAGGCTCCACAAACTGGAGGATTTCAAGTATTTTGTGCCTGGCATCCTCCTCTGTCAATAACTGAAATGGGATGGCTTCTGCCATCACCCTCACAAATCCTGAGAAGGTTAAGTCCTCAGGTGGAGACTTTCTTTGTTTTCTGGAGAAGGTTTGGAGGGGAGACCCTCAGAGCCATTTGAGAAGGACTCCATGGTGTCATTTGCCCAGGGGTCATAGGGGCCCTCATCCTCAATAAAACCAATAGGGGATGGGACCCTAGGTCCTTGGTCTTCGTCCAGTGGTGCAGGCATCGGCAAAGCTGGATGAGGGGCTGCAGGCCTCAGCGTCTCAGCCAGCCTAAGTGGAGCTTCCTCCTTCAAGGAACCAGCAATGACCACTGTATCAGCAAGGGGAGGTGGCGGTGCCCCAATGGGCACCACCACCAGCCCAGGAACCAACACCAGTTGAGTCAGTAACACTCCGATGAGCACATGCAGCTTCTCCAACAGTAGCTCTAAAACGGATGGTGCTGGCTGGTGCTGCTGGTGCTGCCGGTGCCTTGGAACTGATGTTCTGCATCGCCCACTCAACTGCCTGTTGAACTTGCCACTCAAGCTCCTCCTCAAACATTGCTGATGCCAACCCCAACTGGGAAGAAGCAGGGGTTGCCAGATCCTCTTCAGAACTGAGAGGAGTATTGGTGACTGGCATCAGGACTAGTGAAGACCGTTGCAGACCCTTGGCACCAATGGAGGACTGGCACATCCCTGTGACCAGCACCGTGCATCAACGGGGACCAATGCTGATGCTTATTTGGCTTCCCTTGATGCTCAGCACTGTCTTTCCCCAGTGTTGAGGCTGATGACGAGGAACCCAACATCCTCGGCCTGGAGGACCCGATGGTGGCCGGTCTCCGGCACCCCTAGCAGTCAATGGCACTGATGATCCTGCCAATATTGATGGTTCGCTGTCCATTGGTGCAGCTCTGTGGTCCTTCGATGCCGATGCCAATGGCTTGGTCTTCTCCAGCCCCAAAGAGTTGATCCAATTTAGTGAGCCAAAGATGACATCCCTTCAGGATCATCTGGCCGTATTTGTGGCAACCCCAGACGTCATGCGATGCCCCCAGGTAGAGGATACATTCATCATGGGGTCCGTGATGGACATGGTTCTCGGACACTGAGGACATCGTTTGAAACCATGAGTGGCCATGACAGGATGAAATAAATAGGAAGCACAATCAAAATCGATGGCAGCGGGCATTGAAGGCCAGCAGGCACTGAGGCACCGCTGCTGAAGGGAATCGACCGTCAAAGGAAACTTACCAATAAATGACAAAAACGAGGAGGACCGAGAGGAACCCAGTGTCGAAGGCAGGTGAAAAAAAAGTCATGAAAAAGCAAAAAATGGAAAAGTTTTTCAAAACAGGTCAAAAAGGCCGAAAGTGAGCTCACCAACCATGATGCTGCAGCTCCGCAGAAAAAGAAAGACTGAAGAGGAACCCTGCATGGACACGTGGTATAGGCATGCTGGTCTTGCCAGTGTGGCAAGTGAAAGTTTTAGAAACTATGACATGTTTTCCATGTCAGGGCTCCATCTGATGATGTCACCCATGTGTGAGGACTTCCATCCTTCTTGCCCTCTGTGAAAATAAGATCATGTTTGGAAAAACCTGATGGGATCTGTGGTCTTCAGGAATTATAAACTAAGAAGCTAGCTGTAGCTAATTAGGGATAATTGCAACTGGATTGTAAAAAAATCAAACTTCCATACATACCTAGGGAGGAACACTGCTGGAACAACATCAAGGAGACAGAGCTCTGAGTGTGGCTCTCTAAAGGTTTCCTTCACCGATTGGATTTGATCTACTTAAAGGGAGCTGGAGCTGGGTAAGTGAGCAGATTAGCATAGCAAGGCTGGGTTTCATCACTGAAAGCACAGGTTAACTGTGCTTGTATCTTGCTTGAAATGTCTACTCACCTAATCCACTGAACTGAGTAATGAACTATAAGATCTTTTTATTATTTTTATTTTTAAAAATTGCTTACTTATTCTATCCACCATTCTAGACTCAACACCAAAGGTTTGGACTTTCAAGTTGGAATAAAGTGCACAGACTGTACCTACATGTCACATCTCATGTCTGGGGAAGGAAAATCCTAGCACCTTCTCCAAGACCATACTAAGAAGGAGCATAACTGTAGGAACATGCGAGTTTGCTAATGACATGACTGGTGGTATTACAGTCAAACAGCAACTCATAAGGCAACAAGGCTCCTCATATGCATGAAAAGCAATTAGCAGCAGCAAAAAGGAGGTGATTGATCATTGCTGATTATGTGCTGAGTTTCACCCCTCTGGCACAATATATCATTCTGCCAAGTTTTCACTGGTTTACTTATTCCAAATTAACACATTACTTAAATTCTTACATTTGTTTTCTGACAAAATGAGGTTGAGAAGAAGGTTAAATGGCTTGGTATCATTCTTAGCCAAAACTCTCTGATCACTCAGGCAACCTGTTACTATGAATATAACATAAAATGGTGATTTAATATTCAATGAACCTTATGCAGCTACTCTGACTCTTCCATATCCACTAACAAGTGAATATCCTGCTAGTATGGCACCAGTAACTGCACTCGCCAGAGAAAAATATCAAGCCACACAGCAGCACCAATGTTTTTAAGTACTGAAACACTAATTAGAGAAATAAAAATGGGCAAAATTATCCACAACACATCTCTGCTCCTATTTTTCCAATAAATGCTGGAATACTTAAAAACAGTGCTGTTCCTGTGTGTATTGATTTCTTTATCAGTGAGTGCATTGCTTCCTGGTAATATGTAATATGCATGGAAATGTGATTTTAAAGATCCCTGCCAATCTGACAAAAAAGATAGAAATGTTTATTTTTTTATTTTTTTATTTAAAAACTTTTCTATACCGTCGTATAGTAGAGCACCATCACAACGGTTTACAGTTAGGCACAAATATGTTAAACTTTCATTTGTTTAAATATTGGAATTTGATTTCTTAGATGCCTTACTGTCTAAAATTCTGTAATACTGAATGGAAGATTATTCAGTGTTCTTTCCCCATGCAGTGAAATAACAGTCAAAATACATTTTCAATACTTAAACTATGGTTTCTCTCCACTGAATAGTGAGATTTGCTCTAACTGCAAAATAGTGCATAAAACAAGACACGCCAAGTATTATAATGCTGTTCAGTTAAACTTATTCTGAATATACAATATAACCAAAGCCCATTCTGAAATATTGCAGAGAAGTATTGGTATTTGAGATAGGCTGCATTACCATGTGGCACAGTCTTGGTGACACTGCAGTGATCTGAAGTCATACCTCTTTGGCACTTACTCTATGACACCTCAGAAGCTGAGAGTTTAGCCAGGTTAATATTTGGATGGAGCACTGGGTGCTACAGGAGATGGTATCTGTGGCTCAGAGCTGGGGGGAAGGGCACTTTTCCCTCTGAGCTACAAAGGAATTGATGTCCCAGCCTGGTGCTAAAAGGTGAGTTTGTGCAACTGCTGTCTTTCAAAAGAGACATTAACCACCAGGCCACAGCGTTTAGGTTTATGACATCTGAGTTTTGATTTCCCACCTGATGAGGCTGCTCAGTTCTTGACATTCTCTAGAGGTAGTGTACTTGGGGTCAGGGAGGGAAGAAAGGTGGTTGCTGGACAATTAACACTGTTGAGAGTTTACCTTCTCTCAGGTGTCCCTCCAGTCCTGGGCCAATGAGAGTTACTATAGCGGCTTAGGCAATCTGATTAGGGAGGGGTGGGAGTGGCAGAGAACACAAACTACGTGTCCAGGTAGGATGGAATAAAAAAGCTTATAAGAAGAAAGCAAATGTTGCTTACCTGATGTAACAGGTGTTCTCACAGGACAGCAGGATGTTAGTCCTCACAAATGGGTGACATCGAGGATGGAGCCCTGTACGGAAAACTTTTCTGTCAAAGTTTCAACAAGCTTTGACTGACACTGGCACACTGGGTGCACTGAGCATGCCCAGCCTGCAATTATCCCTGTGAGCCACAGGTGTCTCCCTCAGTCTCGTCTTATAGCTAAAAAGCGCAAGCGAAACTAAAATAAAAGTATACAGACCCAACTCCGCGGGGTGGCGGGCGGGTTTCGTGAGGACTAACATCCTGCTGTCCTGTGAGAACACCTGTTACATCAGGTAAGCAACATTTGCTTTCTCACAGGACAAGCAGGATGGTAGTCCTCACAAATGGGTGAGTACCGAGCTGAGGATGCCCGGGAATGCACCAGATACACCGCAGATGCGCAAAGGCGTAACGACTGAGGTGGAAATGGGAACGGAGGGCATCCGCAACACCATAATGGGTTCGTGGAAGGATGTTGGGTAGTGAATTGAAAAAAGTAAGAGTAGGCGGACTGGCCAAACATGGAGCATGCCGGCTAGTCAATGTAAGCAATAATAGGCTGCAAAAGTATGGAGAGGACTCCAGGCTGCAACCTGATAAAAAAGTACAAGCAGCAGTAACCAAAGGGAAGCTGTTAAGGCTAAGACGGACACAACAGTATGTGGATACCCACAGTGTTGTAGTGAAATGTCTGCTTGTTGGTAGGAAAGGAAATATAGACCACTTAATCAGAAGGATTAGGTCTGTGTGGCCACTGGAAGTAGCAGCTTGACCCTTGCATGAAGGAAAGAGTCAAGTGGAATTCACATGGAATGCAGTGCAATGTAGATAGAATGTAAGCGCAGCATTACTGTCCAGGAATGTGGAAAACCCAGTCTCTCCCTAGGGCGAGAGAGAGAGGTTAGGAAAAATTAATAGAGTATTTCCTGAGGAAAGGAGATACAACATCTACCTGAAAAGGATAGAAAGTTGAATGCGTAGAACTACTCAGTGGCAGAGGAACGGAGTCAGGTGAGTATGAAAAGAGTGCATAACTCACGGACCCTGCTGGCAGGAATGACATTAAGAGGGAAAGAAGTTCCCTTGCCAAACTGTGGAAGAGAGGAATGGAAAGGCTCAAACGTAGAATGTATGAGACTTATAAGGAGAATATATATGTTCATTCCGTGATTAGAGAAATAGAGGCGGCTTGATCAGTGGATAATCCATGGTAAGCCGACTCAGAGAGGATTACCGAAAACGGGAACCCAACTCCCAAAACGATACACCTCCTAAGAGAAAGGTGTATCTATGTGGAGGATGTCTGGAGAACAGAATCCGAGGGAGTAAGAAAAAATGGTGGAAAAGTAAAAGGGGTAATACCTCTTTTTTTTTTTTTTTTTTTTTTTAGCACCAGGAGGTAAAGCCTGCCATATTAAACGGCAAGATTTATGTTTAGAAGGTTTTGTGACGCTACCAGAACCTAAGAACATCAGTAAGTCTATGATTTGGGACTGACTGGTGAGGGAATAAAAGGTTACTGATATGATGGATTGAGAAGTATGGGAAGCATACTGATCTCAGTCAGGGAGTGGGGAAAAGAATACTGAACCCCATCCCAGTTCAACATTAGAAGAATGCTGGCTACGAGAGGCAGCAGAAGAGATATATTGAAGAGGCCTTTGATGGAAGAAAAGGCATCTAAGGGAACGCATAGGAAACATGTGCAGGGAGCAGAACCTGTGCATCGTATGGAATGATGCAGACGCCGAGGAAAGTTTAGTTAAACTCAGCGTTAAAAGATTTGCCCTGTACACATGTAATTGAGACCATTCGAGAGGATAGAACCTACGTGGAGAAGGTCAGATAGAGCGTTCATTAAATCTCTTAGATATGTGGCCCAAGGACGCATGAAGTGAACAAGGGCCAAGGGTAGAGCTGCGCAGCTGTCTAGCAGAGCAGCTAAGAGGTAATGCGTGCTTATGAGTTGGAAAGCACATTGTCCCTATGCTGTCTGTCTGTATGCACAAAGAATTGTTGCAAAAGCAGTATTGGAAGGCATAAGGGCATAACTCATGGGTGCAACGTCCAGGAAGTTTATGAGAAACTATGCTGGAGTGCAATAGATGCATAATGGGTTGACAGCTTTCAGGAGAAACTTTATAACCCTAAGGAATTGCGAGCATGAGTCGAAGGAGACTAGGTCCTAGTTCGAACTGGGATAAGAATCAGGGACGAAAGCAATGAAACCACTTAGGTCCATTGAGTATAGAATGTCACTGAATATAACCCATAGCAGTTTTGAATTATGAGAAAAATGCATAGTGGGAAGAAACCCCATAGCCCAACCATGAAAAGTTGAAAGGCTGAGGTTATGGAAAATATGCGCAGGGACATATAACAATGTATCAGAATGTCTGTGCGCATGCTGGACAAGAGGGTCTTAAGACTGTGGTGTCCAGAAGTGTTACAGAAGGGATTTATGGCAGTGATAGTAATCCCAGTTAGTAAATGTATAGTGAGTCCTGAAAAAAGTGAGAGCTCCTTGCATGTACTGAAAGTGGTTAGCAGTAGTCTATGCAAGGAAAGTGAATGATGTTACACTCCGCAGAGAAAACAGCATTCACCAACAGTGATGCAAGAGACAGTTCACTTACCGAAGCTGGTGCCAGCGGCAGAGCTTGGGGTTGTAATGTTGACTCACCATAAAGCACATAGAAACATTAAAATAATGTACTTACTGCAGTATGGAGTGATGGTAACCAAAGATACCATTGTACCTGTGACGTCTAAAGAAAGTTGGATTTTCTTAGGTCCAGGATGTGCGGAGAGTAACTATTTTCTGTTAAAAGAAAGAATAGTGCAATTAAAACTCCCCAACCCCCCTCCCTTCTCCCCTCTGCACTTCGTAGCGCCTGGGGGAGTGTACCGGGACTTTGGTACAAGGTGGGGTGGCCGCTCTGATATCTGACCAGATGGGAGACCAGGAGGTGTCCCAATGGAGGATATCATGTAGGCTCCTGCAGGTGTGTGAGCGGTAAGTGGTACCCGCATTTCTGTATGCTGTACAAGGAGACACTGAGACCTGTGGCCAGGCCTCAAGGTGGACTTGTACATGGGGCAATGGTTGCTGAATCTCATGTTTAGCAGATCAGCCAATGCAGCTGGACCTTGGTTGGGAGGGAACCAAGAGTCAGAGCATTGGTCGGCACAGGGACTTGTTACTGACAAGAGAAGAAGCCCTGCTGCAATCCCAAGAAGATAGAGGGGTTCTCCTGATATTGTGGCTAACATAGCTAACATAGCGATATGTGACACTAATACAGTTCTAAAAGGCACATGACCCAGAACTTTTCGAACCACGGTCCGAATGGGAGAACACAACTCTATGGGAATGCCGCCGAAGCGGGTACTTACCATCCGACGTGGATCGCCGCAAGACGAGCCGATGAAGATTGTTGACTCCGACGGTCTCCGGAGTCCTCGAGGGTAAGGCCGGGGACGTAAACGTCCATCTCGCTCTGAAACCCGGTATGGTGGCACAGGTACAGAGGAGACAGGCCAGGCGTGAGTGGCGTTTAGACTGCTAAGTGTAACAGATGGCCATAGTCCCACACCACTTGACGGTGGGGCACGCCAGGAACAGAGGAGCCCTAACGGAACTCATGTTCCCTTCCCTCGTCACAGCGGCTCGATGTGTCGTGACGCCAATGCAGAAGCTGTCGGACCTGGATCCGGAAGTTCTGGATCACCAAGGACTGCCAAAACTGTAGGAACAGTGCTGATGGCAGTGGTGATGTCGCTCTGCCCGAGCGTTGTCCAGCCTGGAGAAGGATGGCACTGATGTGCTGGATGGCGTCAGCGGCGGACGATCACGATGTCGGCGATGATGGGTGCCACGGTGCTCGGCCCGGTCTTTCCCCAGCGCCGAGATGGAAGCCCTCGTCGTCCTGGAAGGCGATCGATGACGAACTGTCAGCACGCCTGCTCTGCTCCTGACACAATGGAGTGTCTTAAGCTAATACGGGGCTTAAAAAAGAACCCAAAGCGTGGAGCAATGTGAGGAGGCGAGGGTATTATGTGGCGGTGCTATGTCGGTATTGACGATATTGAAGGCAACCTAAGGGGCTTCGAGGATATCATCAAAATGGGTATGAAAAATCGTCGATGACTGGCCAGGAGAATGATGACAGTGACGGGCACTGACAGCAGTGGCATAGGTATCTTTGAAACGATGTGGAATCGAATAATCGAAAAACATTGCCGTTATTGAAAAAGATACCGGCATCGACTGAGTCGAAGTCGAATCAATAGAGCGTCAAGGACACCGAAGGAAAACGGAGGTGTCGAGGGCATCGATGCATGGAGGCGGGCATTTATGCCGTTTGTGGCATGGCCACGGGCATCAACTATAGGGCCACAGACGTTGACGGTATCGATTTGGACAGACTCAGATTTCCAAGTGTACATGGCATCGGTGCCCCAGACACGTGTGTCGGTGGCATCGATATGGACACGTATGGAATCGATGGCATGGATCTCCCAGTCGATGAATTCCATCCCGGCATCAACGCCAGTCCTGGAATCGGCATGGGCATCGATGCCAGCCATAAGGCTGGCATTGGCATCAACGCCCATCCACGGAATCGAGCCGGCATGGATACCCACCGATGGGACCCACCTGGTCATCGAATTTCACCGATGGGAGCAGCCTGGCATCGACTGCCCTCGATGGATGCATTCTAACATAGATGCCCATGGATGAAACACCTGGGCATCGGTGTCCATCGATGCAAAAGGACCTGGCACCGATGCCATCGACGGACGGCCATCCGGCACCAATGCCATCGACTGACAAGCCGTCCGGCACCGATGTCCATCGATGGGGACCATCCGGCACCGATGTCCACCGATGGGGACCATCCGGCATCGATGCCCACCGACGAATCGATGTGGCACCGATGCCCACCGATGGAAAAGGGCTGGACATCGGTGGGGAGGATGGGGCATCGATGGCATCCCCAAAAGGGGGGGTGGCATCGATGAAGTGACCCTGGGATCGTTAAAAAGTGTCTCGGGCAGCGGTGGCGGCGACCCGAGTATGCATGGCAGTGACTAACAGCGTGTGCGTCAATGGCATGCATCCGGGTAGGGACGGCACCGAGGAAGCCCAAGGAAAAAAAACAGTGCGTAGGAGGAAAAAGCCTGGTAGCACTGAAAAGCAAAAAACATGGATAAAGGCATCAGGGCACCGTGGGGGGAGGGGCGCTGATGACATATAAAAGCCCAGGGCGGTTTAGGAGGGTCCCGGTGTAGCGATAGGGTATCGACTGCGTGAGGGTACCAGGGAACGAAGGACTTGAAGCTACAGAGGTCCTAAAGTTAAGGAAAAAATCCCTACCCCACTAGCATAAGCAAGCAGAGTGTCACAGAGATACTCGCAAGCTGTTTAAAGCTAACTGAAAAATGGGGGAAGGGAAGGCTTCAGTCAGTTAACAGCCTTAAGATAGTGACAGGAACCGACCGAAAAATAAGAATTAGTACTCACCGAGCGTCGTAAAAACGTACGCGGAGGGAGACCTGTGCAGGGAAAAGTGTTTTTTTGAAGTGAAAAGTTAAGTGTTTCCATGAGGTAATTAGTTAAAAAATCCTCACAGAGCTCCAACCGCTATGCTGACTGCAGAGCGGAAAAAAGAAGACTGAGGGAGACACCTGTGGCTCACAGGGATAATTGCAGGCTGGGCATGCTCAGTGCACCCAGTGTGCCAGTGTCAGTCAAAGCTTGTTGAAACTTTGACAGAAAAGTTTTCCGTACAGGGCTCCATCCTCGATGTCACCCATTTGTGAGGACTACCATCCTGCTTGTCCTGTGAGAACAATTTTTACAATTAAAATATGACATCAGATCTGCATAGGGGCCCAAGGCATATTTTGATTGGCTAGACATGCAGCGTATAATGTTATGGCTAAAATTCCAACAGCATGAATACTGAATAAATAGGTCACTCAGTCAGGAGGCTAGAGGCTGATAAAGCAAAGCCATACATTTAAAAAACAAATCAACAAAACACAATTCATTATTCTCTCTCGCCTAACACAGTGCAGTCAATGAACAAAATGAAAAAGGTGAACACTGCCGATGCTTGCAAAATGGTTTCCCTGCGTAGTGAGATAGCACGTACCTTATACACCTGGAGTAACACATCGGTCCACACACGTTTGCTGACAGATTCAAAGATGTGCTCGTCCATATCAATGAGAGCTCTTTCGTCACTGACGCTTGTGATCTTCATGTTAGTTTTCTGCAGTTCTTTTATTTCAACCTTTAGAAATAAAAAAAAACAAAATCTGGAGGTTTACAGAAGAACATACGGCAATGTGAACATTTAATCCAGTACAAATGGGATTCTATTTTTACAGGCAAAGCTGAAATTTCAATTTCATCTGGATTATTTTATCTGGAATAAAGATGCAGATAAGAGACATTGAGACATGAAATGGAAGCAGCAACTAAGCAGATTCAGGGAAACAGATTTAAAAGCCAGGGAAGGGACATACTGGAGGCAATTTTATAACAATATGTACAGGGAACCCATATAAACAGGTAAATGTAAGCACTCATACAAATCATGCGCACTTAGGTTTACCTGCACACTGGGCAGGCAATTTTGTAACAGGCTATGTCCATAGGTAGAGCAAAGTTTCACACACAGAAATGCCCCTGAAAATTACCCTCTTGAAGTTTAAGGAGGAAAATGAAGAACATGTTCAAAAAGGAAAACCCACATGATGAGAGGCTGATCTTTAAGCAGATAATTTTCAAAGTGCTTGGACTGGGACAAAGATGGCGCATGCTTTTTACCTCGGATATTCAGAATTTGTTAGTTAATCTATCTGGCTAACTCTGGCTGGTCTAAAGTTAGCCGGATATGTATATCCGGCTAACTTTAACATAGCCAGCTATATTCAGTGGCACTGAATATCCCGGTTAACTTAGCCAGATAGGTGTATCCAGCTAACTTAACAAGCACTCCATGACTGTCAGCCCCAGTGAGGGAGGGCAGTTCTTAAGTCAGTCATTTTATGTGTATAAATCACTATTTACCCACATAAATGGATCTGAAAATTGCCATCTGTATATCTTAAGATACAAAATTATGTGCAATATGTGCAAATATGTGCAAATATGTGCAATATGTGCAAATTATTTGCAATATGTGCAAAATTATGTGCAATAATCCCAGAAGAAGAAGCCCAGAACAAATCTACAGAGTTGGCTATCTTTTTTGATAACAAAATCAAAAACCTTCTTGCCCCCCTGGCTTCAACTAACATGGCTCCAAACCCTTCGCAACCATTAAGCCTCACAACTAATAACCCTCCACCAAATATCCACAGACCGTCACTAGAAATTCTTGAACAGACATCCTCCCTGGAAATTGAATCAATAATCAAGAAAATGAAACCTTCCACTCATCCTCTGAACCAAATACCGACCAAACTACTTCTCACCATCCCTAACACCATTGCTAAACCGCTGGCAGACATCATAAATTGCTCCCTCAATCAAGGATCGGTCCCGGACTCCTTAAAAATTGCTTCACTTAAACCCTTACTTAAAAAACCCAACCTGGACCCAGCCGACCCTGCAAACTTCCGCCCCATTGCAAACCTACCTTTTATAGCCAAGCTAATGGAAAAGCTTGTCAACATCCGACTCACAGACTACCTTGACTCCCACAATATTCTCTACCCCTCTCAATTCGGATTCAGGAAACGCCTAAACACAGAATCCCTCCTTCTTTCTCTAACGGACAACATCCTGATGGGCCTTGACAAGGGACAATCTTACCTGCTAGCCCTTCTCGACATCTCTGCCGCGTTCGACACGGTAAACCACACTATCCTCATAAACCGCTTAATGGAAATAGGCATATCCGGCTCTGCACTGCTCTGGTTCACATCCTTTCTGAACAACAGACACTACAAAGTCAAAATAAATGACAAAGAATCTCACTCCATTCCATCAAACCAAGGTGTACCTCAGGGTTCGTCTCTTTCCCCTACCCTGTTCAATATATATCTACTCCCTTTATGCCAGCTACTCAATAGTCTCAATCTCACCCACTTTATATACGCGGACGATGTACAAATCATAATCCCCATCTCAGACCCCATCTCTACTCTAAATTTCTGGAACAACTGCTTACACGCCATCAACCTTCTGCTCTCGAGTCTCAATTTGGTTCTAAATACTTCCAAAACGGAACTACTGGTTATCTCCCCTTGTGACAACAACCCCCTCGCAAATAATGCTAGCATCCCATTAGCAAACCAGGTCAGAGATCTTGGGGCCACCCTTGACTCTAGAATGAATTTCAAAAAATTCATTAACGCCACAACCAAAGAATGCTTCTTCAAGCTACAGGTCCTGAAGCAACTTAGACCGCTCTTACACTTCAAGGATTTCCGTTCGGTGCTTCAAGCCATACTGTTTTCAAAGATCGACTATTGTAACGCTCTATTACTTGGTCTGCCCGCTTCGTCCACCAAACCTCTTCAGATGCTGCAAAATGCAGCAGCTAGGATCCTTACAAACACTCGTCGCAAGGACCATATCACACCAATACTAAAAATTCTACACTGGCTGCCCATCCAATATAGAATACTTTTCAAGGCTCTCACCATCATCCACAAATCAGTCTACCAGCAATCCACTCTCCAACTCACCTTCCCACTTGAATTACATACTTCCGCAAGACCGATCAGAACTGCCTACAAAGGTTCGCTCAAGGCCCCCCCCAACAAATCATCGGTCCACAACACTATTCACAAGCGAGCTCTTTCAACAGCAGGTCCACTACATTGGAATTCACTTCCACAAGACTTACGCCAAGAACAATGCCATTCAACTTTCAGAAAGAAATTGAAAACCTGGCTGTTCGCAGAAGCCTACCGCTGAAGGATCTCCTCAACCATCACTGACTCTCACTCCCCCACCCCTCCCCAATCCCTTCCCCCCACCCAACCTCACCCTTTCCTTCTCCCTCTGGACATACCAGGCTAATAACTGCCTAGGATAAACCTATGGTTTTGTATCTTACAGTTTTTGTTGATTTATATATTTATCTCTCTCTAATTGTTTCTTAGTTTAAACTCTGTACTGTCTTCCATTGCCCAGGTTTTATGCTCCCTGTTTAATGTAACTTTACTTTCTACCTTGATGTTAATTGGTTTCCCCTCAGTTACATTGTAAACCGGTACGATAAGACCTAGTCTTGAGCATCGGTATAGGAAAAGAAATTAAATAAATAAATAAATAAATAAATAAATAATTCTAAAATTATTGTACACTTTGAGGAAACTGGCAGGTATAAGAGAGGAGAATTAGGATGGCCCCTATCATTATTCACAAACAGGAAAGTAACATATCCTGAAATCCCTTTAGCCATTGGACTCAGGGAAGACATACACTATGGGCCAGATTTTATAACTTGCGCGCGGGCACAGATTTTACAACATGCGCGCGCTACCACGCGCATGTTATAAAATCCAGGGCCGGTGCGCGCAGGGGGGTGCACAATAGTGCAACCTACGCGCGCGGAGCCGAGCAGCCTGCCTCCATTCCCTCCGCCCCCCGCACCTTCCCCTATCTAACCCGCCCCCCAGCCCTAACTACCCCCCCCCCGACCTTTATTGAAGAAGTTACGCCTGCCTCTGGGCAGGCGTAACTTGTGCGCGCCGGCTCTCCATCCCCCGGCCCAGTGGCTGTTCCGGAGGCCTCGGTCCCGCCCCCGGGCCGGCGCCCCGTTCACGGCCCCGCCCTCGGAACGCCCATTTTTTCAAGCCCCGGGACGTACGCGCGTCCTGGGGCTTGTGTGCGCTGCCGAGCCTATGCAAGATAGGCTCAGCGCGCGCAGGGGGAGGCAGGGGTAGGTTTTCGGGGGTTGCGCACGTAAATCTACCCCTATATTTATTTATTTATTTATTTATTTAGCATTTTTCTATACCGACTTTCCAATAACAAAATTATTGATCAATTCGGTTTACATTTTAAACAATAACAACAATGACAAGTAAATGTCTTACAATGAACAGGTCGAATTAACTTGGATTAAGATATAAGGGGGTAATAACATAATTAACATGAGCGGTGCCTAATATAGGCTAGAGGCTGGGTTTTAATGATAGACTGCCGAAGATAAGAGACTGCCAAAGATCATGTGATTTCTAGAGAAGATCTATATAGTTCTCTAGCGTGTTACCACTGAGGGGATATTGGCAGGGATATTTCGCAGGTTGATGTTATGGGAAAGCTTGGTTGAATAACCAAGTCTTGAGTCTTTTTTTAAATGTAGTGGAGCATTGCAGTGATCTAAGCTCTGCTGGGAGAGAGTTCCAGAGTTTAGGCCCAGCTGTGGAGAAAGCTCTTTTACTTAATGCTGATTTCATCGGTGGAATTTGAAGGTTGTTTTTGTAGGCTTGTCTCACTGGTCTGGAAGATGTGTGGAGTTGGAGAGGGAATGTGAGCTCGAGTGGTGCCAGGTTGTGTATTGCCTTGTGGGTTACTGAGAGCACTTTGAATAGTATTCTGAATTTGACGGGAAGCCAGTCAATATGTACTAGAAACATTTATAGATGAATTTTCAAAGGAGTTCTGCATGTAAATGTAACATACTTTTGTAGCAATTTTCTAAAATCATTTAGCCACAAAACTTGTACTTACATGGGTAAATCCTATGGACAATTCAATGGCACATATTGTAGCAATTTACAAAAGTCCACTTACATGGGTAAAGTGCATTTACACACGTAAAACCCAATTTTAAGCATGTAAATGCTTTGGAAGATCAGGCCCATTGTATGCTCTTGAAATGGTGATTATTTAGTATATTGGTTTAGATCATACCTGTCAAATTCAGAGATGCAGGTTCAAATTGGGCAGTCTCGATCATGCTGGAAACCTATTTCTTAGGGAGCTCCTCAAGGTTCCGCACTCTCCTCCATTTTATTTCATTTATATTTAATATGCCTTTATACTAATGTATCTTCCTATAATATTCTAATGACATGAATCTACTTATTCCTATGGGCACCTGTCTTTCTACTACTATTGAAGCTCTCATAAACTATCTAGAGCCAGTAAAAAGTCGGCTACCTCAAAATAATCTTTACTAAAACAGAAGCTTTCTGGATAACTAAGACTCCAGTTCCAATGAAATTAACAGGTTTATCTATTGAAGGGGTGTCACTTACAGTTACTAATAGTACAAAGGAGTTGATCTTTTCCTTACCAATACAGCTTAGTGCCATTAAGGTAGCTTTTTTTAAAACTCAGAATGCTACAGTCATTGAAATATATTTTGCCTGTTGAGGATTTTCATTCAGTTGTACAGGCGTTTGTTCTATTATAATTCTCTCTATGTGGATCTGCCCAATTATTACCTTAAAGCAATACAGTTCCTACAAAATGCCTTTGTACCACATGGTTGCTTGTCCTACTCAAGATTGCACTATGCCTGTCTTAAAATAATTGTACTTGTTACATGTGGCACAGAAGGCCAATTTAAGATACTCACACTGATTTTTAGAGCTCTTCAAGAGGAGGACTTAGACGATGGACCCACAGGGCAAGGATGGAGAGAAAGAGTCTGTGGCCAAGCTGAAGTCAGGGCAGGCAGCAGTCAGAGAATAATGGGGTACAAGCCAAGGGTCAGGGCAGGCAGTGAGCAAGCAAGGTTCAGGTCCGGACAGTGGTCAGTGGCAGACAGCAGGAGAGGCGTAGTCCAGGTCCGGGCAGTGATCGGATCTGAGAAGTCAGTCTAAGGCAAGGGTAGGAGCATGGCAGAGAGGACTGAACGAGGCAGGGTAGGTTGGAGATATAAGAACAGGATAGGCTGGATGAGGATGAGGTGAGGCAGGGCAGGCTGGACAAAACAAGGATAGGAATCAGAAAACAAGAAAAGTGGCAACACACTCTGCAGATCAAGGCAGGAGACCTGTTGCTAAGGCACCAGACTGAAGTGCAACTAGGGTTTAAATACCTAGCCGAGTTGACATCATCAGGGAGCACCGGGTTGAGGTTTACTGCTGTGGGGCCTTCTTAACATGGCCTAGAGTGGCCGGTGTCCAGAGGAACAGCAGGGCGGCATCCATGCCACCAGAGAGGACGCAGAGAGCTGGCTTCAGGGCGAGTGAGGCTGCTTGTGAAGCTGTCCCGCGAGCAGACAAATGTTATAGTACCCCCCTCTTAAGCCCCCTCCCCAAGCCTCTAGGCTTTGGCTTCTGGGGAAAGCATCGATGGAAGTCTCTCAGTAACTAAGGGGCTTGGATGTTGGCTGCTGGCTCCGAGTTTTCCTCTGGTCTGAAATTTTTCCAGGACATAAGGTATTCTATTTTCTTCTGGCATCTCTTGGAGGCTAGGATGTCACTTCCATGGGACTGAGGAGTCACTGTGAAGGCCAGGAGAGGATTAGTGGCTTCAATAGCAGGTCATGAAAAACATTATGAATTCTTAGCATGGGTGGCAACTTTAATTTGTAGGTCACTGCCCCTACCTGCCATAGAATGGGGAATGGTCCAATAAACCTGGGTTCAATTTTGATTGAGGGCATTTTAAGCCGCAGATTTTGAATACTGAGCCATACTAGATCTCCCAGCTTAAATTGTGATGCGGGTCTTCGCCTCTTCTCCACCTGTTTTTTAAATTGGCTAGCTGCCATAGTGAGCAGTTGATTGGTCTTCAGCCATAGGACTTGGAGATCACGGCCCATAGCATAGGCTGTCGAGCAGGATACAAAAGCGAGACTTAGAGAGGTATCCTAGGGTTTTTGCCACAGACAATCTGAAACAGTGATGACCCAGTGGAATTCCCTATGTGAAAGTTATAGCACAAGGGAGAAGAGTAGCCCAGTCATCCTGTCCTTTGTTAACATATGATCTCAGGAAATTCTTGAGGATTTGGTGACCCTTTCCATCTGCTCATGTGATATGCTGATGTGAAGTCCAGTATAATTCCAAATTTTTTGCAGACATCCCTCCAGAATCTCACTGTAAATTGAATTCCACGGTCAATTAGAATGTAAATGGGAAGTCCATGGACACATAAAATATGTTGCATGAGGAGATGAGTCAATTCTGGTGCAGATAGCAGGCTGGGTAGAGGCATAAAGTGAACCATTTTACAGAAATGATCTACCACAACCCATATCATGGTATGTCCATTCAAAAGGGGGAGGTCATAATGAAGTCAGTGGATCGGTGGGTTCAGGGTTCCTCGGGGGCTGGCAAGGGCTGTAATAGCCCCCAAGGGTGAGCACGACAACTCTTATGTTTGGCACAGATGAGGCAGAATTCCATGTAGTGTTTCACGTCACTCTTTATCTGAGGCTACCAATAACACTGGAAGATTTATTCCAGGATTCTGGAAACCCTTGAGTGTTTGGCTAACCGGGAGTCATGGGTCCATTTAAGTACCTTTTCCAGGAGTTGTTTGGGAACCACATTCTTCCTAGGCGGTATGGGGTCAGCTGCAGCAATTATTACCCTTTCAGGGTCTATAATGTGACAAGGAAGCTCCTGACCATTTTTAGTTTCAAAGGAGCATGAGAGGACGTCAGCCCTATGGTTCTTCTCCGCCGGTCGGTATCACAGCTTGAAGACAAAGAGAAAAGAGAACAATGACCACTTTTCTTGTTGAGGGTTGGAGCACTGAATCTGCTGCAAATACTCCAGGTTCTTGTGGTCGTTATAGTTGGTGATCAGGTGCCTGGCATCTTCTAGGAGGTGTCGCCACTCTTCCAATCCAAGCTTTACTGCTCAAAGCTACCAGTCCTCTATCATATAATTTCACTCAGTGGAGTGAAGTTCTTAGAGTAGTATGATCATAGCTAAAGGACCCTTTGTTCATTGTTTTGAAAGAGGGCACCCTCTCCCTGAGGACAGAAGAATCTACTTCCATGACGAAGAGTTTAGCCGGGTTGGGATGCCACAGATGGTGCTCTTGCAAGAATGCCTGTCTGAGATGCAAGAAGGCCTTGGTGGCCTCTTCTGGCCAGTGCTTCTTGATCAGGGCAGTAAGTGGAGCAGCCAATGAAGAATACCTGGGTATGAACTGCCTGTAGTAATTGGCAAAGCCCAAGAAGCACTGCAATGCCTTGAGCCCCACAGGTTGCGGCCGGCCCAGGATGGCCTTTAATTTTGCGGGATCCATCCGAAACCTGTAGTGGGAAATGATGAAGCCCAGCAAGCTGCAGATTCATGCAGTGGTCAGTGGCAGGCAGCAGGCAAAGAGTAGTCCAGACCCAGGCAATGCTCAGATCCGAGAAGTCAGTCCAAGGCAAGGGTGAGAACAAGTATGGAGGACTGGATGAGGCAGGGGAGGCTGGATGAGACAAGGCAAGGCAGGGCAGGCTGGATGACACAAGGAAAGGAATTGGGAAAAGGGAACAGTGGCAACACACTCTGCAGATCAAGGCAGAAGACCTATTGCTGAGTTGCCGGACCTAAGCACGGCTGGGGTTTAAATTCCCAGCCGCGCTGACATCATCAGGGAGCACTGAGTTGATGTTTCCCCCATGGGTCTTTGTTAACATGGTGCACAGTGCACACATGTGCCTAAGGGAGCCAGCGTCTGAAGGAACAGATGGCAGGGTCCATGCTTTCGAAGAGAATGTGGCAGCCAGCCTCGAAGTGAGTGAGGCTGCTCGCGGGGCCATCCCGCAAGCATCCAAACATTAAATCCTTTTATATTGCTGTTTATATTAAGACATAGTTGAGTTGTCCTATCTGTTTTATTTGTATGTTTTAAAACTTCTTATTTATAGTATTTCAATATATACAAAGAATTTATCTTTGTATGGAAATATATTGACAAAAATATGGAGGTACAATTAATAATAATAAATAATAAGGCAATTATTACATACAAAAATACAGTTTACAACAAATAAGGAGGAGTCAGAAAATAAAAGGGAGAATATACAAAAGCAATATGGAGAAACTGGCACAACATATCAGACTGATTATTCTACACACATCATACACTAGATTATCTCAGGAGAAGAGGTTAAAGGCTTCTTAAAATCCAGAAATGCTTTTAATTTCACAGGAGCAAAGAAAATGAAGCAATCATTATTAAATTTAATATAACATTTGCAAGGATAGAGGAGGGAGAAAGAACATCCTACTGAGATTGCCTCTTGTCTAAAGGCAAGAAAAGCCTTTCTTCTTTCTTGAGTTACATGTGCTAAATCAGGAAAAACACGTACCAATTGACCATAAAACAAAGTAGACAAATTCCTGAAATAAGTACGAATAATCTTACTCATGTCAAACAAAAGACACTACTAAAGTAGAATGTTCAAGAATATCAGATGAACTTCAAAGAAAATTGGTTAAATTTAGAAAAGCAGAGTCTGCAGAAGAAAGTGAATTAAGAAAAAACAATTAATAGAAGGGACTTTGTCTCTGAATCATAAGTACTTCTGAGAAGTACATTTTAAGGGTAGTATCAGGGATTTCCCCTAAAACCTTAGGAAAATTTAGGTATCATAAGTTCAAATGTCTAGTTTTGTTCTCAAGTAGTTCAATCCTTCTAGACAATATATTAAGATCCTTCACTGTAGCAGACTGAAAACTGAAAATCTTGAATATCCTTAATCTCACTCTCAATCTTTGAGACTTTATTACTGAATGAGTCAAATTGACCATCATATTTATCCCCCATTCACTCAAATTTAGTAGATAGAATGTCTATTTTTGAGGAACATGCACGCAGGGATTTTCTAAAGCCTGCCATCATTTCCCAAACAGAGTCCAATGCAACTGCGGGGCAAGAGTCTTGCTGTTAGTTGGTAAAAATTCTCCAGGAGAAAACTCCATGGCCACAGCTAATCCCAATCCACCAGGGGTAAGGGAAATTAAAATTGAATCCAGAGAAAAAGAAGAGATCTCAACCCGATGACTTCCTGGAGGCAGTGCCACATCCTGCGAGCCTGTCAATAGCGTCTCAGCAGCCCCATCCAATGCGGTTGCTCATGCAGCATCTCATGCTCAGTGCCGCGGTGTTGCTCGAAGGAATTGGACACTGTGCTGATGGTAACCGGCAATCCAAAGGGCTCGAGAAAGCCTCTTCCGCAGATGCTCGCCACGCTCCTTCAGTACAGGCGCCATTGGGATCCTCAGCATCTTGCTGTACAGTTGGAGAGGTGATGAAAGATGTTATCAACTGTTGACCAGCAGGGTAAGGAATTTCAGTGGGGATAAACCTTCACCCTACCCTTTCTCTTCAGAAGTATAAGATTAGCAAAAGCTAAAGAGCCAACCAGTGCCTCGTTCATGCCGCCATCATGACTCCCCTTGTTTTGTTTATATTTTATTATGAGTGTTTTATTGTAAACTTCACAGAATGGATGGTTCTCTATAGGCAATGTTTAACCCCTTTCAGAATGAGAAAACACAATACAATAGGCTCACTGATAAATATATTTGGAGTGGACCGGAAAGGGGTTAATAAATGTTAGGCAAATAAATAGATAGGAAATAAATGAATAAAATAAAAAATAAAGAACATGGTTAAGTCTTCACTTGAAAGAAAATGTATTGACAGCAGGACATTTGTAAAGAATTTATGGGAACCATAACATTTGGAAGACAAAAATAATAGCATTAATAACAGAAAGAGGGTAGCATATTCTGTGTACAGTAAGATTAGTTCTGCTATGTGAAAACCCTGAGTGAAATGGGTGCCAAGCACTTTGATTATCTGTGGTCTTACTTGCAACTCCATCCACTTCTTGTAGTCGTGAGGCTCAAGCAGAAATTCCGGTAGGACATGAGGAAGGCATGCTCCTTGGCTTCTACAATAAATAAATTACAAAGCACATGCATAATTCTGTGCTGAGAAGGAAAAGCACTGAATATATTTACAATGGCTTTCCTAAACAATTGCACATCTTCATTTAAATTTCAGACTTCTCTTCTGAGTTCAATATCTGCCCCCTTCATGGCAGTATACAAAAGCACATATACTCAACACAATCCTAATTTACCTTTCTTCTAATGCATTGAAAATCTGTTTAATATAGTTCTAAATGAATTCAGTAATGACTGAAGACCATTTTCTTTGTAGTTTGGACCCACTTTCTAGAAGTAAATGAGTTAGCTTTTCATTCAAATGCTATATTCCTGAAAAAAGTCTCAAAGTATTGTAAATGTGTTAGATCCCCTCTGATAAGAACAGAAATCTAAATAAAACTATTTTACTAGGCAAAACTTATGTTTAGGTGGCTTTCAGGGAAACTTGATGCCATTCTTGGTGGAGCTGAACTACAAACAGGTAATTTTTCAAGTTTGGATTCAACTGCTGAGACCTTATTTTGAAAAGGGATTTTTTTTATTGCTTTTGTTTTTTTATTTTTGAAAGAGGGATATTTTGTATTGCTTTTTTGTTTCTTGTGTATTATTACTGCTTAGGTTAGAAAGAAAGAGTAGAAGGGAAGGGGTTCCCTCCCCCTACCTCTCACCCATCCCTATCTTCCATTCTAACTTTCTAATTAAAGGGTTGGACTACACAGAATAACTGGACAATGGTTGGCAGAGTAATATGAGGAAATAATTTAGATAAATTTAGTCATTTGTGAAAATGCAATAAAGAGATATAGAAAATGCAATAAAGATATATCTAAAAAATGTAGTCATTTGTGGAATCAAAATGCTTAATTAGTAATACCATAGTATATACTTCAGGTAATTTATTTTTAGCTGGTATGATTTTTAGTAAAAGCAACAGGATTCTTTATAGAATATATACTTAATAGATAAAAATCATATTTTTATAAACCAAAAAAATGGTTTTGGAAAATTGTGTATAACTGTAGCTATTAGTGACCTTAAACAAATAAGTGTGAAATTAACCCTAACCAAAATTATAAGAAACAGTAGGTCTATTAGAGTGCATAGGGAAATAAGATTAAAATCATAGAATTGGATAAATTACTAGTCAACAGATGGTTAAAAGTACTGCTTGGTATTTTATTTATTTATTTATTTATTTACTTACTTACTTACTTACTTACTTACTTACTTACTTACTTACTTACTTACTTACTTACTTACTTACTTATTTGTTTGTTTGTTTAAAGGCTTTTTTTTTTTACCAGGAAGGGGAGGGATAGCAAGTGATTTAGGTCATAGTGAGGACCATATTCAAAAGCATTTAGCTGGATAACTTAGAAGTTATCCAGTTAAATGAAGATGTGGGCATTTATCCGGTTAAATTCCTGCTGGATAATGTTAGCCAGTTAGAATTTAGTCGGATAAGTTAGGGGCATTCTGGGAATATAACTGGAAAGAGATGAGTTAGAAGGATAACTTATATGGCTAACTCTGGTCAGCCTGTAGACCCGTCTCAGAATTAGCTGGATAAACTTATTCGGTTAACTTTAAGATAGTTGGTTTATCCTGCTAACTAGCTGAGCTGCACAGCGGATAAATATAGACCTCCTTCTGTTTTCTGCAAAAGAACAAATTAAATATCTTCTAAGCTTTATTGATAGCATCATATTTAATCTGTGTGGTAATGATAATTTCTAGTTGCTCTAGTTTATTTTTATGTCCTCAGCAACAAGGGTCTACAAAATGAACACCACAAAACTACATACCTCATAGATTTATAATTATATTTTGTAATCTGACAGAATATGATTCAATAATTCATGCTTCCAAGTAAGCAAGACAAACAAGACCACAAGCAGAAATTCTGAGTGTAGAGGTGGAAGTTAGATTCCACAGGCTAGCTAATTTAGGGCCTCATTTACTGAGGCTATGGGAAAAATGCTTAGTAAATGATTCCCTTTACTTGCAGGGCAGTTGAGGAAAAGGCAGGGACTTTGGCAAGTTTTATTAATTTCTTTCAACAGATACCAGAAGTTCCTAACAACGGAAGGATAACCGGGGAACATTGTATCACCAAATCTGTCACCAGTGTCCATTTCTACTGCTGTCCAGGCAATCTCCTGATCCACAATGAGGAACTGGGTCAGTGTGAAAGTTGTCTGAAGATCAACTCCCTCAGGAAACAGGTGGCAGAACTCAAAGAGGAGTTGGTGAGACCGAAAAGCATAGGGGAGAATGAAGACTACATTGCTAAATGCTTACCGAGGCATCAAAGATGGAAAGCTCAAATATAGGGGAAGGTAAAACTGGATGATGAAGAGACAGCTGGACTCGGAGTACTACAGCTATTAGACCCTACACTACAACTCTGATTTCCTTTGAGCTGAAAACCAGTATATAGCCCTGGAAGTGGAAGAAGAAAAACCATTACAGGATGAGGAGGAAATGAAACATGCAAACCCCACAGCTGCGAGCTCAGCAACCAGTGCAACTAAGAGGCAAAGAGTAATGGTGATTGGTGACTCACTTCGAGGTACATGGAGGCATCCATAAGCCAACCAGACATGTTGTCCCAGAAAGTGTACTGTCTGCTGGGTGCCAAAGTCCAATATATTATGGAGAAATTGCCAAAAATCTTCAAGCCTTCTGACTACTATCCGAAGCTACTTATCCATGTTTGCATGAATAATATTGCTACGTACCACACAGATTGTATCAAATATGACTTCGTGGATCTGGGAGAGACAGTAAAGCATATAGGTGCATAGGTGGTATTCTCCTCCATCCTCCCAGTCAATGATAAAGGCCCAGGCAGTGAAGCTCATATTCTAGAGATAAATCAATAGCTGTATAAATGGTGTCAACAAGAGTGTTTTGGCTTCCTGGAATAAGGGATGACATTTCAAGGACTATTGAGCAAAGATGGGAGGCTACCTGTTGAAGAATGGACACAGTGACTTCCAACACAGACTGGAAAACCTACTGAAGAGGGTTTTAAACTAGGATCATTAGGAACAAGTGAACAAAATCCTATGGTAAGTAAAACATTAAATACTTGTATAGAAATTGGAAACAGGGGCAATATATGCAAAGTTATGCACACTAATACTGATAGTAAGGGAAATAAAGTCCCAGATCTAGAGGCAGTCATGGAAGAAGCTGATGTATAAGTAGTGGATGTCACAGAGATGTGGTACACAGAAAACCATAATCGGGATAAAGTTAAAAAGGGCTACAATCTATTCAGGAAGGATCGGGTATGTAGGAAGAGAGGAGGCATGGTACTATGTATATAAAATATTAAAACAACAGAACTGCAGGGCTTATGAGGTGAGGAGGAGGCACTGTGGGTAAATCTGGAAAGTGGAAATGGAACATCTATTTATACTGGTGTAATATACAGGCCTCCATCACTGACAGAAGAAATAGATAAAATGTAATGGAGGATATTCATGAAATCGCTATGAAAGGGGAGGTGCTATTGCTAGGGGATTTCAATCTACCGGATGCTGATTTGGACATCCCAGCTGCAGTATCTTCTAGAAGCACAGAAATCCTGGATTCTCTGTGAGGAGAACTGTTTTGTCAACTGATAATGGAACACAAAGGGAGGAGAAAATACTGGACCTGGTGTTTATCAATGGGGACAGTATCTCTGATATTATAGTGGATGATCATCTAGGATCCAGTGATCACCAGGTGTGGTTCAGTATTAGAGCATAGGAGATGAAGATTAATTCAAAATTAAAGGTCCTAGACTTCAGGAAAACTAAATTTGTTAAAATGCGGGAGTACAGCAAGGAATCATTAATGGGATAGGAAAATGTAGAGGAAGTAGTAGAGCAGTAGGCAAAACCAAAAAGAAATACTATAAGGGAAATTAACCTTTCTGTTAGAAAAGTAAATTAAGGAAAGAGGAAAAAGAGACTGCTATTGTTTTCAAAAGAAGTAACTGAAAAGGTAAAGGAGAAATGTTTAGCATTCATAAACTACAAGGGATCGCAAAAAGAGGAAAACAAGCGACAATATTTGGAAAAGCTAAGAGAAACTGCGAAAGTAGTCAGGATTGATTCAAATGGAAGAAAAATAGCAAATATGGTAAAACTGGGGGATAAAATATTTTTTTAATTAGATATTATGGGATAGCCGAGCAAATTTTCACTGGCTGGAGATAGAAACTATGCTGACTCCAGCCTTTCTTCATGCAACTTAAATTTTATTCTTCCATTCAAACATAAACATTAGTAGTCTGCCTACGTTTTTCTAGCAGTGTACTCTTACAATACCTTCTTGCAGAAAGGGCTCAGGAGCTCCTACTCCTTGAGGTGCAGAGGCCTCCTGATCCCAGCTGGGCCCACATATAAGATTGGAAGCAAGGTAAATCTCAATTGATTTTCAGAAAAGTGTGTTTGTGAGGATCTAGCTAAACCTAAAGTAGATAAGGTGATGGGGTCAGATGGGATACAATCAAGGGTACTAAGAGAACTTAAGAGAGGTCCTGGCAGACTTTTTCAGTGCTTTCTTAGAGTTTGCAGTAGTTTTGGAGGACTGGAGATGGGCAGATGTGGTTCCTGTTCATAAAATGGAAGTAAAGAGGAGGCTGGGAACTACAGACTGGTTAGTCTGACTTCTGTAGTTAGCAAATTAATGGAAATACTGCTAAAAGAGAGGATAGTGCAGTTTCTGGAATCCAATGGATTGCAAGATCCAAGGCAACATGGTTTTATCAGAGGTAGATCTTGTCAGACAAACTGATCAGTTTCGTTGACTGGATAACCAGAGAGTTGGATCAAGGGAGAGCACTAGATGTAGTGTACTTGGATTTCAGCAAGGCCTTTGACATAATAGTTCTGCATAGGCAATTTATAAATAAACTGAGTGCCCTTTGTATGAGACCTAGAGTGACTGACTGGGTTAGAAACTGGCTGACTAGGAGGCAACAAAAGGTAGTGATAAATGGAGTTTCCTCTGAGTAAGGGGCATTACTAGCGGTGTGCCCCAGGGATCAATCCTTGGACTGGTTCTTTTCAATATTTATGTGAGAGACATATTGGAAGGATTGACAAGAAAGGTTTGTCATTTTGCTGATGATACCAAATCTACAACATAGTAGACAGCCAGGAAGGTGTAGAAAAAATGAGGAGGGATCTAGTGAAGCTCAAAGAATGGTCTAGGATATGGCAGATATGATTTAATATTAAAAAATGTACAGTAATGCATTTAGACTGCAAAAACACAAGGGAGAGGTACAGTACTGACAATGAAATTCTTCTAAGCACAAAAGAAGAGCAGGATCTGGGTTTGATTGTATCTGATGACCTGAAGGTGGCCAAACAGGTGAATAAAGCAACAGAAAAATCCAGAAAGAAGCTTGGCTATATAGGGAGAGGAATTGTCAGCAAAAAAAGGGAGGTGATATTGCCTCTATATAGGTCCCTCATGAGACCTCGTCTGGTATACTGTGTATAATTCTGAGATCACATCTTCAAAAGGATATGAACTGATTGGAATCGGTCCTGAGGGTGGGTACTAAAATGGTCAATGGTCTTCATTCCAAACCATATGGGGATGGACGTAAAGATTTAAACATGTATACCCTAGAGCAGGGGTGGGCAATTCCGGTCCTCGAGGGCTGCAAACCAGTCGGGTTTTCAGGATACCCCTAATGAATATGCATGAAATAGATTTGCATACAACTGAGGCAGTGTGTATGCAGGTCTCTCTCATGCATACACCCCTGCCCTAGAGGAAAGGCGAGATAGAGGAGATATGATAGAGACATTTAAATATCTCAAAGGATTCCATGCACAGGAGGTGAGCCTTTTTCAACGGAAAAGAAGGTCTAGAATAAGGGGTCAAGGGTGAGGGTGAAAGGGGGGAAACAAGAATAATCTTTGAAAATATTTCTTTACATAGAGGGTAGTGGATGAATGGAATGGCCTCCCAGTGGAAGTGGTGGAAACAAAAATTGTATCTGAATTTAAAAAGGCATGGCATAAATACAGGGAATCTCTGGGAGAGAGATTGGAATTGTAAAGCTAAATTAGTTGTGTAGATGGGCAGACCAGATAGGCCATTCAGTCTTTTTTTGCTGTCATGTTTCTATGTTTCCTTGTTAACTTGATACATGCAACTAAGATCATCAACCTTTCCCTAGATGAAGGATCAATGCCAGATATCCTGAAAGGAGCCATAATCAAGCCAATCATTAAGAAAAAGAACCTTGACCCCCTAAATCTGAGCAACTATAGACCAGTCTCCAACTTACCCCTAATAGCCAAACTAATTGAAAAAACAGTTCAAAAACAACTATCAAACCACTTAGAAAGTAATAACATATTATATCATGCACAACATGGTTTCCACAAACACCACAGTACTGAGACATTATTACTAGCTTTATCAGACAATATCTTAAGAGGCTTTGATACAGGAACACATTACATTCTGATTTTATTGGATCTCTCTGCAGCATTTGACACTGTAAATCACAAAATACTAATCAATAGACTAAAGGAAATAGGACTCAATAACAAAACAATAAAGTGGTTTGAGTCATAATTAAACAACAGATTTTTCCAAGTACAAATCAAAAACACACTATCAGACAAAGTTAAACTACAAACAGGAGTCCCACAGGGTTCAGCCCTGTCCGCAACACTCTTTAACATTTACCTCCTCCCAGTATGTCACCTACTTGTTGGACTTGGAATAATACACTACATATACGCGGATGACATACAACTACTGTTACCCATCGTAAACACAATCGAAGAAACAATGAAACTGGCTAATATGTATCTTGAAATAATAAAACAATCCCTAAACCAAATGGAACTGGTAATAAACATTGATAAAACTGAATTCTTAAACCTAGAACGAAAAAATATACACCCTACGCAACCTACAATCGCAATCAAAAATAATCAAACCGTAGAGTTAGCAATAAAAGTATGGAATCTAGGGGTAATAATTGACCCTGAGCTTATTTATTCATTTATTTATTTATTTAAAATTCTTCTATACCGTTGTTAAGTTGGAAAACCATCACAATGGTTTACAGAAAGGCACAATAAAGAAAATTATAAGTGGTATAGATTACAAATTGAACATGTGCCATCATAGTACGGTAACATATTTTAGTATGATAAACTATGTGTTTAAGTCAAGCCTATATGTTGGTTAATAAACTGTTAAGCGGTCTGTTAAGGCACCCTTAGACTTGCAACTCCCACTCAGGCTCCACACATCCTCCATACCTAACAGGGAAGTATACAAAGGATCCCTACACGCCGCCCCCACTAAATCCACCCAGCTAACAACCACTAGAGAACAGGCCTTCTCGACAGCGGGACCTAGCATATGGAATGCCATCCCCCCGGAGCTCAGACAGGAACCTTGTTTGCGGACATTCAAGAAAAAGCTCAAGACCTGGCTATTTCGTCAAGCCTTCCTGTAACTAAACCAACACCAGCTAGGTTATAGAATAGGTCGTGGATATTAGACTGGTAACTAGACAATCTTCAGCAAAGTCACTATTACAGCACCGTTATTGTTACTGAGTTACTCTTTCCGCTGCTAGCGTCTTCTTCTCCCTACCCCAGTACCCCTGTTTTATTGTAACTTTCCTGCAACTTGTTTTTTGTTAAGGTTAAGGTTTCTTGTCACACTGTTCATTGTAAACCGATTTGATATGATATTTTTCATGAAGGTCAGTATAAAAAAAGTATAAATAAATAAATAAATAAATAAATAAATAAATAAATAAATCTGACATTAATATGTATTTGTAGGTAAAAATAACAACTGCTTGCTTGGTGCGTCCTTATCTCTCAACTGTTTTTCTCCTTCTCTTTGTTTTTATAAAAAGCTTGTTTAAAGAGCTAGGTTTTCAGGTTGGTTTTGAAAATTTTCAAATTTCTCTGCAGCCTTATTTCGAGTGGCATGGTGTTCCATAGCACAGGACCAGCCAGTGACAGTGCTCTTTCCCTTACTTGAGTGAGGTGTGCTGTTTTAACCGAGGGGACAGTTAGTAGAGCCTTGTTAGCAAATCTCAGGTTTCTGTGCGGGACATGTACGTGCAGTGCTGTGTTAAGCCAGTCGGCTTTGTCGTCGTGGATTAGTTTGTGAATTATACACAGTGCCTTATATTGTATTCTTTGTTCAATTGGAAGCCAGTGTAGTTCAATAAGTGTTCCTGTAATGTGGTCACTTTTTTTTTTGCAGGTCAAAATTTGAGCAGCGGAATTGAGCTTAACATGAAACAACACATTTCACAGAAATTAGAAGAAGGTTACGCCAAACTAATGGTCCTTAGAAGATTGAAACCCCTGCTAACACTGAATAATTTTTGCATAGTCCTACAGGCAATGATATTCGCGAGCACAGACTACTGTAACGCTCTGCTATTAGGACTACCTCAAGTTACTATTAGACCACTCCAAATATTGCAAAATTCCACACAGAAACCTTAGATCTGCTAATAAATCTCTACTAACTATTCCTTCTGTTAAATCAGCACGCCTCTCTCAGGTAAGGGAGAGAGTACTGTCGCTGGCTGGACCTGTTCTATGGAACTCCATGCCACTTGAAATAAGGCTGCAGAGAAATTTGAAGCTATTTAAAACTAGTCTGAAAACCTGTTTTTTAAACAAACTTTTTATAAAGACAAAGAGAAGGAGGAAAACAGTTGAAAGATAAGGACGCACCAAGTAATCAGTTTTTTCCTCTAATATCTCCAATTGCATATTAACGCTAGATTTGAACCGCTTGACAGTTTTTCAACCAACATATAAGTCTTAATTAACACATAGTCATTTCTTATTAAAATGTGTTACCGTTCTTTGTTGGCACATGTATAATTTGTAATCTATACCAATTATAGTTTTATTTATTTATTTATCAAGTTTTATATACCATCATTCGGATTCGTCAAAATAACGCAAACATAATGGTTTACAAAATACAAGGTTACAGGGATAAGGAGGGATAAACAGGGTTTCCAAAGGTTCAAACTGTCATTAAACATAGGGGGTATCATATGGAAGGTTACTGTTCAGTTTTATGTTTCACTTCTTATTTATAAAACATAGTTGTGATGAATTTCATTTATTCTTCAGGATGGATTGGAGGGCGATGTTGTGTTGTTCATTGGGTGAGTTGGTATGCTTTGTTGAACAACCATGTTTTTGGATCTTTTTTTTAAGGTTTTTAGGTTTTCTTGCGTTCTGAGTTCAGTTGGTAGGGAGTTCCAGAGTTTTGGGTTACCAAGGGAGATTGCTCTCTTTTGGGTTGAGGTGAGTTGATTTGAATGCGTTGGTGGTGTTTTTAGAAGTCCCTTATTTGCTGATCTAAGGTTTCTGTTTGGGGTATGCAGTTTTATAGAGGGGCTTAGCCAATTTTCTTGTTTTTCATATATAATTTTATGTAGGATGTATAGTACTTTGTATTCAATCCTGTATCTTATTGGTAGCCAGTGAAGTGAAATAAGTGTTGGAGTGATGTGGTCGTGCTTTTTCGATCCAGTGAGGATTCTTGCAGCTACGTTCTGCAGGATCTGGAGTGGGCGAATGGTGTTTAGAGGTAAATTGAAAAGAAGTGAGTTGCAGTAATCTATGTTGGAGAAAATTAGTAATTGAAAAACTGATCTGTGTTGCGTTCATGCCTATTTTCGCCCTCGCTCCACCCTCTCTACCTTTGTGGTGACTCCCCTCAGCTCAGATGGACAGATGCAGCCGCGGCTTCTCTCCGCCTCTTGGTCCCGGTATCCCCGGGCTGGCCTGACGCCACTGATCCGCCATGTTCTTGATGACATAAGGACCCAAAAAGCACGAAGGAAGGCGATCTATAATAGCCGTCAGGATGAAAGAAAAGAAATAGATGCCTGTAGTCTTAAAACAATCCTTTATTGCAGTGGAGACACAAGGGTAGCCCGACTCTGGCCGAGTTTCGCCGTTTCAAAACGGCTGCCTCAGGGGCTTGAAGCATTCGCGATAGCAGAACTCCACTAGCCTTTGCTAGTGGAGTTCTGCTATCGCGAATGCTTCAAGCCCCTGAGGCAGCCGTTTTGAAACGGCGAAACTCGGCCAGAGTCGGGCTACCCTTGATGACATAAGGGCACGCGCGCGCACTCCAGACTTTGTACCAGCAAGGGCGCGAACCTCAGGGGCGTCCCCCCGTAGTGACATCATCCATTTTCAATTTAAAAGGTCTTTGTTTGCTAACTACAAACGAGTTAGCAAGGAACTCCAATGGGACTTGCTTCGGCAGTCCACGCTACTTGCAAGAACGATCCGAGTCAGCAAGGGGAAATCTTTCTCCACTGCTCGGCCTTTTCAAACTTACCAGAAGTACCCGCTCCTCGGGGGCTCCGCGCTCTCTCTTCTTGATTTCAGATTGTTGGACGGGATCCGGTACTCGCTCCTCGAGGGCCTACGTTCCTGAAGACTCAGAAGACTCCTATTGCCTGGAGGCAATCGCAGACGTGAACACAGTGAGTCCTATTAAAGACAGGAACCGGTACTCGCTCCATGAAGGCCCTTGTTCCTAATCTCTAAGACTCCCTTCAGTCTAAGACGTTATCGCAGGTACGGAGATCGTGAGTTACCATTGCAGATTGCAAATAGGAACCGGTACTCACTCCATGAGGGCCTATGTTCCTAATACCTTTCTCAGACTCTCTTCTTCCTCAGAAGATATCGCATACCTATATCTTAAGGATTACTATTTCAGATTAACAGATAGGAACCGGTACTCGCTCCACGAGGGCCTACGTTCCTAAATCTCTCCTAGCCTCTCTTCTATTCCAGAAGCCATCCCATACACAGTTATTATGAGTTCTATTTCAGACTGCCTATAGGAACCAGTACTCGCCTGCGGCTCCTGTTCCTGAATACTGAAGATTCTCTGTTGCACAGAAGACATTACAGATATCTACAATTGTGAGTGTATCATCTACCACTGGTTATCCAGCATATCCTGTCTACTCACTACCTATAGTCTCTCCTTACAGCTCAGTAACTCAGAGATCGTAGTTCCAGTATCAGAGGGACTTCAGCCCTGCCGGGCACATCAACTCACTACTGCCACCTCTGGTGGTTCTACTTCCAGTCTAATAAAGAACTATCTGTGTTTGTCTCAATACTCCAGCCTAGCCGGTGGTCCCTCTCAGGATCTCCACTTGAGGGCGCTGTCATCTGCCATCGGCCCAGGGATTCACTATTTCTACTAAGTGTTACTCCTTACACTAGTAGAGTGGTATTATCATCTGCCACTCTGTGGGAGCCAACCCACTTCAGACCATTACTCCTCTTTCTGCAGAAGCTGATCCATATCAGATAGCTATCTCCCCATGGGGATCATACAGGTTGCTGGCTCATCTTTCTACAGGAACAAAGCATAACAGTTGCTACTCCTTCCCTCTGGGGAAGCAGAGCACTAACAGATTGCTAAACTCCTCCTCCTACAGAAGCCAAACCTATCAGATTGCTATCTCCTCCCTTGGGAGGAGCTGATCGATACCAGATCGCTCACTCCGCCCTCCTGGCAGGGTAAGAGCTAGCAGATTTCTAACTCTTTGGCAGATTCTGTAACAGATTGCTAACTCCTCCTTCAACGGGAGTATCCAGCAGCCAGATTATAACAGATTGCTAACTCCTCCCTCTCCTGGAGGAGATTCATAACAGATCGCTAACTCCTCCCCTCTGGAGGAGCGAACTCTAACAATCTGAAGTCAATGTTGGAAAGAAAAGGTTTTAAATGACGGAGTGTAAGTAGCTTATGGTATCCGTCTTTGATTTTTGTTGAGATATGGTTTTTGAAAGAAAGTTCCCTGTCAATTATTACTCCGAGGTTGCGGGCATGATTGATTGGAGATATGACGTATTTTGGTTCATGAGGTTGAGTGGTGATATTTGAGGAGAGTTGTTCCTTCTGTCTAATAATATTGATTCAGTCTTGTCGAAGTTGAGGATGAGTTTTAGGTTGGTTAGTATTTCCTTTATACTGTTTAGGTAAGTGGCTGTTAATTGGTATGTTTCTTCTAGTGATTTTTTTATTGTGCCTTTCTGTAAACCGTTGTGATGGTGAATTAACTTAACGATGGTACAGAAGAGTTTTTAAATAAATAAATAAATAAATAAATAAATAAATAAACGAATAAGCTGTTTTCTTGTCTATAAACAAGTATCTGAAACATCTGACATCAGCATTATTTTCATCCTGTAACAAAGATATTTGGACCAGTTCACTGGCAACTCAGTTTGATCCTGTAGAAGATTACTTATAGGCAAAGATAAAACAAGACAGGCATTAGATAGGGATTATTTATTCACACAATGATGAAAGAGCCCAACTCTGGCTGAGTTTCGCACAAGACTGCTTCAGAGACTTTCAAGGAGATAATGTTATGTGTGATTTTCCAAGATGTAATTATGGAAGATTGTGCTGAATGGAATCACCGTAGATTAAACTTCAACCATACGTTGTGTAGATCAGTATTTCAGTTCAAATACTAAGGCAACTGGTCTGTCTTGCTTTATCTTTGCCTTCTAGCTTTAACAGACCACCTTCCGGTTTGTTTTGTGGAAGATTACTTATATGCAGAATTTTTTGCACACATCCACATTTTACATAACAGAGCCCAACTCAACACAGGGACGGTAACTGGCTTGTTAACACACTTTGGCGTATGTATGCCAATGTGCGCCCAGATATGTGGCCATTTTATAACTTGCACACACATATGGGCTCATTATAAAATAGACTGGCCATGCACACAATTTTAAGTGTGCGTGCATCCAGGCATGTAAATTGGGTTGCTACCAAGTAAGTCAGGGTAATTTAAAATCAGGACATGTCTACGTTATGACCAGTTTCACCAGTTCATCCACCAGTTCACCCATTGTTGAGCTACATCCTCCAAATCCCCATGATTTAATAGCCTGCACTCCCCCCAATTACTCCAGACCTTTTAAACCCCTTCAAGATGGTTGGGGTTTTTTTGTTTTTTATAGTTATACTTCCTCTATAACAGAAGTAAAGTTACGTGGCAGAGGACCTGGCTGCATGCCGAGGTGCATAAGTATTTGCGTGCACATCTCTTGGCCACGTCCCAAAACGTTCATGCCCCACCCAGACCACACCCAGACCATGCCCCATTTTGAAACTAAGTGAGATGTGTGCACAGTGGGAAATACGTGCACATCTGGGTGGTTTTTAAAATTCAGTCGGCACGCGCAAGCCCAACTTGTGCACACATCTCCCAGTTGATGCACACGCAAGGCTTTTAAAATCTATCTCTAAGAATATTAGATTTGTCATGCTGGGTCAGACCAAAGGTCCATCGAGGCTAGCATCCTGTCTCTGACAGTGGCCAATCTGGATCACTAGGAAGTACTCGGCCAGTCCCAAAGATCAGATTCAGTCCTTGTTGCTCATTCCCAGGGATAAGCGGTAGCTTTCCCTATTCTCCCTGGCTAATAATTGTTTATGGACATTTTCTCCATGAACTTATCCAAACCCTCTTTAAACCCAACAATACTAGATGCCTTGACCACATCTTCTGGCAACAATTTCCTATGACATAAAAACCCCTTCAAAGCATGAGATCCTGCTGTGAGGATAAATTAAATAATGCATATTCTGTCTGCACAAAGATTGTTTCAGCTTCCCACAAGCCTGAACAGTGTATAAGAAAGCCTACCACCAATAGTTTGTACATATTAAAGAGCAAAATTATGACAACAGTAAAAATGAGCTGCACATTCTTCTTGCAAGTTCCAATAGAGAACTAGATATATAAATATCTTTAGATCAAATAAGCCTCCTTCAGACAATTTAATCCAAACCTAAGCTTCATTAAATATTTATTACTCATAGCCTTTGTATAATTGATGTCAATTAGTTTCTATAATTGAACCCTGTTGAAACTTTCATTGAGTAGCAAATACCTTGTCCATTTTAATTAATTTTCCCTAAATTTATCTAGCAATCTAGAGGGAAACCTGTCATGTATGGAAATTCTATAACAGGTGGGAGATACTGTTCATGCTAAATAGATATTTGTGCACAATGAACCAACTAAAAATCAAATTAGTAAATGTATCCTGCTTACTTCAGTGGTACTCCAAGTCAGAAGCCTCACTAAAGCACTGTAGTGTTAAATAGTTGTTAGTAATTGAACTATTTCTAATATTTTAGCACAACTAAATATTGAAAAATGCTATTTCGGATGCAATATCACCAACACTGTGGTATAGGACATAACAGAGAGCAGACACAGGATATTAACTGAGCAAAGCCTGCCAGCTGTCTTAAGCATGATAATATGGTAATATGAGGATGAAGAACTTATAAAAGAGCAAAGGTATATCTAAGCCACTCCATCAGATTGATGGTCAGACAAAAACAGGCACTTTCAAATTAATATTTCAGTGAGGTAAAAGTAGCAATTGATATGCAAAGACAACTTATCCCAATTGTGCATGTTAAGCCTAAGCTGCTATTATTAAAAGGATAAAATGTAGGATGTCAGAAGTCAACATAAGCACCTTCTTCAATCTATTATCAACAGAAAGAGAAGTGCATGCATTGCAATAGATGCAAGAAATCAGGTGTTGGTTTTGTCGTGGTGCTACATATTACCGGGCACAACACTAAGTGGCAGAAGAAAGTGCACAGTGGGCATTTTAGTACTGAAATGTTTTTAGCATGAAAATTATAATAATTACATAACCTCAAAAGAACAGGGGGAAAATTCAAGAGACAAACTCTTCAAATCAATTGTCAAATCCAGGTACTACCTCCGTACAACAGTAGGAGCTGGTCATTTGAAAATCATTGAGTCTTTTCAAAATGTAAACATGGTTCCAGAAAATCAAAATCCCTGCATTTTGGATCTATAAATTCCTACAAAATTAATGCATTCTACCACAAAAGGTCATAATATAAGTCAAGAAAGAGGCAGACACATGAGTAAATTAAAAAGTATTTCATTCACAGAAAGGGAGGGAGATGCATACAATAGCCTCCCAGCTTGCTGATGGAGACAAAAACAGGGACAGAATTCATGAAAGCCTGGGACAGAGGATTCTTAGCTGTGGGAAGTGAGGGAAAAAGCCAGGGATAAGTTGAGGATCCATAGCTGTAAGGGAGTGAGTGGTAAACCTTGGGATAAGCAGAGGATCCTTTGCTGTGGGGGGAGTGATAGTAACTCCAATTGATTTCACCTTCACGCAAATCTATAACTAATGTATATTAAGCCTTTACTTAACAAACACTGTAAAAATTCTCCATTTCTTTGTATTAACTCTGTTTATTTTTTGTAAACCGATATGATATACTAGTTCGAATGTTGGTATATAAAAATAAATAAATAAATAAATAATGCCACGGATAATTACACAGAAGTAATGATAAAGCCTGGGTTATAGATAAAAGATCCTTAGCTATGAGGGAGTGAGGGGCAAAGTCTGGGATAAGCAGAGGATTGTTAGCTGTGAAGAGTAAAGCCTGGGATAAGCACAGAGGATACTTAGCTGTGGGGGACAGAGGTGTAAAGCCTGGGATAAGCACAGAGGACAGTTGTGGGGGAGTGAGGGGAAAAGCCTGGGATAAGCACAGAGGATACTTAGCTGTGGGGGTGTGAGGGGTAAAGCCTGGGATAAGCACAGAGGATACTTAGTTGTGGGGGTGTGAGGGATAAAGTCTGAGATAAGCACAGATTATCCTTAGCTGTGGGGAAGTGAGAGATAAAGCCTGAGATAAGCACAGAGGATCCTTAGCTGTGGGAGGAGTAATAAAACCTGAGATAAGCATAGCAGATTCTTGGCTTGGGGGAGGGATGGCTAAGCTGTGGGAAATGAGGGATAAAGCCTGGGATAAGCAAAGAATCTTAGTTGTGGGTAATCCAGGATCAATGGAAAATAAAATAGGGTCTGAGGCAGTGATCTCCAAATTACAGCCCATAGACAAGAACTGGCCCATTTAGGGCCTCATTTTCCACGCCGCTCACACGCGATAAGGGACCTTTCGCACGCGAAAAGTCCATTATCGCGTGCGATACCTGGATTGGGCGGAGTCAGCCCCGGAAGAGGAGGAGTCGGGGCATCACCGGGGCCGACTCTGCGCCGACGCCGCGGACAGCGAAAAGGTAGGTGCCTTTTCGCTGCCTATTTCGCTCCCAATAGCTACACCTCCTATGGTGGCGCTATTGGGTGCGACACCGGCAACGATTGCACCGCGACGGTACGATCGCTGCCGGCTAGCGCAGGCCCTCCCCCCGTTTTGGCCCCTCATCTTCTAAAGTATCGCAGGCCTGAGATACTTTGGAAAATGAGGCCCTAAGTTTGTTTTTCAGCCTGCCATATTTTTTTTTTTTGCACACACCCCTCCCTTCTGAATCTGGCCCAAGGAGGAAGGCTTTTTTTAATATACAGTGGCAGCAAAGGCAGAAAGGCTGCTGAGATTTCCCAGACATCACCAACAGAAGAGCAAGGAAAAGTGTGAGGGGAGGAAGGCAGGGGTTTCTGTGCCCTGTTGCATCCCCCTGGCCAGCAGGGAGCATTATGCTGCATAGTCCCAGTATTGTTGGTTGCAGTGAGACCACTAGTGCGCCCTGGTTACCAAAGTCATGGGGACCGTGTCTGGGTGTGAACTTTGCAGGCCACTTGTGGAGAGAGGTCCGAGCTCAAATGTCAATGGAGATGTGGAGAGAGAGGCCTGAGCATCACTGGCCACATGTGGAAAGAAGTTTAGGCTGGAACCACAACAGTAGGAAGAGGAAGATGGTGTTCAGAGAAGGAATAGGGGATGAAAGAATGGATGAGAAATGGGGGAAGCTGGAGGAGATTAGGGAAGAAAAGGGAAGATGTTGGGAGAAGAGAGAAGGGGATATATTATGGAGGAGAAGGGAAGAGAGGTGAGATATTATGGGAGGAGAGGAGAAATGAGGGAAAGGTGAAGAGATGCAGGAAAAGAGAGGAGAAAAGAGAAGGGGAGATTCTGGGGAGGCAGGAAAGGCATGTGAAAATGAGGGAAAGGAGGGAGGAGGGATGTTGAGAGGGGAGATGGAGGGAGGGAGGCAGATGCAAGGATTGGGGAAGGGGGAAGATAGGAAGCAGAATTCCCAGGAGTATAACAGGGTTGCCAAACTTCCAAGAAATCTAAAAATATTGCAGTTATATTCAGAAGCATTTAGCCAGTTATCTGGCTAAATGAATATTTGGATGTTTATCCGGCTAAATTCGAGCTAGATCTTTTTTTATCCAGCTAAAATCTGGCTGGATAAGTCAGGGGCTTTTCTAGGGCATAAATGGACGAAGTTATCTGGCTAACTCTGGTCAGCCCATACACCTGTTCTAAAGTTAGCCAGATAAAAAATCATACTCTCAATGTTTAGCCAGTGTGATTCTTTACAGCTATATGGCAGTTGAAAGTAATATTACCAATTAGGGGAAAATATTCAGCTTTGCCTACAGCAGTGTTGCTATACTTGGTCTTAGAGATGCTTAGCATTTTTTAAAGTTCAATCACATTCACAGTTCCAGAAAGATAGATTTTGTGGCATATAACCTTATAAATTCTTGCATGTAGATAGAACCTAAGCATTCTAGAATAATCCATAAAAATGATGAATGAGAAACTACTATATCATATATTCCTCCTCAATTCTAATGCCAATTATTATATTTCAGCACTTCTTTTCTTCTTAATAAAAATTCAGGGAAACTTTGTTGATCATGAATCAGTATATTTGATTTATCTCTCTGCTACATAGGGGATAATAATCCGATGGTTGTACATGGAGTAAACACATGTTTACTTGCTTAAAAATGCAGTCTGATTATTGCCCCCATTCCCTTCACTGCAGTTCACAGTCTGTACTTTTAGTCGCGGAGAAAAGTGGATGGGGAAAGGGAGCATGGGGCTTTATTAAGAAATCTCGGCAGGTACTTTCTGGTGCATAATGTGTGCCTGCAAGTCCATGGGTACTCTGTACCCATATTGTGCATGCCACAGGGGCATTTCCTATTCAAAATGAACTCTGTACCGTTAGAGAGCCTCATTATTATCCACATAGCAGTTTATGTTTTTTTATTAGGATATTATACTTTTATGTTGCTTTTATATTTTATATATATTATATGCTTTTGTACACCACCTTGATTGATCTTTTTTGACCTAAAAGGTGGTATAGAAATCTTTGAGGTCCATATTCAAAAGCATTTAGCCATATTTACACAGAATTACCTGGCTAAATGAAGATTTAGGGATTTATCTGGCTAAATTCTAGTTGGATAATAAGTTAGATAAGTTAGGGGCATTATGGGGGCGTAACTGGGAAGCAGTGAGTCAGCTGACTAAGATATCCAAATAATTTCGATATTCTCTGGTCGCCCCATAGAAATGTTCTAAAGTTAACCAGATAAACTTGTCTGGCTAATTTTAAGATAGTATAATGATCATGAGCCCTTGTGCTGTGCCATGATTGGCGCAGCCCAGTAGGCGAAACCACTAGGTCCACTCAGACAGTTAGTGGACATGCCCTGGTTTGGGACAGAGTTGGGGCTTCACCTGTACCAACCCTGTTCCCCACAGGTTGAGCCTTTGGGTTGCGGGGGCCAGCAGGGCTTAGGAAATGGTCCCACAGGGCAAAGATGAAGAGAGAGTCTGGGGCCAAGCTGGGATCAGGGCAGGCAGCAATCAGCAAATCACCGGATACAGGTCAAGGGTCAGGGCAGGCAGCGAGCAGAGTGTAGTCTAGATCCAAAGCAAAAATCAGTGGCAGGCAACAGACAAGAGAGAAGTCCAGGTTTGAAGCAGAGGTCAATAGCAGGAGAGCAGGCAGACGAGGGACTGAGACAGGATCAGGCAAGGGGTGGGAATGAGGCAAGGCTGGGGCTAGTGCAAAGCAGGCTGGTCAAGGCAAGGCAAGGCTTGAAATGCTGGACAACGCAAAGCTGGAAGAGGCAAACAACATGCACTGCGCAAGGCAGGAGTATCTGTTGCTGAGGAAATACTAGGGACAGCTGGGGCTTATATATCCAGCTGGGGCTTATGTACCCAGCTGCGTGATGTGATTAGTGCGCACTCACTCCTCCGTTTCCTGCCGTGAGGCCTATAATGACAGCGCACTGTTCAAGCATCTAAGGGCCACCTGCTAAGGCACAACATGGCAGCGCCTTCGCCGCATCGGCAGCCCAATGATTCCAGCCAGTTGCAGATCAGCCTTTTAACCAGCCAAATGTTACAAATAGCCAGAAATATTCATCGGAATGGCTGCGCTGCTGAATATATGGGCTAAATTAGTGGGATTAGTTTATATGACAATCTGAGCCGCACAGTGGCTGAATATGTAAATAAATTAAATAAATAAATACTGTGGTGTAGCGCAGCCCGGCCGCAGGCAGGACCTGACAAGCTACTATAAGTGCAACAAGAGTACCAGAGCCAAACAGCAGGGGGCGCAGGGGAAGAGAAGAACTACGAATCCCAGCTTCCCTGAAACACCACCAGACAGGGAAGGAAAGCCTGAAGGCGAACAGGTGGCAGGCATAGAGGTTAATGAGGCAGACACCGATGAGTCCATGGAGGTGGAGGAAGAGAGCGTGCCCCCTTGGTGGAACTGGCCACAAAAAGCCAGCTCTTCGGAGTCAGAGGAGGAGGAGATGGAGGTAGGTTCAGGGATAGAGGAGTCCTCCAGTTCATGCATGGATACGGAGTAATCCAGGTGGGGGGGGAAGTATAATCTTTACTCTCAAAGGGCCTGTGGTGTTGGGGGCTGGTAATAGTGCTGAGCAGAGGAGGTAAATGATGGCTCTGAACTAGCACTGCTTGTAGGGGAACCAGAGGGCTGGAGGGGGAGGGGACAAACCCCATGTAATGCAGCCAGTTGTTACTTATTAAACTGCTTTGAAGGAACTATTCCTCTCTCTGTGTTGTCTTTGGGGATTGGGGGAACTGCTTACCCCCAACCCTGCCTGAAGGGAACTCAGAAGCCCAGCAAAACCAGGGCCAGCAGCGGCACGGACTCAGGGAGTTACGTGAACACAGCGAACTCCAGGGACTGGGGCAACTGGTGGCGACTCAGGACTGGAGACAGAGGAGCGGCGCTCGAGGCCTCATGGACGGTGAGCCATCACAATACATTTCAAAGCCATTTACACTGCAAAAATTCAACTTTATGAAGTAGATTTTCAAAGGTGTTTTCCATGTAAAAATAGCAGATATACACACAAAAGTAGCAGTGGAAAAAGTAAACAGTGGAGTGCCTCATGAATCTGTTCTTGGACCAATGCTTTTTAAGATATATATATATATATATATATATATATATATATATATATATATATATATATATAAATGATCTGCAAAGGGGTATGACAAGTGAGATGATCAAATTTGTGAATGACACAAAATTATGCAGAGTAGTTAAATCTCAAATGGACTGTGATAAATTGCAGGAGGACTTTGTGAGACTAGAAGACTAGGCTTCCAAATGGCAGATGAAATTTAATGTGGACAATGTTAGGTTCTATCTTAGGAGTTAACACCCAGGAAAATGATCTAGGCGTCGTAGTGGATAATACTTTAAAATCGTCGGCTCAGTGTGCTGCAGCAGTCAAAAAAGCAAACAGAATGTTAGAAATATTAGGAAGGGAATGGCAAATAAAACAGTGGATGTCATAATGCCTCTGTATCATTCCATGGTGAGACCGTACCTTGAATACTGTCTGCAATTCTGGTCGCTGCATCTCAAAAAAGATATAGTTGCACTGGAGCAAGTGCAGAGAAGGGAGACCTAAAGAAGTTAGGGCTGTTCAGTTTGGAAAAGAGATGGCTGAGGTGGGATATGATGGAGGTCTACAAAATCATGAAAGGACTTGAACAAGTTAATGTAAATTGGTTATTTACTCTCTCAGATAATAGAAGGAATAGGGGGTACTCCATGAAGTTAGAAGTAGCTCATTTAAAACAAATCGAAGAACATTTTTTTTCACTCAGCACATAGTTAAGCTCTTGAATTCATTGCCGGAGGATGTGGTTACGGAAGTTAGTGCAACTAGGTTTTAAAAGATTTGGATACGTTTCTGCTATTAATTAATAAGCAACAGTAACTTGAGATCTGTTTAATGTTTAGGTACTTGCCAAGTACTTGTGAATTGGATTGGTCACTGTTAGAAACAGGATGCTGGGCTTGATGGACCATTGATCTGACCCAATTGATCTGACCCAATTGTTGAATGCTAATTTTGATATATCTAAGATAGTTGTTTTAGGAGATTTGAACTTTCTTGTTGATGCTCCTAATTTGTCTCATGCTGCTATTACTTTACTAGATACATTATCAGCATGTGGGTGACAACGGATCATTTCTTTTTTTTAAATTTAAGTTTTTTTTTAATCATTTCTTAAACCATGTAAACAGATTCAACTTTTACAAACATAACACATTATAAATCCCCCCCAAAGTCCCCTCCCTTCCCTCCCATCCCCCCGTATGGTGGAGTCAAAGCCTCTGAGTCAATTTCCGTATTGTACAACAATTACATATCCATATCCATAATAATATATCTGCAGGTCTCTCAGGGCAAGTATAGTGTTGCATACAAGCAGCGTCATTTCTGTATTACAGGTTCGTTATATAATCTGAAAAAGGTTTCCATTTTACCAGAAAGGAGGACATTCTATTACATTTGGCAGCGGTTAAAGAGGCCAAACAATAATATGAGTGTAATTTTCCGTACACTTCACTTAACCTCGGCAGTTGATCTGATTTCCATCTTATTGCTACTAGGCTGCAGGCAGCAATGAAAATTTGGGTGCAAAATTGCTGCTGGGCTTTATTTATAGCCTCAGGATATACATGCAGCAGCGCTGTTTTGGCTGTATGTGGCAAAGTCACTTCCAAGAGGTTACTAAGCTATGTAAATAGTTCTTCCCAGAAGGGTACTATTTTAGGGCAATCCCACCAAATATGAAAATAAGTGCCTCGAGCCCTGCATTTACGCCAGCACTCTTCTGGCACATGTGCGTAAATCTTGTGAAGTTTATCTGGGAGAGGTATCATCTATAGATCATTTTGTAGCAGTTCTCTTGTAATCTGGCGGATACGGAACATCGTCTGGCTGTGCATATAATCTCTCCCCATATTTTAGCGCCCAGATGTTTACCCAAATCAGTTTTCCAGTTCACTATAAATTTGCAAGTTTCCGATTCCTCTGGGAGGAATAATTGATACACTTTGGATATAGACCCTTTAATCGTGTCGCAATGTAAAAAAAAGGTCTCCAGCAGTGACCTGCCTAGACGGAGAGTTTTAGCACATATAAAGTGGGTGACATGTACATATGCCAAAACGTCGCAATGATCAAAATGGAATATGTCCGCCATCCTATCAAGGGGGAGAAGGTCACCCTGGGACATCAGATGACCTATGGTTGTAACTCCCTTCTCCTGCCAGGGCTTTAGTTGCTGGGTTTGATAGCCAGCCAGTAGGTGCATGTTGTGCAAAAGGGATGTCTGGTAAATATACTTGTGGTCCCCAACCAACCGTTTTTGGCTTTGCTTCCAAATACGCAAGGTGACATCCAAGGACCATGAAATGCCCTTAACGGGGCGCCAGGTGCTACATGGTTGCCACGGTAGAGCGGTGAGTGCCATGGGGCCTAAAATGGCTTGCTCAATTTGCACCCACTGTTTAGGCGCCGTATGGTGGTTAAAGTCTAACAGGGATCTCAATTGTGATGCATTGTAGTACCACAGAATATGGGGTACCCCCAGTCCCCCTTGTAGTTTAAGAAGGTATATTTCCTTTCGTGACAGTCTGGGGGCGCCGCCACCAAATAAAATCAAAAATATTTTTCTGCCAGCTGCAGAGTATTGATGCAGGGATATATACAGGTAAAGATGAAAAAAGATATAGAAATTATGGCAGGACATTCATTTTAATTATTGCAATCCTACCAAGCCAGGAAAAGGTGCCCCGGTTCCACCTGCTTATGTCTATGGTGATTTTGTTGACCAAGGGTTGGTAATTAAGCTGATACAAGTCGGTCAACCTTGCCAATACTGTTGTGTCCGTCGGTTCCCGACGCCCTCTCTCCGCCCTCCTCACCTCCTTGGCGCCTCCCTCTTCGCCCGCGGGAAGATTGACTGCTGCGGCGTTTTCCTGCCGAGGTCCTCCAGCGTCCCTGGACCGGCTCCACACTGCAAATCGCCATCTTTCATGGAGGCCTAGGGGCGCGCGCATGGCCCCGACTGAAGTACCGGCGATAGCACGAACCTCGGGGGCGTCCCCCAAAGATGACGTCACCCACGACGGATATTTAAGGTCTTAGAATTTGTTAACACATCGAGTTAGCAAGGGTTTTGCCACCTAAGCTACTCTGCCTCCTCGGACTAACCTGTACATACTTGTGGCAACCCCGGACATCATACAATGCCCCCAAGCAGACAACACATTTATCATGGGGATCCATGATAGATATGGCCCTCATGCTTCAGGAGCATCACAGGACCCTCAAAGACATATCGACTCAAAATAAAAGGGACACTAAATCGAATTTGATGGCAGCGGCGATCAGTGGCTGATGGGCACCACCACCTGGAAGGAACTGACCGTGAAAAGAATATTAAAGAAACATTCGAAAAATCTACCTAGGGATACTACAGAAAGACTACGAGACCCCGCAAAAGTAGCCAAAAAATCCCATGGGAACTTAAAGCAAAGCCAAAACTCCCAAAGTAAGACTCAAAAAACCAAATCAACAAGGCTCCACAGAAAAAGAAAGCCTGAAGGGACCATGTGTGACCACGTGGTATAATGCATGCATGGGCATGCTCACTGAGGCTCAGTCAAAGTTCTAGAAACTTTGAAATAGGTTTTTGGTGCCAGGCTCCATGGATGATATCACCCACATGTGAGGACTTCCATCCTGCTTGTACTCAAAGAAATATAAATACAGTGGTCAATACTGAAAATGGTTTGTCCGGGTAATTTATGTAACCCGGAAAAAGCCAGAGATTTCAATTTCCTGCCCCACCAACTAGCAAAATTTTATCCAGGTAACTTTTTACCCAGGTAAAGTTTTGCAGATAAAAAAAGATATGGAAGGGGGCATACAATGGGCATGGCCTAAATCTATCCGGGTAGTGATGATATTCAGTAGGGATGTGAATCGTTTATCTGACGATTGAAAATATCGTCCGATATTTTCAATATCGTCAGATATCGGGGGGTCCCCGATAGCGATAGGAAACCCCACGATTAATTTAGTGGGTTTTCTTATTGTTATGGGGGGGGGGGGGCAGGAAGAAAGGACATAACCTAAAAACACAACCTGACCCTTTAAAATGAGTTTGTTAGTATCCCCCCACCCTCTGGCCCCCCCCCAAAAATTTTTTTTAAATACCTAGTGGTCCAGCGGGGGTCCCGGGAGCATTCTCCCGTGCTCTGGCTGTCGGCTGCCACTAATCAAAATGGCGCCGATGGCCCTTTGCTCTTACCATGTGACAGGGGCTATCGGTGCCATTGGTCGGCCCCTGTCACATGGTAGGTGCACTGGATGGCCCGCACCATTTTTAAAGATGGAGCCGGCCGTCCATTGCTCCTACCATGTGACAGGGACCGGCCAATGGCACGGATACCCTGTCACATGCTAAGGGAAAAAGGGCCATCGGCGCTATTTTGTTATCTGGCAGCCGACGGCCTGAGCGTGGGAGAATGCTCCCGGGCCCCCCGCTGGACCACCAGGTATTTAAAAATTTGGGGGGGGGGGGTCCAGAGGGTGGGGGATACTAACAAACTCATTTTAAAGATTCGGCTGTATTTTTTGGTTATCGGCTTGGGCGCAGCCGATAAAAAAAATCCCGATCGGACTGCAAGATAAAAATTTCAAGATGTGAACCGGAATCAGAACCGATACTGGTTCCGATTCACATCTCTAATATTCAGCACTATCCAGATAAATCTCAGTAGGTGTCTGGTCAGGTAAATCAATGTCCTAAAGTTACCCGCTAACTTCCCACTCACCACATTGGTCTGTATAGACTTGACATTCTCAAAGGTAGGTGCTTACTTGAGAAACGTAAGTAATGTTGAATGCTGCCAGTGGAGCTGCGCCACTCTTTCTATGGGATCAGAGGATAAGGACTGGTTCTCAGTAATTCCTGGAAGCATTTCTCCACTCAAGTAGAAGAGCATGTCATAAATAGTTCTTGTCTCTTTGCCAATGAGGAGTTTTTGAGCAATCTTTTCATCTGCTTTAGATGTCTCGATTTTAAATACAGCACTAGGGGAGAAAACATTGATTTCTAAAACAGATCAAAAAACTTATGCATGCAAATACATTGTAACAGACTTGTTTCTAGGAGTTTAGGATAAAACAGAACTATTGTGACTTCTACATGTAGTGGCTTTTATTAACCTGTTTGGCACATTATAAAATATTCAAGCATCATTAGAATTTCAAGCCTTATAGTGGGTAATTTTTAAAGAGTCTCTGCAAGTGCTTCTAGAGCCTTTCTTTTATGCTCATTTTCAGATAGGAATTACCTGGGCAGTTTTCACTGAAAATCAGTGTAAAGTAGGGATGTGAATCGTGTGCCCGATCATTTTAACGATCGGGTTCGGCTGGGGGGGTGGGGGGGGGGAAATCTGATCGTTACGAGATGTGAATTGGAATCGGTTCCGATTCCAATTCACATCACTAATTTTTTTTAGTGAGGCCCGCGCCAATAAAAAAAAAAAACCCCACCCCGACCCTTTAAAATTACCCCCTTAGCCTCCCCCACTCTCCCGACACCCCCCCCAAAACCTTTTACACATACCTGGTGGTCCAGGGGGGCCGCGGGCAGCGATCTCCCGTTCCCACGCTATCAGCTGCGCTAAAAAAAATGGCGCCGATGGCCCTTTGCCCTTACCATGTGACAGGGCAAAGGTAGCGCCGGCGCCATTTTGAATATTGGCAATACGGCCTGCGTGCAGGAGATCGCTCCCGGACCCCCGCTGGACCCCCAGGGACTTTTAGCCAGCTTGGGGGGGCCTCCTGACCCCCACAAGACTTGCCAAAAGTCCAGCGGGGGTCCGGGAGCGACCTCCTGCACTCCAGCCGTATTGCCAGTATTCAAAATGGCGCCGACGCTACCTTTGCCCTCACTATGTCATAGGGGCCGACGGTCGGGTGGGGGGGTTTTTTATCGGGCCATCGGCGCCATTTATATTAGTGGCAGCCAAAATGGCGCCGATGGCCCGAGAGCGGGAGATCTCGCTGGGACCCCCCCTACTGGACCACCAGGTAATTTAAAACTTTTTGAGGGGGGTTCGGGAGGGTGGGGGATTTGTTTTAAAGGGTCGGGGTGGGTTTTAGGGTTGTTTTGATGTGCCGGTTTTCCCGCCCTCCCCCCTCCCCCAATTTACGATTTTTCACGATAAGTCGGGGGAATTTCTATTGTATCGCGACTCTTAACGATTTTTGACGATTTAAAATATATCTGACGATTTTTTTAAATCGTCAAAAAACGATTCACATCCCTAGTGTAAAGTGCATGCGTTGAAAACACCCTCATACTCTGCACCTACCCAAGAAGGTAAAAGAGCACAGGCACTTTAAAAATGTCAGGTACATTCACCATTTCTTCGCTTGAACTAAACCCACCTAGGGCAATCAAGGCAGGTTAATCGATTTCAACACAGCTAGACTGTGATGAAAATCGCCCTGCCCATTCACGCCACGCCAGGTTCAGTCCTCAACCTGCTATTACTTTTACCAGAATGTGGATGTTTGACTGGCTCAATATGCCAGTGTGCCTTTACCTAAAGGGTTACATGGAAATTGTCTCCTTTCCCTACCATGTAGCATATGAAAACCACATACAGAAAACAGCAGTACACATCCTGCATCAATTTAAAATGTTATCAGGTCATTGTTTTTACATTGCTTTATTCTGGGTCCCTTGGAAGCAGATATGTTGGGTGGGAATCACAACTTCTGTCAAACATAGTGCTTTCTAATTGTCTCATAGAAAGTTTTGTGAGGTCATTTGTGACATCATAACCACCGTGGACCAGTCAGATTCAATGTGTGTGCTGATTTCTGACTTTATTAATATTAAAGCAGTTTCTTAATGATTCAGTAGGTTTTGAAATCATATTGTCATATATATTGCTTGAAAACTTGTACGCTAGAAAAAGTGAGACTCGTGAGGTCCATACTGAAAGCCTGTGTGCAGATAACCTTTTGAGTTACGTGCACAAAAAAAAGAAGAGCTTTCAGTATCTCCCCTGCCCACCGCAACAGAGATATCTCCCCTTGAGTTATTAAGTCCTAAGCATGCCCTATCCCAATAAATAGTGTAAGAATCACAGTACTACCTTCTCAGAGACTGTGGAATAGAAACAGGATTACTTCCCTCAGCCCAACCAAAAAGAGTGAACCACATCTGAATGGCAGCAACCACTTTCTGAAAGAAGATCCATTCCTCAGTGTCCTCTTCAGGAAAAAAGAGCAGTTCAAACCTGTCCTTCCTTCCCTGGCCATGGTCGTCAGCTTCTTCATTTTTTATCTTCACACTCTCAGTGATATTGTCATAGCTGGGGTCTAATTTAACACAAAATTATTCAAAGTATTGGTACATTAAAATCAATATTTTAAATCTGTAAAGCATATAACACTAAATGAAACAGTGGGATTTTTAATTAATTAAGTAATTGCTTTCATTAATCTGTTGATGACAAGTACCATGGTATTATTTATTTTGCATCAGCAGATTCAATAAGAAATCATAAATTAATTTGTGAAAAAGCAGTCATAAGTTTATAGTCTACAACAGTTAAACTAGTGTAAATGCAATAAATATTGCACACATCCACATTTTCCAAGCCCTCTGAAAGTACATAGAGAGGTCAATATTTAAAACAAAATGTCTATGTAAATTAGTCAGTTAACTTACAAGAGATATTCAGCAGCATGGCTATGCTACTGAATATCGCCTTATTTGGAGATGACATCAACATACTCAATAAATCACTTGACACACCAAGTGGCAGCATATGCTTGATGCACAGAGTGAATGCCTCCTTAATCTTCCTGCCCAACTCAAATCAAAAATTGCAGATGACAGTATCGAGGTCATCATCCACAGCATTTTGGAGCTCAGATCCGAAGGCTCTTGACTGGATCTTTGGAGATAAATGTAACAATGTCATAGGATGGGAGACTAAGCTCACTTCCAGCTGTGATCATTTTGGACAGTACAGTGTCTCTTGTACCTCCATGCTCTCAGATCCATGTGTCAAAGATGTGCACTGATGCTTCAGAGCCTCTGCTCAATGCACCATGCTGACCCTTTCATGCTGCATGCTTGAATGCCAAGAAGTTTTATGAAACCAAATTATAAAAGAAACATTTGCTTAAAAATCATAAGTATAAAAAAGGCTATTTCTTCTCAGATAACCTTGATTAAAATCTGGAACAGGATCCACCTGCTCAAGTAGGGGGAGCCAGATTTACTGTGGCTTCTGGGTCTATCCTTCAATCAAGGAGCTGAAAAGATAGATGCCCCCTTTGGTGGAGGAAGTGACATCATCCTATAAAATGGACACTTGATCCTGGAGTTCTACCCCCCCCCCCCCCCCCCAAAAGAGAAAAGACTGGAGATAGCGCAGAATAAAAAGAAAACCGATCTGAATTAGTTTTCCTTTGTTAAGTAAAGAGGTAATCAGCACAGTGGGCCTGGAAGTGGAAGAGGAGTCTGAACGCATGGCGGCAGGAGCAGGCTGCGAGAAGGAGGGAATGAGCAGGAGGCTGAAAATGACAGACAACCTACTCATGCAGAGTTCCGACGCTGGTTCGCTGAATTGTGACTGGATATGGTGACGATCAGGCTGAGTTTGGAGCGATGGTGGCTGAAGTGAAGGGTGATGTTGGGGCACTCAGTTACCATGTGGCAGAGGCTGAAGCGAGCTTACATGAGCAGGCAGTGGATTTGACTGCAAGGCAGGAGGAGGGGCTGGTTATAGCAAAATCGGTCCTGCAAAAAATCTTACCTCTCCAACTGGTTCACACGGTCCAGCTCGAAACATCCCATCCACTGATTCGTTTTCCATTTTTTTCAAATTGAAAGTTGAAAAAATTTGCTCTTCTTTTACAGATCTTCCAGATTGGTACTCTCAATCCCCCATTCCTCCTACCTCCCAGAGGAGTAATTTTGATACAGTTGCTTCTTCTGAAGTTGAAACTTTAATCTCTAAATCGAACAACACTCTCTGTCCTTATATGCTTTGCCGCTTGGTTCAAATCTTCTCGGAATGTTTTCACCCATTTTTGCAAAACTCATCAATCTTTCGTTATCTGAAGGTCTTGTTTTACCTTCACTCAAGCAAGCAGTTGTACACCCTTTTCTAAAAAACATTCTCTTGATCCATCTGACCCCAATAATTATCGCCCAATTTCATCTCTCCCATTTTTCACCAAAATGTTAGAATCTGCGGTCCTCACACTATTGAATGATTTTGTTGAAAGAGCTGAACTCCTCGATCCACATTAATTCGGTTTTTGCCTTATGTTAAGTACAGAACTCCTTCTTCTCTCTCTTACGGACATACTTAGTGTTATGAATCGACTCCTGAGTAGGGAGGAGTTAGCAATCTGTTATGAATCGGCTCCAGTAGAGGGACGAGTTAGCAATCTGTTATGCTGTACTCCTCAAGAAGGGAGGAGTTAGCGATCTGTATGAATCGGCTCCTGTGGAAGGAGGAGTTAGCAATCTGTTATGAAGCGGCTCCTGTGGGAGGGGTTTGTAAACTGATATGCTCAGCTCCTGTAGAGGGTCTAGTTAACAAACCGTTAAGGTATAGACTGCGGAGTTGCAATCTGTTATGAATCCGTTGCTGAAGGCTCCTGATGGGAAGGAGTAGCAATCTGTTACCAGCGGAGTGCTTGGAGAGGGCACTCAGATGTAGAGGAATGTAGATAGGTGGATTCTTGGGCCGATGGCAGATGACTGCGCCCCCAGGAGGATATCCTGAGAGGGACCACCGGCTAGGCTTGGGTATGGAGACAGACACAGATAATTCTTTTATTAGACAGGTTAGAAGAACTACCAGAGGTGGCAGTAGTGAGGTGATATGCCCGGCAGGGCTGAAGTCCTTCAGGTACTGGAACAGCGATCCCAGGGTTGCTGAGCTGTAGAAAAACTATAGAGAGTGAGTAGACAGGGTATGTTGTGTTCATAGCCAGAACTGGATGACAAAACTCACATAAGGTCTTAAGGAAGCTCAGTAGCTGGAAAGGGTTAGGCTCTCGAGGAGCGAGTACCTGGTTCCAGGGAAAGCTCTGAGAGAGCGATGGTAACTCACAAATGTCTGTATCTGCGATAGCTTCCAGGCAGTAGAGAATCTTCAGAGTGTTCAGGAACATGGGCCCTCGAGGCGCGAGTACCGGTTCCTATCTGCAATCTGAAATAAAGAAAAGAGAGCAAGGCCCCCGAGGAGCGGGTACCCCTGGTAAGTCCGAGGAGGCAGAGTAGCTTGGGAGAAAAGCCGAAACAATCCCCTTGCTAACTCGATTCGTTAGCGAATACTGAGACCTTTTATATTGGAAGCGGATGACGTCATCCCAGGGGGAAACCACTGAGGTTCGCGCCCCTGCTGGTAAATCAATCGGAGCGTGCGCGCGCGCCCTACGTCATCAGGCAACTTGGTGGATCCGCAGCGTCAAGCGAGTCCGTGGACACCGGAGGGAGACGGCAAGAAGACGCCGCGGCAGCTAACCGTCCATCAGACCCGGAGGGAGTCGCCACAGAGGTAAAGAGGATGGAGTGAGGGCGTTTAGCAGCGACGGATGCAACACTTAGACTCAGCTTAGATTCTGGACAGCAGTTTCTTCTAGTTTCCCTTGATATATCTGCAGCCTTCAATTCGATCAATCACGGCATACAGACTCCAGGAATTTGGCATATCAGGTTTGGTGTTAAAATCTAATCTCCCTCACAGACACTCTCCTCAAAGGACTAGACCAAGGCCACTCCTACATCCTCACCTTGCTTGACATCTTGCTTGACATCTCCTCTGCCTTTGACACCATAAGCCACAACATCCTAATTAACCATCTCACAGAAATCGGCATCACAGTAACAGCCTGCTCTGGTTTAAATCTTATCTTGAGAACAGACACTATAAAGTCAGAATAGGAAACACTGAATCCACACCTATCCAACTAACTCAAGGCGTCCTCCAAGGATCTTCACTATCTTCCACCCTTTTTAACATATATCTGCTGCCCCTTTGCCAAATCCTCTCTGATTTCGGCCTCACTCACTTTATGTACGCAGACGACATCCAAATCCTCATCCCCATTAGCGACTCCCTATCCAATTCCCTCAAAACCTGGGAAAACTGCCTTACCGCTATAAATCTCCTCCTCACTAACCTCCTGTTATGGTTTAGCGATGTTTGGGTGGATTCTTGGGTACTGTGGCAGATGACCACGCCCACGGGAGGAGCCCCATGTGGAGCCACAGTACTGGGCTAGACTCGGGACGCACAAACATGGAGATAGATCTTTTATTCTACAGCTTGTAGTATACCACCAGAGGTGGCAGTAGTGAGGTGATCTAGAGGTAGTAGTCCAGGGACCCTCGGCAGAGGGAACCCGTCTCACCAAGTTGGTCTAGGGAGATTCCGGGGTAGGTTTCCCAGCACGACAATGCTGTAGATGAGATAGACTGAAAATCAGATTACTCACTAGATGGTAGCTGTAAGGTCGGCGATTCCACCAGGTTGAAGTAGATGGTAACAGGCACCGAGACAGGGAGAGCAGGCCCTCGAGGAGCGAGTACCTGATCCCAGTAAGGCACCTGAAAGGAAAGCAGAGGGCCCCCGAGGAGTGGGTACCCAGGTTAAAGAATACCCCGAAAGGCAAGGCAGAGCTTCCAGTGGCAGCAGGAAGCGGCAGAGTAGCATAGACCGGACAAGTCCAATCCTTGCTAACTCGCAGGTTAGCAGTAGAAAGCTGGCTAAATACCCCCACCGAAGTGAGGAACTTCCTGGGCTGGCCCAGGTCTTTCCCATGCTGGCCCCTTTAAAAGGAAAGGCTGACGTCGCTGCGCACGTCTAGGCGACGTAAGGGGGTGGGGCTTCGGCAGCGCTCCTTCCTCGGAGGAAGGCCTCTCGGCGTCTCCAACCCGCTGCAAAGGTGGCTGAGTATGGTCGGGCATGACCACCGTGGTCGACCAACGTAACAGTACCCCCTCTTCAAGAGCCCCCTCCGATGGGTTATTATCACCTGTTGTGCAGTCCACGTCATCCTCAGTAGTCCAGTCCTGTTCGCTATCATAGGAATCCAAACTGTGTGTCTCCATGGTATGCTGGAAGGAAGGTCTATCCAGTGTCTCTTGTAAAGATTTCACGGAGTCCGGTGTAAGAACATAAGAACATAAGAAAATGCCATACTGGGTCAGACCAAGGGTCCATCAAGACCAGCATCCTGTTTCCAACAGTGGCCAATCCAGGCCATAAGAACCTGGCAAGTACCCAAAAACTAAGTCTATTCCATGTTACCATTGCTAATGGCAGTGGCTATTCTCTAAGTGAACTTAATAGCAGGTAATGGACTTCTCCTCCAAGAACTTATCCAATCCTTTTTTAAACACAGCTATACTAACTGCACGAACCATATTCTCTGGCAACAAATTCCAGAGTTTAATTGTGCGTTGAGTAAAAAAGAACTTTCTCCGATTAGTTTTAAATGTGCCCCATGCTAACTTCATGGAATGCCCCCTAGTCTTTCTATTATCCAAAAGAGTAAATAACCGATTCACATCTACCCGTTCTAGACCTCTCATAATTTTAAACATCTCTATCATATCCCCCCTCAGCCGTCTCTTCTCCAAGCTGAAAAGTCCTAACCTCTTTAGTCTTTCCTCATAGGGGAGATGTTCCATTCCCCTTATCATTTTGGTAGCCCTTCTCTGTACCTTCTCCATCGCAATTATATCTTTTTTGAGATGCGGCGACCAGAATTGTACACAGTATTCAAGGTGCGGTCTCACCATGGAGCGATACAGAGGCATTATGACATTTTCCATTTTATTCACCATTCCCTTTCTAATAATTCCCAACATTTTGTTTGCTTTTTTGACTGCCGCAGCACACTGAACCGACGATTTCAATGTGTTATCCACTATGACGCCTAGATCTCTTTCTTGGGTTGTAGCACCTAATATGGAACCCAACATTGTGTAATTATAGCATGGGTTATTTTTCCCTATATGCATCACCTTGCACTTATCCACATTAAATTTCATCTGCCATTTCGATGCCCAATTTTCCAGTCTCACAAGGTCTTTCTGCAATTTATCACAATCTGCTTGTGATTTAACTACTCTGAACAGTTTTGTGTCATCTGCAAATTTGATTATCTCACTCGTCGTATTTCTTTCCAGATCATTTATAAATATATTGAAAAGTAAGGGTCCCAATACAGATCCCTGAGGCACTCCACTGCCCACTCCCTTCCACTGAGAAAATTGTCCATTTAATCCTACTCTCTGTTTCCTGTCTTTTAGCCAGTTTGCAATCCACAAAAGGACATCGCCACCTATCCCATGACTTTTTACTTTTCCTAGAAGCCTCTCATGAGGAACTTTGTCAAATGCCTTCTGAAAATCCAAGTATGCTACATCTACAGGTTCACCTTTATCCACATGTTTATTAACTCCTTCTGTAGTTGATGAAGACACAGTGAAAACCCCTCAAGTACCTTTCTGCTGCAAAAGAGTGTGTAGATGTTGGATCTCCTGTTCCTTATACGCCAGTATGGCTAACAGGCCTTGGGAGACTTCACCAGTTCCTCGTTCTCTAAGGTCTTATAATTCAACTGTGTTGGGACACATCCAGTGAATTGAGTATCCCTGATGATTCGGCTCCCCAGGGATCCTTCTCGACTCTCCCTTGAGGAAGCATGGATTCCAATAGGGAGAGTCGAGGACAGCCATCTTCATAGACCGGGATGGTTCTAGAATTTCAAAGTAGGTTCCCGCACAGTGAGGTCCCCACTGAATCTGGTCAGAGAAGACCAGTCGAACTGAGGCTGGTGTCTCTGTAACCAAGATAACCCTAGAATTATAGGGCTCACAGCCTTGGGTAGGACGAAGAAGGAAAGGTGTTCAACATGATATGTTCCGATTCTTAATGACAACTGTTGAGTGATCCGTGTGACTTCTCCCGGAAGGGGATTCCCATGAACAGACGAGAGAACCAATGGGGGTTCCACCAGCGAGGTAAAGAGACCACATGATCCACCAGGTCCTGCCGGATAAAGTTTGCCCCAGCACCCGAGTCTACCAGAGCCTGTGAGGAAACCCTGGTGGCAGACAGCTCCACTGACACAGGCAAAAGAAAAGGGGATGAACCCATAGAAGGGCTGAAGGTTATAACTTCAGTCGACTTAGAACAAAGTGCCATCGATCTATGGAGCATAGGTGGAGAAACAGAAGATCCATCATTACCAGAGATGACTGCTTAAATGTAGGGTGCGGTTACGGCCGCCGAAACTTGGGTCCGGCCCAGTTGCATTGGTTCTTCTACAGGACATGAAGGCTCCTCGGGACGGAAGAGTGAATCCAAAAAATACCCTCATCTCCCTTTATGACCCTCTTGGGCTCATTCCTGTAACCTCCGGTCTATCCTCCCTGTGAGTATAATAAGTCCCTCCAGGGTGGCGGGTAGGTCCCGTGCCACCAGTTCATCTTTAATCTGCGGAAATAAGCCATCCAAAAATATGGTATTTAAACTGTTCCCCTGCCAGTTTAATTCTGAAGCCATAGTGTGGAATTCTATGGCATATTCACTTAGGGGTCGAGAGCTCTGTCAAAGATGAAGGATATCAGCACCCATGGCTGGCAGCCTGCCGGGCTCCTCGAACACCTGTTTGAAGGCAGAAACAAACTGAGGCAGATCAGATAGCAAAGGATCAGAGTGCTCCCATAAGGTTGAGGCCCAAGCCAGAGCTTTACCATCTAACAGGGAGAGGATGAAGGTCGTCTTAATCAAATCATTAGGAAACAGTGATGGTTGAAGGGTAAAGTGCCTATGGCACTGGTTTAAGAACCACTGACAGCGCTTAGGATCCCCAGAGTAACGGGGGGGGGGGGGGGTTAGGTAGAGAAATCGCTGCATGATGGGCTCCTGGGCCCACTGTAGAAGCAGCTGATATGGGAGAAGTTAGGTCCATCTTCTGCAGGAGATCCTGGCAGAGGGTCAGAAGATGAACATCTGCCATTATTAGTTCTACTGAGGTCTGAAGGCTTTGGACCCTCTGAAGGAGACTGGGGAGTGACTGGAGCACTTTCAAATCTTCGGATTGCAAGTCAATCAATCCACAGAGGTGGATAATGCCTCCAGGAATCTTTGTTGCTCTTGATTCTTCTATGCCAGGCCAGGGATGGCCTGAAGAGCGGAGGTCTGAGCCGAATCCATGGAGTCAGCAATCTGTTATGGTTTAGCGGTGTTTGGGTGGATTCTTGGGTACTGTGACAGATGACCATGCCCATGGAGAGGAGCCCCTTGGGGAGCCACAGTACCGGGCTAGACTCGGGACGCACAAACATGGAGTTAGATCTTTTATTATACAGCTTGTAGTATACCACCAGAGGTGGCAGTAGTGAGGTGATCCAGAGGTAGCAGTCCAGGGACCCTCGGCAAAGGGAACCCGTCTCAACAAGTTGGTATAGGGAGATTCCAGTGAAGGCTTCCCAGCATGGCAATGCTGTAGATGAGATAGACTGAGAATTAGATTACTCACTAGATGGTAGCTGTAAGGTCAGCGATTCCACCAGGCTGAAGTAGATAGTAACAGGCACCAAGGCAGGGAGATCAGGCCCTCGAGGAGCGAGTACCTGATCCCAGTAAGGCAACTGAAAGGAAAGCAGAGGGTGCCCAAGGAGCGGGTACCCAGGTTAAAGAATACCCCGAAGGGCAAGGTAGAGCTTCCAGCGGCACCAGGAAGCGGCAGAGTAGCATAGACCGGACAAGTCCAATCCTTGCTAACTTGCAGGTTAGCAGTAGAAAGCTGGCTAAATACCCCCACCAAAGTGAGGAACTTCTGGGGCTGGCCCAGGTCTTTCTCACGCTGGCCCCTTTAAAAGGAAAGGCTGACGTCGCTGCACACGTCTGGGTGACATCAGGGTGTGGGGTTTCAGCAGCGGCAGCGCTCCTTCCTTGGAGGAAGGCCTCTCGGTGTCTCTGACCCGCTGCAAAGGCAGGTGAGTACGGTCGGCCACGGCCTCCGTGTTCGACCGACGTAACACCTCCACCTCGCCCTAAATACATCAAAAACATGCGTGTACACTCCTAACACTAATCAGGGAAACTATTCAGACGCATTATCTAACACCATTCTAGTTTGGGCAGAAGAGCACATTATAATGGGGGGGGTGAAAGTTTCAGATGTGGGTATTGGCAACATAATGTGGTCTGACCACGCACCAGTGTGGGTGGAATTGAAAATAAATAAAGAGCAATTGTGACAGAAATTTTGGAGATTAAATGAAGATTTGGAGTCCAGAACCCTCCCACAACATTCTCAATAAAGAGCTCCTCAGAACCTTCCATAGGACTTATCCTGAAAACCCACGGCCGCGTAGAGGGAGGCCTAAAAGGGGGGTACTGTAACGCACCCCATCTGCGCCTGGCCCATGCATGGCCCTGCTCACCTCGCTAGCTCATCTGCAGGTCATGGGTTGGACTCCCCAGTGGCAGCCGCAAGCTCCTCCAGGCCTTAGCGACCCGTGGCGGTGGTCGCTGGCCTTCCACTGCGTACCAGGCCTCATGCCAGAGTTCGGCGTCTCCAGTGGTGTTGGTTATGCCCCTATGTGCACGTGCGCACGGACCTGGCCTCTTGTAGGGCCAGGGGCGGGTCCTAGCTCCGCGGCGCGTCCTGATAGAATGTTCAATATAAGGAAGTCCCTGCCTGCACTTCCTTGCCTTGGCAATCGGGTCGGCACTGCATGTGTACTAGTTGCCTCTGTGTTCCAGTCTTGTTCCAGTGTCCTTCTGTTCCAGCGTCTGTCTGTCCTGTCTCCACAGGTAGTACCCTCGGACTGTCTCTCTGGTACTGATCTCAGCCTGCTCCTTGACCATTCTGTCAGCTGCCTGGATCCTGACCTCTGCCTGCCTTGTGACCTCGTCTGACCTCCGGATCCTGACCCCTGCCTCGTTGACTACTCCTCGGACTGATCCTCGGATTCTGACCTCGGCTGCCATTGACCACATCTCCTAATTCTGGCTCTGTTCCTTGCCTTGTCATCGCCTACGCTGTCCTGGTCTTCTTTGCTCCACCAGACCTACAGCCTAGAGTCCGACCGCGCTCCCTTGCTGTTCGTGGACACGCTTCTCTGCTACCTCTCCAGGAGACCCTGTGAGGCCCACCTAAGTCTAAGCGGCCCGGGTCCCTACGGGCTCCACCTGGGGTGACCGCAGGCTTCCAGTGGTGAAGCTCATCCTAACCTCTGTCTCTGTCTGTGCTCCGCCTCCAGGAAGCAAGACAGAGCAGGAGCACCTGCTTCCTGGTCCCTACCAGGGAGCCGTTCTCCACTGCTCCAGGACAAGTGTCCACCTTCCAGCGCAACAGATTTAAGGTTAATAAAGACAAATCAGAAATTTTGAACCTGACCCGTGAAAGTGTGCTAGTAGATAGTTTGAAGGAAAGTTTACCCTTTAAGTGGGCCAGGGTGTGTGTGAAATATCTAGGGGTCAGGCTGGGGGAGAACTTGGAGAAAGCAAGTGTTGCTTACCTGTAATAGGTGTTCTCACAGGACAGCAGGATGTTAATCCTCACATATGGGTGATGTCACAGGATGGAGCACTGTATGGAAAACATTTCTGTCAAATTTTCTACAAAGAGACTGAGGTGTCTCCCTCAGTCTCGTCTTATAGCTAAAAGCGCAAGCGAAACTAAAATAAAAGTAAAAACGTATACAGACCCAACTCTGCGGGGTGGCGGGTGGGTTTCATGAGGACTAACATCCTGCTGTCCTGTGAGAACACCTTTTACAGGTAAGCAACACTTGCTTTCTCACAGGACAAGCAGGATGGTAGTCCTCACATATGGGTGAGTACCGAGCTGAGGATGCCCGAGAGTGCACCAAATGCAACCAAGCAGCGCAAAAGGCGCAATGACGGGGGTGGAATTTGGAACGGAGGGCATCCTGAAACCCGTAACGGGTTGGTGGAAGGATGTTGGGTAGTTAAACCGAAAAGAATAAGAGTAGACGGACTGGCCAAACATGGAGCATGCCGGCTAGTCGTATCTAAGCAATAATGGGCTGCGAAGGTATGGAGATAGCTCCAGGTTGCAGCCTGATAAATATGTACAAGCAGCAGCGGCCGAGGGGAAGCTATTGAGGCTGGGACGGACGCAACAAAGTGTGGTTACACACAGTGTTGTAGTGAAATGCCTGCTTGTTGGTAGGAAAAGAGATACAGACCGTCAATTAGGAGGAATAGGTCTGTTTGCCCAGTGGAACTCGCAGGTTGAATCTTGCCACAGAAGGAAAGAGTTAGGTGGAATTCCTATGGAGTGTAGTGCGATCTAGATAGAATGCAAGTACACTATTACTGTCCAAGGAGTGGAAAAACCCTCTCGCTTTGGTGAGAGAGAGGTGTTGGGAAAAATGGGCAGAGTATATTCTGAGTAAGGTGAGATGCAACGTCTACCTTAAGAAGATATGAAGTTGAATACGTAAAACCACTCGGTCACGGAAGAACACAGGGTCTAATGAGTATGTAGCAAGGTGTGTAACTCACTGACCCTGTTGGCCGAAATGACATTTATGAGGGAAAGAATTTCCCATGTCATACCGTGAAATGAGAGGAATGGAAAGGCTGGAACGGAGAACGTTTGAAACTTATAAGCACGAAATATAGGTTCCATTCCGTGACTAGTGAAAATAGAGGCGGCTTGATCAGTGGATAATCCATAGTAAGCTGACTCAGAAGGGGTTTACCGTTAATAGGGTATCCCCACTCCCAAACGATACACCAACTGGAACAGAGGTGTACCTATGTGGAGGATGACTGGGGAGCAGAATCCGAGGGAGCAAGAGAAAAGAGTGCTGTAGAAAAAAGAAAAAGGGTAATACCCTTTTGTATGCATCATGTGGTAAATCATGCCATTTTGAATGGTAGGATTTATGTATGGAAGGTTTTGTTACACTACCAGTACTTGAGAATATCAGTGAGTCTACGATTTGTGACTGACTGGTGAGAAAGCAAATTGGTTACTGGTGTGATAGACTGAGAAGTATGGGAAGTATACTGGTCTTGGCCAGGACGTGGGTCTGAGGAACAGTGAACCCCGTCCCGGTTCAGCATTAGAAGAGAGCTGGCTATAAGAGGCAGCAGAAGAGGCCCTTGATGGAAGAACGGCATCTATGAGAACGCATTGGAAACATGTGTATGGAGTAGAATCTGTGCACTCATGGTTCGATTTGGACACGGAAGGCAAGTTCGGTTAACCTCAGCACCAGAAGATTTTTCTCGCCACACAGGTAGTCCGAGACCATTCGAGAGGATGGAACCTATATGGAGAAGGTCTGTTAGTGCGTTCAGTAAGTCTCTTGGATAAGTGGCCCAAGGATGCGTAGAGTGAGCAAGGGCCAAGGGTAGAGCTGCACAGCTTCCTTGCAGAGCAGCTAAGATGTTGTGCGTGCTTGTGTGTTGGAAAGCACATTGTCCCTATGCTGTCTGTCTGTATGCACAAAGATTTGTTGCAGAGGCAGTATTGGAAGACATAAGGGTATAACTCATGGCTACAAGCTCCAGGAAATTTATGTAAAACTCTGCCTGGAGCAGAATAGACACATATTGGGTTGAGAAGATTTTAGGTCAAACTTACAACCCTGAGTAAATGCAAGCATGAGCAGGATCAGACTAGGTTTTGGTTCTAGATCTGTAATATAGCTGAGGGATGAGAGAGGTTGAACAGCTTAGACCCACTGATAATGGAATTTCACTGAACCTAACCCATAGCAGTTTTGGATCTATGAGGAAAGTGCATAGTGAAAAACCCCCATAGCCCGACAACGAAGAATTGAGGGGCTGAGGTTATGGAATATGCGCGCAGGGACATGTAGGAATTTATTAGAAAGTCTGCGCGGTTGCTGGACAGGAAGGTCATTGTGACTGTGGTGTCCAAAAGTGTTGTATAAGGGATTTATGGCAGTGACAGTAATCCCAGATAGTAAATTTATAGTAAATTTATAGTGAGTCATGAAGAAGTTAGAACTCCTTGCGTGGACTGACTGTGGTTATGCAGCTGTCCATGCAAGGAAAGCGTGAATGATGTTGCACTCTGTAGAGAAACAGCAGTCACCAATAGTGATTCAATGAAATACCCCAGTTGCCGAAGCTAGTGCAACTGGCAGAGCTTGGGATTGCAATATTGTTGACTCACCATGAAGCACATAGAAAGATTAGAGGTAATGTACTTACTGCAATATGGAAGCATGGTGACGAGAGATACCATTTTACCTGTGCCTTCTGAAGAAAGTTGGTATTTCTGAGGTCCAGGATGGGTGGAGAGTAACTACTTTCTGTTGAAAGAAAGAATAGTGTAATTAAAAATCCCCAACCACCCCTCTCCTGCGCTTTGTAGCGTCTGGGGGAGTGTACCGGGAACATTGGTACAAAGTGGGGTGGCCGCTCTGATATCCGGCCAGTTGGGACACCAGGAGGTGTCCAACTGGAGGGGCTGATGTAATCTGGATATCATGTAACCTCCCACGGGAGCATGAGCGTTAAAGTCTTACCTGCATTTCTGTGTGCTGTACAAGGAGACATCGAGACCTGTCATCAGGCTTCGAGGTGGACTTGCACTTGAGGTAGTATTTGCTGGATCTCGTGTTTAGCAGATCAGCGAATGCATCTGGAACTTTGGTTCTGAATTAGGAACCAGAAGCCAGAGTATTAATCAGTAGAGAGCCCCGTTGCTGAAAATGGGAGGATGTCCTGATGCAATCCCAAAGAAATGATAGAGGGGTTCTCTTGGTATTGTGGCTGACATAGCTGGCATAGCGATATGTGCCACTAATACAGTTCTTGAAAGGTACATGACCTAGAACTTTTCGAACCATGTGGCCCGAATTAGAGAACACATCTCAATGGGAATGCCGCAGAAGAGCATACTTACCATCCGACGTAGATCGCCGAAAGATGAGCCGGTGAAGATTGCTGGCTCCGTGGATTTCAGGAGTCATCGAGGGGTGGCCTGTCGGCCATAGACGCCCGTCTCTACTCTGATGCCTGGTATGGTGGCGCAGGTATAGAGGATCAATCACAACCTTCTACCCGTATACAACTGTACTCCAGTGTACCTTCAATGTATCTCACAACAATCAACCCAATCGTATCACTGGTAAAACTATCAACATTTACTGGTCACTGCCAAGTGTTATATGTAGGCCTCTCACTCACAGGGTCTGCATAGCATATCAGACTCCTACTTAGGTACAAGGCCACCTTACTTTAATTGTAATATTTTTGTTAGAATTTTTTAAATTTTTTTGCACATTAAAACTGCCTCGTATCAGTTCTTCAGTAGAATTTTCATATATTATATTCCAAAGGTACGGGAGAAACAATAACTACTTATCTCGCCAATTTTGGTTAGTCACCCGACACGCGCGTGTTTCGAATCAACGGTTCTGCTTCAGGGGAATTTTTCTTCCGTATCCTGTCTCAAAGACGAACTTCTGGGTTTCCATTCCGCAAGTTTGAGGCGTCCATTGTACATTTGAGGCGCCCTGTACATTGGGCGTACCAAACGTAAGATCAGAACCAGGCTCATAGAGCACAGAAGCTGTATCAGGACTAAGAAGGTTACAGCACCTTTAGTACAGCACTGCATTACTTGTCAACATGTGTTTACAGATCTGAAATGGCTGATTTTGGAACAAGTGCAGAATAGCCCACGTGGCGGTGACATTCAAATGCGTCTCAACATGCGTGAGCAGTTTTGGATTTATTGGCTGAACACAATGGACCCGGGTGGACTAAATGAGAAAATAAACTGGTACTCCTTGATTTAGAATCCCCCGTGTTCGCTGGTGGTTAAGGCTAACTACAACATCGGAGGTGACATTGGCTATTGTCTCCCGATATGTAAGGTGGTAAGAGTTCTTCTGAGCACAGAGTGGAGCTCTTTCAAGGACAGGGAACCAGGTGTTGAAATGTCATTTTCGATGACGTTTGAAAGGATGAAGAAATTGTTAATGCATGTTTAGAAGATGACGCGAGTAAGTTGTCAGTAACTCTGCAGTAGACGTGACAAAACGATCAAGTTGCTAGGGACGCTGAAGTGGATGGGATGTACACCATGTGATTAAGTATCCAGTGTCGCTAATGCGGACGTGATAGAGAACGCCGCTTGGTTGAGATAGCAATAGCAGCGAATACAAACACAAATAAAAAATAAAGAAATAATAAAGAATATGAGAATGAACATGGCGATCTGCCTTTTAATATTGTGCCAATTATACAGAATGGAAATAGCCGTGACTTCTGTGGGGTCTGTGTATCTTGAAATAGAAAAGTAAACGAGAGGACCGGACGTGAAAGGAGACTGTTTGGAATGACGTAGGTTCCGGTCTGGGCTATAATAGGATCACTCGAGTCGGTGTGCCTTTCAAAGATGGACGCGGCGCAAGGAAGCCGCGGCAATATTTAAAATCGTGGTAATTAAGCCAAGAAAAGAGAGATGGACGCCTCAAACTTGCGGAATGGAAACCCAGAAGTTCGTCTTTGAGACAGGATACGGAAGAAAAATTCCCCTGAAGCAGAACCGTTGGTTCGAAACACGCGCGTGTCGGGTGACTAACCAAAATTGGCGAGATAAGTAGTTATTGTTTCTCCCGTACCTTTGGAATATAATATATGAAAATTCTACTGAAGAACTGATACGAGGCAGTTTTAATGTGCAAAAAAATTTAAAAAATTCTAACAAAAATATTACAATTAAAGTAAGGTGGCCTTGTACCTAAGTAGGAGTCTGATATGCTATGCAGACCCTGTGAGTGAGAGGCCTACATATAACACTTGGCAGTGACCAGTAAATGTTGATAGTTTTACCAGTGATACGATTGGGTTGATTGTTGGCAGGTATAGAGGAGACAGGCTGAGAGTGGCTGGCGCTACCACAGTAATTTTGTGGAAGGCCACAATCCCGCACCAATGTCGGTGGGGCACGCCTTGGGAATAGGGGAGCCAATTAACAGCTCGTGAACCCGGCCCTCATCACAGCGGCTCGATGTCTCGTGACGCCAGTGCAGAATTCTTCGGAACTCATTCCGGTGTTTCTGGAGCACCAAGGACTGCCAGCACTGTCCGGAACAGTGGCAATAACAGTGGTGATGTTGCTCGGCCCGGGAGTTCTCCAGCACCGAGAAGGATAGCACCGATGTGCTGGATGGCGTCGGTGGCGAACGGTCACCGTGTCGGTGATGATGTGTGCCACGGTGCTTGGCCCGGTCTTTCCCCAGCGCCGAGATGGATGCCCTTGCTGTCGTGGATGGCGACTGATGACGGACTGTCAGCATGCCTGCACTGCTCCTGGCACTATGTAGTGTCATAGGCTAATATGGGGCTTTAATAAGAACCCAAAGTATGGAGCACTGTGTTTAGACGAGGGCATTACGTGGAGGCTCCAGGCTCCAGGGAGGAAGACTAAGAACCAATGTCAGGAAGTATTTCTTCACAGAGAGAGTGGTGGATGCCTGGAATGCCCTTCCGGAGGAAGTAGTGAAGACAAAAACTGTGAAGGACTTCAAAGGGGCATGAGATAAACACTGCGGATCCATCAAGTCTAGAGGACGTGAATAAAGAGGGGGTGGCTCACATACAGAATGCTGAACAAGCAGCAGCCCTCAAGATAGAAGGGCTCAAAATAGAAGAACAACAGGAAGCCGCTGCTGCCACAGCTGCCGCCGAAGTGCGCAGAAAGGCTGAGCTAGAGATCGCCTCAGACCTGTTGCAGTAAAAGGGAGAAGCAGCAGCCCTTGAAGCCCTAATTAAAGGTCTTATTGTGGGGGGGGGGAGGAGGGGGGCAGTTGTCACAGCCACGAAAAGTAGCAGACACAGGGATCAATGACCGGGGCCCGCAAGCCCAAAGGTGGAAGGAGGTGGCAGAACACTGCATGGAGCGACAGTAGCCACAGAGGCATTCACGGAGCGGGATGCCAGTGGTCGGTGTTCCACCTTCATGGAGCGGAAGGATGGAGGGCTGCCATCTCCAAAAAAAACAAAACAGGGGTGGGTAAGAGTATGTAAAATTACCGGTGAGGTCATAGGCTATAGGTATTGCCAATTATTAGGCTTGTTCAATATTTGTTGTTAATGTGGCTCGCGGAAATGGGGGCTACTACCTGGAGATAATACCCTTGTTCAGTGTACATACACACAGTTGATGAGACTCCATCATTGCTCTGGGCTTCAACGGCAAGAGGTAATGTGGAAGAAAAATTGTATTCACAGGGAAGCGAGGTGTAGCTGGGCAGATACTTTACTTTCAATGCATGTCCAGCGTAGCTCTTTGCTTCAACGGCAGGGGGAATGAGGAAGGGAGGATCTGTATGTGGATTGCATAGTCTGGGTGGACAGGGGCAGGGGTGTGGCCTGCTTATTGCGGCGGTTACTACCCCTAATTGAGCTGGATATTCACTTGGATGCAGTTCCAGCGCTGCTCTCTACATTGATAGTGGGGGGAGGGGAAATAGAACTAGATAGTACTAGAAGCCAAGCGTAACAAGTATGAGAGAGAGAGAGAAAAAAAAAAGTGCATAGCTTGCTGGGCAGACTGGATGGGACGTTTGTTCTTCTTCTGCCGTCATTTCTATGTTTCTAAATTTCTATGTTTCTATGAGGTGCTATGTCGGTATTGATGGTGTCAATGGCGGCCGAAGCGGCCTCAAGGGTATCGTCAAAAATATATATGAAAAAACATCAATGACCTGGGCAGAGCACTGATGACAGTGACGGAAGCACTGACAGCATTGGCGTAGGCATCTATGGAAACAATGTGGCATCGAATAATTGAAAAAACATTGTTGGCATTGGAAAAATGATACCGGCATCGATGGAGTCGATGACTGCATCGATAGGAACGTCGAAGACACCGATGGAAACGATGTGGGCATCAAGGGCATCGATGTATGGAGGCAGGTGCCAACGTCATCAATGGCATGGTCACAGACATTGATGGCATCGATTGGATTGACTCGGGCACCAATGGCATCGATGACATTGATGCCACCAACATGGGCATCGATGGCACCAACATGGGCACTGATGGAATCGATGTTGGCATGGATGCCATTGATGGAATTGACATTGGCATTGATAGAATCCACTTTGGCATCGATGGAATCGACCTTGGCATCGATGCCCATCGATGGAATCAACCTGGCATCGATGCCATGGACAATGGCATTAATGGAAATGTCCTAGGCATCGATGGCATTGATAAAATAAACAATGGCATCGATGGAAATGACCCTGGCATCGATGAAAGTGCCATGGGTGACTATGGCATCGACCCGGGCATGGATGGCACCGACGACACAATAGTGTGGGTCAATGGCATCCATCCGGGTGATGATGGCACCGATGAAACCCAAGGAAAAATCATTGCCATGGATGAAAAACATGGATGGCACTGATAGAACGATGCAGGGACCGATGCAGGGAACGATGCATCAGTGTACCGTGGGGGGAGGGGTACCAATGGCATTGAAGAATCCAGAACGGTCTAAAAAGGGGTACCAACAGTAGTGATGGGGGCATCGACTGTGCGAGGGTACCAAGGAAATCAAAGGACCCGAACTCGATAGGGGCCCTGGTGGCAATGGAAACCATGGAAGTCCCTGTTCCTCTAGTGCTAATAACCAGGCAGAGTGTCACAGAGGGACACTCGCAGGCTATGTGTGGCTAACTGAAACATAGGGAGAGGGAAGGCCGCAGTCAATTGGCAGGCCAGGGAGGTGACAGGAACCAACCGAAAAAACAGGGCATAGTACTGACCGAGCATCGAATAAACATATGCAAAGGGAGACCCGTGCAGGGAAAAGTGTTTGTGAAGTAAAAGTTTAAGTGTTTCCATGTGGAAAAAGTGTTAGAATTTCTCACAGAGCTCCTAACTGCTATGCTTACTGCAGAGCAGAAAAAAGAAGACTGAGGGAGACACCTGTGGTTCACAGGGATAATTGCAGGCTGAGCATGCTCAGTGCACTCAGTGTGCCAGTGTCAGTCAAAGCTTTGTAGAAACTTTGACAGAAAAGTTTTCTGTACAGGGCTCCATCCTGTGATGTCACCCATATGTGAGGACTACCATCCTGCTTGTCCTATTAATAAATTATACTTAGGGAATAGCCACTGCTATTAATTTCATCAGTAGCATGGGATCTTCTTAGTGTTTGGGTAATTGCCAGGTTCTTGTGGCCTGGTTTTGGCCTCTGTTGGAAACAGGATGCTAGGCTTGATGGACCCTTGGTCTGACCCAGCATGGCAATTTCTTATGTTCTTATATTAATTATGGCCCATTGGTGAAGGGAGTATTCGCAGACCTGGCAAAGTGGGAATATTTACATCTGTCCTAGCTGGACAGAATTCATGCTATTAAGATGAATGTTTTGCCTAGGTTCTACTATTTTTTTCAGACACTTCCGATATCTATCTCAATAAGGCTTTTGCTGTACTGGCAAAGGAAGCTCTTTAGGTTTATTTGGAAGAGGAGACTGCCAAGAGTGGCAGGAGAAGTTTTATATCACATTAAATGCCAGGGGGGATTGGGAGTTCCTAATCTCACTCTCCATTATGCTGCTTCACAGCTGACGACAGTACTTGAATGGCACTATAAATCCAAGTGTTAAATGTGGGCCGTGATGGAACAGGATATCATTGGGTTGCCTGCCATGAAGTACTTAGTCTGATCAACTGATAGCAATAAAGAAAGGGTGAAGAAAGTTTCCCCATTCTCCCAAGTCATTCTTGCAATATGGGTGAGTTATAGAAAACAACTGGTAGGGGACTATCCATTCTGGCCCCGCACAACTTTTTTACTTAATAAGTCACTTCCTCCAGGGGCAGCGAGGTCAGCAGTAGCTTTTTGTTGGGGAGTGGGGATTGCGAGGTTAAAGCAGGTGTGGGATGGGAGATAAGAATATCCATTTGAACAAATTGTCATCGATATCCACTAGAAGAAGATAGGTTTGCCTACCTTCAATTGGCGTTGTATGTAAGGACTAAGAGGATAACGAAAGCGCTTCAAAAAAGTTAATCCATGTTTGAACTTTACTGTTCAAAAGCGATAAAAGTGGGTAAGGTGAGTTCTAAAATACATGTGTTAATGCTAGGGGAGATGGGTTCAAAACCAAAACATGTGATAGTTTGGGAAAAGAATATGGAAACGCAAATAGAGCTTGCAGACTGTGATTTGTGTTATCTAATGATGGAGAGGATCTCAGTTTCATCAATGATGCTAGAGAACAGTTATAAGTTGCTCTACAGGTGGTATCTTACACCAGATAAAATGACCAGGATGTTCCCGGGGTTATCTGACTGATGCTGGTAACAGTGTGGGGAGAAGGGGCATTTTTACATTTGGTGGAAGTGTGCTAAAGTGACTGATTATTGGAATATGATCCTGGATTTAATTTATGAGATTATGGGATGTAGGTTTGTGAGGAATCCTAGGTTACTGCTGCTCACTATAGATATTTGCACAGTAGATGAGAAGCCTTGTCACCTGATTCAATTCATCATAGTGGCAGCGAGATGTGAACTAGGGGCTTGGTAGCATAAACTTGAAGTTTCTCAGAAAATTAATGCTAAAGTTAGACTGGCCAGAATGTATACTATATATAAATTGATAGCTCACCCTCATGATTACATCCCACAGTTTGAAAAAATGTGGGCACCGTATATCAGATGGAAAAAGGCTGAGTTTGGGGTCTGGAATTTAAGTGGTCGATATATATACACAGACACACGCAGTTATTGAAGGTTCAGGAAGTAGTTTAATGAGGTTATGGGGCGGTGGGTGGAAGAGAGTGTGGTAATTTGTGATTAATGTGGGGATAAGCTTAAAAGTATGAAATGCTTTGAGTAGGATAGGGATGGGAGATATGTAGGGGTGGGGTCAAAGAAAATATGATAGGATAATAATACTAATTATGTGGGGGGGGGGGGAGGTTCCTGCTTCAGTGAATGAGGGTTAGAGTGGTGGAAGATGACTTTGGGGGTATTCTATGGTATTTTATGAGTTGTTTTCTGCAGGCACTATTGTAAAATATAATTGACTATTTGTATTTGCTTATCCTTTTAATAAATATTAAATTTCAAAAAAAAGAAGCCCCTTTGGTATGGTCTCAGCACCAGCACTAAGTGCAACTCCTTGGTCTGTGCATTGAATCTTCTGCAGCATTTTCATGGAGCTCAACTTCTCTTTCTTGGCATAGTAAATGAAGAGTCTGATCTTCCAGGCCTGAACCACTTGGCCTTCTCTTAAAAGTTTGTACCAAAATTCATGATAGTCAGTGATAGACATCTTCTGTTTACACTTGGGGCAGAACTGGAAGGTGTTGATTTGCTTCCCTGACATGGTGAGGAAAACAGATGCAGCAAAATCAAACGAAGAAATCCTTGAGAAAAAAATGACACAGTACTTAAAAAACAGCTGAAATTGATTGCTAAAAGCCCATGATGAGGAACAAAAACACTTTATGTAAACTAGCAGAATAGATGAAAAAACACTAAAATCTGGCCAAGTAAAATAAAGGAGGGGAGGAGGTTGAGAAATGCAGAAAACCACAAAGAATCAGGGCTACTAAAGCTGCCATTTCTGATATCTCCAGCAGACAAAAACAAACTCAGGGGAGCAGCATGACTGCAGAAACACAGGAATTCAAGCACATGCACAATAAAGGCTTTTAAGACTTTCAAAAAAGCTGAGGAAGAATGTTCTGCACGGAGTGTGCCCCCATGACACACTTGCAACTTTAGTGAACTACTTGTCTTCAGAGAAAAAGAATAATTTGAGCTGTAGAAAGACTTGAAATTATACCTGAGAGGGAATCTTCAAAGAATGTGCTCGTGACAGCGCCAAGAGAACTGGAGGAATTACTCTGTGAGGGAGTTCCTGGAACGTAACAAGGATGCAACACGGCCTCCCCAGTATTATAATTTTTCCCATTATTTCCATTATATCCTACAAAATAGGCAATAGAAAAGAGAAAAATAGTTACAAATGCATTCTACTCAATATCATTGCAACATAAAAAGGCACAATAACTACAATTATCATCTAATATATGTTTTAATGAAAATGAGAAATTATAGTATCTGATGGAAGTGTACTGATGTCCATCCCCAATCCAGGCATCATGTAAATTCTTCCAAATAGAAACATAAAATATGATAGCAAATAAAGGCCCTAAGATCCATCTAGTCTGTCCAATTTACTTCCTGGTTCAATGCACTAGCCTTGCCTTCTCTTAGCTTAAATTTCACAAAGAACATAAGTGATGAAATGCTGGGTCAGACCACGGTCCATCGAGCCCAGCATTCTGTCTCCGACAGTGGCCAATCCAAATCACAAGTACCCAGAAGATTCCCAATAGTTAATCTATTTTTTGTATTTCACTCCTAGGGATACGTCTGGCTTTTCCAAGTCTACCTGGTTAGTAACTTTTTATGTGCTTTTCCTTCAGGAACTTTTCCAACCCTCTTTTGAGCCCCACTATGTTAATTGCTTAGACCAGCACTTCTCAACCGGTGTGTCGCGACACACCAATGTGTTGCCAAGCACCAGCTAGTGTGTCGCGACTCCCAGTGTCCCACAGCCCCAGTTATACTTCCCTTTAGCTTTTTCTTGCCCCCACGGGCCAATGGGAAACCTCCTCCCTTCTTCCTGCCCCTGCGGGCCAATTGGAAGCTTCCTCCATTCTTCCTGCCCCCTTCCTGCCAACGGGAGGAGGAATCCTCTGATTGGCCGGTGGGGCAGGAAGAAGGGGGGCATCTCATAGCCCAGGGGTAGAGTGGTTTGAGGGGGGATGGGAGGAGTGGCAGTGTCCAGGCTTGTGGCGGTGAAGATGCCCGACCCTGTGGCTGCCACGGGCTGGAAGTGCTGAAATTAAACACAGCAGCGAGCCACAAAGAAAAGAGGCCAGCGGCACCAGGAACCACGATAAAGTAGGGATTCCCCAAAGCGGCAGTGAGTCACAAGCACGAAGAGGCCGGTGCTCCGGGGATTCTCCTCCCCCCCCATGCAACAGTGAGCGTGGCAGAACCACGTTTAAAGTAAAAGTGGCACTCAGCCATGCTGATTACAGATGGGGCAACTGGAGCTCCCAGCGGCCGTAAAAGCAGGCAGATGCGGGGGGGGGGCCGCGGGAGCCTAGGGATATCCCGACAGCCAGAAGAAAGGATTGAGTGCTGTGGCATATTTTTTTAAAATAAATGTTTGCTGCTTCAGTGCGGCTGAGAAGGCAGCGGCAGCACTGGGAAATCTGCCACTGCGAAATTAAAGGGGAACACAGCACTGGCGCACTAAGCAAAGTGTATGTGAGAGACAGAGACTGGGCAGGGAGGTGACTGGGGTGTGTGTGAGAGACAGACTGGGCAGGGAAGTGACTGGAGTGTGTGTGAGAGGCAGAGCATGGGCAGAAAGGTGACTGGGGTTTGTGAGAAAGAGAGAGAGAGACTGGGCAGGGAGGTGACTGGGGCGTGTGTGTGAGACAGAGAGAGATAAGACTAGGCAGGGAGGTGACTGGTGTCTGTGTGTGAGACAGAGACTGGTCGTAGGATTTAATTGGGGGGGGGGGGGGTGAGTGAATTGTGGGCCCTAAAGAAGAGAACCATGAGGACAGAGCTTCAGCAGCCGCTGCTGCTCCTGGTCTGTGCTTTCAAGGGAAAGAAGTAGGCGAGTTGCTGGAGAGGGTAAGAAAAGATGGCATTTTAAGTTTATTTTTCTTGATTGACTGCCATTTTAATTATTGCGTATTATGTGATGTGTCTGCTGTTTTGAAATATTTTATTGATATTTGGACAATTTTTAATAATTTTTATGAGTTTTAATTGTTTGATATTATTCTGTTCATCAGCTGTTTAGAAACATTTATTAATATAGTTGTACAGTTATTTCTGTGTGGGGATCTATAGCAGCTTGGCTTGTTCTGTTTTCCTAATAGGAGGTGTATTAGTGTTTAGGACCTCATTTAATATTTGTAGTGTTGCCTTTTCATAGATAGGGTGGTTATGTGTCCATAATGCAGGTGTAACTTTGTGCGGATTAGTTTCTGTCCATTATTGCAGATCCTGCGACTGTGTTAGGTGCTATATTTCTCTTTCCATTTCTCCAGGTTTGCACTGCATGCAGAGTGACTTTTTTTGGTTTTCCATTCCAGTTTGTCTCCATATTTATAATGTGTGGTCTTTCTGTACTTGGTGAAGGTCGGTTCTGTGTGTGTGCCCAAGATGAGGTATTTTACTAGCATGTAGGCAATTGTATCAATCTTATTTGTTGTGTTTTCTCAAAAGGATATGCATTAGAGGTAAATTATTAACTTTTCATAAGGAGGGTTATTGTGCCTGGTAGTAAAGGGAGTTTGTTTTCCTTTTACTGAGATGTCATCAGAACCAGAATATCTTTTGTTTGCATGGGAGTTCTATGGGTAATGCCCTAGTTCTGCTCTGCATCCATTGTTAGGGGTCAAGGGGGTTTCCGTGGATGCAGAGTCTATGTTTACATATAGCCCCTTGACGGTCATAAATTCAGTGTGTCACGCATGTGAAAACCATCTGTCAGGTGTGTCCCGGCCGAAAAAAGGTTGAGAACCACTGGCTTAGACCATATCCTTTGGCAACAGATTCCACAGCTTTATTGTACACAATGAGTGAAAATAATCTTCCTACAATTTGTTTTAAATCTGCCAGTTGCTAGTCTCATGGCATGTCCTAGTGTTATTTGAAAGGGTAAATAACCGTTCCCTATTTACCCATTCTACTCCACTCATGATTTTATAAATTTCAGTCATATTCCACCTCAATCATCTCTTTTCCAGGCTAAAGAACCCTAATCTGTTTAGCTTTTCTCTACAAAGGAGCTTTTTCCATCCCCTTTATCATTTTTGTCACCCTTCTCTGTACCTTTTCTATGTCCACTATATCTTTTTTTATATGAGGTGAAAAGAACTGCACACAATACTCAAAATGAGGTTGTACCATGGTTCTATACAAAAGCATTATGGTATTCTTATTTTTATTTTCTATTCCTTTTCAAATAATTCTTAACATTCTATTTGCCCTTTTGACTACCACTAAACACTGAGCGGAAAATTTCAAGGTATTGTCCTTTTCCTGGGTGGTGACTCCTAACACAGAACCCAGCAATGTATACAAGTAGTTGGGATTAATTTTCCTTATGCGCATTACTTTGCATTTGTCCATTGTGAAGGAGAGTACAGTAAATGATGAGACTGACATAATTGGAATCACAGAGACTTGGTGGAAGGAGGATAACCAATGGGACAGTGCTATATCAGGGTACAAATTATATCACAATGATAGGGAGGATCAACTTGGTGGGGGTGTGGCACTTTATGTCCGGGAGGGAATAGAGTCCAACAAGATAAAGATCATACAAGAGACTAAATGCTCAGTAGAATCTATATGGGTAGAAATCCCATGTGTGTTGGGTAAGAGTATAGTGATAGAAGTATACTGCCGTCCACCTGGACAAAATGGTCAGACAGATGATGAAATGCTAAGAGAAATCAGGGAAGCAAACAAATTTGGCAGTGCAATAATAATGGGAGATTTCAATTAACCCAATATTGACTGGGTAAATGTAACATCAGGACTTGCTAGAGACAAAGTTCCTGGATGGAATAAATGACTGCTTCATGGAGCAATTGGTTCAGGAACCAACAAGAGAGGGAGCTATTTTAGATTTAATTCTTAGTGGAACGCAGGATTTGGTGAGAGAGGTAACGGTGGTGGGGCCTCTTGGCAACAGTGATCATAACATGATCAAATTTAAACTAATAACTGGAAGGGGGAAAATAAGTAAATCTGCAGCTCTAACACTAAACTTTCAAAAGGGAAACTTTGATAAAATGAGGAAAATAGAAAAAAACTGAAAGGTGCAGCTGCAAAGGTTAAAAGTGTAAAACAGGCTTGGACATTGTTTAAAAATACAATCCTAGAGGCACGGTAAATATGTATTCCATGCATTAAGAAAGGTGGAAGAAAGGCAAAATGATTACCGTCAAGGTTAAAAGGTGAGGTGAAAGAGGCTATTTTAGCCAAAAAAAACCATCCTTCAAAAATTGGAAGAAGGATCCATCTGAAGAAAATCGGATAAAACATAAGCATTGTCAAGTTAAGTGTAAAACATTGATAAGACAGGCGAAGAGAGAATTTGAAATGAAGTTGGCCATAGAGGCAAAAACTCATAATAACATTTTTTTTAAATATATCCAAAGCAAGAGACCTGTGAGGGAGTCGGTTGGACCATTAGATGACCGAGGGGTTAAAGAGGCTCTTAGGGAAGATAAGGCCATTGCAGAAAGTCTAAATGAATTATTTGCTTCCGTGTTTACTAATGAGGATGTTGGGGAGATACTAGTTCCGGAGATGGTTTTCAGCAGTGACGAGTCAGACGAACTGAATGAAATCACTGTGAACCTGGAAGATGTAGTAGGCCAGATTGACAAACTAAAGAGTAGCAAATCACCTGGACCGGATGGTATGCACCCTAGGGTACTGAAGGAACTAAAAAATGAAATTTCTGATATATTAGTTAAAATTTGTAACCTATCATTAAAATCATCCATTGTACCTGAAGACTGGTACAATGGTAACCCCAATATTTAAAAAAGGCTCCAGGGGCGATCCGGGTAACTATAGACCAGTGAGCCTCATTTCAGTGCTGGGAAAAATAGTGGAAACTATTCTCAAGATCAAAATCATAGAGCATATAGAAAGACATGATTTAATGGAACACAGTCAACATGGATTTACCTAAGGGAAGTCTTGCCTAACAAATCTGGTTCATTTTTTTGAAGTGGTTAATAAACATGTGCATAAAGGTGAACCGGTAGATATAGTGTATTTGGATTTTCAGAAGGCATTTGACAAAGTCCCTCATGAGAGGCTTCTACGAAAACTAAAATGTCATAGGATAGGAGGCGATGTCCTTTTGTGGATTACAAACTGGTTAAAAGACAGGAAACAGAGAGTAGGATTAAATGGACAATTTTCTCAATGGAAAAGGGTAAACAGTGGAGTGCCTCAGGGATCTATACTTGGACCGGTGCTTTCCAATATATATATAAATGATCTAGAAAGGAATACGACAAATTTGCGGATGATTTGCAGAAGATACAAAATTATTCAGAGTAGTTAAATCACAAACAGACTATGATACATTACAAGAGGACCTTGTAAGACTGGAAGATTGGGCATCGAAATGGCAGATGAATTTTAATGTGGACAAGTGCAAGGTGTTGCATATAGAGAAAAATAACCCTTGCTGTAATTACACGATGTTAGGTTCCATATTAGGAGCTACCACCCAGGAAAAAGATCTAGGCATCACAGTGGATAATACTTTACAATCGTTGGCTCAGTGTGCTGCAGCAGTCAAAAAAGCAAATAGAATGTTAGGAATTATTAGGAAGGGAATGGTTAATAGAACGGAAAATGTCATAATGCCTCTATATCGCTCCATGGTGAGACCACACCTTGAATACTGTGTACAATTCTGGTTGCCGCATCTCAAAAAAGATATAGTTGCGATGGAGAAGGTACAGAGAAGGGCATCCAAAATGATAAAGGGGATGGAACAGCTCCCCTATGAGGAAAGGCTGAAGAGATTAGGGTTGTTCAGCTTGGAGAAGAGACGGCTGAGGGGGGATATGATAGAGGTCTTTAAGAACATGAGAGGTCTTGAATGAGTAAATGTGACTCAGTTTTTTACACTTTCGAATAATAGAAGGAATAGGGGGCATTCCATGAAGTTGGGAGGAGGAATAGCCTAGTGGTTAGAGCAGTGGACTATGAACCAGAAGACCAAGGTTCAAGTCCTGCTATCACTCCTTGTGACCTTGGGCAAGTCACTACATTGCCTCAGGTACAAAAACTTGATTGTAAGCCCTCTGGGGATAGAGAAATACCTATAGTACCTGAATGTAAACCAGTGTGATATCTCAATTGAGATGAATGTCGGTATATAAAAAAAATAAATAAATAAATGAAGTTAGCAAGTAGCACATTTAAGACAAATCAGAGAAAATTCTTTTTCACTCAACGCACAATATGGCTCTGGAATTTGTTGCCAGAGGATGTGGTTAGTGCAATTAGTGTAGCTGGGATCAAATAAGGTTTGGATAAGTTCTTGGAGGAGAAGTCCATTAACTGCTATTAATCATTTACTTAGGGAATAGCCACTGCTATTAATTGCATCAATAGCATGGGATCTTCTTAGTGTTTGGGTAATTGCCAGGTTCTTGTGGCCTGGTTTGGCCTCTGTTGGAAACAGGATGCTGGGCTTGATGGACTCTTGGTCTGACCCAGCATGGCAATTTCTTATGTTCTTAAGCTCAGAACACCTAAAAGAACCAGCTCAAGGTATCTGGCTCGATCCACCTTAATGCACAGCCCAAAAGGGAATCCTAGTCACAAGGCATTTCCTTAATTAGAGGAATAAGAAAGCAGGCCGAGGAGGGAACAGAGAAGGCCTGGAGGGGAGGATATAGCAAAGATTGTCTATGTTTGATTGCTACTATTTGATTTTAAAAAACTAATGAAGTAAGCAGGCCTTTTTCTGCTTTGTTTTGTGTACATAATAATTTTGTGAAGAAAAGGTCAGAGTCCAGACTATTCTGTCCTCTGGCACCCTACCTAAGTCCAGAGTAGCTCCCCTCAGTATCGCATCCACATTAAATTGCATCATCCATTTACAGGCCAGTCTCCTCGTCTCACAAGGTCCTTCTATATTTCCTTACAGTCCTCTGCTGTTTTAATGATTTGAAACAATTTTGTGTCATCTGCAAATGTGATCATCTCACCCATTGTTTCTTTCTCTAGATAATTTATGATTATGTTAAATAGCATAGATCCTAGTTCAGACCCCTGGGGCACTCCATTAACGATCTTTCTCCATTTGGAAAACTGACCATTTTGTCCTACCCTCTGTTTCCTGTCTTTTAAACGGTTACTAATCAAAAAGAAGACTGCCTCCAATCCATTACCTCCCAATTTCAGAGGAGTCTCTCATGAGGGAGTTTGTCAAATGCTTTCTGAAAATCCAAATACACTGTATCAACAGGCTCACTTTTTCCCTGTTTTTATCTGTTTATCTGTTTTAACTGATTGATGTAATTGTATGAGCTATTATATGTTTTATTGTAAGCTACTTTGGGCCTTAGTATCAGCAATCTATAAATATAAATAAATAAATCTGCATGTTTATATACACCTTCAAAAAAGTCAAGTAAATTGGTAAGGCAAGACTTCCCTATGCAAAAAGCTTGTTGACTTTCCCTCATTAAACTATGTCTATCTATGTGGTCAGTAATTTTTAAGAATAGCTACAACCATTTTGTCCAGTACAGACATCAGGCTCACCGTTCTATAGTTTTCTGGATCACCCCTGAAACATTTTTTAAAAATTAGTAGGACATTGGCCACCCTCCAGTCTTCATGTACCAAAGTTGTTTAAATGATAGTTTGCAAATCACCAGAAACAGGTCTGAAATTTCATGTTTGAGTCCTTCAGAACTCAAACATGAATACTATCCACTCCCAGTGATTTGCTACTCTTTAGCCTGGCAATCTGACTTATTACATCCTCCAGTTTAAGAGTCTCTCACACTGGAAACATTTTCTGATGATGATATGACCTTGATGATATGATGATATGACTTCGACATCCTCCTCAGTAAAGACAGAGGCAAAAAAAAATCATTTAGTTTTCAGATATTTCCTTGTCCTGCCTGAGCAACTGTTTTATCTTTTGGTCATCTAGCAGCTTAGCTGACTTCTTCACAGACTTTTTGCTTTGAATGTACTTGAAACATTTTTCATTACTTGTTTTTATCTCTATGGTAAGCTTCTTTTCAAATTCTCTCTTAGCCTTCTTAAATTTTTACATCTAACTTGCCAGTGCTTATGCTTTTCCCATTTGGGTCTGTATTCTTTTTGAATGATGCCCTTTTGCCTTTAATTGCCTCTTTCATTTCACTATTAAACCATGCCGGCAATCATTTGGTTTTCCTTTGACCTTTTTTTAATGTATGGAATACATTTTGTCTAGGCTTCAAGGATGGTAATATAGTATTCATGGTAAGTTTTAACCTTGTGAATTGGTCCTTTTAAGTTTTTCCTAAAAAAAATGTCCTCATTTTATTATAGTCTCCCTTTTTATAATTAAAATTTGTAGTAGTTTTCCATAGTATTCACCCTCCAGTGATTATGATCACTGTTGCCAGGTGGATCCACCACCTTTATCTCTTGCACAAAGTCCTGCATTCCACTATGAACTAAATCTAAAATAGTTCCTTCTCCCGTTGACTCCATGACCAACTAAATTCTGCATGAACCAGTCACTGATGGCATCTAGGAAATTTACTTCCAAATTAATACTCAGATAACAGAAGTCTCCCATTATTATTGTGTTGCTCATGTTACTATCCAGTCTAATCACTATTAGCATTTTACAGTCTGTTTCCTTATCCTGGCCAGGTGGATGGTTATATACAATACTCTTCTCTTTTACCCTTGGAATTTCTATCCATAAAAATGCAGAATGCTGTTTGTTTCCTGCACATCTTTTATCCTGCATGAATCTATGCCATCCTTAACTGACCTGTCATGTCATGGTAATCCTCCATCTACCGGGTATCTGAGATGCCTATTATGTCTGTATCTTCCTTTGGTGCCATACATTCTAAATTTCCAGTCTTATTTTTCAGACTTCTGGCAATGCATACAGACATTTAAAGTAGGTTTACTTATGTGTCTGCTTTTTATGTACCCACAACTTTGCTATTATAAGATGATACAGGCAGTTTAGAGTAATTTGTATCTATATGCTCTATATTTACAGTAAATACACTGGGCTTTTCAGCTTTTATAACCACCTCTCTATCGAGACATTCTAGCTTACTCAGGCCTAGATTTATCAAAATACTATAAATACAGTGGAAATAGCACCTGCAATAAAAAAGGAGCATGGTAAGGTTAATTACCCTGCTCCCACATTGCATAGGTAATTTCCGTAAGGTGCAATAAATTTATCGCACCTGCGCTATTTTTCATTTCATGTGCTGATTAATACACTGCGAGGGCAAAAATGTTGAGAGAGAGAAAGAGAGCACCTATGTATAGAAATCAATGTCACTCTCTATTTATACCACTGTAAAGGGGGTACTTTTAAATCGGCGTGGGGTGGGGTTTGGGGTGGTGGTTTTACATACACAATCAGAAGTACGAACAACGAAGTTGACATCACTGAAGATTTCTCTCTCTCTCTCTCACCACCAATGGCATGTGCAATAAAAACCGCTAAGGCGGGGACAGCGTACACAAAAAAGGTGTAGTTATTTCTGCCATTAAAACCCATGTTATTCTATCACATTCCATGTCAGGGGCTGCTCATTACCATTAACTCTACCCAAAAACCTCCCACTCGCATAGCAAATGTCATATTGTATACTAGTGCACATTGTGCTATTTAACGCATGCGTTACAGCGTTATCGCTAGCGATAAGGCCCTAACATGAAATGATAAATGACCCTGTTAGTTTGCAAGTATCCTTTGAAGATACCTCCCTCCAAACCATGCACTGCTGAGTGACTGTTGGCTTCCCCCCATATTCTAGGTTTAAAGCTCCTCTATCTCCCTTTTAAAAGTTAACACTAGCAGCCTGGTTCCACTCTGGTTAAGGTGGAGTCCATCCCATTGGATTAGGTGCCCTTTCCCCCAGAATGTACCCCAGTTCCTAACAAATCTAAAACCCTCTTCCTACACCATTGTTTTATCATGCATTGAGACTCTGGAGCTCAGCCTGTGTCTGGAGTCCTGCACATGAAATGGGGAGCATTTCTGAGAATGCAACCCTGGAGGCTCTGGATTTCAATTTATAAGAGCCTAAATTTAGCCTCTAGAACTTCCCTCCTGCACCTTCCTATGTCATTGGTACCCACATCTACCAGATAGCTGGTTCTTTCCCAGCATTCTTTAAAATCTTATCTAAGTGATGCGTGAGGTCTGCTACTATCACTCCAGGCAGACAAGTTATCAAGTGATCCTCATGCCCACCAGCCATTGAGCTATTTACTTTACTAATGATCAAATCACCAACTACAATGGCCATTCTAAACCCTTCCTCCTGGGCAAAGATCCCTGGAGACACATCCTCAGTACAAGAGCATAAAACATCACCTGAAGGGCGGGTCCTAGCTATAGATCACTTCCTGCCACACCAAGGTGATGGTCTCCTGCCAGGTGACTTTGATTCTCCAAAGCAGCACAAGGGACCGCTCTATGTCTCTGAAGGTCTCCTCTATATACCTCTCTGTCTGCTTCAGCTCCTCCAGTTCTGTCAGTCTAGCCTCCAGAGATCAGACTCATTCTCTGAAAGTCAGGAGCTCTTTGCACAGTGTGTATACATACAACCAGGTGCATGCATACCACCTCTCACCAATGGTAGATAATCATATATATGGCACTCAGTGCAAAAGATTCTTCAAGCCTAAGGATCCTCCGTTTTTGTCCCTTCTCTTTATGAACTCTGTTACTATTTTTGCTTCCACCATCTCCACTTTGAAGTTGTTCCATGCATCTACTATCTTTTCAGTGAAGAAATCTTTTCTAATGTTACTTTGAAACTCACATATATTTATTTACTTTACACTTTTATTGCACGTTTCAATAACAAGCTCAAAGTGGTTTACAAAATAGGATATGTGCTTTATGAAAAAGCAACTTGAGTATAGTTCAACTAGCTTGTTATTTAAGCAATGGTGTATCTGATCCTTTCCCTTTAAATAGATCCTGATGGAAGATACTGAGGGGTAGATTTTAATAGCTGCGTGCGCACGTCTATGTGTGCACACTTCCCAATGTGTGCACATGGATGCACCAGGTTTTGTAATCCATGCGCATGGGTACGTGCCACGTTCATTGGGGTAATATTTTTGCAAACCTTGTGCGGCGATGCATTTTGGCCTTCCCCAGTTCCCTACTCTCTTCCCCTTCCCAACCCCTATTTCCTACCTTTTTTCCTTTTTTTTTTTTTAATTTCACAACTTACTTCAGGACCCGCCAATGCCACTGTCCCGGCTTGCCCCCTGCCCAGCCACTCCCCGAACATGCCCCCCGGTCCGCCCCTTAGAAGAGGCCTGGCTCTTGTGCGAGTAACAGGGGATACGCGTGCGGCCGAGCCATGCGCACAGCACACGCAAGGCCCGACTGAGTGCATAACCCCCGGATTTTACACATGTGAGAGATTTAAAATTCGCCCGTGAGTGTATATGTATTTTTACTGTACAAAACAGTATTAAGGGTTCAAATAATTTCTTTCCAAGCTTCAAAGAAGAAATGTAATATGCATGGCGCGATGTCCTGTGAAAAGGAATTGTCTCAATTGGAAATGAATTAAATAGAGAGAAAACAATTATTAATATGCAAAAGTGAAAAGCTAAGTAGTCTGAATATATATTATTGCATACAGAAGAAACAACAAGGTTACCATTATTCAAAAAAACAGTAACTCTTATGAATAAGGTATTATATCTGGAAAAATCCTTACTAATCGAGTAAGGGAGTAAGAAAGAAACCACTATATTCATAAGAGCGATGATAAATTAGGAAATATACTTAAATCTCCAAAAGACATGCATAAAAGATTTAATGGATATTATCAATTACTATATAATACCAAATCCTCTAAAGATATTGATTCAATTTGTGCTTTTTAGGACCTGATTCTCTGTGAACAACTGGACATACCTATTAAAGATGAGGAAATTAAATCTGCAATTATATTTCCTAAACCAGGAAAAATGCCCAGACTTAGATGGACTTCTATCTGAATTTTATAAAGTACAAAAAAGATCCAATAATGCAAGAAATAAATGCACATATATAAATGTTGTTTTAGGAAGATCACCATATTCAATGTCTTGTAAACTTATTGTTTCAAAATTAAAACCAGAAAAGGATGATCGAAATTTTGGATCATATCATTTATTTCACTTTTATTTTTATTTATTTTTTATTTAACACTTTTTTATACCGGCATTCGTAGGACACATCATGTCGGTTTACAAGTAACTGAGAAGGCAAATTACAATGAACAAGGGAGGGGCTAACTGGGTAATATGCAAAATACAAAGGAAGAGATGTTAATATTTTAAATGTTAATATCAAAATATTGGCAAAGGTTTTGGCAGATATATCAACAAAGGTTATTGGCAAAGATTTGCTGTACAAAGAAAATCAGCACCATTAGCAGGAAATTATAAAATGCTCTGGAGTCTAATAAGATAGACAGCAAACCTTTAGGAGTTATTACTTTTGCATGGAAAAAGTGTTACGCCAGATGCCCTTCCCCCCACATCACCTCCCTCCCTCCCACCAGACACTAAAGCATCTCTGTTTCTGTCAAGTTCAATTTTAACATGTTTATCAACATCCATGAAGAAACCGCTGAGCAGTAATAATTTATCATCTGAAGACTCTTCACTCAGTCAAGAATATATGTAAATATTGTTGGCAAAAAGAAATATATAATATATTTCTGGAAAGCTCTTCATGAAGGACGCAAATCCAAATTAAGAACCTGCCATACTGGATCAGACCAAGGGTCCATCAAGCCCAGCATCCTGTTTCCAAAAATGGCCAATCCAGGCCATAAGAACCTGGCAAGTACCCAAAAACTAAGTCTATCCCATGTTACCGTTGCTAGTAATAGCAGTGGCTATTTTCTAAGTCAACTTAATTAATAACAGGTAATGGACTTCTCCTCCAAGAACTTATTCAATCCTTTTTAAACACACCTACACTAACTGCACTAACCACATCCTCTGGCAACAAATTCCAGAGTTTAATTGTGCATTGAGTGAAAAAGAACTTTCTCTGATTAGTTTTAAATGTGCCACATGCTAACTTCATGGAGTGCCCCCTAGTCTTTCTATTATCCGAAAGAGTAAATAACAGATTCACATTTACCCGTTCTAGACCTCTCATGTTTTTAAACACCTCTATCATGTCCCCCCTTAGCCATCTCTTCTCCAAGCTGAACAGTCCTAACCTCTTCAGTCTTTCCTCATAGGGGAGCTGTTTATCATTTTGGTCGCCCTTCTCTGTACCTTCTCCATCGCAACTATATCTTTTCTGAGATGCGGCGACCAGAATTGTACACAGTATTCAAGGTGCGGTCTCACCATGGAGCGATGCAGAAAAGCAAGGGCCTCCACATGACACTCAATGTATCAATGAAGACTATAAGGGTAAGCAAACTTTTGAATAGGACCATTTTATTATTCCCATTATTGCTCTACTTTGTTTAATGATTGTGCTATTCTGTGATGCATACATTTAATTTGAAACACATTAAAAATAACAGACTTGTTTTGTCTGATCACTCATGTTTTCTTAACATGCTACACACTTTACAAATTCTCAGAGCTGTCGCCAGGCAATTTGGTGCCTATAGCCAAGTGAAAAACTGCACCCTCAGCCATTACACAGCATGAGTTGGGAGACTCTTCAATATTTGTACAGCAATGCCCATGGCCAGTACAAGGGTATTAGGTGCCCTAGGAAAATTTTACAGCCTTGCACCCCCACCTCCTCACACACAATTAAAAATTATGCATTTATAATAACAGAATTTACATGAAAAAGAACATTCAAAACACAGTCTTCTGAGGTAAAAATGTCACTTACAATATGTATATTATATTTATATGCACTCCTGAGGTGCCAACCAGAAAACCCTGCAAAAAAGGAAGAGATAATTGGCACCTACATGGTATTAGGCCTACTGTAATGCATCTTGGGCATGGACCAGCACGCGCATGTTATAAAATCCGGGGTGGCGCGTGCAAGGGGGGGTAGAAATTTGCAAGTTTCGCACGGCAACACATCAGGGCCTTCCCAATCCGCTCCAATTAAGGAGCGGACTGGGAGGGAACTTCCCTACCACTTACCCTAACCTCCTTTCCCCTTTCCCTCTCCTCCCCACTGCTTAAATGGTACATACCTTCGGGGGTTTTTTGTTTTTTAAGTTGCTGCTCCTCCTGCGCAGAAGCAATTTGCGCAAGCCGGCCAACTGCCGGTGCAAATGGCCGATGTACCGGGGCCTCCAGCCCCGCCCCTCCCCAACCTCCGGACCGCTCCTTTTCTTTGGCCCGGCTCTTGTGTGCGTAACGCGGGCTATGTGCACAGCCAGGCTTTTTTAAAAATGCGCGCAGTGCGCACAAGAACTGGCTACATGCATAACCCCCATTTTTATGCATGCCAGCCATTTAAAATTGGGCCATTAATGAATAGAATAACATTCAACAATAAAAAACTCATATATAAAAAGCATACAAATATCAATAAAATATTTCAAAATAGGCACATCAAATATTACCCAACAATTAAAATAAGGATTTTAAAAAATTCCCCATTATCCATACCTTGGAACTTTTGATTTCCAGATGCCCTGAAATTGTCATGGATTAGCAGGCAAAGAGTATCTGGGGTAGTTGTGCACACACATGGTCCCTCTCATACACACAAATACTCTCTCTCTCTCCTCACACAAGCATCATGCTCTTTCACTGTCTGACACACAAGCACACATGCTCTCTCTCATTCTCCCACACATAAGCACACATGCTCTCTCACTTTCCCACACACAAGCACACATGTTCTCTCTCACTTTCCAACACAAAAGCACACATACTCTCTCTCACTCTCTCATACACAAGCACACAAGCCAAAAGATCTTCATTCAAAAATTGGAAGAAGGCTCCAACAGAAGAAAATAGGATAATGCATAAACGTTGGCAAGTTAAATGTAAGACATTGATAAGACAGGCTAAGAGAGAATTTGAAAAGAAGTTGGCCGTAGAGGCAAAAACTCATACATAGTAAAAACGTTTTTAAATATATCCGAAGCAGAAAGCCTGTGAGGGAGTCAGTTGGATCTTTAGATGATCGAGGGGTTAAAGGGGCACTTAGAGAAGATAAGGCCATTGCGGAAAGATTAAATGATTTCTTTTCTTCGGTGTTTACTGAAGAGGATGTTGGGGAGGTACCCGTACTGGAGAAGGTTTTCATGGGTAATGATTCAGATGGACTGAACCAAATCACGGTGAACCTAGAAGATGTGGTAGACCTGATTGACAAACTTAAGACTAGTAAATCACCTGGACCGGATGGTATACACCCCAGAGTTCTGAAGGAACTAAAAAATGAAATTTCAGACCTATTAGTAAAAATTTGTAACCTGTCATTAAAATCATCCATTGTACCTGAAGACTGGAGGATAGCTAATGTAACCCCCATATTTAAAAAGGGCTCCAGGGGCGATCCGGGAAACTACAGACCGGTTAGCCTGACTTCAGTGCCAGGAAAAATAGTGGAAAGAATTCTAAACATCAAAATCATAGAACATATAGAAAGACATGGTTTAATGGAACAAAGTCAGCATGGCTTTACCCAGGACAAGTCTTGCCTCACAAATCTGCTTCACTTTTTTGAAGGAATTAATAAAAATGTGGATAAAGGTGAACCTGTAGATGTAGTGTACTTGGATTTTCAGAAGGCATTTGACAAAGTTCCTCATGAGAGGCTTCTAGGAAAAATAAAAAGTCATGGGATAGGTGGCGATGTCCTTTCGTGGATTACAAACTGGCTAAAAGACAGGAAACAGAGAGTAGGATTAAATGGACAATTTTCTCAGTGGAAGGGTGTGGGCAGTGGAGTGCCTCAGGGATCTGTATTGGGACCCTTAATTTTCAATATATTTATAAATGATCTGGAACGAAATACGACAAGTGAGGTAATCAAATTTGCAGATGATACAAAATTGTTCAGAGTAGTTAAATCACAAGCAGATTGTGATAAATTGCAGGAAGATCTTGTGAGACTGGAAAATTCGGCATCAAAATGGCAGATGAAATTTAATGTGGACAAGTGCAAGATGATGCATATAGGGAAAATTAACCCATGCTATAGTTACACAATGTTAGGTTCCATATTAGGTGCTACTACCCAAGAAAGAGATCTAGGCGTCATAGTGGATAACACATTGAAATCGTCGGTTCAGTGTGCTGCGGCAGTCAAAAAAGGAAACAGAATGTTGGGAATTATTAGAAAGGGAATGGTGAATAAAATGGAAAATGTCATAATGCCTCTGTATCGCTCCATGGTGATACCGCACCTTGAATACTGTGTACAATTCTGGTCGCCGCATCTAAAAAAAGATATAATTGCGATGGAGAAGGTACAGAGAAGGGCGACCAAAATGATAAAGGGAATGGAACAGCTCCTCTATGAGGAAAGATTAAAGAGGTTAGGACTTTTCAGCTTGGAGAAGAGACGGCTGAGAGGGGATATGATAGAGGTGTTTAAAATCATGAGAGGTCTAGAATAGGTAGATGTGAATAGAAAGACTAGGGGGCATTCCATGAAGTTAGCATATGGCACATATAAAACTAATCAGAGAAAGTTCTTTTTCACTCAACACACAATTAAACTCTGGAATTTGTTGCCAGAAGATGTGGTTAGTGCAGTTAGTATAGCTGTGTTTAAAAAAAGGATTGGAGAAGTTCTTGGAGAAGAAGTACATTACCTGCTATTAATTAAGTTGACTTAGATAATAACCACTGCTATTACTAGCAATGGTAACATGGAATAGACTTAGTTTTTGGGCACTTGCCAGGTTCTTATGGCCTGGATTGGCCACTGTTGGAAACAGGATGCTGGGCTTGATGGACCCTTGGTCTGACCCAGTATGGCATGTTCTTATGTTCTCTCATTCTCTCACACATAAGCACACATGCTCTCTCACTTTCCCATACACAAGCACACATGGTCTCTCTCACTTTCTAACACACAAGCACTCATGCTCTCTCTCACTCTCCCACACACAAGCACTCATGCTCTCTCTCATTCTCCCACACACAAGTACACATGCTCGCTCTCACTCTCCTACACACAAGCACACATGCCCTCTTTCACTCACTTCCTCCTTGACTTAGCAGGCAGCAGCAGTCTCCTTCTTCAACCCCATTGCCAAGGGAATGTCATCTGGCTACGGGGCATTGGACTACTTCGGCAGGGCGAGCTCCTACTCTTCCTCAGCAGCACAGTCCTGCTGAAATCGATGGTGTGGTAAGCGTGGCCTTAGTAAGTGGAAAAGCAGTGTGGCCCTGCCAGAATCAGCAGTGTTGCCAGCTGGGCCGCAAAGCTTTTTCACTTACCGTATTTTCCGGCGTATAAGACGACTGGGCGTATAAGACAACCCCCAACTTTTCCAGTTAAAATATAGAGTTTGGGATATACTCGCCGTATAAGACTACCCTTCTCTGTCACTACATAACCATACTGTATGTGGTACCCAGTACACAACAACCAGCCAATCATGGCAAGTGATGTACCTTACCGGCGATTGGCTGGTTGTTGTATAGAAATCCTGCTTGGATTGGTCAGCTCTCCCTGCCTGCCCAGCCCTCCCTGTCTCAAGACTATCAGAGCGGTAACGCATCCCTCTGGCCCACCCTTATATCCTATTACCAGTACCTCCTTCTCTGCCTCTCAGATCTCGCTCCTGAGGACTGCAGTGAAGCGGCGCAGAGCGCATGTGCGAGATCTGAGAAGCAGAGAAGGAGGTACCGGTAATAGAGATGTGAATCGGAACCGGAATCGGTTCTGATTCCGGTTCCGATACACATCATGTTTTTTTTTTCATCCGGCCCGATCGGGTTTTTTTTTTATCAGCTGCGCCCGAGCCGATAAACAAAAAAACCCACCCCGACCCTTTAAAACTAATCCCTCAGCTTCCCCCACCCTCCTGACCCCCCCCCCAAGACCTGCCAAATTAATTAAATACAACCCCCCACCCTCCTGACCCCTCCAAGACCTGCCAAATTAATTAAATACAACCCCCCACCCTCCTGACCCCTCCAAAACCTGCCAAATTAAATACAACCCCCCACCCTCCTGACCCCTCCACAAGATCTGCCAAATTAACTTACTACAACCCCCCACCCTCCTGACCCCTCCAAGACCTGCCAAAAGTCCCTGGTGGTCCAGCGGGGGTCCAGGAGCGGTCCGGGAGCGATCTCCTGGACTTGGGCCGTCGGCTGCCAGCAATCAAAATGGCGCCGACGGCCCTTTGCCCTTACTATGTCACTGGGATCGACCAATGGCAGCGGTAGCCCCTGTGACATAGTAAGGGCAAAGGACCGTCAGCGCCATTTTGATTCCTGGCACCCGACGGCACAAGTGCAGGAGATCGCTCCCGGACCCCCGCTGGACCCCCAGAGACTTTTGGCCAGCTTGGGGGGGCCTCCTGACCCCCACAAGACTTGTCAAAAGTCCAGCGGGGGTCCGGGAGCGATCTCCTGCACTCGTGCCGTCGGGTGCCAGGAATCAAAATGGCGCTGACGGCCCTTTGCCCTTACTATGTCACAGGAGCTACCACTGCCATTGGTCGAGCCCAGTGACATAGTAAGGGCAAAGGGCCATCGGCGCCATTTTGATTGCTGGCAGCCGACGGCCCAAGTCCAGAAGATCGCTCCCGGACCGCTCCTGGACCCCCGCTGGACCACCAGGGACTTTTGGCAGGTCTTGGAGGGGTCAGGAGGGTGGGGGGTTGTAGAAAACTAATTTTGCAGATCTTGTGGAGGGGTCAGGAGGGTGGGGGGGGTTTGTTAGATTTTTTTTTTTTTTTTTTAATATTCGCTCCATAAGACGCACAGACATTTACCCCCCACTTTTGGGGGAAAAAAAGTGCGTCTTATGGAGCGAAAAATACGGTAATTATTCGCCCTATAAGACGACATCCGGCGTATAAGATGACCCCCGACTTTTGAAAAGATTTTCAGGGGTTAAAAACTCGTCTTATACGCCGGAAAATATGGTACTAAGGCCGCGCCGACCAAGCTGACTATTTCAATGGGGCCACACTGCTTTCTCTTTTGCTGAGGACCCGCCAGTCACACTGCTCTCCTTGGCACATGGCAGTGGAAGTAGCGTCTTTTGCTAGCGGTGCCTATGGCCGTGGCCATATTGGCTATAGGCACGATAATTCTGCATACCCCAGCAAATTCTGCTGGAGTATGTAAATTTATGAGCACAATTGTATGATAGGATTAATTGTATTCACTGAAATCAACTAAGAACATTCTACCAGAAATCTTTGTAAGTCCTGAATTTGGGTGAATCAAGCCTAAAGTCTCTGCTAGATGTTAGAAATGTTATTAATTGTTTTTAAATTATTTTTTTTTAATTTGAATAGTACTAAAACACTGCTACAGTATATACTTGCAGACTGTCTTTCCAAGTTTAATTTAAGGCTTTTCACGATATTATTTTCCAGGTATGATAAGTCCCTGCCCAAAGAGCTTACAATCTAAGTGGATGCCTGAGTGTTATGCCCATCGGTCGCAGACGGCTGCGACTGCTGTTACTCACATCCTGCACCATCCTGCTTCCCTCTCCAGGCCTGCTCGCGGCGCGGGCTAGTCTTTGCCACTGCGTCCCCTATGGCTCCTTGTGGCGGTCAAGACGCCGCCACTCTCCACTCCGGGCCTTCCTTACGCATGCGCACACACCATCAGAGCCTCTTTTAAAGTCTCTTCGGCAGGAACCTCGGGGGCGTCCCGGATTGATGATGTCATTACATCAGAGTATTTAAGCTCCATCTTCGCCCTCAGCTAGCTGACTTGGCAACAAGTTCCATTAATTCTCTACAAGCTCCTGTGACTGCCGTTCCAGTGATGATGCTTTCGGACCTTGGACTCTGGACCCTGCCTGGTACCCATTCCTTGGGGGCCAGGTGGTGCCTTCCTCGGAGACCTGGTTTCCTGGCCTCCCCCTATCCTTGGGCTGGCCCTGTGCCTTCCAGTAAGTCCTATCCTGCCGGCTCCCCACTCCTCGGGACTGCCTCTGGGAACACCTTCACCACTTGGGAGTTCTATCTCTGTGCTTCCCGCTCTTTGGGAAGTGCCAACATTCTCTATTATGACTGGGCTTCCCCGCTCCTCGGGGAAGTGGCCACTTACTCTGCTGTGACTGCCAGTGCTTCCCCGCTCTTCGGGGTAGCGCTCTCGTGCTATACTTTGGACTACTGGGGCTTCCTGCTCCCCGGGGTAGCACCCTTGCTTCCATTGCCGGTCACTGCCAGTGTCTCCCGCTCCCCAGGCTGCCCTACGTCCTCATCTGGAGACCTGTCTTGGGCCTCCCCCGCTCTGGGGGTTGGCCTACCTTATTGCATCAGTAGCTCCTTTGCTGTGTGGCTCTGCCCCCCCCCCCCCCCCCGGGGTGTCCTCCTGTATACCTCCTACATGTCCTGTGTCGGGCTCCCCGCGCTACGGGACTGCCTAGCGCCATCCCCTCCGGAGGTCTCTGCCCAGGTACTGTTTCCCAGTCTGCTACAAACTGTGGGGTTCCCTCCTTGCTGTGCCTCCTGCCCTGCTCCTCGGGATCTCCCCACAGTCCCTACCTGAACTCTTCGCTGTGCCTGACCTCGCCTCCCGATGGTGTAGACCTGTGGGCCTCCTCCTCACAGTTAGTAACAACACTCACCTTGGGCCAAGGGTCTACTAACCCACTGACCATTACAGATTGCCAAGTCCATGGATCCGGCTGAGGTCTCAGCCCTCCAGGCCATCCCTGGCCTAGCACAAAGGATAAGTGAACAGCAAAAATTATTGGAGTCTCTGGCAGCGGCCATGGACAACCTGAGCACTCATTTATAAGATACAGTGACAGCCACCACAATGTCTATCAAACTCAATACCTCCACCTCTATGCCGGTCCCTCGACCGACTGAGCCCTTGCCGGCACTTCCACACTTTTCAGGGAACCTTCTTACGTGAAGGGTTTTCTTGAATCAATGCAATATGCACTTCTGTCTGCAACCAGTGTACTTCCCAGACATGATCACAAAGATTACATACATCCTTTCCCTATTGGGTGGTAAGGCTTTGGAATGGGCATCACCCCTCTGAGAGCGAGCTGACCCAGTCTTCAAGATCTCCCAGGATTCCTAGCTTTGTTTCAATCTGTTTTTGAAGACCCTGGCTGTAGAGTCATTTCCGGATCATCTCTTCTTCATCTCCAACAAGACTCTCATCCATTGACGGACTATGTTATTGAATTCAGAACTCTTGCCTCAGAACTCCACTGTTTGCGCTCCATCTTCCTCGATGGTCTGAGTCCTCAGATTAAGGATAAGCTGGTGGCCTGCGAATTGCCCTCGTCTTTGGACTCTTTGATAGATCTCATTAGGCGTATTGACAGCCGCCTACAAGAATGCTCTCAGGAGTCCCGAGCGTGCCGGAAGTCTATCTCAGACTCATCTCGTACCCGATATTCTTTGTCTCCCAGAGTGAACACTCTGCAGAATCCGGCAGATGAAGAACCCATGAGATAGGTCAGTGCAGACTTTCTCCAAGGGAGCAACGACGTCGCCAGCAATCCGGCCTCTGCCTGTACTGCAGCCAACCCGGCCAATCCATCGCATCTTGTCTGGTCCGTCTGGGAAACTCCCAGGCCTAGGTTCTGCTGGAGGACTCCTCCTAGGCCTGACTTCACCGTCTCCTCCATTGACTGTTTCCATGTCCATTAAGATGGGCAACCAGGAGTTTCACACCTTGGCATTGGTGGACTCTGGGGCTGGTGGGAATTTCATATTGAGACAACTCGTGGAACACTGCAGATTCCCTCCATCTATTCTCCTGTGCCTTTGCTACTCTCATCGATCCATGGTGAAGTTACCCACAACACGGCTCCTATCCAGCTATGCACCAGGACCCTGCACGTGGAGACCATTTCTTTCTATATCTTGGACAAGGCTATCCATCCTGTAGTTTTGGGACTGCCCTGGCTACAGCAGCACACTCCGCAGTTCGACTGGGCCACCTTACAGCTCTCTTGTTGGGGCCCCTCCTGCTCTGAAAACTGCCTACAGTCCAACTATCCGCTGCCTTGCATGACTACCTCGCCCTCGCTTCCCGGTCTTCCATCACAATATGCCTCGTTCTCTGATGTGTTGTCTAAGAAGGCTGTGGATACTCTACCCCCTCACCACGCCTAAGACTGCACAATAAATTTGCTGCCTAACACAGAGCCTCCTCCTGGTAGAATAATAAGAACATAAGAACATAAGAAAATGCCATACTGGATCAGACCAAGGGTCCATCAAGCCCAGCATCCTGTTTCCAACAGTGGCCAATCCAGGCCATAAGAACCTGGCAAGTACCCAAAAACTAAGTCTATTCCATGTTACCATTGCTAATGGCAGTGGCTATTCTCTAAGTGAACTTAATAGCAGGTAATGGACTTCTCCTCCAAGAACTTATCCAATCATTTTTTAAACACAGCTATACTAACTGCACTAACCACATCCTCTGGCAACAAATTCCAACGTTTAATTGTGCGTTGAGTAAAAAAGAACTTTCTCCAATTAGTTTTAAATGTGCCCCATGCTAATTTCATGGAGTGCCCCCTAGTCTTTATGTTATCCGAAAGAGTAAATAACCGATTCACATCTACCCGTTCTAAACCTCTCATGATTTTAAACATCTCTATCTTATCCCCCTTTAGCCGTCTCTTCTCCAAGCTGAAAAGTCCTAACCTCTTTAGTCTTTCCTCATAGGGGAGCTGTTCCATTCCCCTTATCATTTTGGTAGCCCTTCTCTGTATCTTTTTTGAGATGCGGCGACCAGAATTGTACACAGTATTCAAAGTGCGGTCTCACCATGGAGCAATACAGAGGCATTATCATATTTTCCGTTTTATTCACCATTCCCTTTCTAAACACCCCAACATTCTGTTTGCTTTTTTAACTGCCGCAGTACACTGAACCGACAATTTCAATGTGTTATCCACGATGACGCCTAGATCTCTTTCTTGGATTGTAGCACCTAATATGGAACCCAACATTGTGTAATTATAGCATGGTTTATTTTTCCCTATATGCATCACCTTGCACTTATCCACATTAAATTTCATCTGCCATTTGGATGCCCAATTTTCCAGTCTCACAAGGTCTTCCTGCAATTTATCACAATCTGCTTGTGATTTAACTTCTCTGAACAATTTTGTGTCATCTGCAAATTTGATTATCTCACTCATCGTCTTTCTTTCCAGATCATTTATAAATATATCCTCCCTCCCCCTTCTCCCCCCACTCAACTCATATCTCACTGTTTTATAGTTTGCGTTTAGAAATCTATTATTAGTATTAGGCTGCTTATAAATCATAGTTAACCAATATTCGTCCCTCATTCAATTGATCATTATATGTTCTACTATGTTCCATTAACAGTTCAATGTAATTTTTTTGTTTTTTTTGTTCTACTATGTTCCATTACCAGTTCGATGTAACAATGTGTTATTCTGTAAACCGGGGTGAAGGCTAACTGCTAAACCTCGGTATATAAAAGCTCCTAAATAAATAAATATTGAAAAGTAAGGGTCCCAATACAAATCCCTGAGGCACTCCACTGTCCACTCCCTTCCACTGAGAAAATTGTCCATTTAATCCTACTCTCAGTTTCCTGTCTTTTAGACAGTTTGCAATCCATGAAAGGAAATCGCCACCTATCCCATGACTTTTTACTTTTCCTAGAAGCTTCTCATGAGAACTTTGTCAAACGCCTTCTGAAAATCCAAGTATACTACATCTACCGGTTCACCTTTATCCACATGTTTATTAACTCCTTCAAAAAAGTGAAGCAGATTTGTGAGGCAAGACTTGCCTTGTGTAAAGCCATGCTGACTTTGTTCCATTAAACCATGTCTTTCCTCTCTCGCAAACAGAGACCCAAGCCATGTCTGAATATCCGTGAGAACCTGGCCAAAGGGTTTACTCGGCCCTCCAAGTCTCCCGCCAGAGCAGGATTTTTCTTTGTAGGGAAGAAAGATGGCTTCCTCTGTCCCTGCATCGATTACCAAGGCCTAAATGAAATCACACTCAAGGATCGCTACCATTGCCTCTTATCTCTGAGCACTTCGACAGGTTTCAAGGAGCAAAAATCTTCTCAAAATTAGATCTCCGTGGAGCATACAATCTGGATTGGATCCGAGAGGGAGACGAGTGGAAGACTGCCTTTAACACTGTGGCGGCCATTTCGAGTACCTTGTGATGCCCTTCAAGCTTTGCAACGCCCCTGCAGTATTTCAAAACCTAATGAGTGAGGTCTTCAGAGATATGCTGTACCAATGCGTAGTCGTATACCTCAACGACATCCTAGTCTTTTCGCAAGACCTTCAATCCCATTGCCAGGATGTCTCTCGTGTCCTCCAGCACCTGCGAGATAACCAGCTTTTCGCCAAGCTTGAGAAGTGCTCCTTCGAGCAAGAGACCGTTCCTTTTCTTGGCTATGTGGTGTCTAGCCAGGGGTTTCAAATGGACCCTCAGAAATTAAAGAGCATCCGTGATTGGCCTCAACCTATGGGCCGCAAGGCACTCCAGAGATTCCTTGGCTACGTCAATTACTATCTCTCCTTTATTCACCACTATTCCACACTGATTGCACCACACATGGCCATGACTCGCAGGGGAGCCAACCCCTCTCCAATGGTGCCCCGAAGCCATGACTGCCTTTCAGGACCTAAAGTCTGCCTTCCTCAAGGAACCTTGTCTCCGCCACCCGGACCCTACACGGCCGTTTGTCGTTGAGGTCGACACCTCCGACGTTGGAGTAGGTACCGTACTGAGTCAATACTCAACTACCAATACATTACACACTTGTTCTTTTTTTTCCCGGCGCTTCTCGCCAGGGAACGTAATTATACCATTGAGGAAAAGGAACTGCTGGCCATCAAACTGGCCTTTGAAGGATGGTGACCTTGGCTCGAGGGAGCTCAATATCAGATCACCATATACATGGATCATAAAAACCTCGAGTATCTACATCATGCTCAGCGTTTAAACCATCGCCAGACCCGTTGGTCCCTCTTCTTTACCCGATTCAATTTCATACTGTGTTACCGCCCAGGCAATAAGAATGGTTGCACCAACGCACTCTCCAGGTATTTCATCACAGAGGACGTGCCTGATACACCGTGGCACATAATAGACCCTGCCAAGGTCATTCTCACCACCACCTATCCAGTGCCACCGGGGAAGACGGTGGTTCCTCGCCAGCTATGAAGGAGGGTGCTGCAATGGGCCCACGACTCTTTCACCCCAGGACATCCAGGCCAATCCAGAACTCTCTCCACTCTGCAGCGATACTACTGGTGGCCTACCATACGAAAGGATACCCAAGTTTACGTTGAGTCCTGTCCTACATGCGCCCATCATAAACCTCCAGCAGGGAAACACTGGGGACTCTTGCAACCACTTCCCATTCCAAGCGAGCCTTGGACGCTGTTACGACTGTCACTGCCCAACGTCTCCACTCCGCCCACCTTACCTTTTTTGCGACTCCTCCCGTGGTTGATGGACGTCTGGCTGCTGCGGTGTCTGCCTACCGTCCTCTCCAGCATCCCCAGTCTGGCTTCGGCGCTGCATCCCGCCATGTTGTCCAGGTACCATAGGGTGCACGCACCGCTCAGCCCTGCTTCTTATTCTCTCTTTGGCGCGAACCTCAGGGGCATCCCCTTGTGATGATTTCACGTATCCTGGATACAAAAGCCTACACTGTTTGCTAGCTAATCGAGTTAGCAAGGGATCTCCTTACGGATGGGATTCACTCTCCGTACCTAGCTACTCTGCCTCTCCAACTTTTGGACTTTATCCTAATGGGGTACCTGCTCCTCGGGGGCCTCTCTCATTTCTTTCAGGTCGCTATCAGGAACCGGTACTCGCTCCTCGAGGGCCCATGTTCCCTGACTCGCTGCCTGAGCATATCGCTTCTGCTTGGAAGAAACTGCTGCCTACATCATCAGTGAATTACCAACTTATTTCCTCAGAGCTATTCCCTGGAACCAGGTACTCACTCATTGAGGGCCTGCCTCTATTCCAGCTTCTGTGTCACCTTCCGGGAGAAACCGCTGTGTGAGTAACTTTACCAACGAGGCTCTATACCAGTATTCTGTGTATGCTCCACTGTACTCACTATCTCAGTTTTCTCCACTACAGCACAGCCATAGAGGGAATCGCTGTTCCAGTATCCTGAGGAACCCTTAGCCCAGCTGGGCTTCATCTCTACTCATTACTGCCACCTCTGGTGGCTTCTCAACTCTATCTAATAAAAGATATAACTCTGTGTTGTGTGTCCCAAAGCTGAGCCTAACCTGTGGCCCCTCAAGGGACTTCTCCCCCGTGGGCGTGGTCAGCTGCCACAGTGTCCAAGGGTCCACCCAAAACCTTACAAACAATAACAGATGCATATCGCAATGGACTTTATAATGGATTTGCCTGGCTCCAAAGGTAACAATACCATATGGGTAACTGTCGACCATTTCTCCAAAATGGCCCACTTCATGGCTCTGCCCGGTCTATCTTCAGCGCCTCAGCTCACCAAACTGTTCTTTCAACATGTGTTCCGGCTCCATGGCCTCCCCAAGCATATACTCTCGGACCGTGGAGTCCAATTCACCGCACGCTTCTGGAGATCCCTCTGCAAGAAATTCTATATTTCATTAGATTTCACCTCAGCCTACCATCCTCAAGCCAACGGCCAAACGGAGAGGACCAATAGGACCTTAAAACAATTCTTGCGAGCCTACGTGAGCCTCCGGCAGGATGATTGGGCCGACCTTCTCCCATGGACGGAGTTCGCACTAAACTACCATCAGTCCGCCTCCACCAGTTCATCTCCATTCCAGGTGGTCTATGGTCGCTAGTCTTTGCCACCACTCCCGCTCCCGCTGTCCATGGCATCACCTGCAGCTCAAGCGACTGCTCAAGAATTGCACCAATTGTGGTGTAACACCCAACAGCTGCTCCAACAGGCTGCCCAGAAATCGATGAAAGTCTTTGATGCCCATCACTGAGAAGCACCCCAGTTCCAACCTGGGGATAAGGTATGGCTCAGTACCAAATTCATCCAACTCAAGCTGCCTTCAGCTCGCTTTGCCCCTAGATATATTGGTCCCTTTCTGGTGCTCCACTGCCTGGGTCCTGTTATCTATCGACTCCAGCTACCTTCCTCGCTCAAGATACACAATGCCTTTCACATTTCGCTATTAAAACCTTTGGTTCTCTCAGGATTTTCTATAAAAACACCGGACCCTCATCCACTGTCCTCGGAGGCAGATGTCACCTATCAAGTCCGGGATGTCCTGGACATTAGAAAACGTGGAAGAAAATGGGAGTATCTCCTCTCATGGGAGGGCTTTGGGCCTGAGGAGAACAGCTGGGAGCCTCTGGCCAATATCCTGGACAAGGATCTCATTTGGCAGTTCCATGCCAAGCATCCTCGCAAACCCAAACCCCCGGGGAGGGGTCTTAAGAAGGGGGTACTATTATGCCCGTTGGTCGCAGATGGCTGCGACCGTGGTTACTCACATCCTGCACTGTCCTGCTTCACTCTCTAGGCCTGCTCGTGGCGTGGGCTAGTCTTTGCCGCCGCGTCCCCCATGGTTCCTCGTGGCAGTCAAGATGCCGCCGCTCTCCATGCCGATTCTGGGCCTTCCTAGGAGTGCATGCGTGCCACCAGAACCTCTTTTAAAGTCTCTTCAGCGGGAACCTCGGGGGCATCCCAGATTGATGATGTCATTACATCAGAGTACTTAAGCTCCACCTTCACCCTCAGCTTGCTGACTTGGCAACAAATTCCATTACTTCTCTACGAGCTCCTGTGACTGCCGTTCCTGTGGTGATGCTATCGGACTTTGGACTCTGGACCCTGCCTGGTACCCGCTCCTCGGGGCCAGCATGTGCTTTCCTAGGAGACCTGGTCTCCTGGCCTCCATCTCTCCTCGGGCTGGCCCTGTGCCATTCAATAAGTCTTATCCTGCCAGCTCCCTGCTCCTCGGAACTGCTTCTGGGAACACCTTCACCACTTGGGAGTTCTACCTTTGTGCTTCCCGCTCCTCAGGACAGTGCCAACATTCTCTGCTGTGACTGCCAGCGCTTCCCCGCTCCTCGGGGTAGCACCATCGTTCTATACTTTGGGCTACTGGGGCTTCCCGCTCCCCAGGGCAGCACCCTTGTGCTGCCCCCGGTCACTGCCGGTGTCTCCCGCTCCTCGGGCTGCCCTACGTCCTCATCTGGAGACCTGTCTCGGGCTTCCCCGCACCGCGGGTTGGCCTACATCATTGCATCAGTACCTCCTTTGTTGTGTGGCTCCGCCCCCCGGGGCTGTCCTCCTGTATACCTCCTACACATCCTGTGTTGCGCTCCCTGAGCTGCGGGCCTGCCTAGCGCCATCTCCTTCGGAAGTTTCTGCCCAGGTACTGTTTCCCAGTCTGCTACAGACTGTGGGGTTCCGTCCTTGCTGTGCCTCCTGCCCTGCTCCTCGGGATCTCCCCACAGTCTCTACCTGAACTCTTCGCTGTGCCTGACCTCGCCTCCCGACAGTGTAGACTTGTGGGGCTCCTCCCCACAGGTAGTAACAACACTCACCTCGGGCCAAAGGTCCACTAACCATTACACTGAGGCAACGGGAGATGGTGACTTGCCCAAGGTCACAAATAATGTCATCGGGAAAATTGGTTTCCATGGTTTGCTGCCCTTTGTTCTAACCACTAGGGCAGGGAGGGGCAATTCTCGCCTTCCAGGGGCACTAACCAGTCAGGTTTTCGGGATATTCTGAATGAATATGCACGAGATAGATTTGCATGCACACTGCCTCAACTGTATTCAAATATGTCTCGTGTATATTCATTAGGGATATCCTGAAAACCCGACCAATTGTGGCTCTTGAAGACAGAATTACCCACTCCTGCACTAAGACACGCCTTTCAGATTTCATAGACAAGCTATGAGATCTAGTATTCTGATTATCAGCAGAGATGTTACTTACTTAGAAAACCAACAACAAGCACTTTTAGCCTGCATACACTGCTGTCAGTTTTCAAAGGGACACAGCAGCCACTGTGTAAAAAAAGCCAGCCTTGCAGGGGGTTGGCCAGGGAATTCAGGTTATTTATAAAAGTACAATCTAGTCACTCAGAGGACATTGGCTGTGAAACTTTCTCAAAGAGAACCAAGTGCTTCAGATAGCCAAGTTTTTAATTCTAGCTATAAATATTGAAAAAATCTCTCACTGCTTTGAACTTGCTTGCCTTTAATATTTATGCCACTAATTTCAACCTATTTTGCTTATACTATACCTTTTGCTTATTAATTAAAATCTGCTTATAGCTATGACAATCTCTTGTGACTTCTTAAGTTTCCTTGCACTTCCTTTATTGAATAAAGAATCTCTCCCATTTGGCCCTTATAGAGAAACTGTTTTTTGCATTCCACTGATACTTTTGCATGTTGAATCTGCTTTTTCAGAAACTAAGATTTGGATTTATTTTTTCCCTTTCCTCTGGCCACTGTGTATCCCAAATCATTATAAAATTCTGTTGGAGTTACCCCTGAAGAAGATCAGACACATTCGAAATGCTGCAAAGATGGGTTTGCATTTTTCTTTTTCCGAGGCTGTAGACATTTCAGCTGTACACCGACTATGGAATCCTACATGACAAGATTTCTTTTCTTGCAGCCTGAGATTAAGTAGCTTTAAGACTATTAACCACAGTAGTCACACAATGTTTTCCTGATGTGAATCCAAGTACTTAGCACTGAGATACACACTAGACAATTTTATCTGCGATTTAAAAACATTTTTCTCAAGAAAATGAGGTGGGAAAGAAATTGCAATCTTTCATGACCTAAGATTCTAAAGTTCCAAGCACATAAAAAAGGACACAAGTCATTAAATTGATCGATGCTGTCCTGGTCCTACGATATGAAGATCATATAAACATTTCATGAAAAGGTTATCAATATAATTTCATGTATAATTGATAAGCGCATTCACTGTCTTAATGACTAAGATTGTGATTGTATAAAAAAAATATTTTTTCACTCTTAAGGTTCCTATATTGGACTAATAACACCCTAACTGCCAGACTCAAACAGTAAGACCCCTACCTATGAAAGGCAATTCTGCAATTATTACACCAGGAACCAAAACACCAATACACCATCTATTAGGAAAACAGAATAAGTCAGGATGCTATAGATCCTGTTGCGTTTCGCAGTCCGTGAGCTTCCCTTGCGAACTCCACACTTACCCCTCGGGCCAGGTCTTGTTTGTTGTTTCCTGATGTCATCAGACTGCCTGTGCCTCGATGCAGCAGGACACCACCGAGATTCCTCATGGCAGGATGCCGCCGTCGCTCATCCCAGTTTCCCCTAAGGTGCATGCGCACCCGACGTCCCGTCCTTTAAATGGCCCACAGCGGGAAAAGCCTGCTGGGGCTCCTTGATGACCTCACATTGCTAGGCCTATAAAAGGCCTCATCCTTGCCTCAGCAACAGATCTCCCTACTATTTATAGTGTGAATTGCTTTAGTGTCCTTGTCTTCGGTTCTTCAGTTCCAGTGGTCCTTTTATTCAGTTCTTCTGTTCCATCATCCTTGTCTTCTGTTCCATCATCCTTGTCTTCTGTTCCATCATCCTTGTTTTCTGATCTTCGATTCCAGAGGTCACTGTCATCCGTTGTCAGTTCCTGTGGTCATGTCTTCAGTTCCTTAGTTCATCTACATCTCCTTGTCTGCCTGCCTGTTCTGCTCCTTTCATTCCTGCCCTGCCTATCTGTCATGTCTTTCCCTTTGGATGGATACCTGGAATTGACCTCAACCTGCCTCCTGGACATTCCTGAATGCCACTTGCCTTTGACCACTGCCTGACTCTAGGACATTCTTGAATGCTGCCTGCCACTGCCGCCCCCCCCCCCCCCCCCCCGGATTGCCACTGTTGGAAACAGGGTGCTGGGGTTGATGGACCCATGGTCTGACCCAGTATCGCATGTTCTTATGTTCTTCTTCCGGATTCACCTAACCTTTGTCTACTCTGACTCAGTGACCCCGAAGGCTCTCTCTATCATCAGCAGAGGCCCCCACCTAAGACCTGCTGGCCCTGGCACCCAAAGGCTCAACCTGAGGGGAATGTAGGCTGGTAAATGCAAAGCTCTAGTTGGGGCTCTGCTTCATCTGGGTCCTCCTACTGATGGTGGGGACCTGCAGGGCTCCTCCCTGCAGATTGCGTCAACTCCACCTCAGCCTAAGGGTCCATGAATTCAACAGATCCCTATATAGAATGTTACGATTTGTGTACCCACGTGATAGTATAACAGCTTTACCTCAGTTAAGTCCACACCAAATGATTGCAGGCTGAGCATGCTCAGTGCACTCAGTGAGTCAGTGTCAGTCAAAACTTTGTAGAAACTTTGACAAAAAAGTTTTCCGTACAGGGCTCCATCCTGTGATGTCACTCATATGTGAAGACTACCATCCTGCTTGTCCTGTGAGAACAAATGATATCTGAATGGGATGCTACTGTATTCCTTTTGATTCTATCTCTATTCCAAGTCATAGGAATAAAAAATTGCTATGACTTGGAATTTTGTCTCCAGATATTCCCTGACTTTACATTCCCTCCCCACCCCGTTTGTTTACATATGCTATGCTGTTACATTGTCACAAAGAATTCTCACGGCTTTTCCCTTTAATAGTGGGAGAAAGCAATATATTGATAACCTTATTGTTCTGGTTTCCAATCTTTTGATTCACCATATGACTTCTTTCTGAGACCAGACTCCTTGTATTACTTGTTTTGACAATGTGCTCTCCATGCTGTTAAACTCACATCTGTAGTTGCTAATGTCCATGATGTGTTATAGACTAACACCTTTTTCTAGGTTCTGTATTTTTGTCCACCAAGCAAGACTTCTCTTTATATAGAAGTGGAGATGACACTCCACTCAATGTACTCATAATTTTGAGTTTATGGTAGCCAATGAAATAGGAGGGAACTCTGAAGAGGTCTCATGTCTGCTCTGGACCATGGTACTAGGTCTATTGTTGCTGTCATTGCTTTTAATATTTGAAAATAGTGTCATGCCTTTGGCACTGTTTGTGATGAGAATTTTTTTTTATTTGCTTGATAATCTTGATCATGTCCTTAGATGTTAGATATACACAGCCCTCCTGGGTTCTGAATTCTGCATCCACATTTTCTTGTGACTGGGCTGGGTGAAGATTGCTTTTTGCAAAATTGATTATCCAACATAAACTTTCTAAAAATTGTACTACTCTATTGGTAACTGATTTATTGGTGAAATATTTTGGCTCTTTTGAACCAATTGTCTAAATATGGATGAACCATGATCCTTTCTTTTCTCAGAAAAGCTGCTACAAACACCATTACTTTGGTGAATGTTCTTGGAGCAGTAGCCAATGTTGCACGGGAGATGGACCCTTGGGCTGAGGAGGAGTTGACGTTACCTGTAGGAGGGATCCTACGGGTCCCCATCATCGGAAGGTGGAGTGGGCTGGCTTGACGGAGGCCAGCTGGAGCTTTGCCAATACCAGCCCTCGTTCCCCGTGGGTTGAGCCTTTGGGTACCAGGGCCGGCTGGAGTTAGGTGGGCCTCCATTTGTTGTTGAAGAGGAGATGAAGAGGTCAGCCCAGAGGCAGCAACTATGGAACTGAAGAGTCTGTACTGGACGAGGCAGAGTCCCGGAGACACGGGCACCAATAGGAACCAAAGGGGGGCGCCCGAGCAAGAACAGGCTGAAGCCTGAGAGGCTCAGTCCAAGATGAAGACAAGGGGTGCATCATAGAACAAGCTGAAGCCAGGGCAGGCGGCAGTCAATGAGTGGCGGCAAGGCAAGGCTGAAATCAAGTCCAGGAGAAAGGCAATAGTGTGGTCGGACAAAGCAGAGATCTGGACTAGGAGATGATCAGTAGCGTAGTCAGGTGAAGCAGAGGTCTGGACTAGGAGATGATCAGTAGCGTGGTCAAGCGAAGTAGAGGTCTGGACTAGGAGAAGATCAGTAGCTTAGTCAGGCAAAGCAGAGGTCTAGACTAGGAGATGATCAGTAGCATGGTCACGTGAAGCAGAGGTCTGGACTAGGAGAAGATCAGTAGCATGGTCAGGCAAAGCAGAGGTCTAGACTAGGAGATGGATCAGTAGCATGGTCAGGTGAAGCAGAGGTCTGGACTAGGAGAAGATCAGTAGCGTGGTCAGGCAAGTAAGAGGTCAGGTCCAAGAGATCAGTCTGTAATGAAAGCCAAGTAGCAGGAACATTGTAATGAAGACGACAAACCAGGATCAGGAACCAGGAACACGAAGGAAACACCAGGAGGCAAAGAAGAACATGACCAGCATGGAGACCTGTTGCAAAGGCGACTAACAGGAGCTGAGCCCGACCTTCTATACCGGAGCTTCTGCGACATCATCATCCGGGGTCGCAGCCAAGTTCCAGCTGCGGGCCCTTTAAAGGAAGCAGAGATGAGTGCGCGCGTGTGCCTAGGGAGGGGTGTGGCGCTGGATGGAGGCGTCTCTCCGCGAACCACATGGAGAGGCCCGCCGCGGAACACAGAAGTCAGTAGCATAACCAGGAGCACCGGGGACAGCCCGGGGATGGAGCCGGCGGCCTGCAGCTGCGAGGGAAGTGGAGCCAGACACTGGATTAGGCAGCAATGGGTAAGAGGGCCTGACCGCGGGCCTGCCATGCCGGCACACGCAACAGCCAACCCAAAAGGGAATGCTCTGAATTGATAATGTTCCCCACATATATTTATTTACAAGTACTTATATTCCGGGACGTACAGGAAGCATAATGCCTAGGTACTGAGACACGAGAAAGTGGGGAAATCTAGCTGTCTTAAAGCTGTTTTAAATAGGTGTGTTTTAAATGCTTTTTTGATTTCTTTAGGATCTTTTAGGTAACACAAAGAAAGAGGGAGGGAGTTCAAGCAATAGAAAAAGATCTTTCACGAGTAATGGATAGGCAAGCTGACCGGACAGGAGGAATATCCAGCAAGAACTGAGATACAGACTGTAAGGATCTAGTAAGGATGTGTATCTTAAGAGTTAAAGTGCTCCAGGGGGAATTCACATTATTATTGATAAGGTTATGCATGATTGTAGACAACTTATATAGTATGCAGAACTGAAGGTATTTCAGATGTTTTTTTCTGATTGGAATATGAAAATATGCCTCTGATACATGGGCATAGCATCCACCAACCTTAAAACAGTGAGTGCCATGCACCACCAACTTCTTCTCTGGCCTACACCCCTTTTGGAACAATAAGCAAGGGCTGCCGTCCACCACTGCTGGACTCACCAACACTGTTTCCTTTAAGCTGCACACATACGTGCCTGCACACAACTTTTCCCTCCCTCTCCCCAGAGCAAGTCTGGAGAGGCCATGGTAGAGCTCATTCGCCAGGGCCTGAAGAGAAGAAGAGGCCAGTGAGGCCGTGGTGGAGCTCATCCCACTATGCCCTAAAAGAGAAAGAAGCCTGGATTGCAAACTGGTTAAAATTGGGAAACAGAAAGTAGAATTAAATGTTCACTTTTCTCATTGGAAAAAGGTAAACAGTGGAGTGCCTCAAGAATATGAACTCGGACTGGAGCTTTTCAATATATGTATATATGATTGGGAAATGGATAGAACAAGTGAGGTGACCAAATTTGCAGGTGACCCAAAATTATTCAGAGTAGTTAAATCACATGCAGATTGTGATAAATTGCAGGAGGATCTTGCAAGACTGGAAGATTGGGCATCCAAATGGCAGATGAAATTTAATGTGGACAAGTTCAAGGTGATGCCTATAGGGAAAAATAACCCATGCTGTAGTTACACAATGTTAGGTTTCATATTAGGAGCTACCACATAGAAAAAGATCTAGGTATCACAGTGGATGATTCATTGAAATCACTGACTCAATGTGCTGTGGCAGTCAAAAAAAGCAAACAGAATGTTAGGAATTATTAGGAAAGGCATGGTGAATAAAACAGATGATGTCATAATGCCTCTATATCGCTCCATGGTGAGATCGCACCTTGAATACTGTGTGCAGTTCTGATCACTGCATCTCAAAAAAGATATAGTTACACCTGAGAAGGTACAGAGAAGGATGACCAAAATGATACATGGGATGGAATGGCTTCCGTATGAGAAAAAGATTAAGAGATTAGGGCTGTTTAGTTTAGAGAAGAAATGGGATATGATAGAGGTCTATAAAATCATGAAAGGACCAGAATGGATACATGTGAATTGGTTATTTATGTTTTCAGATAACAGAAGGACTAGAGGGCACTCCATGAAGTTAGCAAGTAGCACATTTAAAACAAATTGGAGAAAAAAACTTTCACTCAACGCACAATTCAGCTCTGAATTCGCTGCCAGAGGATGTGGTTAGGGCAGTAGGTGTAGCTGGGTTTAAAAAAGGTTTGGATCAGTTCTTGGAGGAGAAGTTCATAAACTGCTATTAATCAAGCTGACTTAGGGAATATCCACTGCCATTATTGGCATGGGATCTATTTAATATTTGGGTACTTGCCAGTACTTGTAACCTGGATTGGCCACTGCTGGAAACAGGATGCTGGGCTTGATAGACCCTCGGTCTGACCCAGTATGGCAACTTCTTATGTTCTTATGGCAATTATTTTAAAGGATAGACTTAGCTACTGTTTCCTCTAAAGATTGGGTTGCTGTGAGCATAAAATTGTAGGCTTTTTGCATCAAAGAAAGTAGCACTCACAGAGAAATGTAGGAAGGTGTACAGTGTTCTAGGGCACATAGCAGCAGAACATATTCTGGTGTATCACCAACTTCAGCAGTCACCCTACACCTTTGCTCCAATACGTCTAGTGATGATAGAAACTTGTCCTGACATCCTGACTTAATGACTGACTCTAGTGTCTCCATATGGAAATGTGGGATATGTAAACACTTGCTTACTCCTTTTAGATCTAGAATTGGTCTGGGTGAACCATCCTTTTTTAGAATCACAAAGTAGATGGAGTAACATCCTTGTCCTTGTTCCTATCTTGGAACTGGACCTACAGCTTTCAGCAATAGAAGTTTGTTTAGTGTAGTTTGCACAGCTGCTTTTTTTGTTGGAGATGAACATGGTAAGATGTAGCTAGCTCTAGTACGTAAGCATTCTGTATAATATCCAGAACCCATTGATCTATGGTTATATGGGTCCACTCTTGGTAAAACTGCTGAAGGCATCTGCCCGTTGACTGTATCAATAGGCACTGAATGGAATGAGCTGTTCTGCATAACCTATTTATTCTTGCCCTTGTTCTTCTTGCTCCTCAAAAGGACTGCATCCTTCTCCTGAATCTTTGTATTTGGGATGAGAAATGTTTTCCAGGCTATCTTCTTGAATTTCATGACTGTCCTCAGCCTCTGTTAGACCAATAAAATGTTTCAGCTTTGTCATCTGGTAGTCTCTGTTGCCTTGGTCCCACTAGGTTTTTGACCCATTTTTTAAGTTCCTCTCTGAATAATAACGTTCCTTTTAAAAGAGAAGCTTACACAGGCAAACTTTGGATCATGAGTCAGCTGCCCATTGCCACAGCCATAAAAGTCTTCTTGCACCCATTGATGAATATAGTAATATAGTAACTTAGTAGATGTCAACAGAAAAAGACCCAAACGGGCCATCCAGTCTCTATATGAAATCATCTGAAATTTATGCTGCTGCTATTCCAGCCATGCAGCCTCATTCTATTCTTGAAGGTATTATACCCTGTGCAAAATAGATCTTGCAAAATAACCTGTACAAACTGAAATTTGAATTGTAAGAGCTGTGGATGAAAAAACATGTTTTAACATTATCTCTATTTTCCTATCTTGATGGTCCTTTAGTTCTACTTCTCCCTCTACGGGAATGGCTGTCTTTCCGGTTACAACTGAGACCATCGCATCAACTCATCACATTTGAAATAAACATTTTAAGACAGTGGTCCCCAAACCTGTCCTGGAGGGCCACCAGCCAGTCGGGTTTTTGGGATATCCTCAATGAATATGCATGAGAGAAAATTTGCATGCATTGCCGCCATAACATGCAAATTTTCTCTCATGCATATTCATTGTGGATATCCCAAAAACCCGACTGGCTGGTGGCCCTCCAGGACAGGTTTGGGGATCATTGTTCTAAGACATCATGTGGCAGCAAATAAATCTTGGGGAAGGTCTTTAGACATCTATAACCAGCTTTTAGTGACTCTCATTTCCCATTCTGCTAATACCATGTTTTCTATTTCAGAGTGTAGGGGAAAAGTTGTTGATGATTTGATAACTCCTTAAATAACTAGATCCTAATCAGGGGTCTCCTCCATTTTATATTTTCATATTATCAGTGATTAATTTTATCTGTGAAATTAATGCAAAAATCTCAAGGTCCATATTCAAAAGCCATTTAAATGGATAACTTAATAGTTATCCATCTAAATGGTTTACCCAGCTAGATTCAGCCTTTATCTGGCTAAATTCTAGTCAGCTAATAGTTAGGTGGCTAGAATTTAGCCGAATAAGTTAGGAGCAGTTCAGGGGCATAACTAGGAGGAATTGAATTAGCCGGCTAAGTTAATGGCTAAGTCCAATATTCAGAGTTAGCCAGATGACTTAGGCCTGGATTTATCAAAATGCACTAAATATCGCATGCAATAGGAAAAGGGGTGAGTTTTATGGTAATAGGCAGTTTATCACAATTTGTGCTAATAACTATGCAAAGTGCTAAGTTAGCACAAATTATTTTTTTGCACTATGCAATAAGTGCCAGAATTGTTGTATTTATTTTATTTATTTATTTATAAACTTTTCTATACCGATATTCGTGGCAACATCATATCTGTTTACATAGTAACAGCAAGGAGGAAAATACATTGAACAGGGGAGGGAGTTACATAGGATATAAAGCAGTGGTTCTCAACCCTGTCCTGGGGACCCCCCCAGCCAGTCGGGTTTTCATGATATCCACAATGAATATGCATGAGAGAAAATTTGCATACACTGCCTCCATAGCATGCAATTTTTCTCTCATGCATATTCATTGTGGATATCATGAAAACCCGACTGGCTGGCAGGGTCCCCAGGACAGGGTTGAGAACCACTGATATAAAGGAACAGTAAACTTTAGTGAAGGAAATATGTGAACCAACAACAGCATCAACAACTAAGTGAAAACAGAGGCAATAAATATTCAATAATAATTGCAGTTATAATTAAAATTGCAACCACCATCACAAAAGAAATAATTGTAATTGTGATTGCAACTACAATCACAGACCAGTTTCTAACATGTTTCTAACATAGGCCTAGATTTATCAAAATGCGGTAAGTATTGCATGCGATAGCAAAAGGGGCATGGTTTATGCAAATATTCAGTTTATCACAATTTGCACTAATTACCTATGCGAAGAGCTAAGTTAGTGCAAATTGCAATAAGTAGAGAGTCCATCATGCTAGGTTGAGAGAACATTGCACAAATCTCATCTTTGGGTGAGTTTCCTCACTCCGAAAGACATCAAATCATTACAAGAGTGCACTGTTCTGTTCGTACGTCTCACTTTGAATGTCAAAGTGGCCCCTAACCCCCTACACTAATACTTAAACCTCACCTCGAGTTACTAGGTGGGCCTATCATAGGGATACAAATACCTATCTAGGGAGCTAACATCACAGCCAGTCTCTCTCTTACAGCCCTGACAGCTAGAAAAAAGTGCAATAAAGCCCTTAGGTTTGGTCAAGTCAACCTCTTCATCTTTATGAAAGTATCAGATTTCTGAATTAATTTTCCTTCTTCTAGTGATCCACAACTACACTCATATTTGTCCTCTATGTACATATATGGTGGCTCATTGGATTGTAAAAAAAACTTACTAGCAGGCTTTAGAGTAAATTTCAGTCTTTGGGGGTGGGTGGGGGGGTTGGTTGGTTTGAAGTAGTTGGTAATTTGGGGGCTTTTAAAATTGCAGATTCTAATCCTTTCCCCAGGTTTCCATAATGCCTGGTCAAGAAATTTGAAAACCTGTGGTATAACTTCACTGTTTCTAGAAAAGTTTTGTTACTTCCTGCTTCCATAATATACTCACTTGCTAGCATTAAAATCAGTGGATCAGGAATTTTTGGTATCTGTTGCTGTGCAGTGCTATGAATAGCTTGAGCTGTTTTCAAAATGGTTGACATTCATTCCAGATACAACGGCTGTATCCAATTCCTGTAGTTGCTTCTGGTTATGGCTATAAATTCATTATCTGTGTTTTTGCTTCTGGTGTGCTTATTTTATTTGTCTGTTTCAATTTTGAGGAGTCTTATATACCAACTTTATCATGGAGGAAAGCTAAGCATTGTGTGCCTTCTGCATCCATGGATCATCTGCATCCCCATGACACAGTGGCAGCTTCGCTCCAACATTAGGCATACATTTATAGCAAAAGCTTTTAAAGTGGCTCCTTTCTTAGGGAAAACCAGGCAGTATTTTCCCCTTTAATATATTTTGATTCCTCCCTTCTGAGTATCTAACTCCTTCAAAATCTCTTCTTTTTTTAAGCTTTGAGAGAAAAAAAGGGGAGGGATCATCAGCAATTTCTCAGAGGATCCTCTATCTTAAATGATAGCTCAAAACTCTTTTAAGGCACTATCAACACCCCTTGTTGGGCTGGGAGCAATGAATTAAGGGTTTGGTACTCTGAAATACTTGAGATGCCTGGCCCACAGACAGCTGAGAAAATGTAGTATGAACTACGAGTTTTAATTTGTTTTAATTAAGTTTTACAGAACAGGATAAATGAAAAATAAAAACCTGCTGTATCACCACTACTCGTCCATCTGCTGCACTAAACACAAGTAGTGATGATGTCACAAATTAAGTCATGTGCACTGCCTCTATCTGCTAGAAGGGGAATATAACCCAATAGTTCTGGATTGGTTTAGCAGTTTGATAAGGCAATGGCAGTTATTACCCTTAAAAGAAGGCGCAGGGGGGTAACCAGCACACAGTCGCAGTCACTATCTAACCAGAAGGCACTGGAGGTAACGTGCACAGAGCGGCAGTACCTACATAAGGCACAGGGGCAACCTGCACAGAGCCTCAATTGCAACCTTTAATAGAAGGCATGTGGAGGTAACCTGCATGGAGCGGCAGTTACCACTCAAGCAACTTGCTGGGCAGTCTGGATGAACCATTTGGGTCTTTATCTGCCATCATTTACTATGTTTCGACTTTTTCTTTTGAAAATTAGCAAGTACAAAGTAAAAATGCTAAAAATGCAGCTAACAGAGGTAATACAGCACACAAACATCTGAAAATATCAAGTACATGTGCTATTTTATTCCCTTCACTTAAACACACCAAAAGGATTATTGCTAAAAATGAGGTATTATGGAAGCCAGTTTGGAAATTAAGTTGGGAAGATGAGAGCAATTTACAGCCAAGACATTTTTATCTGGGTAAATCACTTTGAAAATTGTCTTCTACATCCTTTCTATGTCATGCTTTGCAAAAATTCAGATTGAGAATTATAAAAGAACTTAAAATTCCCCGAAACTGCAGTCATACTTATAATGTATTCAGAAAATTAAATATGCATTAAAAAGCAATGGTGTAAATGGAAAACTGCGACACAACACATAAGCAGGGATCATGAATGGAAGATTAGGTTCTAGCAGTCTTGGAAAGGCTGCTGTCACTGCCAGCATCAACAACCCTGGGAAACAGCTACAAGAAGAGAAATTTTGCATTGATTACTTCAGCTATTCCATTTCACTGGGATAATGTGATAATTATACATCAACATTTTATGGGATATTTACTTTTCCATATATAAATTAGGGGCTGTGCCCCAGATTGCTTCATTCGCCAACCCCACCAATGTAGAGGGTGTGAGTGGTGTGGGGTGGGGGATATATATCAGTAGATGGGTGGGGGCACTGTCTCCCTCTCCCTTGCACTCCCCACTTTGTCCTGCTCCCCCTTTCCCCCTCCATTTGTGTGCAAGTGATAGTGATGTAGGTGAGGTGGATGTGGGGTTGGCAGTGGTGTAAGGAGCTGGTAGGAGAGGATGGGAGTGGTGTAGGTTGGGTGGGAGTGTGTGTATGTGTGCATGTACTCTTTCTACCTTGCACTCTCCACTTTTCCCCTTTCTCACTGTGTGTGTGTGTGTGTGTGTAGGTGGGTGAGGGTATGTGGGTGTTGATGAGGGGATGATGTAAGTTGGGGAAAGTGATGTGAAGGCAAGGAGTGTTGTAGGGTTTGTGTGAGTGGGGGTACGTATGTAGATGAATGAAAGAAAGTGGTAGTGGGTATGCAGCGGCTGGAGCTCAGGCTGGGTGCTGATGTGTATGTGTGTGAATGCTTCTCTCCTCCACCACACCCCTTTGCCCTATGCCCCCAATGCCTCCCCCTCTCCTCCTCCCCTATATATTATGTATGTATGTGTGTGTGGAGAAGGTTGCTGGGTGGGGGAGTTTATGTGTGAAGTAAGTGGGTGAGGGATGAGTTTGTGTGCTGGTGTGGGCACAGAGATGATGTGCGTGTTTGGAAAGGAGATGAAGGGAGGAGGAAAGGCTGTGAGTGTATGTATGTATATATGTGTGTGTGTGTGTGTGTGCGCACAGTTTCCCTGTCATATTCCCCACTTGTCCCCCTCCATGTTCCCTCTTCTCCCCCCACCCAAACTCCCTCCCCTCCCATCCTTACTCTTTTAAATCATCTCCTCTCATATCTCCCATATAACTACTCTAACTGTTGACTGACAGGAGACAGCATGTAATGGTAAATGGAACCTACTCTGCGGAGAGAGCGGTGTTAAATAGAGTGCCACAAGGATCAGTTCTGGGACCAGATCTGTTCAATATCTTTGTGAGTGACATTGTGGAAGGGACAGAAAGTAAAGTTTGCCTATTTGTGGATGATACTAAGATCTGCAACAGGATAGAGGCAGTTCAGAGGTGGTCCAGAGAAGGGAGACCAAAATGGTGTGGGGTCAGTATTGGAAGACTTATAAGGAGAGGCTGAAGGATCTAAATATGTATACCCTGGAAGAGAGGAGGTGCAAGGGAGATATGATACAGACCTTTTAATGATGCATGAACTTCAAACCTTTTCCATTATAAAAAAAATCAGTAGAACTAGGGGTCACGAAATAAAACTCCAAGGGAGATGACTCAGAAGCAAAATCAGGAAATATTTCTTCATGGAGAGGGTGGCAGATGTCTGGAATGTTCTTCCTCTGAGGAAGAAAACAGTAAGTGAATTCAAAAGGGCATGGGATAAACACTATGAATCCCTAAAGAGAGTGGAGGAGTAGTCTAGTGGTTAGAGCAGCAGGCTACAAGCCAGGAGCTCACTGTTCAAGTCACTTTACCCTCTGTTGTCTCAGGTACAAACTTAGATTGTAAGCCCTCTGGGTATAGTGAAATACCTAAAGTACTTGAATGTAATCCAGTTTGAAGTGCTGAAAAAAGTGGAATATAAAAATCTAAATAAATATAGGCTAAAGGTTGGAAATGAAGAAAAGGGTGCATGGGGGTAACTTGCTGGTTCAGTGGTTACTGCCCTTAACAAAAGGCATAGAGATTACTACCCTCAATCAATAAGCCTTGATACTTTTGATAAAACTGCAACATTGTTTTCTGCAGGGAGAAAGGGGGAATTGGATACAGACAACAAGAAATGCCCCAACTTTTAGGGTCTGCGGAACTGATAAGCATGGGGGTTACCTGCATTGAGCCGCAATTACTACCCTTAACAGAAGGCATGGAAATACCGTTAACCAATAAGCCTTGAAGCTTTTGATGCCATTGCAGAATCACGCTCTGCTTTGATGGCAGTGGTGGTGGAAGAGGAATTGGATTCAGACAACAATCAACACAGACCCCAACTTTTACGGTCTGAGGTACTGATATGCCTAAGTACATAAGCAAAGCACATGAAGCAGCACTGTCTGAAATTTCAATAAGACTCATCACCCAGTAAAAATGTTGCTACCAGTAAATTTTTATGGGTTATCATAAAGCTTGGGAATAACTGCGCATAGCAGCAATTTTTACCCTTAAGAGAAACATGGAGGTAACCTGCACAGCGTGGCAGATACTATCATAAGAATCTTGCTGGGCAAACTGGTTAGACCATTTAGTCTTTTTCTGCCACCTTTACCACGATACTATATAACTCATGCCCATCCTCCTTCTTTCCATCTCTGGACTAGTCTTCCTGTCACTGATGGGGCCTGGGAAATTGTTGAAGGCTTGGACCCTTGGACCGAGGTAGAGTTGGCAAAACTTGCAGGAGTCCCCCCATCAGCTGGCAGAGTCAGATAAGGCAGAAGTCCAAATGGAGCTTCGCTTATACCTGCCCTCGTTCCCCTTAGATTGAGCCCTTGGGTGCTGGAGCCGGCAATTCTTAGTTGGGGGCCTCTGCTGAAGAACAGAAGATCCGTTGAAGAGGCTAGGATGAACAGGCGAATTTGAAGGCAAGTTTGGGTCAAGGCTGTTACGTTCTGTGTGTCTTGAACTAATAGTGGGCCCTTGGGTCGTGGCGAATGAAGACTCCGCCCACAGGGAGGAGCCCTGTGGGCCCTTACCACAACAGGCAAGGTCTCAGCAGTGATGGACAACAGAGGAAACAACTTTATTATACAGCCAATGGTGATCTGAGGAACGGATCAAAAGAGTCAGTCCAGAGAGAGTGACCTGCAGCTGGTCGGTCTAAGTAGTAATCCTCAGCGTGGAGTAGTCTGGTGAATACCTTCTCTAGGCGTAGCTTGTGCTGGCAACTCTGGTGGTGGTCCGCAGTGCGGGGTAGGTCGGAAATCGATGGGAAGTTGCACAAAACTGGAGGGATCCAGTAGTGGCCCACAAGCAGGATAACCCGAGGATATGTGCCACAAAGGTAGAAGAGCAAGTTCTGTACTCATGCCAGTACTATGGAAGTAGATGGAGGATCAGGCACCAAGGAGGTCTAAACAAGAACAGCAAGGGTTGTCGGAGGACGATGAAGGAACTCACTGGAACAGAGAAACAGTTAGTAATGGCTCTCCGAGGAGTGGATAGCCCTGAGTGCATTAAGGCCTCGGAGGAGCGGGTATCTAGGTCACCCAGTAGGATAGCTAGACAGAGTCCCAATGCGGCGGAAACAGCAGGACAGGAATCCTTGCTAACTCGTATTGCAAGAAGTCAGCTGAGTTTAAGTATGGTAAGAGGATGACGTCATGCGGTGGGGACGCCCCAGAGGTTCCCGCCATGACTCGTTTAAGAATGGGGGTAGGCGCATGCACGTACCTTAGGTAACCCTGGATGTAAGATGGCTGCCGGGAGCACCCATGCCATCCCGGGCATGCCATGAGGGTCGGCGTGTGGAAGCGGAGGCCGCCATTCTCCCCAGACACGGAGCTGCATAGAGAAAGGAGGTGAGCAGCAAAGGTTGCAGCCGCCTGTGACCGACGGGTGCAACAAGGGCAGACGGCATTCTAGGATGGTCAGTAGGCAGTCCAAAGTCAGTGGTAGGCAGAATTTGAGAAAAAAACAGTAGTCAGGCAGCAGGTCGGTGGCAGATCGAGTTCAAGTGGGAGTCCAAGAAGCAGGATGATATTGGAAAATCCGTCCAAGGGAAGGTAGGACGGATAGGTAGAGTAGGAAGGCACAAAGCAACCAGGCAAAGAGGCAGGAAGATGTGGAACACAGAAGAGCTGACCACAAGAATTGAAGAGGACCTGAAGACAAAGACCACTGGAAATGAGGATAAGAAGAAAGTCAGGAACTGAAGACAATGAAAACCAGAAACTGAAGACAATGAAGACCAGGAACTTTGAACACAGGAGGAACGCTGAGGCAACTCACACTACAAGCTGTAGGAGACCTGTTTTATTTTTTATTTATTTATTTATTTAAAAACTCTTCTATACCGTCGTTAAGTTAATTCACCATCACAACGGTTTACAGAAAGGCACAATAAGGAAAAACTATAATTGGTATAGATTACAAATTATACATGTACCAACAAAGAACGGTAACATATTTTAATGTGTTAATTAAGGCTTATATGGCGGTTGAAAAACTGTCAAGCGGTTCAAATCTAGCGTTAATATGCAATTGGAGATATTAAGAGGAAAAAAACTGATTACTTGGTGCGTCCTTATCTTTCAACTGTTTTCCTCCTTCTCTTTGTCTTTATAAAAAGTTTGTTTAAAAAGCCAGGTTTTCAGACTAGTTTTAAATAGTTTCAAATTTCTCTGCAGCCTTATTTCGAGTGGCATGGAGTTCCATAGAACAGGTCCAGCCAGCGACAGTGCTCTCTCCCTTACCTGAGTGAGGTGTGCTGATTTAACAGAAGGAATAGTTAGTAGAGCTTTATTAGCAGATCTAAGGTTTCTGTGTGGTACATGTACGTGCTGTGTTAAGCCAGTCGGCCTTTTCATCATGGATTAGTTTATGAATTATACACAGTGCTTTGTGTGAAATAAGGAACACAGAGGCCTTTTATAGGACAGGGCCTATGAGGTAATTTATGTGAGCAGCGTGGGATTTCCCACTGTGGGCCCTTTAAATTTGTAGCCATTGAGCACTCGTGTACCTAGAGGAAGCTGGAGGAGGTGCTGGCAGCATCCCTGCCATGTGTCACATCGAGAGCAGAGGAGCATGGCGGCCTATCATGTGGCCATGCTGAAGTCTTCTGGTGGTGCTGGGGCTGAGGGTCAGCAGCCCAGGATCAGAGGTAAGAGCAGCAGTTCGCAGGGAGGAACCATAGACCTCCAAACACAACAGAAATCCCAGAAGCCTTTCTGTTCTGCTGGGTGGGAACCAGCAGTGATTCCCACAGGCCTGGAGACATAAACTGACTTCAGCCTTTCTTAAAACACTTATCTTTATTATAGCTTCACAATCACACAACAGTATACTGTCTTCCCTTCAGAACAGTGTACTTAATTATTCACAGTTCGGCTTTGTCTCAGCACAGTGTCTGGCCAGCAAAAATCTAGAGGAGCTGCCTTCCTCCTGGACACATGGACCTGGACTGGTTAGCCCCACTTGGAACTCAGCTCTTATTCCCCAGTCTCTGGTTACGCCCTCTGAGCCCCACCTGCCCCACAGGATCTTTCCCATAGAGTATTCTCTCCTTAAGGAATTTAAGGTGGACCAGGTGTCTAGCATGGTTATGCACAGGTAAATAGGGGAACACTAGGGGCATTGCCTCACACGTTGCTACAATGCTGATTGCACTGGCCATGGCCCTGCATTGCCTGAGGTCTACTACTGCATAAACTTAAGCAGTATGCCGGCCTGTCCTTCTGCTCTGGATGAGCATTGTAATGAATGTACTGCTCACCTTGGTTTGAGGTTGTATATGTGGAGTTTGGTGGCACAGATAATTTGTAGATGGGGTTTGTGTGGACAGTGTTTGGGGGGGTTAAATGGAGGCATTGGTGTGTATATGTGGTGGGCTTTGGTGGTGTGTGGTTGTGGTGGTATGGATAAGGGTGGAGGTGTAGGGTTTGAGGATCAAATGGTCATAGATGACTAAAGACCTTTTCCAAGATTTATCCATACCACATGATGTCCTAGAATGTTCATTTCAAATGCAATGAGTTTATGCAATGATCTCAGATGTAACCAGAAAGACAACCAATCCCATAGAGGGAGGAATAGAACCAAAGGCTCATCAAGATAAGTGCATTTGGTGTGTGAAGGTGAGTGGGTGTGCAGGGGCGAGTGTTGTGACTGGGTTTGTGGTTGTGTGCATGTGGTGTAGGTGATAGAGTGAAGATGAATGTATGTGGATGGTATGTGGTGTTGCTGGAAGGAGGTGAGTCGGTATTTGAGGGGTTATGTATTGAGTTGCTGTGAGGGTTGTGTGTGAGAAGATATGTTTTTTTGATGTGTGGTGCTATGGATGGGGTGAGTAGCTAGGGATGAGCAGGTGTGTAGGGGGTTGAGTACTGCAAATGGGTTTGCAGGGATGTGCAAGTAGAGATGTGGGGAGGCATTGTATGGGTAATATATGGTGGTGGTGGTGGTAGTGGTGGTAGTGATGTGAGTGTTCTGAGGTGTGAGTAGGTGGTGTGAAAGGCTGAGTGTGGTTGGGGGTGTCTGGGTGTGGATGTGTGTAAAGGTATATTTTTGTGGTATGAGGGGGATGAATCACCAGGGTGGGGAAGTAGGCTTGCTGGGCAGGACCAGAGCCTTGGAAAGAGAATTTAATCAACTGGATATAACCAGCCCGACTCTGGCCAAAGTTTCGCCTTTTATGGCTGCATCAGGGGCTCTGAAATTACATAAATTTTAATATTAATAGTAAATAGTAATTTAAAATCAAACCCAATTTTAAATAATAATAGGTATTAAAAGATTGTATATCCGGGCACCATATATAATTTTTAACTCCACTTTTTAGGAACTATATTACTTACATATTGTTGCGTCCGTCGGTCGCAGATGGTTGTGACCGCTCTGCCTTACCTTTTTCTCTCCCCTTTCTCCCTCTCTGGGCAAGACAGCTGTCTCCCGTGCCGAGTGCTGCAGGCCTCAGCGTTCTCAAACGAGCATGGGCGTCGCCATCCGCCATGCTCACTCCTGTGGCCTCCTAGGGCGCGAGTGCGCACATCTCTGATGCTCAAGTACAAGTCATGGCGGGAAACTCGGGGGCGGCCCACCGCATGACATCAATACCTCCGGGTATATCAAGCCTCCGCTTCCGCTACACCAGCGAGTTAGCAAAGTCTTCTCTTCGCTACTCTGCCTGCTCTAAACTGCCAGCTTAGATGCTATCTCTCGCGCTGCGATGGTTTATTACTTAGCGACGGTATAGAGAAGATTTTAAATAAATAAATAAGGGCCTCGCTCCTACTGAAGCTATGGATACCCGCTCCACGGGGATCCTTCACTTCTACCACCCTTCGGGGCTTCACTACCTAGACAACCGCTCCTCGGGGGTCTTGTCTCTCTTCTCATTACAGGATCGGACTACCGTATACTCGCTCCTCGAGGGCCTATTCCTCAACTATCCTGTACCATGGACCTTCGATCCCACCATTCTACATTCGGGAAGATGCCTGCTCTCCGTGAGTACCTCTACGAACCGGCGCTCCAACTCTACCCACCAGCCACGGCATTACCCGCTCTGAGGACTCCTGCCTATCGTGAACATCTGGGTGAGACTATACTACTGAGCCTGTTCAGCGTATTGGCACCTCGTGGATCGGTGCATTACCTTCCTACCTTGCCATCTCTACGGCAGTATAATAAAGACTTATTCCATACTGTGTCTACTATCTGCTCAGCCTATCACAGTGGTTCCTCACGGGGCTCCTCCCCGTGGGTGGAGTCATCTCCACTGTGACCAAGGGTCCACTATGCCTCAAACATAACAGATTGCTAACTCCATGGACTCGGCTCAACTTGCAGCACTGCAGGCCATTCCTGGCCTAGCCCAGCAGATTACAGAACAACAGAAGTCTTTGGAGAATCTTGCTACTGCCTTTAATCGGTTACACGCTCAACTGAACTCTTCAGTTCCTCCTGTAAAGGAGTTGCTGGCACCAGTGGTGACCCTTAAGTCCACTACCTCTATCTATATCTACCCGCTTCACGGGTGAAGCCAAGATGTGCAGAGGATTCATCAATAATGCAGCATGCATTTTGCTTTACAGCCTTCCCTCTTTCCCACTGAGGCTTCAAAGATCACCTACATCCTGTCGTTCCTCGAAGGACAAGCCCTGGCCTGGGCTTCACCACTATGGGAACGTAAGGACCCTATCCTGAATGATCTATCAGGATTCTTACAATTGTTTAAGTCTGTGTTTGATGATCCGGCTCGCCAAACCATCGCTAGATCGGCGTTGCTTAACCCTCAGCAAGGTAACAAGCCACTTACAGATTTTGCCTTTGAATTTAAGACCCTAGCATCCAAACTGCATTGGGACACTGGATGCTTACGTGTCATATTCATGGAGGTCTCAACTCCCTCATAAAGGACGAACTCGTGGCTCTAGACATACCTGAATCCCTTGAGGTCCTGATGGAACTTGCAGGGAGAATTGACCGCCTATCCGCGATCGTACTCAAGAGGCTAAGAGTCCACGAAAGCCTACAGCGGGGGCAAACCGTCCAAAACCTGTGCCTACTGCTTCCAGCTTACCGTCTACACCCCTAGAGAAGGAAGGGCCTATGCAATTAGGCCGAAGCCACTTGACCTCCAAGGAAAGACGTTACCACAGGCGTATGGGCCTGTGCATGTACTGTGGCCAATCGGGTCACGCAGTCCAAACCTGTCCCATTTGTCCGAAAAACTGACGGGCCTGGGATCTGCAGGAGGACTTCTCCTGGGCCTTACCTCACCTACTCCTCCATTGTCCTTACCTGTATCACTGCTCTGCGGAGGTCTCGAGTTCCAGACTCTCGCGCTAATTGACTCTGGTGCCGGAGATAATTTCATTCTGAAGCGCTTGGTCGAACATTTAAGGATTCCTACTATACCAATAGAGAAGCCTCTCTTATTGTCTTCTATCCATGGAAAACCACTCTGATCATGCACTCAGAATCTATTCCTTTTCTAGTGTTGGACAAAGCCATGCATCCGGTGGTGTTGGGTCTGCCGTGGCTTGAAGACCATATGCCACATAAATTGTGGCCACTTTGGAACTGTCCCGGTGGGGACCAGACTGTCATGGTTGGTGTCTTGCTGAAGTTTCACCGCTCATTTGCATGCCTACAACTCCATCATTACCTGGCTTACCTCCACAATATGCCTCCTTTCAGGATGTTTTCTCTAAGCAAGTAGCTGATGTGCTTTCCCCACACAGAGAGTTCGATTGTGCCATAAATCTGAAGCCAAACTTGGAACCTCCCAAAGGAAGAGTCTATCCTCTTTCTGTAGCCGAGACCAAAGCTATGTCTACCTATATACAGGAAAATCTACAAAAAGGCTTTATCAGGCCTTCCAAATCCCCTGCAGGCGCAGGGTTCTTTTTTGTAGGGAAAAAAGATGGCACCCTACGCCCCTGCATCGACTACAGGGGTCTGAACAAAATTACCATCAAGGACAGGTACCACCTGCCCTTAATATCAGAACTGTTTGATAGACTCCAAGGGGCCAAAGTGTTTTCCAAATTGGACCTAAAAGGAGCTTACAACTTGGTGCATATTAGAGAAGGAGACGAAAGGAAGACTGCTTTTAACACCCGTGACATCATGCCCTTCGGCTTAAGTAACGCACCTGCAGTCTTTCAAAATATGATGAACGACATCTTACGGGACTTGTTGTACCAATGTGTAGTAGTATATCTTGATGATACACTGATCTTTTCTCAGGATCTACAAAGTCCTCAGGAGGATGTAAAGAAGGTCCTAAGATGCCTGCGTGAGTACCACTTTTACGCTAAGCTTGAAAAATGTGAATTTCACAAAAAAGCTGTACCCTTCCTGGTCTATATAGTTTCGAAGAACGGTTTTCAAATGGACCCTAAGAAACTTGAGAATATCCGAAACTGGCCTCAACCCACAGGCCTGAAGACATTACGTCGCTTCTTAGGATTTATTTATTTAGAATCTTTTCTATACCATCATTAAGATAGATACCGTCACAATGGTTTACAGTAAAGCACATAATGTTGCTAAATGTATTAAATGATATCAATTAAACAGGTGCCATAATGGTTCGGTAACATAGTTTTATAATAAATATTATTTGGTAAATGTGATAAATCATGTCCAATTCTATCTGTATCAGATTTGAATACAAGAATAGCTTTATAATTGTAATTTATCCTTTAGTGGTGAACGAAAAATAAAAAATACACACATATTGATTACGGTGATGTATGTGGATGTTCTACTGTCCGCACCTTACACTTCCCTGGATTCTATTCTCCATTCTCTTTGTGATAAGCTTGTTTAAAGAGCCATGTTTTTAAACTTTTTCTAAAGGTTTTGATGTCTCTTTGTAATCTTATCTCTAAAGGCATTGTGTTCCATAGTATAGGTCCTGCTAAGGATAGTGCCCTTTCTCTTACTTGGGTTAGTCATGCTGTTTTGACTGAAGGAATAGTTAGGAGTGCTTTGTTGGCTGATCTCAGGTTTCTGAGCGGATGTGTACGCGAAGGGCTGTGTTCAGCCATTCTGCTTTTTCATTATGTATTAATTTATGTATGGTGCATAGTGTTTTGTACTGTATTCTTTGCTCAATGGGTAACCAGTGTAATTCAGCTAGGGTTTCGGTGATGTGGTCTCTTTTACTTTTACCAATCCTTCATTAAAAACTACTCATCAATGACAGTCCCTCTAACTGCTATGACCAAGAAGGGAGCCAACCCTGCCAATTGGTCTCCTGAAGCCATCTCAGCCTTCATGACGCACAAAGAGGCTTTTCAAAAGAAGCCGTGTCTGTGCCATCCTGACCCACACCGTCCTTTTATAGTGGAGGTCGACGCATCCGACGTAGGTGTGGGGGCACTCCTGAGTCAGTACAGCGAATCCAATGTACTCCATCCCTGATCCTTCTTTTCTAGGCGGTTCTCACCTGCCGAGAGAAACTATGGGATAGGAGATAAGAAGCTTCTCTCGATCAAACTGGCTTTTGAAGAGTGGCGTTCCTGGCTAGAAGGCGCTCAACACCAAATAGTAGTCTGCACAGATCACAAAAATCTAGAGCACCTTCGACATGCTCAGTGACTCAACCATCATCAAGCAAGATGGTCCCTGTTTTTCAACAGGTTCAACTTCCTTCTAAAATACCGTCCTGGAGAAAAGAACCCTCAGGCTGATGCTCTATCATACTCCTTCTCACCTCAGGACATGCCAGATGAACCCCGTCATATAATTGATCCCGCAAGAGTGGCCACCCATATGGTACCTGCTGGGAAGATGGTAGTGGCCAGAAGTTTAAGAAGAAAATTGTTGAAGTGGGCACACAATTCTCACCTGGCAGGCCATCCTGGACAGAGTCACACATTAGCCATGTTGCAAAGATACTATTGGTGGCCAACCATGAAGAAGGACGTGCAAGTGTATGTGGGTTCCTGCGCTGTCTGTGCCAAGCAAAAGCCACCACCTGGGCGACCTTGGGGCTTATTACAACCTTTACCATCACCGGATGAACCATGGACCCATATCGCTACTGATTTTGTAGTGGACCTGCCAGCATCCAGTAGCAACAACACCATACGGGTTACAGTCGACCAGTTCTCTAAAATGGCACACTTTGTAGCATTACCTGGACTACCCTCTGCTACTGATTTAGGTACACTCTTCATCAGACACATCTTCTGTCTTCATGGGATGCCCAAACATATCCTATCTGACAGAGAAGTGCAATTTACTGCAAAGTTTTGGAGAGCATTATGTCAGAGGTTTGACATCACTTTAGATCTTACCTCTGCCTACCATCCTCAGTTGAACGGCCAGACTGAGAGAATGATTAGGACGCTGAAACAATTCCTGTGATCCTATGTCAACTCTAGACAGAACAACTGGGCTGAACTACTGCCTTGGGCAGAATTTGCCATCAATTCACATCCTGCGTCTTCAACGGGGTCTTCCCCTTTCCAACTTGTCTACGGGAGACAACCTTTACCTCCGCTGCCTATAACATTGACAGTAGCCTCTCCTGCTGCCCAGGCTACCGCAGCAGAATTATCCCAACTCTGGAGACAGATGAAGGATCTCCATGTGAAAGCAGGACAAAAGGCTAAGAAGACCTATGATATCCATCATCAAAAGGCACCCCAGTTCCAGCCAGGTGACAAGGTCTGGTTAAGCACAAAATACCTCCGACTCAAACTTCCATCTGCAAGATTTGCTCCTCGCTTTGTGGGACCTTTCGCCATCCTTCGGCGATTAGGAAATTTAACATACAGGCTCAAACTGCCTCCATCAATGAAGATACACAATGCATTTCATGTATCTCTACTGAAGCCAGTGATACTCTCCGAGTTCTCCAGAAAGGAACCAGAGTCCACCAGCCTGGATACAGAAGATGACATTGAATATGCAGTGGACGACTTCCTTGATGTACGTAAAAAGGGCAAGACTTGGGAGTACCACATTTCATGGGAGAACTACGGCCCAGAAGAAAACTCCTGGGAACCACTGGCCAACATCACAGATAAAGAGATGCTCCGCCAATTCCACTTGGCACACCCTCGCAAGCCCAGACCACCTGGAAGAGGTCTTGAGGGGGCCCTCTGAAGGGGGTTACTGTTGCGTCCGTCGGTCGCAGATGGCTGCGATCGCTCTGCCTTACCTTTTTCTCTCCCCTTTCTCCCTCTCTGGGCAAGATGGCTGTCTCCGGCATCGAGTGCCACGGGCCTCAGCATTCTCACACGAGCATGGGCATCCCCATCTGCCATGCTCACTCCCGTGGCCTCCTAGGGCGCGAGCGCACACATCTCTGAAGCTCAAGTACACATCATGGCGGGAACCTTGGGGGTGGCCCCACCGCACGACGTCAATACCTCCAAGTATATCAAGCCTCCGCTTCCGCTACACCAGCGAGTTAGCAAAGTCTTCTCTTCGCTATTCTGCCTTCTTTAAATTTGCAATGCAAACTATATGCTGATGACATCCAGCTTTTTGTACCTTACAAATCATCTTGGCCGGAAACCTTTTCCATGATTCAATTATATATTAATACTATCGAACAATGGATGGCCCATAATCGATTAAAACTTAATTTAAAAAAACCCAGAAATATTATATCTTAGTTTCATATCAAACTCCAGTAATGCTCCTCCAGCTAATATTATGCTGGGAAAAGATGTCATTCAAATCTCTAAAGTAGTACGGAACTTGGGGATTTGGATTGACTCCAACCTATCCCTAACGCAGCATATAGCCAAAGTAGTAAAAAATTCATTCTTTAAACTTCATGTGTTAAAACGATTACGGCCTTTATTATTTCCATCATCATTAAGAAAGGTGGAAAGAAGGCAAAATGATTACCGGCATGGTTAAAAGGGGAGGTGAAAGAAGCTATTTTAGCCAAAAGATCTTCATTCAAAAATTGGAAGAAGGATACAACAGAAGAAAATAGGATAAAGCATAAACGTTGGAAAGTTAAATGTAAGACATTGATAAGACAGGCTAAGAGAGAATTTGAAAAGAAGTTGGCTGTAGAGGCAAAAACTCACAGTAAAAACTTTTTTAAATATATCCGAAGCAGAAAGCCTGTGAGGGAGTCAGTTGGACCATTAGATGATCAAGGGGTTAAAGGGGTACTTAGAGAAGATAAGGCCATCGCAGAAAGATTAAATGATTTCTTTGCTTCGGTGTTTACTGAGGAGGATGTTGGGGAGGTACCCGTAATGGAGAAGGTTTTCATGGGTAATGATTCAGATCGACTGAATCATATCACGGTGAACCTAGAAATGTGGTAGACCTGATTGACAAACTGAAGAGTAGTAAATCACCTGGACCGGATGGTATACACCCCAGAGTTCTGAAGGAACTAAAAAATGAAATTTCAGACCTATTAGTAAAAATTTGTAACCTATCATTAAAATCATCCATTGTACCTGAAGACTGGAGGATAGCAAATGTAACCCCAATATTTAAAAAAAGGGCTCCAGGGGTGATCCGGGAAACTACAGACCAGTTAGCCTGACTTCAGTGCCAGGAAAAATAGTGGAAAGTGTTCTAAACATCAAAATCACAGAACATATAGAAAGGCATGGTTTAATGGAACAAAGTCAGCATGGCTTTACCCAAGGCAAGTCTTGCCTCACAAATCTGCTTCACTTCTTTGAAGGAGTTAATAAACTTGTGGATAAAGGTGAACCGGTAGATGGTGTATACTTGGACTTTCAGAAGGCGTTTGACAAAGTTCCTCATGAGAGGCTTCTAGGAAAAGTAAAAAGTCATAGGATAGGTGGCGATGTCCTTTCATGGACTGCAAACTGGCCAAAAGACAGGAAACAGAGAGTAGGATTAAATGGATAATTTTCTTAGTGGAAGGGAGTGGACAGTGGAGTGCCTCAGGGATCTGTATTGGGATCCTTACTTTTCAATATATTTATAAATGATCTGGAAAGAAATATGACAAGTGAGGTAATCAAATTTGCAGATGATACAAAATTGTTCAGAGTAGTTAAATCACAAGCAGATTGTGATAAATTGCAGGAAGACCTTGTGAGACTGGGAAATTGGGCATCCAAATGGCAGATGAAATTTAATGTGGATAAGTGCAAGGTGATGCATATAGGGAAAAATAACGCATGCTATAATCACACAATGTTGGGTTCCATATTAGGTGCTAAGGGCCTCGATCCTACTGAAGCTTTGGATACCCACTCCACGGGGGTCCTTCGCTTCTATCACCCTTCGGGGCTTCACTACCTAGACAACCACTCCTTGGAGGTCTTGTCCCTCTTCTCATTACAGGATCAGACTACCGGGTACTCGCTCCTCTAGGGCCTATTCCTCTACTATCCTGTACCACGGACCTTCGGTCCCACCATTCTACATTCGGGAAGACGCCTGCTCTCCGTGAGTACCTCTACAAACCGGCGCTCCAACTCCACCCACCAGCCACGGCATTACCCGTTCTGCGGACTTCTGCCTATCATGAACATCTGGGTGAGCCTACACTACTTAGCCTGTTGAGCATATTGGCACCTCGTGGATCGGTGCATTACCTTCCTACCTTACCATCTCTATGGCAGTATAATAAAGACTTATTCTATACTGTGTCTACTATCTGCTCAGCCTATCACAGTGGTTCCTCACGGGGCTCCTCCCCGTGAGTGGAGTCATCTCCACTGTGACCAAGGGTCCACTATGCCTCAAACACAACACATATTTGTTACACAGACATTATATAAAAATCACTCTGATTAAGTGGAGGTTTTTATGAAACAAAAAAATCCTTATTGCCAATTTTTGTAGGACTAGCCACCAACTTATATCAGAAGTGATTAAACAAGGTAAAAGAAATCTTTTCTTTTTATCGTTTTAATAATTTTATCATGTTTATTTCATTGATGCACTTTTTAACTTTGTATTTTTATTTTTAGTAAATACACCCTATAACCATATATGGTGCCCAGATATACAATCTATATTTTATCCATAATCAACGTAATAATTTTTTATGTAAAATAAGGTTGTTTCTCTGTTCTTGATTTTAACATGTAAACTGTCATCCTCTTAGTTCATAAATTTTAACTGTATTTTCTTCATTCTAACTTATTGTTGTTAAACTTAATATCTTTTACTACCTATTATTATTTAATATTGGGTTTGATTTTAAATTACTGAGTGACTGGCTGGTTCCGGACATCACACCCACGTTTACAGCTTGGGTTCGGCGCATGGCTGAAATGGCACAACTAGAACGAATGGACTTTTTGCTGGGCCGCCGGAGACCGGACAAGGTTTATTGTGCTTGTTGGGCAGCCTATGTGTTGACAATGCCTAAAAACTTGCAGGATGACCTACGGGCGAATGGGTACACGTCTGATTGGACAGTTCAAGGGGGGGAGGGGGGTAAATAAAGGTTGTGTGTGTGTGTGGATGAATGAGGAGTGGATGTCGGCTGGGGGTTGGGGGTGGAAGGGAGGATGGGATAACGGGTGTACGTAGGGTAATTATTAAAAAAAAAAAAAAGGTGGGTCAGGTGGCGGCAAACCAGAGGTACTTATTGTTCAAACGTTCATTGGGTTTAATTGTTTAGTGTCAATATTGTTCAAGATGTCTTGTGAGCGATTTGGTTGCTTCCTGCTTGACGTTTCCAATAAAAATACTATTCTGAAAAGGTGAAACTTTGGCCAGAGTCAGGCTGGTTATATCCAATTGATTAAATTCTCTTTCCAAGGTTCCGGTCTTCCTGGGAAGGGGCAGAATGTTGCAACAGTTTGTTGTAATGTACGTGGATGCGAGGTGAGCTGTGCATGGTGGTGATGATGGTACTCTGAGTGGTGAGTGGCTAGGGATGAGGTGTACAGGGGGGTTGAGTGTTACAACTGGGTTTGTAGGGATGTACAGGTGGAGGGGTGGGTAATGCATGGGTAATGTGTAATGGTGGTGTGAGTAGGTGGTGTAGGGTAAGTGGGTGTGCATAGGTGAGGGGGCGAGTGTTGTGACAGGATTTCCAGCAATGTGCATGGTGTAGGTGACAATGGTTAGGGGTGTGTGAGAGAAGTCACTGCAGTAGGGAAATAGGTGGTGGGGGGGGGGGGGGGGCAAAGTGTTGTGACAGGGTTTGAGGTGGTGTGGGTTGAGGTATGGGTTACATTGTGGGTTGTGTGTGTTGGTGTTGTCCATGGGGTTTGGAAGGATGATTATTATGAGTGATTTTCTGGTGCTGCGTGTAGTGTGAGTGGCTGTAGGGAAGTTATAGGTGGCTGAGGGCTTGGAGAAGGGTGTCTCAGGATATGTTTTTTTAGCAAGTGGATTGTATCAGTTGAGTGCAGAAGGGTGAGTGTTGTGAGTGATTTTCTGGTGGTGCGTGTGGTGTAAGTGGCTGTGGGAGGCTGCACGTGGCTGGGAGTTTGGGAAAGAAAATGTTGCTTACCTGATGTAACAGGTGTTCTCACAAGACAGCAGGATGTTAGTCCTCACAAATGGGTGACATCGAGGATGGAGCCCACCACGGAAAACGTCTGTCAAAGTTTAACAGAACTTTGACTGGCCCCTACTGGGCATGCCCAGCAAGGCACTGACCCTGCAGCCAGCAGGGGTCTCCCTTCAGTCTGATTTTCAAAGCTACAGGCAGTGCCTAAAAAAGTAAAAACTAAAACGAACCCAACACCGCGGGGTGGCGGGCGGGTTTCGTGAGGACTAACATCCTGCTGTCCTGTGAGAACACCTGTTACATCAGGTAAGCAACATTTGCTTTCTCACAGGACAAGCAGGATGGTTGTCCTCACAAATGGGTGAGTACCGAGCTGAGGATGTCCTGACTTGAACCAAATGCCCCCAACGACGTGCAACATGCACAACAACTGGGGTGGAATTTGGCAAAGGGCATCCGCACCCTACCGGGAAGGTGAAAGGGTGTTGGTACATCAGGTTGGAAAAAGGTTACGCAAGACAGATTGGCCGAAGATGGAGTCCTGTCTTCCAGCTTTGTCCAAACAATAGTGGGCTGCAAAGGTATGGAGAGAACTCCAGGTTGCAGCTTTACAGATGTCAGGAAGCGGCACCGATCGAAGGTGTGCTACCGAAGTCGCCATGGCCCTCACAGAGTGTGCTTTTACACGGTCTTGAAAAGGAATGCCAGCTTGCTGATAGCAAAAAGAAATGCAGTCCGCCAACCAGGAGGAAAGAGCCTGCTTACCCACAGGTTGTCCTAACTTGTTAGGATGGAAAGAGACAAATAATTGAGTGCTCTTCCTGTGTGCAAGTGTACGGTCTAGATAAAAAGCTAGAGCTCATTTGCAGTCTAGGGTATGCAGAGTCTGTTCCCCGGAGTTGGAGTGGGGCCTGGGAAAAAAGATAGGTAGTATAATGGATTGATTTATATGAAACTCCGAAACTACCTTAGGTAAGAATTTAGGGTGAGTGCGGAGTACTGCCCGGTCCTGCAGGAGTTTAGTGTAAGGCGGATAGGTAACTAGGGCCTGTAATTCACTAACCCTGCGAGCTGAAGTGATAGCCAAAAGGAATAACACTTTCCATGTGAGATATTTTAGGTCACAGGAGTGCAGAGGTTCGAAAGGTGGTTTCATAAGGCGACCAAGAACCAGATTAAGGTCCCAAGATGGGGCCGGAGGACGTAAAGGTGGCTTCAGATGGAGCAAGCCTTTAAGAAAGCGTGTTACCAGGGGTTGTACTGAAATAGGAACACCCTCTATACCTTTATGGAAAGCGGCTACCGCACTGACATGCATCCTAATGGAAGAGGTTTTAAGACCGGATTCTGAGAGATCCCATAAATAGTCCAAGAACTTAGAGATTGGACAGGAAAGGGGATCAAGGGACTGAGAAGTGCACCATGATGTGTACCTTTTCCATTTATATGAATAGGATCTTCTGGTGGAGGGCTTTTGTGAAGCTATCAGGACACGAGAAACAGAATCCGAAAGGTTAAAAGGCTGAAGGACTAACCTTTCAACATCCATGCCGTCAGGGACAAGGCCTGGAGGTTGGGATGGAGGAGGCATCCGTCGTTTTGAGTGAGCAGATGCGGATCCATTCCCAGAGGGATGTGCCTGCGGATGGAGAGATCCTGTAGTATGGGAAACCACACCTGGCGTGGCCAGTGGGGTGCTATCAGGATCATGGTTCCTCCGTCCTGGCGAAGCTTCACGAGAGTCCTTGACAGAAGAGGAAGTGGAGGGAATGCATAGAGCAGACCTGTCGTCCACTTGAGGGAGAAGGCATCCCTCGGCCGAGAGTACTGGCTCCGAATGAGAGAGCAGTAATCGTCCAGTTTGTGGTTCTGAGGGGACGCAAAGAGGTCTATGCGGGGAGAACCCCACTTGCGAAACAGAGAGGTCGCTACCAGAGGGTCTAGTGACCACTCGTGCGGTTGGAAGACACGGCTCAGCTGGTCTGCCAATATATTGTCGACTCCTGGTAGGTAAGTGGCCCTGAGGTACATGGAGTGGGAGAGGGCTTCTGCCCAAATCTGCGCAGCTTCCTGACACAGAAGGAAGGAGCCTGTGCCTCCCTGCTTGTTTATATACCACATGGCCACTTGGTTGTCTGTCTGAATTAAGATTATCTGATTCAAGAGATGATCTTTGAAAGTTCTGAGCGCGTAGCGGATTGCTCGAAGTTCCAAGAAATTTATCTGGTGTTCGGCTTCGTCTGGTGACCATAACCCTTGGGTTTGGTAATCGTCCACATGGGCTCCCCAACCGATGTGGGAAGCGTCGGTGGTTAGGATTACTTGTGGATCTGGTAGGAGAAAAGGTAAGCCCTGAAGGAGGTTGACCTGAGTCGTCCACCAGGTTAAAGACAGACATAGCGCTTGTGTAACTGTGACTATGGAGGACAGAGGCTGAAAAGCTTGAATCCATTGGTGTCGCAGAGTCCATTGTGTTACTCTCATGGCTAGTCGGGTCATGGGAGTGACTTGAACCGAGGATGCCATATGTCCTAGGAGAATGAGGAATTGGCGAGCCGTGGCAGTGTTTTGAGACTGGAGCTGGCGGGCTAGGGACATGAGAGTTTGGACCCGTTGAAGCGGAAGGTAGGCCTTTGCCTGAAAGGTGTCCAAGTCTGCTCCAATGAAGGATAAGGTTTGAGATGGGACTAAGCAAGATTTCTCGTAATTGACAAGAAACCCTAAGGAAAGGAGTGTGTGAATTGTCAATTTTAGGGAGGATTGAGCAATCTGAGGGGTGGAGGCCCTGATTAGCCAATCGTCCAGGTAGGGGTAGACGTGGACACCTTCCTTCCTGAGTAATGCTGCTACCACTACGAGACATTTGGTAAAGACTCGTGGAGCAGATGCCAGACCGAAAGGTAGTACCCGGTATTGATAATGGTCGCGGCCTACCAGAAATCGCAGATACTTGCGATGGGATTGTGTAATCGCAATGTGGGTATAAGCGTCCTTGAGGTCGAGAGAGCACAGCCAATCCCCCTTTTGCAGCAGAGGGAGCAGCGCGCCCAGGGTTACCATCTTGAACTTTTCTTTTTGAAGGTATTTGTTGAGGGCCCGGAGGTCCAAAATGGGACGTAGCCCCCCTGATTTCTTTGGTATGAGGAAGTACCTGGAATAGAATCCCTTCCCTCGTTGAGAGGAGGGACGGGTTCTATAGCATTTGATTGCAGAAGAAGGGATACTTCCTGTTGTAATTGAGTCAAATGGCTGGTTAGACTCCATGCTTGAAGAGGCGGGGAGTCTGCCGGAAGAGTTATGAAGTTGAGGTGGTAACCCTGTGCGATAATTGCTAGCACCCACTGGTCTGAGGTGATCTGTATCCAGCGTTGTAAAAAGTGGTACAGTCGACCCCCCACAGGGATGTCTGGGAGTGGGATGTGGCATGTGCTCCGTACAAGGAAGTCAAAGGCCCGCCGCAGGCCCAGGAGGTGGGGCTACAGTAGGTCTTTGTTTCCTAGGCTGACGAGGCTGAGGTCTGTTGGAGGATCGAGCAGGACAAGGCCTGGCCGATGGAGGATAGTAACGACGTGGCCGAAAGAACGACTTTTTAGAGTCCTTCTTAGGTGGTTGTTTGGAGGACACCTCAGACGGAACAGATGAAAGTTGTTTCAACGTCTCGTGGTGATCTTTTAATTCTGCCACAATCTGCTGAATTTGTTCTCCAAACAAATTGTCCCCTAAACAGGGTAAATCAGCTAGACGATCCTGGACTTCTGGGCGAAGGTTGGATGACTTTAACCAAGCCCAACGTCTGGCTGAGATGGCAGTAGCTGAAACTTTTGTGGAAGCGTCAAAGATGTCATAGGCCGTTCTGATCTCGTGCTTCCCTGCCTCAAACCCTTTGTTAAGAAGGGCTTGAAGCTGTGGCTGGTATTGGTCCGGCAATGTGTCAGCGTAGTCTTTCATCTGTTTAAGGATGGCTCTGTTATATTGAGTCATGTAAAGTTGGTATGAAGCTATGCGTGAAATCAACATAGCCCCATGATACACTTTCCGTCCCACACTATCCAGGAATTTATTGTCCTTGACCGGTGGAGTGGAAGAGTGTGGCTTTAGACCCTTGGCCTTCTTTTGCGCGGACTCAACCACAACAGAGCGATGATCCAGTTGAGGCTTCTGAAACCCTGGTGCTGACTGGACGAGGTATGTGGAGTCAGCCTTCTTGTTAACTGGAGACACAGATGAAGGAGATTCCCAGTTTTTCTTTAAAAGGTCAAGAAACACCTGGTGAATGGGGATGGAAGCTATGATTTTTGGAGCATCCAGAAATTGGAGCAGTTCCATCATCTGGTGTCTGTCATCGGTCTCAGATTGCAGCTGAAAAGGTACAATTTCTGACATCTCCTTTACAAAATTAATAAAGGAAAGATCCTCAGGAGGAGATCGTTTTCTACTCTCTGTAGGAGATGGTGGTGAAGGTAAATCTGTGTCAGAAGATGTATCATCACCCCAGGTATCATAAGGATCATGTGGGGCTTGAAGCCCTGAAGGACCTGGTTGAGGATCCGAAGGCATCGAATGAAACCTTGATGGAATCGGTGCTGCAGGCGGGAATGGCATCGAGGGCTTCGGGGCTGCCGATGGAATCGGTGCCGGTCTTGGAATCGATGGAGCCGAAGGATAGATCGGTGGAGAGATATGCGAAGGCACCGATGGGACCACCCCGGACGGGGGAATCAGAAACGGTGTTTCTCCTGCCGATGAGAATCCTGTCGGAGACGATGGTGTTGTCGGTGCTACTGGAATCACCGATGGAAGGGCCGTTATAAGCGCCTCCATGCGGCGCAGTAGCGGTGCTAGAGCTTCCACCAAAGGCTCGGTGGTCGGTTCCCTCCTCGGTGGCGGAGTCGGTGCCGGGGTCGGTGCCGGAGACGGCGCCGGTGGAGGTTGGAACCTTTGCATCGCCTTCTCGATGGCCTCCTGGACCAGCCGGTCCAGTTCTGCCCGGAGACCAGGGGTAACGATACCCGGCTCGACGGGAGAGGGAGGCTGAGGCAGAGCCGGAGGGACCACCGTAACCGGTGGGATCACGGCTCCCACACCCCGAGGGGTGAGGGTTTCCTCGGTGCCTGCGAACGAGACGTGGACTGTGCCAGGTCTGACCGAGGCTTTTTAGTCGGTGGCTCGGCTTGTTCAGAGGTCGATGGTTGTGGATCCTCGACGGGCCGAGACTTGTGCCGTCGATGGCGATGCTTGTCCTTCCGATCTCCTCGCCCATCCGGGGAGGGGACAGGAGTCGACGGCCGGGAAGTCATCGATGGTGGACGGTCACCGGAGGGTTGACGGTGGTGGTACAACTTCGACGGTGCCGGTTCCGATGACGTCGATACTGTCGATGGCGTTGGGGTGGGTGCATGGAAGAGGAGCCCCATCTTCTCCATCCTCGCTTTGCGACCCTTAGGTGTCATTAAGGCACATTTGGTGCAAGTCAGGACATCATGCTCACTACCCAAACACAAAACACAAACCCTATGGGGGTCTGTGATTGACATAGTCCGGGTACAATCCGGACATCGACGGAACCCCGTCGCCATGGCCTAGGGCCAAATTTAGCCGCGGGATTGGTAAGTGCCAACAGGCCTCGAGGGCCAAAAATCGACGGCAGTCGATAAAAAACGGCAAAAAACTTACCGGATTCCGCGAAGGTGACAAAAATTTGTCGAAGGGAGACCCCTGAGGGGCAAATTTTCTTCGGAAAGAAAAAACCGAATTCCTGTCAGGAACGTGGTAAGAAGAGCTCCTTTCACCGCGTGGCAACTGCTGCGCGGAAAAAAGAAGACTGAAGGGAGACCCCTGCTGGCTGCAGGGTCAGTGCCTTGCTGGGCATGCCCAGTAGGGGCCAGTCAAAGTTCTGTTAAACTTTGACAGAAGTTTTCCGTGGTGGGCTCCATCCTCGATGTCACCCATTTGTGAGGACAACCATCCTGCTTGTCCTGTGAGAAAAGATGTCTCACAATATGTTTTTGTAGCGAGTGGATGGTGTCAATGGTGTGAGTGGGGGTGACTGGTGCTGGATGGCATATTTGTGGGCTGCCTGCATTGGGAGTGTGGGGAGGACTGTGGGGTATATGGGGGTGGAAGGGTATGGAAGGGTGTGAGGGTGAGAGCAGGAGTGTGGGCACTCTTTATTTTTATTTTAAACGTTTTTATTGAGTTTTAAAATACACAACAATAGTAACATCACTAGGGGGAACAGGGCACTTGGCTCCCCCCAGTTTGTGATAGACAATAAGAATAGCAAGAACAGATAGCATTAATACTACATGAACCACAACTACCCTTTCCAACGAAATCCCACTTAGAAAGCCCCTTACGGGAGCCCCTCCCCCACCCCACCTCCCTAACCCGCCCACAGGTCTACATAGTACATTAATAACAATGATTTCCGTACTGGTGGAGTTCTCATCAACGTCCAATAACACCCAGATCCTTCAATAGTTAAGAATAAGACTCCTGGCCCGATGTGGCAACACTTGTATGTATACCATCCATATCTGAAGAAAACGGCGACGATGCTGAGGACTGGACTTTGAGGTCAAATGGTCCATTTGCAGCATGCGATGAAGATGATTCCTCCATGTCCAATAGGAGGGACAAGAAGTCTCTTTCCAGTTAATCAAAATTACCTTTTTCCCTACTGCAAATGCCTTCCGGACAAACCAGCGGTGTTCAGGTTTCCGAATGACAGTAATGGGAATACAGTCAAATAAAATCAGGTAAGGGGAAATGGAAAGATTCACTGATAATAACCCATTCAAATAATGCACAATCTTCCCCCAATATGTTTGGATACCTGGACATTCCCAGAACACATGGAGCATCGAGCCGCTGGGACACGAGCAACGCAGACAGGACGCTGACTGCGCTAATTTCGCATAAAAAGCAATTTGTGGGGTCACATAAGCCCGAAATATCAACTTCAGTTGCATCTCTCTATAGTACATATTATTGGTGGTCTGCAGCAACCGTTTCATGCTGGCCTGGAGTACCCCACTGGGAACCTGAAACCCACCATCCCGCTTCCACCGCTCCGACACTGTGCGAAATACCTCAGCCGAGGTAGAGAGGCCTATCTGCTGATAGTATACTGACAAGGAAGGCCCACTAACCGAGCCCAACTTAAAAAACTTTTCCAACGCATGCAAGTGGGCTAAATCTTTATGTATGGCCGGTATTGCTTGGAAATAGTGTCGGAGCTGCAAGTAGCCAAATAAATGCGTATTGGGGAGGCTGTGTTCCGCCTGAAGGGCAGCAAAGGGAAAGGTGGTCCCCGAGTCGGCAATCAAATGCCCCAACCTGGTAATACCCAACCTCTGCCATTCTCGAAATACCCGAGACTGCGAACCTGGTGTAAAATGAGGATTCCCCCTAATGGGCAAGAGAAACGCACTATAGGCTGAGAGACCTAGTTTCTGAGTTAAATACCGCCAAGCATGTCGGAGAGGTGCAATGAGTGGGTCTCTACGGACGGACTCCGCCAAATCTACGGCAGGGCACATGAGAACAAAAGGAGGAGCCAAAGGCGCCAGCAGCGTTTGCTCCGCCAAGCTTTCCACATAATTAGCCTCGTTTGATAACCAGTCCCTGACCACCCGGAGATTGGCTGCAACCTCATAACGGTGTAAATCGGGTACCCCCATACCCCCCCTTCCCCATTTTAGTTGTAACCAACGTAGCGGTATTCGGGCCTTTTTTCCCCGCCACAAAAAGACACGCACCAAGGTATCTAATTTTCCCACGTCGCGGCTTGCAATATGAAAGGGAAAATTCTGCAAAACGTATAACCACTTGGGCAATATAATGAGTTTAAATAGGTTAACACGCCCTCCCACCGATAAAGGAAGTTCCCTCCATCGCTCCAACTTTTCCCTTGTTAATTGCATTAAGCGGGGTATGTTAAGAGAATATATAGCGGCCAGATCAGTGGACAGGAATATCCCCAAATATTTTAAGGCCGCTCCCGCCCACCGCAGAGGGAAAGTACCCCTCCATCGCTCACGCAGCGTACTCGGATATCCCAAAGCCTCCGATTTGTCCCAATTAATACTAAGCCCCGAAAAAGCTCCATAATCCTGAAAGAGTGTCAAGAGCGGTGGAAGTGAATCCTCCGGTGAGGTAAGAAAAATTAAAATATCATCTGCGAACGCTGCGTATTTAAAGATCTCCCGAGCAGTGTGGGAATAGAATTGCAAACCCCGAATGGTCGGGGTTGCCTGCAAGGCCAAGAGCAAGGGTTCCACTGTGAGCAAAAACAATAAGGGGGATAACGGACAGCCCTGACGCGTCCCACGTCCCACTGACAATGGCGGTGAAAGTTCCCCATTCACCATCAGGCAGGCTTGCGGATCCGTATACAGCAATTGAATGGCTTGCAGGAAGAAACCCTGAAAACCCATTTCCTCCAGTAACTGGAACAGTAGACCCCATTCGACTTTATCAAACGCCTTTTCGGCATCCAGGCTGACCACCAAAAAAGGCCAGTCAGTGCGTTTGCACAAGGCCATCGCCACAGCCACTCGCCGGATGTTGGTAAGCGCATAACGTTGCTTAACAAAGCCCACTTGGCCTGGTTGAATCAGTGAGGGTATTATTGTACTAAGACGGTCTGCTAGAATCTTTGCAAGAAGTTTGTGGTCAACATTCAGCAGAGATATCGGGCGATAACCCGACGGATCCATCAAATCTCGTCCGGGCTTTGGGATAAGGGTCACGTGCGCCACGTTTCCAAAGTGCGGGAACGACCCCTTCTGTATTAAAGCCGTAAACACTAAAGGAAGAAGACCCGACAAGGGTTCTATCAAGCATTGATAAAATTCCGCATTATACCCGTCCGGACCAGGAGTTTTAAATGGTTTCGCCTGCTGAATAACTTTCCGGATCTCTGCTTCCTGAATGGGTTCATTAAGCCATCGCTGTTGAGCAACCGTTATGGACGGGATGTTAACTTTCGCGGAGAATGCTTCCCATTTATCTGGGGACCACCCACCCGAAAGGTAGAGTTGTGAATAGTATTCTTGAAAGGTGCCTAGAATGTCGGGAGTGGTATTTACTATCTTCCCCTCCTTTGTGCGTAAAGCTGGCACATGTCTAGAACCCCTGTCTGCTCGAACGAGGTTTGCCAACAGTTTCCCCGATTTATTCCCTAGTTGATAAAACTTGTGCTTATAATAAAAAATACTTTTCATTGCCCTCTGGTGTAATAATGCATTAATGGCAGTTTGCAAAGAAAAGTAGTCTGATCTTGCGTGGGCAGAGGGACGCGCCAACCACTCCCGTCGGGCTTTGTGTAATTGATTATGCAAACGGAAAAGTTGCTTATCCAATGACCGCCGCCAATGAGCAACATAGGATATGAGGTCCCCACGCAAAACTGCCTTTGCAGTGTTCCAGAACAGCACCGGATCCCCTAAATGCTCCTTATTCAGGTTTGCAAAGTCCTCCCAACGCTCCCTGACGTATGCCTGGAAAGCCGGTTCCTGCGCTAAATAATAAGGATATTTCCAGAAAGAACCGTGATGCCGAGAGACAGCGACTGTGAGTTCAATCCAAATGGGTGCGTGATCAGAGATTATCACATCACCTATGTCCGCCCCAATCACCTTCGAGAAATATGCTGCGCTCACATATATGTAATCTATACGAGTTTGAGTCGCATGCGCTCTAGCTATGTGGGTGAACCCTTTCTCAAGCGGGTGAAGTGTTCGCCAAGAGTCTACCAAGTGCAGCGTGTCTTCAAGTGACCGTAACTGCTTACTAGGCAGAACATTAGTGGGGCCTTCGGAAATTCTGTCCCAGGCGGGGTCCCGAAGGGCATTAAAATCCCCCCCTACCACCAGGTTTTTGTCCAGATAGGGAAGAAGCACTCGTTGCAGGCAGTTATAAAAACTTGCCGGTTGCGAATTAGGAGCATATACATTACAGATCACTATGGGGGTCTGGCCCAGCTCCGCCTCCACAATGAGGTATCTGCCCTTCGGGTCTTTAATCTCTTTTATAAGCTGCCATGGAACACTTTTCCGTATTAAGATAGCTACCCCCGCCGATTTGGAAGTCCCTGAGGCAAAATGGACAGAACCCACCCAATTCTGCCGCAATTTGGGGTGTTCAGCGTCTGTGAGATGTGTCTCTTGCAAAAGGGCCACATCCGCAGATTTCCGTTTAAGGGCCTGAAGAATTTTATATCTTTTAACAGGCGTCTGTATACCACAAACGTTCCAGGAAAAAAGCCTAGAGCCCAACCTAGCCATTCTCTGGGAGCAGTGGCAAAAGATGAACGGATTCCAGCAACCATAATACCAGGGAGGGTTGTCCCAGCAAAGACCCCCCCCCGAGACATTTGACTGTCACCAGCACGGAATAATACAAGCCAATAAACTTGAAATTCCCACCCTTTCCAACCCAGCATACAGTGTATCCCCCACCCCTCCCCCCCGCCACCCCACCCCCTCACCCCCCCATCCTGCCCCATCCCCCTTCTTACCCCCCCTTGTGCCCCACCCCTATTACCCACCGCCGACTCCCGATTAACCCCAATCTGGAAACCACGTACAACACTATTAGCTCCCCCCCCCCCCATCCCCACCCCCACCCAGAAACCGAGCCACAATCAATGACTTCCCAACCAGTGAACAGTCAATTAGACATTAGGCAAACAACATAATAGGAAAACCAAGCAACATACATCTGCACAATAACTTCAACTTAAACATTCCAAAACTTTAAATTGAACTCTCCGCTCCCTCCTGCCCCGGACTAATACAGGCCCAACCCCAGACCTTTCCCATACAAGCCCTCTGCATAGATAGAAGTAAAATAACCAGCCCTGTGTCAGGGCGAACCATCTAAAAAAAAAACATGCTAAACATCCCCGGTGGCCACTCGCACACAGAGGGGTACCCAGGATCATGCCTGCCGAGCTCCCCCATGCGCGATCCCACCTCTTCTGCCCACCCGAGCCCCCTAACCCACAGCAACACTAGTCCAGTAATGGCGTCCCAGCGTAGTGTTTGTAGTACTGACAGTTCCTCCCTTCGTCCGTCGTCCTCCGGTCCACGACGAAAACATCAGTGCCCTGACGAAAGCGTGGAAAGGCTCCTCACGAGAATACTGCTGCCATGCATGAAAGACAAAAAAAAAAAAAAAAAAAAAAAAAAACCCCGGACATACTCCACTCCCCAGGCCTCCACGCCTCCTGGGGGGGAATACGCCCGCGCGGCATGCAGCTCACATAAAGCCACAACCAGAGTCTTCAACGTGGAAAAAAAAAAGAAAAAAAAAAAAAAAAAGGAAAAAATAACCCAACCTGACTGCCAACCAGCCTGGTCTCCGACATCGATTCTGCGACCATTCCGCTGCGCCAGCTGAAGGGAGGAAAGTGCCCGCAATGCTTCACCTCAATTACTTATGTCCCGGGTACAAGGAGAGAACCGAGCAGCCTCAGCACATGCGCTCCGGCGGCCATTTTGTGCACTTGATCATTCAATTAAGCAATTTCGGAGGCACTCCGGCCCCCCTGGGCAGACACGGTAAGCTTTTTAATGTATTCTTGTAAGTCTCCGGAGGTAGTAAACCAGCGGGGTCCAGATGGGCTCTCAACCCGAACCCTGGCCGGATACACCAAAAACGCCCGATGCCCGAGGTTGTGCAGCTGAGCGCATAGTGGAGAGAGAACCCGCCTCTGAGCTGACAGTGCCGCTGAAAAGTCCTGGAAGACCAGGATTTTGTGGCCCTCATATTTCAGCATCTTACCCCCACGGACCGCTCGTAGTATCTCTTCTTTATGTCGAAAATTTAAGATTTTAGCTATGACCACTCTAGGCCGGTCTTGCTGTGATTTAGTAGTACCCAGACGATGAGCCCTCTCCACCCGAAGTGGGCCTCGAGATTGGTCCAGCGCTAGTTCCTGAGTGAGCCAGGATTCCAGCCAGGTGGGTAGTTCGCGGTCAGGTAAGGATTCCGGGAGCCCTACAAATCGCAAATTAGATCTGCGGGACCTGTTTTCCAGGTCCTCCAGACGATCCGTGTGAAGGGCCACTGTTTTCTGCAGCAGGTCCAGTGCCGCCTGTGTTTGATGAAAGCCATCCTCTGTATCAGAGACTCTGCGTTCAATTTCTCCAAACCTGGTCTCATAGCCTGCGATGGAAGCTGACACTTCTCCCAGCTGCTGTGAAAGTTTCTTAAATTCTGGCTCCAAGGCTTCTACAACTGCTGCTTTGATGTCTGCCCAAGTGCCAGGGACAGGTAAATCCGGCGGGCCCTGCTCATCCTCCATAACCAGATCAGTAGGCCGCAGTTTTTCTTTTTCTTTCTCCTTATCTTTTCGAGCCGTTCTGGTCGCCATGGCCACAGCAAACTTCACCAAGCAGCGGTATAGTAAAAAATTTAGGTTATGAAATGCTGTTTTTTTTTGCTCCGGATCATTGGATGGGGATGGATGAGGGGAATAGGAGCCAGAGAGAGAAACCTACATCCGTCCTCTCTCACAGCGTCACGTGATCTCTCGGCACTCTTTTCTCATTGCACTCCCTACTGCCTGATTACTTCCTGACCCTTTCTTCTTCCATCCTGCACACTTTCTCTGCATTTGTTTTGTCCGCCCATCACCTTCCATCTTCCTCTGCTATCTTGACCATGTGAGCAGCTGCTTTTGGCTCAAATTTCACAGGGTTTGTTTGCCAACTGGTTCTCTGCCTCTGCCTATTACCGTCACTGACTCAGGGGATGTTGTAAAGCCCTAGTAAGAGTTTGAATGTTTTGTTTGCCTGCTTCTCGGCTGTCACTGGAGTCTGCCATTTCTGCCGGCCCTTCATGGACTCTATGCATGTGGGAAACCGCAACAGCATGCTGTTACAGTTTTGGCTGCAGTGCAACCGCCTCACCACCAGGGGTCCCTCTAGTGCTGGCTCTCCTGACAGGCCCAGGCCATCTCCCCTGTCCACTCTATGTTCTGGGTTGGCCCTTATAACCCTGCCTGACAGTTCCCTCGGTGCTTCGGCATCGAGCTCACCTGGGCTCCCTGCTCTAGCCTTGCGCGGCCTTCGGGCCTTTCCTTGCCTTGCCCTGCGCGGCCTTCGGGCCTTTCCTTGCCCTGCGCGGCCTTTGGGCCTTTCCTTGCCTTGCGCGGCCTTCGGGCCTTCTTCCTCGCTTTTCTTACCTGGCCTACGGGCCTTCTGACCTGCCTGCTCTGACTACGGTGTGTGGCCTACGGGCCTTCCGTGTGTTTGTGTGGCCTACGGGCCTTCTGACCTGCCTGCTCTGCTTTCGGTGTGTGGCCTACGGGCCTTCTGTGTGTGTGTGTGTGTGGCCTACGGGCCTTCTGACCTGCCTTGCCCTGCTTACGGTGTGTGGCCTACGGGTCTTCTGTGTGTGTGTGGCCTACGGGCCTTCTCTGCCTTGCCTTGCTTACTGTGTGTGGCCTACGGGCCTTCTGTGTGTGTGTGGCCTACGGGCCTTCTGTGTGTGTGTGGCCTACGGGCCTTCTGACCTGCCTTGCCCTGACCCAGCCTGAACCCAGACACTGCTACTTGCCGCCTGCCCTGACCCAGCCTAGACCCAGACACTGCTACTTGCCGCCTGCCCTGACCCAGCCTGAACCCAGACACTGCTACTTGCCGCCTGCCCTGACCCAGCCTGAACCCAGACACTGCTACTTGCTGCCTGCCCTGACCCAGCCTGGAACCAGACACTGTTTCTAGCTTCCTGTCTCTCTCCACCTGGAGCCACCCTGCTGGGTGGTGTTCACGACTCCTGACCGGAGCCCAAGCGTAACACATGCATTTATCCCTTATCCAGTTTCTCTCGTCTCTCCCGCTCAGCATCTATTTCTCCTGCTGGGGCCCGGCCCGCCCTCCCATACTATTTGCCAATCAGTGTGTGCACTGAAGTAAGGGCATGGGCATGCACAATTGTGTTGAAATGATTTCCCAGAGCCCCTAATATAATATAGAGAGAAATGTGATTATCACACATATCTGATCCTTGTTGAAATACAATGGGCTCCAGAAGAATGAGGAGCAAAAGGCTATTGAAAAGAAGCCAGCTTTCAGGTATTACATAATTCTGCAGATACACATCAATAGTTTTTTATTTTGCCACGTACTGAGAATTCAGAAAAATAATAATTTTTCTCTGTTTGGCCAGATGAAAAAAGGACTTTAATTTCTATGCAAATTTTAGTCTTGGGTACTTGAGCTGGAAAATGACATTTTATGTAAGTCACAAGCTCATAGGACATGAAAGAAAATATCTCTATTGATAATATGAAGTTGTATTAGTACATTTGCTCTGAAATATATGTAACCTGAGCTTTAAGGATGAGTTCTGGCGCACTGGAGCTCAGCTTTGCAAGGTCTTGTACCTTTTTCCTGCCCACTAAATAGAAAAACCCAGCAAAAACAAATAAAAAAAACAGTGGTGAGCAAAAAATTCTAAGCGAAAAATGATCTAAAGAAGGTCTATTAAATGGAGACATGTCATGCATCAGTGCAGTCTACTTTATCTCCAATGTCTGCATCCACCTTAATAATATTCATGTACTCAAGAGTCACATGAGAGCTTCAAGGACCTCACTGCATTCAATTTACACTAGAGAATTCTTTATATTTTATAGAAAGAAACTAATAATTTTACATTTGAATGCGGCTTTTCAAAGCTTGGCTTGCTGCTGATGTGCCTCACTGAGAAATACAGAACAAGCATCACTGATCTAGATCCCCAAATTAATGACAGGAGAACTCTTTGAGAAAACTTCCAGTTGTCTTCGCAGCCTGTTTCAGAAAGAGGCCGTGGAGTCTGCTCTGTCCTGATCTGCACTGGAAGTGCAAAATGATAAGGGGATTGGAACAACTCCCCTATGAGGAAAGACTAAAGAGGTTAGGACTTTTCAGCTTGGAGAAGAGACGGCTGAGGGGGGATATGATAGAGATGTTTAAAATCATGAGAGGTCTAGAACGGGTAGATGTGAATCGGTTATTTACTCTTTCGGATAGTAGAAAGACTAGGGGGCACTCCCTGAAGTTAGCATGGGGCACATTTAAAACTAATCGGAGAAAGTTCTTTTTTACTCAACGCACAATTAAACTCTGGAATTTGTTGCCAGAGGATGTGGTTAGTGCAGTTAGTATAGCTGTGTTTAAAAAAGGATTGAATAAGTTCTTGGAGGAGAAGTCCATTACCTGCTATTAAGTTCACTTAGAGAATAGCCACTGCCATTAGCAATGGTTACATGGAATAGACTTAGTTTTTGGGTACTTGCCAGGTTCTTGTGGCCTGGATTGGCCACTGTTGGAAGCAGGATGCTGGGCTTGATGGACCCTTGGTCTGACCCAGTATGGCATTTTCTTATGTTTCTTATGTAATCATCAACCTGCTGATAACTGTGAAATATTTAAACTTTTTTATAATCTCATAAACAAGGATGAGAAAAGAGACAAGGAAGCCATCAGAAAGGCTTTTCCTAAATCCTTTTCAACTGTATCCAATATTTTATGTATTTAATTTACTTGTTTATTAAATTTATAGCCCGCTGATCCACAAATTGCTGTTATTGCAGAATTGTGTAGTTTATTATTGTAAACTGCATTGGGCAAATGTTTATGGACTGCAGTATATACAGTTTTCAAATAAATAAATCTCAGCGGATTACAAAGTTAAATACAGGGACAGTAATTTTTAAACCGGAGCGCAGGAGCACATGTGCCCGCGTTCGTTGGCCCACGCCCAGAGACGTGGCCATTTCATAACATACATGCATATATGCATGCACATTATAAAATAGCCTGACCGCGCACACATATACGTGCAATTTTAAGTGGATGTGCGCCTATGCGCGCAAATGCCTCTTCTGTAAGTGGGGAATTTTAAAAGACATGCATGCTGACGCCATTACCAGTTTTCCCAGTTCTCCCAGGTAAGGAACAGAAATTCCAAACCCCTCTAGTGTAATAGCCTCCCTTCTCCCCTGTTAGTCCCGATCCTTAAAACCACACCAATCTATTTATCTTTATTTTATAACTTACATATCATCCATAGCAGAAGTAAAGTTACGTGGCAGGGGACCCCAGTGCGCACCAGTGCATGTAAGTATTCGTGTACTAATTTCAAGTTAAAATCCAGGAATGTCCATACCCCACTCAGACCATACTTATGCCCCGCCCCTTTTTTAAACTTTTTATTTGTGCGCATAGCGGCAAATACGCACCTATCCAGGCAGCTTTTAAAATCCACTCAGTGTGCACCGGCCCAATTTGTGTCCATATCTCCTGGTTTTGGCATGCGCCAAGCTTTTAAATTCATCTTACAGTTTTTTAAAACACATAATACAAAAACATTCTAAAAAACAAAACAAAATCATAAAACTGCCCAAACCACACAACAGTTAATGTTACCAGTCAAGTAAATGACCGCAGATAAAGATCAAAATGGCTCATCTAGTCTGCCCAATAAGTTGCTTAGGGTAGTAAATGCTGCTCCATACAAGTTACCCCCATGTGTCCTATTAAGGGTAGTAACTGCTGCTCTATGCAGGTTACCCCATTCAGAAATGTTACTCTTATTAACATAGGCTACCCTTTTTTCTTCATTTCCATCCTCTAGCCTCTAGGGATCCACAGTGTATATTGGATTCCATTACCATTCTTGTCTTCACCATCTCTTCCAGGAGGTCATTCCTTGCATCCACTCGTTGTCTGCTTTTTTGAACACACGATTCAACCAAAGCAGTTTACAATACATTAGACTAAAAATCTAAACAAATAAATAAATAAATAAATAGCAGCATATGGTCTCATTCATGTAAAGAAAAAAAGCAGGCTTCTTGTTTGACTGGCATAGCCAGTTAGCCAGGGTCAATCAGGGTCTGTTAAAGTTATAACCCCCTTGTTTATTGTAAACCGATATGATATGATATTGATCACGAATGTCGGCATAGAAAAGAGTTAAATAAATAAATAAATAAATAAATAAATAAATAAATAAATAAAAAGATATACTGAATAAAGTGGTGCTTCAGGCAACTCTAAATATGTCACGTATAACAATACAAATTCAGGGCTGGTCTGGAAAACAGGGGCCTTGCCTGTGACAGGCTGACTGGAATGTCTATCTGTATTGTCCAATTATTTTAATTATGTATGTTAATCTTTTAGATTTTTGTAAACAAGTGTGATCAAGGGAGCGTAGGGCAAATCATTTTTAAATAAATAAATATACAAAGCAATCAGTAACTATAGCACAGTGATTCTTGACTCAGCCTTCAGGATATACCTAACCAGTTAAGTTTTCAGGATAACCACAATGAGTATGTATGAGACAGATCTACATACAATGGAGGCAATGCTTGCTAATCTCATGCATATTCATTGGGGATAGCCTGAAAATCCAATTGGCTGGGTATGTCCCAAGAAATGGATTGAGAACCACTGCTATAGAGGACATTGAACAACCATCTAAAAATTACAAATAATAATAATATTATAACATTCCTTATTTCAAGAGATAAGAATCCCCAAACTTTCAAATGCAAGCTGACTATCCTTAGCAGACCATTTAAACTCATCAATCCAAAGTTCTAAATAGCTAACAAAAATACATTCATAAAAACAGTAAAAAACAAAACCCATAATAAAACAGAACATCCAAAAACAAGACTTCAAAAAACAATATCAATAGCACCATTAGAAACCTGAACAGAAGTAGCCGGACAGAAATGAGGTATAAAACTGCACAATCATATGCCTGAGAAACAGTGAATTCAAAAAAGTCCTTCAAAATGGTTCAAAGAGCTGCAGTTTCAGTACAAATTAATACAATACAATTGGAAAAGCTTGCATAAAGAGATAGGCTTTCAACTGTTTTCTAAAATACAATAATTTTTCAGCTTTAAGAGAATCAGACAAAGCGTTCTACATCAGTGAACCAGCCTCTGAAAATAGATGTTCTCATGAGACAGCCAGGCAGACCTGCTTTATAGAAGGCACATCTAGCAGAGAATGAGAGGAAGATCATAAAACATGACTCGGACAATAGGTTTATAAAACAGAATTAAAACATCTAGGGGTAAGGCTGTGAATAGCATTGTATAAAAGTACAAGCACTTTAAACTGGACACGTGACGTAATCAGCAACTAATGTACAGCAAATAATACAAACCCGTACCTGTGTTCCAGAAACAATCTGAGCTGTTGCATTCTGGCCTAGCTGCAAAACTTTAGTAGTAGATGCAGTTAAGCCCGGATAAAGGGCATTGTGATAAACTAAGGATGAAATGACCGACTGAACAAAGGTCCTGAAAAATGAGCAACAAAAATGGCTCCACATGATGGACCAGATGTACATTTTTAAAAGGCATTTTTTACTACTGTCTTCATGTGAAGCCTAAGTGAGTAGAAGAATCCAATAATACCCCCAGATTACGAACTTTAGAAGAAATGGTAATACTTGCCCCTTCAAATAGGTTCTGGTGCAGAGATTTGACCCTATATCAGGGTTCTCCGAGAGTCCACTTGTATGGGCTGCATACTGAAAGTCCTGCTTTAACCCATAAGGTTCAAATCTTTGGCAGCATACTGTCGGCACTATAGGCCGCTCATCCAGCCTTGCCTTTCTTCACACGCCTACCCTTCACCTAATGCACTTGGTGGCAGGCATAAGTGGAAAATAATAGTTACCACTTTATTTAATTGCACAGGTTCAAAGCAAAGACATTTCACAAACCTAACTTCTATCACCTTTTAGTTCAGTGATACACAATACTTAGACATTACACTGTCATTTTTCCTGATTCCACGTCCTGCAGCCTGCTAGACAATTCTTGACCTGCCAGACTGACTCAGTGAATACAAGAAATACGTAACCTATTGGCTACGTAATGCCTGTGTTTTCACTACACTTCCACTTATTACTGCCCTTATTCTGCCAGATGACCCACCTGTGTACACCTGCATTTCTGCTAGGACTTTCCATACTATTGACTTTGCCATGCTGGCAGCCCCTTTCTCATTGACAACACTGAGCAAGTTAAACAGGACAATTTAATTACTTAGTGACTATCCATCCTAATACTACAGCAAACCTGGGATCTCTGCTTTCTCCCACCTAGGTGCAACAACTCTACTCAACAATTCCTAAAGAGGCTGAGCAAGCAAGAGCTCCATTGCCCTCCACTGCAAGAAGGGGGCAGAAGCTGTCTGCAAGTTACAGTACACGAAGTCCTGCCCTAGCCGACCTAGCTCTGCTTCCCACAGCATCCTCTAATTCCACACCTTTCTACCCACTGGTACTTTGTTCTCCAGGGCAGGCAGGTCAGTCTGGTGGCCGTGTTATAGCTTCCTCTGTTTTTGAGTAAAAGAACTGTGAGTTAAAAAAATCTTTAAAAAAGAGAGAACTTATATTGTTTGCTGTTACGATTAGAAAAGTCTGATATTGACCTTGGTGAACTTGCATTTTGGGGTCTTTTAAGCAGTAGTTTATGAGCACCAAAATCAATTTTTGAAAAAATTGAGGACAACTTTAAAACAAGCGCACGCCCATATGGCCAAATTTTCAAAAGGCCATGCACGCAAATCCCAGCAGAATCACGCATGGCCAGGCCGTGTGCATGCCGAGCACAGTTTAGAAACAGCCTGGCCATGCGCATACCTGCTGGTTCGCACAGAAGGGCCAGCAGAGGAAAAAGGGGCGGGACAGGGGCCGGGCCGGGTGCTGGCCAAGACAGTGCTATTAGGTGCTGTGCCGGGGAAGTGCGCGCCGGCAGCCAGCCAGCGCACGGAACTTACTTCATCTATTCAAATGAAGTAAGTTCTGAAATAAAGAATAAATAGGTAGGGAAAGGGGCTTTAGAGGTCAGGAAGTAAAGGGGAAAAGGGAAGAAGAGTAGGAAGGGGTATAGAGAAGTTCCCTCTCAGTCCACTCCTTAATTGGAGTGGACTGGAAGGGAACTGGGAACCGGCTGATCGCATTGCCGCACGTATTTTTCAAAAATTCCCTCCCCTGCGCACATTAGATGACACCCGCCCACACATGCGTGCACCAATATTAAAATCGGGTTCTCAACCCAGTTCTGTAATATGTGAACATGAAGAAAATTACCAGTTTTATCAATTAGTCCACCAGTTTGACTAGTCTGTCTCTAGGTCATAAAAACCATCCTGGTTTTTCAGTCTGAACTCCTCCACAGTTTATCCAGACCCCTCACCCACTCAGTATTTGGCTATAAAGAATTTTATTCTCACTTACATCAGATAATTAGCAGGTGTAAATAAGTATAGATTAGCTAAGATTAGCACAAAGAGGAACTCTACATGCACCTCCCATGAAAACATCTTTAAGTAAAAGAGCTCTATCCACAGCAGGCCCCAAACAGTGGAATCTGCTTCCTCCGGAGCTAAGGCTGATACATTGCCCCAACACGTTCAAAAAAAGACTCAAGACATGGCTATTCGGTCAAGCATTCCCTTAACTTACTTAGTCTTCCACAGCTCCCATAGACTGTTTTCATACTGTTGACGTCCAGAACCTATGCTCATGTTTTTACTCATCAATAAGAAATTTCTCCCTCCTCCCCCCCCTCCACGAACAACCTTCCTTCCCCCTCCCCCCCCCCATTAGCAAACCTCCCTCCCCATGCGCTAGTTTCACTCTAATAGTGCATACTGCTACTGTTCCTAGTTATGTTATGTTATATTATCCAAGTTGTTCACTCCCTTGTTCATTGTAAGACATATGTTGTCATTGTTTTCTACTTGTTATAATGTAAACCGGAGTGATAAGTAATTCTGTTACCTGAACTTCGGTATAAAAAAAGTTATAGGACCAAGATGGCCGACGCATAGGACGTGTCAAGGGGTCGCTCCGTTCTTTGGTTTCCAAATTTGCCTTTTTACTTATTACCTATTTCTTAAACTTCATATATTATGCCTCACACGAAGCGTAAGGCTCGACTTAAAGAAAATATATCTGTTAAGGAAGAAGGAATGCAGCAACCAAAGATCGATAGATTCTTCGACCTTACCCCGAAGACGCCGGAGGCGAGGGCCGCGGGGACAGTGGTGCAGGAGCTCGGTTCACTGTCCATGGCCGATGAGATTTCGCTGAGTCCGGGGACACCCGAGACGCCGACGCCACCGAAAGCTCGTTCAGAGGAGGAGCAGAGCGAAACATCGCGAGATTCTCCGGAGAGGAGAGAGTCTCTGCACGCTGAAGCGGACGGACAGGACGAGGTGTTGTCGCCCGGAGAAGTTGGAGGAGCGGCGGGAATCGCGGCTACCTCCACACCGAACCCCCAAAAGGCCAGTCTGGCAAAGAACATCGAAGGAACTACTGCGCTTCAAGACCTGGTAAAGATACAACCTAAAATGGCATTTTCTTTGCAGAAACCACCCTTAGTTACCCTGGACTCACTATGGAATGCTATGACTTCTATTGAATCAGCAGTCACAACCTTAACCCAAGCATTCCTGGATTTAAATAAAAGAGGGTTGAAGGTAGAAAAAGTTGCAAACGAAAACCAGGAGAAAATAGGAAAATTGGAGGAAAAAATTGTAATAATGGAAAAAGTCCATGGTAATTTGGTAAAAATGGACAATATATCAGAAAGGAGATTTGAAAATATTGAAAACTCGTTACGATTTTTAAATCTTCGGATAGTTAACTTCCCTATTCTGAAGAAAATGTTGCCCTTGGATGTGCTTAAAGAATATATGGAGGCTTGTTTAAAAATTCCTAAGGAAATTACCCCGGTAATTACCAAAGTGTTCTTTGTTTCAAGAAAATCATTGCAACCTGAACCAACAGAAATATCTGATCAACCTTCTATGAATTTGTCTGAAATGCTTGAATTATCCATGAATTCTGAAGTTAAATCTAGAGGAACTTTGCTGGTATCCTTCGCTTTTGAACAGGACAGAAATATGGTTTTAAAATGTTTCTTTCGAAATAGATCTGTTCAATACTATGGACAAAATGTTTTGGATATATCCGGACATGGTTCGCAGTACCCAAGAGAGAAGGAAAAAATTTATTCTGATGAGAGATGAAGTGATTAATAGAGGAGCTAGCATGACATTAAGATATCCCTGTAAATGTCTTCTGAAATATCAGGAGGCTAAATATATATTTTTTGAACCAGAACAACTAAGGGATTTCTTAGATGGAAAGGCTTGATTTGCAGTAATCAATTAGGGATTGTCCTATGCTGTTTGGTTTATTTTTCCTTAGTATTCATGATTTATTTAAGAGCTCTATAAAATTCCTATCTTGGTCCCATATTGCCTGAATAATTTGAGATCCATTGGAAAATTTTATGAAAATGATTTTGCTTATGTTGTTAATGCCTTGGATCTTTATTGCCTTGTTGATATATGATGTAATATATCTAAAACTGCATAAATAAAAAATAAAAAAAAAAAAAGTTATAAATAAATAAAATAAATAAATAAATATAGGTAAAAGACGTCCACGCAACACTTTCGCATTTTTAAAATAGCAACTTTTACACGTAAATGTTGGCCTCGCTCCAGAACTTCCCTGGTCCACCCTTAGCCTGCCCCTTTTTTATTCACGCACCATTACTTGTGTGTGTAGGTGTAAGGTTTATAAAACAGCACTAGCACGAATAAGTGCTATTTGCGCATGCATGTACAAATTTGCACATACATAACTCTTTGAAATTTCACCTTATAGTGAGCAGTTTGGTTTTTGTTCACCCAAATGATTTTGAATTAATCCACTGTTATATTCTGGATATTATTACCTGTAGATTTGTTGCTTTTTTGTTATACTTATTCTGATTCAGCTAACTCCAATGGTGTTTACTCCTTGGGAGAATACATTAACCTAGTCTCATAATCATTTGAAGTCAGTTGAGAACTTTGCAGTATTCTTCATGGAGAAAATTCATGTGATATGCTCCTCTTTCAATACTACCCCTCACCTTTACACTCTCCAGGCACAATTAGCATACCTTCCTCACCCATCCCTTGCAAATAATGGTGAACCTCCCTCTAACTTAGCCAAATCAGTCCAACTTTCTCCTAATAGTTTCTCTTTAAGTTCAGGCCAGTCTCTGCCAAAGAGATTGAAAGAATTCTTCAAAGGATTAGTGATTCACCTCCCCCCTAGATCTAGTGCCTCCCAAATACACCTACAACTTGTGGCAGTATTTAGCTCTCTGGCTAATCAACATAGTTAATGCCATGCTAACCCAAGGTTCCTTAAATTCTGGAAGAAAATACCACTCCTCTTACACCAAGAAGCTTCCTACCCACCTTCACAAAAAGAGCCAAGACATGATTATTCAACCAGCCCTTCTCCTAGTTCCATCTGAAATGGTGACAGGCTGAGGCAACGTTAAGAAAGAGACTCCCTCTATTCCTTGACTAGTTAAATTTGATCTTGACACCATAGCATCACCAATGAAGATCTCTTACTCAGTGACTCTGTCCCATGAAACTAATAGGGTCATTTATCAAAATGCTATAAGGTGTTTTTGCATGCGAAAAGTGCAAAAGTACGTGTGTGTGTGTGTGAGAGAGAGAGGGAGAGAGAGAGGAAGAGAGCACCTAGCCCTAATGCCCCAACACTAGATAGGTATTTATATCTCTATGGGAGGCCCACCTAGTAACTCGAGGTGAGGTTTAGATATTAGTGTAGGGGTTAGGGGCCACTTTGACATTCAAAGTAAGACGTATGAAGAGAACGGTGCTCTCTTGTGAAGATTTGATGACCCTCGGAGTGAGGAAACTCACTCAAAGATGATATTTGTGCAATGTTCTCTCAACCTAGCTCGATGGACTCTCTACCTGGGTAACATCAAGCTAGGTTGAGAGCCCCTCAGTGGCTCTGACAGTAAACATGGGCCCCCCCCCCCCCCCCCCCCAAGTAGTTGTATGTAGGAAATACCACAGTTCTGGCACTTATCTCAAAGTGCAAAAACGTTATTGCAATCTGCGGTAACTTAGCTCTTCACATAGGTATTAGCACAAATTGTGATAAACTGCCTATTACCTTAAAACATGCCCCTTTTTCTATCGCATGCGGTATTTAGTGCATTTTGATAAATCCAGGCCGAAGTTCCTTATCTTGACTCTCCCATTCATCCCTCCTTCTACTAGACTAAATTGATCAAATTAATCTCTCCTGTAGCTCTAATCTTAGCTTTCCTTCCTTCTTCATGTTCTCTATTAGATTGTTAATTTTGAACGGTTTTATTAAGAATTTAACTTTTGATTGTAATCTGTTTTGAGACTAAATTGGAAAAGACAGAATATCAAATGTTTATAAATAAATAAAATTATTGAAAAATTCTTCCCTTTTTGATGATGATCCTTCAGGCAGTGTAGCATTCCCTCAGTGGAGTGACATTCTCAATTTGTACAAGAGACTCATTTTGATGGAATTTAATCAGGCTGTGTTGATTGAATACTGTCAGCAATAATGCATTCGCACCCAAAATATTGGAATCAATGGTACAATGAGAATATCAGAACAGCAAAACGCAAACTCCAAAGAAAGGAAAAAGCCTGGTGTATCAATAAATCAACGACACTACTCACCGCTTACAGATCACACCTAGCACACTACAAAAAACTTATCCACAACGCAAAGAAAGAATTCTACTTAAACAAAATAAACAAATTCCAACATAACCCCAGAATGTTATTCACAATCGTACAAAACCTCACCAAAACCTCAAACCACCAGAAAACACCACAGTCCAAGAAAAGCAGTGATGAACTTGCAGAATTCTTCAATGAGAAAATTAACAACCTCATCAAGATCAATCTCAATGATAAAGCACAAGCCATCAAAATGCAAACTAAACAAACACAAAGCTGGGCAAACTTTGACACTGCCTCATCACTGGAAATCCAATCCAGCATCGCACCCTATCGACAGCATACCCATAATGACAATCAAAGCTAGAGAACCAACATTAACAAAAACGATAACCAACATAGTCAACCTATCCCTCACAGAAGGAAGTTACCCAAATGGTGTAAAATCAGCAATCATTAAATCCATCTTAAAAAAGAACAACCTAGACCCGGACAAACCACTAAACTACCGTCCTATATCTAACCTACCATTCATTGCCAAAATCATTGAAAAAATCATACACTCACAACTCACCGCCCACCTAGAAACGAACAACCTTCTCTCCCCTGCACAATTCAGATTCAGGAAACACCTAAGCACAGAAACATTACTCCTCTCATTAAATGACACAGTGCTCAGAGGTTTTAAAAAGGCCAAAGCTACCTATTAATCCTCCTAAACCTATCCGCTGCATTTGACACGGTCAATCATGCAATCCTTATTGACCGTCTGACTGAAATAGGAGCAACCGGAAAAACACTACAATGGTTTTTGTCATATCTATCAAATCGAACCTACCAGGTCTCATTCAACAATACACTCTCAAAGAAAATAAACCTAAACACCGGAGTTCCCCAAGGCTCAGCACTATCCGCGACACTCTTTAACATCTACCTTCTTCCGATATGTCACCTCCTTGATAACCTTGGGCTCACCCATTTCCTACATGCGGACGATATCCAAATTCTAATCCCAATAATTAACACAATAGAGGAAACTTACAAAAAAACCCAGCCACCTACATCACCGAAATAAAGAAAAGACTAACTGACATGAAACTCATAATAAATATTGAAAAGACAGAAATTATCATCTTGGATAGAAAAAAGAAGCCATCACCCCCTCCTCCTTTAAAAATGGAGAACCAAAAAACAGCAATTACACCAGTCACGCACGCTCGCAACTTAGGGATCATCATCGACAGTGAACTATCGTTCAAGAATCACATTATGACGAAAATCAAGGAGGGATACCACAAACTGCTAACACTAAAATGCCTAAAACCTTTCCTTACTCCAGACGACTTCAGAACAGTCCTACAACTACTCATATTCTCCAACCTGGACCACTGCAATTCATTATTACTCGGTTTACTACTCTCCACCATCCGCCCACTACAAATTTTGCAAAACGCAGCCGCCAGAATCCTCAATGGAACAAAAAAACATGAGCATATTACCTCAATTCTGATATCACTACATTGGCTCCCAATAAAATTCTGAATAGAGTATAAAATACTGACCCAAATACACAAAATAATACTGACTGGTTAAAAGCAAAGATAAGACTCCACACACCACAACGAAACCTCCGCTCAACCAACAAAGGCCTCCTGAAAATTCCACCTGTACGACCTAAACAACTAACCTCAACCCATGATAGAGCCATAACCCTCGGAAGCCCCAAACTCTGGAACACACTCCCAACAGAACTAAGAACACAACTGAACCTAAAAACCTTCAAGAAAGAACTAAAGACCTGGCTTTCATCAAAGCCTACCAAAACTACAAAGGAAATCCCTCCTAAACCTTATGATCCGGTAAAACTCCTGCAACAACGTGAAAATCTATAACCAATATTGTTTATGCACACCTTGAATATCTACTAAAATGCCCCTACATGCCCATTAACTCATAAGAATACCATGCTTCTGGACATTAATACCTACAACACAGAAATGTAAAGTCTTACTTGAACATATAAGACCTATTCGTACTCACAAGTTTTATATGCACAGAGATGTACTTTTAAGTCTTACTTGCACATATAAGACCTATTTGTGCTCACAAGTTTTATATGCAATTATAATACCTATACGTACTCACAAATCCTGTATGATTTTGTAACATCTGTATGCAGTCGTTGCGGCGATCGAGACCATCTTGCCGCCACATTCATGTATGTACTAACTCTTAGATAGCAAATGAACTCTGTATAGCTCTTCCAGTCGAATCATGTAAACCGTTGTGGTGGCGAAACCGAACGACGGTTTATAAAACTCGACAAATAAATAAATGTGTTAAAAAAAACCAAATTGTAGATAGAAGATATGGACTTTGTTACAAAACAGAATTCTGTTTTGAACAAGTATTCACTGGATTTGATGACCCTTATTATTAAAATTGCTCTATGGAATGTTGCCTCTTTTAAAATTCAATTAGAGGAACAAATAGGGTCATTCCGAATATCATGAGAGAGTGAAGTATATGATAGAAAATTTGGAAGACAGAAGCAGAAGATGGATGAATTAAGTGCTGAAGTTTGGAAGTTTAAGATCAGTAGGTTTCATCACGATGAAGCAGATTATGCTCCTGGATGCAGATTGAGCAAGGTAAGCAACATCAAATCATGCATCCTTTGATCAGTCCATGGAAGCATCTTCCAGTGATGAAGAGCACATCACTCTCATGATGATAATTCTTCATCATTCCCCCCTTTTTTAGACATACAGGACACCACATTTCCTTATTCAGTGAAAGAACTGTGGGTTAAAAGGCACTAGCACTGATAAAAATTATTTTAAAAAAGGGAGCTCTTTGTGATTTAAAATGTCTGCTATTGAACTCAGCAAAAGTGAATTTGGGGGTGTTTTAAGAAGCAGTTTATGACCACCAAAATCAATTTTGGAAAACATTGTGAGCAATTTGGTTTTTGATCACCCAGGTGATTTGTTATATTCTGGATATTACCTGTGGATTTATTCCTCTGTCATTATCCATGGAGGCTGTAGACAACCCATAAAGGATGATGCAGATGGCAGTTAGAACTATTACAGCCATATAAAACAATATAGTTATGTACAGCAGCATGTTTCTAGGTCACTCTGCCTCTCCTCCCTGGCTGCTGGTTTATATAAGGGTCAGCTTGATTTCCCTGCAGCAAGCACGACTTTGTTCTTATAGCTTTTGTTTGGCATTTTTTAACCATTCCCCTACCAAAAAACATGTAAGAAGTTTACTACCCCCATTACACTGCCATCAGTGGGTCTGAAGGTGATGCATACTATGATTATATAGTTTAGAAGAAAAACATTGGTTCATTAAGAACATAAGAACATAAGACTTGTCATACTGGATCAGACCAAAGGTCTATCATGCTCAATATCCTGTTTCCAACAGTGGCCAATCCAGGTCAAAAGTACCTGGCAGGATCCTAAGGGGTAGATAGATTCCATACTGCTTATCCCAAGAATAAACAGTGGATTTCTGCAGTTCCACATTAATAATGCTTAATGGATTTTTCCTCAAGGAACTTGTCCAAACCTTTTTTTTAATGTAGCTACACTAAAAGCTTTCACCACATTCTCTGGCAAAGAAGTCCAGAGCTTAATTATGCATTCAGTAAAAAAAATATTTTCTTTTGTTAGTTTTAAATGTTCAACTTAATAACTTCATTGTATGTCCCCTAGTCTTTGAACTCTTTGATAGAGTAAACAACTGATTGTTTACTCATGCCAGTCTACTCATTCTTTTATAGATCTCTTTTTATAAATCTCCCCTCAGCTGTCTCTTTTCCAAGCTGAAGAGTCCTAACCTCTTTAGCCTTTTTTCATAGGGGAATTGTTCCATTCCCTTTATCAACTTGGTCGCGCTTCTCTGTACCTTTTCTAATTCTGCTATATCTTTGAGATGTGGTGACCAGAACTGCACATAATACTCAAGAAGAGGTTGCATCATGGAGTGATAGAGAGACATTATGATATTTTCCCTTTTACTCTCCATTCTTTTCCTAATAATTCCTAGCACTCTATTTGCTTTATTGGCTGCTGCTGCTGCACACTGAGCAGAAGATTTCAATGTATTATCAACGACACCTAGATCCTTTTCCTGAATGGTGACTCCTAATGTGGAACCTTGCATTGTGTAACTATAATTTAACCTTCTTAATCTGACCACTTACTTTTGAAAAACCTTTTGTTTATAATGATCTAGAGGTGGGGAAAGAACCTTTAGACTTTAGCCAATTTGTTCTGAAAACAAAAATATTTTTCAACCCAAGAAAGCAATAGAAAAAATGCACCTATTTAAAATCTAAATTTAAATATCACACATCTCTAGGAGCTTATGCAACGTCACTAAACAATGAATCAGCAACATATCCCATACCTTGAATAATGCTGGCAAGTCTGCAGGCCATAGACAATTAACTTTCTCCATACCTCACAGTCAGGCCGATACAGTAAAGTGCGCTCCGGTGGAGCACACTGTTAACCCGCAATTGGACGTGCGTTTTCGACGTGCTAGCTTTACCCCTTATTCTCCCGCGACTTTACCCCTTATTCTTCCGCGACTTTTACTGTATCGGCCCGAGTTTCATGTAAGCTACCAAGGTCAGACAATAAAATGCTCAGAAAAAAAAATCTAACATCTATAATAAATGAAGGTGGGATTTTAATTAAGATTAACAGAATCAAAAAAGGATCAAAGGAAAGGAACCAAAGTTCTTAACTTACCACATTTTAAGATGACTTGCTGCTCGGAGTGGTAAAGGGCTAGGTAGGGATACAGCGTAAGAAGGCAGTTCTCAGAAGCTGCGGCAACTTGGAGAATAAACCTGCCAAGTTAAAATATTTCTTTGAAATAGTCCTATCCATCATGGCATGAAAAAATATATTTGCAGAACACATTAGCATGCAGGATGCACTTTGTTTTTTCTAGTAATTTCTGAAGATGTGTCCAAAAGAAAGTAATTTTAAATAGTGGGAAATAAATATCAGATGATAGTTAATATGTTAGTTCGTATTTAATTAGTAAACACTGAATAGAGAACACGTTTTCTTGACTAAACATCCAGAGAGGAATACAAGGTGCTTACAATGACAAAAGGAACACTTGAGCCTGTCCTGGTTTTGTGCATGGATTTGTAATTCTGATTTAAAACAGGATTACAAGTCTAGATATGCACTGCAGCATATCCTTTATAGCTAGATCCTACTATGGTAGGACCTCCCCATTCTGCCACTAAATGCCCTTAGGGGTAGATTTTTAAAAACGGCACGTTCGCGTTCTTTTGTTCGCGCTCCAGGCGCAAACAAAAGTACGCTGGATTTTAGTAGATACGCGCGTAGCCGCGCGTATCTGCTAAAATCCAGGATCGGCGCGCGCAAGGCTGCCGATTTTGGGCAGCCGGCGCGCGCCGAGACATGCAGCCTGCCTCCGTTCCCTCCGAGGCCGCTCCGAAATCAAAGCGGCCTCGGAGGGAACTCTCTTTCGCCCTCCCCTCACCTTCCCCTCCCTTCCTCTACCTAACCCACCCCCCCGGCCCTATCTAAACCCCCCCCCCTACATTTGTCTGGGGATTTACGCCTCCCGGAGGGAGAAGTAAATCCCCGCGTGCCAGCAGGCCGCTGGCGTGCCGAGACACAACCCGGGGGCGGTTCCGGAGGGCGCGGCCACGCCCCCAGACCGCCCCGGGCCGAAACCTGCTCGCGTAAATCCAGGCGGATTTCCGCGAGCAGGGCTTTTAAAATCCGCCCCTTAGTGTCCATCCCTCTCATCCTCCTCCTACTTAGGAGAGCTGGGATTTGTCACTTCTTCTTTTATAACCTGGCCATTTTGCAGTTTACGGTGTGGCTAGAATCAGTTCAGTGCAGACACAAAGAAGTAAAGATGTATGTTTTTCCCTCCCTGGTGAGGCATCCCTGCCTCATCAGGTTTTGCTTTTTGAGGGTAGTCTCCTCTGTGCACACCCTGCCAGAAAGTCTCTAGAAGTTTAGTTACAGTAAGGACCTCTTTAAGCCAGAACCTCTGCAGGACTCCCACTCCAGGACTTAAGACTAGTAAGCCCATTCACTCTCTGAATGACGCATGCACCTGTGACAGGTTTGGCAGTGTTAGGCATTTGAAAGCTAGAAGATACTTATTTTTGGAAAGGACTGTGTTTTCTTTTTTTTTTTTTTACAATTATTTCTTTATTAAATTTTGAGCAAATTTTCCAAGACAAACTGAGATACAGAAAAAAAAAGTACTTTGGTCGCACAAAAGTCAACAAAAAACATAGAAATACTTAATTTATAACAAGATCAAAGAAGAAAATAGTCCACATCGGGGAGAGATCAAAAGAGAAGAAAAAAAGAGCATTTAAACAGAGTAAACCAATCATTCATTAGGACCAGAATAATCCTCAACATGCATTACCACTAGTAATATTAACAACCTCCTTATTGGCCAAAAATGTATGTAGCTGAATGACATCATAGAAAATATATCTATTACCCTGATATTTAAGAATACATTGCAAGGAAATTTAAATTGAAAAAATCCACAAATTTCTAGAACCTTTTGTTTCCTGGCCAGAAACAGTTTACAAAGTTGTCGAGGAAGAGCGCTTGATATCATATACTTGGATTTCAGCAAAGCTTTTGATACGGTTCCGCACAGGAGACTGGTGAATAAAACCAGAAGCTTAGGAGTGAGGGCCGAGGTGGTGACCTGGATTGCAAATTGGCTGACAGACAGAAGACAATGTGTGATGGTAAATGGAACCTTCTCTGAAGAGAGAGCGGTTTTAAGTGGTGTACCGCAAGGATCGGTGTTGGGACCGGTCCTGTTCAATATCTTTGTGAGCGACATTGCGGACGGGATAGAAGGTAAGGTTTGTCTTTTTGCGGATGACACGAAGATCAGCAACAGAGTGGACACGCCGGAAGGAGTGGAGAGAATGAGACGGGATCTAAGGAAACTGGAAGAGTGGTCGAAGATATGGCAGCTCAGATTCAATGCCAAGAAGTGCAAAGTCATGCATATGGGGAGTGGAAATCCGAATGAACTGTATTCGATGGGGGGGGAAAAGCTGATGTGCACGGAGCAGGAGAGGGACCTTGGGGTGATAGTGTCTAATGATATGAAGTCTGCGAAACAATGCGACAAGGCGATAGCAAAAGCCAGAAGAATGCTGGGCTGCATAGAGAGAGGAATATCGAGTAAGAAAAGGGAAGTGATTATTCCTTTGTACAGGTCCTTGGTGAGGCCTCACCTGGAGTACTGTGTTCAGTTCTGGAGACCGTATCTACAAAAAGACAAAGACAAGATGGAAGCGGTACAGAGAAGGGCGAGCAGGAAGGTGGAGGATCTTCATCGCATGACGTACGAGGAGAGATTGAAGAATCTAAATATGTACACCCTGGAGGAAAGGAGGAGCAGAGGTGATATGATAAGGACTTTCAGATACTTGAAAGGTTTTAATGATCCAAAGACAACGACAAACCTGTTCCGTAGGAAAAAAATCAGCAGAACCAGGGGTCACGATTTGAAGCTCCAGGGAGGAAGATTCAGAACCAATGTCAGGAAGTATTTCTTCACGGAGAGGGTGGTGGACGCCTGGAATGCCCTTCCAGAGGATGTGGTGAAGACCAGAACTGTGAAGGACTTCAAAGGGGCGTGGGATAAACACTGTGGATCCATAAAGTCAAGAGGCCGCCAATGAAGAGTGGGTGACTCACCAGAATGACAGCTACTGCCTGGAGACAATACCCTTATTCAATAAACATACACATGCTTACTGTGACTCCAACATCGCTCTAAGCTTCAACAGCAAGAGGAAATGTGGAAAAATGGATTTACACTCACAAAGAGGGGAGTAGCTGGCTTGTTACGGCGGTTACTACCCCAAACCAAATAAGCCTGATACTTCACCTTCAATGCATATACAGCATAGTTCTCTGCTTCAACGACAGGGGAGAAGAAAAAAGGGTTCGCACTCACAAAGCGGGGAGTAGCTGGCTTGTTACGGCGGTTACTACCCCAACCAAATGTGTCTGATACTTCACTTTCGATGCATATCCAGCATGGCTCTCTGCTTCAACGGCATGGGAGAAGACTGATACATCATGCATTTCCAGCATAGCTCCCTGCTTCAACAGCAGGGGAGAAGAAAAACAACCAATAAGGACTGTATAACATAGTCTGGGTAAAACAAATAAGCATGGGTGTAGCTTGCTTATTGCGGCGGTTACTACCCCTACTACCCCTAACTAATCAAGCTAGATATTTCAATGGTGGGGGAGGAAGGTAAATAGAACCAAGAGCTAAGAGAAACAGATAAGTATGAGAGAAAAAATGTGTGAAGCTTGCTGGGCAGACTGGATGGGCCGTTTGGTCTTCTTCTGCCGTCATTTCTATGTTTCTATGTTTCTATGTTTCTATGAGTATACCTTGCTACATTGGGAAACATAGAAATTTTATAACCATGAAAAAAAACTATCATTTAAATGTAAAAAAAGTTTCAAGATTAGCTGTTTATCAGATACCTTTAGAAACTCAACCAGAAGAGTTGCTCTATCTCTAATTTTGAAATTAGAATTTTCTAAATAACCTGTAAGGTCAGAAGATTCTTTCATTTGAGTTCCTTCTATTTATTTTATTTATTTATTTAAAGTTTTTGTATACCGACATTCGTTTGGAGATACATCACATCAGTTTCCATGGAACAAAAAATGGCCAACGGGGCTTTACATTGAACTGATAATAGAACTGGGGGAGGAGAAGGGGGGGTCCTTTCTAGATGGAAATAAATAGTAAGCTTTAACAATAACAGGAATATGCTGTTGCGTGTCCCGCTCACACCCAACCCGCTCCCGGGCCTGCTCACCCTTCCTCCATGCCAGCCAGTCCCGGGTCGGACTCCCTCGCTTCTGCCACCAGCTCCACTCGGCCTCGGCATTCAGCAGCGGCATTCCCTGACGCTTCACCTCCCAGCTCCAGTCAGGCCTCATGGTGGGGCTCGGCGTCCTCCGTGGCATCAGCCCCGCCCCTAGGCGCATGCATGCGGAATGACCGGCCTCTTAAAGGGCCAAGGGCGGATCCCAGCTCCGCAGCTCACTCGGATTGATTCCTGTATAAAAGGAAGTGCCTCACGTCCTTGCCTTGGCAATCGGGTCGATCACCTAGTGATAGCAAGTTTGCCTTCCTGCGTTCCAGTCTCTCTGTTCCAGTGTCTCCTGTGTCTCCAGTTCCAGCATCTCCTGTGTCTCCTGTTCCAGCATCTCCTCTGTCTCCAGTTCAGTGTCTCCTGTGTCTCCAGTCCCAGCATCTCCTGTGACTCCTGTTCCAGCGTCTCCTGCTCCTTCATCTCTCCAACCCTGGTAGTACCCTTCGGACTGATCTCACGGTACTGACCTTTGCTTGTTCTTGACTACTCCTTGATTGCTGCCTGACCTGACCTCTGCCTGGAAGCCGACTACTCTCTGATCGCTGCCTGCCCTGACCTCTGCCTGGAACTCTGACTACACACGGACAGACCTCTGTTACCGACCCTGCTTGGCTGACCATTCTACGCCAAGATTCTGGCATTGCTTCTCGCTATACACTTGGACAGTCTATTCTGGCCTCCTGTGACCTCCAGACTTCCTTGCCTGAACACCGACCGTGCACCCTTGTTCGTGGTGGGCACTCCCTTGCACTCTCTCTCTAGGAGACCCTGCGAGGTCCACCTAAGACCCTGCGAGGCCCACCTAAGGCCCACCGGGTAACCAAGGGCTCAACCTGAGGGAACCCCTAGTTGCTATTGGTGAAGCTCCAGCTAGCCTCTGTCTCCGCTTGTGCTCCGCTTCCTGGTGGCAGGCGCTCTCCGGGTCCAATCCTGCACCAGGCCAAGGGTCCACTCCCAGCACAACAGGTTGCCAAGGCCATGGACTCAGCGGAGTCTCCCGCCTTGCAGGCCATCCCTGGCCTAGCAGCACATATCCGAGAACAACAGCGAACCATTGAGGCATTGACTTCTTCAGTGGAGAGGCTACGGTCTCAGTTAGAAGAAGCTGTCGTGACCAATTCTTGGGGTTGGGCCCAACCCGCGCCCTCATGGGCATCTCTGGCCCTTCCTGCTCCAGCTCGCTTCAATGGAGATCCGCGCCTCTGTCGAGGTTTCCTCAACCAATGTTTTATGCAGTTCGCCCTGCAGCCTGAACTGTTTCCAAGTGAAAATACAAAGATCACTTTCATCCTCTCATGCCTTGAGTGGAAGGCCCTGGCATGGGCTTCCCCACTTTGGGAATGTTCGGATGACATCCTCCGTCATCTTTCTCACTTCATTGCAGTCTTCAAACAAACCTTCTAGGACCCCGGCTGACAGGCGGTTGCTGGCCATCAGCTTCTCCATCTCCGGCAAGGTTCACATTCACTCACTGAATTCATGGTAGAATTCAGAACCCTCGCCACAGAACTGGGATGGCAAGAGGACTGCCTATGGGCCATCTATTTGGATGGCTTATCTCCTGCCCTCAAGGATGAGCTAGCCGCTCGCGAGATTCCCACATCTCTTGATGACATCATCTCCTTGGTTGGCAAAATCGATCATCACCTACGTCAACGGCATCACGAGGTAAGAGCTTCTCCATCTTCTGCCGTACGCCCACTTTGTGCTACCAGTCCTCAGCTAAAGACCCTACCGGCACCTCCTCCCTCTACAAAGGAGCCAATGCAAATCAACTGCGGGCGCCTGTCTTCTACAGAACGCCTTCAACTGAAGAAGGAGGGCCTTTGCCTGTACAGCGGCGGCTCTGGTCACCTCTTACAAGCCTGCCCAGTGCGTCCGGGAAACTGCAGAGCCTGAGCCTGGTGGGGGTCCCGAGCTTGGGCGCTACTGTTACTGGCCCCCAATTACTCCTTCCTGTGTCTCTCTCCCAAGACTCACGATCCTTCGCCACCACTGTCCTTGTGGACACCGGGGCGAGCGGCAATTTCGTCCTGGACAATATCTTCACACTCCTCCAAATCCCACTCCAGCCTCTGGACATCCCACTTCAAATTGCATCCATCCAGGGAGAGCACCTACCAGGATGCATCACCCATTGCACCATCGCCTTCCGCCTTTCTGTGGAAACCCTCCATGAAGATGAGATCTCACTATACGTCCTGAAGCGCTCCACGCACCCAGTAATCCTTGTACTTCCATGGCTCCCGGTGCATGGTCCGCAATTTGACTGGCAATCCCTACAGTTAGTCCAGTGGGGACTCCGGTGCCAACACAGCTGCCTACGTCAAGTGTCTCCAGCAGTCATCGTGTTGAACTCCACAACCCTCATTGGGTTGCCTGCTCCATATACAGACTTCCAAGATGTATTCTCTAAACAGAATGCCAACATCCTACCTCCACTCCGGAGGTTTAATTACCCCATCGAGCTTCTACCAGGTACCATGCCTCCCAAAGGCAGGACCTATCCTCTCTCGTTACCCGAGACTAAGGCAATGTCTGAGTACATTAAAGAGAATCTGGACAAGGGATTCATAAGACCTTCTGACTCCGGCAGGAGCCGGTTTCTTTGTGAAGAAGAAATATGGCAGTCTCCGCCCTTGCATCGACTACCATGGGCTAAACGCTGTAACCTGCAAGGATCATTATCCTCTACCACTCATCAGCGAACTCTTTGATAGCCTCCAGGGAGCCCAGATCTTTACAAAGCTAGATCTCCGAGGGGCATACAATCTCATCAGGATTCAAACCGAGGACATTTGAAAGATCCCTTTTTAAACAAGCCTACCAAGAGCTGTTAGCATTATTATCTTACACTTCTGATTTAATACCAATGTATTAAATCAGAATCAATGTATATTTTTATTTTTATTATACTATCTCTACCCTAACTATACTACCTCTCTAAGGGGTAGATTTTCAAAAACCGCGAATAGGCGTACTTTTGTTGGCGCTCCAGGCGCAAACAAAAGTACGCTGGATTTCAGTAGATACGCGCGTAGCCGCGCGTATCCGCTGAAATCCGGGATCGGCACGCGCAAGGCTATCGATTTCGTATAGCCGGCGCGCGCCGAGCCGCGCAGCCTACCCCCGTTCCCTCCGAGGCCGCTCCGAAATCGGAGCGGCCTCGGAGGGAACTTTCTTTTGCCCTCCCCTCACCTTCCCCTCCCTTCCCCTACCTAACCCACCCGCCCGGCCCTGTCTAAACCCCCCCCTTACCTTTGTTGGGGGATTTACGCCTCCCGGAGGGAGAAGTAAATCCCCGTGCGCCAGCAGGCCGCTAGCGCGCCGGGACGCGATCTGGGGCGGGTCCGGAGGGCGCGGCCACGCCCCCGGGCCGCCCCGGGCCGTAGCCATGCCCCCGGGCCCGCCCCCGGAACGCTCCCAACACGCCCCGAAAACGCCGCGCGGTTCGGGCCCGCCCCCGACATGCCCCCTCCGAAAACCCCGGGACTTACGCGAGTCCCGGGGCTCTGCGCGCGCCGGTAGGCCTATGTAAAATAGGCTTACCGGCGCGCAGGGCCCTGCTCGCCTAAATCCGCCCGGTTTTGGGCGGATTTAGGCGAGCAGGGCTCTTAAAATCCACCCCTAAGTGTTTTAATTTTGATTATTTAGCATATTATTTAGTTTGCTATGTTAATTATATTATGAAATAATGTTTTTACTTCTTTCTTCTTTGGAAATGCAAATAATTTTAAATGATTAATTGCTAACTACTGTAAACCAATTTGATATGCTTGCATGAAAAGTCGGTATATAAAAATTATTAAATAAATAAATTCAATACCAGAGACGGCCAATACGAGTACGCAGTGATGCCCTTCGGACTTTGTAATGTTCCTGTGGTTTTTCAAAGCTTGCTGAATGAGATCTTCCGGGATCTACTATACTCGTTTGTTGTTGTATATCTAGATGATATACTGATCTTTTCCAAGGATCTAAAATTCCATCGTTCTCATGTTCAGACAGTTCTTCAATGTCTTAGAGACAACCGTCTCTATGCAAAGCTAGAGAAATGTATCTTCGAACAGACTAGCCTCCCGTTTCTGGGATATATTATTTCCAATTGTGGTTTTACCATGGATCCTGAAAAGCTCCAAGGAATCCGAGACTGGCCTCAACCGTAGGTCTCCGTGCCCTACAACGGTTCCTTGGATTCACAAACTATTACAGGAACTTCATCGCCAATTACTCCACGTTAGCTGCTCCACTTACTGCCATGACTAGGAAAGGCAGTAACCACAAGGAATGGAGCCCCAAGGCTCAAGCCGCCTTCCATGCCTTGAAAGAGGCCTTCTGCACTGGACCTTGTCTACATCACCCGGATCCTAATCACCCCTTTGTCGTCGAAGTCGATGCCTCTGCCATTGCGGCAAGGGCAGTTCTGAGCCAGTATTCCCCCAAAGGAGCCATAGTACCCTGCTCCATCTATTCGCACAAATATTTCCCTGCGGAGCAAAATTATACGATCGGGGATCGTGAGCTCCTAGCAGTAAAGTTAGCACTCCAAGAATGGCTAGAAGGAGCACAGCACAAATTTACGATCTTTACAGGTCACAAAAATCTTGAACACCTGAAGGAAGCTCAATTGTTGAATCTCAGACAAGCCCGCTGGGCATTGTTCTTCGAACCTTTTCATTTCGAGCTTCAGTACCGTCCTGCAGCCACGAATATGTGAGCGGATGCCCTCTCCCGCTCTCTGGAACCAGAGGATACGCCTGACATACCCAGGCATATCATCGACCCAGCCTGCATAACCCTCGCAGTCACCAATACTGTGCCAGCAGGAAAGACAGTGGTCCCACGCCGCCTCCACGAACGCGTCCTTCAATGGGCTCACGATTCGAAGTTGGCTGGCCATCCCAGTTGGGCTCGGACCCTTGAAATGCTAAGGAGATACTATTGGTGGCCTAACATGGTCAAAGACTCTCGCAACTATGTGGACTCCTGTCCCATATGTGCGCAAAAGAAGCCTCTGACTGGTCGTCCATGGGGACTCCTCCAACCTCTCCTGGAGCCAACAGAACCCTGGTCAAGCATCTCCACTGATTTCTTCACGGACTTACCTCCATCCAAGGGCCACACAGTCATCTGGGTCATCATTGATTGGTTCTTGAAGATGGGCCACTTCATCCCACTCCAGAAGCTTCCTTCAGCTCCTGAACTGGTCAAACTCTTCCTCAAACACATCTTCCGCCTACACTGGCTACCCAAAGAAATTGTCTTGGACCGAGGTCCGCAGTTTGTCGCCAAATATTGGTCCTCATTGTGTAAGAAGTTCGAGATTACTCTGAGTTTGACTTCCCCTTATCATCCCCAGGTGAACGGCCAAGCAGAAAGAACAAACAGTTCCTTGAAAACCTTCTTACGAGCTTATGTTAATGACCAGCAGGACAGCTGGTCCGACCTGCTACCCTGGGCTGAGCTATCCCACAATACGCATGTTGCTTCCGCCACTGATGTATCACCCTTCTCTGTGGTATTTGGTCGCCAACCACATCTGCCTCTGCCAGTTCCACTCTCAGTACCTTCACCTGCAGCCAAGTCAACAGCTCAGACGATAAAACGGCTATGGACACAAGTCAAGGAAAGGCTGGGCCAGGCCGCCGAGCGAGCTAAGCGATCTACCAACGCTCATCGTCGCTCTGCACCCTTGTTCCAACCAGGCCAAAAGGTCTGGTTAAGCACAAGACATATCAGGCTGAGGCTATCCTCTCACCGACTGGCGCCAAAGTTCATTGGGCCATTCCCTGTCCTCCACTGTGTCGGAGCAGTAATATACCAATTCCAGTTACCAAGGTCAATGGGTATCCACAATACCTTTCACGTATCCCTGCTGAAGCCACTCATATATCCTGGCCTTCTCGTAGGGCTCCTCCTCCTCCGCAAGTCTCCGCTGAACCGGAGAAGACACTCCAAGAAAAAGAGGTCCTGGACGTCCGGAAAAGACATGGCCATTGGGAGAATCTCCTATCGTGGGAGGGCTTCGGGCCAAAGGAGAACTCCTGGGCGAACTCCCACCACATCTACAACAAGCAACTCCATCAGGACTTCCATCGGGACCATCCTGACAGGCCAAAGCCGGTAAGGGGGAGGCCTAGGAGGGGGGTACTGTTGTGCAGCCTGCTCGCGCCCAACCCAAGCCCGGGCCTGCTCACCCTTCCTCCTCACCAGCCAGTCCCGGGTCAGCCTCCCTCGCATCTACCGCCAGCTCCAATCAGCCTCGGCGTTCCGCGGCGGCATTCCCCAATGCTTCACCTCCCAGTTCCAGTTATGCCTCACGGCGGGGCTCGGCGTCCTCCATGGCATCGGCCCCGCCCCTAGGCACGCGCACGTGGTATGACCGGCCTCTTAAAGGACCAAGGGCGGGTCCCAGCTCTGCGGCTCGCCCGGATTGATTCCTGTATAAAAGGAAGTGCCTCACTTCACTGCCAATGGGGTCGATCACTTAGTGACAGCAAGTCTGCCTTCCTGTCTCTCCAATTCCAGCATCTCTCCATCCCTGGTAGTATTTATTTATTTAGATTTATATTCCACTTCTTGCACTGCTTCAAAGTGGATTACATTCAGGTACTGTAGGTATTTCCCTATCCCTATAGGGCTTACAATCTAAGTTTGCACCTAAGGCAATGGAGGGTAAAGTGACTTGCCCAAGGTCACATGGAGCATCAGCAGGACTCAAATGCTGGTCTCCTGGTTCATAGCCCACTGCTCTAACCACTAGAGTACTCCTCCACTCCGGTACTGACCTTTGCTTGTTCTTGACTACTTCTTGATTGCTGCCTGCCCTGACCTCTGCCTGGAACACCAACTACTCTCTGATTGCTGCCTGACCTCACCTCTGCCTGGAACTCTGACTATGCACGGACCGACTTCTGTTACCGACCCTGCCTGGCTGACCATTCTATGCCAAGACTCTGGCATTGCTTCTCGCTATACACTCGGACAGTCTATTCTCCTTGACTTCTGGACTTCCTTGCCTGAACACCGACCGCGCACTCTTGTTCGTGGTGGGCACTCCCTTGAACTCTCTCGCTAGGAGACCCTGCGAGGCCCACCTAAGACCAGGTGGCCTGGGTAACCAAGGGCTCAACCTGAGGGAACCCCGAGTTGCTATTGGTTAAGCTCCAGCTAGCCTCTGTCTCCGCTCCAGCTAGCTCCCCTGTCTCTGGCAGGCGCTCTCCAGGTCCGACTGGAGGACCGTACCAATCCTGCACTAGGCCAAGGGTCCACTCCCAGAGCAACATATGCTCCTTAGAGAGTTCAAGAAGATCTTGAAAAACTCTTCCCAGCATCTCCAAAGGAGAAACAATTGAGCAACGAGGAAAATTTAAAATCCTCAGATTACATTTCCTAACATAATTACCAAAATTTTCAAGCCTTCTTAACAAAATAAGGTTGTCTCTCATTAAACTCTAACTTTGCTCAGTAATTGAAGAAATCTTATTTTCTAACTCAATTTCCCAGCATGATGTGAAATCTTTTGAGCTTGATCAGTCAGGGCAACAGTATTGAATCAATTCTGGACGATAAGGTGGTTTCCAACTTAGTGATAGCTGCCCACAGGGATTCCAGCGTTATTGAGGCTGATTTATTAAAATGACTAGGAGGAGTTGAGGAGCTTGGTAAAATCTGAAGGGGAGCCCCTCCCGGGACTAATGAAGCAGTAGATTCCATTACTAGTGCAATGTCCTGCTCACCCAACTGAGGTGAGCTCCTTACCCTGGGGGAGAAAGGTCCATCAGTACTTAGGGAGGTCAAACCCTCCATGGAAACAAGAACCATCAGGTTCTGGTTTAATGCCTGAATTTCCCTGGCTTGTAAATTGGAAAACCTCCAAAATGGGTTGCAAAGTGGCAGGAACTACAGAGGAACTAGGAGGGAAGGTCCTAAGTAATCCTTTCCTCTTCTTGCTCATTGGAGAAATTACCAAAAAATCTTACGTTGAAAACCTTCCTGGAGGGAGAAAGAAGAAAGAAGGGATGCCCCTTTGGTGCTCGACTTCGGTGCGCCGGCACGGCGCACCAATGTACGGTGTGCTTTGTAGTCCTGGGGAGATGACATTAGAGGTAGGACACTCCCTCTCCCAGCCAGACAATATGTTGATTGCACGAGCCCCGGCACGATGGAAATGCCTCTCAGGAAGCTTCAGCGCTCTCTCCCAAAGGAGTTGCTGCACGGCGTGCTTTGTAGTCCCAGGGAGATGACGGTAGAGGTAGGACACTCCTCTCACAGCCAGACAAGAGGTTGATTGCTCGAGCCCCGGCACGATGGAAACGCCTCTCAGGAAGCTTCAGCACTCTCTCCCCTGGAAAGGACTGTGTTTAACTCTGTTCATTTGAAGAAGGTCATCCTCGCTGGCTGGACTCAAAGGACAGGGACTGAAGACCAGTGAGTCCATTCACTCTATGAATGTGGTAAGCACCTGTGACAGCAGAAATCAGTCTGCGAAGATTTTTAATTAGGAAAATATTTCTCTTTTTTTGTTGTGAAGAGGTTTTGAGCTACTCCTTCTCACTGGGAGCCAGGCTGGTATAGCTGGTTCCTGAGACCACAGACTTTTCAAACCGAGGATTCACCTTTTCAAGACAACTAAAAGGAATCAAGTAAGATCATGGAGACCCCCCCCCCCCCCCCCCCCCATTCAGATCTCCACTCACATGGGACCAGGTTATAGGACTGGATGATCAGTGAGAATCTGGAGGTTGAGGTAGGACAGTTTTTGCTATGCTAGAAAGGGATCCCTGACATAGGAATCCCGGGTAAGCCACTGGGAGAGCTTTAGTGCACATTTACATCACCAATGAGAACTTCCAATGGGAAGCTCTACCAGTTTGCTGAACAACAGTACACCTACCCAAAATGAAACAGCCTAACCGTACAAAGAATCATCTGTAACCACACACTTATTTAAAAATGGACTTTAATTTGCCTTTAACCAATCAGTAAATTATTATTTAACACCCAGTGCCTGGTCCTGCCTGATTTGTTACAGTAACTTCCTCCAGGAGTTGCTTCAGCTACCAATACACACAAGAGATAAATCACACCACTGTCTGGGCCATAGACGACAGTCTCCCCCCATAAAAAGAATCCCCCTCTGGGATAGAGAGCTCAGGAGCTGGGAGGAATGTTAGCCTGAAGAAAAATAAATTAGTTTGTGTGCCCTGGAACTTAAAATACCCCACCAAGGGTTATACTATATTCAACTGAAACATGTATCACACTGTGAAGCCAACATATTTCTTACAGAAAGGGGATCTCACATAATAAAAATGTTATATTCACAAGACCCAACAAACACTGTATTCTTTCAATTTTCTCCCTTCTGTTTCTTTCTGTGCCACTTAATTGAAGATCCAATTTCTAGCTGTATACTTTTTCTTTGTATTTCAGTCACTAAGAAATGAAACTTCACAATATTGTTTATTGATTTCTAGAAAATCACAGAGAACAGCCACACTTTTTCTACAGTACACAAGAAACTGCTGTTAAAGATCAGGAAAAAGTAGAAGATCAGGAATGCAAAGCTGATGTAAGGCCTCACTGTAGAGTTAGAATGTGAACACTTCCAGCATTGGGAGATTCCATGGGCGTATGTATATTCATTTTGTGAATGATAGTTAGGGTCCATCTCCTCCAGGGTAGGTCTGTGTCCAGATTCTTCAAAGTTAACTCTATGAATCAATAGGGGGAGTTCATCAATGAAGGGGGCTACAGAGAGGCAGCAGCTGCTGTGGCTCTCTAAGCTCCAGGAAGATAAAGGATGTTCGTCTTTCTTCCTCAAGACAGAGTGAGTTTGATCTCTTTAACCACTGGAAGGAGTTCCAGAAGAAACTCTGAAAGCATTGCTTAGGAAGGTGAATATTCCCAGGACTTGAGAATAGTAACATAGTAATTGACAGTAGATAAAGACCAAACGGTCATCAAGTCTGCCCAGCAAGTTGCTTGTGGATGTAACTACCGCTCTGTGCAGAAACCCCCCCCCCCTTCCCCCCGCCTTCTATAAGCGTATTAACTACCATTCCATGCATCGTGCCCCTCATGTCTACTGTTAAGGGTAGTAAACATCTTCCCCTTACACTATTTGCCCCCCCTCAATTTCATTTTCTCAACATGTACGAGATCTAGGTGTCACACTAGACAACCAAATTAATCTAAAACAATTCATTAACTCTACACTGAAAGAGTGCTTTTTCAAACTACACACCCTAAAAAAAAACTAAAACCCCTGCTCCATCTCACTGACTTTCGTACAGTACTACAAGCCACTCTCTTTTCGAAAACTGATTACGATAACGCCCTCCTCCTAGATCTACCCCAAAACACTATCCACCCACTCCAAATACTGCAAAATGCTGCTGCCCGTATCCTCACTAATACCCGCAGAAATGAATATATATCCCCTGTCCTAAAGGAATTACACTGGCTCCCAATCGCATCTCGTATCCTAATCAAGACCCTCTCCATCATACATAAAGCACTACACAATCCCAACACGAAATGGTTCAATGACGCCCTACTATTCCACACTACCTTAAGATCGACCAGAAATCAATACCTGGCTACTCTACATACCCCTTCTCCCAAACTCACTAACCTTGCAACCACAAAAGCTCGTGCGCTTTCCATAGCCAGACCTGCTCTATGGAACACTATGCCAGTAGACCTACGCCAGGAACTCTGCCCAAAGAAATTTAAGCAGAAACTAAAGACCTGGCTGTTCAAACAGGCAAATACCTAAACCCTCTCCCTGCCCCATGCCCCCGGCCTTTTCTTCTAATCTGTCCACTCATCCCCCCTCCATGCTTGGCTCTCAGCATCCTTAAGAACACTATTTTCATCATATGTAGTGTGTACACATTTCCTGTTTACTCTGTACATAGTCTGCAAAGTCTGAATATCTTTTACTCTGTATATAGTTGCACATCATCCCATTCTACATTGTATGCAACCTGTACATTATCCTTTCTCTCCTCATCACAGGCCCTTGTTCTAATTTTGTTCTATGTTGTTCTAATTATCCAGTTACTATTTTGTCCTAATTTATGCAGTTCTCTGTATAGTGCATAAAGCTAAGTTCATGTTTAGTGTAAACCGATGTGATATTCCCAATGAATGTCGGTATATAAAAATTGTTAATAAATAAATGTCGCTCTGTGCATGTTACCCCCATCCCATGTAGAAAGGTTACACCTAAAGGGGTCGATTTTAAAAGGACTGCACACGTAAAAATCCGGGGTTACATAACCCCCGTTACATGCAGAAGTGCTGGAATCTGCAAAAGGGGCGGGCCAGGGGGTGTGGTCTGGGCAAGGAAGGGCGAGGGCGGGCCAGGACAGCGCCATTAGCCTCTGTCCCGGGGAAGCACGTGCCGGCAGCCGGCCAGCACACAGAGTTTACTTCTGCTCCCAAGGAGCAGTAAGTTTGAAAATAAAAAAGGGGATAGGTAGAGTTAGTTTAGGGGTAAGGGAGGTGACAGGAAAAGGGAGGAAGGGTAGGTAGGGCTAAAGGAAAGTTCCCTCCCAATCTGTTCCTTAATTGGAGTGGACTGGAAGTGAACTGGGCAAAAGCCCGATCTCATTGCCGCACGTAGGTTGTAAAATTCCACCCCCCCCCCCCCCCCGCACGTGCGAGTTGCAGGCTACCCACAAATGCATGTGTGGATGTTAAAATCCAGCACGCATGTGACACAGACATCGCATTTCATAACATGCATGCGCCTATGCACACGTTATAAAATGATTGCATCTATGTGCAAGCACATGGACGCACGCAAGCTCGTTTAGTTTACTCTAGCTCTTCATTTCTATTCTCTAGTGATCTAGTCTATAAGGATCTGCATTGTTTATTCCCAGTGGCGTAGCCATGGGTGGACTTGAGTGAACTATGACACACCCACTTTGGGCTCAGGCCCACCCAATTAGGGCTGTCTGACACTGGAAGAGGCCTGTTAGAGTAGTGCCATTGCGGGATCCCATCACTGCAACAGTGAAGAAGAGGGCCTCAGAAGCAAGGCTGTTGTGGGACTCCATCCCTGCGACAGTATTGAGGGCCAGAGATCCCATCCCTGCGACAGCAGAAGTAGGAGTTTGGCTGTGCTAATGAAAAGGCCCTGCATATTTCTGGGTGAGAATGGGAGCTTGAATGTGTGTATGTATGGGGGTGAGAATGAGAACCTGAGTATGCATCTTTCTGAATATAAGAATGGGAGCCTGGGTGTGCACCTGTCTGTGTATAAGAATGGGAAAAAAGAGACCAGGCCAACTGATTAGAAAAATACAAAGATCAGACAACAAAGGTAAAAAAATAAATTATTTTGAGATTTTAGCAATTGGAATATGCCATCTTTGGGAATTTACATTTCTGGTATTTTTGTATTTTGCTCTTTCTTCAGTATTCCACTGTTCAGAGTCTAGTTTCTCAGGCTTTCTATTTCAGTTTTGTCTGCATGTTTCTGTTTCTGATTTGCAGTCCCTTATTTCTATACTAGGTAAAAGTTGGTCTCTGTTTTGCCCATATGTGAATGAAGTGCAGTATTTCTGCTAGAGTGTAGTTTCTCTGTAGTAGTCCAGCTTGTTCTGTTGTTCCAGTAGGTGATGTATTAATGTTTGCTTTGCTGCTTTTTCTTAAGGTTACTGTTATTCGAGTCCTGAGAGTCAGTGCTGTGACTGTATGGTATGGCAAGGTTCTAGACGTCTCTTTTTTTGCAAGAGTTTGTGTTACTTCACAAAGGGGCGGATTTTAAAACCCCTGTGCGCCGGCACGCCTATTTTGCATAGGCCGCCGGCGCGCGCAGAGCCCCGGGACGCGCATAAGTCCCGGGGCTTCCTGTCAGGGGCGTGGCGGGGCGTGGGCGTGGGGGGATGACACGGCGTTTCGGGGGCAGGGCGCGGCGTTTTGGGGGCGGCGACATGGGCATGGGTTCGGCCCGGGGGCGTGGCCGCGGCCTCCAGAACAGCCCCTGGGACCGGACCACGGAGCGGGGCAGCAGGCCGACGCGCGCAAAGTTACGCCTGCTGAAAGCTGAAAGCAGGCGTAACTTTGCCGACAACGGTAAGGGGCGGGGGTTAGATAGGGCCGGGGGGGTGGGTTAGGTAGGGGAAGGGAGGGCGAAGGAAAGTTCCCTCCGAGGCCGCTCCGAAATCGGAGAGGCCTTGGAGGGAACAGGCAGCGCGCGCTGGGCTCGGCGCGCGCAGGTTGCACAAATGTGCACCCCCTTGCGCGCGCCGACCCCGGATTTTATAAGATACACGCGGCTATGCACGTATCTTATAAAATCCAGCGTACTTTTGTTCGCGCCTGCTGCCCGAACAAAAGTACGCGCTCGCGCAAGTATTTAAAATCTGCCCCAAAATGTTTAGCAGTGGAGGGATATTTTTTTCTGAGGTGACACCAGAATTTGAATATTTTTTTTCATGTTGGTTGTAATGTAAATTGTCCAAGCTCTGCTCTGCGCCTGTTCTGATAATGCTATTTTATTGTAGTCATGATGATTACTGGCTTTCTGCAAAGAGGATTCATGAAAGAATGCATTGATTTTGTTTTATTAAATGATTGATTGGATCTGTTTGTTTTCTTTGCTTTTTACAAGATATACTTGTGCATTTATAAACTGCAGTAAATATAAAATAAATTAATACAGATTAATAAGAAACTTTTAATGCTGGTAAGTGCTTGAAATAAGTGAGGTAAAATGTTTTAAAGTTTCATACATGATGCATAATGGCTGTTATAAACTACTTAGAAAGCCATTGTAGGGTGCAGTATATGAAATTATTTATAAATAAGAATATAGGTAGTAAGTCTCAGACCTGCATGCCTACAGCCCACCCATGTGAACCTTGTGCCCACCCAAAAAATTAGTTCTGGCTACGCCCTGCCCTCTTGAATTCCAATACTGTTCTTGTCTTCATCACCTCTTCTGGGATGGAGTACAATGCATTCACCACTCCTCTCTGTTAAGCAATATTTTTTGATGTTGGTTCTCAGTTGACCCCCCTAGAGTTTCATTTTATGACCCCCCCTAATTCTACAGTTTCCTTTCCAACAGAAAAGGTCTGAAGTTTATGTGTCAATAACACCTTTCGGGTATCTAAATGTCTGTATCATATCTCCCCTGCACCTCCTCTCCTCCAGAATATATATATTTAGATCCTTCAGCCCCCTCCCCATAGATCTTATGATACAGACCCCATACTATTTAGTCATCCTTCTCTAGACCGCTTCCAACCTGTCTCTAACCTTTTGGAGATAAGAGTCTCCTAAACTGAACAAAGTACTCCAGGTGAGGCTTCACTAAAGACCTATATGAGGACATTAGCACTTCTTTTTTCCTTCTGGTTATTCCTCTCTCTATGCACCGCAGCATCCCTTTAGCTTTAGCTATTGCCCTGTCACAAAGCTTTGTTGCCTTGAGATTTCCAGACATTATCACCCCAAGGTCCCTCTCTCAGTCTATGCATATTAGTATTTCACCACAATCGCATACAGCTCTTTTGGATTACTGCACCACAAATGATTTAAGTCAAAACTTGTCCTTGCTGCCATGTTCACCAACAAGCTATTTCAGAACCTATCTTGTTGAGTAGAAATGGAGCTTCTAGTTCAGTCTGGGGTTCTAAAACAGAAAGGGCTCAGTGAAGAACAAAAAGAGATCCACATTTTCCTACTAACGTAATCACTATGAGACACTGTAATTTAGTATTTTTGGATCACTGACATTCTCAATGATCTTTTTTATATTTTTGCAATGCTGAAATTTGTTTGGATTTTGTCTTCAATAGAAGTTATTTTGGTCTGAAATTCAATCCACTGTGCAGAGACTTAAATGGAAACTTTCAAATGGGCACGTGGGCATACATGTAACCCTGTGCGTTTGTTATGGGTTCAGACCATGCACGCTTTGTTATTCTGCCCAGGGGCTCTGATGTAGGTTGGGGGGCTAACCTCACTGAGGTCTACACTGGGGGCTACCTGAGGGGCTTATCCCATATAAACACACATAATTTCTAGGTTTATATCTGGAGGATTGAATCCAGGAGCTTATCACCTACACAAAGAGCCAAAAACAATTTCTGGGATAAGACCTGGGGGCCTGAACCCAGGAGCTAATTCCCAATACAAAGAGCCACACACAAACTTTGATTCAGTACATCACGGTTCCAGGTATTTAGGAAAGTGATTTTATTTGAACAATAGGAGGATAGAACAAATAGAATCAGATTTCACAGAAGAAGTAATGGAGATAATTATAATTGCTACATAGATAAAAAAGCTTACATGTTTCCAAAGGATCAGCCTGTACCATCACGACCAGAGCTCTCTCCCTTCTCTCTCTCTGCTATTTCTCCTTATACACTAAACATGTTTGTGAAAAAAGTGATGTTCCCTCCCTCTGATTTTTTATCAAATTTCAGGCACAGGTATGTGGCCTTCACTTTCTCTCAGGCTTTAGTATAAGTTAATAACAACTGCTTTCTCATCATAGATCTAGTAGAATTACTAAATAAACAGACTCTTGCCTGTTCATAAATATTTCACAGAGCAAGACAGTAAATAGGAGTTCACTCAGAGGTTGGCCTGTGGCCTTCAAACTAGTCTGTGTCTGGGTGAAAACTCTGAATACATATGGCCTACCCTCTATATACATCTCCAACAGCGTTGGCTTGCTCCCAGAGATGTGGCAATTTTATAGCATGTGTTCATATGCGAGTATGTTACAAAATAGCCTAGGCACACATATGTGTGTGCCTAATTTTGCAAGTGGGCGTGCACAGCCGTATAAAGTCGGGTTTGAGCCATGCAAGTAGGGGAATTTTATAACAGGAGCATGTCCACGCCATGACCAGTTTCACCAGTTCATCCACCAGTTCTCCCAGTCTAGAGCTAGGTCCTCCAAACCCCCTTGGCTCTTTAGCCTGCACTTCTGCCAGTTACCTCAGACCCCTTAAACCCCTCATACATGCCAGTATTTTGGGGTTTTTTTACTTACACCTCCTCCATAACAGAAGTAAACTTATGCAGCATAGGATCTGGGCTCACATCCAGGCGCATAGGTACTTACGTGCACATCTCTTGGCCATGCCTCTCAATGCCCATGCCCTGCCCATTCCACGCTCCTTTTTCTCCGATACAAGATGTGCTTGCATCGGCGCATGCATCCTCCCACTTTATAAAATCGGGTGGACATGCACATGTGCGAGCTGCGTTGCCCATCTCCTGATTTTGGCACATGCATCTCTTTTAAAATTCACCTTTTATTGTATAACTGTGTGAGTAAACCCCTTGGGTCTTGCACTGCCCCCCCCACACACACTGCAGAATCCTGATTCCAGAGCCATACCAATTTGGTCAATATTCTGAAGCTTCTGAAGGGAGTGCCCTGTGAAAGAAGATTACAGCGAATTCTACATAAAGGACCCAGATGACTAGAATTTTTCACTGCCATTGATCTGTCTTAACTACTGTTTATGAAGTGAGCTGTTGCTACTAAATCGCTTCTAAGTTTTATGGATGCAGTTTTTAGGGAAATCCTTTTTGTCTTTTCCTCCTTGTTTCCCTTCCCACTCCCCATCCTTCATCCTTATTCCATGTGTCTACAGAAGAGACTCATTCAAATCCTAATTTGTCAGAAGGCTGGTGTAGGCCACAAACCAGGTCAAGGTAAAACACAAAAACTAGCGGGCTGATACAGTAAAAGTCGCGGGAGAGTGCCCACTCTCCTGGCGCGCGCAAAGGCCACTCTCCTGTGTGCGCGATTTAGTATCGACCCGCATACAAATGAGGGCCCGCGGTAAAAAGAGGCGCTAGGGACACTAGCGCATCCCTAGCGCCTCTTTTTTGACAGGAGCAGCAATTTTGCTGGCGTCAGTTCTCAAACCCGCTGACAGCCACGGGTTCGGAAACCAGACGCCGGAAAAATTGAGCGTCCGGTTTTCAACCCGCGAGCCGCGGGCCGATTTTAAATTTTTTTTTTAAATTTTTAATTATTTTTAACTTTTGGTACCTCTGACTTAATATCGCCATGATATTAAGTCAGAGGGTGTACAGAAAAGCAGTTTTTACTGCTTTTCTGTGCATTTTCCCGCCGGCAGAAATTAACGCCTACCTTTGGGTAGGCGCTAATTTCTGAAAATAAAATGTGCGGCTTGGCTGCACATTTTACTTAATGAATCGCACGGGAATAACTAATAGGGCCATCAACATGCATTTGTATGTTGCGGGCGCTATTAGTTTCGAGGGGTTTGGACGCGCGTTTTCGACGCGCTATTACCCCTTACTGTATAAGGGGTGCTAGCGCATCGAAAACACGCGTCCAAATGTAGGTTAACAGTGAGCTCCGCTGGAGCGCACTGTACTGTATCGGCCTTTAGGTTTGCTACTATGACAGCTATACTTGCATAATTAGTGATACAGTACTCCGTCTATACGTATGGGGTACATTTTGAAAAACAGCACATGTGCGTACTTTTGTTCGCGCACCAGGCACGTGCAAGGGGGTGCACATTTGTGCAACTTGCGCTCGCCGAGCCCTGCGCGCGCTGCCTGTTCCCTTCACCCCCCCGCACCTTCCCCTCCCTTCCCCTACCTAACCCACCTCCCGGCCCTATCTAAACCCCCCTACCTTTATCGCACAAGTTACGCCTGCTCGAAGCAGGTGTAACTCGCGCGCGTCAATGGCCCGTTGCCGCGCCATCACCCGACCCGGGGGCTGGTCCGGAGGCCTCGGTCACGCTCCCCGGAACGCCCCCCGGAACGCCCCGAACGTCGTGCCGCCCTCGACACCCCCCCCGACATGTCCCTCTAGCAAAGCCCCGGGACTTACGCTCGTCCAGGGGCTTGCGCGCGCCGCCAAGCCTATGCAAAATAGGCTCAGCGCACGCAGGGGTTTTTTTTAAGGGTTACATGCTTAACTTAAGCGCGTAACCCTTTTAAAATCCGGCCCATAGTGTGGTTGTAGATACTTTTCGGCTTTGCCAAAAAATAACAGCTGGTATGCCAAGAATATAGTTGAGGTTAAGAAATTCAGGTCTATCATGTCTTAAGATAATTCTTAATAAAATCTAGATTAGTAGTCATTATTTTAGGGAAAGTCTTTTCAAAGACACATAAAGGTGAATTTTTAAAGCCCTGCACGTGCCAAAACCAGGAGATACGTGCACATGCTGGGCCGGCATGCGCTGAGCAGATTTTAAAAGGTGCTCTCATACTTGTGATATTGCCTCTAGGCGCACAAATACATTTTCCCAAAAAAGGGGTGGGGAATGGGCGGGGAATGGGCGGGGAATGGGCATTCTTGGACTTCATAATGAAACTAGTGTGTACAACTTATGCACACAAGCGCATACCGGGATCCCCTACTGAATAACTTTGCTTCTGCTATGGCTGGTGTGTAACTCAGAAAACAAAAAAAAGTTAAGAGGTGAGTGGGGTTTTAAAGGTCTGGGTTAATGTGGTAAAAGGGAAGCTATTAAACTAGGGGGGGTTTGAAAGACCTATTCCTTGCCTGGGCGAACTGGGAACCAACTGTGAAAAGTGGTAATTGAGTAGAAGCGTGTACCTTTTAAAATCCCCCCACTTACATAGTAGAAGCAGCATTTGCGCACATATGCATGCAGCCACTTAAAATTGTGAGCACACGTTTGCACATTCATTCTATTTTATATCATGCGCACATATACGCACAGATGTTATAAAATGGCCGCGTCCCTTGGTGCAAGCTGGCAAACATGCACACATGTGCACCAATGCAGCTATTTAAAAGTTACTTTCATAGGCAATATAGTCAGGATTGTTCAGATCCTGTGAATTAAACTCCAGCCACAATTTTCAACATGAATAGCGAACTTGAAAAACGATAAACACTTCATTTTGCAAACATTAAAGCATTAAGTGCAGCAACCACCTGGCAGAGAGAGCTAGAAGGCAGTTGAGCTGATTATTTAAATCTGTGCTATCAACTTCCATCTTCCTGTATAAATAAAAGGCTTGCAAGACAACAAAGTAAACAAACAAAATTGACTTATGGGTTTTGCTTTTGCAGTGGAGCATGACCAAAAACATTTCTGTGTTGTATGTGGAAGGGGCAGGAGCTTTCCTCTCCCCAATACCCCCACCCTACAAATATGAAATTATTAAATGTGGTAGCTTACTGACTTAAGGCTCTGAACTTGGTAATGACCAATAAAGCAGTCAAAAATGTATTTGTTAGCTATGACCCATTAGTCGTTCTGCCGTTTGCATAGTTATTTCCCTAATGCACACTTCCAGAGAACTTCCAGAGAAGAGGCAATAGTCATTAACTATATTATCTGAATCAACATTTGCAACCTGCTGGCAGCCCAAAACCTCAGACTCCAACTGTGATGACAAAAAACTCATATAAAAGCCGTAAGCTCATTTTCATTAAAGTGAAATTGAGATTTTGTAATCTATTTTACTTCAGACGACAGCTTCAGTCTTCTAAAGACTATGCCTTTTTTAATCAATTTATCTCATCTTACAGCTCAATGCCATTTGCTTCAATAACTAACACATTTGTGGCATAATTTTAAAGAACAAGATATTATGAAATTGATGTTAGCGTGAAATTCCCACTCTACCAAGAAGAAAGTCTTACTGTATATGGCATATTTGACTACGAATGAAAAGTATAGTATTTACATTTAATTGATGCAAAAATGTTTTGCTTCTACTATTTTGCTGTGGAGTATTTTGTGTAGACAGTTTTCCCCTCCTTTGGCTTTTATGGATTAACAACCAAGGACCTATCAGGGCACAGATTCCAGACACTGCTCCCCTACTTGCCGTACAGTCCTGGGCCTTGCTATCTTGAGCCATGTCTTCCTCAGCAGCACAGTGCTGCCTTGGCTCAGATCACCACTAAGTCTCACCTTCACATCCCAGCTTGTTACCACCATGGGCCCTTCTTTCCCACAGCATTGCACTGCTGTTGCTGCTTCTGGTTCAAGGCCTGAGCCTACTTTTCATTCCTGGAATACCACATATCAGTCCAGTCAAGTGAGTTTTGCATCCCTACCAGCAGATGGAGGCAGAGAAAAACATTTCAGTGCCTCAATATTGACCTGTATCCAAGTCAAGATGTTCCCCGTCATAAATAACCTCACACTCTTTACAAGGCGAGCAGTAGAACTAAGGGTTGGAGCACCCTAACTGGAGTCCTCATCCCCCAACAAAGAACTTGAAAACTGTTCTGCGCTTTGTACAAGCAGCACTATTACATGTCTTTCGCAATAAAAGGGAATGGACCTCTGGAATGACCTGTGGTATTCTAGGAACGAAAATTAGCAGGTAAGAACCAATTTTCCTTTCTTGTTCATACCCCAGATCAGTCCAGACAAGTGGGATGTACCCAAGCTCCTCTACACTGGAGACCAGCTCGCAATATAGCTTCACCAAAGGTCACCTCCTCAGGCACCCTGACATCCAAATGGTAATGTCTGGCAAGCTTCTGAAGTGAGGATCATGTCATCACATGACAAATCTCTTGAGAAGATATCAACTGAAAACTCCGCCGCTTGTGCCCAGCTGACCTTTACAGATGTACGGTGCACAGATAGCCAACATGTAACTGACGCCTTAGAAACCTTTGCACCCTTCTGTGCTCCACTAATCAAGACAAAGAGATGCTCTGATCACTGAAAACTATTCATGACCTTAATATAGCTCAATAGAGTTCGTCGAACATCCAGTAAATGAAGCCCCCATAAATATTGGGTCTCGGCTATCAGGAGCCGAAAAGCAGGAAGCTCCACCACCTGATGGATGTGAAAGGTGGGAACAAGTTTAGTCAAAAAGGGAGGGACGGAGCACAACGAGATGCCAAGGGCTGTGATCCAAAGAAAAGGACCTGTACATCACAACAGCTGTAACTCTGAAATCCTCCTGGCCACACAAATCACCTCCAGGAAAAACCATTTGCTAGATAAGACCCTTCAGTGACACCTGATACAACAGCTCAAAGAGAGGGCCACATAAGACTCATAGAACCAAATTAAGGTTTCAAGCTGGATACAACTTTGCTGTGTTTTTGTAAGAATGTGAACCCTGGGCTGAGATGAGAGGTGTCTCCACCCAGAGGATCCCTGTGAGCCTCACCATCAGCAGGCGCAGTCTCAGTGGCGTGGGACACAGCTAGAAGTAGAGACTTTATTATGAAGGAAGGAAAAAGTAATGTCCACAGAATTGAAGATGTAGTAGTACAGTCCTGAGCAATGGGGAAGACCCAGAGTGAGGCCACAGATGAGAAGATCCGGTAGTGAGCCGCGGAGCGGGGTACGCTGGGGATCCCCTCTGACGAGTGTAGGCACCTCAGAAATACAGATCCGGTAGTGGCCCGCGGAGCGGGATATGCCAAGGATATCTGTACAGTAGATGTTGAAGAACTGATGCCGGAACCAGGAAGTGGCTCCCGAAGTTGGTGGTTTGATATTCTGCAGTGCAGGAAAGCTGAATGGCTTCTACTGAAGTAAGGCGCTAGTGACCCGAGGCTCAGGGTACAAAGCATGAAATCCTCAATACAGTTCGTATAGTAGAAGTCAGTAGAGGTATCACAATAGATGGTTCCTTGAGAGAGAGACCTGAGAAGCAGGTAGGCCCTCCGAGGAGTGGATAGCCGGGAACGCAGGGGAGCCCCCGAGGAGCAAGTACTCAGATCGTTATATGCCAAGACCAAAGTCAGGAATAGATCTTGAATGTGTTCTTGAATGAGGTGGATTCAGCAAGACGGAACGCCTTGCTAACTCGAAGAAAGCAAGGACTGGACAGATTAAATACACTAGCGGGTTGACATCATCGGGAGGGGACACCCCTGAGGTTCCCACCATGACGTGTTTAAAAGAGGCCATTGCGCGCGCGTGCGTGCCTAGGTAATTCCGGTTCCAAGATGGTGGTCGGCAGCACCCACGCTGTCCCGGGAACACTGGAGAGGTTGGCGGGGCTTAGCAGAGACCGCCATTCTTCCCAAACTTGATGGAGGGTAGAAAAAAGAGGTGAACATGAGAGGTTGCAGCCATCTGCTACCAACAGGCTTAACAAACTTATGGACTGAGGGACATAAATCTTAGCCCCCTTCAAAAACCGAATGATGTCCGGATGCAAAGCCAAAAGTCTCTCCTGAAACTTACCTCGGAAACATGCCAGAGCTAACATTTGCACTCACAGCGAATTGCAATCCATCCTGCAAAAGGTGAAGATGTGAAAAAACTCCACCCATAGAGGATCAACACCCTGATCCAGACACCATGCTTCAAGCACCTTTCACATCCAGACATAAACCAGAGAAGTGGAAGGTTTCCTAGCCTGAAGCTGTTACACGTGCCATCCACGGAAGACCCGCGTCATGGCCCTCTCACCTTTCCACAAGAACTCCATCCTCTGGTTCCTCCTTGCTGGCAGCGGTGGGCCGCCAGCTCCATCCTAGAGCCTCCTCCATGCCTCCAGCCCTGCTGCAGCCCCCAGCGTTCCTGGACGTTGTTGCTGTCACAGAGACGTGGTTCACGGAATCTTATGATTGGGATACGGCAATACTGGGCTATAATCTGCTGGATATAGACTGGAGAATCCTTTCTGCAGAATCTAACAACAGTAGAGAGATAGTGGATGCCCTGCAAGGGGCTCTGTTCAAACAAATGGTAATGAAACCCACGAGGGAAGCAGCTATACTCGATTTAGTGCTCACTAATGGAGATAATGTCTCTTATGTCCAGGTGGGTGCCCACCTCAGCACCAGTGATCATCAAACGGTATGGTTTCATATCACAAATAGGATACGGAGAAGAAGCACGAAGACCCGAGTTTTGCAGTTCAAAAACACAGACTTTGATGAAATGGGGAAGTACCTGGAGGAAGAACTAGAAGGCTGGGAGAACAAGAGAGATGTGGAACAACAATGGACCAAACTAAAAGGAGCAATTACCAAGGCAACTAATCTATATGTTAGAAAAGTAAAGAAAAGCAAAAGAAAAATTAAACCTACCTGGTTCTCAAAGGAGGTGGCTGACAAAATAAAAGCTAAAAGAATAGTGTTCAAGAAATATAAAGGATCCCAAAGGGAGGAGCACAAGGAAGAATATCTGGTGGAACTGAGGGAGACAAAGAAAGTAATCAAGACAGCAAAAAGTCAAGCGGAAAAAAGGATTGCCAAAGAGGGAAAGCGAGTTGACAAAACATTTTTCAGATACATCAGAGAAAGGAGAAAAGTTCAAAGTGGTATACTGAAATTGAAAGGTGAAAAGGATCAATGTGTGGAGAGAGATGAAGAAATGGCAGAAATATTAAACAAATACTTCAGTTCGGTGTTCACTACAGAGGACCCTGGAGAAGGACCGTCACTAGTTAACAAGAAACTGGAGGGAAGTGGAGTAGATGTAACTCCGTTTACAAAAGAGGATGTATGGGAAGAGCTAGGAAAACTAAAAGTGGACAAAGCCATGGAGCCTGATGAGGATACTGAGGGAGCTCAGAGATGTGCTGGCGGGTCCGCTGCGTGACCTGTTCAATAGATCCCTAGAAACGGGAGTTGTGCTGAGTGACTGGAGAAGAGCAGTGGTGGTCCCGCTTCACAAGAGTGGGAGCAGAGAGGAGGCTGGAAACTACAGGTCAGTCAGCCTCACCTCGGTGGTAGGAAAAGTAATGGAGTCGCTGCTGAAAGAAAGAATAGTGAACTATCTTCAGTCAGAAGAACTGATGGACCAGAGACAGCATGGATTCACCAGGGGAAGGTCCTGTCAGACAAATCTGATTGACTTTTTTGATTGGGTGACTAGGGAATTAGATCGAGGAAGAGCACTCGATGTCATCTACTTCGATTTCAGCAAAGCTTTTGATACGGTCCCGCACAGGAGGCTTGTGAATAAAATGAGAAGCTTAGGAGTGAGTGCCAAAGTGGTGGCCTGGATTGCAAACTGGTTGACGGACAGAAGACAATGTGTGATGGTAAATGGAACTTACTCTGAGGAGAGAGCGGTGTTAACGGAGTGCCACAAGGATCGGTGTTGGGACCAGTCCTGTTCAATATCTTTGTGAGTGACATTGCAGACGGGATAGAAGGTAAGGTTTGTCTTTCTGCGGATGATACTAAGATCTGCAACAGAGTGGACATGCCGGAAGGAGTGGAGAGAATGAGACGGGATTTAAGGAAGCTGGAAGAGTGGTTGAAGATATGGCAGCTGAGATTCAATGCCAAGAAGTGCAGAGTCATGCATATGGGATGTGGAAATCCGAAAGAACTGTATCTGATGGGGGGTGAAGGGCTGATGTGCACGGAGCAGGAGAGAGACCTTGGGGTGATAGTGTCTAACGAACTAAAGTCAGCGAAACAATGTGACAAAGCGATAGCTAAAGCCAGAAGAGTGCTGGGCTGCATAGAGAGAGGAATATAGTAAGAGAAAGGAAGTGATGATCCCCTTGTAAAGGGCCTTGGTGAGGCCTCACTTGGAGTACTGTGTTCAGTTCAGTTCTGGAGACCATATCTCCAAAGGGACAGAGACAGGATAGAGGCAGTCCAGAGAAGGGCGACCCAAAAGTTGGATGGTCTTCATAAAATGACTTATGAGGAGAGATTCAAGAATCTAAATATGTACACACTGGAGGAGAGGAGGAGCAGGGGCAATATGATACAGACTTTCAGATACTTGAAAGGTTTTAATGATCCATGGTCAACAACAAACCTTTTACGTTGGAAAAAAATCAGTAGAACTAGGGGGTCACGATTTGAAGCTCCAGGGAGGAAGACTCAGAACCAATGTCAGGAAGTATTTCTTCACAGAGAGGGTGGTGGATACCTGGAATGCCCTTCCAGAGGAAGTGGTGAAGACTAAACCTGTGAAGGATTTCAAAGGGGCATGGGATAAACACTGTGGATCCATAAAGGCTACAGGATGGGAATGAAGAGAAGAGCCATGGGGGTGGATTACTGGAGTGGAGGCTACTACCTGGTGATTACTACCCTTACTCAATAAGCCTTTTCACAGTTAATGCAACTCCAACATTGCTCTCTGCTTCAACAGAAAGGGGAAATGTGGAAAAGAAGATTTGCATTCAGATAACAACCAACAAAGACTGAACTTCACAATATGGGTAAACAAATAAGCATGGGGGTAGCTTGAACTTCTGCAGATCCAGGATGGGCTGAAAAATACTTGTCTTTTTCTTTTTCAGAATCATGAAGTACACTGTATACCTTCTCTGGTCCGATTCCCATGATGGCAGTGATCCTATTGCTTCCAGACACCACAGGCGCTACAACGCATCACATAGCGCTTCTCATTTATTTATTTATTTATTTATTTATTTATTTATTTATTTTTTTTCTTTTCTACACCGATGTTCCTGTACAATATACATATCACAACGGTTTACAATGTAACAACAACGTTCGCTCTGGGCGATACAAAGAACAGAGGTGAAATATTAACAGTGAAACGGATCACATAAACCTTATAAGATAATTCAATACAAATCATCTCAGAATGGATGAGTTGAGAACTGGATAAAACAACGGAGATAATAAAATGGACTATGGTGACCGCATGGAAAGTTTACTTGAGAGAGAGGAGTTGCAAGTGAGGAAGATTACGTGTCCGGGAAGGCTTGGCTGAATAGCCATGTTTTAAGTTTCTTTTTGAAAGCAGATGGGCAAGCTTCTTGTCTGAGGTCCGGGGGCAACACATTCCAATGATGGGGTCCTGCTGTCGATATGGCGTGTTTTCTGAGGAAAGTTTTCGCTTGAGGGGCATACAAGGTGTCCCTGTAGACACTCCTGATTGGTCTGGAGGAAGTATGAGGTCTTAGTTGGGTAGATATGTGGAGAGATGTGAGATTATTTTTAGCTTTATGAATGATCGTGAGGACTTTGAAGAGTATCCTGTATTTGATAGGTAGCCAGTGGAGGCTCTGAAGGGTGGGGGTGATATGTTCCCTTTTTTTGGTATTGGTAAGGATCCTAGCCGCAGAGTTCTGAACCATTTGAAGGAGCTTTATGGAGTTGGCCGGGAGACCGAGAAGAAGGGAGTTGCAATAGTCCAATTTCGACATGATGATGGATTGCAGCACTAATCTGAAGTCCTGGAAGTGAAGTAGTGGTTTTAGGTTTCTTAGGACTTGCAGTTTGAAGAAGCAGTCATTTGAAGAAGCAGTCATTTGATGCGGGATGTACAATGAGACACTACTTAGGCATCTCAGATCGGCCATGAAAATCTTAACACCTCGCAAACTCATTGTTCTGATGGATTCTTGGGCCACGTCCCATAAAAGAGAGTCAACCTTGGCCTAACAGCCTCCACAGAGGAGTGGATACATTTGGCTTCATTGTGAAGCTTCATGTCCTCCGGCAACTTGACCAGAACTATCACGGGAGGCCCTACAAGCACCTCGAAAGGATTGCTGTCATCCTCTGGCTTGTCTCTGCACCGAGGTGGGAACATACCTAAATCTGCCTCTCGAAAACGGGAAATCCTTCTTGCCGACCTTCGTATCCTACGGCAGCTTATTTTCCATTAATTTCCCTGAATGCTTCATCAATTGTTCTAACTCTTCCCTGAACAACAGCTTCCCATTAAAAAGAAGATTATACAACTGCGACCTGGACCACACATCGGTTGACCAATTACGCAACCACAGAACCTTCAAGCTATGCTTCTGGCGGAAATCCAAAACAAATCATGCAGTACATCCATTACACAGGCCACTCTGTATCCAAACAGGCTGCCTGCTTGAACCTGGCTGAAGACCCAGACTCTCTCTACTGTGCCTTCTGTATCCAGCACAAGCAGGGTCGCTGTCTGAGGTGACTACAGATAGCAGCTTGAAGACTGAAAACTGAGACCTCAACATCTTCCTCAACTGAATCTCCAACTTGTGCAGTCAACTCTGCTAACGGAATGGTCGCCATGTTGGCCACAGCAGAAACCGAAGCATCCACCTTCAGAAGCATCAGGAGCTCCAAAGTTTCCTCAGAAAAGGGATAACGCTTTGCCATTACCCTACTGACCTTAAGACCAACCTCTGGAGCAACCCGCTCCTGGCTCACCAGCTTCTTCACCTTTTTTGGAAAAGCAAAAGTCTTTGGAGGACCATGCAGCCCATCCAGAACCAGGTCCACCCCCAAAACCTGAGGGATGAGGGGGCACAACTCCTCCTTCAGGAACAGACGGACCACTCTAGGATCATCTCCTTCCATCACCAGAACTTCCTCCAGGTTCGATAGAGCCTGATCCGCATCCCGAACCTCATCAACCAGGTAGTCCCTGGGATCCTCCCCAGGATCATCACCAGCACCCCTTCAGGATCCTCTGAAGCATCTGAATCAGAGATGGATCTCTCATCATCTGCCAAGGAATGTCCAAGGTCCAAGCGACAGAGCAGCTCCCCCAGACTTTCTTGCGGGCTCCTGCCTGTTTAATTTAGTCGTCCATGTGGTCTGCTTAAGCACAGATGCTTCACCCCTGACCTCTGCCTGACTAAATAAACCTTATGCAGGAGCAGTACAGAATCAGTAAAAAAAACTCCTCTGGATCACTGGCATTCTCATTGATCTCCTCATCTGGCTCTTTCCCGCTCTCCCGGTCCTCAGGAGCTTCTTGCACCATCGGTGACAGCAGGGGCGGGGAGTCCTTGTCTTCCCCTGACTCCATCTGCCTCCTACCACAAGGAGGCAAGATGGTCACCACCTTCTCCTTGTCTTTGGCAGCCTCCCTTGCCGGCACCCGAAAAACAGGTAATATGCTTGCCCGCTGTCCCTGAGGAGCTGTCTCCTGCTGTCGATATGGCGCGTTTTCTGAGGAAAGTTTTCGCTTGAGGGGCATACAAGGTGTCCCTGTAGACACTCCTGATTGGTCTGGAGGAAGTATGAGTTCTTAGTTGGGTAGATATGTGGAGAGATGTGAGATTATTTTTAGCTTTATGAATGATCGTGAGGACTTTGAAGAGTATCCTGTATTTGATAGGTAGCCAGTGGAGGCTCTGAAGGGTGGGGGTGATATGTTCCCTTTTTTTGGTATTGGTAAGGATCCTAGCCGCAGAGTTCTGAACCATTTGAAGGAGCTTTATGGAGTTGGCCGGGAGACCGAGAAGAAGGGAGTTGCAATAGTCCAATTTCGACATGGTGATGGATTGCAGCACTAATCTGAAGTCCTGGAAGTGAAGTAGTGGTTTTAGGTTTCTTAGGACTTGCAGTTTGAAGAAGCAGTCATTTGAAGAAGCAGTCATTTGATGCGGGATGTACAATGAGACAATACTTAGGCATCTCAGATCGGCCATGAAAATCTTATCACCTCGCAAACTCATTGTTCTGATGGATTCTTGGGCCACGTCTCATAAAAGAGAGTCAACCTTGGCCTAACAGCCTCCACAGAGGAGTGGATACATTTGGCTTCATTGTGAAGCTTCATGTCCTCCGGCAACTTGACCAGAACTATCACGGGAGGCCCTACAAGCACCTTGAAAGGATTGCTGTCATCCTGAGGCTTGTCTCTGCGCCGAGGTGGGAACATCCCTAAATCTGCCTCCCTTGCCGGCACCCGAAAAACAGGTGATATGCTTGCCCACTGTCCCTGAGGAGCTGTCTTCGCCCACGGAGGCAGAATTGGGACAGAGCATGCCTGCCTTCAGGCGCGAACACTTCTCCCCATAGGCCCTGCAAAATTTGGCACGCTCCGCAACCGGCACCATGCAATGCCACGCCAACAGCACCCTGCTTCTCTGAGCTCTCCTGAACCCCAGGTGAGCAAACACTGCCTCCCGACACGTGCTGCACCAATTGCACAAAATGTTGTTGAGTCCTCCTGTACTAATACAGCCTCCTGACATACATTGTACCACCTGCACCAAGCTTCGCTGAGCCCTTCCGGACCTCAGGTTTGCAGCTGCAACCTTTCTCCTCACCCTGTTCCAGCAGAACCAACACCTTACATGTTCTAGCAGATCCTGTCACCTTTTTTTTCAAACATTCACAGAAAAAGCAAGGCAGTACGCTTAGAATGAACAAGATAATAACGGGAATACTTCCCTGATTTTTGCAGCCAGCAACAGGTGAAGGGGATCCAGAGGAATAGAGGGAACCAGGACTCCTGGCTTTCAAGTCCTCTGATGGCTTCAGGCTGAGATAATCAGGGATCTCCAAACCCCCCACTCGCCCAGCTCAGCCTAAGTGATGGCCCACAAAGGAACCTAGCACCTTAAGGAGCCAAATCTCCTTATCTTATTTTAGTTTAATTTATTTATTTTTATTTAATAGGTTTTCTAGACCGTCATTTAGTAAAATCTTTCACAATGGTTTACATAATTAAGAAAATAAATACAACACTTCAATATAAAATAACTTATAAATACATAAGAACAGAAAGGTAAAACTAGTTTTAAGAGAATCTTACTGATATGATTCGCTATCAAGGTTAAAATTAAGCAGGTACATAAAATAAAAAGAAAAAATATAAAAGAAAAAGATAAGGAATATGACTCAGCCAGTACTGCTATAAGTTCTCTTAAATAACCAGGTTTTCAAAATTCTTTTAAAAACTTTAATATCTGATTGCATTCTTAATTCAGGTGACAATTCATTTCAATGTTTTGGGCCTGCTAATAAGATTGCTGTCTCTCACTCTAGAGTTAATCTCGCCAAAGTAATAGATGGCACCGTCAGAAAGCCTTTATTTGCCGATCTGAGGTTTCTCTGAGGAGTATGTAATCCTATAGCAGCTTTCAGCCAGTCATTCTGATCCCCCAAAATTACTTTATGTAGGATACATAAAACTTTAAAAAGAATACGTGAATCAATTGGAAGTCAATGGAGGGCCATTAAGCTCGGTATTATGTGTTCATTTTTTCTTATCTCCATTAGTATTCTCGCAGCAGCGTTTTGTAGGAGTTGTAATGGCCGAGTTGTTGATGCAGGTAGGCCCAAGAATAAGGCGTTGCAGTAGTCAGTGCTAGAGAAGATTAATGACTGCAATATCGTTCTAAAATCATTTTGTTTTAAAAGTGGTTTTAGGCACCTTAAAGTAATTAATTTTAAATATCCTTCTCTAACTCTCTTTGAGATGTGTTTTTTGACACTTAGTTCTGGTTCAATTATTATTCCGAGATCATGTACTTTGTCAGAAAGTATAACTTTGGAGTTGTCATTTAATACTAATGGTGGAAGAGTGTCTGATGAGGTTTTCTTTCTTCTTTCTTTCTTTCTTCTTTTTCTTTTTTTTAAACTCCAGTCTGCAGGTTTTACACCTCTACCATCTGCTGGAGACAGAGAAATACTGAGGGACTACAGGGGGCACTCTTGGTTTTGTAGCAGTGTCTGAAAAGTTTTTCTCTGCCTCCATCTGCTGGTAGGGATGCAAACCCCACTTGTCTGGACTGATCTGGGGTATGAACAGGAAATAAACATTGACTCCCTTGAGTTATGGACTGCCTCCTCTTTCTTTAAGCCCCACAAAAAACAGGATGAAGGTGATTGAAGCCCCAGAACCAGACCCCTTAAACGGACAGATTTAAGGGCACTTGCCACCACTGTAAGGGCCTGATTTTCAAAAGCATTTATACCCTTAAAACTGGGTTTTACATATGTAAATGTACTTTACCCATGTTAGGGGGCTTTTGAAAATTGCTGCAATCTATGACTTTGAACTATTAATAGGTTTTCCCTGCATTAAGTGCACTTAATGCGGATAAATGGTTTTTGAAAATTGCTAAAATATTATGTTATATTTACATGTGTTAACTCCTTTGAAACTCACCTGTATTTAAATAAAATTTCTGTTAACCCCTGGTTACAAAAATGACCAATGATTGCAACTCCAACCAGAGTAACCATTATCAACAGCAGGCAGGAGAGAGGGCCAGTCAGTCAGCTAGCCAATCAGCTAAGCCAGTTAGCACAGCCAACCAGCTAGCCTCCTGAAAAGAGAAAGTCAAAGAGATATGGCTGCCTGTCCAACTATACTACCTGGGGAAAGGGAGAAAGACAAACTGAAAGAGAAGTAGAAGCAGAATATTTATGGGTAGAAATACCATTTAGGTTGGGGAAGAATAGCAATAAGGGTATCTACCATCCACCTGGCCAAAATGATTAGACAGACAAAAAAATGCTAAGAGAAATTAGGGAAGCTAACAGATTTGGCAGCAAAATAATAATGGGAGTTTTCAATTACCTCAATATTCACTGGGTAAATGAAACTTCAGAACTTGCTAAAGAAGTAAATGTTTTGGATGGATTAAATGTCTGCTTCATGGAGCGATTTGTTCAAGAACAGATAACATGTATTTAACACCTATGTGCAAAGTATTAGCTGGACTGTGTGACAAATATAAATTATACGCGGATGATATCCAGTTCTTTGTATGTTTGCGCCCCTCATGATCAGGCACAGTCAATCTAGTTAACTTGTGTGTATCAAGAGCTAGCTATTCTGTAATAAGTTATCGTTAAATGTATCAAAAAATCAATGTTTGTTGATTCAGCGCACTCTGGCTAAGACGTTTCACAACTCCATCGTGATTGACAACACTGCCTTTTCCTTGAAGTCCAGCATCTGCAACTTGGGCGTACTAATTGACCCTTCTTTATCTTTTTGCCCATTTTTAAAAAACAGAATCAGAGCAGGATATTTTAAACTTCGAGTGTTCTGGGCCTTAAACATCTGTTAGACAAAGTGGATTTTCGAACAGTGGTACAAGCTTCCATTCTATCTTTAGTGATTACTGCAATTCTAAACTCCTTGGTCTTCCGGCAGTAACGTTTAAAAACCTCTCCAACTTTTGTTGAATTCCGCAGCACGACATCACTGGCATCAACAAAAGGGAACACAAAACTTCAGTCTTATTCAAGCTACACTGGCTTCCAATTGCAGAAAGAATAAAAAATGATTGGCACCATCTCTTTCAATCTTATCTCTTCTGATACCTCAGCCTGGAGTAACGCTCTACTATGGCTCTATTGTCCAACCCAACAGCTTCGATTGGCACAACGAGGTCTAGATGTGCCCTCACCATTACATGCCAGACTTAGTGTCACTAGGGATTGTGCCTCTTCAGTGGCCTCCCCTGGGATCTGGAACTCTTTTCTTGAAGCACTATATATGGCAGACAGTGTGAAGTCCTTTAAGACTCTACTAAAAAAATGACTTTTCAGACAAGCGTTCTACTAAGTCTGCAGAAGGCCCTTATGTATTTTAACTGTTTGTGGTCATGAAATTTGATTTTAGTGGGTATTGTACGGAAATGCTGTGATTGTGCTTATGTACATCGCCCAGGATATGGGCGATTAATAAATTCAAATAAAGATAAAGAAAGATAAAGATAAGAGGAAACTATTTTGGATCTAATTCTTAGTGGATCGCAGTGCTGCAAGAGGTAACAGTGGTAGGGCTACTTGGCAATAGTGTTCATAACATAATCAAATTTGACTTAATGACTGGAAAGGGGGCAATAAATAAATCTACAGCTCTAGCACAAATCTTCAAAAGAGAGACTGATAAAATGAGGAAAATAGTTACAAAAAAACTGAAAGGTGCAGTTACAAAGGTTAAGAGCATATAGCAGGCGAGGATATAGTTTAAAAATACCATTGTAGTCCAGATGTATTCCATGCATTAAGAAAGGTGGAAGGAAGGCCAAACATCCACAAGCATGATTAAAAGGCGAGGTAAGAGAGGCTGTTTTAGCCAAAAGAACTTCCTTCAAAAATTGGAAGAAGGATCCATGTGAAGAAAATAGGAAAAAGCCTAAGCATTGGCAAGTTAAATGTAAAACATTGATAAGAAAGTCTAAGAGAAAATTTGAAAAGAAGCCAGCTGTAGAGGCTGTCAAGAAGGGCCTCGAGGGCCTTGCATTCTGTCAAGAAGCAGTCGGAACGGCCTCTAAGGCCTTGCATTCGGTTACACTACTGGTGGTTTAGTGTGCCCTTGGACCTCAGCCCGGGCCCAGACCTTCAGGGCCGAGCCGAGGGTTGATGGTGGCTCCGCATGGCTAACGGGCTGACCCTCTGCCAGGCCTGCAAGCTTCCAAGGCCAACATCCAAGGATGTTGGAAGGTGAATGGTCCTCCGACCATTCCGAGCCCTTTCGGACCTGCTGCAAACAGCATGGAGCAGCAGGCCTGGCCTGAGGTTGAGGGCAGATGGAGGCCTTGACACGAAGACAGGACTATGGTCGATGCGGCGGCATCGCAGACAAGACACATGGTTGATGCGACAGCATCCTGACGAAGACACTTGACAACAGCTGGGTTGATGCATCAGCATCTGGGCAAGGAACATGACAACAACTGGGTTGATGCAACGGCATCACGGGCATCACGAGGAACTTGACATCCAAACAGGCAAAACACAAGGCATGGACATTGGCACTGTCTCTCAGAGCGCCCTACTCAGGCCACCCGCGGGACTGAGTCGCGGACCACCCTGTCCCACTGCGCGCCCTACACAGCCCTTGCAGGCTGGTCACGGACCACGAGGAGAACGGGACAGCGCAGGAAAGGTCCAGGCAAAGAGGGACTCCAATGACGAAGCCGGTGTCACCTGAAGCTCCTTCTAAAGCTGGCGGGAGCGGAGGCTCCGGAGCACAGGGACCAATCCCACCTGCAGACCGCACCAATCTAGGGCAAAAACCATCCGGGAACCACGGCTCTGCAGGAACGGAAGGCTCAGGAGCACCAAACGAAGACATGGGGAAGGACATCCTGGAAGGCGGGCACATCAGGAGGTAGACGATCATGACGAGACATCAAACATGGACCGGGACCTCAGGTGGAACACCAAGACAAGAAGACGTGGTAGAAGGCAGACGAGACGAGGAGCTCCATGAAGAACAGAAGACCTTACAAGGCTCTGGCAGGCAGGAGCCTCCAGAGAGAAGTCACGATGATGCAAGGCAAGTGACAGACTGACGAAGCAGCCCTTTATAGGGCTAAGGCAGGAAGTCCCATCAAAGGTGGGGCCAGCACACTTCCTGTGCCTGGCCCTTTAAATTCAGTGAAGAGGCATGGCTGCACGCCTAGAGGATGCAAGAGAGCTGTGCAGGACCGCGGACAGCGGCCTGCACCGACGTCAACGCGCAGAAGAGGCAGGACTGGCCTGAGATGCAGGCCTGATGTAGGTAGCGGCTCCAGACACTGCGGGAGACCCGGGGGCGGCTCCAGCCGCCACTAGAGCCCGGGGATGTGGCCTTAGCGCCGCAAAGAAGCTGGCAACGTTGGGGGCGGTCCCAGCCCCGCAGGAAGGCCGCGTCTCCGACCACGGAGCAGAAGAAGATCCAGGGCGGCCTCCGAGCCGCGTGGCAGGACAAACCGCAGCTCCAGCCGCACCGAAGGCCCGACGGCAGCGTCCTGCCGCGTCGGGGGAAGAAACAGTGTGGGAAGGTAAGTCTGCTCGCGGGGAAACCCGCGGGCACCAGCGTTCACAACAGAGGCAAAAACTCATAATAAAAACATTTTAAAATATATCTGAAACAGGAAGCCTGCAAGGGAATCAGTTGAACCGTTAGATGATTGAGGGGTTAAAGAGACATTTAGAGAAGATAAGGCCATTGAGGAAAGACTACATTAATTCTTTGCCTCAGTGTTTACTAATGAAGATGTTGGGGAGATACCCATTCCAGTAACTTTTTTTAAGAGTGATGAGTCATATGAACTAAACCAAATCATGGTGAACCTGGAAGATGTAGTAGGCAGATTGACAAACTGAAAAGTAGCAAATTGCCTGGACTACAAGGTATACACTGCAGGGTTCTGAAAGAACTCAAAAATGAAATTTCAGATCTATTATTAGTAATTTGTAACCTATCTTAAAAATTGTCCATTGCACCTACATAGTAACATAGTAATTAATATGTTTGGCAGTCTGCGTGACAAGGCCACGGACCACTGCTCTCGCCTGCCTCACCGATGCCGGCCTGGCTTCTCCTTGGCTCAACATGGCTATCTGCCATGCCACCCCACTCTCCTTGACCCGGGGTCCCTGCTCCTCTGCACAGTTGGCCAACATGGCCCGCAGCAGGACACCAGGCTTGGCCTGCCTTCTGCTAATTCCTCCTCACCAGCCCTCCTAGGCATGCATATAGCCGGTTCCCAACATTTAAAGGGCCAGTGGCAGGAACGGCCTGATGGCGCCCTCTGATGACATCACAGCTTGGCCCTATATGAAGCTGCACTAGACATTCCTCCAGTGCCTTGGCAATAGGTAGTCTCACTTGAGTGCATTGCCACCACATTCCAGTTACGGATTCCTGTTCCTGGTTTCTGTTCCTGTCCTGCTGTCTGTTCTCTGCGTTCCTGTGTCTTGTTCCTGTTCCTGTTGGCAGTCCGGTCTGTCTTGAATACTTCTCCCAGTGGTCAATCTTCCCTTGTCTGTCTTCAGTGAGTCCCCAGCTCTCGTGGCTCTCCGTCTTCCTTCCTCATTCTCCTCCTCTTGGATTGGTCTTCTGGCTTTGACCTCAGCTCGAATCTGACTCTGTCTTGGATTGGATTTCTGACTTGACCTTTGGACTGGACCTTGATGCTCACTAATTTCTGACCACTGCCTTCTCACCGTTTCTGCTTGTACTCTGCCTGTCACGAGCACTGCCTGGACCTCGACACTCTTCAAACTCTGCCTGCCCCGAGTACAGCCTGAACTTGACCTAGTCCATCCACTACCTGCCCAGATCACTGCCTGCTCAACTTCACCTCTTCCTCCGTGCTGGCCTGCAACTCAATCCCGACAGATCTTCATCTCCACAGAGGCCTACACCTAAGACCAGTCAGCCCCAGCACCAAAGGGCTCAAATAAGGGGAACGAGGGCAGGAATTGGTGAAGCTCCAGTTGGACCTCTGCTCCGGATAGCTCTGCCCGCCTACAGTGGGGACCTGTGGGCTCCTCCCTCAGGTAGCGACAACTCCTCCTCAGCCTAACGGTCCAAGTCCTCAACACAAAAGATGCAGAAAAGGACCAAATGATCCATCCAGTCTGCCCAGCAAGATTCTTAAAGTAGTAACTGCCGGAGTTCACGTGATGCAGTGAGAGGGGGAGGATGTAATCTCTCTCTCTCTGTGCCTGGCCTTCTACATCGAGCCTCATCTGCACCACTAAATTAAACGGACTTGGCCTCACCATGCACTCATGGGTCGATCTAGCCAGGTATGCCTGCTCGCACTGCTAAGCAGGAAAGAGAAAAAGGGAAAATTCGCCATCCGATCCCTGCTGTTCTGGTTATGGCTGCTCACAGCCCGCTCGAGCTGACCGGCGATTGCTGATATTATAACCACGGTCTTAGAGGCGTTAGGGCCCAATCTCAAATGTATCTCCACCACAGTGGCCAAGATTTCAGGGAATTTAGGCAAATTTGAGATCCGATTCGCCGACCTAGAAAATCGCGTGTCCGACAATCAAGATGGCCTCTGGGTGGCCCAGATCGATATCGTAGCGTTGCAGGCCTCCCTGGAGAAAAATGTGGCGAAAATTTAAGATTTGGAGAATAGGTCCCGCAGGTCGAACTTGTGGTTCGTTGGGCTGCCTGAGGCGCTGGAAGACCGGAACTTGCCTGCCATTCTAGAATCCTGGCTAGAGAAGGAGCTGGGCCTCTCTCGAGCACATGGCAAGCTGTGCATAGAGAGAGCCCACCGTTTAAGCCCTTGGCACAAGAATGCAACCCGACCGCGAGTGGAAGTGGCAAAAGTGTTTAATTTTGCCAACAAACACGAAATCCTGCAAGCGGTCCGAGCATGGAAAAGTTTGACTTATGTAACACCAAGGTGCTTGTATTCCAGGATTTCTCTGTGGTAGTGGTGGCCCAGTGATGGGTATTGGCCCCTATATGCTCGCAGTTGCTGGCTCAGGGAATTCGGGCTTCTTTACTTTACCCAGCCTGGCTCCGAATCGTCACGGCCGCAGGAGTCTCCTGGTGCACTACAGTGGAAGAAGCGAAGAAGTTCTTAAAAGAGACAGCACCGGCGGTGGCGTGCCCACCATCTGAGTAATGACTGCGGCTAACCTCTCACCATTCTCTGGGCTCCTTGGTTTTTTTATTGCGCCATGGGCCCTGCCACACTGCTACGATTGCCTGTTGGTTTGGCAGGCACAGCTGCGCGCCTATGTGTGTGCCTTTGCCTTTTCAGAACTCAATTTTTTTTGTTGTTCTGCTTGGAATTGCCTGGTCGATGGCTGCACGGGAATCTGATTCCCTTCTTCTGGGATTCATGAGGTTTTTGATCCATGATCCCAGCTGTTTCAGAGGATGGTTTGTATCCCTGCGGGAGTCCTGGGTCTCATGGTGTTTGCTTTTTTACAGGTACTTAGCGCAGGGGCTGGGATGGCCTTATTCATCAGGTGCTTGCCTCTGGCGGCTATTTTAGCCTCCAAGGGCTGTTGCAGGGGTTCAGCGAGAACTCATAGTCTGGGCTACAGGAGCTCCTTTTTTACAATCTCATCGCCCCTGGACTGCCTGGTGCGCATTTTTCTTTGTCCCCCCCTGGATAGTGATCTTCTGGGACTTAAATTGCCATGTTAGGGGGTATAGGTACTATAATTGTTTATATTACCTAATTTGATGCCTACATCACCAATTATTGCTCAATTCTATAGTCCATTGTTTTTTGCATGTTCATGTTGACATTAACGCTCAGTCACATTTTTTACAATTGTTTGTATTCTTATTTCGATTGACTGACAATGCACGATGCAGATGGGGTCGGGATGGGGGGCGGACCAGCATAGTAGTGTTCTCGAGCCCTATATTAGGGTGTGGGAATGTTGAAGGGGGGGTCTGGGGTTCGGGGGGGGACACAGAGGTCAGGGAAGGTGGGGGTTTACTAAGTTTTGTAACTGTCCATATTGCACATGATCGCATTTTCTGTTCTCACTCTGGTATGACATCACTTAGGAGTCACATGCATAGCAGTTGGAGGTATCGGCTAGGAGGACCTTTGCTGCGATTCAAATTTGATATAACCTGTGTAGCAGCCTGTATTATTGTGTGTTTCTAGTAATGTCACTGGCTTAATGACTTGGAATGTGTGTGGGATAAACTCGCCATCAAGAAGTCTAAGATTCTCTCTCTCCTCAAACGGAGAAAAGTTAATCTTGCGTTTTTGCAAGAAACTCATCTCAGTGATGCAGAACATGAAAAATTGCGCAAATATTGGGGGGGGGGGGGGGGAGTGTATTATGCTTCCGCCACCACCAAGTCAGCTGGAGTGGTTATCTTGGATAATAAAAATTTGCCCCTGTGTATACATACTACAATAAAAGACCCATTGGGATGAAATGTTATCCTAGTAGCGGAACTCCACCAGACCAAGGTGATATTATATAATCTCTATGTGCCCAATAATTACTATCCCAGCTTCTTTCGGGAGATATATCAATTATTACTGCCCTTCGCGGACGACTTTCTCATTGTGGGAGGGATTTTAATACCATTCGGGATTGCCATTTAGATAAATCTCCCCCATCTGGGCTCCATTCTGGCTATGGCAAGGGGCCTGATTTTTTGGAACGCTCTTTGCACTTAATCGATATTTGGCGTGTCTGGCACCCAGGGGAAAAAGACTTCACCCATATTTCTAGGGCCCATGGATCCCTTTCCAGGTTAGATTATTTCTTAATTAGTGTGGGTCATGTGTCCAAGGTGTGTGCAGCGGTTATTGACGACATTATTATATCCATCATGCTCCGGTGAGACTGGACTTAATGGTGGGGAAGGTTAGCGCTACTTCTTTTTGTTGGTGATTTCCGTTCTATTTGGCCAATGATGGTAAGTTTCAGGAGCATCTATGAGCTAAATGGATGGAATACGTGGAACTTAATGCACAGCACGTGACTTCCCCGACGCTATTTTGGTATATTGCCAAGGCAGTACTACGAGGGGATATCATCTCCTATATGGCTCATAGGAAAAATGCTATGGATCATAGAATACTCACTCTGACAGCCCAGTTAAGAAGAGCTAAGACTTCCTTGCAAAGCGCTAATAGTAGTACCGCCAGGGCACACTTCTTGTCCATACAAGGGGAACTGAACACGTTGCTACATCAGTGAGCTCAAAAGAGTTTTCTATCAGTATAAGCTTTATCAGCACAGCAATAAATCTGGTAAAATGCTGGCCAATTTGGGGTGCATTGCTCGCGGCTCCCAACTTATCCCTGCAGTAAGATCTCTCTCCGGTCAGACGCTTACGGAGACTGCCAATATTTTGCAGAGATTTAAAGAGTTTTACAGTAATCTCTATTCCTCGGAGGGGTAGGATGGAGAGGCGTGCACTCGGTTTTGCTCCCAATTAAATCTCCCGTCCTTAATGGCGGACCAAAAATATAGGCTGAATAAGCCCATTTCCTTGGAAGAGGTCTCCTCAGTTATCCGGTGTGTCAAGCACCTGAAGGCTCCTGGCCCCGATGGCTATGGAGCGGAATTTTACAAATGTGTAGCAGATTTAGTGGGGGCCCCTTTGGTCTCCATCTTTTCGGAGCTGCTGAAGCAAGGCTCCTTTCCTGCTCATGTAAACACAGCAAATATTACCCTTATTCATAAATCAGGGAAGGAAACCTTCTTACCTGAATCCTATTGCCCAATATCTCTTTTGAACTTTGATCAAAAGATTTTCGCTAACATTCTGGCTGATCGTTTGGCGGACATATTGCCCTCGCTTATTGGATTGGACCAAGTGGGGTTAGTCAGGAAATGTTATGCCCTCGCAAATATTCGTAAAGTATTAGTAGCCATGACGATGTGTCAGCAAATGGATGCTCCCTTTCTTGCTATCAGTTTCGATGCTGAAAAAGCATTTGACCGGGTGGAATGGGAGTATCTTTTTTTTGTTTTATGTCAGATGGGATTTGAGGGGTTATTTCTGGATGCAGTCCGCTTATTGTATCATGCTCCTGAAGCGCTTATCATAGCTAATGGTTCCACTTGGATGCAGCTCTATCACTGCTCTCTACATTAAAACTGGGGGTGGAAGGGAAATAGAACCAAGAGCTAAGAGAAACAGATAAGTATGAGAGAAAAAATGTGTGAAGCTTGCTGGGCAGACTGGATGGGCCATTTGGTCTTCTTCTGCCGTCATTTCTATGTTTCTATGTTTCTGTGTTTCAAATTGAAGGCTTTTCCTATTACCAGGGGTACCCGCCAAGGTTGCCCTCTCTCACCTTTATTATTTGTCCTCCAACTCGAAGCCTTACTATGAGCAATTCAGCTGGCTAAGGGGATCAAGGACATCCGGTTCCAGTCTACTACCTTTAAATATGCAGCCTTTGCTGATGACATTTTAGTTTTTCTTACAGACCCACATATGTCTCTCCATTCCCTTCTCCAACTTATATGGGCTTTTGGAGTCTTCTCCGAATTACGCCTTAATATGACCGCCATGGGATTCAAGCAGATAATCAACAATCCCACCCACAGTGCAGGACACACTTTGGATCTCATTTTTGTAAACTCAGGCATCTCACACTCAGCACCACCCATATGCAAATCAGTCCCCTGGTCAGACCACGCATTAATCTCCACCACATTTTCGCTGGCACAATCAAGCAACAAACTTGATCCTCAACCTCAATTTACTTACAGAAATCTTTGTTCATCCGATGAACTTCACGAACACCTTGTCCTAGAACTCCCTCATATAGACATCGCTACTCCCAACTCAGCTCTCCACTCCTGGTCCAACATCACAGTATCGGCAGCAAATAAACTCTGCCCACTGGCAACAAAAAAACCGAAACAAAATGCCTCCAAAAAACAACCCTGGTTTAACGAAGAACTTCAAAAACTCAAACATTCCCTTCGACAAAAAGAAAGTAAATGGCGTAAAGCACCATCATCAACCTCCCTCTCAGCTTACAAACTCGCCCTTCACATATACAAGAGCACTACATTAAAAACAAAAAAGGACTACTACGCTCACAAGATCCATCACCTCATCTTTGATTCAAAAGCCCTTTTTACTTACGTCTCGAACTTAACTCAAGTCAACCCTCCAGACATTCAAATCAACTTCCTACGCAGCTTTATGACATCTTTTCCATACCCAGAAAAAAGAAAAAAAAAAAGGAGGAGGTCTCCTCATAGCTGCCAAAAAATCCCTCAACCTCACACTACAACCTATAAACACAATACCAAAATTGGAGGTAGGCTTATTCAAATCTAAGTCGCTCCAAATCCTCCTCACCTACGCTCCCCCTGGACTTCTGGATCAAGACACTTCGCCTATGGTGGAAATCATAGCTAAATACCTAAAACCGGACTCCCCTGCCATAATCCTGGGAGATTTTAACCTTCACATCGATGCAAACCCCAGATCTTCTAACTGTGAAGCTTTCTTGGCAGCCCTATCGGACATGGGCTTAAGCAATACATTAACCAGCCCACACATAAAGTAGGTCATACTCTGGACCTTATTTTTACAAACTCCAACCTCACTCCACTTTCACCTCCACAATGTCTCCCAGTTCCCTGGTCAGACCACTTCATGATCACCACCAACTTCAGGTCACTGACAAGACTTCAGGCACCCCCTCAGACAACCACCTTATACTACAGGAAATCTTGCCCTTCAGAAGACCTTGGAATTTCGCTGATTAAAGAACTCCCTAACCTGGATTTATCCAACCCCAACTCCGCTATTACCTCTTGGCAAAACATCACAGAAACGATAGCCAATAACTTATGCCCACTGACAAAAAAAAACTTAAACCCCTCTCAAAAAAACAAGCAACCATGGTTCTCTAAAGAGCTCCGAACCCTGAAGCAAAATCTAAGAAAAAAAGAAAAAGAATGGAGGAAGAATCCCAATCCACATTCTCTAACAATATACAAAATGGCTCTTCATCACTACAGAACAATAACCCTTCGAACAAAAAGAGAATTTTATGCCCACCGTATCCACGATATGATGTTTGACGCAAAAGCACTTTTTTCCTATGTATCGGAACTTACAAAAACTGCGCCATCTACTATTCCAGACGACACAGCCCAAGCAAAAGCCAACGACCTAGCTATATTCTTTCAGAACAAAATTTCTAACACCCTGGCTAGATTACCAACCAACCTAAATCTCACAGCCTCAGAATACTCTCCACCCACGGAACACAGACATAAGTTTGGATTCCTTTGACCTTACCCACACGTTAGAAGTGGAAAACCTGATAAAAAGATTGAAGCCTTCGACACACCCTCTAGACCAAATACCTTCCAAATCTCTGATTCTCATACCAGAATACATCTCTAAACATCTAGCCGATATCATCAATTGTTCCCTCTCACAAGGTATATACCCGGATGCTCTCAAAATGGCCACACTCAAACCCATACTCAAAAAACCTAACCTGGATCCGGACGACCTTAACAACTATCGCCCTATATCAAATCTCCCGTTCGTAGCCAAGATCATGGAGAAAATTGTAAATAAACAACTTTCAAATTATTTAGAAGACCATAACATTCTTCACCCATCGCAATATGGCTTTAGAAAAGAACACAATACCGAAACACTCCTCATCTCACTCCTCGATCAAGTTTACATTGGCTTTGATAAAGGACAATCATTCCTCTTAGCTCTCCTTGACATTTCTGCAGCTTTCGATACGGTAAATCACGACACCCTTTCTAAACCGTCTATCAGACATAGGTATTACAGGATCAGTCCTTAGTTGGTTCGAATCCTTCCTTAGCAATAGAGGCTATAAGGTGAAAATCAAGAACAAGGAATCCTCTCACACTAACGCACCATTCGGAGTCCCCCAGGGCTCTTCTTTATCGCCCACACTGTTCAATATTTATATTCTCCCCCTCTGCCATTTACTCTCTAAGCTGAAACTCAAGTTCTATATTTACGCAGATGATGTTCAAATTTTAATTCCAATATCCAACTCACTAGAATCTACAATCAAGATATGGGACTCTCATCTGCAAACGATCAATCATCACCTCTCAAACCTTAACCTGGTGCTCAACACTACCAAAACCGAACTATTACTAATCACCCCTGAAAGCAGTCCCCTTCAACACCAGATGCAGACAAGCATACATACTTCACACGCTAAAGATCTAGGAGTCATCATTGACAGTCACCTGAACCTAAAGCAATTCATAAAACACACCACAAAGGAGTGCTTCTACAAGTTACAAGTACTCAAAAAACTCAAACCGCTCCTATTCCACTATGATTTTAGATCGGTCCTCCAAGCCATTCTATTCACCAAAATTGACTACTGTAATTCCATTTTGCAAGGACTCCCGGCCTCCACTGTAAAACCTCTCCAGCTACTCCAAAATGCAACGGCGAGAATTTTGACAAACACCAATCGAAGAGCGCATATCACTCCCATTCTAAAGGATCTACATTGGCTCCCTATACAATTCAGGATTCTTCATAAATCTCTTACATTACTCCACAAATATATTCACCATCAGACCCCCCTCGATCTGCGATACCCCCTCAAACTACACTCAACAGCTAGACCTTTAAGGGACGCCTACAAGGGATCCTTACATGTACCTTCTATCAAAGCTATACAACACTCAAATATCAGAGACCGGTCATTCTCCATCTCAGGTCCCTCCATCTGGAACACCATGCCTCCGGACCTCAGGCAGGAATCATGTCTACTAACTTTTAAAAAGAAATTAAAGACATGGCTGTTCTGCCGAGCCTTCTCCGACACCAGCCCAACAGCCTGACTTATATCTGTTCTAGCAACTATGCACTTTAACAGACGCTAAACTGTGTATATAAATTTTAAGAGAATGTTTACAAATTTATCATGAGGTCTTCTACTTGTCACCTTCGCATACTCCAATGTATATCTTAATCTCTCGTCCCCCTCTTATTTCCTCCTCCAAGTTACACATCCTTGTTATAATGTAACTTTACTCTCCTTCAAATTGTTTTACTGTTTGGTTGGTTATAGTTCCTTATTGTTTGATGTAAACCGAGTTGATTTGATTTGTATCAAGAAATTCGGTATAGAAAAGCCTTTAATAAATAAATAAATAAAATTCCATTCAACCAAGCGCACGAAAAAGCAGAGGAGTTGGCCATCTTCTTCAGTAACAAAATTTCCAACCTACAATCACAGCTGAAACCGAATACCTTAGCTCCACTCAGCACATACCTCCATCACTGCAAAAATATTTCTATACAAGCCTTCGAACCCATTGCAACATCAGAGACCAAATCAGTATTGAAGAGAATGAAACCCTCATCTCACCCATTTGACCATATCCCTTCCAAACTACTGCTGCTAATTCCAGATACCATCTCCAAAACCTTGACTGACATTATCAATTGTTCCTTAGCCCAAGGAATCTATCCAGACGACCTGAAAATTGCTTCTATCAAACCTCTATTAAAAAAACCTAATTTAAATCCCAAAGATCCCTCCAACTTTCGCCCAATCTCCAACCTCCCTTTTATAGCTAAGGTAATGGAAAAATTAGTCATCACCAGATTATCAGAATACCTTGAAGACAACAATATATTATTCCCCACTCAATATGGCTTCCGAAAATCCTTAAGTACAGAATCACTTCTCATATCCCTGACAGATTACCTAATCATGGGCCTTGATAAAGGTCATGCCTACCTGCTGATACTCCTCGACCTATCGGCCGCCTTTGATACTGTAAATCACTCCCTTCTCCTAAATCAACTAGCGAACATCAGAATAACAGGCTTTGCACTTGCCTGGTTCAAATCATTCTTGGGAAACAGAGGATACAAAGTCAAAATACATAACAAAGAATCAGTTTTATCCTTCCACACTAGGAGTCCCACAGGGCTCCTCTCTTTCCCCCACGCTCTTTAACATTTACCTCCTCCCCCTATGTCAACTTTTAACCAATCTGAACCTCAAATACTTTCTATACGCAGATGACGTCCAGATTGTCATCCCCATCAAAGAATCCCTCACAAATACTATTAAAATCTGGGAAAACTGCCTTCAAAAAATTGACAACCTCCTCTCCAGTCTAAATCTAATCCTAAATTCTTCAAAAACCGAACTCCTCATAATTTCCCCCGAAAACAGTAACCTCGCCTCAAATCCACCAACCGGCTTTCAAACAGCACAAGTAAGAGACCTAGGAGCAATCATTGATAATCAGGTAAATCTAAAATCTTTTATTAATCAAACCACTAAGGACTGCTTTCATAAACTGCACGTCTTAAAAAGAATTAAACCACTTTTCCACTTCCACGACTACAGAACAATCTTGCAATAAATAATCTTCTCTAAGCTAGATTATTGCAATTCCATTCTATTAGGTCTACCGTCTTCCCACACTAAACCCCTCCAGATGGTTCAGAACACGGCGGCCAGAATTTTGACAAACACAAGAAGAAGAGACCACATATCTCCGATTCTCAAAGACTTACATTGGCTACCAGTTCACTATAGAATCTTATATAAGTCCATTACCACCATCTACAAAGCTTTCCATCAACTCTCTCCACTTAAAAAACATACCTCCGACAGACCAATCAGAGAGTCCTACAGAGATTCACTACAGGCTCCTCCTGCCAAAACCTTTCACCATAAGACTCTCAGAGACAGGGCATTCTCCACAGCAGGACCTACTTTGTGGAACTCCATCCCACCAGAACTGAGACAGGAACCCTGCCTTCCAACATTTAGAAAAAGACTTAAAACCTGGTTATTTATGAAAGCCTTTCCAGACACCAATTGAACTTAATTTCAATTTAATTAACTCCGACCACCCTACAGGGTAATTCAACAACTTTGACAACTCAATAATGTTACAATCTCTTTTAATCTTTATTTTTTTCACTGTTAATTTACTATCGCCTTCTCACCATTCCAAGTTGTATTATGTCCCTGTTTTATTGTAACTGCTATTTCTTCTTTTAGCACTTGTTAATGTTCTTACTTTTTTCCTTTTGTCACACCTTGTTAATTGTAAACCGGTATGATGCGAATTCCCATCGCGAATGCAGGTGTAGAAAAAATCCAAATAAATAAATAAAATAAATAAATATGTCTAAATCCATGGCCTTGGCTTATCCAGATGACTTACAGTGGACTTGGGGGGAGGACTTTCCACTGCAGTGGGCAGATGCCTCCTTCACTTATCTGGGGGTGGTTATTCCTCGTACGTTACCTCATCTCTATAAGTTGAATGTCCATCCTTTGCTTCAGGCTACTCAGGATAAGCTGCTTACTTGGTCTTTCTTGCCACTGTCGTTAGGAGGCTGTGTCAATCTTTTTAAGATGACGATCCTCCCCAAGTGGTTATACCTTTTCCAGAATTTACCTCTTCAATTGTGTCAAGTAGACCTGTTGCAGCTTGATAAGGCTCAGCGGCTTTTTTTTTGGCGGGGGGGGGGGGGGGGAGGAAGGCTAGGGTCCCCTTGACCTGGTTGCGGGAGAGGTGGGGTCAAAGGGGGTTGGGTGTCCCGGACCTGGCACTCTATAATCTGGCCAGCAACCTCCAGATTGTTCGGGATTGGTTACTGGACGTCCACCTTTATTAATGTTCACGCGGATGGGGTGTTAGCTGGTTCCTTTTTTCTCAAAATTGTTTTGCAATCCATAGCTAATAAACTCCCCAAGTTTCTTGTACAAAATGTTGTCACTTGCCCAGTCCATCTATCTTGGATGCAGCTAATGCGTATTTTTAAGGCTGATCGTGTCTGTACTTACCTTTTGCCCCTTCATGGGAATCCAGACTTTACACCGGGTTCGCAGATGACTGCCTTTTATCATTGGGGCCTTTAGGGCATTACTCAGTTGGGCCATGTGTTATCCCCCGCAGGTCAGATTTTACCCTTCTCAGAGCTTCGGGAGCTGTATGCTCTTTCAGCAACAGTGGTGTTCCCATATTTACAGCTTCAACATTATATTGGGTCATTATCCTCCAGCTCCCGACAGGCTTTGACCTTTCAATCCCTGGATAATGTTCTTTTGCTTGAAAAGTCTAAAGTGCACTCATTATCGCATTACTATAAGCTCCTTAAGCATTTAACTGTCACTGATACCTGTTCCATTCTGGTAGAGCAGTGGAATAAGGATGGGGTTTTCATGGTTACTGAGTTTATAATTCGAGCATGTTTTAAACGAGTTTCCCAAATCTCGGTGAACATGTACTACAGAGAAATGCAATTTAAATTTATTCGGCGTAGCTACATTTTGGCTCAGGGTGCGTTTCACTTGCGGATCTCATTTTCTGCTGCTTGTGGATGATGTGGGCATCCACTTGGCACCTTATCTCATGCTTTTTGGATATGTCCCCCGATTCAGAGTCTTTGGGTCAAAGGTGATTCGCTATCTTGAGACTCTGCTAGGGCTGGGCCTCCCCCTTTCTCCTCTGTGGTTACTTTTTGGTTGCATTTCTCCATTGCACGTGCGAGATATGGGATCTCGATTGCTTATTCGTAAGGCTAGCTTGGTGGCCAAAAAAGGTGATCTTACTACATTGGCAAGATGACCATCCCCCGACGTATTGGACTTGGCGTAATTGCCTTCATCGCAAGATGTTAATGGATGCAGTGACTATGCAGCAGTCTCCGCTACATAAGAAGAAGTTCTTGGCTATTTGGGACTCCTACCTCCAATCTCTCCCACATCGATCCCGCAGCTTGCTTTTAAATGAGTGGAGTTGATCAGACGGGCAGCTCCTGGGTTGTATGCTCATGACCAGAGTGATGGACACTATATCTGTTGTGGAGCGCTAGGAGAGCGATCCCACTCCTGGGTGATGTGTGTCCTTGGGCCGCGGCTCGCCCCCAGAGGGCTCTGAAGAGGTGCCGCGGGAGGCGTGGCATGCCCGAGCATGGGCTGGACGGGAGCAGGGCTGGAGTGACATGGAAGACAGGCCCTCCTCCGGACCTGCACGCTTCGGAAGACCCAACAACGCAATGTTGGTCTTGTGAACAGTCCTCCAACCGTTCCCAGCCCTTTCGGACCTGCCGCAGGGTACGGCACGAAGCGGCAGGCCGGATGGAGGCCAGGACAGCGATGACTGGAACATGGGTTCAGACGAGACTCAGGAACGACGTAGACTCAGGCATAGACGTGGACTCAGGACGAGGTGCAGGATCCATAGACGTGGACTCAGGCATAGATGCAGGATCCTTAGACGTGGACTCAGGCGAAGATGTGGACTCAGGAATGAGGTGTAGGATGCATAGACGTGGACAGGCATAGACGTGGACTCAGGACGAGGTGCTGGATGCACAGAGGTGGAGTCAGGAACGAGGGCTGAAGGAAGACATGGGCACCGTCCCTCAGGGCGCCCTACTCAGACCACCCACGGGACTGAGTCGCGGACCACCCTGCCTCATGCGCGCCCTACTCAGCCCTGGAAGGCTGGTCGCGGACCACGCAGAGAGCGGGAGAGCACAAGAAAGAGGAAGCAGGTTCGCTGCACTCCTGGCAGCACAAGGCAAGGATACGCTGCACTCCTGGCAGCACAAGGCAGGTTAAGCATCAGGATCAGGAACAAGGATATCTGGAACAGCAGGAACATCAGGACTGGAACACAGATACTGGAACAGGAGACACACCTCAGGGCTGGAACATGGACATCTGGAACAGCAGGAACATCAGGACTGGATCAAGAGACAGACCTTGGGACTGGACGGCAGGCAGACATCAGGACTGGACGAGGAGCTCCGACAGGTAACACGAAACACAGGACCTTGCAGAAGTGCTGGAACACGGACGACTTCCTGGAGCGAAGGATCTCAGGAGTGACCAACTCCTTGCGAAGGCAAAGACAAACTGAAAGCTGAGCCCTTTAGTAGGGCTGAGGTGGACAACGCCCAGGGAGGGGCAGCAGGGGGCCACACCTGGCTGGCCCTTGAAGAGGAGCAGAGAGGCGCGCGCCCGCGCCCTAGGGAGCTGGAGAGAAGAGCTGGAAACTGGTGGCGTCCTCAGCCACGTGGAAGGCCTGGGAAGCAGTGGAGCAGCCCTGGACTGGAGCTGGGTGAAGGCAGGTCAGTGGAGCAGCTCCCAGCTGCATGGACAGAAGCAGGAAGAAGCAGGGAGAGGTAAGGCTGGCTGCAGGCACCGGCAGAGAGAACAGAGAGCTGCAAGAACTGAAGCAGGAGAAGGGCTGACTGCAGGAACGGCTCCATGCCGTGAAGACAGCCCCAGGAGCAGAGGTAAGACTGCAGGCAGAGTAGAGAGCTGTAGCAGGCTGCAGGCACTGGCAGGGACGGCTTCCCAGCCAGGCAAGGACCCGGGCTGAGCAGGCACCGGCAGAGACGGCCTGCTGACTGGAGGTCCCGGGATCGCAGCAGCACGTCAGGGGAAGGCAGGAACAGGAGGAGCCGACCGCATGGCAAGAGCTGCGGGGACAGCCCCAGCTGATTCAGGGAGAAAGAGAAGCAGCAGCGTGGATGGCTGTCTGTGAGAAGGTAAGAGCCTGCCCATGCTTCTTGCGGGCAGGAGCATAACAATATGGATATGTATGGACATGGCTACTTTACGGGGTGGGGGGCAGGGAAGTTGGGGGGGGTGGCATGGGTGAGTGGGGTGGGATGTTTGTTTGTGGGGAGTTCTGGTTATACTAACGGAGAATGTTTCAGAACCTCTACATTCTCTGTACTGTTGTCTGGTTTTGCAATAATAAAAACTGTTTCAAACTAAAAGTAGTAACTGCCACTCTGTGCAGACATCTCACATGATTCTCTTAAGGGCAGGAACTGGCGCTCCGTGCAGTTATCCCCAAGCCTTATGATAACCCATAAAAATTTCTGATAGCAATGGTTTTTACTGGGTAATGACCATCTTGAAAATTCAGACAGTGTTGCTTGATGTGCTTTGCTTATGGACTTGGCTGTAGAAGCAGACCTCTGCTTTTTCCTTTATGTCTGCGTGTCAGTATCCCAGGCCGTAGAAGTTGGGGTTCTCTTGGTTATTGTCTTTCCCCCCTGGTGACGAAGCAGGGAGCAATGTTGCAGTTGCATCAAAGCTTATTGGTTAAGAGTAGTAATCTCCCCCAAGATGGCCGCGGAGGAATGAACGGTTGAACGCTGAGCTCCGGAGCGAATTCAATTTTGGCTTTATTACCTGAAATATTTCCTCTTTTCTAAGCTGCTTGATAGCAGGATGCCTCATACCAAACGCAAAGCCAAAATTAGAGAAACTACATCAACGCCGATTTCCTCTAGCAGACAGCTCCGTATTGAGGAAGCTTTCGCCGGACTAGTGAGTGAACACCCTGAGGGCGGAGCCGCTGGAAGCCCTGGCGGAGAGCAGACGCCAAGTTCCCTGGCTCAAGAAATATCATTAAGCCCAGGTGCGCCTTCTACGCCTGACCCACCGTTCGGGAGAATGTTCTCCGAGCAGAATTTACCTGCTACGCCACAGGATAGAACTGCTGAGGGGGCCGTAGTCCAGAGAAGGAGCGACGAAAGTTTCTCTCCTTCGGTGAGTCAGTCTATGCCTGGCTCCAGTGACCGCCCAGATCCAGCATGGAGGCGAGCTGAGGAAAAAGGTGAGCCCCTGGATAAGAGTAAAGGCGACGAGGGAATTCAAGTCGTTTGTGGGCTTCCTGAATTTAATCCTAAAAATATAACTTTAACTGAGATTATGAAAGCTATTACCTCTATGGAGAAATCTATTTTGCATCTGACAACAATGGTAAAAGAAAGTATTGAAAAGCATCAAGATACAGAAAGAAGAGTGGAAATTCTAGAGAATTCTGTTAAGGGACTTGAGAAAAAATTCACAGATGTAGAAAAAATTCAGGGGAACCTGATCAAATCTGAAAATATACAGATGGTAAAAATGGAAATCCTCGAGAATCATATAAGGAGAAATAATATAAGGATACTGAATTTTCCAAAACTGAGGTTACTCTCGCATCGTGAGTTATTCAAAAGCTACCTTCAGAATTTGCTTAAAATTCCAGAAAAAAATTTTCCAACGATTGTTAGAATTTATTATCTGCCTCAGAGGGATAAAGAAAAAAATCCAGATCAAAAAGAAGATTCATCGTATGATTTAACAGACATATTAGAAAAATCCCACGAGTTAATAGTGGAGGAAAGAGCCACTCTTTTTATACAATTTGCTATGTCGTCTGATAGAGACTTAATTATGAAAACTTACTTTCGTAATCAACATCAAAAATTCTATGGTTATCCATTAAAAATTTTTCCGGACATAACGAAGATTACCCAAATTAAAAGAAAAAAATTTATTTCCATGAGGGAAGAAGTTATTGCTAGAGGTGCAAAGTATATTCTCAGATTCCCATGCTACTGTTTGTTAATTTATCAGAACTCACGATATATTTTCAGGGAACCAGAACAGCTACGAGTTTACCTCGACTCCCACTCTGTTTAGATCCAAGGGTTGAAGGCTTAATGTAGAGAAGACATTAGTTAATTTTGACGCAATTTTATAATAAATATTTTTGTTATTTCCTGCTAGCTGCTGGTATTTACATCTTGGATCCACAATTTCCTTTAAACGTTAACACAGGGTAAAAAATCTTTATATTCTTTGAGATGTAAATTTTCCTTTTTTGTATTTCATTTACTGTGTTTCAAATTTCTGAACAAAAAGTTCTGTATATTTGTTTTGAAAAATTCAATAAATAAATAATTAAAAAAAAAAAAAAAAAAGGGTAGTAATCTCCATGTCTTCTGCTAAGGCTATTAATTACCGCACCAGCAAGTTTCCACCAGGCACACTTTTCTTGGTTTCCATCCTCTAGCCTTTAGAGATCCACAATGTTTATCCCATGCCCCTTTCAATTCTTTGACTGTTTTCATCTTCACCACCTCCTCCAAAAGGGCATTCCAGGTAACCACCATACTCTCCATGAAGAAATATTTCCTGACATTGGTTCTGAGTCATCCCCCTAGGAGTTTTATTTCATGACCCCTAGTTGTATTGTTTTCTTTCCAATGGAAAAGGTTCGAAGTTCGTGTATCATTACAATCTTGTAGGTAATCTGAAGATCTGTATCACATCTCCCCTGCACTTCCTCTCTTCCAGGGTATACATATTAAAATTCTTTAGCCTCTTCTCACAAGTCTTCAGATGCAGACCCCACACCATTTTGGTTGCCCTACTCTGGACCACCTCCATCCTGTCTCTATCCTTTTTGAGATACAGGCTCCAGAACTGAACACAGTACTCTAGGTGAAGCCTCACCAAGGACTTGTACAAGGGCATGATCACCTCCTTTTTCTTACTGGTTATTCCTCTCTCTATGCAGCCCAGTATTCTTCTGGCTTTAGCTATCGCCTTGTAACATTGCTTCACCATCTTCAGATCACCAGACACTATTACCCCAAAATCTCTCTCTTAGTCCATGCACATCAGTCTTTAACCCTGCATCACATATAACTCTTTTGGATTACCGCATCCCAGATGCATAACTCTGCACTTCTTGGCATTGATTTCCAGATCTTCTGTCTGCAGGTCTTCCTGGATTCACAAGGCTTCCAGACTCACTAAGTGAACTTTTACTGTTTAATATATATTAGAACCAAGTATAGAAGTTGTGTATAATTGCATAATTGTGTGCCCTGATTTTTAGAGGGGCAGATTTTAACTGAAACCAAAAACTGTAGAATCTAGACTGCTTTTCTGGTTTTGAGAAAAAAAAACAAAAAAAACGTAGTTTTCAATGGATTAAATAAACTCACAATAAGTACATGTCAAGGAATATTTTAGTCACTCATAATCTCAACTGTTATGGCATTTAAACTAGAGGACAGGGTGGCAAAATGAAATTGAGATGTCACCCCAAAACATCTCCAAGAAGTGGGTGAAGAAATTAACAAATATCAGCTGAATAGGGCAGAAAAGATGTCCAAAGAATTAAAATTGGAAAGCTATGAGCACAAATGCCCATAATGTGAGCACTAAACTACCAGATCTGCAGGCTCTATAGCAGAAGCGGATTTGGACATCGCTACAATTACAGAGACATGGTTCACTGAGTCTCATGATTGGAATACAGCCATCCCTGGCTATAACTTGTTTAGAAAGGACAGAAAGTACAGAAAAGTTGGAGGAGTAGCTCTTTATGACAGAAACAATATCCAAGCAACTGAAATGTAAGGAACATGGGGTAGGGAAGAAGCTGTCCTAAAAAAAGATGATGGTGCTTTCATTTACATTGCTGTAGTCTATAGGCCTCCAACTCAAATGGACAAAGATCTGGTCGAAGACATCCAAAAGGTGGGAAAGAAGGGAGAAGTGTTGCTAGTTGGAGATTTTAATATGACAGATGTGGATTGGAGTATCACATCTGCAGAATCTACAAGAAGTAGAGTGAAAATGCATAATTTTCAAGGGGCTCTGTTCAAACAAATGGTAATGGAACCCACGAGGGAGGGTGTGATACTTGACTTGGTGCTCACAAATGGGGACAATGTCTCAAAAGTCTAAGTGGGTGCCTACCTGAGCACCAATGATCATCAGACAGTATGATTTGATATCATAACCAATATCTAGAGAAGACACTCAAAGACCTGAGTTTTGAATTTCACAAAGACTTTGTCAAAATGGGAATGTTCCTAGAGGAAGAACTGGAAGACTGGGAGAAAATGGGTGATGTGGAACAATTGTTACAAGCGTGGTCTCCAGCAGCTGTTACGAACCGAGGGTTTGAAGGCCTTCGGCTATTGTTATGAGCGCGGAGGCGTGGTCTTTTCTAAAGCAGGTGATGTGAGCCCTCGGGGAGGAGCCCCAAGACACACCGTGGGAGGTGAGCTGGTACGATCACGGGTACGAGGAGCAGGGTAAGGCTGAAGCGAAGACAAGGACGGAGGTCTGACCCTCTACCAGACCTGCACGCCCCAGGATGACTAACAACGCAATGTTGATCAATGAACAGTCCTCCGACTGTTCCAAGCCCTTTCGGACCTGCCGCTGGGTAACAGCAAAAGGCGGCAGGCCGTACAGAGGACAAGGGCAGACGGAGTCCTTAGAACACAGAAGACTTTAGATGAAGACTCAGGCAAGGACACTGTAGACGAAGGCAAGGATCAAGGCACTGTAGACGAAGGCAAGGATCAAAGTGATGGGTCGAGACTGCGACGCAGCGCGCCCTACACAGTCCACCCACGGGACTGGTCGCGGATCACGCTGGGCTCCAAGCAGAGTCTAGGAGAGATAGTGGAAGCTGATACCGGAACATGACAAAGATACTGAAGAGGCCTGTACCGGAGCGTGCCCTACACAGTCCAACCGCGGGACTGGTTGCGGACCATGCTGGTGCGGAGCAGGTTCGAACAGAGTCTTGACATGGACAGACGCGAAATGCAAGAGGCTCCAAAGACTGGGACAAGATTCAAGCACAGGATTCAAGATTCTCAAGGATTAAAAACTTAGGACTGAAGCAGAAGTCTTCCGGAGGGTTGCACTGCGGAGATGAGGATAGCCTTTATACCGTGAGGCGCCCTACACAGCCCACCCATGGGACTGGTCGCGGACCACAACAACGGCACACCAGGAAAGTGGACATCAAGGAACCAAAGCTTGGAGGCAGAGGCGAAGACAAAGGCATTAGGAAGGACATCGGACATCAGGACGTACAAGCAAAGAACATCAGGAACATGAAGACATCTGAAGACACGGACGAAGGACATCAGGAACCTGAAGACATCTGGAGGCACGGACAAAGGACATCAGGAACATGAAGATAACTGGAGACCTGGACGAAGGACATCAGGAACATGAAGACGAAGCCGTCAACACAGGAGAAGACCACGGAGGACCTGGACCGGAGACACAGACCACTGTGGAACCCAATCCGAAGGCCAGGAGTGACTGAAGAGGAACCCCTTTTATAGAGCTAAAGCAGGAAACTGGGTGGAGCTGGATTCCGGTGGGGCCAGGAGCACTTCCTGCTACTGGCCCTTTAAATGTTGAGCTGAGGCGCGCACCTGCGCCTAGGGTGAGGAACTGAAGAGCAGAAGAGGGAGAGACCCGATGGCGGTGTCCCCGCCGCATAGAAGGCCATGCTGGTGGCGCTCCTGCCACAAAGAAGAAGGTAAAGAGGCAGGCGGTAGCAGGGGCGGCTTCCCTGCCGTCTAGGACCCCGGCAGCGGCTCCAGCTGCGAAGAGGAAGTAGGAGCGGCAGCGGTGGCCCAGCCACAGAGGGGAGAGGCTCCTGACGGCGTCATCCCTGCCGTGCAGGGCAGGAGACAGCCGCAGCCTCCGGGCCGCGAAGGACGGAGTCGGCGGCGTCCTGCCGTGTTTGAAGAGAACAGGTGGGTGGAGGGGCTGCCTGCGGCTCACTGCGGGCAGGGCCGTAACAACAACAGTGGGCAAAACTAAATGGAGCTATTACAAAGGCAACAAATCTATATGTTAGAAAAGTAAACAACAGTAAGAGGAAAAAGAAACCAATCTGGTTCTCAAAGGAAGTGGCTGAAAAATTAAAGTAAAAAAGAACAGCGTTCAAGAAGTTAAAAGGATCCGAAAAAGAGAGACATAGGGCAGAATATCTAGTGAAACTGAGGGAGATGAAGAAAGAAATCAGGGAAGAAAAAGGTAAAGCGGAAGAAAGGATTGTCAAAGAGGTAAAGTGAGTTGACAAAACATTTTTCAGATATATCAGAGAAGGAAAGCCTGAAGTGTTATAGTGAAATTGAAAGGTGACAAGGAACAATGTGTGGACAGAAACAAAGAAATGGCGGAAATATTAAACAAATACTTCAGTTCGGTGTTCACTAAAGAAGACCCTGGAGAAAGACCATTGCTGGTAGACAAGATCGTAGATGGGGATGGGGTAGACAATCCTATGTTTACGGAACAGAATGTATGGGAAATGTTAGGCAAAATGAAAGTGGACAAGGCCACGGGGCCGGATGAGGTACAACGCAGGATATTGGGAAAACTCAGAGATGTGCTGGTGGGTCTGCTGAAGGACATTTTCAATAGATCCCTGGAAATGGGAGTGATGCCATGGGATTGAAGAAGAGCGGTGGTGGTTCCACATCAAAGAGTGGGAGCAGAATGAAGGCTAGAATCTACAGACCGGTTAGCCTCACATCACTGGTAAGTAAATTAATGGAGACACTGCTAAAGGAAAGGATAGTGAACTATCTACACTCTGGTGGGATTTTGGACCAGAGACAGCACTGGGGGAAGGTCCTATCAGACAAATCTGATTTTTCTGATTGGGTGACTAGAGAATTGGATAGAAGAAGAGCGCTCCATGTGATCTACTTGGCTTTCAGGAAAGCTTTTGATATGGTCCTGCATAGTAGGCTTGTGAATAAAATGAGAAGCTTGGGAGTGAGCACCAAGGTAGTGGCATGGATTACAAACTGGTTGACTGATAGGAGACAACATGTAATGGTAAATGGAACCTACTCTGAAGAGAGAGCTATGTTAAGCGGAGTGTCACAGGAATTGGTGTTGGAACTAGTTCTGATCAATATCTTTGTGAGTGACATTACGGAAGGTATAGGAGGTAAAATATGTCAATTTGTAGATGATATTAAGATCTGCAACAGTATTGTGTTTAGTTCTGGAGCCAGATGGAGGCTGTCCAGAGAAGGGTGACAAAAATGGTGTATCAGAACATCTATGAGGAGAGGCTGAAGGATCAGAATATGTATACCCTGGAAGAGAAGAGGTGTGGAGATATGATAGACCTTCAGATACCTAAAAGGTTTCAATGATGTATGGACTTCAAATATTTTCTGTTGGAAAGAAAACAATAGAACTAAGGCTCACAAAATTAAACTCCAGGGGGGACGACTTAGAATCAATGGCAGGAAATATTTCTTCATGGAGAGGATGATGGAGGCCTGGAATGCACTTCCGGAGGAGGTGGTGAAGAAGAAAACAGAAAAAAGAATTTCAAGGGCCATGGAAAAATCACTGTGGATCTCTAAAGGCTAGGGACGGAAATGAGATAAGTGTGCAGGGGGGGTAACTTGCTGGTTTGGCAGTTACTACCCTTAGCAGAAGGCATGTAGATTACTACCCTTAACCAATATACATTGATGCTTTTATTGCAACTGCAACATTTCTCCCCTCTTAGATAGCAGGGGGAAAAGAGGAATTGGATTCAGATGACAACCGAGGGCCCCGACTTCCATAGTCTGGGATCCTGATAGGTAGATATAAGGGAAAAAGCACAAGACTGTTTCTACAGCCAAGTCCTAAAGGACACGAAGAAAGCATGCATGGGGGTAACTTGCTGGTGCAGCGATTACTACCCTTAACCAATAAACCTTGATACTTTTGATGCAGCTCCAACATTGCTCTCTGCTTCAATGGCAGGGGAAAGGAGGAATTGGATTTAGACAGCAACCAATGAGGGCCCTGACTCTTACAGTCTGGGAAACTGATAAGCATGGGGGTAACCAGCACAGAGCAGCAGTTACTATCCTTAACAGAGAGCATGGGATTACTACCCTTAGCCAATAGGCCTTGATGCAATTGCAACATTGCTATCTGCTTCAAAAAAGGGGTTAGGGAATAAAAGGAAAGAAGAATTTGGATTCCAAGACACCAACACACTGCTTCCAATAGTGGTCAATCCAGGATTCAAGCACCTGGCAAATGTAACAATGGCCTCAGTCAGACACAGTCCCCCACACCTGCAGTTGTTCCCCCACAGCTGAGCTCTCCCCTAACCAGCGAACAGAATTCACGCTATGCGGCCCTATGAGCTGACCAAAGTTCCTCGTGCAACTGAAGGCTGGGCCAAAATCCCTTAAGCCTCCACGGGAAACTACACAGCAGTCAAATGTATTCCTTCTCTGCAGGCATCACACCACTGAGTTCTCCGAGCTGCAGAAGCCACTGAAAGACCACAGCTGACTTTATTTTTCTTTTTTATTTTAATATAGGGCAGCTTTCAACATCACAGCCAGAACTTTGGCAGCTTCCATAAGAACGTGAAGGCTCACCTGAATACAAGTGAGTAGCCTTCGTGAAGATGCACACACAACATCTGGCAAATGTACCATTCACAGGGGGCAACGTATTCAGGGATAAAGTATAGCCGGATGAATATCCAGGACAAGTTATTCGGCCTCAATTTTGCTGGATAACTTGTCTGCTCACAGGCTTACTGAATAATTACCTCCTACTATAAGCATGTGGATAAAGGTTAGCTAAGTGACACAGTGTATTTGGATTTTAGAAGGCATTTCATAAAGTCCCTCATGAAAGAATCCCCAGAAAACTAAAAAGCTATGGATAGAAGGCAAGGCATTGTCTTACTGTTGTTGTGCACCCCGGCCACGCCAGGGCCGCGCTCGGGCCTGCTCACCTTCTTCCTAGCTCTGCGGGCCCCAGACTCACCTCCCCCGCTGCTGCAGCTAACCGACTGCATCCTCGGCCTCAGGCAGCGGGTCCCCGGCTCCCTCCAGCGCTTTGGCATCCCAGGCCTCGCTCTCCGCGCCACACGTCCTCCGCTGCTTCTGTTCTGCCCCTAGGCGCGCACACGGCGACCGGCTGACCCTTTTAAGGGGGCTAGGGGCGGGAAACCGCTCCGTGGCACGACCTGATGATGTCACCGAAGCACAGTACTTAAGCGAGGGTCTGCTCCTCAGTCCCTCGCCTTGGCAATCGGGTTGTCACCTCTGAGTGAAGCTAGTTCCCGTTCCTTGTTCCTGTGCTTGTTCCAGTGTTCCTGGTTCCTTGTTCCTGTGCTTGTTCCAGTGTTCCTGCATTCCTTGTTCCTGTGCTTGTTCCAGTGTTCCTGCGTTCCAGTGTTCCTTTGCCTGCTCCTGTGTTTGCTCCTGTGTTCCCATGGTCCTTATTGTGTTCCAGCATCTGTTCCAGAGTTCCTTCATTCCTGAGTCCTGTTCCTCATCTTGCTACTAGGTTGTACCTTCTCGGACTGATACCCAGTACTGACCTCGGCTTGCCTTTGACCACGCTCGGACTGATACCTGGAACTGACCTCTGCTTGTCTTTGACTACGCTCGGACTGATACCTCGAACTGACCTTTGCTTGCCTTTGACTACGCTCGGACTGATACCTGGAATTGACCTCTGCTTGCCTTTGACTACGCTCAGACCGATACCTGGAACCAACCCTTGCTTTGGCTGACCATCCTCGGACGGATACCCTGGCTTTGACCCTTGCGCTCCATTCGGACACTCTCTTTGCTACTCCTGTGACCACCAGGTCTGCCTGCTTCGACACCGCCCGTGGCCTTCTTCGAGCTGGACCACTAGGTGCTGCCTATCCTACCAGGAGGACCTTCAGTTCCTGCCTTGTTCCCGTGGTCTCCAGTACTCTCTGTTCCAGTCTAGCTTGCCTGCTCACCGACAGCCGCTCACCTCTTCTCTCACAAAAAAGCTACCAAAACTAGAAAAGACAACAACAATGATAAAAGGAGTAGAATGGCTCCTTTGTGAAGAAAGGATAAACAGGCTTGGACTCTTAAGCTTGGATAAATGATGATTAAGAGGGAATATGACAGAGGTCCATAAAATCATGAGTAGGATGGAACAGATAAATAGGGAATGGCTATTTACCCTTTCAAACAATATAAAGACTAGTGGACACTCTGAAACTAACAGCTACTAGATTTAAAACAAAGTTGAGAGATTATTTTTTCACCCAACACACAATCAAGCTATGGAATTTGTTACTAGAGGATGAGGTTAAGGCAACTAACATACAGGTCGATACTGTAACGTGCGGTTGAAGATTTCCTGTCTGTAACGTGCTGGCAGCGCACAATTCGGACGCGTAAGGCGATCCAGCGATACAGTCACCAGTTTCACGCGTCCTTAGCGCTTCTTAAAACAGACGCATAACCCTTTCCGCACGCAGCATGTATATGATATGTAAATGAACGAATTAGCTGTATAATGAAGGAATTAGCTATTCCCCTCCGATACTGTGACGCACGCTCAGATTATCTCCTTTGTAACCCGCTATTTTGCCGCGTCCTTAACCTGTTAGTTTACCGCCTACCCTCTACGTGGTGTTAGTGTGGTGTTCGAAAATTAAAACGGGAATAAAGTGTAAAAAATGGGGGTAAAACCGTAAAGTGTAAAAAACATTGCAGCGTATGTTGTTTATATATATGTATAAATACCTGTCACTTTCCGAATCCCCCAGGCGTGCGGTCATCGAGGCAGCGGCGGGAGCCGGCGGGCGGATGGGCGCCCGTTCATCCAGGCGGCGGCAGGAGCTGGCGAGCGGGTGGGCGCACGTTGGATCCAGGTGGCGGTAGGAGCCGGCGGGCGGGTGGGCGCGTGTTCGATCCAGGCAGAGGGAGCCGGCGGCAAAAGCGGCCTCCGGCTCCCTCTGCCTGGATGAATGCACGGCCCCCGCCGGCAGTGAATGAATGACTGTGCGATTTCGGCGCTCAAGGCCCCGTCCGGTCTCCGGTGCAGCCCCAGTCCTGTCCCCTCCTCCTGAAGCAAAAAAAAAAAAAAAAAACCCGAAAAAAGTAGCAAGGCTCGGGCCTGCTACGATAGTCCCTTCTCCCTTCTCCTCTCCTCCCGATTTCGGCGCTCAAGGCGGCCGGGTGGGCGTGCATTCATCCAGGCAGAGGGAGCCGGCGGCGAAAGCGGCCTCCGGCTCCCTCTGCCTGGATGAATGCACGGCCCCCGCCGGCAGTGAATGAATGCCCGTGCGATTTCGGCGCTCAAGGCGGCCGGGTGGGCGTGCATTCATCCAGGCAGAGGGAGCCGGCGGCGAAAGCGGCCTCCGGCTCCCTCTGCCTGGATGAATGCACAGCCCCCGCCGGCAGTGAATGAATGCCCGTGCGATTTCGGTGCTCAAGGGCCCGTCTGGTCTCCGGTGCAGCCCCAGTCCTGTCCCCTCCTCCCAAAGCAAAAAAAAAAAACCACCCGAAAAAGTAGCAAGGCTCGGGCCTGCTACGGTAGACCCTTCTCCCTTCTCCTCTCTTCCCGATTTCGGCGCTCAAGGCGGCCGGGTGGGCGTGCATTCATCCAGGCAGAGGGAGCCGGCGGCGAAGGCGGCCTCCGGCTCCCTCTGCCTGGATAAATGCACGGCCCCCGCCGGCAGTGAATGAATGCCCATGCGATTTCGGCGCTGAAGGCGGCCGGGTGGGCGTGCATTCATCCAGGCAGAGGGAGCCGGCGGCGAAAGCAGCCTCCGGCTCCCTCTGCCTGGATGAATGCACGGCCCCCGCCGGCAGTGAATGAATGCCCGTGCGATTTCGGCGCTCAAGGCAGTCACATGCCGTGACGTCAAGCGTCGTGACGTCACGCCTTGAGCGCCGAAATCGCACGGGCATTCATTCACTGCCGGCGGGGGCCGTGCAGTCATCCAGGCAGAGGGAGCCGGAGGCCGCTTTCGCCGCCGGCTCCCTCTGCCTGGATGAATGCACGCCCACCTGGCCGCCTTGAGCGCCGAAATCGGGAGGAGAGGAGAAGGGAGAAGGGACTACCGTAGCAGGCCCGAGCCTTGCTACTTTTTCGGGTTTTTTTTTTTTTGCTTCGGGAGGAGGGGACAGGACTGGGGCTGCACCGGAGACCGGACGGGGCCAGGGCAGGTAAGCGGGGGCTGGGGGAAAGTTTGCTGAGCATCGGGGAACATAACTGTCCACTTCCTGGTGCCTGTCATTTCAAATGACATTTGAAATGACAGATACCAGCGTGGCCGTGAAGCGTTAGGCCCGCAAACCCAGGATACTGTATAGGCGCTCTATACAGTAAAAGGGGTTGCGCGGGCCTAACGCTTGCCTAAGGCTTCGCAGCCGCGGCATGCATTTGCATGCAATTAGACGAGAGTATCGAGCGGTAGGTGAAGAGAACTGTGCGTGCGGGGAACGAGGGTGCGCCTGACACTGCCGCACTGTTTCTACCGCGGCCTTAAAGTATCGATCTGATAGCTGGTTTTAAAAAGGGATTGGACACGTTTCTGGAAGAAAGGTCTTATTAACCAGGTGACTTCAGGAAACCCACAACTTGTCGCTGGGAGTGAGCAACAAGAAATTTGACCTACTTTTAGGGATTGGCTACCATCGGAGACATTGCTAAGATTGATGTACCAAAGGTCGGACCCAGCATGGCACTTCTATGTTCTTATGGCTGATTTATGCCTGCTTGCTGACAAAGAATACAAGTAATAAGTCTGCAACTTCATATTGGAGTTCTTTTAGAACTCTGGGGTGTATACCATCTGGTTCTTGTGATTTATTACTCTTTAGTTAGTCAATTTGCTCTATTATATGTTCCCTATTCACCATGATTTGATTCATTTGATCTGAATTATCACCTTGAAAGAGTGTTTTTGGCATAGGTATCTCCCAACACCCTCACGAGTAAAGACCTACAGGCTGATTCAGCAGAATCAACAAAGAAGAATATAAAACTTTAGAAGTGCCAAATACCCTAACTATGGTAGAATATTTACAGAAAAGCCAGAAGAACTTATAGGGCCACAAGAAAAAGAAAAGGCATCAAATGGCTTGAAGGACAAAAACAAATTGAGAGGAGCAGCAGGATGCAGCAAAATATTTTTGCTTTGAAAGCTCTGGAACAATCTATCAGTTTGGCACTGAGCAGTCACACGACCTACTTATGTGACTTGATGAACCTGCTTTTTCTTCAGAGAAGGAGAAATAATATACAAGCTGTTAAGCTTATATGGCTGATAATTGGGATATAACATAAGCAGCCTAGACTAGACTAACTGAGCATACCGGTTTAGCCAACTGTTTTTATCTACTATGTTACTAAGCTATTCCACAGTTTCAGAAAGTCAAGTGTGCTTCTCTAAAGAGACCCAAGTTAAATGTCTTACCTGTTATTATCTTCATCAATGAAGGCCACATCTGCTAAAAATGAGAGGGGTCGAGAAGACCTGAAGTTGATCTGGCAAGTTATTCCTGGACTTCTTCCTTCTGATGAGACAGCAACAACTTGACTACCAATAAACTGCAGAGAAAGGGGACTAATCGTGTCATCTTCAAGCTTCACTTCGGGAATTTCAACTCGTAGTGCTGATTCTCTGTGAGAATATCAAGGATGAATTTGTTAGTTCTCAATGGACCACAGCACCAAAACTGATTCATCTATGTATCAATGTACTGCTCAAAGTAAAATATATAAAATGTAATAATGGGATGCAAATTTGTTTTCAAATTCCTAGTCAAGTGAAACTGATGGAAAAATTAGAAAATCGTTTTACATTTAGCATACCAATTTGCTTTCTATCAGAAACAATTAGTTCATAGTAATGGACCATTGCAACTCTATAGATTCCATGTATATGACCACCAATTCCTTGGACATTGACCACAGAAAAAAAAAGGTCTGGATCTTAATCCTCTCATGCATTTCTGTTTTGATTACTCCTATCAGCAAATTCTTTTCTGATCTCATATTCATATTGATTGAATTCTGTACAGGCTGTGATACCTTTTATTGGACCAAGTGTTGCAGTCTGGGAAGCTGCGGTTCGAGAGTGGACCCTTGAGCCGAACCACCCTGGGTAGAGAGGCTCGGGAGGCGGAGCCACAGGCACAGATCTTCACCCAGGAACCAGGAACCCCCCAGGAGAAGCCCGTAGGGTCCTGGAGCCTTGGGACTTAGGAGACACACGTAGGACCTTCACCCGGGAACTGGGAACCCCCCAGGAGGAGCCCGTAGGGTCCCAGAACCTTGGGACTTGGGAGTGGTGATAAGCTCTTCACCCGGGAACCAGAACCCCCCAGGAGGAGCCCGTAGGGTCCCAGTCCCTTGGGACTTATGCACAGTGTCAGTCTCTCTAGGAAGACCCAGGCAAGGAGTAAGCGAAGAGTCCAGCAGCAAGAGCCAATAGGCCAGGGAGCACAGAGCAAGCGGAAGCAGGGTCAGAGTCAGTAATGTCTTGAATGGAACTTGCAGGGTGCAATATGGGAGCCAGCAGCGAGTAGGCCAGAGCCTGGCAGGAAGTAGAAGGTATCAGGACCCAAGACAGTCTGGCAGTAGTTCCAGCCCAGGCCTGCGGAGGGCGCTGTCCGGAGGACAGGAGCGCAGCAGCTGCGGCTGAAGAGCCATGGACTGAGGCAGGCGGCAGGCAGCGGTCGAGTCAGGAACGAGCAGAGGTCGGTGGCTGGCGGCAGGCAGAAGCAGAGTCAGGAACGAGCAGAGGTCGGTGGCTGGCGGCAGGCAGAGGCAGAGTCAGGAACAAGCAGAGGTCGGTGGCTGGCGGCAGGCAGAAGCAGAGTCAGGAACAAGCAGAGGACGGTGGCTGGCGGCAGGCAGAAGCAGAGTCAGGAACAAGCAGAGGTCGGTAGCTGAAGCAGAACAACGGAAGTGCAACTAAGAACTACACACTGTAGCGACCCTCGTTGCAAGGCAATGAGAGGACTGAGGAACGCCGGTTATATCGGGCTTGGGGCGTGGCGTGGCCAGCTCAGGCGGGGTCAGGCTTCCGGTGAGCGTACGTCCATAACGCACGTCCCCACGTGCGCGCGGGGCGGCAGCGAGACGGCCCAGCAATGGCGGGACGCCCCGAATACTCAGCAGAGCCGCAGAGGCGGCGTTCCCGGCCTCGGAGGTGAGCCCTGATTACAGCTAGTAAGGGGGAAGCGGTGGAGACCGCAACACCAAGAGAATTATCCAAAGAGGTTGATGTGCATGAGTTTTGAGACCATCTAGATTGCTATATCAAATATGTCTACTTGATTTCATTAAATAATTAATCATTTAAAATAATTGTTCTAAGGTATAGAGGATTTGTAAATAAAAAATAAAATAGCTTTAAAACACAGGCTATCTAGTTGTATTCTCAGGTCAAAAAAGAGATGGCCAAAAAGCAATGTGCATTTAAAAGAGCTCTATTATAGTTTGCTATCTAAAGGAACTTACTGTCAAGAGAAAATAATAGCTGTTAAAATAATTTAATGAAAACCACTACAAAAAAAACACTCAAAGACATGATGTTTTACACTTACAATAAAAACATTGCTGAAAAGTCCTGGGAGGTGAGAGACTGTGAGCTTTTGCGAGTGGAATTCCTACCTGCATTGCTGGGAGCAAATTAGAGCTTGCTTCAACGGAACCCCAGATGCCGTTCCCTGACCCCGCCTCTGACGTCATCAACGGGGACCAGAGGGGCCTTAAAAGCGGCCCTAGAGCGACAGAAAAAGCCTGGGAGGTGAGAGACTGTGAGCTTTTGTGAGTAGAATCCCTACCTGCATTGCCGGGAGCAAATTAGAGCTTGCTTCAACGGAACCCCAGATGCCGTTCCCTGACCCCGCCTCTGACGTCATCAACGGGGACCAGAGGGGCCTTAAAAGCAGCCCTAGAGTGGCACTTGCCGCCGCTGACGCATCGCCGAAGCCACGTGTCGCCGAAGCCACGCGTGCAGCTTAGTCTGAGAAATGCACCATCAGGAGACTAACATCATTTTATTATTGTAGGGAGAATTAAGAACTTCTACTAAAAGCAAGGTTCATCTCTCGGTAAGATTAAGAGACTTTAAATTGCAACGTGTCAACAGTGTCTGCTTTGTCCATGTTTTCTTTGAAAATTTTCTGATGTAATAAGAAATGCCCCCAAAAAGAAAAGGGAAAGTTAGAGTATATCCCTCTACTCCTACAATCCCATTAGGAAGGCATACTATACCGCAGTACACTGTTAGTTATCCTTATATGGAAGGGGCAAATTTCCCCGTAGTTGAGGCTGGGGAATGAGCCTCCGCCTCATCTGGGGACGTCACCTTAAGTCCCCCAGTCCTGAGGAAAATTACATCGACATCCTCACAAATTACCCCAGAAACGGTTTTGGTAACTAACGAACCTACAGGTTCAGTTGAGTTTCCAGAGGGTGAAACCGGGGACCTTGTGAGGGTAACATCAGCGATGAGTCAGGAGAATAATGTTAATGCAGCATCAATTTTTTTCCTCTCAAACTGACCCAGAGAATATGTTTCCTAAGCCTGCCGTTGTGACATTAGACTCCCTATGGAGGCTTGTGGCACAGCTTGGGTCTGATATGAAAAAATGTTCTCAACAAATAGCAACATGTGTTCAGAAGGTGGATAATATTTCCCTAGAATATAGTACAAAATGGGAAGAGCAGAGTACTCGAATTCAAGGGTTGGAAGATAGTACAAAAAAGGGGCTAGAAGTACAATCTATGATTATACATGAACAACAGTTGTTAAACAGAAGAATAGAATATTTAGACAATCGCCTAAGACGACTTAATCTTAGGCTTTTAAATTTCCCCAAGATTGTTGGAGAACAGCCCAGAGTCACATTAAAAAGGTATTTTTCTGAAATTTTCTGAAATTTTGAAAATTCCATTAGAAAAGATGCCTCCATTCAATAGAGTCTATTTCTTGCCATTTCGAAGTGTGAGGGGAAGCAATGAAGATCAGCATTAATTGGATTTACAAAATCTAACACAATTTTTAGAGTCCTCTACAGTAGAGATAATAGAAAGAGCTGCCCTATTGATTTCTTTTGTATATGAACCAGATCTTAGCTATGTTATGCATTGCTATTTTCAAAATTTAAAGGTGAATTTTCACGGTCACTTTATACAGATTTTCCCAGACCTAGCTAAATCCACGCAGGAGAGGAGGAAAGGCTTCCTGTCATTACAACAGGAAGCCCAATCATTTTTTTCAGTTAAAGTTTCCTTGCAAATGTATTTTGAAATTAAATAATGAAATTTACATATATTTTTTCCCTGAACATTTAAAAATGATTTTAGATTCTCAAAAATGCTTGCTCCTTACCTCCTCTCCTCAAGTAAGCCCCATATCCCAGAAGTAATTAGATAGTAGGATAACATCATGTAAATCCTATTACCATGAGAAATTTTTTTCCTTTTAATGCTCCTTAATTTGGTCTCTTTAATACTTACTCCCAGAAAGCTGTGGTCTAGGAGAAAAGGATAAATTACTTTTTGTTATGTTATCTTTCGATTTTGTATGTTTCCTATGTTTCTGAACAAAGTAATGTTACTTTGTAATTTTGTGAAAATTATAAACAATAAATAAAAAAATATATATTCCTGAAAAGAGAATATATTCTTGTGACATCTAGGGGGCAATAATCAACAGGCAGGTAAAAGTATGCGGATAAAAAGTGGATGGAGTTAGGTCAGGGAGTAAAAGTATGTGTGGAGATTTTGGAGGTAATTTCAAAGATTTGTGCACTTAAAAATTAGCATATATGCCATAAGTAGCCTGTACTCACACAATCAGTATCATAAAAATCGAAAGTATGTGTGTATTTTACGTTTTGCGTGTAAAAAGGGGCAGTCTAGGGGCATTCCAGGGCAGGGCCAACAGTTACATGTGTAAATTGCTATTTTAAAAGATACGTACATTTGGCAACTTACCCGCATAATTTACACCTGCTAATTATCTGGTGTAATTGATATTAGATTTATTAATTGTGCATTATTGTCTGGGTGCAAGGTATGGGTGAACCGGGGGAAGTTCAGGTAGAAGAACCAGGAACATCTCGATGACCCGGAGAAGGATTGGACACACTGGTAGAGTAATTGATAAACAGGTTAATTTTAATTGCATGCAGATTTTAAATATGCTGACTTACATGCGTAAATCAGGTTTTATGCAAGTAAATCCTACTTTATTTTTGTGCATAAAATATACAAGGGGTAGATATTTAAAAGCCATTTAGATGGATAACTAACTAGTTATCCATCTAAATGGCTGAAATGGCATATTGAGCCTCTTATCCAGCTAAATTTTAGCCGGATATGTTGTTTTCCGGCTATAATTTAGCCAGATATAAAAGGGGCGTTTTGAGGGCATGATGGGAAGGGGTCCCATTATCTGGCTAATTTAGCCGAATTTTAGTTATATCCAACTAAGGGGGTCATTTTCTATGCGGATCGCATGTGAAAAGGGACTGCTGATGGCGAAAAGGTAAGGACCCTTTTCGCCGCCAGTTTCGTGCCCAATAGCACCACCTTTTACGATGGCACTACTGAGTGTGAAAGCCGGCAGCGATAGCACCATGGAGGTGCGATCGCTGCCGGCTTTCGCAGGCTCGCCCCCCGCTTCGCCACCCTGCCCTGCCGGATTTTCTAAGGTCTGCGACCTTAGAAAATCTAGGCCTAAGTTAGATGCCTAATTTTGAACCTGATGGAAGCAGAGCGGGGGGGGGGGGGCAGGGGGAGAAGGGAAAGGGTTATGGTGGGTGTTGGGGGCAGGAATCATGCCTGCGATATGGAAATTTTTACATGTAAGGGAAAATTGGAGCAAAGGGGGGGGGGGGGGGGGATGTGGCAAGCACCTGTGACAGCATGTATACCAGTTTAGAAATCTGTATGAAGTATTTTTGACTTTTGAGTTAGGATTGCAATGCTGAGGAATAGCCTGGTCCCCAGAGTTTTCTACAAGAGAAATCACAGAAGTAACAGCTAAGGATAAAAGAACAGCTGAACCAAAGGAAGGAAGAATAATAGAAGGAGACCCCATTAGGATCTCTGCACAACAAGGAATCAGGACAGGCCGAGTGTCTGAGAGAAGGAAGATGTCTAAAGGTAGGATTTTTGCAAAGCAAAGGAGACCCCTCCACTACGATTCCCACACCACTGCTGGGAGAGTTATGCACATTTACAAGCACCATGGGCTCTACCCAGAGGTCTGTAATAAGGACACCTACCTACATAGAAAGAAACCCTGTAATTATAGTCAGATGCACACTCATCATTTTGGACAAAATTGACTTTAATTTAACTTTAAGAATCAGTAAACTGTTTTTTTAACACCCAGACCTGGTCCTGTCTAATACTTATAGCCTCTCACCATATGAGAGGCACTTAAGGTACAGCACACACACTGTTGAACTTCTTTCTGCATCTGGGGTATAAGCAAAAGCTTCCCCCCATAAAAAGAATTCACCACAGTATGGGAGTGAATGGTTAGCCGAAGCAGCCCCAAACAAATAAATTAGATTGTGTGCCCTTGGGACTTAAAACACTCCACCAAAGGTGGCATAAATAAGGTTTATAAAAGTTTTGGTAAGAAAATGAAGGCAGTTTTATTTCATTAAACTTTTAACTACAGCTCAGCTTATTTTATCATTTTAATGCTATATGTTTGAGTGTGTTATTTTCGTTTTTAAAATTGTTTTTGATGTAATCTACTTAAAATTAGGCAGAATATAAAAACTATAAATAATAAATGAGGTCCTAGGACTTCTCAATTCATATCTTGACTTCCCGTTTATACTCACTATGTGAATGAATCTAGACAAGTCGCTTCATTCAACAATTCAAACAGTTGAAACTATATACTATTAACAAGTACTTTCTTCCTGTCTAGCATTCTGGTATGAGTTTTCATAATACACATAATACTGTCTCATAACATCTCTGAGCCACACTTAACATCCACTAGGATTCAACTCTTGGCCACTTGAAGGTCCTGACAATCTCTGCACAGGCTTCACCTGTACATATGGCAATATTCTGGTAACCTCCCACCCAACAAATGGATTCCAATTTGCCTCTGGACAAGTACCCTGATGGCTTCTGGAGATATTATGACTCCACAAACACAGGGATCACACAGCTCCCAGAAAAAGCACTCACACAGATCACACACCCAGAAATTTATTTTATTTTTTTTACATTTTATATTCCACTTTTCGCACTTTTTTCAGTGCTTCAAAGTGGATTACATTCAGGTAATGTAGATATTTCCCTATCCCCAGCAGCCCCGCCAGCGAAGGTGCATGAACGCACGTCCAATTTGGGCGCTCAAGGCAGCGAAGGCGCATGAGCGCACGCCGTGACCTGAGCGCCCGGATGGACATCCGAGGTCACGGCGTGTGCTCATGCGCCTTCGCTGCTTGAGCACCCAAAATGGACGTGCGTTCATGCACCTTCACCGATGGGGCTGCTGGAAGCCGCTTTCGCCGCCAGCTGCCCCCGGGAGGCAGGGGAGCCGCGGTGGGCGCCTCGGGAGGAGGGGAGAGAGGACTGGGTATGCTGGAAGCATGCAGTAAGTTTACTTTTGTTACAATTTCTATTTGCTTTAATAACATGTCGAGTCGATTTTTGCCCTGTGCCTTGCTTCGGGAGGGGGGGGAGAGAGGACTGGCAATCCCCGATGCTCGAGCGTAGGAGAACCATCCACTTCCTGGTACCTGTCATTTCAAATGTCATTTGAAATGACAGGTACCAGCGCACCCAGGATACTGTATAGGCGCTGTATAGCGCTCTATACAGTAAAATGGATTGCAGCTACAAAAGTAAAAAATGTCCAAGAGGCGTGGTCATTGTTAAAAAATACCATTCTAGAAGCACAGTCCAGATGTATTCCACACATTAAGAAAGGTGGAAAGAAGGCAAAACGATTACCGGCATGGTTAAAAGGGGAGGTGAAAGAAGCTATTTTAGCCAAAAGATCTTCATTCAAAAATTGGAAGAAGGATCCAACAGAAGAAAATAGGATAAAGCATAAACATTGGCAAGTTAAATGTAAGACATTGATAAGACAGGCTAAGAGAGAATTTGAAAAGAAGTTGGCTGTAGAGGCAAAAACTCACAGTAAAAACTTTTTTAAATATATCCGAAGCAGAAAGCCTGTGAGGGAGTCAGTTGGACCGTTAGATGATCGAGGGGTTAAAGGGGCACTTAGAGAAGATAAGGCCATCGCGGAAAGATTAAATGATTTCTTTGCTTCGGTGTTTACTGAAGAGGATGTTGGGGAGGTACCCGAAATGGAGAAGGTTTTCATGGGTAATGATTCAGATGGACTGAATCAAATCACGGTGAACCTAGAAGATGTGGTAGGCCTGATTGACAAACTGAAGAGTAGTAAATCACCTGGACCGGATGATATACACCCCAGAGTTCTGAAGGAACTAAAAAATGAAATTTCAGACCTATTAGTAAAAATTTGTAACTTATCATTAAAATCATCCATTGTACCTGAAGACTGGAGGATAGCAAATGTAACCCCAATATTTAAAAAGGGCTCCAGGGGCGATCCGGGAAACTACAGACCGGTTAGCCTGACTTCAGTGCCGGGAAAAATAGTGGAAAGTGTTCTAAACATCAAAATCACAGAACATATAGAAAGACATGGTTTAATGGAACAAAATCAGCATGGCTTTACCCAGGGCAAGTCTTGCCTCACAAATCTGCTTCACTTTTTGAAGGAGTTAATAAACATGTGGATAAAGGTGAACCGGTAGATATAGTATACTTGGATTTTCAGAAGGCGTTTGACAAAGTTCCTCATGAGAGGCTTCTAGGAAAAGTAAAAAGTCATGGGATAGGTGGCGAGGTCCTTTCGTGGATTGCAAACTGGCTAAAAGACAGGAAACAGAGAGTAGGATTAAATGGGCAATTTTCTCAGTGGAAGGGAGTGGACAGTGGAGTGCCTCAGGGATCTGTATTGGGACCCTTACTGTTCAATATATTTATAAATGATCTGAAAAGAAATACGACGAGTGAGATAATCAAATTTGCAGATGACACAAAATTGTTCAGAGTAGTTAAATCACAAGCAGATTGTGATAAATTCCAGGAAGACCTTGTGAGACTGGAAAATTGGGCATCCAAATGGCAGATAAAATTTAATGTGGATAAGTGCAAGGTGATGCATAAAGGGAAAAATAACCCATGCTATAATTACACGATGTTGGGTTCCATATTAGGTGCTACAACCCAAGAAAGAGATCTAGGTGTCATAGTGGATAACACATTGAAATCGTCGGTTCAGTGTGCTGCGGCAGTCAAAAAAGCAAACAGAATGTTGGGAATTATTAGAAAAGGAATGATGAATAAAACGGAAAATGTCATAATGCCTCTGTATCGCTCCATGGTGAGACCGCACCTTGAATACTGTGTACAATTCTGGTCGCCGCATCTCAAAAAAGATATAATTGCGATGGAGAAGGTACAGAGAAGGGCTACCAAAATGATAAGGGGAATGGAACAACTCCCCTATGAGGAAAGACTAAAGAGGTTAGGACTTTTCAGCTTGGAGAAGAGACGACTGAGGGGGGGATATGATAGAGGTGTTTAAAATCATGAGAGGTCTAAAACGGGTAGATGTGAATCGGTTATTTACTCTTTCGGATAGTAGAAAGACTAGGGGACACTCCATGAAGTTAGCATGGGGCACATTTAAAACTAATCGGAGAAAGTTCTTTTTTACTCAAAGCACAATTAAACTCTGGAATTTGTTGCCAGAGAATGTGGTTCGTGCAGTTAGTATAGCTGTGTTTAAAAAAGGATTGGATAAGTTCTTGGAGGAGAAGTCCATTACCTGCTATTAAGTTCACTTAGAGAATAGCCACTGCCATTAGCAATGGTTACATGGAATAGACTTAGTTTTTGGGTACTTGCCAGGTTCTTATGGCCTGGATTGGCCACTGTTGGAAACGGGATGCTGGGCTTGATGGACCCTTGGTCTGACCCAGTATGGCATTTTCTTATGTTCTTATGTTCTTATGTTCATGGACGCTTCATGGACACGCTTTGGATGCGGCTTGCATTTGCGTCTAATTTAAATACTGTATCGAGCGGTATGTGATCCGAACTGTGCGTGCGGCAAACGAGGGTGCGCCCGGCACTGCCGCACTCTTTCTAACTCGTCCTTACTGTATCGGCCTGTTAATGTGGTAGCGGAGGCGGAGGCTAGATATACCCGGAAGTACTGATGTCATGCGGTGGGGCTGCCCCCGAGGTTCCCGCCATGACGTGTATTTGAGCATAGGAGATGTGTGCGCTTGCGCCCTAGGAGGCCATAGGAGTGAGCATGGCGAATGGGGATGCCTAAGCTGGTTTGGAAATGTCGAGGCCCTCGGCACTCAGCGCCGGAGGCAGCTATCTTGCCCAAAGAGAGAGAAAGGGGAGAAAAAGAGGTAAGGTAGAGCGGTCGCAGCTGTCTGTGACCGGACGCAACACAGATGCCATCCACGTACAGCTATGCGGGCTATGAGCATTACATTTTGGAACACCTTCCTCCCAAATGCATCCATCGCTCTGTGATCCTTCCTTGGGGGTGCCAAGGAATGGGTCCAACAGTGCTTGGCATTCTTGAGAGCATATTTGACGATCACCGATTGGTGGAGCAGTTGACACTTGTCGAATCCAAGAGCCTTTTGGCCAAGATTGTGTCCGCTTTCCTGTTCAGAGTGTTACCGGTAGGAAGACTCCTGCCTCCTGCATTGCTGCTCGACGGCTGCTTCCGACTCAGCGCAGCTCCACATGACTCGCGGGTTGACTCTGCCCCCTTTTTGATTGCTGCTGCTGGCAGAAGCTCCTGCGGAGTGCGTGAAAAAGTTATATTTAAGTGGAGCTCTCCAGCACAGCAGTACCTCGGCTACAGGCTTGCTTGTGCTGGAGCTCTGCTGGATTCTTTGCCTGTTTCTGCTTGGATTTGACCCAGACTGTTTTGGACCTGTTCTCTTGCTGCCTGCCCCGACCTGGACTGATACTTGGATTTGTTACTTGCTGCCTGTTTTTTGATTACTTGCCTGGTTCTGCTGTCTGCTGCCTGCCCCAACCCGGAGTGCTCATTGGATTTGATACTCGCTGCCTGCCTTTGGATTACTTGCCTGGTTCTGTTGTTTGCTGCCTGCCCCGACCCGGACTGCTCATTAGATTTGATACTCGCTGCCTGCCTCTGGATTACTTGCTTGGTTCTATTGTCTGCTACCTGCCCCGACCCGGACTGTTCCTCGGATTCTGAACATCCTGCAAAGGCAAGGTAAGCGGTCTCCTATTTGGGTTCCACTACCAGGTTCCTAACACAGAGGAGGCACTGTAAGGGGGTGTTCCTACATCCTCAACACTAACTCCACAAGGATCTCGTGTACTGGGACTGCCATGATCTTCTTGGGAGGATCCACGAACTGGAGGATATCCAGTGTTTTTGTGCCTAGCATCCTCTTCAGTCATTAACTGAAAGGGGATGACCTCCACCATCAACCGAACAAATCCTGTGAAGGAGAGGTCCTCCAGTGGGGACTTCCTCTGCTCTTCTGAATCAGATTGATCTGAGAGGAGACCATAAGAAGCATCATCAGAGACCATGGATAAGTCATTCCCTCAGGAGTCATAGGTGCCTTATCCCCACTGTCATCGACAGGGGACAGGGCCCTAGATGCTTGGCCTCTGTCCATTCGTGCAGGCACTGGTGGAATTGGACATGGGGCCTCAGGCCCCGGTGTCTTCTCTGGCCTCACAGGAGCTTCCTCCTCCAAGAAATCGGCAACAACTACCGGATCAGCAGGTGGTGGCAGCAGTGCTCTGCAGAGCATCGATCTTAACCCAGGAATCAACACCGGCTGGGTTGGTTACACACCAATAAGCATATGCATGGATTCCAGGAGCAGCTCAAGGAGCAATGATGCTGGTGTCAGTGCAGTTGGAGCTGCAAAACAGAGGCCACACATTGCCTTCTCGATGGTCAGCTGCACATGCCTCTCTAATTTCTCCTCAAACATTGCTGGTGCCAACACAGGCTGGGATGCAGGAGATGTACCCAGTTCCTCTTCGGAACTGAGAGGAGGATCGGTAGCTGGCAACAGGACCAATGGAGTCTGTTGCACCCTCGGTATTAATGGAGGACTGGGTCTCCTTGCAGTGGGGTCGCTTTGAGGGTATCACAGTGAAGCAGGTGCATCCCCATGCCTGGCACTGAGCATTAATGAGGACTGATGCCGAGGCTTCTTTGGCTTCCCTTGATGCTCAGAATGGTACTTCCCTGATGCCGAGGCCAAGGATGACGAACCCAAAATCCTTGACCTAGAGGAATCCGACAATGGCCAGTCTCTGGCATCTTTATCAGCCAGTGACCTCGACAGAACCGACGCTTCGCCAATGTTTATTGCTCAGTGTCCATCAGTGCGGCTCTGAGGTTCCTTGATGCTGATGACAATGGATCGGTCTTCTCTAACCCGAAGAGGTGCACCCATGTTGTCGAGCCAGATCTTGTGTTCCTTTGGGATCATCCTGGTGCACTTGCTACAACCCTGGACAACATGCAATGCCCAAGGCAGAGGATACATCAATCATAGGGGTCCGATATAGACATTATCCGCATACACCTGGGACACTACTCAAAACCTGAAGTGAACATGTAGTCACAAAAGGGACATAAGATCGAAATCGATGGTGGTGGCCATCAATGGCTGTGGGCACCAAGCGCACAGCCACCCAGGGGTATCGACAGCAAAAGTAAACTTACCAATAAACATCAAAAAACCTATCTAGGATGCTAATGGAGAACCAGGGGGACCCAGCATCGACAGTGCGAAGCAGTAGTAGATTGAAAAAGTAGGCCATGAAGTTGGCAATATGAAGCTCTCACCTGATCGTGAGATAATAGGCTCCACGGAAGAGACTGAAGGGAACCCCGCGTGGACATGTGGTATAATGCATGCTACAGCATGCTCAATGAGGCTCCATTTGATGATGTCACCTACGTTTGAGGACTGACATCATGCTCATCCTTGGAGAATTTTAATTAGATTTTTTATTTGTTAATTTACCCAGCTAACTTTAGGCCTGCGATTTTTCTGACTAGAGTTAGCTGGGTAAGTTTATTCAGCTAGTGGTGAATATCAGTAGTAGCTGTTAGGGTTCTGATGGAAGTTGTGAACCCTGGACCGAGATGAGAGATGTCTCCACCCACAGGGAGGAGCCCCGTGGCCTCACCGTCGGTGGGCATGGTCTCAGCGACATAGGACACAGCTGTGAGAGAGACCTTATTAGGGAGAAAAGATAATGCATAACCCGAGGAGCGGGAAATGCAACAAACACAGTTCTTGAACAGATGAAGTAGTCAAGATGGTATTGTAGATAAGAAGATCCAGTGGTGGATGGTCTGTGATGCAGGAACCAGGCCGTAGATCTGGCGTAGATGGAGCAATACCTTGAGGTACAGGAAGAATAGAATTGAGATGCTGAAGAACGGTAGTGGCCCGAGGCAAGGGGTACACCGTGGAGACCTCAGCAATGTTGAAAGAGAGAAGAAGGTACTCACACAAGGAAGTTCCAGCAGAGATACCCGAGGAGCGGGTCAGGAAAGTCCAAGGCATAAAGGCCCTCCGAAGAGCGGATAGCCAAGATGCGGAAGAGCTCCCGAGGAGCAGGTACTCAGAGTGTCCAATTGCCATGAAGAGAATCTGGAACAGAAGTTCCAAGTTACAGCGGATTTAACAATGAGAGAACTCCTTGCTAACTCGTCTTAGTAATGGGCAGTCGGTTTAAGTACACTAGCGGGCTGACATCATCAGGAGGGGACGTCCCCAAGGTTCCCGCCATGATGTATACATAAGGAGGCCCTGCGTGCACGTGCATGTCTAGATGATGCTGGAAGTAAGATGACGGTCGGCAGTGCCCATGCTGTCCCGGGGACACCGGGGAGGTCGGCGTTGGTTGGCGGAGGCCGCCATTCTCCCAATGATTGACGGTGCAGGGAAAAAAGAGGTGAGCATGAGAGGTCGCAGCCATCTGTGACCGACAGGTGCAACAGTACCCCTCTTCTTAGGGCCCCTCCCCAGGGGTTTCAGCTTCCTAGGGTGAGCCAGATGGAATTGCCTGATTAGTTCTTTGTCAAGAATGTTACTTGCGGGTTCCCAGCTATTTTCCTCTGGTCTGAATCCTTCCCAGGAAATCAGATATTCCCATCGTCTCCCATGTCTCCGCACATCAAGGATGTCATCTACCTGGTAGGTTATGTCTTCCTCCACAGCGAGAGGTTGCAGCTCAGGTGTCTTCTTTGCAAACTTGGATAAGATGAGCAGTTTCAGCAGGGAGATGTGGAAGGCATTGTGGATTTTTAGTGATGATGGTAACTGCAAGCTGTACGTGACTGGACCCAGGCAACGTAGTATAGCAAATGGTCCTATATACCAAGGTGCAAAACGAACTGAAGGCAATTTGAGATGAATGAAACGGGTACTTAGCCATACCTTATCCCTGGGCTGTAGTTGTAGAGCTGCTCTGTGATGGGCATCATAAAACTTCTTCGCTTGTTGTCCAGCTTTTTGAAGAAGTTCTTTTGTGTGTTCCCACAGCTGATGCAAATCCTGTGCTGAAGCTTGAACGGCCAGAGAGGTTACTGATAAGGGCATCGGTAACGGAGGTAAAGGCTGGCGACCATAGGCAAGTTGAAAGGGAGAAGAGCCTGTGGAAGCTGAAGGGTGTGAATTCAGCGCTAATTCTGCCCAAGGGAGCAGTTCAGCCCAATCATTCTGTCTGGAGTTGACGTAAGCCTGGAGAAACTGCTTTAATGTGCGGTTCATTCTTTCAGTCTGTCCATTGGCTTGCGGATGGTAGCCAGAAGTCAGGTCTAGAGAAATATCAAATTTATTACAGAGAGATCTCTAGAACTTGGTTGTGAATTGTACTCCTCGGTCAGAGAGTATGTGCTTAGGCATGCCATGTAAACGGAATATATGACGGATGAAAAGTTTTGCAAGTTCAGGAGCAGAAGGTAGTCCGTGTTGTGCCACAAAATGTGCCATTTTGGAAAACCAGTCAACAGTGACCCATATGGTGTTGTTACCACTAGACACAGGGAGATCAATGATAAAGTCCAACGATGTGTGTCCATGGTTCGCTAGGAGCGGGTAAAGGTTGGAGAAGACCCCAGGGACGACCAGCAGGTGGTTTCTGTCTGGCGCACGTAGAGCAAGATTCTACATAGGTCCGGACGTCTTCTTTCATCGAAGGCCACCAATAGTATCTCTCCAAGGTGGACAGAGTTCTGGATTGCCCAGGGTGACCTGCAAGACGTGAGTCATGAGCCCATCTAAGGATCTTCTTTCTGAGTGCCCAGGGTACCACGGTTTTTCTGACCGGGATTGTGTGTGTAGTTGAGAGAGTTATGAGCACCCAAGTATGGTCAATGATATGCCTCGGAGTTTCCAGGATATCTTCTGGTGTAAATGAGCGGGAAAGAGCATCCACGAGGGTGTTCTTGTCTGCTGGGCAATACCTCAGAAGGAAATTGAATGTGTTGAAAAACAACAACCAGCGAGTTTGTCTATGGTTCAAGCAATGTGCATGATGCAAATATTCAAGGTTTTTATGGTTAGTAAAAACCGTTATCTGGTGTTGAGCACCTTCGAGCCATGGGCACCACTCCTCGAGTGCTAACTTGATTGCAAATAATTCTTTATCTCCTATTCCGTAGTTTTGCTCGGCAGAGGAGAAACGCCAAGAGAAAAAAGAACACGGGTGGAGCGTATGAGTATCACTGTGTTGGCTGTGGACAGCGCCAACTCCGAAGTCCGAGGCATCTACCTTGACTACGAAAGGTCATTGAGGATCAGGGTGGCGAAGACATGGCTCCTGAAGGAAGGCTTTTTTGAGTTCCTGAAAGGCTGTTACGGCTTATGGGACCACTGAGAGGGATTGGCTCCCTTGCGTGTCATGGCGGTAAGAGGCGCGGTCAATGTGGAGTAGTGATGAATGAATGACCTATAGTAGTTGGTAAATCCTAGAAAATGGCGTAGGGCCTTTAGGCCAGTAGATTGAGGCCAGTCCTGAATGCTTAGTTTTCTGCGAGTCCATCTGGAACCCCTGACTGGACATAACTATCCTAAGAATGGAACGGACTCCTGGTGGAAGACACATTTTTCTAGTTTGGAATATACATGGTTATCGCTGAGTCTCTGAAGAACCTTGGAAACGCCCAAATGGTGAGTCTGGAGATCCCGGGAAAAGACTAGTATATCGTCCAAATATACTACTATGCAGTCATACAACATGTCTCTGAAGATTTCATTCATCATGTTTTGGAATACTGCCGGGGTGTTACAAAGGCCGAAGGGCATGACCAAGTATTCAAAATGGCCGTCGCAGGTATTGAATGCTGTTTTCCATTCATCGCCCCGGCGTATACGAACAAGAATATATGCTCTTCTGAGATCCAGCTTTGTGAATATTCTGGCTCCTTGGAACAGATCAAAAGGTTCAGTAAATGTTGGCCACACTCCCAAAACCTTGACCACACCCTGCTTCTTTTTTATCTGGCTAAGCTTTAGCCAGGTAGTGACTTACCCAACTGAAACATAGCCTATCAGTAGGCAGGAATATATAAAACCCCAGCTTTTTCTGCTAAGTTCCGAATTTAACCAAATAAACCCTTTTGAATATCGATCCCATTGTGAAGAGCATGTGCACTTTTATTTAAACGTGTTTTATGCAGATAAACACCAGTTCTCCAGTGTAAAACATTGTGAAAATTATCTTCAAAATGTATTTGTAAAGCCATCTTGCTAGACTATGCCTTGATCTTTGAGAATGAGAGTGTCCTTTTAAATTTTAAAATTTAAAAGGAGATAACCTTTGGTCAAGGCTCTCTGAGTAACAAAACTCACTACATGATAAAGATCAAGTATTAGCAAATCATACACACCCATGCATTATATGCTATGTATACAAGAGTTTCTCTAAGGGGTAAAAATCAAAGCAAGACAGGTATCAGCATATCTATCTATCCCATACCATCAGATGGCAGACAAGATACATGGATCTCTGTTATATAGCAAGATAAAAAAAAAAGCTGTTATGGAATATTAATGGGTACCAGTTTACCTGAAATAGTCTAGAGGAGTTATGGCAACAACTTCTCCTGTTTCAGAATCCAGAGGAACAGGTGTCAGTATCACAAGAGGGGGATCAAAGATTAACTTTGGTGTTTTTACATTGCCAAATAGTTGTAATGGTTTGAAATGAACATTTGGTTGCTCATTCACGAGTATTGGCACTTCAGCAGTGTACTTCCCAGGATAAGCTAGCAGAAAAAACACAAAACCAAATAGTCTTAAATGCAAATTTCCCTTGGAAAAACAGCAGTTGTCAGAATCCATATCCAAAATCAGGAAATCATACATGATTTTAAAAAAAACAAACATTGTAAGAAGAAAAGAACTATTTATTTTAAAAAATGTATATTTTGCATAATCTACAGTTTAAAAAAATCCATAAAAACATAGAGAAGACAACTAAAATCCAAAAAAATAAATAGATTCAACACAAAATGTAACAGCCATAAAAAATCAGCACAACATACAAAATCTATAAAACATAATAAATACAAATTAAAAGAAACTAACAGGCCTATATACTAAAATACATTAATATGTGCTTTAACATGCAGTTTTAATGCATAGTTACAGCAGTATTCACTAAATTGAGAAATAGGGGGCAGGGTTATAAAGCAGAGACCAGGGTAACCCCTGTGGAGGGTGACCCTGAAGGGGAATTTGAGGCAGGGGGAGGAATGTTTGACTACTGGGGGCAGAGGTGTTGTAACTTAGGGGTTCCTCCCCCTTTAAAGATCCTGCAGAAGTTGATGATGTCACCAACCTTAATGGCTGCCTGAATCGTAGCTCTCACGCCTAGAAAACTAAATCACAGCTACATTCCTGCAATCTTACTTCATCTTCTGGCAATGAAGCAAGTACTTGCAAGCACTTAGCTCTGGATGGCAGCTGAAGAAAATCGCCGATCTCAAGCGCTTTTCCTTTGCGGGAAACAGCGAGGATGTGAGCAGCAAGCCTGATGAATCTAGCCCTGCAAGTCACAATACTATGGATACAAGCGATGAGACTTCTACACAGTGAAGTAAGCATTCCGCAAGGATGAAACTAGGGATGTGAATCGTCCGATATATTTTTAAATCGTCAAAAAATCGTTAGAGCCACGATACAATAACAATTCCCCCGATTTATTGTCAAAAAATCGTAAATCGGGGGAAGGGGGAGGGGAAGGGGGAGGGCGGGAAAACCGGCACACTAAAACAACCCTAAAACCCACCCCGACCCTTTAAAATAAATCCCCCACCCTCCCGAACCCCCCCCCAAATGCCTTAAATTACCTGGGGTCCAGAGGAAGGGTCCCGGTGTGATCTTTTACTCTCGGACCTCCGGTGCTTGTAGAAATGGCGCCGGCGCTACCTTTGCCTTGTCATATGACAGGTCAAAGGTAGCGCCGGCGCCATTTTGTTTTTTGTCCCCCGAGGTCAGGAGCGTAGGAGATTGCTCCCGGACCCCCGCTGGACCCCCAACTGTCTGGAGCCCGTCTCGCCTCTGCCATGCCTGAGTACTTCACTTTCTCCTCCTGGCCTTCCCCCGCAATACTCATCATATGCTGATGTGTTCTCCAAGAAGGCCACGGACACTTTGCCTCTGCATCATACCTACGACTGCGCAATCAACTTGTTACCTAACTCTGAGCTTCCTCGAGGTAGAATCTACCCATTGTCGCTAACAGAGACTTAGGCCATGTCAGAGTACATCCGCAAAAGCCAGAAGAATGCTGGGCTGCATAGAGAGAGGAATAACGAGTAAGAAAAGGGAAGTGATTATCCCCTTGTACAGGTCCTTGGTGAGGCCTCACCTGGAGTACTGTGTTCAGTTCTGGAGACCGTATCTACAAAGAGACAAAGACAAGATGGAAGCGGTACAGAGAAGGGCGACCAGGAAGGTGGAGGATCTTCATCGGATGACATAAGAGGAGAGATTGAAGAATCTAAATATGTACACCCTGGAGGAAAGGAGGAGCAGGGGTGATATGATTCAGACTTTCAGATACTTGAAAAACTTTAATGATCCAAAGGCAACGACAAACCTTTTCCGTCGGAAAAAAATCAGCAGAACCAGAGGTCACGAGCTGAGGCTCCAGGGAGGAAGACTAAGAACCAATGTCAGGAAGTATTTCTTCACAGAAAGGGTGGTGGATGCCTGGAATGCCCTTCCGGAGGAAGTGGTGAAGTCTAAAACTGTGAAGGACTTCAAAGGGGCGTGGGATAAACACTGTGGATCCATCAAGTCTAGTGGGCGTAAATAAAGAGGAGGCAGCAAAACACTGCTCGGAGCGGCAGTAGCCACAGAGGCATTCACGGAGCGGGATGCCAGTGGCCAGTAGTTGGTGTTCCACCTTCAGGCAGCAAAACACTGCACGGAACGGCAGTAGCCACAGAGGCATTCACGGAGCGGGATGCCAGTGGCCAGTAGTTGGTGTTCCACCTTCAGGCAGCAAAACACTGCATGAAGCGGCAGTAGCCACAGAGGCATTCACGGAGCGGGATGCCAGTGGCCAGTAGTTGGTGTTCCACCTTCAGGCAGCAAAACACTGCACGGAACGGCAGTAGCCACAGAGGCATTCACGGAGCGGGATGCCAGTGGCCAGTAGTTGGTGTTCCGCCTTCACGGAGGGCTGCCATCTCCAAAAAAAAACAAAAACAAACATACAAAGCAGGGGTGGGTAAGAGTATGGGGCAGGGGTGTGGCCTGCTTGTTGCGGCGGTTGCTACCCCTGATTGAGCTGGATGTTCACCGGGATGCGGATACGGCGCTGCTCTCTGCATGGTGGAGGGGTGGAAGGGAGTTGGGGCCGGAGGGTGCTGGAAGCCAATAGTGACGGGTGGGAGGGAGAAAAAGGGGGGGGGGGGGGAAATGGATAAACTGCGTGGCTTGCTGGGCAGACTGGATGGGCCGTTTGGTCTTCTTCTGCCGTCATTTCTCTGTTTCTATGTAACTTGGCTAGGGGCTTCTTTCGACCCTCCAAGTCTCCCGCTGGAGCGGGTTTTTTCTTTGTGGGGAAAAAAAGACGGCTCACTCCGCCCCAGCATCAACTACTGGGGTCTGAACGAGATCACCCTAAAAGACCGCTATCTATTACCTTTGATTTCTGAACTGTTTGACAGGCTTCAGGGAGTGAAAATCTTCTCCAAATTGGACCTCAGGGGAGCCTATAATTTAGTTCGAATCCACAAAGGAGATGAATATAAGACCGCTTTTAATACTCGAGACTGCCACTTTGAATACCTTGTGATGCTGTTTGACCTTTGCAACACCCCTGCGGTCTTCCAGAATTTGATGAACGTGGTCTTCAGGGATATGTTATACCAATGTGTTGTGGTGTATCTCGACGACATCTTAGTATTCTCCAAAGACCTACAAAGCCACCGCCATGATGTCTCTCGCGTCCTCAACATCTAACAGACAATCAACTCCATGCCAAACTTAAAAAGTGTTCTTTCGAGCAGGAGACCGTCCCTTTCCTCGGCTACCTGGTTTCCAGTCAAGGTTTCAGAATGGACCCCCAGAAGTTGAGAAGCATTCACGATTGGCCTCAGCCTACAGGCTGTTGCGTTCGTGCCTCTTCTTGCCCCTCGCTCCACCCTCTCTATCATGGGAGCAACTCCCTTCGGCTCTGATGGACAGATGCAGCCATGGCTTCTCCCTGCCTCTTGGTCCCGGTGTCCCCGGGCTGGCTTGACGCTACGGATCCGCCATGTTCATGATGACGTAAGGGCGCGCGCACGCTCCAGGCTTTGTACCAGCAAGGGCGTGAACCTCGGGGTGTCCCCCCGTAGTGACGTCCATTTCCAATTTAAAAGGTCTTTGTTTGCTAACCTCTAAGGAACTCCAACAGGACTTGCTTCGGCAGTCCACAATACCTGCAACAATGATCCGAGTCAGCCAGGGGAATCCTTCCCCACTGCTCGGCCTTTTCAAACTTACCAGGAGTACCCGCACCATGGGGGCTCCACTCTCTCTTCTTGATTTCAGATTGCCGGAATACTCAGAAGACTCCTCATTGCCTGGAAGCTATCGCGGACGTGAACACAGTGAATTCTATTGTAGATAGGAATCGGTACTCGCTCCACGAGGGCCTACATTCCTATAGCTCTGAAGACTCCCTTCCGTCCAAGACATTATTGCAGGTAAGGAGATCGAGAGTTAGATTGGCAAGATTGCAGATGGGAACCGGTACTCACTCCACGAGGGCCCATGTTCCTAGAATCCTTTACAGACTCTCTTCTACTCTAGAAGCCATTTCATATACAGCAATTGTGAGTTCTTATTACAGACTGTTTAGAGGAACCAGTGCTCGCCTACGGCTCCTGTTCCTGAATATACTGAAGACTCTCTGTGGCATAGAGACCATTGCAGACATCTACTATTGTGAGTTTTCCATCTTGTATCCAGTATACCCTGTCTACTCACTCCTTCTAGTCTCTCTCTAGAGGAGCGACCCAGAGATTACATTCCAGTATCAGAAGGACTTCAGCCCTACCGGACACCTCGACTCACTACTGCCACCACTGGTGGTTCACCTTCCAGCTTAATAAAGAACTATTTGTGTTTACTTCATATTCTAGCCTAGCTGGTGGTTCCTCTCAGGATCTCCTCCTGAGGGCGCTGTCATCTGCCATCGGCCCAGGGATTCACCATTTCCTCCTAGTGGTCATTCCTTACACTACTATCACTCTGTGGGAGCCAACCACTACAGACCACTAACACCACTTACGGAAGTAATATATAGATAGCTACCTTCTCTTCTATGGGACTTGCCAGCAGCCTATATATATAACAGATTGCTACTCCGTAGCGGAGGCATGATAGATTGCTATCTCTGTAGCGAAGTACAATATACCTATTGTTAGCTCCTCTCCTCTGAAGAGTGTCATAGAACAGATTGTCAACTCCTCTTCCCTTGGGAGTTGATCCATAACATTGCTACCTCCTTTCCTTACAGGAGCATCTAACAGCAGTTCGCTAACAGATTACTAACTCTGCCCTCCTGGCGGGGTCAGCACTACAGATAGCTAACTCCTCCCTTCTGGAGGAGCATATCATGACAGATTGCTACTCCTCCCCCTTTCAGGAGAAAAGCAGAACAGTTTGCTATCTCCGCCCTCCTGGCAGGGTGAGCAACAGCAGATTGCTAATTCCTCTCCTCTGGAGGAGGAGAGCATAACAAGGGTCTCTGATCCTTACAGAGATTCCTTGGCTTTGCCAATTACTACCGGTCCTTCATTCATCATTACTCCACTCTGACCGCACCACTCACAGCCATGACTCGTAATCCTTCCCATTGGTCACCTGAGGCCATGACCGCCTTCAAGGATCTCAAGACCACCTTCCTCCGTGAGCCGTGTCTCTGCAACCCGGATCACAGATGCCCATTCATTGTTGAGGTCGATGCCTCTGACGTGGGAGTAGAGGCAGTCCTAAGCCAGTACTCAACTACCCATACTTTACATCCATGCTCCTTCTTTTCCAGACACTTCTCCCCTGCGGAGCGGAATTATGTGATGGGGATAAGGAGCTGCTGGCTATTAAGCTAGCCTTTAAGGAATGGCATCCCTGGCTCGAGGGAGCCCAGCATCAGATCAGAGTGTATATCGACCACAAAAACCTCAAGTATTTACACCGTGCTCAGCGCTTGAACCATCATCAGGCCCATTGGGCCCTCTTTTTACCCAATTTAACTTCCTGCTGCGCTACCGACCAGCCAACAAAAATTGCCGAGCCGATGCCCTCTCCAGATCTTTCGTTCCGGAGGATGTACCAGACACTCCATGGCATATAATTGACCCCGCTAAGGTCATCCTGTCTGCCATTTTCCAGAGCCACCTGAGAAGACAGTGGTTCCTAGTCAACTTCGCTGGAGGGTTCTCCTTTGGGCTCATGATGCCCTGACCACAGGACACCTTGGGCAGTCAAGGATGCTGGCCACTCTCCAGCAGTTTTACTGGTGGCCTACTATGAAGAAGGACACACAGGCCTATGTGGAGTCTTGTCCCACTTGCGCCCACCACAAGCCTCCAGTGGGATGCCCGTGGGGACTCTTGCAACCGCTGCCTATTCCAAGTGAGCCGTGGACCCATATCGCAACGGATTTCATCATGGACCTTCCTCCTTCTGGGGGCAACGACACGATTTGGGTCACCGTCGATCGCTTTTCCAAAATGGCCCACTTCGTGGCTCTGCCTGGTCTCCCTTTGGCACCGCAGCTCGCGCAATTGTTTATTCGCCATGTGTTCCGGCTCCACAGCCTTCCTAAACATATCCTCTCAAACTGCGGAGTCCAGTTTACTGCCCGATTCTGGAGGTCCCTCTGCAAAAAGTTCAAAGTCTCTTTAGACTTCACCTCTGCTTATCACCCCCAAGCCAATGGGCAAGCAGAGAGAACTACATTAATCTCCGGCAGAATGATTTGGCCAACCTCCTTCCCTGGGCTGAGTTCGCCTTGAATTCACATCAGTCCGCATCAACCGGTCGTCACCTTTCCAGGTGGTCTATGGACGTCAGCCTCTGCCGCCACTACCAATTCCATTATCTGTTCCCTCACCAGCGGCACAGTCAACCGCCCAGGAGTTGTTTCGACTCTGGAACAGCATGAAGCAGTTGCTACAGCAAGCAGCCCAAAGGGCTAAAAAGGTTCTTTGATGCACAGTTTAAACCGGGCGACAGGGTATTTATTTATTTATTTAGATTTTTATATACCGGTGTTCCTGTATGAAATACAGATCACATCGGTTTACATTGAAACAGAACAAAAAATTACGCCAAGAGGCGGTACATGTAACAAGGTTAAGGAACTTGGAAACAGGGTAAACTAGTATGGCTCAGCACCCGGTTTATCTGACTCAAGCTGCCTTCAGTTCGCTTTGCTCCCAGGTACATTGGTCCCTTTCCGGTGCTCCACCGTTTGGGTCCAGTGACCTACAAACTCCGGCTTCCCTCCTCTCTCAAGATCAACTCCTTCCACATATCGCTATTAAAACCCTTGGTATTGTTCGGCATCTCTAAAAAAACACCGGATCCTCAAGCACTGTCATCCGAAGTGGACGTGACATACCAAGTCCAAGACATCCTTGATGTGAGGAAACATGGAAAGAAGTGGGAGTAGCTCCTGTCTTGGGAAGGCTTTGGACCAGAAGAGAACAGTTGGGAGCCTACCTCAAATATCCTAGATAAGGATAAGTCCCTAGATAATTGACCTTGAATCAACATAGGCAGTTAAAAAATTACCTCCAGTATGTAAACATGGGGGATTATTCAACCTGCCTTCGGTTATTGCTGTGCTGAGTCCCACAAGGTGCTTGGGGGGGGGCAATTTAAAAACTAAGAGGGTGGTTGTCATAATCTGCAGGCACTTTTACCCACATACCTTGCACCAGTTCTCAAAGGGCATGTGCGTGCATGTTTTCTCTTCAAAACTGCCTAGGGGTAAAAGTGCTCACAGAGATTTGTACCTGCTTCTTTGAGGGTACTTTTTCACTACAGAACTATGGAGGTAATTTTCTAAAGGTTTTACGTGTGTACATGGGCTTTTGAAAATTGTTATGATATGCGAAACTTTTATGCCCATGACTCATTTGAAAATTCACTCCTTAGTGTGTTGTTGTCTCCATTTTTCCTGCAGGTAAAAGGATGCACATTGTTGCTCCTCGCATGTATTTTTACCTGAATACAGGTTGGCCAATTCTCAGGCAGCCTATTTACAAAGGTGAATATCCATTTACCCAGGTAAACAGCTTTTGAAAATTGCTATGTTATCACCTTTGTTGTGTAATATCTACCTTCAACACTGGGAAATATAACAAGAGAATCTGGGAATTAATACCATTTCTATGCTGGTGTTATGCAGTATAATATCCTGTTGGGTACACCGTATATTGAAGTTGTGAACAGATTATGTTGGAATGCAATTTCAGCAAGGATGTGTACCAATATATTAAAATTGAATCCCACAAAAAAATGAGGTTTTACGGGTGAATAATGGTAATTACTTTGATATGAATCTTTTCCCAATTATTGATAGAATGGTTCACTTAATAAAAACCAAATACACCGTTTGAGTGAAATAATTGATACTGGTTTAGCAAGGGAAGCAAATATCTCCTCAGTAGTCAACAAATGCTTTGTACAGACAGGCTTGAATTTACTCACAGCCGTAGTAAGCCTGGGCCTAGGATGGAAAAATTCCAGGAGTAGCAAAATTCCTAATCCCTTTCACTCTTTAGGCCTCCAACTGAATCCTGGTACTCCCGCAACTCAGATGGCCGTCTCATTCTTGCCCACCAACTCACGCCACAAGACCTTGGTGCTTCAGTTTTTGTAAGGCAGAAAGTATGGGGAGTGAGTAAGGCCACAGCCTCTCACGCATAGGCTCCACCTCAAGCATAGAAGCCTAGAGAGAGCAGAGTCAGTGCAGTGCTATGAGCATAGGGCTGTGGGATGGCTCAGTCCTTAAGCACACAACCTTATAAAAACTGAAGTAGCAGCACTGGACCTCTGAGGTGGGTTGTGGGGGGGGGGCAGTGACCAAAGTGAGGGGGTGGTAATTGAATCAGTTGGGGAGATGGAGGATATCACAGATCCATGAAGACCAGAGATCTGCTGGAGAAGGCTTCAGAAAACAGTAAGTGCATGGGGTACAGCACCTGAATTGATAGTGCCAAGGGCAGCAAGAGACAAATTCCATCGCTATGATTAATTGGGACAATTGCAGCAATTCCTCCAGCTGCGTAATTTTGTATCTGTCATCCATACTTTAATAACCACCCACTTGGATTATTGCATAGGTCTCCCACAAATGAATAATCAGGAGGCTTCAAGTAAGTCGAAATCCAGCTATCGGTCTGTTAACAAACTGTAGATTCAGACATTATTTTTGCAGTACTAAAGGATTTATGTTGTTTTCTGACTGTGTCCTGGGCAAAGTTTAAAGTGTTAATGATGGCTTTTAAATCATTGCATGATCTTCGTCCAAGTTATCTGAAAAATCAAATGATTCACTGTATTCTTGCTTGTTCTCTATATTCAGAGCATGAAGGATTTTTATGTGACCCTTCACTGAAGTCAATGAGATGAGCTGGAACAAGACAGGCGTTTTATCTATGTTATGTTATTTATTTATGAGCATTTGATATTCCACCTTTACCTAAGCTACTTAGAAGGAGTATTACATTAAAAGATAAGTAACATTCAGAGAATGGTAATGCATAGGTACTGATACAACTTAAAGGTATGAGATAGATTTTAAGTTGGTATCTTGGATGTAAAAACTACCTATAAGTAAATAAGAAGGGTTAGTGTATTAGCTATCAATAAAAAAAAAATGTAATAGTATAAGATAAATAATAACGTGCACAAAGGAGAGAATTTTCAAAGGGGTTCCGCGTGTAAAAATAGCATAAACATACTTTCGTATCTCACAGGCGGGTCTGCCAAACATTTCACTTTCACTGTAATGCTCAAGCCTTCTTCTCGTCTTTCTTTCTTGGCAATATCCCAGCCTGGATCTTTTCAAATAGATTTTGAAAGGCCCGCATGCATAAAATCAGGGAGATATGCGCATGGCCAGGCCTTGCGCGCACTGAGCACATTTTTAAAAAGGCTCAGCCACGCATGTATCTCCCAATATGCGCAGTAATGCCGGGCCTGAAGAAAGGGGTGGGCCAGAGTGCAGGATTTGGGCAGGACGGGGTGGAGGCCAGCCGGGACAGCAGCCATTAGGCTCTGATCCAAGGAAGCACGCGCCGGCAGCTGGCCAGCAAGCAGAATTTACTCCTGCTCGGAGGAGCAGATAAGTTCTTTAAAAAAAACAAAAAAACGCTAGTTAGGGTAGGTTTTGGGGTCAGGGAGGAGAGGGGAAGAGGAAGGAAGGATAGGATTAGGGTTAGGGAACTGGACAAAGACAAAAACTCATCGCCGCATGATTCTTTTAAAATCCTCCCCCCTGCGCATGGAGAAGGCCACCTGCCCACACTTGTATGCGTGGGAATCACATTTTATAACACGCATGTGCCAATGTGCGCATGTTATAAAATAGCCGCATTCATGTGAATGCACCGGGAACTGTGCACACATGGAGCACATTTAAAATCTAGTTTTTAGGAAACAATGGACTAGGAGAATGCTTAATACAAGAATCTTCTTTGGAGTTTTATGGACACCACTGGCTCTTTCTCAAAGTTACCTTATTCCTGCTCGGGGTGTCTGGTCCACAGACTCAAGTAACAGCCCTCAAGCCTATCAATCCCAACCAGGTAGTTCCTAACGCCGACTATGCTTTCAGAATAAGGTTAGATATGGACACTGTCCTACCATGCCTCTATAGTGCACTCTTATCCCGTTCCTTCTAGCACAGATTTCTCCTTAAGAAGTGGGTTTTCCCCTGGCCTGCCAAGCCTCTACAGCAGAGCTCAGCACTGTCTTTTCATCTACTGATTGTGACTTCTGTAGCAGGGCCTAACCCTATCTGGCCCAAACACAGTCTCTATTTCTTATCAAGCTTCTTTAGCAGAATTCAGCAATGTCTTTTCAAACACAGCTTCTATTGCTTGTGGGCTTGGTTCTGGGAAACCAAGCCCCACTGCCACCGCCCACCATACTTTGTAGAAGGAAATTTATCCAATGACTTTTTGCTTGCACAACTACACCTACCTCCACCGACGGCAATGTTTCCGGAAAATCTCTAACCTGTATGTCTAGAAATCTACATCTTCTTGATGGGATATCCACCATTAGATGCCCAACTGCTCCTGTTCCAATGGCACCAAAATTAAAAATGGTGCCAGCTGACCCAAAGTTCCCCTCTGCCCTGCAAGGCAGACCCCTAAATAAACTCTTGCTATCAATGAAAACCTTCAGCACACTGACCAGCACAGAGAGAATACTCACAAGGACAGAAGGAGACGGTGATACTGCTTTTTCCATCTGGGTCAAGTGTCCCTTTTTCTTGATTAAACTTAAATGTATTATCTTTCCATTCTTCCTTTAAGGGAGCAAGATCAAATTTCCAGGTTACAGGTTGCTTTGAAGTGTTGTGCATTTCTAATACCTAAAAACAGATGTAAATGAAAGAGTTATACAAAACCACAAATAAAACATATTTTAGAAACTGGAACACATATGTCAGTTAATAAGCTGCATGTTCCTGCTGCTTCAAGAAAAGTAGAATATTTATTCAAATCCAAGGAAAAACAATAGTTTTCAGTACGAAATACCCCATGTTGTCTCTGTTAGATATTTGTGGCTCAATGGATTTTGTTTAGAAAAAAGAATGCCTTCTAAAGAAAAACAAACAAGCCAGGGAGGTTTCCTCTTTGCAAGAACAGTAAAATAGCACAGTATTTTTAAACAAGATAAAACAGACTTGTAACTCAATTCACAAGGAAACAGGACGCAAGTAAGAACACAAACAGGGTACTATGGAAGTCCAAATAGCTCAAAATAGTTTGGTTCTAGATAATTCAATACAGACCATCATAGTTACATGAAATGTACTTTCAGCAGTCTTATCAGATTATTGTCCACTTACTGAACTAAAGGAATTTTTTTATCATCACCCTGCAATGCACTGAACAATAACATGAGCATACCTGAGTGTTCTGTTTGTCATTCGCAGGACCCAAATCGCAAAATCCTGAAGGGAGTTCAAACACCATCACGAGAACGGAGATATTTAACAGTTTACGTGACGCTTTGAGAAAATAAATACATGCATTATAATCCAAGAAACTTTTCATAGCAATACTTAGCACAAATGTTTAAATCAAACCTCTCCTGGGGTCCCCACAGCCAGTCAAGTTTTTAGGATATCCACAATGAATATGCATGAGATACATTTTCATATCATGGAGGCTCAGTAGTTGCAAATTTATCTCATGCATATTTATTGTGGATATCCTGAAAGTCCAACTGGCTTTTGGGTGCCCAGGACAGGTTTGTAAAGCCCTAGTATTACTAAAACTTTAATTCTATTTAGAATCATATGAGTCACCCCTTGTCAAGGGCAATCCCTAACTTCATTCATTTTGGCCTCAGAAGGGTAAATATTAGGGTTTTGCCAAATAAGTAATTGTCATAAAAGGAGATATTCACCAGTTAGTCAACAAAACAATATTTGGATCAGTTTGAAAAAATATATTTAGAAGATATAGGTTGTATAGGCACCATGGATACTCCATTAACATCCTCCACTCCGTCCACAGGCCTGCCTACAAACATCTCTTTCTTAAATACAAACATGCTTTTTATTCACCTCCTAGAGCTCAAAAACCATTAATATATTTACTTCTGTTCCAGGCTGGAAAAACTCCAGGTCAGAATTGAGCCCCAGCAGCATAGTTCTCATTATCTTCTATGGAAGTGACTTTGCCAATTAAAAAAATTGTTTAGCCACAGAGAAAACAGAAACAAATTCAATAAACCTACTTCTTTGACTAATACATAACCACCCAAAACATTTTAACACCTTTTTCTAATTTTAATTATTGGCTAAATTTTCACAGAAAAAAAGTCATTTTTAAAGAACCAATATCACTTTTCCCACCAGAGATTTCAATACATAACTTTCAAAAACTGCTACACCAGTCCATTCAAAATAGGTGGGTTATGTTCCCCTACCAGCAGACGACGGCAGAGCACCTTGATTTCTCCAGTGACATCACCATTGTGATGCACAGCAAGAAACCAGTATTCCCTGCCTCCAGCAAATGGTAGGATTCATTGGTAGTGCAGCAAGATATATTGGAAAGCTGTTTCTGGTCAGGCCACTGGTGTGCCAGTTTGTGCAAGCCCACTACAAGGAGCTCCAGGTCTGAGAGGGGACTTGGTTGGGGGGGGGGGGGGGCTTTTGCAGAAGTTTTTTTTGTGGTTTTAGCATAAGAGAATCCTCTTAGTTCCATCCCCCCACCCAACTCCACCTCTTTCTGCTCCTCTTCTGGTTTTTGCAGGATGAATCACTTAAAAAAAAAAAAGGCACCAGCAAAAAGCATTAACTGTTTAGGCAGAGTTTGGTGATCAGTTCCCCACTGGGGTAAGTGTCTGCTTCAGAGGGGGACCTTGGGGCTTCAAACTCCTTTGAAACTCCTTTGAAACTGAACTGGAGGTGGTAATTTGTTTTTGTCAGGCCCGCAATGGACAAACCAGGGAAGAGCCACTGCTGCAGGGCCTCTTTGTGCAGCTTGTGCTTCGGCAGGGGAAATACTGAAAGAAAATTCTATGGCCTCCAGGTGGTCTTTTGATGCTCCCCCAGACCTGAGACAGTCTTCTGGGGCTGAATCTTCAATGGAGCTTTCTTGGGCTGATGTGGCTAAGGCTGCATTTTTGGCAGGAGTGTTGGCCATTTTAGGCCCTGCTCCCATGCTTGTTCCCACCACGCAGCACCAGTAGGGGGCTGCAGAAATGGCAGATGAAGACCTTCCAGCCCTTATACTAGCTAATTTTTTTCCCCGTTTCCAGCTGCATCGGGTCAGTTTGGCTTAACCTCTGAGTTTTTCATGAGTTATTCAGGTATCTGCATCAGGCATTCTGTGCTATCCAGAAGTCTGTTGCAAAGCCTGCCTTTGTGAACATGTCAAAACTTTTGTTGGTGCCACTGTTCCTTGCAAATGTTCTTGGGTATTGGTGGAGTCTCCTCTGATTCTGGATGAGGATCCTGAAGATTTTGAGCACCAGGCTGACTCAGACAGCTATGTGTCTATGGAGGAAGGGAAGGTTGCCTCCGATAAGAAAGATGATTCCGTTATTCATAAGGAGGAGATTGCAGCCTTGATTGATCAAGAGGTCTCCTGCATTAGAATAGCATACATTACTGTTGAGGAGGTTCCTATATGGGACCCTATTATTGGGAAGTGCAAGACTGTTCCACGCGCAGGTCACCAGAGGCAGGCAGAGCTCCGGAGTCTCAATGCGTGGATGAGACGATGGTGCAAGGAAGAGGGATTCAGATTTGTTAGGAACTGGGGAACCTTTTGGGGAAGGGGTTGTTTTTGCATTCTTTTTCCAAGCATTATAGGTTGGACATTTCTGCTAAGGAGGATGCTTCTTATGGAGCTGGAGTTCTCAGAGTAGCCCTTACCTCCTCCCTCCCTAAGTAGTGGGGCTTCGGTACTTCCCACCTGTTTAGACTGAACTGGAGTAGCAGGATGAAATGAAAGGCAAAATTTTCACTTGTTAATTTTCTTTCTATTAGTTCTGCTGTACCAATCCAAGAACTGCCCAGGAAGTTGGGCCTCTTAGTGATGTGCAGATGTACGATTCCACTGTCTGGCTTGCATATATTTTTTCTACACAGCTCATCTCAAGTTTCTTATTTGCTATGCTTCCTGTTCTGATTTTTCTCCCTTGTTTCTCGCTGTTTTAATCAGGGAGTTGGAAACACAAGTTCTCTTGGCACAAATTAAAAGTTTTGTTATAGGTGTTATCTCAGTGCATGTGTTGTAATATTTTCAGTAGTTTGGCACAGGGATACTGGGTTCTTGCTGTGCTGTACCACCTATACATAATGATGGTGATATCACTGGAGAAATCAATGTGCTCTGCCTCTATCTGCTGGTAGGGCGATATAATCTACCCATTTGGACTGGACTGGTAAAGCAGAACTAATGGGAAGAAAATTAACAGATACAAATTTCTCCTTTTGCATACACTAACCTCTAGAATCTCACTTATACATACCATCTCTCTCATCCTAGTCTAAACACTTTTATGCCCTCTGTCCCCCATATTCATTCAGTCACTTCTCAAACACTCACACTTATGCAGAAGCATAAGCCCTTTTTTTTTTACATATAAATCTCTCAAATACTTAAACAGAAAACACATCTACAAGGTTGAGATAAATTTTTACAATTTTTTTTATTACATACTGTACATATAACTTTCCCTAATCTCTGTAGAATATTCTCTGTCACATCATTATAAATGTCAAAGTGTTTTCCAATCACTTTTCCATGGACTCAAATTTGCTTGTTGACCTACCACAAATCTTTGCCCATTTTAAATAACAATTCCTTGGCTTCTCTTATCAAGCTCTTTCATCACAGTTCAGAAGACTGCAGACACTATAAGTATGGAGAAGTATTCCTGCCTTAAAATTATTCTGTTTTGTGTCTTGGTAGATCCTCTTGGCAATAGTGATCATAATACAATTAAATTAGACATAATGACTATATATTAAGTAGAATTACTGCAGTAGCTTTCAACTTTAAAAAGGGAGACTATGATAAAATGAGGAAATTATTTAGAAAAATTAAAATAAACAGTTGCCAATGTTAAAAGTTTGCATGAGCTTGGACATTGTTTAAAAATACCATCTTGGAAGCCCAGAAAAAATATATTCCATGCATTAAAAAAGGCTGAAGCAAGACCAAACAACTGCCAGCATGGTTTAATGGTAGATGAAGGAAGTCATTAAAGCCAAAAGAGCATCTTTCTAAAAAGGGAAAGCAGATCAAATGAGGAAAATAGGGAAAAGCAAAAGCACCTGCAAGTTAGACGTAAAGAAGTAATAAGGCAGGCAAAGAGAATTGAAAAGAAGCTTGCCACAGAGGTAAAAATTAATAATAAAACATTTACAAGTACATTTAAAGCAAAAAAAACCTGTGAGGGAATCAGACCTCTAGATGACCACTAGGTAAACAGGGTGCTCAGAGAGGACAAGAAAATAGTATATTTGGAGAAATACACCAAAGCATTGTCTGATGGTGATGACTATAAGCGACTAAAGCAAATTATTGTGAAAATGGAAAATGCAATAGATCAAATTTAAAAACCAGAGAGTAACTGTTACGCTCCTGCCCACAAGAAGCATGGGCAGACTCTTACCTTGTTACAACCACAGCCAGTCGGGCTGCTTCTTTCTCCCTGAATCAGCTGAGGCCGTTTCCACAGCTGCTGCCATGTGGTCTGCTTCTCTGCTACTGTTCCTGCCTTCCCCCGACGTGCTGCTGCGATCCCGGGACCTCTAGCCAGCAGCGAGACCGTCTCTCTCAGTGCCTGCTTCAGCCCGGGTCCTTGCCTGGCTGGGAAGCCGTCCCAGCCAGTGCCTGCAGTCTTACCTCTGCTCCTGGGGCTGTCTTCACGGCATGGAGCCGTTCCTGCAGTCAGCCCTTCCCCCGCTTCCTCGGCAGCCAGCACTTCTCTCTGCTGGTGTCTGCAGCCAGCCTTACCTTCTCTGTTTCTGTCCATGCGGCTGGGAGCTGCTCCATTGAACTGCCTTCACCCAGCTCCAGTCCAGGGCTGCTCCACTGCTTCCCTGGGCCTTCCACGTGGCTGAGGACGCCACCAGCTTCCAGCTCTTCTCTCCAGCCTCCTAGGGCGCGAGCGCGCGCCTCTCTGCTCCTCTTGAAGGGCCAGCCAGGTGTGGCCCCCTGCTGACCCCTCCCTGGGAGTTGTCCACCTCAGCTCTACTAAAGAGCTCAGCTTTCAGTGTGTCTTTGCCTTCGCAAGGAGTTGGTCACTCCTGAGATCCTCGTTCCAGGAGATGCCTTGTATTCCAGCCTTCTGCAAGGTCCAGTGTTCCATGTTTCCCGTTGAAGCTTCTTGTCAAGTGTTCCAGTCCTGATGTCTTCAGTGTTCCAGTCCTGATGTCTTCAGTGTTCCAGTCCTGATGTCTGCCTGCCATTCCAGTCCCAAGGTCTGTCTCTTGATCCAGTCCTGATGTTCCTGATGTCCATGTTCCAGCCCAGAGGTGTGTCTCCTATTCCAGTATATGTGTTCCAGTCCTGATGTTCCTGATATCCTTGTTCCTGATCCTGATGCCTAACCTGCCTTGTGCTGCCGGGAGAGCAGCGTATTCCTGCCTTGTGCTGCCGGGAGAGCAGCGAACCTGCTTCCTCTTTCCTGTGCTCCCCCGCTCTCTGCGTGGATCCAGGGCTGTGTAGGGCGCGCATGGGACAGGGTGGTCCGCGACTCAGTCCCGCGGGTGGCCTGAGTAGGGCGCCCTGAGGGTCAGTACCCATGTCTACCTTCAGCCCTCGTTCCTGATTCCACCTCTGTGCATCCATTCCTGAGTCCACGTCTTTGCCTGAGTCCACGTCTAAGGATCCTGCACCTCGTCCTGAGTCCACGTCTATGCCTGAGTCTACGTCGTTCCTGAGTCTCGTCTGAATCCATGTTCCAGTCTTCACTGTCCTGGCCTCCATCTGGCCTGCCGCTTCGTGCCGTACCCTGCGGCAGGTCCGAAAGGGCTGGGAACGGTTGGAGGACTGTTCACAAGACCAACATTGCGTTGTTGGGTCTTCCGAAGCGTGCAGGTCCGGAGGAGGGCCTGTCTTCCATGTCACTCCAGCCCTGCTCCCGTCCAGCCCATGCTTGGGCATGCCACGCCTCCCGCGGCACCTCTTCAGAGCCCTCTGGGGTCGAGCCGTGGCCCAAGGACACACATCACCCAGGAGTGGGATCGCTCTCCTAGCGCTCCACAACAGTAACAAATCATAATACTAGATTTAAAGTCCTGTATGAATGGCATTTACCCCAGAGTTCTAAAAGAACACAAATTTGAAACTGCAAATCTGTTGCTAGTAATCTGTAACCTATCATTTAAAACAGCCACAGTATCTGAAGACTGGAGGGTAATGCTAATTTTTAAAAATGGATCCAATACAGTATGACATGTTGTGTGGGAATGGGCTGGGAAGTAGAGATGGTCCTTTTTGTTTCCTGTTCTCTGTTGAAAGCAAGCAGGATTTTGATGTATTTGGTTGCTCAGCTTGCTTGATTTATTTGAAAACTCAACAAAAAGACTATATTCAAAAAAAGGGATCCAGAAACTGGAGACCATGAGTTTGGTGTCAATGCTGGGCAAAATGCTAGAAGCTATTCTTAAAAACAAAATTGCTGGCCCTATAGATAGACATGGCTTTAATCGGGAAGAGTCAACATGATTTTAGCAAAGGGAGAGTCTTGCCTTATAAAATCTATTGGATTTTCTTGAAGGTGCAACTAAACATGTGGAAAAAGGTAAGCCAGTTGATATAATGTATTTGGATTTTCGGGCAGCATCTGATGAAATCCTATATGAACGACTCCTCTGGAAATTAAAAAGTCACGGGATAGGATACAGTGTCCTATTGTGGATTGGTAACAGGTTAAAGGGCAGGAAATAGACAGTAGGACTATGGTCAGTTTTCACAATGATGAAAGGTCAAAAGTGGAGTGCCCCAGGGATCTATACTGGAATCTGTGCTATTTAACATATTCATAAATGTGCTGGAAAAGGGAGCAACAAGTAAGGTAATCAGATTTGCAGATGACACAAAGTTATTCAAAGTTGTCAAAACAGCAGCTGATTGTGAGGTATTGTAGAATGACTTTGCAAGACTATTAATTTTATTTATTTAAAAGCATTTATATCCCATGTTAACATAATACATTTAAGTGGGTCACACATAAACACTCATATCTACATACACATAAGAACAAATTAAAAATATTGTATTATTAACACCAAAAATAGGCAGTTTCAGCTGACACTCATAAAAACAAATGTGGCATCCCAATATAAATCCATATACATAGCAATTCAATGGCAATGACAGGACCTTAAATCTAGTATTATGACTCCTTAACTAGTAATAAAATATCCCTATAGCAGCTCATCAAATGCTTAGTCATCAAATGTCAGATGAAATTTAATGTGGACAAGTGCAAAGTGGTGCACATTGGGGAAAAATAATCCCAATGACAAGTACACATTGCTGGGTCCTTTATTAGGAATCACTACCCAGGAAAAGAACTTGGGGTCCTTATGAGCAGTACATCGAAATCCTCAGCTTGGCGCGCAGCAGCAGTCAGAAAACCAAACAGAATCTTTAGGATTTGGAAAGGAGAGGAGAATAAAACACTGAATATCATAATGTCTCTATTTCTCCATGGTGCAAGCACACCATGAGTACTGTGTGCAGTTCTGATTGCCCCATCTCAAAAAAGATATAGCGGAACTAGAAAAGATGCAGAGGGCAACAATAATGATATTGTTTCCCATATTGTCTCCCATATGAAGAAAGGCTAAACAGGTTAGGGCTCTTCAGCTTGGAAAAGAGACAACTGAGAGGGGATATGATAGAAGTGTATAAAATTATGAGTGGAGTAGAACAGTTACACAAGAGATGGCTATTTACCCTTTCAAATAATACTAAAACAAGGAAACACATCAGGAACCTAACAACAAGCAGATTTAAAATAAATCATAGAATATATTTTTTCACTCAGCAAATAATCAAGCTGTCGAATCTGTTGCCGGAGGACTTGGTGAATTTGACTAGCATAGAGGGGTTTAAAAGAGGTTTGGACAAGTTTCTGGAGAAAAGTTCATAAACAGTTACTAGCCAGATAGGCTTGGGAAAGCCATTGCTATCTCTGGTAGTGAGCAACAAGGAATAGATCTACCCTTTGCGATTGCCAAGTACTTTCTAATGACTTGGCTTGGCCACTGACAGAGACAGGATGCTGGGGTCAATGGTCCTTGGTCTGACCCAGCATGGAATATCTCATGTTCTTATGTTACCAGTCTACCTGACATACTCCCAAATTCCCTGTCTTCTTTATTCCCCACTCTTCAATGTGCTCTTTTCTTTTCCTTCTTACTCCTCTTTCTTCATCAGTCAACCTTAATATTCCAAGCCAATATGTTCTAAGATTAATACTGGCTAGGATTTTCAAATGATTCTGTACAACTCCTACAAATATAACTGAACAATATTTAGGGACCTTCGTTTTCAGTTTTTTATTTTAGTTTTCATGGGCATTTCAAATTTATAACAAAGAAACATCAGTGGAAAAATAACTGATATAACACAAAATCATTTTTCCACTTTTTTTTTTTGTTATAACATTGAAATTCCCAGATAAAATAAAATAAAAACTGAAAATGAAAGTCCTTAACAATACTTCTCACATAATCTTTTAGTCATACAGTCTTAGGAGTCCTTGTTCTATAACTATGTAATAGTTAGTTATGGCTTTATTTACAGTTTCATGCATCTGTTTGCTAAATTATATAATCTGTTAATGTAATATTGTGAGGTTATTGTAATTTTTTATATTTATGATCCCTTTTTCACCCAGCTGCTTTGCACTGTTTCTCTCTCCTGCTGTTTCCAGTGACAATAGGCTGGGCACCTGAGAAAAGAGAGAGCAAATATGCAGCACAAGATGGGCCATAGTTGGTAACTGACAGCTACCAGATTCCAAGTAGCCTGCAATTGTGAAAGCAACTTTTCTACTTAAATGATAATGTTTAAGAGCACACCAAGAGGTAAAGTATTAAATGTGAATATATTTCACTGGGCAACAATGAAAGTGCCTAAAAAGGTCCTACTCTGTAGTATCTTGATGTGCTGAACACGAATATGACCATGAAAAGTTTTTATTGGCTCTCGTTTTGAAGATATTTAATATAGTTCACTTTCTATGTTTAGTCTATGTTTCTATGTCCAGTCCTACTGGATAAATTTACGATGTAAATTTATCCAGTAGGACTGTAAATAAGCCTAGAATGATGTAATATTGCATCATATTGCATAATACCATCATGTACACATCATCCAGAGTTTATTACATCATTTTCTGATGCAATGCAGTTCTACTGCCATGCTGCTGCTGAGTAAGCTGACGTCAGCAGTGTATTATATGAAGCCCAGTCAGAAAGGGTGAGCATTAGAAATATTCATGCTGGCTGACTACTGCTGGACACTCCGCAGAGATGCTCCCGAACAGGTGTACAAGAGACAAGCAAAGAAATCTAAGACGTAGTCTATGACTTCATTTTTCAAACGGTATTAACCGTAGGTCTCCTACTATTGGCATACAATTCAAGATGTAATTATATTATTGCATATTACAAAAAAACTAGAGCCAATTTTGCATTTTCACAGTCACATTCGTGTTTAGCACATGGAAATGTATAAGAATTGACTAATTTCATATCAGTAACATGACTTTTGTGAAAATTTGTTGCCCAGTGAGCTATTGGCATACAGTTCACGATGTAATTATATTATTGCATATTACAAAAAAACTAGAGCCAATTTTGCATTTTCACAGTCACATCAAAACCTCGTTAAATAAACGATCTCTATCTACAGCAGGCCCTGCGCAATGGAACTCTCTACCTCCAGAACTATGGAAGGAACCTTGCCCTATCACCTTTAAAAAGAGACTAAAAAAAAAACTCAAAACCTGGCTATTCGAACAAGCTTTTAACCCATACCAATAATCGCCCATCAATATTCACCATGCAATATGCACCATGTAACATATCTCCCATACACTTAGACAGGTCCCAGTTGTAGAATCTCATTACCATATCGTAATCTTTGTAATTTATACACCTTGCAACAAGCACCATGTAACATGACTTCCAGATACTCAGCCAGGTTTCAGTTATAGAATCTCACTACCTAATCGTTATCTTTGTAAGTTACTCCCCAGTTCCTTGATCCAAGTTTATTCTCCCGGTTTGATGTAATCGCATTCTTACATGCCTGTTTCTGTTATCATGTAAACCGAAATGATATGTAACTTTGCTACATGAATTTCGGTATAAAAAATGTTAAATAAATAAATAAATAAAATTCGTGTTTAGCACATGGAAATGTATAAGAATTGACTAATTTCATTTCCGTAACATGACTTTTGTGAAAATTTGTTGTCCAGTACAGTAGTTACAGTCACTAAATAAAACATAAAAGGTCTCTTAAAGAGCAATAAAATGGGGACAGGTTGTCTGTTTCCAACCAATCCAAACTTCCATGGGGTATTCGAGATGATGTGTCATTATTCAGAACCGAAGAGTATACCTGAATGTAAGGCATAGGGAAAGTAAGCACAGGCGAAACTGATTAGTCTAATTTCAATGAGCAGAAAACCAATGGAGAATCCTCCAAAGGATAGTGAAGCATCTTGAATTCAGTGGATTGCAGTTCCAAAGCTACATGGTTTTTACCAGTGGCTCGAAGCTCCAGGAAGTTGAACTGAGGCTTTTCATGGAGCGGCTTTGATGCATTTTGGGTTTGGAGGGTGTCGATACGAGCTCTCCAACCCAAATTGGATGCGACCGTGGCCAAGATCATCTGAGGATTTAGTTACTGCATAGATCAGGGACAAAAACCACTGAGTTTTTCTCATGGCTAGTCTCGCCATAGGAGTGACGTGGATCATGAAAACCATGTGGCCCAGCAATGGAAGAATTGATGGGCTGAGGCAATGTTGCATGCTCGCAGAGGTGTGGACAATTTGATAGGATGTCTGCATGGTTGTTGGGCAGGAAGGCTGTTGTGACTATAGTGCCCAGATCTGCTCCATATGGGATTTATGGTAGTTAATCAGAATTCTCAGCCAAATGTAGTAGATTTATAGTGAGTCTTAGAGAATTTAGAGCTCCTTGTTTGGATCATCTAGGTAAGGAAACGCGTGAATGCTGTTGTTCTTTGTAGATAAGCAGCAGTCACTGCTAGGCATTTGGTGAAATACACAAGTTGTCAAAACCAGTTCGAATGGCAGAACTTGGTATTGAAAATGTTGTTGACTCACTATGAAGTGTATAGAAAGCCCAGAGAATAGAGGCAACCCCCTTGTTGTAGTAAGGAAAGCATGATGCCGAGAGACACCATTTTGAACTTTTCTTTCTGAAGAAAGTTGTTGAGATTTCTGAGGTCCAGGATGGGCGGAGGTCGCCTGTTTTCTTTGAAAGTAGGAAATAGCGGGATTAAAATCCTCTGCCTTGTTGCATCCAGGGAACGGCATCCCGAGCTCTGGTCCTCAGTGGGATGGACCGTACTGTTCTCTAGCAAAGGTTGAAAAATCCAGGAGCCTGCCCGACTGGCAGAGCTGGTGTGATCTGGATATCAGTTGGTCTCACGCGGGAGCAGTAAAAGGTCCTTCTAGCATCCCTCTTTGCTGTGCAAGAAATGTAGAAAGCTGTCGCAGGGTCTCGTGGTGGTCTTGCAATTGAGCCACTGTCTGCTGGACCTTGTGCATGAAGAGATTATCTGCGGTGCATAGCAAATCAGCTAGTTTATCTTCGACTTCAGGCCGTAAATCAGGGGCTATAAGCCAGGTTCACCATCTAGCATTGAGTCCTGTTGCTGGCAATGAGAGGACATTTCGAAGCAATCACATGTTGCTCAAATTTCATGTGGATGGCAGAGAGGTTCCCTTGGAGTAGTGTCAAATATAGCTAGTAAATAGCAATATGTGACACCAATATAGTTCTTGGAAGAAGTTACGACTTAGACACTCCCGAAAACTTCTGGTCCTTTTTAGTGACCAGGTCGAAAGGGATGGTTTCAGAAACATCCTTTACTTAGGTCTCGATGGGATCGGTGCCGAAGCAGGATTAGAGTGCCCATCGCCATTCAAGGATTCCGGGATAGGTATAGGGGTCCGTGGAGGCTCAGAAGGACGAGTCGGCATTGATGACTTAGGCTGTCATTGCTAGGTACCACAACGAGGCGGTGCCACAACGCTGCGAATATCAATGGCTCCAGTGTTAGTAGATTCCAGAAGGCATTAAGGACAGCCTGATGGATGAGGATGTCCAGCTCCTCCCTGGAAGCTGGTATAGGTAGCACAGCTACAGGGGGAGATAGGCTAGGCATTACTGGCACTTCCACATGAATCTGTGGTGGCTCAGTACCTGGCACCGGTGCCGGTGGGGAACGCCTCAGTGCCTTGGGTGCAGAGGAGTATGGAGACTCTTGTACCCGGGCCCGCTTCGCAACTGGTTCAATGGACATCGATGCCGGTGTGGTAGCAGTGCTGGCACTGAACACGGAACCACATCGGTGCCGGCGATGTTTCCCTCGGTGCTCAGCCCAGTCATTCTCCAGCAGCGAGGAAACTGCCACTGATGTCCAGAATGGTGTCGGTAACGGACGGTTACCATGGCAGTGATGAAGTTTCCCTCTGTGCTCGGCCCAGTCATTCTCCAGCACCGAGGAAGCTGCCACCGATGTCATGGATGGCATCGATGATGGACGGTCACTGTGCCGGTGACGATGATTCCCATGGTGCTCAGCCCGGTCATTCACCAGCACTGAGGAAGATGCCCTCGCTGTCATGGATGGCATTGGTGATGGACGGTCACCATACCTCTACTGCTCCTGGAATTGTTTCTTGCCCAAGGATTGCACGGGGTTCTGGTTGAGAACCGTGGACGTCCCAATCCCTCTAGCCCCGATGGACCCGATGGGAGATCGCAGCAAGGACACTCGCGAGCCTCGTAGGGCGGACTGATAGTGAGGTGACAGGAACCGACCTGAGAATAGGGCATAGTACTCACCGAGCGTCGATGAAATGTACACGAAGGGAGACCCGTGTAGGGAAATTATTTGTGAAGTAAAACGTCAAGTGAGGAAAAGTTGTGAGAAAAATCTTACAGAGCTCCTAAAAGCGAGGCAAACTGCAGCGCGGATAAAAAGAGACTGAAGGGAGACCCCTGTGGACACAGGGATCATGGCATGCTGGGCATGCTCAGTGTGCCAGTCAAAGTTTCTAGAAACTTTGACAAAAGTGTTCCGTAATAGGACTCTGCCTGATGACGTCATCCATATGTGAGGACTACCATCCTGTTTGTCCTGGGAGAAAGAACAATTAACATAAAAAATTAAGACTTCTCATTAGGCAGCAGTTGTAAACTCAACCAATAGATTAAAAAAAAAAAAAAAGCTTTGCGTAAGTTTCAGAGGACAAGTCAATTAATTCTTATTAGCTAGGCAGGCAAAGGGATCGCCATCACTTACATCTGGGGAATCAGCAACAGGAAGGTGATCTTCTGGATACTTGCAAGTGACCCAGATTAGACAGAGAGAGGATGCTGAGCTCAATGGACTTTCAGTCTGAGTCAACACAGCAATTGCTCTTATCCACCAGAAAATTAATTAAAAGCTTTTTTTCCCTTTATTGTGATTTGTATAAATGTGCTGAGAATTACAAGAACAGATCCTGAACCTTCCCTTCTGACCTCCCTTACCTAAATATGCAAAAAAAGGGTAACAGAAACATAGAAAACACCTTAGCCATATTTAGATTGCATTTTCCATACCAGTTGCATTGATTGAAATTGACCGGGTGCCTATAACGGTGGTCTGTGATTGTGTAGCCGTTGTAGCAACAGGACTTTTTGCAGGAGACAGCACAGTGAGAGTACCATTGATGTTGATTGGAAGATTTAAGTCATATGCTGCCACCTGCAGGATAAAAAAAATTACTTGTAGCAATCTCAAGAGGAATAGCAAGCATGTATTAATTACTACTAATTCAGCAGAACCTTTAAAAATGAGCTCAGAATTAAGTATTTGCACTTGAATCTTATCATTTAACAATTATTAACATATAAATGTATTTTCATTAACTAAAAATGTATAGCACAATTATAATGGTTTTTATGTTTTCAATAGTTGGATTTAATTATAAATCAATACTTTGTTGCTTTTTGTTGTTTTTATTTTTAATGAGCACAGAAACTGGCAACCACCTCTGTGATATGGAAACGATTGTACAGAAGCAACATATTCCCTCAGACTTTAGTTGAATGCTGAAACATTCTTTCAAAGGTGAAGTAATCATGTTTTATTCACTAAGCCAAGTCTATCTTCATTTTGCATCCACAATAAATCTGAAGTATTAGACCAAGACCTCTTATCTCAAGGATGTCCTCTAATTCACTTTAAAGTGGAGGAATAGTCTAGTGGATAGAACAGTGGGCTGTGAACCAGGGAAGCCAGGATTCAAACCCCATTGCTGCTCCTTGTAACCTTGGACAAATCACTTCACCCTCTATGCCTCAGGTATAAATTCATTCACAAAGCCGTAAAAGGCTGTTTATCGTGCAGTAAACAGCCTAATGGAGGGATAACATGGGGTATTTTAAATATCTAGCATTATTCTGCTGCTGGTACCACATAGCCTAAACAATGCAAACTAAATAAGGCTTGCCTCAAAAATCACAAGCCAAGTTATTGGATTTGAAGTCAGCTACAACTCAAGAGTAGTAGCTAACTTCCCCAGGGAGAATCGGGATGATCTCTTTCGCTGACTGCAAAACTTTCCATTACGATTTGTACCCAGGAAACTGTGATATGAATCACACATAACTGATACCTCATGGAGTAATCGATTTCTTACTACTATATTATAAGAACATAAGAAATTGCCATGCTGGGTCAGACCAAGAGTCCATCAAGCCCAGCACCCTGTTTCAACAGAGGCCAAACCAGGCCACAAGAACCTGGCAATTACCCAAACACTAAGAAGATCCCATGCTACTGATGCAATTAATAGCAGTGGCTATTCCCTAAGTAAACTTGATTAATAGCCATTAATGGACTTCTCCTCCAAGAACTTATCCAAACCTTTTTTGAACCCAGCTACACTAACTGCACTAATCACATCCTCTGGCAACAAATTCCAGAGCTTTATTGTGCGTTGAGTGAAAAAGAATTTTCTCCGATTAGTCTTAAATGTGCTACTTCCTAACTTCATGGAATGTCCCCTATCCCTTCTATTATTCAAAAGTGAAAATAACCGAGTCACATCTACTCGTTCAAGACCTCTCATGATCTTAAAGACCTCTATCATATCCCCCCTCAGCCATCTCTTCTCCAAGCTGAACAGCCCTAACCTCTTCAGCCTTTCCTCATAGGGAAGCTGTTCCATCCCCTTTATCATTTTGGTTGCCCTTCTCTGTACCTTCTCCATTGCAACTATATCTTTTTTGAGATGCGGCGACCAGAATTGTACACAGTATTCAAGGTGTGGTCTCACCATGGAGCGATATAGAGGCATTATGACATTTTCCGTTCTATTAACCATTCCCTTCCTAATAATTCCTAACATTCTATTTGCTTTTTTGACTGCTGCAGCACACTGTGCAGACGATTTTAAAGTATTATCCACTATGATGCCTAGATATTTTTCCTGGGTGGTAGCTCCTAATATGGAACCCAACATCGTGTAACTACAGCAATGCAACAGCTTGCACTTTTCCACATTAAATTTCATCTGCCATTTGGATGCCCAATCTTCAAGTCTTACAAGGTCCTCCTGTAATGTATCACAGTCTGCTTGTGATTTAACTACTCTGAATAATTTTGTATCATCCGCAAATTTGATAACCTCACTAGTCGTATTCCTTTCCAGATCATTTATATATATATTGAAAAGCACCAGTCCAAGTACAGATCCCTGAGGCACTCCACTGTTTACCCTTTTCCACTGAGAAAATTGACCATTTAATCCTACTCTCTGTTTCATGTCTTTTAACCAGCTTGTAATCCACGAAAGGACATCGCTCCTATCCCATGACTTTTCAGTTTTCGTAGAAGCCTCTCATGAGGGACTTTGTCAAACGCCTTCTGAAAATCCAAATACACTACATCTACTGGTTCACCTTTATCCACATGTTTATTAACCCCTTCAAAAAAATGAAGCAGATTTGTTAGGCAAGATGTCCCTTGGGTAAATCCATGTTGACTATGTTCCATTAAATCATGTCTTTCTATATGCTCTACAATTTTGATCTTGAGAATAGTTTCCACTATTTTTCCCGGCACTGAAGTCAGGCTCACTGGTCTATAGTTACCCGGATCGCCCCTGGAGCCTTTTTTAAATATTGGGGTTACATTGGCCACCCTCCAGTCTTCAGGTACAATGGATGATTTTAATGATAGGTTACAAATTTTAACTAATAGATCAGAAATTTCATTTTTTAGTTCCTTCAGAACCCTAGGATGTATACCATCCAGTCCAGGTGATTTGCTACTCTTTAGTTTGTCAATCTGGCCTACTACATCTTCCAGGTTCACAGTGATTTCGTTCAGTTCGTCTGACTCATCAACCCTGAAAACCATCTCCGGAACTGGTATCTCCCCAACATCCTCATTAGTAAACACGGAGGCAAAGGATTCATTTAGTCTTTCTGCAATGGCCTTATCTTCCATAAGAGCCCCTTTAACTCCTCGGTCATCTAATGGTCCAACCGACTCCCTCACAGGTTTCTTGCTTTGGATATATTTTAAAAAGTTTTTATTATGAGTTTTTGCCTCTATGGCCAATTTCATTTCAAATTCTCTCTTCGCCTGTCTTATCAATGTTTTACACTTAGCTTGACAATGCTTATGTTTTATCCTATTTTCTTCAGATGGAGCCTTCTTCCAATTTTTGAAGGATTTTTTTTGGCTAATATAGCCTCTTTCACCTCACCTTTTAACCATGACGGTAATTGTTTTGCCTTCCTTCCACCTTTCTTAATGCGTGGAATACATATGGACTGCACCTCTAGGATTGTATTTTTAAACAATGCTCTGGTTAAGGTGGAGCCCATCCATTCAGAAAAGTCTCCCCTTTCCCCAAAAGTTTCCCCAGTTCCTTACAAAGCTGAATCCCTCTTCCCTGCACCATCGTCTCATCCACGCATTGAAACTCTGGAGCTCTGCCTGCCTCTGGGGACCTGCACGTGCAACAGGAAGCATTTCAGAGTATGCCACCCTGGAGGTTCTGGATTTCAGCTTCCTACCTAAAATCCTAAATTTGGCTTCCAGAATCTCTCTCCCACATTTTCCTATGTCGTTGGTGCCCACATGTACCATGACAAACGGCTCCTCCCCAGCACTGTCTAAATCCTATCTAGGTGATGCGTGAGGTCTGCCACCTTCGCACCAGGCAGGCAAGTTACCAGGCAGTCTTCACGTCCACCAGTCACCCTGCTATCTACATTTCTAATAATCAAATCACCAACTATGATGGCCGGCCTAACCCTTCCCTCCTGGGCAGTAGCCCTGGGAGATTTGTTCTCAGTGCGAGAGGACAATACATCACCTGGAGATCAGGTCCTTGCTACAGGATCACTTCCTGCTACACCAGGGTGATGTTCTCCTATTGGGAGACCTTTCTGATCCAAGGCAGCACTGGGGCTGCCAGAATGGATTTGGGACTTAGCTACTATGTCCATGAAAGTCTCGTCAATGTACCTCTCTGTCTCCCTCAGCTCCTCCAAGTCTGCTACTCTAGCCTCCAGAGATCGGACTGTTCCCTGAGAGCCAGGAGCTCTTTGCACCGAGTGCACACATACAATCTCTCACCGGCGGGTAAAAAATCATACATGTGACACTCAATGCAAAAGTCTGGAAAGCCCCCCTCTTGCTGCTGGACTGCTGCCTTCATCTTAGTTTTATTGAGTTCCTAGTTAAGTTTAGGATACTAAGGGAGTTGGAATGAGAGTACTTTAAATTTACAGGTGAATTTAGTAATTAATCAGCTCGTGTCCTACAAGGGGATGATTAAACTGTACAGGAAAACATTCTGTATCTTTGAGGAAAATGCTTACTATATGAGCCCTTAAATTTGGACCTCTTTGTCCACATAATTTAGACCTCTTCTTTTCCCCGTTTCTGCTTTGACCTTAGGCGGCTTTAAGAAACACTAGATTATTATATTTAGCAGATTGAGATTGGGCATTCCAATTCTACCTTCTTTGATAACATTCCATTCACTATGTCAAGTCTACTGAGGATTGTACTCTCCTTGAGATTTGCTTTATAATTCAATAAATATCTGTTAACAGTCATGTATTTTATGTTAAAGGCTGTCTATTTGTCTGCAATATACTGTTTTCCTGTACAGTGTGTTGTGGTTCCGACCGCCCCTCTCATGTTCGGGCTCAGGCCCGCTTACCGTCGCTTCAGCTCCCTTAGGAAACCGCTTAAATCCAGGCTCGACAGGCCCGCCGCCCGAGGAGTCCCCACGAGGCAGACGCCATTACAGGCCTATTCCTGCTTGGTCCCGCGCACGCGCGAGAAGAGTCCTCTTAAGCGCACAGCACCCGGAAGCCCGGCTCCGCCTCGCCTACTGACGTCACGCTCTGCTCCAGATTTAACCGGCGTCCAGTCCCTCACTAGACGCCTTGCAACGAGGTTTCCTGCGGACTAGTTGCTTCCTGTTCCTGTTCTTTCTTGCTGCTCTCGTTGTCTCCTGGTTCTTGACCCCGGTTTGCCTCACAGACTTCTCGCCAGCTTGCCGCCTGCCTTGACCTCGGTTTACCTCACGGACTTCTCGCCAGCCTGCCGCCTGCCTTGACCTCGGTTTACCTCACGAACTTCTCGCCAGCTTGCTGCCTGCCTTGATCCCGGTTTGCCTCATGGACCTCTCGCTAGCCTGCTGCCTGCCTTGATCCCGGTTTGCCTCATGGACCTCTCGCTAGCCTGCTGCCTGCCTTGATCCCGATTTGCCTCACGGACTTCTCGCTAGCCAGCTGACTGCCTTGGTCCCGGTCCGCCACGGACTCCTGCGCTGGTCACACATCTCTCCTGCTCCCGGGTAGGCTCGCGGCCTTGCCTCCTACCCACGGCCGGTTCAGACTCTGCCTTCTTCAGTGACCCGCCGGCTACCCAGCCCCCTGTCTCTTCTCTGGTAGCCATTCCTGAACTCTCTGAACCCTCTGGACTATCTTGAACTGTGCTAGTCCCCAGGGCCTGGGTCCCTACGGGCCCCTCCCGGGGGGGATTCCAGGCTCCAGGGGTTCCTGCCAAGCTCTGACTCCGCCTCCCGGCCTGCTCTGTCTGTACCTGCAGGTCGGCCCAAGGGTCCACCTCTTGCTTGCCCACTGCCCAGTCATAACACAGTGATGACAAATAAATAAGAAGCAACTGCGCACAAGACAAGTTTCCTCTCTTTTCAGTATTTATGTGTCTGCTATGTGTACTGTGAGTGCTGAGCAAACCATGAGTTGTCACGTGAACTCCATGGAATGAACTGCAGGTGGTTTGTGTTATATCTATTAGCTCAGAGGAACAGAAAAGAGGGATTTCCAGGTTATCCCTGCTGGTTTCCCATCTTGTCAACGGTATTTCTACCTCCATAACTAGAAGATTAGAGATTAAGTTAGTTCAAATCCCCACTTATAGCTGCTGGTCACTTGTATTTCTGTTGGTGTCAAGCTTTATATTTTTCTGAGGCTGTGTTTACAAAAATGTGTGTAAAATCCTGGAGGAGATATATGTTGTCTATAGGCTGAACAAAACCCTGTCTCCAGAGTCACGACAGCCACTGAAAGCCTTTGAGCAACCTTATGGAGTAATATTTGTTGGGTGGCTCTGCCAGAATTTTTTTAATTCTGTTCCACAAACTAAGAAGAGGAATTAAGCAGAGTTGCTTACCTGTAACAGAGTCCTGAAGTGGTGGAGTGACTTGCCAACTCGGATGCACGCCCGAAGGTCCTGAGTGGTCTGGTGCCATTGGGACCACAGAATTCACTGCGCCCTGAGCATGTGCAGATGAGCAACAGGAGTGACATGGATGGTCACAGCCATGTGTCCCAGCAAGCATAACATGCTGTGCACAGAGATCTGGTGACTTTGAGAGATCGCTCCTGCCAGCGAAGCTAAGCTGTGCACCTGATCCCTGGGTAGGAATGCCCGAGCCTGAACCGTGTCGAACCTGGCACCAATGAAGTCCAGGTGCGGGGTTCAAGACCAGCTGGGACTTGGAGTAATGATTAGGAAACCCAATGTCTCCGAATGGTGACATGTAAGGACTGCAGTGTTCCCTGCCTGGAGTCACTCTTTGCGAGCCACTCATCCAGGTAGGGAAAAACCTGTACTCAAAGCCTCCTCAGGTACGCCACCACTACCGCAAGGCAATTCATGAAAACATGGGATGCAGAAGCCAGACTGAAGGTCAACACCCTGCACTGAAAATAATGTGCACCACCTACAAACCAGAGGTACTGCCGGTGGACATGGGCAATCCCTATGTGGGTAAAGGTGTCTCACAGATCAAGGGAGCAAAGCCAGTCTCCCCTGCGCAGGAGAGGAATGAGGGCACCCATCAAGACCATCTTGAGCTTCTCCCACATGAGGAATTTGTTCAAGGCCTTCAAATCCAAAATTGGATGAAGGCCTCCTGTTCTCTTTGGAATGAGGAAATATCTGGACGAGAAGCCGCTTCCCCTCTGAACAGGAGTAATTGGTTTGACCGCCCTGGCCATTGAGAGGGCGGAGAGCTCATTGAGTAGTATTTCCTGATCCGCTGAGGACTCCCAGGAGGGGCACAGGGGAGAGTCCACAGAAACCTCCTGGAAATGTAATCTGTACCCCGACATACGATGGAGAGGACCCACCGATCTAAGGTGATGGCCATCCAGTGGTCCGCAAAGGACCGCAGCTGACCCCCGACCAGAGGGTCCACCTCTAGCCACAAGGGTAACTGGCTTGGACTCCCTCACAGCCTGTCAAAAGACAGTAGCAGGAGTCTGCTGAGGCACTGGATGAGTTCTGCTGAGGCACTGGCTGAGTCCTAGGGACATGCTGCTATCTAGGGCTTGGTTCAGCCCTTTGAGACTGTGACCTAACTACCAGACAGTCTTGCACTTCCGGTTGGAGATCGGAGGCCCATAGCCAGGCCATACGACAAGCACTGATGCCTGCTGCAACTACGCTTGCCGCTGTCTCAAAGACATTGTTGTGGAGGTGGACCCCCGGCCCGAGGTGGTGTGGGCGCCACTTGTGGAGAGGCGAGGCCAAGTGAGAAGCGGAGGCTGACTGGAGCTTTGCCAATACCAGCCCTCATTCCCCACAGGTTGAGCCCTTGGGTACCGGGGCTGGCTGGACCTTGGTGGACCTCCGCATGGTTGATCCCGATGGAGGTGTCCAGAGGCAGAGTGCCAGAAGGCAGCAGAGACGAAGGGTCCCAGTAGGGTGAGGGAGAGCTGAGTTTGAGTCCAGACAGAGGGTCGATGAAGGCGGCTGGAGACAGGGTCAGGTTCGGCTGAGTAGTCGAAGGCAGGCAGCTATAGGCGAGATCAGGTCCAAGCAAGAGGTTGAAAGCAGGCAGCTAAAGGTGAGGTCAGGTCCAAACAAGAGGTTGAAGGCAGGCGGCTAAAGGTGAGGTGAGATTAAGATCCAGGTCAAGCCAAGGAAGTCCATCCGTGTTGCGCTCCGCTGCTCGCGAGCCCCAACTGCGAGCAGCCTCATTCATCACTCGGCCAGATGACGCTGCAGGCCTCTCCTATCTCCCTAAGTGACTAAGGAGCCACCACCATCACCGCTGCCCATGGCAGGGAGACTGCCGCTGATTCCTCCTCTTCGGGGCATGGAGCTGCTGCCAACTCGTTCTTCGTGGCCCGAGTGCCGCCAACATTTCTCCTTGCGGCAGGGACGCTGCTGTTGCTGCCTCATCTGTCCTGGACCCTGCTTAAGGGTGTATGCCCGACCCTTCTAGATATTTAAAGGGCCAGCAGCAGGAAAGGCCCTGCGACCCCGTTAAATGATGTCATCAGCCTGTGCCACCTTCAGCCCTATAAAAAGGCTCTGCTTGTTCTCCTCGGGGCCTTCGCATAGATCCTCACAGTCGTCTGTGCTTCCTTCACCATGCAAGGTTCTCTGTGGTCTCCACCTGTCTTAATGGTCTTCATGTTCAATGTTCCTGGTCTCCTGTGAATGTTCCTAGTCTTATTCTTCATTGGAGCTCCTTCGTCGTCTCTCCGGTGTTCCTGATGTCCCATATTCCTGATGTTCCTTGTTCTTGATGTGCCAAGTTCTGGATGTTCCAGTTCTCCGGCTCTTCGTCTTGCTTCCAGTTTCCTTCTCGTCCATCTTTCCTGGCGTGCCACCGTCGTGGTCCATGACCAGCCAATGTGGGGCTGTGTAGGGTGCTTAGTGGCACAAGGCCTGTTTTCATGTCTGCAGCACAAGTCTCCGGAAGGCCCTTGCTTTTAATGCTAAGGTCTGTTCCTGAATCCTGGGTCTTGAATCCTGAGCTTGAATCCATGAATCCTGTTCCCAGTCTTCAGAGTTCCTTGTTCCTGCTTCCATCCATGCCCTAGACTCAAGCCAGAGCCTGCTCCGTTTCAGCATGGTCCGCGACCAACCATGGGCAGCTGTGTAAGGCGCGCCTCGGTGCAGGCCTCTCCTGAATCTAAGTCATGTTTCCAGCTTCAAATCTTCATCATCTCATCTGGAGTCTGCTTCGCTTCCAGCATGGTCCGCGACTAGCCATGGGCGGCTAAGTAGGACGCACTGCGGTGCAGTACTCACCCTGTACTAGTGCCTGAATACTGAATCCTCATCTGGTTCTTCCAAATTCCTTGAGTCTTCATCTGAGTCTTCTAAGTTCCTCGAGTCCTCATCTGAGTCTTCCAAGTTCTTCAGTACCATGTTTTGTCATGTTCCTGTTCTCAGTTGCTATCTGGCCTCACACACTTGTCATTCCCAAGCGGCGGGTCCGGAAGGGCTACCTAGTGGCCGGAGGGCTACTCTTGAGACCAGCATTGCATTGTTGGGTCTCACCTGTGTGTACAGGTCCAGTGGAGGTCTGAGCTTGCCTTGTTCCAGTTCCTCAGATGTTCCACTTCTCGATCCTGGTCCAGCCTTGTTCCAGCTCCAGCCCGTGCTTGGACACTCTCACCTCCCATGGTGTGTGTCTTGGGGCTCCACCCTGAGCTGTGCCGTGGAGCAAGGGCTCACATATCTCTAGAGCAAGCGACTGCATCTGCTCCCTTACGAGTAAGCGCCGAAAGGGGGACTGCAACAAGGGAATAATTTGCTATAAAATGTTGATAATAATTTGCAAAACTTAGAAATTGCTGTAATGCTCGTAAACCTGCAGGCTGGAGCCAATTTCAGATGCTCTGCCATTTACTAAGGTCCATCAAGAAGCCATGTCTAGATACAATATACCCAAGGAAAGGCAGGCTCTCCTCAAACAGACACTTGTCTAACTTGGAATAAAGTCTGTTGTCACGTAGACACTGAAGCACAGCATGGACATCCTGGCGATGGGTGGCAATGTCTTTTGAAAAAATGAGTATGTCGTCCAAGTAGGTGACGACTTTTGTATACAGCATATCATGGACTATCTCATTTATCATGTGCTGAAGCACTGCAGGGGCATTACAAAGGCCAAACGGTATTACAAGATATTCATAATGCTCGTCTCTCGTATTGAAGGTGGTTTTCCAGACGTCTTCTGGACGTATGCAAATCATATTGTAGGCTCCTCGCAGGTCTAATTTAGTAAAGATGGTGGTCCCTTGAAGACTATTAAATAGTTCATTGATTAACGGTAGAGGGTACTTGTCCTTATGAGTTATGGCATTAAGCCCACAATAATCAATACATGGTCATAAGGACCCATCCTTCTTAGTAACGAAAAAGAAGCCTGTACGAGCAGGCAACATGGAAGGGCGGATAAATCCCTTAGCCAAGTTCTCACGGATGTAATCCAACATAGGTTTGGTTTCCGGTACAAAGAGAGGATATGTTCTACCTCTGGAAGGCGATGTTCCAGGCAAGAGATCGATGGGACAATCAAACTTCTGATGCAGAGGAAGGATGTTGGCTTTCTGTTTAGAGAAGACATCCTCAAAGTCAGCGTAAGGCACTGGAATGTCTGAGACGGTAGCAGCCAGCGGAAGCACGGGGTGTGGTTCCACCTTTCTTAAACAGGAGCAAAGGTAGGAAGCACTCCACTCCGACAGCTGCAGAATCTCCCAATTGAACTCCGGAGAGTGATGCTGAAGCCAGGGTAGGCCTAGCACCACTGGGTGGATGGATTTGTCAAGCATGAAGAATTCAGCTTCCTCCTCATGCAAAGTTCCAGACTGAAGACGAACCGGAACAGTAACCTGTGTAATCCTCCCAGGTAACGGGTCACCATGAATAGAGGCGATGAGTAACGGTATCTCAATGGCATGAGTAGGGAAACCCAAGTGTACGGCTAGGTCCTTCATTAGAAAGGGTAACTGAAAGTGTCAACTGGTGGGCCGGAGAAGTAGTGCCCAAGTTCAGGACCCCTACTTAGGCCAGCAAGTTTCCCGGACAGATGGGACAAGAAGACAGACGATGTCCTGCAGCTCCGCAATACAAGCACAGCCCTGAATGCCTCCTCTTGAGGCGCTCTTCCGGGGTAATACATCCAAGCCCTAGATGCATGGGCTCCTCAAGTTTGTTTGGAGGTGGAACTCTGCTAGTAGCAGGCCCCTCAGAGGGAGGAAAACGGGAACGTTCCGCAGCTGGGCGACAAGGCACTCAGGTGTCCCGGTGGCGCTCCTGGAGGCAATGGTCTATGCAACCATAAGGTCGATGAGACCCTCGAGAGAAGTCGGTAGTTCGTGGTCTGCAAGCTCATTCTTGAGCTGAGGCGAAAGACCATGTAGGTAAATGAATCAAAGGCAGTCTTCTTGCCAGCCCAGTTCAGTCGCAAGGATGCGAAATTCAATAGTATATTCGTTAAGCGCCCGTTGGCCCTGCCGCAGGTGTAAAAGGTCCAAACTTGCCGTTGCCTGCCTCCCTGGATCATCAAAAGTCCATCGGAAGGTGGAGATGAAGCACGGTAACTCTTGGAGAAGAAAGCCCACTCGTTCCCATAAGGGAGAAGCCCAAGCCAACGCTTTGCCTTCCGGCAAGAAAGGATGAAGGTTACCTTCGTGATGTCATCCTGGAATATGGAAGGCTGCAAAGTGAACTGCATATAGCATTGGTTTATGAAGTCCCTACAAAGTTTCGGGTCCACATTAAAGCGAGGTGCAGCAGGTAGGGAGAGTGAAGCTCTGACCGAAGTAGCCAGTGATGAAGAACTGGACGAAAACTGGCATGGAAGCCACTGGGCCTGGATGAGAGCACTGAGATGCTCTATGGATGCAGCCAATGCCTCAAGGAACCGCTACTCTTCCTGGATCTTCAGAGCCAGGCCCGGAATGGCCTGGAAGGCCGCTGGCTCTGCCAGATCCATGGCCTTGGCAACTGTTGCGGAGGTGGACCCCCAGCCCGAGGTGGTGTTGGCGTCACATGTGGGGGGAAACTCCCACAGGTCCCCACCGTCAGGAGGCGAGACCAAGCGAGGAGGCCAAGTGGAGCTTCGCCAATACCAGCCCTCATTCCCCGCAGGTTGAGCCCTTGGGTACTGAGGCCAGCTGGACTTAGGTGGGCCTCCGCATGGTTGATCCCGATGGAGGTGTCCAGAGGCAGAGTGCTGGAAGGCAGCAACGATGGAGGGTCCAGTAGGGCGAGGCGAGAGCTGAGGTCGAGTCCAGACAGAGGGTCGAAGCAGGCGGCTGGAGACAGGGTCAGGTTCGGCTGAGAAATCGAAGGCAGGGAGCTATAGGCGAGATCAGGTCCAAGCAAGAGGTAGAAGGCAGGCAGCTAAAGCCGAGGTTAGATTCAGGTCTGGGTCAAGCCAAGGAAGTCCGTCCGAAGGTAGAGCAGGAACAGGAACAGGGGCTGGAGCAGATACTGGAACTGTCCGAAGGTAGAGCAGAAACAGGAACAGGGGCTGGAGCAGATACTGGAACTGGAACAGGGACTGGATCAGCAACTAAGCGCACAGCAGAGAAGTGTGGAGACCTGTTGCCAAGGCAGGCTCTGAGTGTCTGAGCTTGCCTTAAATAGTGGAACTGTTGACGTCATCACCTGGGGCTGTGGGAGGCTTCCCGCTGCGGCCCCTTTAAATCCCAGAGAGACGCTTGCGTGCCTAAGGCTAACAGGCCGGAGAGGAGAAGGTAGCGGCGTCTCCCCGTGCCACAAGAGGAACTCGCGGCAGCACAGGAGGGTCCAGGGAACACAGAGGGAGCACAGGTGCAGAGGTGACTGCCCACCACCGCCAAGGAGGTTGGGCCAGCTCCGGAGACCTGGTGTCAGGGGTGAGTGAGCCCGGCCTCGGGCCTGCCATGGCCGGGGAGCACAACAGACATCATATGCAGACCTAACTTTATGTTTGTCGCACTCCAATTCCTGCTGCACAACCTTCGGGAAGTCCTCCTGGAGTTGCAGAGGGAAGTGGTCTATCAATTCCTAGAATACTGGCTCATATATAATTGGTAACAGGCAATGTGGGAGGCCAACAAAGAGCCCTGGAAAACTTTACGGCCCAGGGCATCCAGGGCCTTGTGTTCATGGCCTGGAGGAGCCGAGGCATGGGTAAGGGACCTCTTTGCTTTCTTGAGGGCAGACTCCACCACCACAGACTGGTGTGGGAAGTGGCATCGCTCAAAACCCGTAGTTGGCTGCATGAGATATACTGTGTCGGTCTTCCGATTAATAGGAGAAACAGAGATTGGGTGCTCCCAGAGCCGAACAACCAAGTCCTTGAATATATCATGGACTGGGACTGCAACCACTTCCTTAGGAGCATCCACAAACTGAAGGATCTTCAGCATCTTGTGTCTGAAGTCTTCCTCAGTCAGGAGCTGGAAGGGTACTGACTCCGCCATGGCTTGGTCAAGTCCTCTGGAGGAGAGCAATGTCATAAACCAGGTCCTCAGTCCTCTGAGGTAGAGACAGAAGACTCATCCTCCCACGGGTCGTAAGAAGTGTCATCCTTGCTCAGATTGCCCAGCGACATTAGTGGGGAGTCCGAAGTGCGGTCTTGGGCCAGGGCATTGGGGGCACCAGAAGCACCGAAGACACCGGGGGCATCAACAGCGTTGACGGATCCGGCAACTCAAAACGTGGGGGCCAAAGAACAGGGACCACCGGCCCTGATAGCCCACCTTTGTCTAAGGAATCAGCGATGGGTATGGTCTCCAATCATGGCCTCTTCAGTGACCTCCCGAGGCAGTGGGGGTTCCAGGGGCAACAGTGCAGGTTGTGCAGGCAGGGCACCGAGGAGTAGGTCCAACTGCTCCAGCATGGACGGTGCAGACTCAGGTGGCAGTGGTGGTCCTGAGGGGGCTGGTGGCTCAATGCCTTGTAGGTCTCATCCTACTGCCAACGGCACTCTCTGCTCTAACTCTTCCTCGAATGCTGTCCATGACAGTACAGCTCAAGGAGGAGGAGGCATAACCTGGTCTTCCTCGGAGCCCAGAGGGAGATCGGTGTCTGGCACCGAAACTAGTGGGGACCACCTCGGGCCCTCGGCCTTGGCGGATATCAATGCCTCATGGAGGTCTGTGATGGACATAGTCCGGGGGCACTGGGGACAGCTGTCAACGACCAGTGGCCACCAGGAGACGGTACCGTTGGTAATCGACTACAAAGAACGAGGTACTTACTGAGACACTTCTAAACTAGGGCCGGGAAAGAGTCGAGGGACCCGGCGTAGAGAAAAAGAACGATAAGAACTTGAAAACAGTTTTCCATAAAGAAAAAAGCACGAGCTCTACACCCGCAAGATGAACACTCCGCAGAAAAAGAGAGACTGAAGAAGGACCCAGTGTGGATGCATGGATAGTGGCATGCTGGACATGCTCAGTGTGCTTAGTCAAAGTTCTAGAAACTTTGACAGAAGTTTTCCGTGCCAGACTCCATCTGATGATGTCACCCACATAGGAGGACTACCATCCTGTTTGCCCTAGGAAACAAATGTTGTTCTTTCTCCCAGTTTATATTTATTGAATTGTTGGCATGAACAGAAGTCCATTAAAGAAGACAAACTTTTAGTATCTTACATAATACAAGCTGGTTGATTGATTGCATATTTTTGAAAGTCATCCCTGCAAATATTTGTCTGGCACAACAAAATGGTTGAATTAGCTATTATGCAAAGTATCACTTTTGCCCTAAAGAGTAAACTTGAGACATATGAAGCCATATGGGGGAAATTTTGGAAATTGCATGGTCAGAATTAATAGCATTCAATATAGGTTGGGAATAGAATTTTTCCCCCTCGATAATGTACAATACTGATCTTTGGTACAGGTTGTGATATTACCCTTTTTCTAACTCATTGTTACTCTGGTCAGCTGGGTTTGTGTATAGATAATGAATGAGGATATGTTCTTGTTTTCATGTCCTATTTCTTCTGAAAATAAAAAGTTTAAAAAAAATCATAGACTCAGCAAAAAACAAGGATAGCAAGGATATCAAGAGGTCATCTCCTGCTTCTTTCTGCCTTAAAACAGGATTCCCTGTATCTTTATCATTTCATTATTAACATGTCATTATTTCGACGTTAAATAGTTAAATTGTATATATTATATTTATCTATTACTATGTTAAATTGTCACCCAGTTATATTGTTCCATCTGTTCTATGGTTCTATGTAAAGCCCCTCTCTCTGTTGGGCAGTTCATCGTTTTATGTAAACCGGAGTGATTTGTAATTCTCACAAGAACTTCGGTATATAAAAATTAAAAATAAATAAAAATAAATTTCAGAAAAACGTTTGTCAGACCTGCAATGATAGTGAAGCTGACCCCTGCTGTGTAGCAATATCATATAGAGAGGTACCTCACCTAGCAAGGAAGGTCTGCACCTTCTAGTTAGAACTCTAGATGGAGTCATAATGTTTCCACTTTAAATTACTGATTTGAAGGACCTTAGAAATACCTGCATATGGTTAAGGGTTTAGTGCAGAAATCTCTAGGTGGTTTTATTGTTTGTCAGCTGATCTTTACTGTCCCCAGCCTTGAAAGCTGTAATCTCACAGCATACAGATGGTGTCCATATCACAGCCCTTTAGACATTCTGTTACCCAATATACTGAGCATTTATATGTGTATATTCTTTGTCTATAGGTCTGGAAATACACTGAGTTACTCTTAGTCCTTTTTGCAGAAACTTACTTGTTTGGGGTTAAATGCCAGTGCACAATCCAAAGATTTCTTCCCCTCTAAATCCACGAAGTACAGACTAGGATTCTGAGGATCACTGTAAATCACTGGAGGCAAATTGCAATAAATGTTATGATTATTATTTAATTACTTAATTCCTTATTGAAATTAACATTAAAATGCAAATGTCAGTGTTTTACTTCTTTGTATAGGATACGAGGTAAAAAAACCCATCAAGTTTGACAAAGAAAGTAATTTAAATAATTAAAGATTTCTAATATATTGTTTTAAGTTTTTTTTTCTCTGAAACTTTACCATCATAAAACAAACTCAACAAAACAAAATCAAAGACAATACCAGGCTCTAGACTGAAAGGTCCCTGAAAAGTTATTCTCATAGATTTACATCAAATTCATCTGAATCCAATCTCCTTGAAAGCCATCACTATCAATGCTACTTTTCCAGTGATAATGTTCAGTTCAGATGGCCATGAAATCACTGTTGTCTGTGTTGGTCTTTTTAATTCAACTGAGCTATGTCCATTTCCATGACTTGCCACGCCTTCACAAACCAATCAAAGAAAAGTTGCTGGCTGGAATATTATGGTTTTCAATTAATAATACTGACAAGTTTTACTAAGAGCTGTATTTACTAAGATTTCCTCCACCCCATGACCCACAGAATGAGATGAAAATTTCGTGCACATCGACTGTATTTTAAAAAGTGCCCATAGACATGTATAAATGCCACGAAACACACATCTCAAAAGTCTTCCAAAACGGGTTGGGGCGTGGGCCTGGCCAGGAGAAGTGTGCATAAATAATTCCACGTCCTGGCTCGCACCGAGGTCCCGTGCCGCATAACTTTATTTCTGCTATAGATGATGTGTAAGTTATAAAATAAAATGATCAAGCCATTTCTGAGGGCTTAAAGGGTCTGGGGTAACTGTGGGGAATGTAGGCTATTAAACCAGGGGGATTGGAAGACCTAGCCTTAACTGGGCGAACTGGTGGATGAACTGGTAAACTAGGAATGGTGTAGGTGCCATCCCTTTTAAAATCCCTCGACTTATGTTATAGAAGTGGGATTTGCATGTCCATGCATGAGCCCACTTAAAATTAGGCACACATGTACACAGCCAGGCTATTTTATAACGTTTGCGTTTATTCGCATGCAAGTTAAAAAATAGCCACATCCCTGGGCGCGGGCTGACGCACACGTGCAAATGTGCGCCCGTGCACCAGTTTGAAAGTTAACATCTTAGTGAATCAAACCCAAAAGATTGAGCTATAGAATACACTTAACACCAGTTTGTGGTTCTTTGTCTGTGCTGTTCCATCACTACCACAAGGGGTCGCTCCCTGCTACAGAACACACCTACTGTTACTAATAATTTTTATATACAAATAAGACTACAATTATCTTGTAGCATGTCCTTGAAAACAATTTTAGGTCACTGAAATGTCTGTGATCAACAATTCTAAAGTCCAACATTGCCACAGTGTTTCGAAAACCAGCAGAAACAATGTTCAAACTGCCGATAGAAAAAAGTCAGCGTCTCTACTTTTACTCAATTCTGCATTGATCACAGAGACGTTTCAGCGACCTAAAATTTTTTTCAAGGCCATGCTACAATATAAGTTTGGTTATATTTGTATGTAAAAATAGAATACATCATACTTGGCAGCCCAGTGATTATAAAACCTTGATTCAAGAAATAGGCCTTTAGTCATACTCGCATAGTATGCAGTCAGCATCTGAGGATTAATATGATGCTCATGCCATTTTCTGATATGTTGGTGTAGTTTCAGCATTGTTTAGAGTACCGTAATCTTTATTTACGTCTACAACTTCGGATCTACCAACAGAAGCCATTCTAATTCGAAAAACATGTAAAATAAGGGACCTATAAAGAAGTCATGTTAATTTTTTTTTTACCATGCAGGTTAAACATCACTTAACTGGTAATGCACTAAATTTCATAGCACATGCACTAAAATGTAGAGTCCATAGCATGAATGCACATGCAATTAGCATTCATGTTAGCAAAAAAACAGTATAGGATCTATGCATGTTAAATAATGTGGCTACTACAAAAATAGAGCATATGTGCATAAGTATACGCAGCTTTCTTTTCCTCAAGGATCATCCCCTTGCTTTGAACCTATATAAAAGCTAGCAAGGCACATGGCACTGGTTGTCAGTTCTGAGGAGAAGTGGGAGAGCAATTGGACCCCAGGAGAGAAGGATAAAGGAGAATTCCAAGGCAAGAAACAATGTGAGAGGTGAGTGTGGGAAAGTTAGGTGGAGAGTAGACGGGAGGGGTGGTAGTGCCTGGAAGAGACTGAGAATACCGAAAGAAAGCAGAAGCAGAGACAGAAGAGGTAGTGGTGAGACAGAGAACAGAGGAGTGCACCTTGCTCAGGTGGAGGAATGCAGGACAGCAGAGCAGGGGGAATGAAGGGATGGAGACATCAAAGAGGCAATGACTCCCAAGATCACTCACCTCTTAGGTCTGTTCAGGAGGTAGAGGACCCAGAGAGGGGAGAGGCGAGGGAATGGGGGGGAAGTGCAGAGGAATAGAAGCCAAAGGCTGGACCAAGCACTAGAAAGGCATGATCATGCCAACAGATATTTTGCTTCACTCAAGAAAGAACAATCACTTTCTGGAGCTGATACCGAAAAGCTTCTGCATGCTCTCTGTGCCAGACCCCATGCCACAAAAAAAATCCCAGGCTGCAAAACAGCATATTTGAAAAAGAATAGCACCAAACATCAGTAATCTTGAGGTTACCCCAGGGCAATAAAACACATGAAACATCAATAACAGGACATGGGGAAGATGATTTTCAAAACCATTTCCTCAGTTAAAGACAGAAATCTCTGAAAACTGTTGGAAGTAGCTGTGGGCCTCACAATGCTCGTGCTTTTAACTGCATTAGAAAGGGGCATTAAAGACAAGAGAGTAAATTACTCCTGGTGAAAGGTCCACAGATGCATATGTGCCCGCTATCTGTGCAAGCAAGTTCATAAAGAAAGAAAGCATTCATAGAAGTTGCGCCAGGACCGGCTACTGAAAAGGAGCATCCAAGGGCTGGCTTTTAGAAGGATCATCCAAGAAAAGAATGTATCAGTCCAGGGCCATGGCTGTCTCCATTCTCTCCTCTGCTCTCCTGGCCTCCTCCTGCCACAGGGCCTTTCTGGCCTCCACTCCCCAACCTCCTCCTGTCTGCTGCCTCTAACTCTTCCTTAACTTCCTTTGTCTCCCACATCCCTTCCTGCTCCAGCAGTCAGCACTGTTAGCTGAGCTCTTGAAACAGGAAAATTGATTCTTACTTGCTAATTTTCCTTCCTGTAGTACAACAGATCAGTCCAGATTCCTGGGTTTTGCCTCCCTTCCAGCAGATGGAGACAGAGAAAGTTTCACAGGCACCGTCTCTTAACCCGGTGTGCCACCTGCATCTCTTCAGTATTAATCAGTACCCAAGCAGAAAATACTTAACAAAACAAACTTCTATCCAATTAACTACACTGCATCCCCTGGAATGAGCAGAGGACAAGGAAATTCGTAATTAAATTTAGAAAAAGCCATTAAAGGACTAATGAGAAGCATGTGCCATTCTTCAGACTTAATCAGAAATATTAAAGTAGACAGACTGAGCAGTCTCTCCAAAAACTCCTTTCCCCCACAGATCTGTGGTACTACAGGAACAAAAATTAGCAGGTAAGAACCAATTTTCCTTTCCCTGTACGCACCCAGATCAGTCTAGACTCCTGGGATGTACCAAAGCTTCCCTAACCTGGGTGGGACTGCTAGAGTCCTGTTCAAAGAACACTTCTACCAAAATTGTCGATGTCTATGGCCTGGACGTCCAATCAGCAGTGTCTGACAAAAGTATGTAAAGACTTCCAAGCAGCTGCCCCGCAAATCTCTTGCGGCAAAACCAGTTGGCACTCTGCCCAGGAAACCACCTGCAAACGGGTAGAATGAGCCCTTAACCCTGCCGGGACAGGATGACCATGACAGATATATAAAGACCCAATAGCCTCCTTCAACCAACGAGCTATCATGGCCTTTGATGCTTTTTGACCCTTTTTTGCACCACTCCACAGCACAAAAAGGTGATCTGACAGCCTGAAAACTGTTAGTGATCTCTAGATACCGCAACAAGGCCCTTCAGACATCCAGACGTCTCAATTCCCTTGCATGAGGCATATCCATCTCCAGATTTTTAAAGGCCAGAAGCTTCAATGACTGACTTAAGTGGTACGCTGAAACTACCGTCGGCAGAAAAGATGGAACCGTCCTCAGCGAAACTCCACAATCTGAAATCCACAAAAAAGGTTCCCTGCATGACAGGGCCTGAAGCTCAAGACATCCTTCTGGCTGAACAAATAGCTATCAAGAAAACCACCTTCAAAGTCAGATCTTTTATGATGGCCCTCTTAAGAGACTGTTATTAGAGCTCTGTTGTTAAAGCTGAGACATAGCAATCTGTTAATAACGGAGTTGCTGGAGATAGCCATCTGTTATTATTTAGAATGGTTGTGGGTGGATCCTTGGACCAGTGGCAGGTGACCACGCCCTTGGGGGAGATCCCGAGAGGGACCACTGGTCAGGCTTAGTGTAGGAGACAGACACACACTAGTTCTTTTATTAGACAATATATTAACCACCAGAGGTGGCAGAAGTGAGCTGGAAGCACCCGGCTGGGCTGTAGTCCCTCAGGTATTGGAACAGCAATCCCAAGGTGGCTGAGCTGTAGAGAAACTAAGAAAGTGAGTAGATAGGATATGCAGAGTTCTGGAACAAGTCCTTGATGATAACACTCACATCATAGTCTCTTGAGGCAGCCCAGGAGTTGGAATGCAGTAGGCCCTCGAGGAGCGAGTACCTGGTCCCAGGGAAAGCTCTGAGAGATAGATGGAAACTCATTAATGTTGTAAGCAGCGATGACTTCTTAGCAAAAGTGGTATTCAGGAGCTAGTCCGGGATGTAGGCCCTCGAGGAGCGAGTACCGGATCCGAACTGCGACCTAAAAAGAAAAAGAGAAGGCGAGGCCCCCGAGGAGTGGGTACCTCTAGTGAAGTCCGAGGAGGCAGAGTAGCTAGGTTTGCGGAGAGCAAATCCCATCTGCAGCTACCTGGAGGAAGCTAGGTAAACTTATCCCATACCTTGCTAACTCTCCTTGTTAGCGAAAACTGAGACCATAAATATCTGGAGCTGATGACGTCAACTCAGGGGAACGCCCCTGAGGTTCGCGCCAACGCCGGTACATCAGTCGGGCTGCGTGCGCTCGCCCTTAGGCATCTGGTCAACATGGCGGCTTGCAGCATCGAGCCGGTCCGGGAACAACGGAGGAGAACGGCCTGGAGACGCCGAGCAGCTAGCCTTCCATCAACACCGGAGGGAGTCGCCAACGACGTAAGATGGGCGGAGCAGAGACGTCAGACAGCGACGGACACAACAGAGACTCAAACAGCACCTCACACATGCTCCTAAGGACCAAGTTAAAGCTCCAAGAAGGACATAAATTATGAACAGGGGGGTGCAAATGCTTCACCCCACCGAAGGAAACGCACCACATCCAGATGCGCAGCCAGGGTTGCTCCATGAATCTTGTCCTGCAAGGCCGACACCTGCACTCTGAGGGAATTAAAGGATAAACCTTTCGTTAGGCCCCTCTGTAAAAAGGCCAGAATCTGCGTCACTGATGCTTTTCGAGGAATAACCCCCTGCTCCATACACCAAGACTCGAAGACCCTCCCAACCCAGACATATGCCAAAGAAGTAGAGGTCTTGGGAGCTTGCAGCAGAGTAGAAGTAACATCCTCTGGATAGCCTTTCTTCCTTAATTACCTCCTTTCAAAAGCCAAGCCACTAGACAAAAGTGATCCACTTGATTTGAAAATATAGGGCCCTGCAGTAGAAGATTTGTCAAATGGCCCAGCCTCAGGGTGCCATCCACTGCTAGATTGATCAGATCCACAAACCAAGGCCTTCATGGCCACTCTGGAGTCATGAGAATTATCTTGCCTGGGTGGACCTCTATTCTTCTTACAACTTTGCCCACTAGCAGCCACGGAGGAAACATGTAGATCAGAACATCGTGTGGCCAAGGAAATACCAGGGCATGGACCCCTCCACTCCATGCTCTCTTCCGCAACTGAAGAAACGTGGTGCCTTGGCATTCCTCCAAGTTTCCATCAGATCGATATGAAGCATGCCCCATCTACAAGAAATGAGCATCATTGCATCCTCCAATAGCTCCCATTGTCTGGGATCTAATTGTTGCCGGCTGAGAAAATCTGCTTGCACATTGTTGGATCCCACTATTTGCAATGCTGCTAGCAAGACCAAATGCTGCTCCACCAAGGACATCAGCATCTCTGCTTCCTGAGCTACCGTTCGACTCTTGGTTCCTCCCTGACAGTTGATGTAGGCCAATGTCGTAGCATTGTCTGACAGGACTCTGACTGCCCAGTTGTGCAGAAGGGGAAGAAACCTGTCCAGAGCCAACTGTACCGCCCTCATCTCTAGGCGATTGATGGACCAAGTCACTTCCTCCACTGACCACTAGCCCTGTACAGACTGGGACTGACAAACGGCCCTCCAACTGGTGAGACTGGTGTCGGTAGTCACTACCATCCACTGAGGCACCTCGAGGTCCACTCCGCGCCCCAAATGGTCCCGGTCAAGCCACCAGTAAAGACTGGACCTGGCAAACTCTGTAAGCGGCAGAAGAAGTTGAAACTGCTCTGACATCGGATCCCACCAGGATAGCAACGCTTTCTGTAGAGGTCTCATATGAGCAAATGCCCAGGGGACGAGCTCCAAAGTTGAGGCCATGGAACTGAGGACCTGTAAGTAATCCCAGACCCTGGGAACTCAGGAATTCAATACGTTTTGAACTTGCGCCTGCAGCTTGACGATCCACTCCTCCATGAGAAAGACTTTACCCACATGGGTATCACTTTGGTGAAAGTCCTCGGAGCTGTAGCTAGACCAAACAGAAGAGTGCAAAACTGAAAATGTTTTTCGAGAATCATGAATCTGAGGTATCACTGATGATCCCAGCAGAGCCCATTTCCATGGGGAAAGCACTATTTAACTGCAGAAATACCTTTAAAAATTGCCTTCTTTGATGGTAATTTTGTATTAGCGTGGATAACTTAAGCGGCAGCTACATGCATAAGTTACAGCAGTTTTCAAAGGAAACTTATCGGCGTAAATTTGCTTTGAAAATTATTCGAAATAATGCTCACAACCTCACCCAGGCAAAGATACGCCTGCTCTTTGCAGGAGGCAATCTGTATGTGCTAACTGATACACATATTTTTTTTAAATCAAAAGTATGGTGGTAATTTTCAAAAGGATTTACACACTAAGGGCCTGATTTTAAAAAGTATTTATACACTTAAAACTGGGTTTTACATGTGTAAATGCACTTTACCCATGTAAGTGGACTTTGAAAATTGCTACAATATATTCCATTGACTTGTCCATAGGATTTACTCATGTAAGTGCACTTTATCAGGCCGATGCAATATCGGGCACTCAGATCAGCGCACCACTGAACACATGGTTGTACACGCATTTTGGATGCGCTAGACTTAAGCCTGATGCAATACAAGGATTAGCACGTCCAACCTTGTGTTCAGTGGCACGCTAATAGTAGCTCATCACATGCAAATTCCACATAGATGAGGCTATTAGCTATTTACCTGCAATGCCAAAAATTACCGCATGGCCAAGGTGCCCATTGTAACGTGGCAAATTTAATACCTGCTTGGGAACAAGCGTTAAAGCATGCCGGGCTCAAGGGCTCACAAATTAAAAAAAAAAAAAAAGAATCCTGCTTTCTGTGGTTCCTCCATGATACAGTAGGAGGAACCACAGAAAGCAACATCCCCAAGTTCTGGCCTGATTGAAGGAATGAATAAATTAATATTAAGTGTCAGGCACTTAATATTAATTTATTCACTCCTTCACTTACTGCCAATTGGTCCATTCACTGCCACATGTCAGTGAACCAGCCCCCTTTCAGAAGGCTGTCCTAAAAGGGGATTGGTCCTTTCACTGACAAGTGTCAGTGAAAAGGACCAATCGGAAACAACCCTGCCAGGGGGTGGGGCAGGAGCTCTGGCCAGACTGTTACAGACGCACAGTCACTCTCCTGGGTGTCCGATGCAGAGCGCCAGGGACGCACAAATTATCCATTGTGCATCCCTTTTAATGCAGCAGCTCATTTGCCTATTGCATTGAGCACACAGGAGAGGAAGATTGGACACATGTTTTTTTACACAATGATTTTGCATTAGCCTGAAGTGCACAAATGGCTTTTGAAAACTGCTATGATAGTATGTTACATTTATACACATAACTCCTTTGAAAATTCACTTCCCCACTGCGTAAATCCAAGTTCTGCCCTGAAATGCCTATTTTTGTGTGTGTGCATAAAAGTATGCGCAAAATCTGTTATGCACACACTTTTAGGAAAACGAACTCCAGTGTATCATTTGGTCAGCCGCAGGAAAGCTCCGTGACTAGCTGCACTTAACCTCCAAGCACCTCCGATGCGGTGGGGACTCTGCCATGTAGCTCCTGACCTGGACCTCCCTATGCCATGCTTTAAAGACCCCCATGGTGGGAAAACACTTCTGCCAGGGCCAGTGATGACAACACGCGGCTAGGTACTTAAGTCTCAGCTGCACTACAGAAGTTGCCTCAGCAATAGGTCCTCCTGCTCCTGCATTCCATGTTGTTTTCATGTGTTTTCCTTGCCTTTCTCCTTGCCTAGCCTTGCCTGCCTTGTCTTCTTGTTTACCGTGTCTTGGTCCTCTGTCCTTGTCTGCCTGACTCCTAATTTGATCCTGGCTTAGACCTTGGTTGTACCTTGAACTGCTGCCTGCCCTAACTTTAGCGTGGACCTTGACACTGCCTGATCTCCACCTGCCACAACTTCATCCTGAACTTCGACACTGCTTGACCTGCGCCTTCCCTGACAGCGGCCTGGACCTCAACACCTTATGCTCCTGCTGCCCTGGCCTCTGCCTGCTAGGCTTCATCTGACCGCTCCTTATAGGACTCTCACCAGCCCTGCCAGCCCCTGGAACCCAAGGGGAACGGGGCTGGTACAGGTGAAGCCCTAGACCCAGTCTTAATAAGAGTGAGTCCACCTGCTGTCAGCATCGGCTTAGTGGGTTTGCCTGCTAGGCTGCATCAACCATGCCACAGCCCAAGGGCCCACATCCGTGACAGCGGAACAATTTTATTGCAAGCCATTTATGAGCTTAAGCCCATGTTTTATTAGCATCAATGCCTTTGAAAATGTCCTTGTTTGTGACTAGGAGAAGAATGCGTAGTACATCAAGCCCTAGGGTTGTAAGCAAAACTGTTTACAGTCATTCTGGAAATTCTCAGCACAGTGCACTCCTTTCTACAGCAGTACCTGGAAGAAAAACAATCACTAAACTCTTTATATTACAAAAAAATCCCCAGAGGATAAAAAGCCAGCTTTTAGAAACACATTGCTTTGTCAGTACTAAAAATGAACTGCAAGGATAAATCAAGATATGTGCAGAGCTTCAATTTAAATATACTGCAGTGGAACATCAAGGACAATATAAGGAGGGTCATTTTTAAGAGGTGTTTATGCAAGTAAAAATGTGTTTTTATATCACACCTGCCCCCCCCCCCCCCCACTCCAGTCAGGGTAATCGGGCATGCACTGTTTGACCCGCAGTGAGAATATAAATCATATGCATAAATAAATAAAAGGTAGTGTGGTTAGGATGGAGCGGGGGCATGCATGCAGGGATTTCATTTTGAAGTCCCCACATGTACCTTGACACACGTGCTTTGCACCCGCTTCAAACAAAATGCAAAGGTCAAGGGTAGAAAAATGCCACCTTCTCTCCCAGAGCTGGATTTTCAAAGGGAAAAAAGTACAGGGACCTGGAGGCTACACAGGGGGACATTTAATTGCTCCCCTGAGCAATAATAAAAGCCCTTTCTGCGAGTAAGGCAGCATTTTGCCCAACCATCCTGTCCGCTGTTAAAAGTATGTGCATTGGTCAACAACGTGCACAGTGATGGAGCAGAGAGGGGAACTGTGTGAGTAAACTTATCTCCTGATGATTTTGCAAATTATTTTGAAGTAAAGATCTCTAATTTAAATGAAAAATTTTCTTTATTACCACTCTCTGATGACCTCCAGTCTGTGGACATAGCTGTTTCTTGCTGGTCTGAATTTGACCCAGTTAGTTCTTCTGATGTTGTCCAAATCATTAAAAAGATGAATGCTTCAACTCGCCCATTTTCAGCCCGATTTTAAAAGGGCCATGTGCATAAATAATGGGGGTTACGCATGTGGCCGGGCCTCTCCAAAGGGGTGGGGTCTGGGCAGGTAGTGGAGGGGGCAGGCCGAGACAGCACCATTAGCCACTGCCCGGGGAAGCATGCGCCGGCAGTCAACCGTTGAGCAGAAGATACTGCTCCTCTGGAGCAGAAGTAAGTATGAATAAAAAAAGGTGTTAGATAGGAATAGTTTAGGGGTTGGAGAGGAGAGGGAAAGAGGGAAGAAGGAGAGGGTTAGGGTTAGGGAAGTTCCCTTCCAGTCCACTTCTTAATTTGGAGTGTACTGGGAAGGAACTGGGAAAGGTCTACCTGTGTCACCGTGCGTATTATTTTAAGATCCCTTACTGTTGCGTGTGTGCCAGACATCCACCCGCACATGCGTACGCGAATTATAAAATTGGGCGCATGTGCGCTTGGATATAGTATTTTATAACACGCGCATGCAGATGCAAGCATGTTATAAAATAGCCACGTCCATGTGCGCACCCAGGAACCACGCGATATGGACGCCTATGTGTCTATTTTTAAAATCGACCCCTAAATCCCTGTAGCGCTACAATCATGAGATTTTTGATTGAGAACATAAGTGTTCCTTTGAAATCACTAATCTATCTTTTGTGACAGCTATAATACCACCTTCTCTCAAAAGAGCTTCAATTTGTCATTTGATTAAAAATCCATTTGGTGATAGTCAGGATTTAAGTAATTATAGGCCAATCTCGACAAGTCCATTCCTAACAAAAGCATTTAAGCAACTACAGCAATATTTGGATGATAATTCTCTTCTAGACAATTACCAGTGCAGTTTTAGACCAAAATTTATTACAGATATGTTTAAGATCTAACTTAAATTATGTAATCAGGGGTATAGACAGTGGCTCTTGTTTCATTCTTGTCTTATTAGACTTATCTTCTGCATTTGATACCCTAAACCACACAATTCTATATTCAAGATTGAAGCAATTGGTCTAAATGATTAAGTTGTACAATGGTTTACTTCCTACTTATCTTATACAAGTTTTTCAAGTAAGGTTAAGTTCTACAACCTCATCGTGGTTTCCTCTTAAGACAGGGGTTCCACAGGGGTCATCTCTCTCAGCAGCCCTGTTTAATATATATCTCAGACCACTTTGCAAACTTCTATCTGGTCTTGGACTCCATTATTATCTTTATGCAGACGATATCCAGTTTCTGATTCCCTGTCAAAATGATGTTAAAAGTACGCTGAGCTTACTTAATATTTACCTTAATACCATCTCAACTTGGTTAGCTCATAATTGGCTGTCACTCAACATAGGAAAAACAGAGCTTATTCATTTGAATAAGCGAGGGGTTCTAAGTTTTCCTAACACATTTTGTTTTCAAGGTGTGCAAATCCCCATTGTTGATGAAGTATGAAACCTTGGAGTACTGATGAATTCTAAATTATCATTTACATCGCACATTAAATCACTAGTGAAGACATTCTATTGTATGTTAAAGATGTTACGGATTAAAACCTTATTTTGATTTTCTAACTTTTATATGGTATTACAGATTTTGCTATTTTCTAATTTAGATTTTTGCAATTCTCTATTTTTAGGATTGCCAAAATATATCCTACGATCCTTGCAAATGAAACAGAACTCTGCTGCAAGGCTCTTAACCGGTTCTTCAAGGTTCGATCACATCTCTCCGGTTTTAAAGTTACTGCACTGGCTACCGATTGAATATAGACCTCAATATAAGATTTTGGTTTTGAATCACAATGCACTAAGCCATGATGCTTCTGTCTGTCTAAATATTTTGTTAAAAATTCATCAACTTTTTAGAAACTTAAGATCTGAAAGTCAATGTTTATTAAATATTCCTAACCATAAAACCATACGGCTTGCAGACTCTTGAGATATTGTACAATCTGTTGCAGGAACAGAGTTATGGAACATATTACCATTAGCATTACGCAAGCAGGAATGTTCTAAGATTTTCAAGAAACATTTCAAAATGCATTTGTTAATTATCATTTTTTAATTAGTTTACTTTAGCAGTAAGAGCAGAAGTCAGTTGTTTTATTATTTTAAGTTTATTTTTATGCTATTTTATGCTTGCCTTTGATTATGATTTATTTTATTATTATTTTCACTATGTATGTCATTGTTTGTTGGGCTACTATGTGTTGCGTGCCCCAGCCGCGCTAAGGCCACTGCCGAGCCTGCTCACCTCTCTCCTTCCTCTGGGGGTCCTGGTCCCTCCTCGCCGGCTGCCGCAGAGAGTCACCTGCGCCCCAGACGCCCAGCGTCCGCATCTCCGGCCCCTTCCAGCTCTCAGGCTTCACGGCGTGGTTCGCATCGGGGCTTCATGTCCTCGGCCCCGCCCCTAGGCGCGTGTGCACGTGCACCAGGCCAACCTTTAAAGGCATCAAGGCGGGAAACCATTCTGCGGCGCCCAGCAATGACGTCACCTGAGCCCTGCATAATAGGCAGGGCTCAGCCGCTCACTCTTCGCCTTGGCAAACGGGTAGTCACCTCGAATGAAGCTAGTTGCCATCCTTGTTCCTGTGCTTGTTCCAGTGTTCCTGCGTTCCTTGTTCCTGTGCTTGTTCCAGTGTTCCTGCGCCTGTTCCAGTGTTTCAGTGTCTGTTCCTGAATTTCTTCGTTCCTGTGTCTTGTTCCATGTTCCGCTACCCAGGTATGGGTACGGGGCATCCTCGGACTGATGCCCCGTACTGACCTCGACTTGCCTCTGACCTCACTTGGACTGATTCCCGGAACTGACCTCCGCTTGCCTTTTACCACATTTGGACTGATACCTGGAACTGACCTCTGCTTGCCTCTGACCACGCTTGGACTGATACCTGGAATTGACCCTTGCTTTGACTGACCACCCTCAGACGGATACCCTGGCTTTGACCCTTGCACTAAATTCCGACACTATCTTTGCTCTTCCTGCGACCACCAGGCCCCCTTGCCTTGAAGCCACCTGCAGCCTTCCTCGAGCTAGACCACTAGGCGCTGCCTACCCTGCCCGGAGGACATTCAGTTCCGGTCTAACTACCAGGATGTCTTCTCAAAACAACAAGCCAACATCTTGCCACCTCTCCGGAAGTTTGACTGCCCAATCGATTTGTTACCTGGTACCTCGCCTCCCAAAGGAAGAACATACCCACTCTCGCTTCCCGAGACTCAGGCCATGTCGGCCAACATCAAGGAAAACCTGGCCAAAGGATTCATCAGGCCTTCTACGTCCCCCACAGGTGCCAGATTCTTTTCTGTAAAAAAGAAAGATGATACCTTAAGGCCGTGTATTGACTACCGCGGACTGAATGCTGTCACCCCGCAAAGACCGGTACCCACTCCCGCTCATTAGTGAGCTATTTGACCGGCTCCAGGGGGCCCGGATTTTTACCAACCTGCATGGGGCCTATAATTTGGTCCGCATTCAGCCCGAAGACATTTGCAAGATGACGTTCAATACGTGAGATGGACACTACAAATACGTCGTGATGCCCTTTGGGCTATGTAACGCCCCGGCCATCTTCCAGAGAATGATGAATGAGATCTTCCGAGACCTCCTATACTCCTATGCTGTAGTCTATTTGGATGACATCTTGATCTTCTCTAAAGACATGGAATCCCATCACTGTCATGTCCAGACCGTCCTCCAGTGGCTTAGGAGCCACCATCTCTAAGCCAAACTTGAGAAATTCCTCTTCAAACAATCCAGCCTCCAATTTCTGGGCTACATCATTTGCAGCCAAGGATTTACCATGGACCCAGACATACCCCAAGGTATTCGTGACTGGCCCCAGCCTGTTGGTCTACGGGCTCTGCAAAGGTTCTTGGAATTCATGAACTATTACCATCACTTTATCACAGACTACTCCATGCTAGCCGCTCCACTCACCGCTATGACTAGGAAAGGATGTAACCTCTCGGAGTGGAGTCCTAAAGCCCAGTCTGCATTCCAGGCCCTCAAGGAGGCCTTCCGTACTGGTCCCTGTCTCCGTCATCCAGACCCAAACCGTCCATTCACTGTAGAGGTTGACGCATCTGCTATTGGCGCAGGGGCGGTCCTCAGCCAGTACTCCACAAAAGGAGCCCTAGTCCCATGCTCCTTTTACTCCCACAAGTTCTCACCCACTGATCGTAATTACACCATTGTGGACCGCAAAATCCTGGCCGTTAAGCTGGACCTCCAGGAGTGGTGTCCCTGGCTTGAGGGGGCTCAACATAAATTCACCATCTACATGGACCACAAAAACCTAGAATATCTGAAGGAAGCCCAGTTACTGAATGCACGCCAGGCCCGCTGGGCCCTCTTCTTTGCGCGATTCAATTTTAAGTTGTGCTACCGCCCGGCTGTGAAGAATCTCCGTGCTGATGCACGGATACCCCCGAATCTCCAACTCACATTACAGATCCCACCTGCATCTCCCTAGCAGCTACTACCACAATGCCACCTGATAAGATGGTGGTGCCATGTTGTCTCCAAGAGCGAGTACTATGCTGGCCCAAGACTCTCGACTCGCTGGTCACCCCGGTCACCCCGGTCGGGCGCGGACCTTGGAGATGCTCCCCAGTCATTACTGGTGGCCCAGCATCATGAAGGACTCTCAGGATTAAGTGGATTCCTGCCACGTCTGTACCCAGCAGAAGATGCCCACTGGACTCCCGTGGGGTCTTCTCCAGCCTCTTCCGGCGCCTACGGAGCCATGGACAAACCTCGCCACTGACTTCATTGTGGAATTACCCCTTCCAAGGGGAACACTGTGATTTGGGTCATCATAGACCGTTTCACCAAGATGGCCCATTTCGTACCTCTGCCTAACCTGCCTTCAGCTCCCGAACTGGGTCGCCTCTTCTTGAACCATGTTTTTCGCCTTCATGGGCTCCCGAAGGAGATCCTGTGGGACCGAGGTCCACAATTCACTGCAAAGTATTGGAGGTCACTTTGTCGCAAATTCAACATTACTTTGAATCTAACCTCTGCCTATCATCCTCAGGCGAACGGCCAGTCTGAACAGACTAACCGGTCCCTAAAGGCCTTCCTCCGTTCCTATGTGAATGACCAGCAGAAAAATTGGGCCGATCTCTTCTCATGGGCAGAATTTTCTCACAATACTCATGTCACAGCCATCACAGGAAGCTCCCCATTCCATGTTGTTTATGGCCGGCAGCCCCGTCTGCCACTTCCAGTTCCCTTAAGTGCACCATCTCCAGCAGCCCAAGCTACAGCCCAGTCCATTCAGCAACTCTGGAAGCAAGTCACCAGAAACTGGGCCAAGCCGCCAAACGAGCAAGAAGAATCGTGGATACTCATCGCCGCGTTGCCCCCACGTTCCTTCCAGGCCAGAAAGTATGGCTTGGTACCAAGCACATTTGCCTCCGTCTACCCTCACTCAGACTTGGACCTAAGTATGTGGGACCCTTCACAGCACTACAACGAGTTGGAGCCGTGTCGTATTAACTCCGACTTCCTCCTAGCTTGGGGATACATAACACGTTCCACGTGTCCCTCCTCAAACCTCTTGTCCTGTCATGGCCCTCTCGACGTCCGCCACTTCCAACCCAAGTTTCTGCTGAACCTGACATCAAACTTCGAGTACAAGAGGTCCTGGACGTCGGACGGCAGAGAAGGCATTGAGAGTACCTCCTATCGTGGGAGGGGTTCGGTCCCAAGGAAAATTCCTGGGAGCCCTCACATAAAATCCTCGACAAAGCACTTTTACAATAATTCCATTGCTCCTATCCTCAGAAACCTCAACCGAGAAGGGGGAGGCCTGGGGGGGGGGGGCTACTGTTGCGTGCCCCAGCCGCGCTAAGGCCACTGCCGGGCCTGCTCACCTCTCTCCTTTCTCTGGGGGTCCTGGTCCCTCCTTGCTGGCTGCTGCGGCGAGTCACCTGCGCCACAGATGCCCAGCTTCCACGTCTCCGGCCCCTTCCAGCTCTCAGGCCTCACGGCGTGGTTCACGTGAGGCCTGAGAGCTGGAAGGGGCCGGAGACGGGAAGGTGCCACGGAGCGGTGGGAAACCGCTCCGTGGCACCTGGCAATGACTTCAACTGAGCCCTGCATAAAAGGCAGGGGTCAGCCGATCACTCTTCGCCTTGGCAAATGGTTCGTCACCTCGAGTGAAGCTAGTTGCCGTCCTTGTTCCTGTGCCTTTTCCAGTGTTACTGCGTTCCTTGTTCCTGTGCCTGTTCCAGTGTTCCAGAGTCTGTTCCTGAGTTTCTTTGTTCCTGTGTCTTGTTCCACGTTCCGCTACCCAGGTAATACCTCCTCGGACTGATACCCGGTACTGACCTCGGCTTGCCTGCCCGGAGGACCTTCAATTCCTGTCTCATATCCGTGGTCTCCGGTACTCTCTGTTCCGGTCTAGCTCGTTTGTTCCCCGCCAGACATGCACCCCTACTCTTAGTGGGCACACCTCTCCGCTACCTCTCCGAGAGACCCCAGAGGCCCACCTAAGCCCAGGCAGCGCAGGAATCCAAGGGCTAAACCCGCTGAGCCCCCGTGCTGTTATTGGTGAAGCTCCAGTTTGCCTTGTGTGCTCCGCTTCCTGGCGGCAGGTGCCCTCTGAGAGGACCATACCAATCCTGTGCCAGGCCAAGTGTCCACCACCAGCGCAACACTATGCAAGTTGTAAGTTGTAATCATTATGTATGTTTTATTGTCAGCCGCTTAGAATTTTAGATGATGTGGCAAATAAATGTTTAAATAAATAAATACAGAAATAAATAAATAGAATAAACTATGCCTGGTAGCTTCCAACTAAACAATTATTCACAGAGAAATCAGGCACAATCTCTAGGCATTAAAAGTACTTCCTGTACCTGAAAGTAACTCACCTTCAACTACCAATTAAAAGGCGGGAACTAAATACAAAATAACATTTAAAAAATGAAAAATAATTGTTTCAAGGACATTAATCAAAACAAAAGCCTGTGCTAATTTTTGCTTTGATTATTGGTGCAAACTCCATGAGTAGAAACGCCCGTGGAGTTTGTACCAATGCAGGCAGTTTTGATTGTTGTCTCCATAGTCACAGGGCTGGTGCTGCCACAATGCGAAAGAGGTGGTCACCTAGAATGCTAAACATGGGGCAGGGGATGCAAAATCCCCAGCACATGAGCAGCAGAAAAAGTGAGAGAGACCCAGGGCTGTCCGCAGAGCTCATACCACTGGCAGATGAAGGAGGAGGGGCCCAGGGCGAAAGCAGCAGTAGTCATGGCCTTAGGAAGGGAAAGAGAGGGAAATGAATGCTGGGGAGGGTTGGAGAGAGAGGGAGGGAGGTCCTGAATGGGAAGGCAGAAAACAGAGAGAAAGAGAGGTTACTAGATGGGTAGGGGAAGAAAGAAAGAGTCTGCTGGGGGGATAAGCTAGCAAGAGTGTATGCTGAGTAAGTGTGGGGATGGAGAGCGTGTGTAGAGTGGGTGATGGCGTAGAAAAGGTAAGAAGATACTGAATGAGTGGGAGTGGAGAGAAAGAGTGAGGGTGCTGGGAAGATAAGGATGGGATGAAGAGAGAGAGGATCCTGGCAGTGCAGAAAGATTGGGATGCTGTAGGTATGCTGGGCATGGAGAAGAGAAAGCACAGTTGCTTACATGTAACAGGTGTTTTCCTAGGACTGCAGGATGTTAGTCCTCACAGATAGGTGACATCATTAGATGGAGCCAGCATGGAAAACTTTAGTCAAAGTTTCTAGAAGCTTTGACTAGCACACTGAGCATGCCCAGCATGCCACTATCCATGCGTCCACGCAAGGTCCCCCTTCAGTCTTGTAACAGAGAAAAATATGAGCGAAAAAATAAAACAACAAAATGCAGAAGAACCCAATTCTGTGGGGTGGCGGGCAGGATTCCTAAAGATTAACATCCTGCTGTTGTAGTAGAACACCTGTTACAGAAAAAGCAACTGTGCTTTTTCCTAGGACAAGCAGAATTTTTTTATTTTATATTCCACTTTTTGCAACGCTTCAAAGTGGATTATATTCAGGAACTGTAGGTATTTCCCTATCCCCAGAGGGCTTACAATCTAAGTTTGTACCTGAGGCAATGGAAAGTAAAGTGACTTGCCCAAGGTCACAAGGAGCTGCAACAGGACTCAAACCCTGGTCTCCTGGTTCGTAACCCACTGCTCTAACCACTAGGCTACTCCTCCTCACAGATGGGTAAATACCAAGCTCCAGGCTGACGGTGGCAACAACTAAGACCTACAGTTACCAAACAAGGTGCCAACGGGCACAACAACTGTGGTGCTGTTGGCTAGTATGGGGCAGCCTAGTTCAAAATAGGGGCCGCAGGAAGGAAGAGTTGGGTTTAAACCTGGAAGCGACTGCATAGGTCTAATTGGCCGAAGGCACTGTCTTGTCGACCATTTCTGTCCAAGCAGTAGTGGGCAGCAAATGTGGGCAGGGAATTTGACAACGCTGCCCGGAAAATGTCGGCGATGGAAACCACCCGCAGGTGGGCCACCGACGTCACAATGGCTCTCATAGACTGAGCTTTGAATTGGCCTCCAAGCTAAAGGCCCGCTTGTGCATAGCAGAAGGCGATGCAGTCCACCAGCCAGTTAGATAAGGTCTGTTTGCCACCACAGTTCCCAGCCTGCTGTGATCGAAAGAAATAAAGAGCAGAGTGGATTGGCTGTAACTTGCTGTGCGTTCCAAATAGAAAGCTAGAGGTCTATGCAATTCAACATATGGAGAGCCCACTTACCTGGATGGGAATGAGGCCTTGGGAAAAATGTGGGCAAAAGAACCTTAGGCAGAAACTTGGGGTGCGCACATGATCATGAAAAAACCTCAAGTATGGTGGGTACGTAACCAAGGCCTGAAGCTCACTAACTCTACGAGCTGAAGTAATCGCCACTAGGAATATAACCTTCCAGGTGAAAACCTTCGGGTTGCAGGAGCTCAGAGGCTCAAAAGGAGGATGCATGAGCCGCGTTAGGACAATGTTGAGGTTCCAGGACACAACAAGAGGCCGAAGAGGGTGCTTTAGTTGAAGCAGACCCCGCATAAAGCGATCCACTAAAAGCTGTACCGATATGGGTGTGCTATTGACACCCCACTGGTACACTCTAACCGTACTTAGATGAACCCTGACTGATGTGGTTTTAAGCCCAGACTCGGAAAGGTGCCACAAATAGTCCGAACCTGGAGAGGGGACAGGTGAATGGATCGAAACCATACCCTGCACACCAGGCGGAGAACCTCTTCCATTTCAACCTGTAAGACTTCATGCTGGAATGCTTTCTAGAAGCCACCAGCACCTGGGAGATGTGTTACGAGAGGTCCAAGAGCTGAAGGACTAGGCGCTCAACATCCAAGCCTTCAAGGCCAGTGTCCGGAGGTTTGGACACTGGCCTGGTTCTAAGTTATCAGATTGGGCCCGGTCCCCAGTCTGATGGGATCCTTGATCGATAGATCCTGGAGGAGAGGAGCCAGACCTGCCTGGATCATGGTTCCTCAGTCCTGTTGAAGCTTCAGGAGAGTCTTCAAGAGGAGCAGAAGAGGATACACGCACAGGAGATCCTTTCCCCAGTGAAGAAAGAAGACGTCAGAGGCTGGATGTCTGTCCTACGCGAACAGGGAGCAAAAATTGCTCACCTTGCAATTGTGCGGGTGGCGAAGAGGCCCATATCCGGGGTACCCCACCGGTGGAAAATCTGGGCCACCACCTTCAGATTCAGGGACCACTTGTGTGGCTGGAAAGAGCAACTTAGACGGTCTGCCAAAATGTACAGAGTCCCGGGAAGGTATGTCGCTCACAGCAACATCCCCTGCAACAGAGCCCATGACCAAATTTGTACCGCCCTCTGACAGAGAAGGAATGACCCCTGTGACTCCTTGCTTGTTGATATACCACATCGTGATTGGTTGTCCATCTGAAGTAGGACTGTCTTGTTGGACAACCAGTCTCAGAAATCCCAGAGAGTTGAACAAATCGCCCGAAGCTCTAAGAAGTTTATCTGTCAGAGAGCTTCCTGAGCAGTCCAGTGACCTTGCGTGGATGCCGTCCACATGGGCTCCCCAGCCCTGAGGAAAAGCATCAGAGATAAGCGCTATCTGAGGCAGGGTGGCCTGGAAAGGAATCCCCTGCTCTAAATTGGAGAGATCATCCACCGGACAGAGAGATCTTCAGAGTTGTGTGTCGGAGATATGCGACTCGAGGTCCTGGGATGCCTGCTGCCATTGCGACCGCAACGTCCATTGTGCGCTGCGCATGCAAAGGTGGGCTATTGTGATAACATGGCTGCCATGTGGCCCAGCAAGCAAAGCAGAAGGTGTGCACTCACATTCCGACTGCTGCCCATGAAGGTTGCCAACGAAGAAAGGGTCAGGGCCCGATTGTGTGGTAAGAATGCCTTCGCCTGAACCGTGTCCAGTCTGGCTCCTATGAAGTCCAGCTGGCGAGCCAGGCACAGGTTAGATTTTAGGTAGTTGATGACAAAACCCAAATATTTGAGCATCCGCATTGTCAGGGCCAGAGCATCCAGTGCCCCTGTGCAGGAGTCGCTCTTAACCAGCCAGTTATTCAAGTAGAGGAAGACATGCACTGCCCAGCGCCTGAGGTGCACTGCCACAACCGCTAGACACTTGGTGAAGACACGAGGGGCTGAGGCCAAGCCAAAGGGCAGCACTCTGTAGTAGTAGTGAGCCTTCCCCAGCACAAAGCGAAGGTACTTTCTATGCTCAGGGAAGATGGCAACGTGGGCGTATGCGTCTTTGAGATCAAGGGAGCAGAACCAGTCTCTTCTTTTGAGGAGGGGAATAAGAGTGCCCAAAGAAACCATTTTGAACTTTTCTCTTGCGAGAAACTTGTTCAATGTTCTGAGATCGAGAATGGGACGCAAGCCCCCAGACTTCTTTGATATGAGAAAATATCTTGAATAGAAACCGCGGCCCTGCTGAGGATGAAGAACGGGCTCTACCGCTCCTGCTGCGAGAAGGAAGGATAGCTCTATTCGAAGTATAACCTGCCGGGCTGACGAACCCCTCGATGGACATGGGGGAGAGCCTCCTGGGATACTTCTGAAATAGAGGTGATAGCCCTGACAAACTATAGTAAGGACCCAATGGTCCGAGATGATGGCCACCCAGTGGTGAGTGAAGCAAAGAAGTCTGCCTCCCACTGGGGAATCCTGCATCAGAGGTACATCTTGCTGGGCCGTGCTCCCTCGCCTCCAGTCAAAACCCAGTAGCTGGAGCCTGCTGAGGGACCAGCTGGGGCCACGGCGCCTGCTGTTGATGGGAGTGACCCCTGGAGCCAGCACGGGGTGTGCAAGTCCGAGAGGCAGGGGGATAATATTTCCTCTGCCTGTAAAAGGACTTCCTGGAGCTGGGTCTGGAAGATTTCATGGCAGAGGATGGAGGGCTTGAAGCATTAGCGGAGAATTTTTGAAGGGTTTTAAGGTGATCCTTCAACTGAACTAGCGCATCTCTGACCTTATCTCCAAAACGTTTTCACCTGTACATGGTAGATCAGCTAGCTTCTCCTGCATCTCAGGTCAAAGACTGGAAGCACGGAGCCAGGCCATCCTATGGGCGCCAATGCCCACGGTGGCCACTCGGCTGCTGTCTCAAAAACATCGTAGGTGGATCTCAACTCATGGTTTCCCGGCTTCCAGACCCTGCTGCACAACAACAGAGAAAGACTCTTGTTGTTGCTGCATCAGGCGTTCTGCCAGCTCCTGGACCTACGTCCACAAGTTCCGGTTGTACTGAGTCATGTACAACTGGTAGGAAGCGATACGGGCAATAAGCATAGTGCCCTGAAAAACTTTCCTACCCAGAGCATCCAGTTCCCTATGTTCCCGCCCCGGAGGGGCAGAGGCATGGGTGTGGGAGCATTTGGGCTTTTTGAGAGCGGACTCCATAACCACAGACTGGTGAGGGAGATTACACCTCTCAAAAATAAGGCCTGCTGTACTAGGTAGGTGGTATCCGCCTGCCTACTCACTGGGGAGATGGATATTGGGTGTTCCCACATCTGAAGAAAAAGATCCTTAAATATTTTGTGGATGGGAACAGCTACTATCTCCTTAGGAGCATTGACAAATTGGAGGACCTCCAACATTATTTGTCGCGCATCCTCCTCCGTGAGAGGCTGGAAGGGGATAGCTTCAGCCATGGCCCTGACGAAACCCGCAAAGGACAGGTCCTCCAGAGGAGACCGACACCTTTCTTCCGGTCAAGAAGGCTCTGACAGGGGGTCGCAGAGACCTCAGAAAAGGACTCTGAAGAATTATCCCCCCACGGAACACAAGGGTCTTCTTCCTCGCTGAGGTCTTTGTGGGACCTATGAGGGTGAGGCTTGTATGAATCCCTGGCCTTGGACTCCGAGGGCCGCAAAGGCACCAAGGGCATCGATGGTCCTACTGGTTACGGGGGCATTGGGGGCCACAGGAGGCTGGAGAGTCCAGGCAAAGGCTCAGAGACCCAAGGCTTCAGGACTGCGGCGCCGGATGCATTTCCTCCTCGGAGGACCCAATAATGCAAATCACTCCCAAGGGAGGCATCAGTGGCCACTGGAGAACCGAGGGTTCCTTGGGCACTGGCTGCGTCGGGAGGGGCGCCCAAGAGGACATCCAGGCGCTCGAGCAGGGGCGCCAGGATAGATGAGGGAGGCTCCAGCACCGGTATGGGGCGGTTCAACATTCCGTAGAGCTTGGAGCACCGTACTCTGCATCTTGCAGTCCAACTCCTCCTGATAGTTAGGTGAGGACAAGACTGAGGGAGGGGGATGAGGCATCACCTGTGCCTCCTCGGTTCTTTGAGGGCCATGGTGCCCGGCATCAATATTGGTGGGGAACGCCTGGGACCTCTGGATTTATCGGAGGATGGGGTCACTTCGGTGGCAGTACGGCAGCCACCGACACCACACCAGAACCGGAGCCATACGCTCACGGTGACCAGTGTCAATGTTTGCGGGATCTCCCATGGTGCTCGGCCCAGCGCCAAGGAGGCAGAGGATCCCGATGTCCTGGAAACCAGTGAGATCATGGGGCATCGGTCACTGGCCCCTCAGTCTGAGGTCGATGACATCGGGGGTCTGGTGAGGGGGAGCAAATTGAGCAGTTCCCCTTGACCCCCGGGTGTCGATGACTCTGACACAAGCGTGAATGGAGCAGATCTTTTTGAACAAAAACATTTCTCCATTTTGTCGAGGCGAGCACGATGGCCCTTGGGGGTCATCTGATCACACAGTTGACACCCTCGGATGTCGTGCAATGCCCCCAAGCAGAGGATGCAAACCTCATGCGGATCCGTGATAGACATTGTCCGCAGGCACTGGGGGCACAGACGGAAGCCGGACGATGCCATGAAAAATAGCCGGTACATGGTCAATGACTGGGGGCCACCGAGAAGTGGGACTCCGGGAACTGACTACGAATAAGGCAGAAAAATGTTTACATACTGCGCCAAGGAGGATACACGACCAAGAAGGGGGACCCAACGATGGACTGGAGAAAATTGCGAATTTACAGGCAAAATAAGCAGAGCTCAAAAAACCTCGAGGCAACTGCACCACAGAAAAAGTAAGACTGAAGGGGGACCTTGCGTGAACGATTGGATAGTGGCATGCTGGGCATGCTCAGTGTGCTAGTCAAAGCTTCTAGAAACTTTGACAAAAGTTTTCCATGCCAGGTTCCATCTGATGATGTCACCCATCTCTGAGGACTACCATCCTGCTTGTCCTAGGAGAAAAGAGAGATGTTGGGCAGGGAGAGAGAGAGTGGATGCTGGGCAGAAGATGAAGAAAGAGATTGAAGGGGGTGCTGTGTCAGAACCAAAAATAGGAGCACTGTGCTGGAGCTGCCACCATTCAAGGCTAGATTTACACATGTGCTTAGGGAACCGAAAAGGAAAGGTACCTAAGGACTATTTATTTATTTTAATTAAAGCTTTTATATACCGGTATTCGTAGGAACATCATATCGGTTTACATAGAACTTAAACGCAGTACATGGAACAGGGTGCATATAACTTGGAGAGGGATGAGTGGAGAAACTTGATAAGAAAAGTGGATATACATACTTGATATGAGTAGAGGATATATATATGCAATAGGGAAATAAATATACATATACAAATTGATAATATTAGAAAAAATACATACCATATTACGATAATACAAACAGTACTATGTTTACTAGGACTCCCCTTGATGCGCTCTGATTTCTGAGAATTAAAGCCCCATCCTCGATCTTCTGCCTATTAGTGCCATAATCTTTAATCCAGTCCTACCACCAATAGGTAAATCTTGCAAGACCATGGGTTCACCTTGCACAGGCCCTGCATACTCAGTTAGATATATCTACATAAACACACATTTAAAAAATCCTAGTTTCAGCCAATTCCAGTTCTCCAGTGAACAAAGTACATTCAAAAATCCACCCATACTCAACCAAATAATGGTATGAGAACCTCAAGCAAGTGTAGCTGCAGTTTACAAGTACACAAAGGGGGCTCTAGGCAAAGAGCAGAATAGTGGAGAAGAATCCCTAAGGAGTACGGAGTCATTCTGAAGAATAGGATATGCAAGGAGAGAAGTAAGCATGCAGGATATGTTGTATTCAAATGCCCTTATGAGTGGCAACTGCTTTGTAAAACATTGCCATCCTGTGGCCAGTACCAGAGGTATTTTCAAAGTCATGCCAAGCAAAATACATTATATTTGGCTCTTGGAAGTCTGCTTAGATAGAACAACAGCTGCAGGGTCTGCCACCTGAAGCAGCACTGCTGCGATTGTAATTATAAATGCATTTTTGCTGAGTTTGTATCATTTCAGACATGCTGAACTACAGGTGGGAGTATCTGAGCATGGAAAACATATTTGCCTATAAAGATGGTAACTTTCAAAGTGGTGCACAGGTGCACACTGGCGCATGTGTGTTGGCATGCGCCCAAGGACGTGGCAATTTTATAACTTGCACGCACATCTGCAAGCATGTTATAAAATAGCCTGAGCACTGCACATGCGCACCTAATTTTAAATGTGCACACACCTAGGCGCATATATCCCATTTCTACCACATAAGTTAGGGTATTTTAAAACCGGCACTCATCCATGCCATGACCAGTTTCATCAGTTCAGTCACTAGTTCGCCCAGTGTGGAACTAAGTCCTCCAAACCCCCTTGGTTTAATAGTCTGCACTTCCCCCAGTTACCTCAGACTCTTTTAACCCCTCCAAAATGGCTTTTTTTTTAACAACTTACACCTCCTACATAGCAGAAGTAAACTTACACTGAAGTGGACCTCGGCATGCGCTCCGGTGAATAAGTATTTACATCTGTTGGCCATGCCCTGAAACACCTACGCCCTGCCCTACCCAGGCCACACCCACACCAAGCCCCTTTTTGAAATCGAGGGAGATGTGCATGCAGCAGGAGTTCCCTCTACGTACCCAGATCAGTCCAGACTCCTGGGTCTATGCCTCCCTTCCAGCAGATGGAGACAGAGAAAGTTTAACTAATACTGCCATATAGACTAGCGTGCCTCCTGCAGTCTCTCAGTATTGACCTGTATTTCTCTGTCTCCAGCAGATGGCAGATGTGCATACCTGCAGTCTCAACTAAACTGTAAAAAAAAAATAAAAACCAAGAAGAAAAAGGTCTAATTCCTCCCAGGAGGTTGGCAGGCTCTGGTGGGGCTATCCCTCCTGGTCCTGAGGTAGGCAAGCAGGGGGTTGGGGACCCCTTTTTGCTCTGTCCCGATAGCAGGGGCAGAAAGCTGGTGGACCAGCTCCCTCTGCCCCAGAAGGATCGAAGGAGCCTGCTGCCCGTCTTCAGAACAGGAAAGTGCCTCTTCTGTTCCTTTGTCCGCTTCTTAAAGTTTAAAAAAAAAAAAGAAACAGGCAAAGTTGTGAGGACATGCAAGTGAAAGGTTCCGGTTTCTGTCTGGGGTGGGTGGTTTTTTCAATGAGCGCTGCTCGGCGTTTGAAGGCTTTCCCTTGTGCTCCTCTTTTTCGTCGGTGTTCTTCCCGCAGGCGGTAACTGGGGGAGCATGCCGCAAGGCTTGAAATGCGTCGGCTGTGGAGATTTGCACGAGGTTCACATTCAGCAGCTGCTGCTCCCGCTGCCTCCCAGGGGAAGAGGGTGATTCCGGCATGACTGCAGGGGTGTGTGACCGGCAGCGTGACTTGGCAGCACTTGTGTAGGCGTTGCTGGAGGACCCAGAGCCGTTTCCCGTCGGTGCGGGATCGGCAGCCATCTTGGCCATATTTGCCGCGCAAAGCTGAGGCTATGGGGGGGAGAGGAATTTCCCTCCCTCATTGTCCCCGGCTGATGGGAGTCCCACACAGGCCTGGAGGGCTTGGGGGGGCCAGGCAGAGGACCTCCCAGGGGAGGATTCTAACAGTTCTGCCTCCTTTTCTGTGGATTTTATATTGTTGATGCACAAAGTTTATAGGGCCCAAAATTCCGCAGGGAGGCATGAGCCCAAGCTTGATGTTTCCACTGCGCCTTGGCCCAAGAAAAGATTCAGAACCTCAGGCAGACTGGAGGGTTCAGCAAGTCCTTGGGGAGCCCACGCTGCATGCTGCGAGGGATGAATTTTCAGAGAGTTCTGATGGTGACGTCCCGGTTCGGTCCAGCACTCTTTGGACAGATCCTTCCCTGAGGGGACAGGAATCCGTGGAAGACAAGGAGGAAGGCCAGCCTGTTGTCAGTGATGATCCAAAGGTGATGTGGCTTTTCCGTAGGGAAGAGTTAGGGCCCCCGATTCCCCATGTTTTTGAGGAGTTGGGGATCAAGCTTCAGAAGAAGGAGTCCGATCAGGAGGATGTGGACCTGGTTATGGCTGGCTTAAGCGGCCCAGTGAGGACTTTTCCTTTTCATAATTCCATTAAGCAGTTAGTGGTCCAGGAGTGGGACACTCCAAAGACCAGACTGATGGATAAATTATATCCTTTACCTGAGGACACTTTGCAGCTATTAAGGGTGCTGAAGGTAGATGCCGCTGTGTTGGCGGTAATTAAGAAGTCGACGATTCCAGTGGCTGGGGCTGCAGCTTTGAAGGACCTGCAGGACAGAAGGCTTGAGGTCCATCTGAAAAAGACTTTTTGAGGTGCTGGCACTTGGCATTTGGGCTGCGGTTTGCAGCAGTTTCATGATTCAAGCAGGGCTGCCTTGGGTCCAACAGCTGCAGTCCAACAGGTAAATGTCCTCTCAGGAGGTGAAACAGGCGGAGCAGCTGAAAGCCATAGTAATCTATGGCGCGGATGTGATGTATGACCTCATCCGGGCTTCCTCTAGGACCATGATGTCAGCGTTCTCAGCAAGAAGGCTGCTGTGGTTACAAAACTGGTCGGCGGATGTCTTGCCTAAGTCTCAGCCAGGAGCGCTACCTTTTAAGGAGAAACTGCTCTTCGGAGAGGAGTTGGAGGAGCTGATGAAGCATCTCGGGGACAATAACTTTCACAAGCTGCCTGAGGATAAGCCCAGAGGGGCGAGGCATTTCTCTTCTAGGCATGTGCAGTTCCGAGGGAACAGGCGGTTTCATCCAGGCAGATCGTCCTCTGGTAGGCAGAAACCAGCCTCAGGGAGGCAGCAGACCTGGAACCAGTCCTTTTGGGAATAAAAGCCCGGTCGAGATGGCTCCAGACAGGGTGGTTATGGAGACAAATCAGCACAATGAAACGAGGCCTGTCCACTCCTCCGTCCCACTTATAGGTTGACCTTGTTTTACAAGGAGTGGGTCAGAATCACTACGGACCTGTGGGTATTAAGAATTGGTAGAATAAGTCTATGCTTTAGAAATTGCTTGTCTGCTTCGGGACCGGTTCATGGTCTCCCCTTGCATGTATGCAGAAAAGAGGCAGATAGTAGAGCAGACTCTCGATCATCTACAGATGCTTGGAGTCATTGTTCCCGTGCCTGTCAATGAACAAGGGATGGGTCATTACTCCATTTACTTCAAGGTTCCAAAGAAAGAGGGGACTTTTCGTCCAATTCTGGATTTGAAAAGCATCAACAAGGCCCTCAAAGTTCTTCATTTTCGCATGGAAACTCTCCACTCTGTGATCGCAGCGGTGCACAAGGGAGAGTGCTTGGTGTTCCTGGACCTCACCGAGGCATACTTACAAATAGGCATCCGGCCCGACCATCAGAGGTTTCTGAGGTTCTCAATTCTGGGCATGCATTTTCAATTTTGCACACTACTATTCGTTTTGGTTCCAAAAACTTTCCCCAAGGTGATGGTGGTGGTCGCAGCAGCTCTTCGGAAGGATGGGATATTGGTACACCCATATCTAGATGACTGGCTCGTTCGGGCGAAGTCAGAAGACCGTTGCAAGCAAGCGGTGGATCTGGTACTACAGCGTTTACAGTTTCTCGCCTGGATAGTAAATTGGACCAAGAGTCACCTCGTCTCATCTCAACAATTGGAGTTTCTGGGAGCGCATTTCGATACCAATTTGGGGAAGGTTTTTCTGACAGAGAAGCGCATTCTCAAGTTGCAGTCGCAAGTTTGGCGTTTGTTGGAAAGCCAGATGCCTAGGGTCTGGGATTACCTACAGGTGCTTGGCTTGATGGCATCCATGCTGGAGCTCATGCCTTGGGTATTTGCCCATATGAGGCCTCTGCAAAGGGTGCTCCTTTCCCAGTGGGATCCGTTGTCAGAACAATTTCAGCTTCTGCTTCAACTGGAGGATTTTGCCACTTCCAGTCTCTCATGGTGGCTTGGTCAGGGCCAGTTGAGTCAAGGGGTGGACTTGGACGTCCCGAAGTGCAGTGGTCACCAGAGACGCCAGTCTCTCCAGTTGGGGAGCTATTTGCCAAGGTCGGTCTGTACAAGGGCAGTGGTCGCCAGAGGAGGCATCTTGGTCAATCAATCGCCTAGAGACGAAGGTGGTTTGGTTGGCACTGTCTGCTCTTCTTCCTCTCATGCGCGGATCTTGTCCGACAGTGCGACTACGGTGGCTTATATCAACCAGCAGGGTAATACCAGGAGTCGAGCAGTGGCTCAGGAGCTGATTCATTGGGCAGAACAACACTTGGCATTGCTTGCGGCTTCTCACATAGCAGGGTCCAACAATGTGCAGGCGGATTTCTTCAGCCATCAGAAACTGGATCCCAGGTATCTGTTGGGGGAGGCGATGGCTCTCATCAGTGCCAGATGAGGCATGCCACATGTGGACTTGATGGCAACGCAGTGAAATGCCAAGGCGGCCCATTTCTTCAGTCGCAGAAGAGAGCACGGGGCAGAAGGAGTCAATGCCTTGGTTCTCCCTGGCCGAGGAACATCCTGCTATATGTGTTTCTGCCACGGCCGCTGGTGGGAAAGATATTGCGGCACTTGGAGGTCCATCAAGGAGATGTGATTATAGTGGCTCCAGAATGGTCTTGGAGGCCCTGGTTTGCAGACCTGGTAAATCTGGTAATATACAACCTTTGCAGCTCGCTCATCTGCCGAATCTCTTGCGACAAGGTCCCATATTTTCGGATTGGGCGGATCGCTTCTTTCTCGTGGCTTGGCTTTTGAGAGGAAGAGACAAGGGCTACTCAGAAGAGATTATTACTACTCTTTTGCAAGCTAGGAAGGCTTACACCTCCTTGGCATATGTTAGAGTTGGGAAGGTGTTTGAGGATTGGTGCTTGGAACCTCTGTAGCAAATATTCTTACTTTCTTGCAAAGAGGTTTGGTGACGGGGTTGTCCTTCAATTCCCTCAGAGTACAAGTGGCAGCTTAGGGGTATCTCTGGGGCAAGGTGGTGGAACAATGTTGTCCACATACCCGGATGTGATGCATTTTTCTCCATGGAGCATAACATTTGCGTCCTCTGGTTCAGAAGCTCTGTCCCTCCTGGAATCTTAATGTGGTTTTGAAAGGCATGTGTGCGGAACCATTCGAGCCTCTCAAAAGGGCTACCATAAAGGATCTTACCTTGAAGGTGGTTTATTTGGTCGCAATTTGTTCCGACAAATGGATCTTGGAGCTTCAAGCCTTATAATGTAGGGAGCCTGGACTCGGGAGTTTCCTTGAGGATGCTTCCAGCCTTTCTTCTGAAGGTGGTTTCATCATTTCATGTAAATCAGTTGGTGGAGCTCCCGGCTTTCCCGAACTTGGAGACTTCAGCATCTCATGCAAGGGAGTTGCGGCTCTTGGATGTCAAGCGTACATTATTGCGGTATCTTAAAGTCACTAACAACTTCCAGTTGTCGGATCACCTTTTTGTGCTGTAGAATGGTGCAAAGAAAGGCCATAATTGAGAAAGTGGTTGAAAAAGCTATTGGGTCTGCGTATATCTGTCAGGGGCTTCCAGTACCAGAGGGCTTAAGAGCTCATTCTACTCATTCCCAGGCAGCATCCTGGGCCAAGTGTCAACAAGTGTCACCACAGGAGATTTGCAGGGCGACCAGTTGGAAGTCTCAGCACACTTTCACCAGACATTATTGTTTGGATGTCCAGGCCCCAGAGGCTGGGGGCTTCAGTGAAAGTGTATTTAGAGCAGGACTCTCGAGGTCCCACCCTGTTTAGGTAAGCTTTGGTACATCCCAGGAGTCTGGATTGATCTGGGAACATACAGGGGTGTTGTGTTCGGGACCGCTAGGAGAGTGATCCCAACTTGAGGGGATTGTGTGCCCTTGGGCCTCGGCACGACCCCAGAAGACTCCAAGGCAGCGCCGAGGGTTGGCAAGATGTGTCCCAGCATGGGTGAAGACAAAGTCTGACCCTCTGCCGGACCTGCATGCTTCTGGAAGCCAACAACACTGTGTTGGTTAGTGAACAGTCCTCAGACCATTCCCAGCCCTTTCAGACCTGCAGCTGGGTATCGGCAAGAAGCAGCAGGCCGGACTGAGGATGAGGGCAGACGGAGGCCTTGTGACACAGAAGACTCAAGCATGGATGAGAAGACTCTGGATGTGGACGAGGCGAGGAACTTGGGAGACTCTGGATGTGGCGAGGAACTTGGAAGACTCTGGACGAGACGAGGAGCTGGGAAGGTTCAGACATTGGCACTGTCTCTCAGGGCGCCCTACACAGCGCACCGACACGGGTGGACCCAATGGGCTGGTCACAGACCACCCTGTCCCTGTAGCGCGCCCTACACAACCTGAAGAGGTTGGTCACGAACCATGCAGAGAATGGGACTAGCACAGGAAGGGAATCCAGCTGAGACGAAACTCTAATGACGAGAACAGGAACCAACGAGATGGATTTACCCCAACAAGGTGTCATCTGGAGAACCACAGGAGCTGGAGAGTCAGGAGGATTCGAAATGAGCGAAGGAGGAGCGGAACCTCGGAACATCAGGAAGCGGAACATCAGGAGTCTGGAACATCCGGAAGTGGAACATCAGGAAGCCTGGACTAGGAACCTCGGAACATGAAGACATACAACATCAGGAAACCACGAAGACTCAGGAAGCAAGATGAGACATGGAGCTCCAACGAAGAACAAAGACCTGATGGAGCACTGGAAGATGAGACTTCCAGGAGCGAAGAACTCCAATGCAAGGCTAAGCTGAAGTGGAGAAGCAGCCCTTAAATAGGGCTAACACAGGAAACCAGGAGGAGCTGACTTCCGGTGGGGCCAGGAGGACCCTACCTATGCTACCCCTTTAAGAAGGGGAAGAAGACGTGAGCCTGCCCCTTAGGAAGGGGGCAGGACCTTGGAGAGCGGCCAAGCTGCCGCAAAGAAGCTGTGCTGTGCAGAGCAAGAGCTGGGCCTCTGCGCAGGTACCGACAGGCGGAGGCGGCTTCCCTGCCGCATGAAGAGGATCCGGGATGGCTCCATGTCTCAAAAGTAGAATTAAGAGCAGCCCCAGGCCGCTAGGCAGGCCCCAGCGGTGGCGGCTCCTATGCCGTGGAAGACAGGCTGGCTCGTGGCTCCCTGCCGCGAGTGAAGATCCCGAGGGCGGCAGTCCGGGCCGCGATGGCGCAGCGGCAGCAGCGGCCTCATGGCCACTTGGGAGGAACGTGGGTGGCACCCGGCTGCGTAGGCAAGGTCTCCAAGGGCAGCTCCATGCCGCGGAAGTCGTCGGCCTCAGCCGCGAAGGAAAAGGCAGCGCAGAAGGTGAGAGGCCTGCTCGAGGGGAATAGCTCCGCAGGCAGGAATCATAACACAGGGAAAGGAAAATTGGTTCTTACCTGCTAGTTTTCGTTCCTGTAGTACCACAGATCAGTCCAGATTCCCGCCTTAGAGGTAGGGCGTTTTGGAGAATCCGCTCAATCTGTTATGGTACTTATTCTGAAGAATGGCTCAGGTTTTGTTTCATCCTTCATGTTTTGTTAAGTGGGACAAGTTTGTCTGTTTTCTAGGTTTTCCTCTGCCCACTGCTCATTCAGGGGAGATGGTTTCATGTTTTATTATACTATCTTGGCTTTGGTACAGGTCAATATTGAGGGACTGCAGGAGGTACGCTAGGCTATATGGCAGTGTCAGTTAAACTTTGTCTCCATCTGCTTGAAGGGAGGCATAAACCCAGGAGTCTGGACTGATCTGTGGTACTACAGGAGCAAAATTTAACATGTAAAAAACAATGTTCCTATACATGAGCATCTGGGCAGCTTTTAAAATTCAATGGGCGCACGCGAGCCCGACTTGTGCACACATCTCCTAATTTTGCCACGCGATGGGCTTTTAAAATTCACCTTGATATGAGGAATCAATCCCAAGCCTTTTCTACAATACAGGGAGCAGCTACCCATATTCTTTAGGATTCTGGTCACAGTAAACTGGAAAGTGTAGCCAGTTTCAGCTGTTTAATAGAAATGAGACATGACTTGCCTGGATAAGTAAGTGACTTGTTCAAGCCCCAAAAAATTGAAAGCATTTTCTCGTGACTGTTCTACTCAGACCATTTGCTGATGCAATTGCCTAGAAAGCCATGAAATGTTTTCTCTGTGGTTTTTTTTTTTCAAAAAGAACATCATTGTAGTGCATCTGAGTGCAACAGACATGAGAAAAACAGTTTAAGTATTTGTGATGGATCTGCTTCAGATTGTCTTTTTTGTTCTTGTAGAAATTTGGGGAGAATAGTGATTTCTAAATTGTGGCTCTGTATTAATAGAGCGGTCCCTATCCCATATATAGGGACCTTTGTTTTCAGTTTACTTTTATTTTAGTCAGGAATTTATCAGTGTTTATTAAATTTCTTATTAAACGAGTCCTTGGAGCCACAAGGATTTGAAGCCTGGCTTCCCTAGTTCTCAGCCTGCTGCTCAAACCACTAGGCTACTTATAAAATCCCTGCCTCAACAGGCACATTTCTCAAACCACATTATAAACATCATACCATGTGATCAACTGTATAAATGTTCAAGTTATGACGATTCAAATGCCCAGCCAACCCTGAAGAATTCTTATTACAATATCACCATCACTTTTACTACTGTGACTCCTCTTCTCTACCAGTTTCTCATAGTACGATACATCTGGATAAGAGTTTTGCTTTCCAATCAACTTGGTTGATAAAGTCACACAATATTCTTCAGTACCCTGCCTGGAAGTTAGATAAGACATACCTGATGGATCTTTATGAACAATAGAAAAATCTGGATAGCTAGAGAAGTCGAACTCAATCCTGGCACATCCGACACTGTGATTGTGAAGCTTGAATGGAATCTCCTGGTTTGAATTAATAGGAACACTATGGAAATAGAACAATTTCTGCAATTTAAAGGAAAAAAAGTAATTATCAAACTAGGAAACATGAAATATTCTGTGTCAGCATATTCTCTAAATCCTCTTTCTCTAGGAGCCAAAACCTCTTATACCTTAACAAGTCTCTACACTGAGAGAAATCACTATTTTAGTTTACCATTTTTTATGAAACATTTAGCTACAACACTATGGCCATAAATTAGAAAATTAAAAAATCCCGATGAATATATGTATTTCTTTTACGATTCTTTTGATAAACTTGTACAGACCATAGGGGATAGGAAAATTGGTTCTTAACTGCTAATTTTCAATCCTGTAGTACCACAGATCTGTCCAGACTCCTGGATTTTGCCTCCCTGCCAGCAGATGGAGACAGTGAAAGTTTCACTGACACTGTACTTAACTCAGTATGCCACCTGCAGTCCTTCAGTTTTGACCTGTACCCAAGCCAAGATGACAACAATAACCACAAATTTCTAAGCAAGCTTCTAAGCAAACTTCCTCTCCTCCAATGAGCCGGCAGAAGGTGAAGTTGCTCAAAAAGACAATGGAAAACTTAAACTTAACATAAGGGATCAGTACTGAAAACCTCCAACAACTCCACACTATATACAAAACAACAGTATGAATCCCACCCCCCCCCCCCCCCCCAGTAAATGGGTAGATCTCTGGACTGATCTGTTCTACTACAGGAATGAAAATTAGCAGGTAAGAATCAATTTTCTTTTCTCTGTACGTATCCAGATTAGTCCAGACTCCTGGGATTACCTAAGCTCCCCTTAATTTAGTTGGGACCTGAAGAGTTCCACTCATAAAGCACTTGGAAGCTGGGGCCCGAAATCCAAGAAATAATGCCTAGCAAAAGTGTGCAACAACTTCCCAGTAGCTGCCCAGCAAATTTCAAGCAAAGACACCTGTTGTGACTCAGCCCAGTAAGTTGCCTGAGAAGGCGTCGAGTGCGCCCCAAACCCTCCAACAGCAGGCACCCTCTAGAAATGTAAGTCGACTTGATCGCTTCCTTCAGCCACTACACAATTTTAGCCTTAGACAACTTACTTCCCTTCTTTGGACCACTCCACAGTACAAAGAGGTGATACAATCTACAAAGAGGTGATCTGATCTACAAAAATCATAAGTGACCTTTAGATACCTCAACAATGTATGCCTCCCATCTAAGAGCCTAAGCTCCCCTGCGTAAAATGAAGAGGAATCCAAATCCAGAAAATCTGGAAGCTCCACTGTCTGACTAAGATGGAACGCCGAGATTACCTCAGACAGAGAAGAAGGCACCATGCACAAAGATACCCCCAAATACGATATCTGTAGGAAGGGATCTTGACATAACAGAGCCTGGAGCCTGGAGCTCTGAAATTCTCATGGCTGAACAAATAACCATCAAGAAAACCACTTTAAGATTCAAGTCCTTAACCAGAGCTCTCTTTAGTGGTTCAAACCGAGCCTCACACAATCCTCTAAGGACTAGATTCAGATTCCAAGACAGACCAATGTTCTGCATCTGAGGATGTAAGTTCTTAGCTCCCAAAGGAACTGTATATCATCCGGATGTGCAGACAGAGGATACCCTTGCACCTTACCCTGGAGACAACCCAATGTCTCTACCTGGACTCTTAGAAAGTTAAAGGCCAATCCCTTGAATAGAACCTTCCTGTAGAAAAGCCAAAATATGTGACACCATAGCATTAACAGGCTGAGGCTGCACTCTGTCAATAGCAGACCAGGACTCGAAGATTGTCCAAATTCGCACATACGTCAAGGATGTAGAAGGTCGTCATGCTTGCAATAAAGTGGAAATAACCACTTTGGAACATCCCCTCCATCTCAGATGTCTTCTCTCAGAAGTGAAGCCATGAAACAGAAGGGAGCCACCTGACCCAAAATTATTGGGCCCTCTTGGAAAAAAGTCAACTGATGTACAAACCTCGGGAGCCCATCTATGGCCATGCTGATCAGATCTGGGAAACATGGTTAAGGTGGCCTCTCTAGAGCTACCAGGATCACCTTGCCCAGATGTCTATCCACCATAATCCCTTGTCCACCAGAGGCCATGAAGGGAAGACAAAGAAGAATCCCTCGAAACCAAGGCAGCACCAGAGTTCCAATTCCTTCCATACCAATTTCCATTCAGTGGCTGTAAAACCATAACACCTCGGTGATCTCTTTCGTCTGGTTACCCCCATCTTCCAAGAATGAGACATATCGCTGCTTCCAACAGCTCCCATTCCCCGGGGTATAACTTTCTCCGACTGAGAAAATCCGCCTGAACGATGTTCACTCTGGTGATGTGAAACACTGCAAGCCACTCCAACTGCTGCTCTGCCCAGAGAATCAACTTCTGGGCCTCTCGAGCCACTGCCCGATTCTTATTTCCATCTCAACGGTTGATGATAGGATCCGTACTGGATGGCCACGTAATCTTGGTAGACAGGCATGCAATGCGAAATGCACTGCTTTCATTTGTAACCGATTGATAGACCATGAGGCTTCCTGTTTTGAACACTGAACCTGTGCTGACTGATCTTGCCACACTGTTCTCTATCTGAGAGGCTTGCATCGGTGGTGACTAGTACCCAATTTGGAACCTCCAATTCCATACCACACTCAAGAATGCTGCAAGTAAGCCACCATGAGAGACTGTCCCTGGCTTCCCCCTCTAACGGAAGAGGAAGTTGAAACTCTTCCAATAAAGGATTCCAGCAGAAGAGAAGAGCCCCCTACAGAGGTCGCATATGTGTGAATGCCCAATGCATTAATTCCAATATTAATGTCATAGAACCCAGGACCTGTAAATAGTCTCAGACCCTGGGCACCAAATGCTCTAGCAGAAGGTTAATCTGACTCTTCAATTTCATCAATCTCTCTCTATGAGAAACATTCCCTCCACCAGCATGTCAAACTGAGCTCCCAGATTCTCCAGAGTTTGAAAGAGGACAAAATGGCTCGTTGCTAGGTTTACTACCCATTCCAGAGACTTCAAACGCATCGGTACCTTTTTTACTGATTACTGACAGAGGTCCTCTGATTTCGCACAAATGAGTCAGTCGTCCAGACACGGATGCACCAACATACCCTCCTTTTGCAATGTGGCAGCCTCCATCACCATCACCTTGGTGAAGGTAAATGGAGTTGTCACCAGCCGAAGGGAAGGACTCGAAACCAAAAATGTTCCCTTAGGACCATAAGAACATAAGAAATTGCCATGCTGGGTCAGACCAAGGGTCCATCAAGCCCAGCATGACCATGAACCTCAGGAATCTCTGGTGCTCTGGCCTGATGGCTATGTGCAGATATACCTTTGTCAAGGCAAGAGATGCCAAGAACTCTTCCTTGCACACCGCTGCTATGACTGACCTCAGAGTTGGACCTCAGAGTTTCCATGCAGAAACAGGGAACCTCGAGAGCTGCATTTACCTTCTTTAAATCCAATATCTCTTGAATGGGACAGAGGGGGGAAAGAAACAGAATGCTTAACTTAAAATTGACCTCCAGCCACACTAAGCATGTTCAGGATCTGAGCCAACAAACTCAGTAAGAGATCTCTGTGAAAAAAAGAAGAAATCTGAGCAGAGTCTGATGTGGCTCTCAATCACATGCAATTTCTCCCTCTTCTAGAGTTGAGAAAGCCAATTCCCCATCAGAATCTTCCAATGTCCCATGATCCACATCCCCTTGAACATTACTAGGGACAGCCTCCCTGTGGCATTTGCTCGCCATGACTGACAAAAGGGAGGCTGAGTACACAATCCCTACATAGCAGGTTGCTTTGCCTTCGCTGGGCGTCTCTGCAGAAAGGTCTGCAGGCCCTGGAAACATTCCACCCAGGAGAAAGAGGATGGATCTATACCCGAGCCCATAGGCCCATCCTTCTTTCTCTCGGGGAAGCTTCTGCCCTTGGGAATAAGGGAAGAAGAGAACTAACCATTGCTTCGCCTCCCATTACACTTCCCTCCAGAGACACCATAGGCGAGGGGATGTTCCAACATTGGCAAAAGCTGTAGTAGTCAAATCGCTTTGAGCATCTAAACGGTGCTGACACAAACGGAGAGAGAGAGTAAGGACTGAATTGCTCTCAGACAGCAATCCTCACAGATAGCAAGGTGCTTGGACCTGTTCATCCCCTGAGTCTTGCTCTCCTGAACTTTGGCTCTAAGTGGCCTCCTGCACGCACACCAATGCCACCCAGGCATACGCGCACCCCCCTCTGGGATGCACGCAAATACATGCTCAAGACTAGGTCACGGTCATATGCACACAACTACCTGTGCAAATACACGCTTGAATAGGCTGTAGTCATGCATGTAGATGTAACTGCATAAACACGCACTCAAGTTTAGTTTGTAATCTTAGGCGCACAAGTACCCGTGCAAATACGCACTCCAGTCTAGGTCATGGCATTATGCACACAAGTACCTACGCAAATATGCGCTCAAGTACCTGCGAAAATACACGCTCAAGTCTAGGCCGTGGCTTTACATGCACAGGTAACCGCGCACGCAACCACCTCACAGCAAGAATGTATGAACATGCCTATACACGGGGGAAAAGAACCACTGCCGCAGCCTACCACACAGCTAAGCAAAGCCTGCCTGCACCTTCAACGCGTTTAGGCCCGGATCCATTCAACATCCGGCACCAAAAATCATCAAAGGCCTGAAGAGCTTCTCAACAGCTCAGGCCTCTTGACCGGACAAGAATCCATGGAGACTGGGGCTGAGAACCATCATCCCCCACTGCTTGTTCCACTAAACAAGCTTTGCACATAAGCAAATTAAAATCGGCAGAAGTCCTCTACCAGAACCAGAGACTCCTCCTCGGTACAAGTGCCTCTGTGCACCATCGTGGGACAGGGAACCGCCGGCGAGAGTCGAGGAGGAGAATCCCCTGCTTCTCCTGCTAACGCTGCTAAGGAATTGAAAATGGCCATCATTTCAACGATGATGGGGAAAGTCTCAGCGCTAGACCCCATCACTCTCAAGACTTGTTCTACCGGTGCAGCCATGCTCAATGCAGACCCCAATGCCATGCTGCTTTTGGCGCATGCGCACGCTATTCCTCCCTGCATCCACGGCACCACCAGTACCTCAACAGCAAGAAGAGGAACAGTCCCTCAGCACAATGGAGCCAACACATGGTCTCCTCAGCAGCCAGAGAAGCTGCTGAAAAATGCCATCACTGAGTTCCCCGAGCTGCTAAGGTAGCTCCCCTGCCCCCTCCCCTTGAGAACACTGATGCTGCACACATTCCTCTAGCTAGTTCCTTGTTCTCTTTTTTTGTTTTTAATTTCTGAGAACGCAAGCCGCATGGCAGATCAGAAAAGAACCAGACCACTAGCTATATCCATCTTTCACCAAATTTTAGCAACCCAGCCCAAGACAAACCATATAAAAGGGATACTTCCCTCCTTCACTGGGCTTACAGTGCAGAGCTGCCAGAACTGTCTCGTGGGAATGAGGGATCTGGACCACCAGATATCCACGGACCTCCGGACAGAGCTATCAGAAAGGTCACTAACCCCCTGCTCGTCTGCCTCAAACCAAGGATGGCCCCACTAGCACCTCACAACACCGTGGGAGGATAAGGAAATTTAGTCTTTTAATCTTTTTCTTTCTTTCTCTCCAGACTGCAGGTTTTACACTATCTACCATCTGCTGGAGACAAATAAATACTGAGGGACTGCAGGTAGCACACTGGGTTATGTACAGTGTCTCTGTCTCCATCTGTTGGCAGGGAGGCAAAACCCAGGAGTCTGGAATGATCTGGGTACATACAGGGAACTTAACTTTCTTATTTTTGATTCCTAATCCTCTATACATTGTATCATATTTAGGGTGTACTTGCTATTGCCCCATTAGAATGAAATAGGCCTCCACTGAACTGTCAACTTTTGTCCTTCTTTACCATTTTTTTCATATATTATTCAAAAGACTCTATTTATTTATGAATTCTGAGGAAGTACAAAGAGCAGAAGGTTATTTTGCTGATGACTGAATAGAATCTGAAAATACTGCTTTGCTGGGAAATTTCTTGACAAAGCTTGGGGGAGAAGATTATGGGGTACATTGATATGCAGTGTACATACTTGATCTAAAAGAAAGGTAGGCAAATTTTTAGTGTGTGTGCTTGATTTAAAAGAAAAAGCTAGTTAAATATTTATAAGAAAGATTTATAAGAAAAGGGAAGGTTAATATTTAGCATGAGATTGATTTAAGGCTAGGTTAAATTTAAGTGTCTATTTTCTCTTCCCACCTTCACTAATGCCCATCCAACCCAAGCACATTCTTTGATTATTATCCCAATTAAGAGGATGAGACACTTTTCACGACTCAATTAGGGATTTAGATATACTAAGGCAGTAAACCAGCCCTTACCAAAAGATTAACTGTTGAACTCCTAGCAGGTCATTCCAAACTAACCTAAAGTATACCAAATAAATTTAAAGGACTTTAACATTAGATTAAGCATTCATATTCCTTTAGCAACCTTAGGCTTGGATTCATCAAACTGGGATGTTTTTTGTGGGGGGTGTCTCACTATCGCAGGGGGTGTAGCCATGATAGTGGGCCCCTCCCCCAAAAAACACTAGAGACTGAGTCTTTAATACTTGGAGGTTTTAGGGGGGAGGGAGGAAGGGGAACCACTATAGACTAATGTTATGTTTAAATTGGGGATGGGGAGACCTTTGGCTTACTTGGTGATTGGGTTGAGAGGGAGGGGGGGAATTGTCATGTGACTACCAGGTTGTTGTTTTTTTATATTTGGTTGTCAGGGCCGCTTTGAGTGGCAGCCCCAGGGTGAGGAATGGGGTCACATTTGATCCCCATACAATTTTTATACTTTAGGCCATTTTTGTCTGTGTCGGCTCTTTAAATTTAATGAGAGAACCTCAGGACGCGGATTAGAGCCCCAAGGCTCTTGCGTTAGATTAATGTTTCCTGTTGCATTGTTAGTTAACAGAGAGATGCATCAAGCCACAGCAAGATACTAACACGCTTTGAACATTGTATATTGCATGATATATGCTGTTTACCACATGATATAATCCTACTGCAGTGATTTTGTGCGATACATGCAATATTTTGCATAGCCCTAGCCAGATTCCCTCCCCTATTACAATGCGTTGCTTTGCATGGGAATTTTGTGGCTGACAGCTTTCTAAGTTGAGTTGCTTTGCATGGATTTGCATACATATAAGTACCAATGACTTAGGAAAGTGTGGGAGAGATGTCCTAGAAACCAAATTTAGAATTTTAGGTAGAAAGTTGACTCCAGAACCTCCAGGGTAGCATTCTTAGAAATGCTCCCCATCCCATGTGCAGGATGCCAAAGGCAGGCAGAGCTCTGGAGTCTCAATGCGAGGACAGGGCAATGATGTGTTAGGGTTCCTGGCCACCTGAGACCGCAGCCGGGTCCCTCACCTGGAAGGGCAGGAAGCCCATGCCGGCTTCTCCCATTGCCGTCTCCTTGTGCCAAAAGCTGCAGCCGCGGCCCACTCTCGTGGAATCTCCACACGCCGCCGACACTTTGCTCCTTGCCCGGCTTCCTAGGCGCGCGCAAGTGTCCCTTCGGGCAATTTAAAGGGCCAGTGGCAGGAAAACTCTCCTCATCCCGAGGAGATGACATCAGATGCGCTGGGTATTTATACCCGGTCCTGCCACCACCACTTCGCCTCTGCAATAGGTCCTGCTCATCTTGAGTGCGAGTTATCTGCGTTCCTGATACCTGCCTTGTTTCCTGTGTTCTTGCCTTGGTTCCTGCATTCCTGTTCTTTGCCTCCAGTTCCTGCCTCACTCCTCGCCCCCTCGGATTGATTCTCTGGTTCTGACCTTGTTTTGTTGATTCTGCTTGACCTCTGCCTGCCATGACTCCAGCCTGATACCTAGTCTCTGCTTGTACGCTGCCTGCCCTGACTCCAGCCTGGAACCTCGTCTCTGCTTGTACGCTGCCTGCCCTTACCTCCAGCTTGTTCCTGTTCCTGCTCGTCCACCGCCTACCTCAACCCTAGGCCCGTCCGACACTGCCTCTGCCTCTCGACACATGGTCCAACGCCTTGACAGAGAAGAAGACCCGTGCCTAAGTCCTGCCAGTCCTGGTACCCAAGGGCTCAACCTACGGGGAATGAGGACTGGTATAGATGAAGGTCCTGTGGCGTCTTCTTCTCTGAAACCGCCTCCCAATGACTAGGACCAGCAGAGGTTCTTCCCTGGTGGTAGCAACAACCTCTTCTCAGCTCAAGGGTCCACACTCCCAACATAATGCAGGGAAATGGGCTTTAGATTTGTTAGGAACTGAGTAACACTTTGGAGAAATGGAAGTCTATTCCAAAAGGACCGTTGCTGGTTGGCAAGCGTACAGATGTGGATAGGATAGACACTACCCCATTCATAGAGAGTGTTTAGATGGAACTAGCAAAACTGAAAATGGACAAGGCCATGGGACCGGATTAAATATATCCCAGGATATTAAGGGAACTGGTGGGTCCGCTAATGAACCTGTTCAATAGATCCATGGAAACGGGAATGGTGCCGCAAGGATGGAGAAGGGCAACTGTGGTCCTATTCACAAAAATAGTAGTAGGGAGGAGGCTGGAGCTACAGGCCAGTTAGCCTTACCTCGGTGGTGGGAAAATTAATGGAGATTCTGTTGAAGGAAGGATAGTGAACTATCTACAATCCAGCAGGATGTGAAATCCAAGGCAACATGGTTTTACCAAAGGAAAGTCAGGTCAAATGAACCTGATTATTTGATTGCTTGACTAGAGAATAGTATTGCGGGTTGCTTGACTTACCCGCCTTACTACATGTTGGTCCATCGGTCCTCTACTTTCCATAGAAGCTGGTGAAGATGTCCAAACTTTAGATTTTCTTTTTCTACCCATAGGGGCGGATTTTAAAAGGAGCGCGAATAGCCTACTTTTGTTTGCGCTCCAGGCGCAAACAAAAGTACGCTGGATTTTAGTAGATACGCGCGGAGCCGCGCGTATCCACTAAAATCCGGGATCGGCGCGCGCAAGGCTATGGATTTTGTATAGCCGGCGCGCGCCAAGCCGCGCAGCCTACCCCCGTTCCCTCCGAGGCCGCTCCGAAATCGGAGCGGCCTCGGAGGGAACTTTCCTTTGCCCTCCCCTCACCTTCCCCTCCGTTCCCCTACCTAACCCACCCGCCCGGCCCTGTCTAAAACCCCCCCTTTACCTTTGTCGGGGGATTTACGCCTCCCTCCGGGAGGCGTAAATCCCCGCGCGTCAGCGGGCCTCCTCGGATGAGAGGTTTCCCAGCTGTAAGTCCTCCGAGTGAGTAAAATAATATTTTCTTTCATTAGTTTTAAATGTACAACTTAGTAACATCATTGTGTGTCCCCCTAGTCTTTGTACTTTCTGAAAGAGAAACAATCAATTCACATTTACTTGTTCCATTCCACTCATTCTTTCATAGACCTCTATCATATCTCCCCTCAGCCGTCTCTTCTCCAAGCTGAAGAGTCCTAACCTCTTTAGCCTTTCTTTATAGGGGAATTGTTTCATCCCTTTTATCATTTTGGTCACCCTTCTCTGAACCTTTTCAAATTCTGCTATATCTTTTTTGAGATGTGGTAACCAGAACTGCATTGTGATGATCTGTTTTATTCTCATTCCTTTCCTAATGATTCCTAGCATTCTATTTGCTTTCTTGACTGCTACTGCACACTGAGCAGAATATTTCAATGTATAATCAACAATGACACCTAGATCCTTTTCCTGAATGGTGACTCCCAATGTGGAACCTTGCACTGTGTAGCTAGAATTTGAGTTATGCTTCCCTAAGTGTATCACTTTGCAATTGTCCACATTAAATTTAATTTTCCATTTGTATGCCCAATCTCCCAGTTTTGCAAGTTTCTCTTGCAATTTCTCACAATCCTCTTGTGATATAACAACTTTGAAAAACTTTGTGTCATTGGCAAATTTGATCTCTTCCTTGTTGTTCCCATTTCCAGGTCATTTATATGTTAAAAAGCAGTGGTCCCAGACAGATCCCTGGGGCACACCACTATTCACCTTTCTCCATTGAGAATATTTAGCCTTTAGCCTTATTCTCTGTTTTCTATCTTTTAACGAGTTCCTAATTTACAATAGGACACTGCCCTTTATCTCATGACTTTTTAATTTCCTAAGACGTTTCTCATGAAGGACTTTGTCAAATGCTTTCTGGAAATCCAGATACACTATATCAACTAGCTCACCTTTGTTCACATATTTATTCACGCCCTCACAAAAATGCAGCAGATTTGGGAGGCAAGACTCCCCTTGGTTAAAGGAAGATTGGTTCTTACCTGCTAATTTTTATTTCTGTAGTACCACAGATCAGTCTAGACCCCTGGGAATTTGTACCCCTGCCAGCAGATGGAGACAGATAAAGTTTTACTAACTGTTATATAACCAAATGTGCTGTTGCGTAGGAGGTGGATCCTTGGGCTGAGGTGGGGTTGACGCAATACGTAGGAGAGGGCCTTCGGGTCCCGACCGTCAGCAGGTGGAGTGGGCTGAAGCTGGAGGCCACTGGAGCTTCACCTATACCAGCCCACGTTCACCTTAGGTTGAGCCTTTGGGTGCCAGGACCGGCAGGACTTAGGCGGGCCTCAAGGTTAAGTACTGGTGGTAGCTGGTTCAGCCCAGAGAAAGCAGTCAGCAGGTGGCATAGTCCTATCCCGGACAGGATGCGGATCGGAAACCCAAGCACCAAGGAACAAGTGGGAACTGAAGGTGCTTGAGCAAAGGGAGGCCGAAGCCTTAATAGTTCGTGTCCAGAGGATAGGGACAGAGGTGTCATTGTCAAACTTGAATGGAAGCTGGTGGCACTTGGAAGGTGTAGCAAGCAACCTGGAACTCTGGACTCAAGAAAGTCTGAGGCGAGGTCGTTTGTAGCAATGGTCAAGGCATGGAGAAGGCAGGCATGGTCAGACACAGCAATGGACAAGGCATGGAGAAGGCAGGCGTGGTCAGACGTAGCAATGGTCAAAGCTCGGAGAAGGCAGGTGTGGTCAGATGTAGCAATGGTCAAGGCTTGGAGAAGGCAGGCGAGGTCAGGCGTAGCTGTGGTCAGAGCCAGGAAGTCAATCAGAACGAAGACGAGATGAACACGGAACAGGAACCAGGAACTTGGAGACACAGGAAGTCAAGGCAAGGCTCACGGAGAAGCAATGAGTACGAGGAAACCTGGAACAGGAGGCCAAGGAGACCTGGTGCAAAGGCAATGCTTCAGTGCGAGGCCTGAGCATTTATACGCTGAAGGATCTGATGTCAGCATCCGGATCCGTGGTCAGGTTCCCACCGCGGGCCTTTTAAAGGTTTCACTGATGCACGCGCTAGGGAGGGGCACGGCGCTGCTGGCGGCGTCTCTCCGCAAACCCCGCAGAGAGACCTGGCAGATGGAGGCATCCTGGCTGGAGGTCCCGAGAAGCGGAGCAGGGCCAGAGGTGCTGGCGGGAGTCCGAGGTCAGGACCGGCGGCCCACCGCCGCCAGCGACGAGGAGCTGGAGTCTGAAGCCTGTGCAGAAAGGTGAGAGGGCCGCCCCGCAGGGCCGCCATGGGTGGCGAGCTTAACAGTACCCCCCTTTACTCTCCCTCCTGGAGGTCGGGGTTTGCCCGGATGGGCACGATGGAAACTGGAGAGAAGGGTTTTGTCCAAGATGTTACAAGCAGGCTCCCATGAATTTTCCTCGGGTCCATAACCCTCCCAAGAAAGGAGGTACTCCCATCAGCAGCTTCTACGGCGGACATCTAGGACTTTATACGTCATATCGGTCTCTGCCACTAATGCAGGTGGCTCAGGGGCCTTCCGGGTAGGTCAGGACAACACTACCGGCTTAAGCAAAGAGACGTGAAAGGTATTATGTTTACCTAAGGAAGGAGGCAACTGGAGCTGGTATGTCACAGTCCAATGCGATGGGTAATCAGGAACGGTCCAATGAATCTTGAAGCAAATCTCTGCGAAGGAATTCGGAGTCTAATATACTTGGTACTCAACCAGACTTTCTGGCCAGGAAGGAATTCAGGCACTGCAAGGTGATGACTGTCAGCAGTCTTCTTGGCCCGGGAAGTGGTCTGGAGCAGGCGAAGATTCGTCTGTTCCCACAATGTCTTCAGGGTATCCGCAGTAGCCTGTGCCACAGGAGATGGCATGGAGAGAGGTATGGGTAATGGTGGTCAAGGTTGTTTCCCATAGACTATGGAGAATGGTGAAGTTCCAGTAGCTGTGGCGATGTGAGAGTTGTGGGAAAACTCTGCCCAGGATAAGAGGTCTGACCAGTTGTCTTGTTTGTCATTGATATAGGCCCGCAAGAACGCCTTCAGGGAGCGGTTCATTCGTTCAGCCTGCCCATTGACTTAGGGGTGATAGGCAGTTGTGAGGCTGATGTTAATACCGAATTTTCGGCAAGGGAGCACCAATATCTGGCGACGAATTGAGGGACTCGATCAGAAACAATATCCACTGGGAGGCCATGCAGTCTGAAAATGTGATGAAAAAAGAGACGTGTAAGCTCTGTTGCAGATGGTAGACCTGGCAGAGGTACAAAATGGGCCATTTTTGAGAAACATTCTATGGTGACCCATATCACGGTATTACCCTTAGACGGGGGCAGTTCCACAATGAAGTCCGTGGATAAGTGAGTCCATGGTTCCTCGGGTGCTGGAAGTGGTTGTAAAAATCCCCAAGGTCGCCCGATCGAGGGTTTCTGTTGTGCGCACACATTACAGGATTCGACGTATGCCTTAGCGTCGCAGACCAAAGTAGGCCACCAGAAAAACATCTGGAGTAGTGCCACAGTTCGCGCACGCCCTGGGTGGCCGGCAAATTTGAGTCATGTGCCCAGGGAAGGATTCTTTCCCGGACTCGTTGGGGCACCACGGTTTTCCCGGTAGGAACTGGATGGGTAGCGGACAAGGAAATACAGGTTGGGTTGATGATGTGAGTTGACTCTTGAGATGAAGCTCTAACTTCTGATCCTGCACATCCCTTAATGTAGCCAAGTCCAACAAGTCTTCGTGACCGCCGAAACTGAAGCATCTACCTTATGAAGAGCTTTCAAATCCAAGTCTCCTCTGGCAAAGGGTAGAGCTTAGCCATATCTCTGCCTACTCTCAGCCTGGCTTCCGGAGTATCCCACTCCCACACAACCAGCTTCTTCACTGACTTGTGAAAAGGAAACACCTTTGCCGGACCCTGCAGGCCATCCAGCACAGGATCAGTGCCCTCCAAGTAAAACTCCTCCTGCATTACTTTGATTCCCAGTTCCTGAACAACTTGTGGAATCAAGGGCCAGAGCTGCTCTCTGTGAAAGAGACAGACTACTTTGGGGTCATCCCCTTCATCCAAGGGAACCTCCTCCAGGATCCAGTCAGGTCTGGGGCCTCCTCCTGCAGAGGATCACCCCCGGGGCCTCCCCTGGGGATTCCTGCAAATCCTTGGCATAGTCTATATCCCCCTGAAAGTCACCGGTGAGGATAGGCCAATACCCACTGAACCCCGTCGGACCGCTTACATTTAACGGAGCCAAACTTGGCACTCGGAGAGGGACCCCCTGTGAATTGAGGCCATGACTTGCAATTTCTCCCTGATGCCTTCTTATCCAAGAAGGCCTGGTGCATCAACAAAACAAACTCCGATGAAAAAACCTGGGAATCCTCTGAGTGCCAGTCCTGTGGAGAATCCACATCCGCAGACCAACATCAAGAGCGAAATCTTCCATAAGAACATAAGAACATAAGAAATTGCCATGCTGGGTCAGACCAAGGGTCCATCAAGCCCAGCATCCTGTTTCCAACAGAGGCCAAACCAGGCCACAACAACCTGGCAATTACCCACTAAGAAGATCCCATGCTACTGATGCAATTAATAGCAGTGGCTATTCCCTAAGTAAACTTGATTAATAGAAGTTAATGGACTTCTCCTCCAAAAACTTATCCAAACCTTTTTTGAACCCAGCTACACTAACTGCACTAACCACATCCTCTGGCAACAAATTCCAGAGCTTTATTGTACGTTGAGTGAAAAATAATTTTCTCCAATTAGTCTTAAATGTACTACTTGATTACTTCATGGAATGCCCCCTAGTCCTATTATTCGAAAGTGTACATAAGCGATTCACATCTACTCATTCAAGACCTCTCATGATCTTAAAGACCTCTATCATATCCCCCCCTCAGCCGTCTCTTCTCCAAGCTGAACAGCCATAACCTCTTCAGCCTTTCCTCATAGGGGAGCTGTTCCATCCCCTTTATCATTTTGGTTCCCCTTCTCTGTACCTTCTCCATTGCAACTATATCTTTTTTGAGATGCGGCGACCAGAATTGTACACAGTATTCAAAGTGCGGTCTCACCATGGAGCGATACAGAGGCATTATGACATTTTCCGTTTTATTACCCATTCCCTTCCTAATAATTCCTAACATTCTGTTTGCTTTTTTGACTGCTGCAGTACACTGAGCCGACGATTTTAAAGTATTATCCACTATGATGCCTAGATCTTTTTCCTGGGTGGTAGCTCCTAATATGGAACTTAACATCGTGTAACTACAGCAAGGGTTATTTTTCCCTATATGCAACACCTTGCACTTGTCCACATTAAATTTCTTCTGCCATTTGGATGCCCAATCTTCCAGTCTCGCAAGGTCCTCCTGTAATGTATCACAATCCGCTTCTGATTTTTCCTCTTCAAATTCCCCTTGCGCCATCCCGGTGCCTGCCCCAGCTGGGGATAGCTGTGGTGGGAAATATCAGGCTCTCCCAAGGCCACTGAAGACCACGTGGCTGAATCCAACATGGCTGCCACTGCCATTGTGCAAAGAAGAGCCACAAGAGAGATCCTGGCCTGGCACGCAGATGCCATCCCTACCGATGCACCCTCCCCATCAGAAGCACAGACAGAGCATAAATTCTGGAGATATAGGCATGAATGCAACCCCCGGCAGGCCCTGCAAACCGTGCTCTATGATATGGCTCCGACCACGTGACTGACACTGCAGGGCTCACCGTGTAGAGCTGTGCACCTCAAAAGTTCAGCTTGCTGCCCTGACTCAGACCCGAACACCCAGCAAACAACCCAGGCACCCAGAGTACTCACAGGTGCAACCCAGCTAAAAACAAATAAAGAGCCTCTTTTTATTTTTTTTTAAATAACTTTACCACACAAAATAACAAAGCCAAGGAAGAAAATAAATTCCAATATATTTCCCTGCTCTTCCAGGCTCTCACAGAACTGCCAGCAGGTCATCAGGCTGCCTCGTGCGGGCTGAAAGATTTGTACCACCAGATGTCTACCCCACGGAATGCTGGACAGAGCTAAGAAGGGTCACCAACTCCCTGCTTGCCTGCCTCAACCAGGGAGGATAGCCCAACAGGACCTCACAACTCCCTGGGAGGAAATCCTTCTTCTGCTTTCTCTGTTTTTTTTCCCAAATTGCAGGTTTTGCTCCATCTGCCATCTGCTGGAGACATAAAAATGCTGAGGGACTGCGGATGGCACACTTGGTTATATAGCAGTGTCAGTAAAACTTTTTCTGTCTCTATCTGCTAGCAGGGTACAAAACCTAGAGTCTAGACTGATCTGGGTACATAATGGAAATACATATTGGCTTTGTCCCATTAAACTGTGCCTATCTATATGTTCAGCAATTTTGTTCTTTATGATAGTTTCTACCATTTTGCCTGGCACAAATGTCAGACTCACTGGTCAGTAGATTCCTGGATCACCCCAGGTACCTTTTTAAAAATTGGCATTATATTGACAAACCTCCAGTCTTCAGGTACCATAGACGATTTTAATGATAGTTTACAAATTAATAATAGCAGATCTGCAATTTCATTTTTCAGTTCTTTCTGCACTCTGGGATGTATACCAGCTGGTCCAGGTGATTTGCTCCTCTTTGGTTAGTCATTTTACTCTAACACATCTTCCAGGTACAATGAGATTTGTTTCAGTTCCTCTGATTTGTCACCTTTGAATATCATTTCTGTCATGGGTATCTCGTTTACATCTTCCTCAGTGAAGACAAAGCAAAGAATTATATAGAAACATAGAAACATAGAAGTGACTGCAGAAGAAAACCAAATGGCCCATCCAGTCTGCCCAGCAAGCTTTCACACCCACTTTTTCATACTTATCTGTTACTCTGACCGCTGAGGTCAGGGCCCTTATTTGTAACGTATTGGTTCCAATTCCCTTCCACCCCCACCAACGATGCAGACAGTAGTGCTGGAGCTGTATCTAAGTGAAGTATCTAGCTAATTGGTTTGGGGTAGTAACCGCTGTAATAAGCAAGCTACTCCCACACTTGTTTACCCTGCCTGTGCAATTCAGTCCTTGTTGGTTGTCTGAATATAAATCCTATTTACTTCATTCCCCCCTGCTGTTGAAGCAGTGAGCTGCTTCAACGGCAGGGGAGAAAGTCTGATACTTCACGCATATCCAGCATAGCGCTCTGCTTCAACGGCAGGGGAGAAAGTCTGATACTTCACGCATATCCAGCATAGCGCTCTGCTTCAACGGCAGGGGAGAAAGTCTGATACTTCACGCATATCCAGCATAGCTCTCTGCTTCAACGGCAGGGGAGAAAGTCTGATATTTTACTTTCAATGCATATCCAGCATAGCTCTCTGCTTCAACGGCAGGGGGGAAAGTCTGATACTTTACTTTCAATGCATATCCAGCATAGCTGTCTGCTTCAACAGCAGGGAGAATGAAGAAAAGTGGATCTATATACAGACAACAACCAACAAGGACTGAATTACATAGTCTGGGTAAACAAATAAGTATGGGTGTAGCTTGTTTATTGCGGCAGTTACTACCCCTAACTAATTAAGCTAGATGTTTCACTTAGATGCAGCTCCAACATTGCTCTCTGCATTAATAGTGGGGGTGGAAGGGAAATAGAACCAAAAGGTTACTAAGAGCCAAGAGTAACAGATAAGTATAAGAAAAAAAAAGTGCGAAGCTTGCTGGGCAGACTGGATGGGCTGTTTGGTCTTCTTCTGCCGTCATTTCTATGTTTCATTTCTATGTTTCAAGTATCAGGCTTAATTGATTCGGGGTAGTAACCGCCGTAACAAGCAAGCTACACCCATGCTTATTTGTTTACCCAGACTATGTAATTCATTCCTTGTTGGTTGCTGTCTGAATATAAATCATCTTTTCTTCATTCTCCCCGCCGTTGAAGCAGAGAGCTATGCTGGATATGTATTCCAAGTGAAGTATCAGGCTTATTTGGTTTGGGGTAGTAACTGCTGTAACAAGCAAGCTACTCCCCTGCTTTTTTGTGGATGCAAATCCTTTTTTCCACATTTCCTCTTGCCGTTGAAGCATAGAGCAATGTTGGAGTCACATTAACTGTGTATGTTTATTGAATAAGGATATTAATCTCCAGGTAGTAGCCGTCATTCCCACAAGCAAGCCAGCCACTGCCTCTTCTCTTCAAACACACCCTCTAGACTTTATGGATCCACAGTGTTTATCCCACACCCCTTTGAAGTCCTTCACAGTTTTGGTCTTCACCACTTCCTCCGGAAGGGCGTTCCGGGCATCCACCACCCTCTCCGTGAAGAAATACTTCCTGACATTGGTTCTGAGTCTTCCTCCCTGGAGCTTCAAATCGTGACCCCTGGCTCTGCTGATTTTTTTCTGACGGAAAAGGTTTGTCGTTGTCTTTGGATCATTAAAACCGTTCAAGTATCTGAAAGTCTGTATCATATCACTTCTGCTCCTCCTTTCCTCCAGTGTGTACATATTTAGATTCTTCAATCTCTCCTCATAAGTCATTCGATGAAGACCCTCCACCTTTTTGGTCGCCCTTTTCTGGACCGCCTCCATCCTGTCTCTGTCTCTTTGGAGATACGGTCTCCAGAACTGAACACAGTACTCCAGGTGAGGCCTCACCAAGGACCTGTATAAGGGGATTATCACTTCCCTTTTCTTACTCGATATTCCTCTCTCTATGCAGCCCAGCATTCTTCTGGCTTTAGCTATCGCCTTGTCACATTGTTTCGCCGACTTCAGATCATTAGAGACTATCACCCCAAGGTCTCTCTCCTGCTCCGTACATATCAGCCCTTCTCCCCCCATCGAATATCTTTCAGATATTAATTTAGTCTCTCTCCTATGGCCTTGTCATCCCTAAATGCCTCTTTTTCCCCTTGATCATCTAAAGGTCCAACTGACTCCTTCACTGGCTTTTTACTTCAAATGTACCTGAAAAGGATTTTATTATGAAATTTTGCTTGCTTCCATGGCAAGCTTGTTTTCAAATTCTGTCTTTGCCTTCTTATCAATCTACCTTCCTGGAAGAGGCATTAAAGACAAGAATAAGAAAAAGAGCATGGGATAAACACAGTGAATCCCTACCCTAATTATTAGAGGAGGAAAATGAAAAGAAGGGGAACCTATTGATATATTTTAAATGTAACATTTCTAAATTAAGGTAACCTGTATAGAGTGGCAGTTACTACCCTTAACAGAAGGCACAGGGCAGTAGACTAACCTTCATGGAGCAGCAGTTGCTATCAACAGAAGGCACGGGGGGTAACCTGCAAGGAGCAGCCATTGCTACCCTTAACAGAAGGAATGGGGAGATATCTTCCACAGAGAGGCAGTCACTACCCCTTAATAGAAGGCACAGGAAGTAACCTACACAGAGCAGCAGTTTCCACCCAAGCAACTTGCTGGGCAGACTGGCTGGACCTTTTTGGTCTTTATTAGCTGTCATTTACTATGTTACTAATTATGGGGTCATTTACTATTGAATGATATTTTACTGTGGGAAAGGTAAAATATTGTGGGGGTGGGGGAGGGATATTTGCCCCTCAACAGGAAAATATCGTGGCAGTATCTCCATGCTATTTTTTATTGCAGAAACGTTCTATAAACACTACCAGCAACATTTCAGAAGGAACAAGTCAATTAAAACTGAAATCTATAAGTCTTACTACACCCATTAGCAAAAGCTGAAATCTCATACTCACCATAGAAATATCTACATCAGGTGGAACCACAAATCCGCTAACTTTAAGGTCTATTGGTTTGGAATTGCGTGCATTTACCTAAATTGGAACAGAAACAAATGTCCTGGATTTTGAAGAGGAGAATACATTTACTAGTAGTATACATTATAAAGTTCATATTTAAAAGATTTATGGGGTCAGATGAGCTTTTAATTGCATAAATCTAGCCCATTAAATATAACCCTCCTTTAATTATCCATATAACTCTGTCCACACAAAATTTTCATGCAGACATTATATGGACAAAAAGGAGATGGGGATGAAGGCATGGCAAGAACGGAATAGCATACATTATCCAGCTATAGTATATTTGATCCACATAAATATCAGGCCTAAAGTTATCCAGATAAGTTCCACTGAATAGGCAGATAAAGTTATCTGGAAAACTCAGTGACTTTTTTTTTTTTGGTCATTTAAAGTTTTATTATTATGAATGTCATCTGAACCTCTCTGTCCCATGTAACAGAAAATACATTAACCAAATAGCAGAATGTACTCTGTACCATGCCAAAAAAAAACCCAAAGATTCTGAGATCTTATGTGTGATGCAGTTAAGAATTGTCAGCTGACAAGCTGGTTCTGTTCTATAGTTCTACTGTGGTTTTATAGCGCTGTTACTGCCCACCTCAGAGGAGACACTTCCGAAAACAGCTCAAACATTAAGGCCTAAAGATTAGTTTAAAAAGATATATTTCCTCTGAAGAATATACAGTATTAGACACCCGACGAGGAACATTTCAGCACTGAAAATATTTTGGTCAATGACATTTGTACACTACCTTAACCGAGAAGCAAAGCTCTCAATAATTTGCACTACTATCAAATGTCAACTTTTCAGTGTTGCATGGTCCTGAATCTTTAGACTTATTTCCTGTAAAATAGCATAAACCAAGATCCTCACTGTTACCTAGAATTAATATTTCAGGCTATTTCTTAACTCTGTTCTATACTTCATTTTCTGTTCTCTTAAGCTTTGCTAGAGGTGTTTATTAACTTAAAAGGCTCAAGCTAGCTTTTATTTACTATTAAACCCTCAGAGAATACAAAATTCAATACCCTACTGTTGTCCTGTTAACGGAAAAATATATTAGTTACTCAAGCATAACATTTGAATTGTAGGGCTTAGTGATCTGCTTCACAATCCAAAATATAACAAAGAATTATTACAAGATAAAAAAAACTGTCTATTCTCCTTCTTCAGAGGCAAATAAATGAACAATTTTTATTCCTGCAAAATGTTTGACACCAGGTAATACAGAGACTAACGATATAAGGATCTATTTATTTAATATAGGACCAGGTTTGAGGGCCAGAAATTAACAACATCCATGCATTATTTCCATTTTTGGTATGCTAACATAGAATTCTGTTAAAACAATTTAAAATTCTATGCACAAAAACTTAAAATTCTGCAAAATTCTGCAAACTTTATATTGGTCAAAATAACACAATTTACATGACAGTTTTTAAGTAATTACATTTTAAATTAATACAGAAAAAATTATTATTTAAAGGTGCAGAACTTTAAACATTTTGAGCAAAATTTCCCTAGAAATTCACTGTAAGTATGTCCCTTTCACTCACTCTCCCTAATCCCCTGACCACTTTGCCCTCTCAGGCCCCAACTCCTCCACTTGCCTGTATCTCTCCTCTCAACCTCTAGGCTCAACCCCTTCCACTCTATCGCCACTCACAGAGTTTGACCCCGTTCTCAGTACTGCCCCTCACACAGGCTCCCTCTGTCCCTCCCTCTCTCAATCACATACTCCCTCTCTCTAGTGCACATACACACAGCCTCATACAGGTTCCCTCACTCTCTCGCACATACACACATCCCCTCATACAGGGCCTTCTCTCTTGCACACACACCCACACAAGCTCCCTTTCTCTCTCATGCATATACCCTCACACAGGGTACCTATGTCTCTCTCTCATGCACCCCTTCACATAGGCTCTCTCTCTCACACGTACACAATCCATTCACACAGGTTAGCACCCTCGCATACACACAATCCCTTCTTCATACACACCAGCTTCCAATCTCTCACACACATACACACTCCTTCACAATCTCCTCATATAGGATCCCTCTCACTGGTACCCACACTCAAGTACCCCTCCTTTTCTCTCTCACACCCCTCTGCTTACCCTCCCTGGTCTCTCTCACCCCTCCCCCCTCTTTCTCACCCTCCACCCCTCCCCTTTCTCACACCCTCCTGCTCATCCCTCTGCTCTCTCTCTCTCTCACCCCCTCCCCTCACACACAACTCTCTACTCACATTCACTCTCACCAAGGCCTTCCTTTTTGCTGCGAGCGGAGCGCAGCACGCCAGGGCCTTTCTCTTCACTGCGAGCAGAGCACATCCCATGGTGGCCTTCCTCTTCATTGCGAACAATGAGTGCTCTGTTCACGGTGGTTCAGGGCCTTCCTCTTCGCCGAGAATGGCGCGCCGGGACCTTCCTCTTCGTAGCATATGGTCCGTGCTCTGTTCGTGGCATGCCGGGGTCTCCTCTGTCATTTTTTGCGCAGAATTTGGCAATTCTACTCAGGAGGGGAAATCTGCAAAAATTCTGCGCTCCATAGTATCGCAGAATTCCCCAGAACTAGTTAATGCATGGTAAACAGCATTCACAATGTGTTTAAAAAAAATCAGTAAAGCAAAAATGAAAACTACGGGCAGAACTTGCAAGTCCCGCGCATTGTTTTTCTGGCCCTCAAAACCAACATAATGTGGGTATGCACATGAACTGCTTTGCAAGCAAATGCATGCAACGCAGCTTTATTGACAGGCAAATGAGTAGAACAACGCCGAAAACATCTTTGCATGCAGTGCTATCCCTGGAAAGTTAGCTGAACTGTAAGAGGTGAAGCTAACTTTCCCCTTGGGAGCATCGGGATGTTAATGCACATGCCAATGCTCCCACGTCTGAAATTTAAAGGGACCACACAGCTTCAAAAAGCACCCCCACTCTTCAAAGAAATTCTGGGAGTCTAATGGGACCCTCTCCCAACACATCTACCACACCTCAACCCATTGAAAAAATAAAATGTTGTCAGTCCTCTTAGGCCCCGCCTTGACAAAAAGATACCCCACCCCACTCCACCCCAGATTCCCCCAAAGCTTATTTGAAATCCTGGTGGTAGTGAAGACCAAAGCAACCCCCACGCACTCCTGTTCTACTGGCACTATTTTTCAAAATGGCACTGGGTGACCCCTTTGCCCCTCTCCCGTGTGGATCAAGGTGCAGGAGTGGGTTGGTAGAGTGGGTACCACTAGATGCCAAGGGAATTTCTGAACACTTCACTGGAGGAGGAAGGTGGCTTTTCTGGCCTCATGATGCTCCTTTAAATCATCGCAGCCCTAGTATGGGGGGCCGCCATAACACACTGCCATGGCTGGGAATGCACAGAGAACTACCACAGGATTCACGGAACTGCAGTACTTGGTACCACAATTTAGTAGAACCAGCATTAGTTTTCCCTTCAGATAAATACAGCTCTTTATTAAATAGCCCCTTGTTGAGGCATAAGCCAGGGATAAGGAACATTTTTTATTGCCCCACATTCGGCAGGACCAACCGGTCTCAGGGCCTAAATGGTGCCCGGAAAGCAGGAGTACCCTTCATCAATGCAGCCTTTCAGAGGATGGAGGAACCCCTCCAAAGTCGCAGCCTGCCCAGTAGAGGGGAATTCCCTTCAGGCATTACAGCCCCCTACAATGTCACAGCCTCTGATGCCACAGCTGGGTGTTGAACCCGGAAGCAGTGACAGCAGTAATGAGTGGGAGGAGGACAGAAGCTCTTCCACGATTGGGTGGAAGTGAGTGATAGCAGCAGTGGAAGAAGGGTGAAAGCTCCTGACATGATCAGCTGTACTTGGAGGCTATGAGCTGAATGAGTCTATGCTGTGAACCAGAGGTTCTCTAGGCTTGGTATGAGCTTTCAAGGACTCAAGGGTGCTCTATTTCCTATAAGCTTATGTCTCAGTAAATATATTAGTCTATAAAGTGCTACAAGTCTCTGTATTGTTTTTGCTATTCAGACTAACAGGGATACCCCTTTGAAAACAGTTAATATCCCATGCATTTTCTCACAGTCCTTAAGTAAATAAAAATTCATATTTTCTTTTTCACATTCATGCTCACCTCCACTTTGGTATCAAATTTAAATATCTGAATGGGTGTGAAGAAAATCTCAATCTTGGTAAGGCCACCAACCGGTACCACTCCCTGAGAGGGCATGAGAGTCATTCCAGGTACTGGACTCAAATCAAGAATCTTCAAATACAAAAAAAAGCATGTTCTGTTAACCATATCAAGTCATTGTGAGGATGATATTTAAAAGATCTAGGTTCCTAACTTAAGGACTTAGGTGTCTGTATCTGGCAAACTGATGATTTAAAAATCTCCAAGGTATCAATGCACTGGCGGCAGGACTCTTTCAGTGGAAAAGAGGATCTGGAACACGGGGTCATGGGATGAGGGTGAAAAGGGGAAGACTCAGGAGTAATCTCAGAAAATATTTCTTTACAGAGAGGAACATTAATGGAACAGAGACAAGGACAATATCAGAATTCAGGAACGCATGAGGCAAGCACAGGGGATCTCTGAGGGAGTGGTAGGAATTATAGAGCTAAGCAGTTGGTGTGGATGAGCAGACTAGATAGGCTAGATATCCTTTTTCTGCCATCTTTTACCTTATCTGAGCACCTAAATTTAGGAGCCTATTTTTAACTGGTGCCTAAAAGGTGGACAGGGCTAGGGGAGAAGTTAGAGCAGAGTTATGAAGTTAGGAGCCCAGTGCTGATTTCCAGCATTAGGCACCTAAGAACATAAGAACATGCCATACTGGGTCAGACCAAGGGTCCATCAAGCCCAGCATCCTGTTTCCAACAGTGGCCAATCCAGGCCATAAGAACCTGGCAATTACCCAAATTCTAAGTCTATCCCATGCTACTGATGCTAGTAATAGATGGAAATTGGTTCTTACCTGCTAATTTTCGTTCCTGTAGTACTACGGATCAGTTCAGACAGTGGGTTGAGCCTCCTGTTCAGCAGATGGAGACAGAGAAAAACTGAAAGGGTATCCTATATCAAGACAGAGCCTACCATGCACCCCTTCAGTATAAACGTTATCAAAGCAGATAAACAGAAAGATAACCAGCATAAGATCAAGCAAGCAACAAGTAACTGGTAAATTAAACAATTCAAAACTCTGTAAACAACCGCTCTTACATATATATTCATATCCATCTAGTAGATGCTTCCGGAGCCTTATAGTTCTGAAAGGAAGCAGAGAGATCCATGAAACTGTAAAGAAACAAAAGAAAAGAGCTTTGAGCGGACGCAGCAGCCAATGCATGGGAGGGATTCTGGACTGATCCGTGGTACTACAGGAAATTTTCCTTTCCCTGTACGTACCCGGATCAGTCCAGACAATGGGATGTACTAAAGCTTTCCTAAACAGGGTGGGACCGAGACAGTCCCGCTCGAAGCACCTGCCTTCCAAAGGAGCCAAAAACTGGCGCCTGCACATCAAGGCGATAATGATGAGCAAAAGTGTGCAGAGACTTCCAAGTAGCCACTCTGCAAATTTCCTGCGGAGAGGCCGACTGACTCTCTGCCCAAGAAGTAGCTTGTGAACGCAAAGAGTGGGCATTTAAGCCCTCCGGAACCGTCCGGCTCCGACAGATATACGCTGACGCAATCACCTCCTTTAGCCAGCGAGCAATCATAGCCTTAGATGCCATGTTTCCTCTCTTTGGACCACTCCATAAGACAGAGATGATCAGAGACTCGAAACTCGTTTGTAACCTGTAAATATCGTAGTAGTACTCTTTTCACATCAAGGCGTGGCAGGTCACCACCAGGTGTGTTCGCAATGTCCTCAGGAGAAAAAGCAGGGAGCTCCACCGACTGACTGACATGAAAGGAAGACACAACCTTCAGCAAGAATGACGGTACCGTCTTAAGGGAGACCCCGGAATCAGAAAATCGAAGAAAGGGCTCCCTATAAGACAATGCTTGGAGCTCTGACACCCTCTTGGCGGAACAAATAGAGAAGAGGAAAACAGTCTTAAGAGTCAGATCCTTGAGCATAGCCCGCCAGAGGGGTTCAAAGGGCGCCTCGCAGAGAACCCGAAGCACCAAGTTAAGGCTCCACGAGGGACAAGTAGCCCGGACAGGCGGATTCAAATGCTTGGCCCCCTTGAGGAATCGAACAACATCCGGATGAGCCGCCACCGCGTAACCATCGATACTGCCTAAGAAGGACCTGAGGGTGGAAGCCTGTACCCGTAAGGAGTTGAAAGATAAACCCTTAGAAAGGCCATTCTGGAGAAATGAGAGGACCTGGGATACCGGAGCCTTGCGTGCCGGCACTCTGGACTCAGCACAGACATTCTCAAAAACTCTCCAAACCCGGACGTAAGCGAGAGAGGTAGAAGGCTTACGAGCCCGCAACAGGGTGGATATAACTTCTTCTTTATATCCCTTCTTTCTTAGTCGCTGCCGTTCAAAAGCCAGGCCGCTAGACAAAAGCAATCCACCCAATCGAAAAATACTGGACCCTGTCGGAGTAGGTGTGGAAGATGGCCAAGGCAAAGAGGACCGTCTGTCGTGAGGTTCACTAGATCCACGTACCACGGTCTGCAGGGCCACTCGGGTGCCACGAGAATGACGGGTCCCCGATGAAGTTCTATTCTTCTGAGTACTTTTCCCACCAGGGGCCAAGGGGGAAACACGTACAGGAGAACGTTGTGAGGCCAAGGAAGAACCAGGGCATCCACTCCTTCCGAGCAGTGCTCCCTTCTGCGGCTGAAGAATCTGGGAGCTTTTGCATTGTTCAGTGGCCATCAAGTCTAAGTGGGGGGGACCCCACCTGCGGATGATCAGATCCATCGGTCCGTCAGACAACTCCCACTCTCCAGGGTCTAGGCGCTGACGACTGAGGAAATCGGCTTCAACATTCTCCTTTCCCGCAATGTGGGAAGCTGCCAAGCGATCTAGGTGACGCTCTGCCCAGGAAAACATCTTGCTGGCCTCCAGAGCCACCAGGCGACTCCTGGTGCCCCCTTGTCGGTTGATATAGGCTACCATGGTGGCACTGTCCGAGAGTACCCACACCACCTTGCAACGGATCAGAGGAAGAAAGACCTTGAGTGCCAGACAGACCACTCGGGCCTCCAGGTGATTGATGTGCCAGCGGGATTGAACTGGGGACCAGTATCCCTGTGTAGATTGAGTTTGACATACTGCTCCCCAGCCTGAGAGGCTGGCGTCCGTTGTAACAGTGATCCACTGAGGTGTCTGTAGAGGCATCCCCTTCAGTAGGTGAGCAAGTGAGAGCCACCATTGCATATCAGCAATGGTGGAGTCGGAGATCGGGAGGAGCGTCCGAAACTGTTCCGACACCGGCTTCCAGCGGGACAGCAAAGCTTTCTGTAATGAATACATATACGCAAAAGCCCAAGGATCCAGATCGATAGTGGAAGCCATGGACCCCAGGACCTGAAGCGTAATGGATCTAGGCCTAAGGGACGAAGTTAGATGAGTGAATACCAGGTCTAAATTTAGTTTCCTCAGGAGAACTTAGATCCCTAAGTTTTGAAAATGTAAAGGTCTATATTTAAAAGGGTTTGCCAGATAACCCAGACATTTGAAATTTCACCCCACTGAGAAGTTAAATTTTGAGCAAGTAAGTCATTGCTGGGTAAAAAAAAAAAAAAAAAGAGGTGGTGCAGGGCATTCCTGGAGCATGGCTAGCACTGATATTCAATACTACCCGGTTAAAGCTAGCCAGCAAAGTCTGCTCAGAGCCATCACTGTCCTAAAGTCTACGTAGACAGCGCTAGCCAGGTATAACCAGTGGAACACTTCTCTGGGCCTGATTTGCAGAATATCCAGGCAAGTTCAATATGGATTTCTTAAGAGTCTAAATTCAGCTAAAAATAGATGCCTAACTTAAGGGCTCAGCTTTTTTTTAAATAACCTCTGTGAAATAACTTGACCCAGTATTATTTTTTCCAATCACCCTTGTCTCCAAACCTTTCAAATTATGCAGCATAATCTTCTCTTGCAAATTTTCATTTAGTACAGTAATTTAAAGGATTCATCAATATGGGCCCCAACCCCCCAATATTTTACCAAAACACTAAAAGCTCAATTCACCCATACTCAAATGAATCAATAAATGAGGTGGGAAGAAAAGGCTTTTCACAAAATTTCAAGGACTGTTATTCATGATGGTATCATGTATCTATACTTATTTATACTATTATTTCCAGTACTAAAGACCCACATACAATCATGTAGCCCATGCTAAGTCCAATATTTCTTTTAAAAAATTCTTAATGCAAAGTTCAAAACAAGGCAAAAATATTTAAAATCCTTGCTAAACTGTGGAATAGAGTTGAGTGTAAGACACTGACCCCACTCTTGTAAAGCAGTGGCCCCTCAATTCAGCACATGAGAATGCCACGCCGCCAACCCAGACAATGAACACAATCCTGACCACAATGATGACCACTTCTTTCAGCAGTAAGTGCCTGATTTTGGAGGGGGGGGGGCACTCTTACTTCAAGAACGTCACTCCAAACTGAGCACTTATTACCATAATTTTCAACAAGCTCTTTGCTGGAATCACTCACATGCAATCTCCATGTGGTAAAGTTTGACTGGAACAGAGTCTAATATCTAAATTACAAATTGCCAAGCTTTTCCAACAGCATACTTGATAGCTTAATTTAAACAACTATACAACCAATCACAACATCCCTCCATGATTCAACAGCATAAAAAAGATGAATTATTATTGCCCCGCACATATACCTGGAGTTCAGAGCCTTGCCTGCTCGGAGGCATTCAAGATTGTGATAGTCCATCAAAACCTGTGCAAGGAATAGAGATTCTTCCAAATATTTTCTCCACTCCTGAAGAGCCATCTTGATAACCAGAAGTTCTCCACCCAGGCTGGAATAGTTTTGTTCAGCAGGCAAGATCTTCCCAGACAGATAAGTGAGAGATAGGACTTGGTGAGGTCATTACTATTAAAATACTGCTGTTCCAAGGGCCACATTGGAGGCATCTTTTTCCACTATGAAGAGAAGCATTGGGTCTGAGTGTGCTAGGAAGGCCGCAGTGGTGAATACCTCAGGAGTCCATTGAAACTTTTCAGTTTTCTACACAATGATGTCAGGAGGATGAAGCAACAGTAAACGTTTGCAAATCCTATCTAACACTGAAAAAACAACAGAGGCTGGTGGCACTTTATAGATCAACTGATTTATTGAGGCATGAGTTTTTGAGGACAAGAGTTCACATCTAACAAATTAGACTCTTGTCCTCGGAAGCAAATGCCTCAGTAAACCATTAGCCTGTAAGGGCCACCAGCATCCTTGTTTTTGCTGCTACATAGTAAGATGGCTACCTCTCTGTACGTTTTAATAAAACACTGAAAGAGTCATTTTTAAAGCTATTTCTGTGTGTAAAACAGTGATTTATGCCTCAAAATGACTTGTTACAAAATTGCCCAGGGATTTTGAGAGTAAAAGTATGCAAGAAATGCTATTTTGTGGACTGAGCAGAGATGTTCTGAGGGGGAGGGGTTGGAGTCTCGGTGAGGTTAGTGTTTACACACATACATTTCGATTTTGAAAAGTACATGCATAAATGTTCTCGGCAAATCTCCCACACTAATTAGCAGGTGTAACTTGTGCAGGAAGTTTTGCGGAGACAATTTTCAAAGTGAGCTTACGTGCAAATTCTGTGCAAATTTCTGTTATACTGCCAATGTCTCGAATATTACCCAGAGTGGCCCAATGATGTACAGCCTGGATCTTCTGCAAGTCCATTCTGATACCCTTCTTTCCCACGTTTTGGATTCCTTTAACCAGATCTCTGTCCAGCTCTTCTGTCTGAATCGGAGGCTTGTAGATCACACCGATGTAAATGGAAGCACCATCTTGTTTTTTTAGGACAGCCCATAATGCTTCTTCCCTAACCAACATCCCTTGCATTTCAGTTACATGGATTTTGATTTTGACATAAAGAATTACTTCTCCCCCTTTTCTGTCCTCTTTGTCCTTCCTTAATAAATTATAACCTGGGACGTCGTATCCTAATCTTGAGACTCAGTGAACCATGTCTCTGTAACAGCAACTTTGTCCAAGTTTACCTCTGCCATTAGGGTCTGCACGTCTGGGATTTTATTACCCAGACTATGAGCGTTTGTAGTAATAGCTTTCCCTCTTTTCTCCCTTGGGGCCTCATTTTCCAATATCACATTAAGGGGGATTCCCATGCAAATGAGGCTTTTTTCGTGCAGCGGGGAAACTTCGCGTGCAGCAATGTGCACCAATGTAGCCGCGAATCCATCTTCGTGGTGCACGATAAAACAACCAAGAAACATTGCATACAGCCTGTTTCAGTATTCTGCAGGGGGGAGGGAGGGAGAGAGAGAGAGAGAGAGAGAGAGAGAGAGAGAGAGAGAGAGAGAGAGAGAGAGAGAGAGAGAGAGAGAGAGAGAGAGAGAGAGAGAGAGAGAGAGAGAGAGAGAGAGACTTGCTATAATGTCTACTCCCTAGACAACTATTTGTATCCCTATGAGAGGCCCACCTAGTAACTCGAGGTGGGGATTAGGTATGAGTGTAGGGGGTTGGGGGCCGCTTTCACATTCAACATGAGACGTACGAACAGAACAGTGGTCTCTTGTGAAGATTTGATGGCCTTCAGAGTAAGGAAACTCACTCCAAGATGAGATTTGGGCAATGTTCTCTCCATCTAGCTTGATGGACACTCTACCTGGGCAATCTAGCTTGATGGACACTCTACCTGGGCAACAACAAGCTAGGTGGAGAGAACATTGTCCAAATCTCATCTTGGAGTGAGTTTCCTTACTCCGAAGCCATCAAATCTTCACAAGAGACCACTGTTCTGTTCGTACGTCTCATGTTGAATGTGAAAGCGGCCCCCAACCCCCTACACTCATACCTAATCCCCACCTCGAGTTACTAGGTGGGCCTCTCATAGGGATACAAATAGTTGTCTAGGGAGTAGACATTATAGCAAGTCTCTCTCTCTCTCTCTCTCTCTCTCTCTCTCTCTCTCTCTCTCTCCCTCCCTCCCTCTCTCCATTCGCAAATCACGTTAACGGCTGTTAGCGTGATTTGCGAACTTATCGCCTGCAGTAACTCCTTGGAAAATGACCCCCTTGGTTTGCTGCTCTGCCTAGTCAACTTTTCTGCTTCTTTTCTCCTCCCACTTCCTATATCACTAGGAGGTGACATGTCAATTTCATTGGCCACCTCCTGCCACCCCCACCCTCTAGTTCAGTGGTTCCCAACCCTGTCCTGGGGTCACCCCAGCCAGTTGGGTTTTCAGAATATCACAATGTGTTGGTGTTTGAGGTAGTTGTGGGTGGATCCTTGAGCCGGTAGCAGATGACCACGCCCCCTGGGGAAGATCCCGAGAGGGACCACTGGTCAGGCTCAGAGTATGGAGACAGACACACACTAGTTCTTTTATTAAACAGTATATTGAACCACCAGAGGTGGCAGTAGTGAGCTGAAGTGCCCAGCTGGGCTGTAGTCCCTCAGATACTGGAACAGCGATCCTGGAGAACTGAGCTGACTGAATATAGTGAGTAGGCAGGGTATGCAGAGTTCAGGAACAGAACCTTGATGGTAACACTCACACAATAGATTCTTGGAAGCAGCCCAGGAGCTGGAAAGAAGTAGGCTCTCGAGGAGCGAGTACCTGGTTCCAGGGAACTCTCTGAGAGAGAGAGAGAAGGTAACTCACTGATGTTGTAGGCAGTGATGACTTAGTTTAGTTTAGTTTATTGTATTTTATATACCGTTACATCAGACGTGCCTTCACAACGGTTTACAAAGATCAAAACATATAATAAAATACATTACATTTATAAAATAGTAACAACTAACTCTGTTAAAAGTATGGAATAAGTTAGTTATTAAGATCAGTAAAAGCAAAATAAAATCAAATTAAAATATAAGAATAACTTCTAAATCAAGAAACCATAAAAATGGCAGACAAACAATAAAAGGAGCGGCCCAATCAATTCAGTATGCCGGTATAACTGGTGAGACTGGTTCGGGTCTTATTACAAGCTTCATTATTTGGTGTTTGAAATTGACAATTCATATTCCGTAAAAGCGCATTTGAATAACCAAGTCTTGAGGTCAGTTTTAAATTGTTTTTTGTCAGAACATAACCTCAAAGATGTTGGTAGGGAGTTCCACAGCTTTGCTCCTGCAACAGATAACACACGTTCCCTCACTTGGGTAAGCCTTGCCGATTTAATGTTGGGTATTGATAACAAACCCTTGTTAGCCGATCTCAGTTCTCTGTGGGGTATGTGTAGGCGCAGAGATGTATTTAGCCATTCCGTTCGCTCCCCGTGTACAACATTTTGAATTAGGCAAGCCACTTTGTATTGTACGCGGTATTGGATTGGAAGCCAATGAAACTTGATCAAAGTGGGAGTAATGTGGTCACATTTCCGTTTGCCGGACAGAGCACGAGCTGCTGCTGAATACCACTTCCTGGCAGAAGTGGTATTCAGTAGCAAGTCCAGGAACGAGGGCCCTCGAGGAGCGAGTACCGGTTCCAGACTGATCTGCAAAGCAAAAGAGAAAGTGAGGCCCCCGAGGAGCGGGTACCCCTGGTAAGTCCGTGGAGGCAGAGTAGCTTAGGTAGAGTAACCCTTGCTAACTCGATAGTTAGCGATATCAGAGACCTTAAATATCTGGTGCGGATGACGTCACCTCAGGGGGACGCCCCTGAGGTTCGCGCCACTGCTGGTACTTCAGTCGGGGCCGCACCGCACGTGCGCCCCTAGGCTCCGAGGAAACATGGCGGTGTGCAGCGTCTAGCCGATCCGGGGACACCGGAGGAGGACGGCAGGAGGACGCCGCGGCAGCCAAACTTCCAACAGGCAAAGAGTGAGTTGCCACAGCGGTAAGGTGGGCGTAGTGGAGACATCGGGCAGCAACGGTCGCAACAGTACACCCCTTCAAAGGGCAATTACCTCTGCGGGTACCAGGCTTAGGTTTTGAAGGATGTGTGAGGTGGAACTGACGAAGCATCTCTTTGTCCAGAATATTGGTCTGAGGCTCCCAAGAGTTTTCTTCGGGGCCGAAACCTTCCCACTTTAGAAGGTATTCAAAAACCTTGCCTCTTTTACGAACATCCAAGACCTCTTCAACTTTGAATTCTAAGTTGAATTCTGTACTGATGACAGGTTGATCTTGAGATTTGGAAGAAAATTCGCTGAGAGTGGTTTCAGAAGTGAAACATGGAAAGCGTGTTGAATATCAACAGCAGTGGAATGAGCTGCTGGGACGTCACTGAACTTCAGTGGAAGTGGCGGTGTTGGGGAACATCCATAGCCCACTTCAAATGATGACACAGTAGTGGATCTTTCAGCTTGATGAGGGGACTCCTTAAGTCTTCCACTAGACTTCTGAGAATGAAGTTGCCTTCTGCCCCTGAGTCCACCAGGGCAGGAGTCTGAACTGTGATTGATCCGTAGGTCAAGGAGACTGGAAGAGAAAGCAGGGGAGAAGTTGCAGTAGGGCCTAAGAACGGTCCTTCTGCAGGTCTTAGGCCCTGTCCAATTTCCGGACAAATGGGGCATGTAGATACATCATGGCCTGGCTGACCACAGTACATGCATAGGCCGTGCTTCTTCCAAAGTCTTCTCTCTTTGGAAGTAAAATGTCCATGACCAAGTTGCATCGGTTCATCTTTATCAATAGCAGGAATTACTGGAACCATCCAAGGTGCAGATATAGGGCTAGCCTGTTTCAACCCAGGTAACACCTTAGGCCGGAGTTGCTTCACCTTGTCCTTGAGCCGGTGATCAATTCGAGTAGCCAAGGCTACTAATTCGTCCAGCGAGTCAGGTGTTTCGCGAGCAGCCAGCTCGTCCTTTAAACGGGTATCCAGGCCTTTGCAAAAGAGTGTCTTGAGACATTTGGGGTCCCAGCGAAGTTCTGCCGCAAGAGTTTTGAACTCGATGGCAAATTCAGCCAATGATCTGCTGCCTTGCTTTAATTCCACCAAAGCAGAACCGGCTACAGCAGTTCAAGCAGAGTCATTGAAGACGGATTTAAACAAGTCCATAAATCCTTCTATATCCTGCTATATGGGGTCCTTGTGCTCCCACAAGGTAGATGCCCAAGACAAGGCCCTACCATCCAGGTATGAAAGGATGTAGGTGGACATTGAAAGAGCTGTAGGAAATAGGCTGTAAGGCAAAGTGCATGCAGCACTGGTTTAAGAAGCCCCGGGCCTTCTGAATTTCACCGGAAAAGCAGATTGGAGCCACCAGTGGTACAGCAGTTTTTAAAGTTACCTCCTGTAACTGACCTTGGTTGGAAGCTGTGCCTTGAACCTTCTGTGTGTGTAGCTGATGAAACGCTGAAGTAAGTTTTTCCAAGGCATCTTACTGTTCCACAATGCACTGGGCCAGGCCCAGTATGGCCTGCAAGGCATTAAGTTGTGCCGGATCCATGGAGGTAGCAATCTGTTGGTGTTTGAGGAAGTTGTGGGTGGATCCTTGGGCCGGTAGCAGATGACCACGCCTCCTGGGGAAGATCCCGAGAGGGACCACCGGTCAGGCTCAGAGTATGGAGACAGACACACACTAGTTCTTTTATTAAACAGTATACTGAACCACCAGAGGTGGCAGTAGTGAGCTGAAGTGCCCGGCTGGACTGTAGTCCCTCAGATACTGGAAGAGCGAGCCTGGAGAACTGAGCTGTAGAGAAACTGAATATAGTGAGTAGGCAGGGTATGCAGAGTTCAGGAACAGAACCTTGATGGTAACACTCACACAATAGATTCTTGGAAGCAGCCCAGGAGCGGGAAAGAAGTAGGCCCTCGAGGAGCGAGTACCTGGTTCCAGGGAACGCTCTGAGAGAGAGAGAGAGAAGGTAACTCACTGATGTTGTAGGCAGCGATGTCTTCCTGGCAGAAGTGGTATTCAGTAGCAAGTCCGGGAACAAGGGCCCTCGAGGAGCGGGTACCCCTGGTAAGTCCGTGGAGGCAGAGTAGCTTAGGTAGAGTAACCCTTGCTAACTCGATAGTTAGCAATATCAGAGACCTTAAATATCCGGTGCGGATGACGTCACCTCAGGGGGATGCCCCTGAGGTTCGCGCCACTGCTGGTACTTCAGTTGGGGCCGTGCCGCGCACGCGCCCGCCCCTAGGCTCCATGGCGGTGTGCAGCGTCTAGCCGATCCGGGGACACCAGAGGAGGATGGCAGGAAGACGCCGCGGCAGCCAAATTTCCAACAGGCAAAGAGGGAGTCGGCAAAGAGGGAGTCACCAAAGCGGTAAGGTGGGCGTAGTGGAGACGTCGGGCAGCAACAGTCGCAACACAATGAATATGCATGAGAGAAAATGTGCATGTTATGAAGGCAGTGCATGCAAATTTTCTCTCATGCATATTCATTGTGGATATCCTGAAAACCTGACTGGCTGGGGGGTCCCCAGGACAAAGTTGGGAACCACTGCTCTAGTTTAAATGCCTGATAATGTATGATCTGAATTTCTTGCTTAGCATCCCCTTTCCTGCCAAGGCCAAATATAGATAATCATAAAAACATAAAAAGTTCCCTTACTGGGGCAGATTGAGGTTCCATCAAGCCCAGCATCCTATTTCCAACAGTGGTCAATCCAGGCTACAAGTAGCTGGCAAGTACCCAAACATTAGCTAGATCCCATGCTGCTGATGCCAGTAATAAGCAGTGGTTATTCCCTAAGTCAAGATGATTAATAGCATTTTATGAACTTCTTCTCCAGGAACTTATTCAAACTTGTTTTAAACCCAGCTACACTAACTTCCTTAACCATATCCTCTGGCAATTAATTCCAGAGCTTAACTGTATGATGAGTAAAAAATAATTTTCTCCAATTTGTTTAAATGTGCTACTTATTAACTTCATGAAGTGCCCCCTAGTCTTGTGTTATCAGAAAAAGTAAATAACAGATTCACATTTATCCATTCAAGTCCTTTCATGATTTTATAGACCTTTATCATATCCCTCCTCAGTTGTCTCTTCTCCAAGTTGAACAGCCCTAACCTCTTTAGCCTTTCTTCACAGGGGAACCATTCAATCCTTACCATATAACTTTCTATTGCTTCATACACGCCCCCAGCCTCTAATGTATCCAATACCACTTTCTTTACACCATTTTTGAGCCACAAAATGAAGTTATCTATATGGCAGAGCCTTTTCTTCCCCTTTCCATGAAGAGATAATACTTCAGAAAAGGCAATAGTCTTTGTCATGTGTCTAATCTTCTTTCCTAGATTTTGGAAATCTTTCTCTGCTTCAAGGACAACTTTAAAACTCTGGTCAGCTTCTCTCCTCTGCAGAGTACGCAGAGCTGTCCAGCTCAGGTTCATCAAAAGGCAAAAAGAAATAAGGAGAGACTGAAAACCAGAAATTTAAAAAAAGAAAGAAAGGCAAGCTGATGAAAGAAAACAATTACCAGCTGCCTGAGCAGCCTCGTGAAGGGGAGGGATCTGGACCACCAGATTTATACCCCATGGACTAAAGGAGAAAGCATACAAAAAGGTCACTGATCTCCAGCTCGTCCACCTCAACCAAACAGGGAAGGATCCACCAGGACCCAAACATCCCTGGGAGGAAAGGCTCACACCCAAAAAAGAAAAAATTCACCAGACATCAGAACTGCAGATTTATGCACCAGCCACCATCTGCTGGAGACAGAGAAATACTGAGGAACTGCAGATGGCACCAAAGATTATGAAGCAGTGTCAGTGAAACTTTCTCTGTCTCCATCTGCTGGCAGGGATGAATAAACCCAGGAGTCTGGACTGATCCAGGTACGTACAGGGAATGAGGTTTCAAGTAAACTGTATGGATGGAGCTGAAGCTGGAAGCCAATCCTGAAGCTGGAACAGAAGTTGTATTTGAAGCAGGAGCTGAAACCATAAGTTGAGTCAGAACCCATGCCAAGAAGCAAATCTTGACCAATGAAACAAGGAGATCACTTCAACATAGGGGTTGGGTAGCCTTCTGGTTGCTGGAAACCACTGTCTGTTTCCCAGCAGCCATTTTTTAACATGGCTTTAGCCAATCTGGGTGACGTGACTTCATATTCTCTTCTTGATCTCTTTTGTCCCCTGGCCCTGCTTGCTTCCAACTTTCTGGTTAGCTCTGTCACCAGGAATCTGGCCCTTTTCTCCCAGCTATCACCGGTTGAAAATCTACTAGCACCTTCCCCTGAGAGTATCTATCCTATTGCATACATCCCCCCCCCCCTTCCTCTTATAACACAGGCCACCTCAGTTCCCTGCCTCCTCTCCTCTGTACCTCGAAGAAAGAGGCACTAAGATCACATTCAAGCAACAAGCTCTGCTCTGCTAACCCCCTTCAAGGCGGGCTGCAAGAATGATGTATTAGAAGAAGGCTAGGAAGGAAAGCAAAATTGCTTACCTTGTAATAGGTGTTATCCCAGGACAGCAGGATATAGTCCTCACATATGGGGTGATGTCACTGACGGAGCCCTATTGCGGGAAAACTTTCTGTCAAAGTTTCTAGAAACTTTTGACTGGCACTGTGAGGCCACTGAGCATGCCCAACATGCCATGATATTCTCTGCCACAGGAGTCTCACTCTAGTCTCGTATGTAGCAATAAGCTTTAGCAAAAAATAAAATAATAAAATGTATGAGACCCAACTCCGCAGGGTGGCGGGTGGGTTTCGTAAGGACTACATCCTGCTGTCCTGGGATAACACCTATTACAAGGTAAGCAATTTTGCTTTATCCCAGGACAAGCATTATGCTAGTCCTCACATATGGGTGATTAGCAAGCTAGAGGCTGAGTCATTTTGTAGTGAAGCAATAGTGAAGTATTGTTGTTGAAAATGAGTCAGCCGAAGATCACAGTAGGTTGGATGTAGAAGGAGTTGGGATTAAACTGGGAACAAGTGATCCTTCATCCCACCAAAGATGCCAGCGTCTTAGAAACAAGGGAAAGAACTGCCAATAAGACAACTACAACTACATCTACCGGAGTCTCACCTAGCCTATCACGTCATCACCGAGGCCTAGACTCTTGGCGGACTTCCTGACCCTTCCAAATAGCTTTGAGACCAACGGTGAGTTCTTAACTTTTGTACACAATCACCTCCCACAATTGGCTCACAACTAGCTATTTGGCTCATGCGTCCTCTCACTTCGATCTCTCCCCACCACCTGCGTTTCAAGACTACTAAAGAATGTTTATCTGGACAATAATACTACCTGAAACATAATATTTTACCTCCCCCTTCTTCTCTACGTCTTCCACCCCACGAATACCTCCTACTACTGTCACCATTTCTAAGGTGTCCCATACACTGCAACTCTCTGCAGTGAACAGCATATCCTACTTACACCTACCAATTACTTATCCTTTGGTAACCCATTCATTAACTAACAAAATGGGTACTCAACACATTCCCACTATTACACACTTCTACACCCCATACAAAGCGATCCGAAACACCTACCAAACCCTACAACACAGATCACTTTTACCCATCATGGCCTCCCCCCTTACACAACTGCTAGGCATAATGACCTTTTCTGTTCTACTTCTAAATGCTCAATCTATTCTTAAAAAAACCACTCTACTATATGATATCCTCATCGACGAATCCCCTGACATATGTGCCATTACAGAATCCTGGTTAAAGGATACCGACACCGCTGTAATTAACCAACTTCCCACAGACACATATAGCATTTTTTCCATTCCTAGACACAAAAAGAAAGGAGGTGGACTACTCCTTGCCGCCAAAAAGAGATTCAACTTCACACTGCAAGCTACCCTCCCCCCTCCCAAATTGGAGATCAGCATCTTTAAATCCAACTCTCTCCAACTCTGCTTAATTTATGCCCCACCAGGTATTCTAGAAAAGAACCCCTCCCCTCTCATAGAATATATCTCCAAACACATAAACTTTGCCACTCCAGCCATCATCCTCGGAGACCTCAATCTCCATGTTGACCGTGACCCACCTTCCCCTTCATGCGAAATAATAATGACAGCTATGAATGCCCTTGGATTCAAACAGATCGTGACTAACCCAACGCACAAGGCTGGGCATACTCTCGACCTCATCTTTACCAATACTTTAGTCCAAGCTGACCACCCCTGCTCCACGCCCATTCCCTGGTCTGACCACTACCGTATTGATACACGATGCACTATAAAAGATACCCCCCGATCCTCACAACCCACAAAAACAATTAGATTTCGCAAACAGGCTAAAACCGAAGACGTCATAGAGGCCCTATCTGAAGAACTCCCTAACCTAGACCTCACGGATGCTAACTCTGCTACCTCTTCATGGTTCCAAATCACTACTGACATAGCAGATAGACTCTGCCCTTCCCAAACCAAAGAAATTAACCTAGACAAAAATAATAAAAAACCATGGTATACAAATGATCTTAAAACCATGAAATTGGAACTCCGTAAAATAGAAAAAACCTGGCGAAGGAACCGTCTCCCAGCCACCCTATCTCTGTTTCGCACCCAATTACACATCTACCGTAAGGCCACAGAGAAAGCAAAAAAAGATTTCTATGCCATAAGAATCCATCAATTCCAGTTCAACCCACAAGCCCTCTTCCAATATGTAACCAGCCTGATTACATTACCAGACAGATGCAACCCCGACAACGACGATGAAACAAAATGTGAGAAACTAGCTTCATACTTCCTCTCCAAAGTGGAAACCATTATGGCACGCTTCACAGCTCACACTGACCCTACAAACCTATCAGCATCCAAAAATACCCCTATAGACTACACCACCCAGATCACGCAACTGTACCCTGCCACGCAAACCTCAAACACCTCTCTCTCGAACTTTGAAAACACATCTGCACTAGAAATTGAAACTACACTCAAAAAAATCAAACCTGCCTTCCACCCCTCAGACAATCTTCCCACCAAAATGCTTCTCACAAGCCCCGCCACTATAGCCAAATACATCGCCAACATCCTAAATAAATCCATAACACTAGGCCAGGTCCCAAAGCAACTTAAGCAGGCCATTATTAAACCTACCCTCAAAAAACCGAATTTAGATCCCAATGAACCAGCCAACTACCGCCCTGTATCTAACCTCCCTTTCCTCTCTAAAATACTTGAAAAGATCATCAACAGACAACTCACAGATTACATTGAAGAAAACAACATACTCTCCTCATCCCAATATGGCTTCCGTAAACACCATAGCACAGAAACGCTACTCATCACCCTCTCGGAAACTATACTTAAAGCTATGGACAAGGGACAATCCCACATACTTGCACTGCTGGATATCTCTGCAGCATTCGACACGGTCAACCATCTCACACTTATCAAACGACTCATGGAAATTGGCATCTCTGGCACCGCCCTACTTTGGTTCCAATCATACCTTAATGACAGGAGTTACAGTGTAAAAATTGGCTGTAACAAATCCAAACCTGTCAAACTATCACAAGGAGTACCACAAGGCTCATCCCTTTCTTCAACCCTTTTTAATATATACCTCCTTCCCCTCTGCCAACTTCTTTCTAAACTGGGTATCCAGCATTTCATATATGCTGACGACGTACAGATACTCATCCCTATATCTGACTCCATCACAAACGCAATGAAGATCTGGAACTCTGCTCTGTCTGAAATAAACAAAGTACTCACTAACAATTTCCTAGCACTCAACACCAACAAAACAGAGCTTCTCATTCTTTCTCCCCCTAACAACCCCTTGCACAATCTTCCCCCCACCCTCTCTCTACCCGGCCACCCTCCTACACAACAAGTCCGCAACCTTGGCATAATGATAGACAACCAATTCAACCTCAAAAAATTCATCTCTGCCACTATAAAAAGCGGATTCTTTAAGCTCCACACCCTGAAGAGAATCAAACCTCTTCTCCACACCTCCGACTTCCGCACAGTGCTGCAAGCCATGATTCTGTCCAAACTCGACTACTGCAATGCCATCCTACTAGGCTTACCAAAAAGTACCTTACAACCGCTACAGTTACTACAAAACGCTGCTGCCCGCATCCTCACCAATACTCACCGTCATGAACATATTACTCCAGTTCTTCAGTCACTACACTGGCTCCCCGTATCCTCCAGGATAATATATAAATCACTCACACTCATACACAAAGCCATTCACAACCAAAACATGCAATGGTTCCCAGAATATTTCTCACTCCACATTCCGACTAGACCAACAAGAATGCAACACCAGGCCAAACTCCAAACACCCTCTCCTAAACTCATGAAGCATGTCACGTTTAGAGAGCGCTCATTCATTATAGCAGGAACCTCCCACTGGAATAAAATGCCTCCCCATTTACGCCAGGAACCCTGCCACAAAAAATTCAAACACAATCTCAAAACCTGGCTGTTCAAACTAGCGTACCCCGACTAACCAACGGACTCCCCGCCAAAGCTACGATATGACCACCCGACTGATTTACGCCCAATTATATCTATTCTCCCTCCTCCCCACTTCTTGTGGATCTCCCTCTCCTCCTCCTTCTTACTCCTAATACCCCACCCACCCCCTTCAACTACCTAACTGCTTTGATTAACTCTATTGTTAAAAAAAAAAAAAAAATGTACATATGTATATAATCCACGTATTATCTCCACCACCCCCTGTTTACCGACTCCTTGTTAAAAATTTATATTATTGTAAAGCTTGTTGCTAGGTTATGTTACATTGTGAACCGAGGTGATGTTTTGCAAACGTGCCTCGGTATATAAAAAACCCTTAAATAAATAAATAAATAAATAAGTTATTTAAGACAGATTGTCCATAGGCTGAATCTTGTCGTCCTTCTTTGTCCAAACAGTAATGAGCTGCAAAGGTGTGAAGAGAACTCCATGTTGCTGCTTTACATATGTCAAGGATTGGCACTGAACGATAGTGTGCTACTGAGGTTGACATTGCTCTTACTGAATGTGCCTTTACTCGCCCTTGGAGAGGAAGGCCTGCTTTTTCATAGCAAAACTGTATGCAATCTGCTAACCAGTTGGATAGAGTATGTTTACCCACTGCTTTTCCCGGTTTGTTTGGATCATAAGAGTCAAAGACTTGAGTGGATTTCCTGTGGACTGCAGTGTGGTCTAAGTAAAATGCTAGCGCATGCTTACAGTCCAAGGTATGTAAGGCCCGTTCTCCTTGATGAGAATGAGGCCTTGGAAAAAACGTGGGTAAAACTATGGATTGGTTCAAGTGGAATTCTGTAACTACCTTGGGAAGGAATTTTGGATGTGTTCGGAGAACCACTCTGTCATGTAGGAATTTTGTATAGGGTGAGTACATGACAAGTGCTTGTAACTCATTAACCCTTCTAGCTTATGTGATGGCTATGAGGAAGATAGTCTTCCATGTGAGAAATTTAAGATCACAGGAATTCATGGGTTCAAAAGGAGAATGCATGAGTCTTGTTAAGACCAGATTAAGGTCTCATTCTGTGACTGGTGGCCGAATTGGTGGTTTAAGTTGAGTTAAACTTCTCATAAACCTCCTGACAAGAGGTTGTGTGGATATTGGTGTATCTCCCATCGTGTTAAGGTAAGCTGAGATTGCACTTAAATGGACTCTTACACATGAAGTCTGGAGACCAGAGTCTGAAAGATGGTATAAGTAGTCTAGTAGAGAAGTAGTGGGGCAGGTGAAAGGATCAATATCCTGTTTGCACCACAAAGTAAACCTTTTCCATTTTGAAGAATAGTTCTTTCGTGTAGAAGGCTTACGTGAAGCAATAAGCACTTGAGATACATTGGTTGAAAGATTGAGTGGTTGTAAAATCAAGCTTTCAACATCCATGCTGTCAGAGATACGGATTGAAGGTTGGGATGGCGCAACCGACCCTGATCCTGAGTTATGAGAGTGGGAGCTACTCCCAGGCAAACTGGATCCTTGACTGAGAGGTCGAGAAGTGTGGGGAACCATACTTGTTGAGGCCAATATGGGGCTATGAGTATCATGGACCCCTTGTCCTGTTGTAGCTTCACAAGAGTTTTGGTTATGAGCGGTATTGGAGGATACGCGTATAGAAGGCCTGAGTTCCAAGGGCGAGCAAAGGCGTCCTTGGCTGGCTGGTTTTTATGTTTGTGTAGAGAACAGAATTTGTCCACTTTGTGATTCAAATGTGACACAAAGAGGTCTATCGTTGGTTGTCCCCAACATTGAAATATCCTGGTCGCAACTGCGGGATCCAGGGACCATTCGTGTGATTGGAACTGACAACTGAGTCTGTCTGCCACTACATTGTGAATGCCTGCCAGATAAGTGGCCCGGAGAAACATTGAGTGGTTCAGGGCCCAGCCCCAAATCTGTGCAGCTTCTTGACAAAGGAGATACAAGCCCGTACCTCCCTGTTTGTTGATGTACCACATGGCAACTGTGTTGTCCGTTTGGATGAGAACAGTCATGTGTGAAAGGCAGTCCTTGAACGCATGTAGTGCATAACGTATAGCTCGTAGCTCCAGGAAATTGATTTGAAACGTTGCTTCGAGCTTTGTCCAAGTACCTTAGGTTTGGAGGTTGTCTATGTGAGCTCCCCAACCCAAGGTGGATGCATCTGTAGTTAACGTTTTCTGTGGGACTGGTTGTTGGAAGGGTAGGCCCTTGCACAAATTGTCCTTGTTCACCCACCAAAGTAGAACGTAGCTGGTGGGTTACTTGAATTGGAGAATGCAGTGGTTGAATGGCTTGGATCCATTGTGATCTTAAAGTCCATTGTGTTGCTCTCATGGCGAGCCTTGCCATTGGAGTGACATGAACTGTAGAGGCCATGTGGCCTAGTAATGTTAGAAACTGATGAGCTGTTGCTTGTTTGTTTGAGTGAATCGAGTTTGCCAACAAGGAAAGTGTTTCTGCACGATCCTCGGGTAGAAAGGCCTTTGAAAGGATGGTGTTCAATTCTGCTCCTATGAATTGAAGCAGGTGAGATGGAGTAAGATGGGACTTTTGATAATTGATGAGAAAGCCCATGGAGTGAAGTACAGTAATTGTTCGACTGAGAGAAGTCAGAGCTCCTTGTTGAGATTGATTTCTGATGAGCCAGTCGTTTTAGTAGGGAAATAATTGGACACTTTCCTTGCGAAAGTGTGCTGCTATTACTGCCAGACATTTGGTGAATACTCTGGGAGCAGAAGCAAGTCCGAATGGCAGTACTTTGTATTGGAAATGTTGATGACCCACCATGAAGTGCAGATACTTGCTGTTATGAACCGAAGAGTGGACCCTTGTTCTGAGGTAGAGTCTGCGCTGCCGAGAAGGAAGAAAACCCTCGTCGGTCTCTCCCATCAGATGGCAAGGCCTGTTGAAGATGTTGAGAGGACGACTTCACCCTGGAAGCTCATGATCCCCCAGGAGGAGCCCATAGGGACACGGCCGCTGGGACTTAGGCGACTCCGTGAAGAATGAATATGGTCTGGATGCAGGCGCCTCCTGCAGGTCGTGGGTTCCAGATGGCTGGCGCCTCCAGCAGGTCGTGAGAAGTCTGGGAGTATAGTAGAAGAATAGTCCTAATCCAGTCCAAGGGTCGAAGTCCAGAGGAGGGTCGAAAGCCGGTCCAGAAGCAGATGGGAGAATGGTCCGAAGCCGATCCAGGAGCAGAGAAGGAGAAGGGTCCAGAGCCAGTCCAAGTCGATACCAGAATACGCCACCACCAGTCCGAAGGTCAGGAGCCAGAGAATCAATCCAACAAGGAGAAGAACAGGAACGGAGCAAGGAGAAGATCCGGAACAGCAAACCAGGAACCAAGCACAGAGCCTCAATACCAAGGCAAAGTCTGGATGTCAGACCTTGCCTTAAATACAGGAACCAGGAGGTGGAGTCTCAGGAGGAGCCATGACAATATCCAGTCATGGCTCCTTTAAATCTTGCTGCAGCCGCACGCGCGGCCCCTAGGGGCTGAGGGGGAGGATCCAGACCGCCGAGAATCAAGCAGCCGGGCGAGACAGCGGCAGCCACTGCGAAGAAAGTAAAGTAGGTTCGCCTACCACCGCAGGAGCCTCCAGTGCCCCTGGTGAGTAGGCTACTTTTGAGAACGCCGACCTGACTCTGGCCACGGCCCGCCACGACCGGCGGCCATGACACCTGGTCGCGGGGCGCCGCGGCCGGGGTTCCTAACACTTGCGATGAGGGGGGAATATTGGAATGTGAGCGTAAGCATCTTGAAGATCCAGAGAACAAAGCCAATCTCCTGTTTGAAGAAGTGGAAGCATGGTGCCTAGAGAAACCATCCTGAACTTTTTTTTCTTCAGAAATTTGTTAAGATTTCTGAGGTCTAGGATGGGACGAAGGCCTCCTGTTTTCTTTGGAATGAGGAAATAATGGGAATAGAATCCTCTGCCTCTCTGAGGCAGAGGCACCGGCTCTACAGCCCTGGCTTTCAGAAGGGTGGATAATTCTACTTGTAGTTGGAGCATGTGATTGTCACTGAGATGAAAAGGACTCGGAGGAAAATCTGTGGGAATTGAGAGGAAATTGAGTTGATATCCTCGAGATATTATGGACAGAACCCAATGGTCTGATGTTATTGGCATCCAATTGTAAAATTTGGATATGCGGCCTCCCACTGGAAGTTCTGGCTGAGGGTTGGAGAAGTAGCTGAGTTCTCTGGAGGTGGTTTCAAAAACCAGCAGCAGGTCCTGTCTGCGGGGCAGGTTGAGGCCTAGCTGCCCTCGGCTGTCTTGGTTGCGGTCTTTGTTGAGTTCTAGAAGGCCTGGCTCGAGATGTAGGAGGGTAATACCTCCTTTGTCTGTAAAAAGGTCTTCTAGTTTCTTTTCGCTGAGGCCTACGCCCAGAGTGCGTAGAGGGATCTTGTGGAAGGGAAGAAAGCTGCCTTAGTGTTTCAGTGTGCTCCTTTAGTTGAGTCACTGCATCTTGGACCTTGGATCCAAAAAGGTTACCTCCCAAGCAAGGGAGATCCATTAATTTATCTTGAACCTCGGGTCTAAGGTCTGAGGCCTTAAGCCATGCCCATCTTCTGGCGCTGATCCCTGATGCAGCAACCCTAGAAGCTGTTTCGAATCTGTCATAAGCCACTCGGACCTCATGTTTTCCGGCCTCCAGACCCTTGTGGATGATGGCCTGGGCAGCCTCCTGATACTGAGTTGGGAGAGATGGAACAAAATCTTGCATTTGTTGTTTCCATAAATCTCGTTGATATTGGGTCATGTAGAGCTAGTATGACGAGATTCTTGAGTTCAACATGGCCCCTTGATATACTTTACGACCCAGGGAATCCAAAAACCGGTGGTCTTTACCTGGGGGATTTGATGAATGTGTTCTGATTCTTTTTGATCTTTTTTGTGCTGACTCCACCACTACTGAGTGGTGAGGGAGCTGCGACTTCTGATACCCAGGAGCAGATTGTACGAGATATGTACTGTCCATTCTCTTGTTGACAGCTGGAACGGAGCAGAGATGTTCCCACAGACGATGTTGCAATTCTAGGAGAACATCATGTACTGGTATGGCTACCACTTGTTTTGGAGGGTCAACATACTAAAGCACCTCCAAGGTTTGCTGTCTGGTGTCCTGCTCAGTGACTAAATTGAAAGGAATGGAGTCAGCCATTTCTTGGACAAAATTTGTGAAAGTAAAATCCTCTGGAGGAGATTTCTTTCGGGGATCTGGTGATGGTTCAGACATAAAATCCTCAGATGATGTTTCTGAATTTGTGTCACTCCAAGTGTCATATTCCTGGATGTGTTGAGGAGTTGCTGAAACCTTAGGTGGAGGAGGAATGCCAGAAGGTCCTGGTAATGGATCTTCAGGATATGACACTTCCAGATGTTCTTCCCTTGGATTAGAAGGGAGAGAATCCAGTAGATCCTGATACCTTTTCATTAGAATTTGATGTAGTGCTGACTCTGGGTGTCCTGAATCCCCAGGACGGAGTGGCACCGTTGATGAGGGCTTCGGGATCGAAGATGGGACTGGTGTCCTCAATGATCTCTTCGATGTCACCGTAGGTGTCTTTTCTTTAATGCCCGGCATCGGCGCAAGCTTAAAGATTGGCATCGGTGACGGAACCGGTAGGGTCATCGACATCGGCATCGATGATGTAATTGGCATCATCGCCGGCATCAGCATGGTCGCAGGAATTTGTTCCTTCAGGGCCTGCATCACCGCTTGCTTGATTAACATGGACAAGTCCTGTGATCCAGCTGGGATAGTCGGTGGCGGTGGAGTAGTGGATACTACTTCATGCGATGGTTGTATGGATTCCATCAATGTAGGCCCTAACAGTGGCGGTGTTTCCTTATGCTTTTGCCGCTTTGCGATCGGTTCTCCCGGGGAGGGAGTTAACGTTGGTGTCGGGGCATGTCAGTGTCAATGCTTATGTTTAGGCCTCTGCTCGATTACAGACTTTATTGACGCCGTCGACGGTGTTGGCGATGCCTGATCACCCTATCCCTCCAAGCGACATTTTTTCAGCAGAACTTTTTTGGTAACTCCTGCTGGGGATGATTTTGTCGTCGTCGAAGGAGAAGGAAGGAGTTGGAGGTGAAAAAGTTGTTCCATTTTTTACTGCCTCAGCTTCCTTCAGTTTGGAGTAATTTCTGCACACTGTTGGCAGGATGAAACATCATGTTTTCGCCTAAACAGAGAACACACTGAAGGTGTGTGTCTGTGATAGACATAGTCCGATTGCAAATCGGACATTTTTTAAAGCCTGAAGCCATTTTTTTTTTTTTACCAACAGCCATCGATAAAAAACGGGGGAAATTTTTGTGAGAAAAATTGTTTCTATTTACAGTAAAAACGATAGTGATTTCTCACCGTCCGGTGGAAAAAGAGAGAGTGAGATCCCTTATGGGAGAATTTTTTTGAAAATAATGACTTTTCAGTCAGTAATGTGTGAGTAAACTCACAGGGCTCCTATCTCCGCGATGCTGTAAGCATCGCGGAAAAACGAAGACTAGAGTGAGACCTCTGTGGCAGAGAATATCATGGCATGTTGGGCATGCTCAGTGGCCTCACAGTGCCAGTCAAAAGTTTCTAGAAACTTTGACAGAAAGTTTTCCCGCAATAGGGCTCCATCAGTGATGTCACCCCATATGTGAGGACTAGCATCCTGCTTGTCCTGGGATAAAATAAGATCTGTTTCCACTTCATATCCTACTCACTGCACCCCACATAGCAGGACGTGGGTGGAAGGACTCACTCAAGATCAGTTGATTGGCTACAGGAGACAGGTGCGCAGATTGGCCACAGGCAACCAGGAAGTGGAATTGGAACACATGGTTACTACCCTTAACCAATAAGTCTTGATACTTTTGATGCAACTGTAACATTGCTCACAACTTCAACAGTAGGGGGAAAAGGAGAGGTGGATTCAGACAACAACTAACAAAGGTCCTGACTTTTATGGTCTGGGGAACTGATAACCATTGGGATAACCTGCATGGAGCAGCAATTACTACCATTAACAGAAGGCAAGTGATTAAGGAAAATTAGTTTCTTACCTGATAATTTTCATTCCTGTAGTACCAAGGATCAGTCCAGGACACCTGGGTTGTGACTCCGCACCAGTAGATGGAGACAGAGCAAAACTTGTCGGGTTGAGCCATATATGACCCTGTGCCAGTCACAGCCCCTCAGTCATACGTAATGTCAAAGTAGAAATCCAACCAGAAAACCAACACTAGCTAGTAAAATTGCTTCTAGAACGGAAAAATTAATTCCAACCCCCTTCTGGAACCGGACTCCCCAACCGGGAGAGCCAAACAAGCGATCAGATCAACTAACAACAAAGAGCGGACTCTCCGTTACTTCAGCACAGCACTGCGGGCGGGATCCTGGATTGATCCTTGGTACTACAGGAACGAAAATTATCAGGTAAGAAACTAATTTTCCTTTCCCTGTACGTACCAGGATCAGTCCAGGACACCTGGGACGTACCAGAGCCAACTTACCGAGGGTGGGAAGTAGAGAGTCCTGCTCGGAGTACCCTCTCTCCAAATCCCACGGTATCTGTAGCCCGGACATCCAACCGGTAATGCCTGATAAAGGTATGCAACGACTTCCAGGTAGCCGCCCTGCAAATCTCTTGAGGCGACACCTGAGAGGCTTCTGCCCAAGACGCAGCTTGAGAACGAGTCGAATGAGCCCGAAGACCCACGGGAAGCGGTTTTCCCCGCACCAAGTACGCCGAACCAATGGCCTCCTTGAGCCAACGGGCGATCGTCGTGCGGGACGCTGCGGCCCCTTTCTTTGGACCAGAGAACAAAACAAACAGATGGTCAGTTACCCGAAACGGATTAGTAACCTCCAGGTAGCGAAGGAGGGATCTCCGCATATCAAGCTTCCTCAGTTCCCTCGATTTTGGATCAGAGGACTCCCCGACCGCAAACGCGGGCAGCTCAACTGACTGATTTAAGTGAAAAGACGACACCACTTTAGGCAGAAAGGAAGGGACCGTCCGCAAGGAAACTCCTGAATCGGAAATACGCAAGAACGGTTCCCTACAGGACAAGGCCTGCAATTCCGAAACACGCCGTGCCGAGGCAATTGCCACCAGGAATACCGTCTTCAACGTGAGGTCCTTAGTAGTTGCGCGCTTCAAGGGCTCAAACGGAGCCGAGCCTAAGGCGGAGAGAACCCAGTTGAGGTTCCAAGACGGACAGGGGGGACGCAATGGAGGACGGAGATGTTTGGCCCCCCTGAAGAAAACGGGAGATATCCGGGTGAAGAGCCAGGGAGGTTCCCTGGACCTTACCTCGCAAACAACCAAGCGCCGCCCCCTGGACCCGTAGAGAACTGCACGCCAAGCCTTTGGCCAGACCGGCCTGGAGAAACGCCAGAATATCGGATACAGAAGCGGAAGTGGGATCCACCCCACGCTTCACGCACCATTCCTCAAAGACCACCCAGATACGGACATAAGCCAGGGACGTAGACTGCTTCCTGGACCTCAGCAGCGTGGCTATCACCGCATCTGAGTAACCTTTTCTCTTCAACCGATTCCTCTCAAAAGCCATGCCGCGAGACAGAAGTGATCCGCATCCTCCAAACAGACGGGGCCCTGATGGAGGAGCCCCGCGAACCCCTGGAGACGAAGGGGAGCCGCCACCGACAACTGGATGAGGTCTGCGAACCACAGACGGCGCGGCCACTCCGGTGCCACCATGATCACGTTGGACGGGTGCAATTCTATGCACCGCAGAATCTTGCCGATCATCGGCCACGGGGGAAACACGGACAGCAGCACATCCGTCGGCCAAGGAAGCACCAACGCGTCGACGCCTTCTACTCCCCTTTCTCGACGCCGACTGTAAAATCGTGGGGCCTTCGCGTTGTGCCACGTGGCCATCAGATCCATGTGGGGCATTCCCCACTTCTTGCAAATGAGGAGGAACGCTTCGTCCGCCAGCTCCCACTCCCCGGGATCCAGGCGATGACAGCTGAGAAAATCCGCCTGGACGTTGTCGATTCCGGCAATGTGAGATGCTGCAACATTGCTGAGATGTTGTTCCGACCAGGCCATCAAGAGCTGCGCCTCCTCCGCCACAGTGGACTTCTCGTCCCGCCTTGGCGATTGATGTAGGCCACGGTGGTTGCGTTGTCCGACAACACTCGGATCGCCGTTCCTCGCACCAGCGGTAGGAAGGCTTGCAGTGCCAGACGGACCGCTCTGGTCTCTAGGCGGTTGATAGACCACTGGGCTTGCGACGCTGACCATAGGCCTTGAACCGACTTTCCTAGGCAAACCGTTCCCCAACCGGAGAGACTGGCATCCGTGGTCACCACCGTCCAATTGGGCACCAGAAGGGACACTCCACAGGTCAGATGACTGGAATCTAGCCACCAGAGCAGGCTGGATCTCGCCTGGTCCGCAAGCGGAAGCGGTAGGTGGAACTCCTCCGAAACCGGCTTCCAGTGGGATAGTAAGGATGACTGCAATGGCTGCAGATGAGCGAACGCCCAGGGAACCAACGCGAGCGTTGAAGCCATAGAACCCAGAACCATCAGATAATCGCATACCCGCGGGCGGCGGAGAGACAATAACTGCCTCACTTGAGCTTGCAGTTTGCATATCCGTTCGTGAGATAGGAACACCTTGCCCTGTTTCGTGTCGAACACGGCTCCCAGATACTCCAAGGTCTGTGTGGGTGTCAGTTGACTCTTGTTGAAGTTGACTACCCAGCCTAGGGACTGCAAAAGCTGTAGGACCCTGTCCACTGCCAGCCGACACTGATCCTCGGACTTCGCCCAAATCAACCAATCGTCCAGGTAAGGATGAACTAGGAGGCCTTCCCGGCGTAGCTGTGCCGCCACCACTACCATTACTTTCGTGAATGTACGGGGAGCCGTCGCGAGACCAAACGGGAGCGCCCGAAACTGGTAATGCCGCCCCAGGATGCAGAACCTTAGGAATCGCTGGAACGACGGCTGAATGCCCACGTGAAGATACGCTTCCGTGAGATCTAGGGAGGCCAGGAATTCGCCTGGACGCACCGAGACGATCACGGAACGAATCGTCTCCATTTTGAAGTGAGGAACGCGAAGGCATCTGTTTACCCCTTTGAGATCCAGGATTGGTCGTGACGTGCCGTCTTTCTTTGGAACGATGAAGTAAATGGAGTAACGTCCCTTGCCGTGCTGAGTGACAGGGACGGGGGAAATGGCTCCCAAGCTTTCCAAGCATCAGATGGTTTCTAGCACCGCCGCCTTCTTCTCGGGGGCCTTGCAGGGCGAGACAAGGAACTTGTCCGCTGGGATGCGAGCAAAATCTAATGCGTAGCCGTGTCTTATCACATTGAGGACCCACTGGTCCGACGTCACGCTGGCCCATTCCTCAAAAAATAACGTTAACCGCGCCCTGACATTTGGAACGACGTGCTGAGGCTGCGGCGAGGGATGGGCCGACCGCATTTCATTGCAAAGCCTTAGACCCCGGGCCCGCCGGGGCTCCTCCTTGTCTACCGAAACGTTTCCCCCGAAAGGACTGCTGCCACTGAGGGGCTCGGGAGGAAGAAGACCTATACGAGGGACCGGTAGAACGTGGAGGATGCGACTTCCTGGGACCGCAAAAACGGGACCTAGCAGTAAACGAGGACCGCGCCCTGGACCTGTCCTCAGGCAGTTTAAAAGCCCTGTTCTCCCCCAGAGAAATCATTAAATCATCCAACTCCTTGCCAAACAACAATTTCCCTTTGAACGGCAGCGCCCCGAGGTGAGCCTTGGACGAACCATCTGCCGCCCAGTTGCACAGCCACAGAAGACGACGCGCCGAGACAGCCGCCACCATGTATCTAGCCGACGTACGCAACAGATCGTGGAGAGCATCCGCCCCATACGCTATTGCCGCCTCCAACCTATCAGCCTCAGATGCCTCTTCCGCTGACAGACCCGCATTCGCCTGAAGGACCTGGGCCCAGCGCAGGCTAGCCCGCATAGCAAAGTTAGTGCATATGGCGGCCCGCACCCCCAGGGCGGACACCTCAAAAATCTTCTTAAGCTGCACTTCCAGCTTCCTGTCCTGTATGTCCCTGGGAGCCGTCGCTCCCGTAACCGGGATGGTAGACCTCTTTGTCACCGCGGAGACTGCTGAATCCACTTTCGGGAGTCTGAGAAGCTCCAGCGCGTCCTCAGGTAGCGGGTAAAGCTTGTCCATGGCCTTGCTGACCTTCAATCCCAACTCCGGAGTATCCCATTCTCGGAACAAAATATCCGTCGACGAAAAGTGAAACGGAAAAGCCACTGCCGGTCCCGTGAGATCTAAGAGGACTGGATCCATGTTGGCCTCTTGTCGGACCACCACCGGCGGGGCCTCAATTCCCAGCTCCTGAAGAATGGCCGGAATTAATGGGGACAGTTCCTCCCTGCGAAATAGGCGGACCACCTTGGGATCATCTCCATCCACGGACTGTGCCCCTTTGCCCGCTCCGGGCTGGGTGGAACCGTCCGCTGCCGCCTCCTCGACCCCCATCAGGGGCTCCTTGGCGGAATCCGTGTCAGCTACGGAGGACAACTCTGTATCGGACTCCTGTGGGACGCCACGTGGAGGCCGCTTCCCTCGTGGAAGCTGCTGGGAGGGTCCCGCAACCTCCTTAGCTTTCCTTTTCCTCGGGGCGGGCTTGCAAGACCCCCCCCCCCCCCCAGGGACTCCTCTTCGGCTGCGCTTGTTGCGCTTGCATTTAAGCAGTTTGCGCAACAAAAGCGCAAAGTCCGCCGAAAAGGAACCAGAATCTGAGGAATCGTCCCCGGAACCCTCAGGGGACCCAAGCCCCTCCGGAGTGACCCCCCCCCCCACCGCAGGGCCCCGCTGCGGGGAAAGCGCGGGAGGCAAGGCCGAGTCCCCCGCTGATTCCCGCGCGATTTCGCGGCCGGTGGCCAAAATGGCCGCCACTCCCGCGCTGAGCAGGAAAGGATCGTGAGGCTTCTCAGCTGAGGAACCACTGCGTGGCGGCGATCGCGCGGCTCTGGACCAGGTCCCCCGAGGTGCCCCCGACGATCCCTCTCCTCCCGGGACGCAGGACACGCAGAGGCCTTCCTGCGAAAGGCGCGCGCGCCGAGCCACAGGCCCGACAAGCCGAACCACGCGGCATGCCGGCGAGAGCAGCGAAATCAGAAGAGACGCGACCAAAATTAAAAGAAAAACCAGATCAGCGACCTCCCCCCTGCTAGCGGCGCCCCCCCCCCCCCCGACGAAACCAGAGCGGCGGCGCGAGGTAACAGAGAGCCGGCAAACAACAGAAAACAAACTTTTTTTTTTTTTTTTTTTATACTAACGCTTGCTGCTGTCCACGGTCCTGGAACCCTGGTGCAGTAGGGGTGAGTGAACCGGGCTCCCCGGTGTCACCCCTGGCGCTGCTACTAGAAAAGCCGGGTCCTCGACCCTAGCAGCGGCCTCGACCAGGGGGGGATGGTCCCCTCAGAACCTCACAACCCCCCTGGGAGGCAGGGCGGATGGGACTTCACTCACCATTAAAAAATAAAATTTGAAAGAAAAACCTGCACTAGGCTTAGCTAAAACCAAAAACAACCAACCCTGCCTGACTACCAGAATCAGGGCAGGCAGGGGCTGTGACTGCACCTGCACCATCTACTGGAGACAGAGTAAGACTGAGGGGCTGTGACTGGCACAGGATCATATATGGCTCAACCCGACAAGTTTTGCTCTGTCTCCATCTACTGGTGTGGAGTCACAACCCAGGTGTCCTGGACTGATCCTGGTACGTACAGGGAACAACCCTTAACCAATAAGCCTTGATGCTTTTGACTCAACTACAACATCACTGTCCAGTTTGATGGTAATGGGTGGGGTTAGGGTGAAAAAGGAATTGGATTCAGATGACAACCAAAATGGGCTCTGACTTTTATGGTCTGAGGTATTGATATGCAGACATAAGTGAAAAAGCACAGCACTGCTTCTAAGGCCAAGTCCATAAGCAAAACATATCAGCACTGTCTAAATTTTCAAGCAGATTCATCACCCAATAAAAATGAGTTATCATAAGGCTTGGGGAGTACTGCACAGAGAGGCAGCTGCTACCTTTAAAAGATACATGGGGGTAGCCTGCATGGCATGGCAAATGCTATTATAAGAAGCTTGCTGAGCAGACTGGATGGACCATTTGGTCATTTTCTGCCGTCATTACTATATGTTCCAACCAGTGTGGCAATACAGAAGCTGTGTGCAGGAAGGATTAAAGTTATGAGTGGCTGCACACTTGCGCAGCTTAGAGGGAATATTAGTGCATAGGCTCCAATATGAATCTGCAATATACTCAATGTCTTATTTATAAATTACTAATAAACAGATAATTTTTAAAATCTTATGGTCACCTGAAAATAAGCATGATTCGGCCCTTTGTTTTGAAGAATGGCTGTCTTCCAGGTGGTTAAACCAAAAGGAGTTTGATTAAAGAGGATCCTTTCTTCTATGAACTGGATATTGGTGACGCCAAGCTAAGAATGATTACAAAAAAAAGGAGGAAAGTAATATCAATCAGCAGAAATATATCAGTAAAAATATGATACAGCTGCTTGGTTTTTCTTGGTCTGATAGTAGCATGGGTGTGAGGGTAGATGATCAGAAGTGTCTGCATGTATGGGCCAATCAACTTTTGCTTAGTAAATAACTCACTGGTTCAAATCACAGCCAGAAACAAAGCAAAAGATTTAGCACTAACCGTTATTATCAGGTGCTGTAGGTCAAAGCTACAAGAAAGAATTAAATTTCCCCTTTAACAATAAAAGACAAAATATAAAAATAAGTATTAAAATGAAACAAAAAAGAGCCACACAAAAATTAATATATTTCCACCATTATAGTTTACTCTTGAAGTGAGCCCACATGAACCTCAATTTAAGGGCCCTAGGTACTTAGAAGGCAATAGTCCAAGCCACTGACTCAGGTAATGAGCTGGTCTGAGAACAACCCTCCAGAGAGCAGCTACAAAGAACATTCAGGGTTCAAATCTCAGGAATTCTCAACCAGATAAGAAAAGGGCTTTCTTTTGGGTGTGTTTAGCTCCGGGGAGTAAAGTATATACGCAGAATGGCATTGCCAAATCTGTGAATGTCTTTATTACCCCTTTCTTCCACCCGCAGAAAAAGAAGAAGCATAGTCTATGGGGGTCTTTTGTGCCCATGTGCTTATATGAGTGAATTCTCAAAGAAAAACTATACAGGTAGTTTTCCTTGAAAATTGTCCAATGGGTCCTTAGATACTTAACGTTGCAGCTATGTGGGCTACTGAAAATTTCTCTCTTACAGTACAATTTTCAAAGCGTTTTACTCCATTAATCAGATGTCTGAAAGTTGCTTGCCCTCGATTCAGCTAAAACGTTGCGCGTTCTTCCACAACGTATGGAATTTTAACCATATTAGAGGGGGAGTTCCTAGGGGCTTGTTTAGATTGGGGAGAAAAAGTAGGTACAAGGGGAAACTTTCAGAACAATGCAGATTGCTGCACAGTCCATGGGTACTTCTGAAAGGAACAGGATCTGCATGCTTCTCTGAAAACTGCCAAGGGAAACGATACCCACAGACATCTGTACCTGCTTTTTCTGCAAATCCTTTTTCCCTGAAAACCAAAATGCATAATTTTGAAAATGCAAAAACTATTAATGTTCTTCAAGGTACAAAAAAAAGTTGTCTGCTCTTCCCGTTACTGTTCAACCTGGTTATAGAACTATTAGTGGTTGCAATATGCCACTCCCCTGTTATTAAAGGCAGAAGGATCCAGGGCAAAGAGCACAAACTTTCCTTGTTTGCAGATGATGTGTTCATTATTTTGGCTGATCCTGTCAAATCTGGACTGGAACAAATAGATGTTTTGGGTAAATATGGTGTAGTGTCCAGCTATATGCTTAACTATGTTAAATCGAAGATCTTTCCACGTGCCTGTTGTGGCTGTATATTTGGTTGGCAGATGTGTGGTCTAAGTCTCGTCTGGGGAAGTTGCCTTTCAAAGGGAAGCTCCTTTTCAGGCAGGATTTGAAAAAGTTGGTGAAACATTACGGTGACTCTAAATCCCTTAAGCTTCCTGAAGATAAACCCAGAAGTTCCCAGAAAGGGCTCCCCAGTACTCCAAAGCTTAGAGATATATGGAGTTATTGGCCAGGAAGGTTGACAATTGCCGATTAATTTAATTTAGTTTAGTTTAGTTTTGATTGATCACAAATCTTACATGAGTAAGTCAAAGCAATTTACAATAAAAGTTTTACATAGCTAACAAATAGTAAAATACAATAAGCAATATAATAAATAAAATAATGCAAATTAATAAAAACACAGAAAATTAAAACAAAAAGAAAAACAATAAATAGATACAAGTTTATGCTATACAATTTAACACAAAGCAAAATAAAATCGTAATAGTACAAATGGAAAATAAAATGGCTGCTTCAGTCCCATTTTCACCTAACGTGGTGCTTTGCTTTGGACCTGGACTGCCTGTTCGCTTGTCCTACCCATCCATCTCTGCTCAGTGGGAGTTCCTCTCACTCCCAGCTGACCAATTTCTGGGAGTGCTGAACATATCTAAGGACCACAAACGCCAGCTCATTATCACCTCAGCAGTTGCAGATTGGGGTCCAACCCTGAATTCCTCCTATCCGGGTATCTTCTATTCACGGTACTCTCCTTCCGGGGAGCATTACTACCTGAACCAAGCCTTTGGTTCTTCACACTGGCCTCCTGCACATGGAAGAGATCTCTTTCCTTATACTGGAGAAATCCATGCATCCCATCATCTTGGGCTTACCCTGGCTACAGAAACATTCCCCAGTTATACAATGGGATACTCTTCAGATCGCATCTTGGGGCCCATCTTGTTTTGACTCCTGCCTGACGAATATTCCTCGTCCCAGTGTGCCTCTCTTGACCACACCCATGGCACTCCCGCCACAGTACCAAGACCATGAAGATGTCTTCTCTAAGGAGAAAGATGAACTTCTCCCGGAACACCGGCCCTTTGACTGTGCCATAAGGGTGGGGCCATATAAAAGGCTATCTCTAAAGAAGAGTTAGCTCTCGCTTTGAGCCAGACTGCAGCATAAACAAAACTCTGGTCCCAAATGGAGCAGACGCCTGTTCAAAACCAGTGAATATACTTTTTCCTCTGACAACGGCGCAGGGACGCTGGAACGTGGTGGAATATTTGTGGTCCATCAATTGCAGAAAGATGAGGTCTATCAGAAGAGGCTTATTGAAATTTCTACCGTTAGTGCAGGGAAAGGCGGTGAGAGTGTTTTTTGACAAAGTTGCAGCAGTAGCTTACATAAACCAACACGGGGGGGACCAGAAATGTGGCAATGTAAGTGGAAGTGCGGCTATTTTTCCGGTGTGTGAAGAGTCATCTCTTTGTGATTTCAGCAGCGCTCATTGCTAGAGTGGAGAATGTTCAGGTGGATATTTTGAGCAAACACACCTGGGATCCCAGAGAATGCAAAATGTCAGAAGTAGCATTTGCCTTAATTCATTCTACGTGGAGAGTACCTCAGATGGACTTCATGCCATTGAAACAGAATACTAAGAGCCCACATTTTTTCAGCCAAACAGATTCAAGACCAGCAGGACTAGACACTCTAGCTCAGGTACAGCCCCAGGGGAATCTGCTTTATGCATGTCCTCCCTGGCCATTGATAGGGTATGTAGTTCAAAGGCATTTATATTTTTTTTTATATTCTGTTTTTCACACTTCTTTCAGTGCTTCAAAGTAGATTACATTCAGGTACTGTAGGTATTTCCCTAGCCTCAGAGGGCTTACACTCTAAGTTTGCACCTAAGGCAATGGAGGGTAAAGTGACTTGCCTAAGATCACAAGGAGAAGCAGTGGGATTTGATCTCTCGTCTTCTGGTTTGTAGCCCATTGCTCTAACCACTAGGCTACTCCTCCACTCCATTGAGAGCTGATAGTCCTTGTGGATCCAGAGTAGCCCAGGAGATCATAGTTGAGAACGTGGTATCATTCAGGCTTCAGGTGCCCTTTAAGTTCGATCATGTACAGGAGTTGTAGGAGCAGCAGGTTTTATTTTGTCTCACAGTCTGGCTTTGGGGCTCATGGTCTGGCTTTTGAGAGGAGAAAGTTAAAGAGTAAGGATTACACTGAGAAAGTGGTTTCCATGTTGTTTCAGACTCAGAAACGTTCAACGTCCTTGGCTTAAGTCAGGTTTTGTAAAGTATTTTAGATTTGATGTAAGGAAGTGGGGATATTCCCATTGCAGGTGTTGAAATCTCTCAAAGTGCATATGTCGGTGTTGTCTTGCTGCAGGGGTAAGATTCGGAGGAGTTTCTTGGTGGCTCATCCAGAAGTGATTCGGTTCCTGAGAGGTTTTATACAGTTGTGGCCTCTGCTTAGGAAGTTGGTTCCCAGTTGGAATCTCAGTCTGGTTTTGAAAGCCTTGGGAGTGGTTCCATTAGAACTTCTTAAGCAGGCATCACAGAAGGATCTCACATTACTGACAGGGAGGTCCATATTCAGTCACAATCCTGATAGCAAAGAGAACTGGATAAATTTATCCGGCGAACTCTGGAGGTATATTCAATAGTGTAGCCACACTACTGAATATAGTCAGCTATCTTAAAGTTAGCTAGATAATTTTATCCAGTTAACTTTAGGGCAGCTCTATGGCATGACCAGAGTTAGCTGGAGAAGTTATCTGGCTAAATCTGAATATTGAAGTTAGCCAGATAACTTATCCAGCTAATTCAACTCCTCCCAGTAACGCCCCCGGAATGCCCTAACTTATCTGGCTAAATTCTAATCAGCTAACTTATTATGCAACTAGAATTTAGCCCAATAAGTACCCAAATATTCATTTAGTTAGATAACTTCTGAGTTATCTGGCTAAATGCTTTTGAACATGGACTTCAATGTTTCTAATAGCGATTTGTTCAGATAGGCATGTTTCAGAAATGCAGGCCTTATCCTGCAGCATTCCCTTTTCAAAATTACTATGGAAGGGGTCTCAATTTGCACAGTACCTTCTTTCTTACAAAAGGTGGTCTCTACTTTTCATTTGGAGCAGTCAGTGTAATTTCCAGTCTTTAGAAGATCAGGATCTGGGAGTGGGTCTGCAGAGCTCCACATTCTCGATGTCCATACAACAAGTTTACGTTATTTGAAGGTGACAAACAATTTTTTCTTTTCAGATCATTTATTTATGCTGTTTAACTGGCACAAGAAAGTAGCTTTAGAAGCCTTTTGATCTATTGCTAGATGGAATAATTAGAAAGTACTACTTACCTGATAATTTCCTTTTCTCTAGTAAAGACAGGTTAAATCACAACTAGTGGGTTATGAACCTCTACCAGCAGATAGAGATAGAGCAAAGCTGACGTCATGGTATATATACCTCTGCACTGACATCAGTCTCCAGTATTCTCTGCAAAAGCCAACTGTGGACAAACTAACAACACTTGATTCTAACTTTTAATAGACAATGAATCAACTACTCAGTCAACAGAAAACATTGTGTTCAGACAAAGAAGGTAACATCACTAATCTAGGGACTAAAACCAATACTTACCAGTTACCCCCAGATATGCAGACACTCAGGAGGACCACAGAACCGCAAATTGGCAGCCAGGGGTGGGAAGGTGGATTAACCTGTCTTCACTAGAGAAAAGGATATTATCAAGTAAGTAGTAATTTCTCATTTCTCAGCATTCAGACAGGTTAATCCACGAACAGCGGGATGTTCCAAAGCTACTCCCGAACAGGGCAGGAGGCTGCCCGTGGTCCAACCAACATCATATTCACAGAGGCTGCGTCCTCCTGGGCCTGCACATCCAGGCAGTAATACTTGGAAAAAAGTGTGTAAGGAAGAGCACTTCGCAACTTGGCAAAACTTGATTGGAGTCAACAATTGAAGCTCTGCCCATGACACTGTCTGAGTTCTAGTGGAATGAGCTCTAACCTGTCTAGGCAACAGCTACTCAGCATCACCTTACACAGCCGTGATAACCTCTTTGACCGCCTGATTGTTCTCCACGGTGGAGGTAAACAGGGTGAGTCGGTGTTGAGGACTATATTAGCCTGTTGGGTTAGTCTTCCTGAGAGGTTTAATAACCTACAATACTGCATCAGATGCTTCTTGACTTCCAAGGTCTGCAACAAACAATATTCATCCACATCTCTCTCCCTTTCCAGCATTGGCAGGGAAATAGATTGGTTCAAATGAAAATTTGAGGCCACTTTTGGCAAAAAAAAGATGGAACAATCGGAAGCTGGACCACCCCCAGAGTCACCCACTGGAACGGTTCCAGGCAAGAAAAAGCCCACAACCTGGACCCGACACATGGAACAATTCACCACTAGAAACACCAAGAATTTAACCTCAAGGAGAGGCTACACAGTGGCTGAAAAGAGGAAATTTGCCAAAATTCTAGAACCACATTAAGACTTGATGAGGGAGCCAGCAACCGCAAAGAAGGAGAAGAAGTCTTACTCCCTACAAAACTGAGTCACATCCGGATGGCTCGATAAGGGTCCACCATCACCTGACCCTTGAAAACAGGCAAGAGCTGTCACCTGAACCTTCAGAAATTTAAGGGCCAAGCTCTTAAGTGACCCATCCTGTGAGAATTCCAAAATGAGCGAGATCTTAACCGAATGAGGAAGTATGCCTCGTTCCTCACACCAAGCCCCAAACACTCTCCAAAACCAAACATAATCTAAAGAGGGGGGAGAACTTTTGTGATGAAACAAGAAGGAAATCAGAGCAGAGGAAATTCCACACTTCAGCAACCAAGCCCTTTCAAAGACCATACCAAAAGACAAAATTGAGACAGACCTACACAAAGAATAGGTCCCTGTTGTAGCAGGTCCCTGTGGACTAGTAACCGGAAAGGAGAGTCCACCAGGAGCCTCCACACATCTGCATACCTCAGCCTCCCAGGCCAATCTGGAATGACCAGAAGCACCAGTCCTTCCAAATCACTCTGCCCAACCTAGGCAGGGGAAAAAGTATACAGAAGCTTGTCTTCCAACCACTTCTGCTCGAGAGCGTCGTAGTTCAATGACTGCGACTGAAAAAGGGGAGGAACCTTTGCATTGAGAGATGTTGCCAGCAAGTTTATAAGCTGTAGGCCCCAGTGGCCCACAATGAGCTGAAATGCTTCATCTGACAATTCTCATTCTCCTGGATCAAAAATCTGTCTGTTGAAAAAAATCGGCTCTTACATTGTCTTTTCTCGCAATGTGGGAGGTGGAGATTTCCTGAAGATGTATTTCCACCCATTCCAAGAGCTGGACTATTTCCTGCAACACTTGCTGGCTCTTGGTGCCTTCCTGGCAATTGATGTAAGCCACTGTCATCGCAGTGTCTGACATTACTCAGAACACTTGACCCTGCCAGCAGTCAATGAACTGCAAGCATGCCATCTGAATGGCACATGTTTCCAGATGACTGATGCTCCTGAAAGACTTCTCTGCAGTCCAGTGCCCCTGTGCCATCAACTCCTGACAGTGAGCTTCCCAGCCCTGGAGGCTCATTAATTGTGAGTACCAATCAGTCTGGTGTTCGGAGGGAAATGACCTTCCTTAGATGATCCAGTTTCAACCACCACTGTATTTGGATGCTAATCTTCACCAGTAACTGAAACCATATCGAGAAGTCCTGAGACTGTGGACTCCTTGTGTAAGCAGTGTGCGCAGAAGAGAACGCATATGTGCCCTTGCTCATTGAACCTGTAAGTAAGACCATACCGCTGGGCGAATTGCTTCTATCAATAGCCGAACCTGCGCAATCCATTTCTGAATGCGGCCCTCCGGCAGGAGCACCCTGCCTTACTTCATGTTGAAACGAACTCCAAGATACTCCAGCATCTGAAACGGCTGTTACTTGCTTTTGGCCAAGTTCATCACCTAACCTAGAAATTGCAGCAAGGAAACTACCTTGCATGAGGCCTGAAGACTCTCTCCATGCCCTTAGCCCAAATTATCCAAATGTCTAGGTACGGGTGGAACAGAATACCATTCTGTCTTGACACTGTCACTACCACCACCAGGACCTTGGAGAAGGTCCTGGGCACGGTGGCCAAACTGAAAGGTAGTGCTTGAAAACTGATAATGTCGCCCCAAAACATCAAACCGCTGTGCCAGCAAAATGGCAATATGTAGATTCACCTCTGACAAATCCAGAGATGTAAGAAACTCCCCCAACTTTACAGCCATTATCACCGAGCGAAGGTTTCCAAGCGTAAACGAGCCACTTGCAATGACTACTGACTCCCTTTAGGACTAGAATGGGGTGAAAGGAAACCTCCTTCTTGGGTACAATGAAATAAATGGAATAATGGCCAGTACTTTCTTGTGACTTAAGAACTGGAAACATAGCCCACTAGCTCAGGGGCCTCAATAATGTAACCTCCACTGCCAGCTTCATTTCTGGAGAGTCGCAGGGCAATGCCATGAATTTGTTGCAAGGACACAGAGCTCCAGAGCATGGCTGTCCCTTATCACCTCTAGAACCCACTAGTCTGATGTGATCTTGACCCACCTCTGATAAGAGGAGAGAGGTGAACCCCCTATCTCCAGTTCTAGGAGGTGGGTCAGCACACCTTCACTGAAGAGGTTGGAATGCATCGCCACCAAAGCCTATGCCCCTCTGGCTACCTGGGCCGAAAGGACTGAGACCTACACAGAGGTTGAGCCCTCTGAGAAGTCGCTTCTCTGTAGTGTCGAAAGCATCTAAAACCCCTGGCATGGCCCCTCGTGCCAAAAGAGCACGGCACCTGTTTTTATTCCTCTGGCAACAAAGAACTTGGGACTCACCCCACCTATTGGTCATTTACTCCAACCTACTCCCAGAACAACAGTGATCCTTTAAAGGCAATTTCATAAGATTAGACTTTAAAATTGTAGCCGCCAACTAAATCTCAGCCACAGCTGATGCATGGCCACTTAACACCGAAGCCACCCCTCTGGCAGAGGGACGAACCAAGGTACAGTCCACATCTGCTAAATAGACAGCAGCCGGTTCCATCAGTGCCCTGGTATTCAAACTAGTCTCATCAACTTCCTGAGATAAAAGCAAACAAGTGAGAGCCACCAGGGAGCAGCAAGAGGCTAACTGTAATTCATTGCCATTGCCTCAAGGCCTGCATAAGGATAGCCTGAACTCTCCTATCCTGCGCATTCTCCAATGCTGTTCCCTCTTCTGCAGGAAGGTTGTCCACTTGGAGAATGCACACACTAGCACATCCACTTTCAGAAAACACAACGGCTCTCTCTCGCTGTCGGATCCAAGGGACACAGCCCTACCAAGGCTCATTCCCCTTTAAAATTAGTTTCCGGTGCGCCCCATTCAAGGCCAATCAAGATACGAAAATAGGATTCTTCTTTGACTCAGACATGGAACCAATACCTGGTACTCCCAGCATCATCAGTGTCTGGGAGATCAAAGCCAGCAACCCATCTATATGACTCCAAACCCGGAGGATTTCTCTATCCTCCAGGAAGTAAGGATCACCCTCATCATCTGAGCCAGCGAGGTCCCCATCAGTGGAACTTGCAGCAGGCCAGGGCATACTCCGACACTTATCCACAGCACCAGACCTGTGAAATTCCGCAGCATACAATCCTGAATTTCCAGGTTTGGCCGGTTCTGCCAAACATTAGAAGGGACTGCAGCCCTTCAAAAAATTCCACCCAAGAAAAAAGGCGAAAGGATCCATACCAAAACCAGGGGGCATTGGAAAGATGCCCACTGAAAAGTCCTCCCCTGCTGAATTCCAGTTAGGGGAGCCTCAAAACCAGGTGAAATTTATGACAGATCCCCCTCCGGTCCCATTCCTGCATCTTGCTGGGAAGGGCCGAGCTCAGTCAAATCTGCAGGAGATAACTCTCCCTGAGCCTCCAGGCAGTGCTGACAAGATTAGAGGGGTCACTCTGCTGTAATACCTGAATATGGCAAGCAGTGCAAATCGCAAGGTGCTTAGGATTCTTTGATAACGGCGCCATGGATAAGATGTCTACTAGCAGCACACTTAAAAAGCATCTGACAAATTGTGTGTCCAACTGTGCATCCTGAACAAGGCAAGCCCGGACAGCATGCCCAAAAAACAGGACACCCAAAATTAGGGCGCCCAAGTATGGGAGGCCTATATTTAAGATAGGACATCCCATAAGCGCATACTTTCTCATGATGAAGAGCTTAGGTACTAGGATCCAAGGAATGCAAAAACTACAGATGCCCAAAATTTGGACGCCCAATCCACACGGTCCAGATGGATGCTCAACTTGTGCAAATCGAAGGTCACTGTTTCGCAGCAGACTTGCATAAGAGATGCACGAATGCCACCACAGCCTACTACGCGGCATCTCAGAGAAGCCTGAGAGCAGGGCCTAGCCAAAAGGCCGCTCAACCCACCAAAACTGTTGTGACTCCCCAAACCCCTCACAGAGGCAGAAACAAATGTCTTGCCGAGGCTTGGAGACCACAACAGAAGAGGGTGAGAAGAATCCCTAAAATTATCCCTTTCTCTTATGTATGTATTATTTTATTATTTTTTTGCATCCCCTTACCTGAGTTTAGCTTGTCCCAGCCAAGTACAGAGTCAGTCTCCGGCTGCGGGGGAAGAGGGCTAATGCCTTCACCCCTGCGCTTGGCTTCCTGCACCTGCTAGCCTCTCAGCTGATTCTCTCCTGGTAGCTAAATCCACACCAGAAAACCAGTTACCAGACCGAGGTTCTCAACTGAGGGTGGGATCATGAGATATCAGATATCACCTCAGGAGACCTCGACTGAGGGAGGGACCACAAGGTATCACCTCAGGAGAAGTGGTGCATGATTAATCTCCTTCTTTTCTCCTTCTCTCCCTGTCTTTTTTTTTTAAACAAGCAATCCCCAGTAGTGAGATGCATATCCACCATTTGCTGGAGACAGAGAATACTGGCGGGCTGATGTCAGTGCAGGTATATATATATATCATGATGTTAGCTTTGCTCTATCTCCATCTGCTGTCTGAATGCTGAGAAAAGAAGCCATTTGAGTATATTTGCAGAGGTCTGGTAATTCCTGAAGGTGTCCGGGCTCACTCCACTAAAGCTCAGATGACATCTTGGGCAGTGTTAGTTTGCATCACTGCAAGAAATTTATAAGGCTGTTACTTGGTCTTCGATGCAATTCCTTTTCCAGGCATTGTCTAGATGGACAGACTTGGGGGTGCAGTCTCTTTTGGGGACAGTGTGTTGAGAGCAGGACCTTCAGGGTCCCTCCCAGGTTAGGGATGGCTTGGGTATATCTGGCCTGGTCTGATAAGGATAATACCTGCTAATTTTCTTTCCTTGAGTCTTATCGGAACAGTCCAGAGTCCCACCCAATGTCCTGCTCTTCTATGTATTTAAGGTCCAAAAAACAAACCGGAAACCAATCCAATACTCTTATTTTGGTCATTACTTCTGTATATTTATTCAGTCTATTTTGTTTATAATACTGTCTGAGTTTTTGGACCACTTTGATGTAAGGGCTCAGCTATTTAAAAGATTCACCAAAAGTTACAGTTTAGTTTTCCTGGTTTACCCCTGCTCATGGGGGGGGTTCAGTTCCTTATAAGGCTGTTCCAGCAAAGCTTTCATTCTCTGTTTCCATCTGCTGCTAGGGGAGAAAAACCCATGCGTCTGGACTGGTCTGGTAGGACTCAAGGACAAAAAATGTATAAGTAATAAACCTAATATTACCCTTTCCCCCAAGTCATCTCATGCCACTCCACATTTGCGGGTATGGTATACATTATATCCTCAGTTATATTTAGACTAGTAGTTTATAATAAGGAAGAATTTCCTTAAAATAAATGTTATCATAAAGAAAATTTTTCCTAGGATACAGAAAAAAAAAACAGATGGAAAAAATAACCAGGTTGGTAGATTGTAAAACTACCTGTGCGATGCATCTGAGCTTCAGAATATTGCCATTCTGCACACACAGACTGAATGCCCCTTCCTCGGGAGAGCTGAATCCTGGATGCCACACCACTTCACAGTCCAAGTCTTTGAATGCTTCCACAGTGCCTACCAGAAAGATTACGTGGAAAACAACAGATATGGCTTTATGTTGTTTCAGTAGAAAATACAAGTTACCTAATATGTATATTCATCTTTTTAAAACACAAGTACAATTTTATTAAACCAGTCCTAACCAGCTGGGGTTAGGGGCATTATAAAGGCCTCACTCTCTGTCATGGGGGCCAAGGTAAGGACAGAAACATTCTACAATATGAGTACCATTGGCCACCAAATGCAACATGTGAAAGGGAGAGAAAAGGGTGAATAAGCAGGCAACTAGATAGTTTATGGCTATAGAATTCCTATGTTATGCACAGAACATCTGCCCTCTAATCCAGCTCTGCACAATGAGCAGATCTACTAGGCTCCAATCCTTGCATTGATATGTAAGGCAAAGACAGACAAGGCAGAAGGACGCATTTAATGGAGAAAGGGAAGCAGGAGTATTTGTGTAGAAGGAAGAGGTTACTGTGACATGATTCTGTAGCAAATAGCAGATTTGCTTACCTGTAACAGGTGTTCTCACAGGACAGCAGGATGTTAGTCCTCACACATGGGTGACATAATCAGGATGGAGCCCAATCACGGAACACTTTTGTCAAAGTTTCCAGAACTTTGACTGGTACCTGCTGGGCATACCCAGCATAGTATCAACCCTGCAGCCAGCAGGGGTCCTCCTTCAGTCTCGCCTTATAGTAAAAGTACATGCGAAAAATAAAATAATAAATCGTAAGCAAACCCAACTCCGCAGGGTGGCGGGAGGGTTTCGTGAGGACTAACATCCTGCTGTCCTATGAGAACACCTGTTATAGATAAGCAACTACAGGACAAGCTGGATGGTAGTCCTCACATATGGGTGAGTACCAAGCTGAGGATGCCCGAGCAATGCACCAAATGTACCCAAAGACGTGCAACAGGCACAAGAACTGGGGTGGAATTTGGTAGAGGGCATCCTGAACCCTACCAGGTTGGCGGAAGGATGTTGATATTTCAGTTCGCAAATACGTTGCGTAGTACAGACTGGCTGAAGATGGAATCTTGTCTGCCAGCCTTGTCTAAACAATAATGGGCTGCGAAGGTGTGGAGAGAGCTCCATGTAGCAGCCTTACAGATGTCAGCAAGCAGCACCGAGCGTAGGTGCGCTACTGATGTTGCCATGGCCCTGACAGAGTATGCTTTAAGACAGTCTTGAAGCGGAATGCCTGCCTTTTGGTAACAAAAGGAAATACAGTCCGCTAACCAGGAGGAGAGAGTCTGCTTACCCACAGGTTTGCCCAATTTGATGGGATCGAAGGAAACAAACAATTGAGTGCTCTTCCTGTGGGCAGCTGTACGGTCTAGATAAAAAGCTAGAGCACGTTTACAGTCAAGGGTATGCAGAGCCCGTTCTACTGGGTTTGAGTGGGGCCTGGGAAAGAAAGTGGGTAGTATAATGGATTGATTGATATGAAACTCTGATACTACCTTAGGCAAAAATTTAGAGTGAGTGTGGAATACTACCCTATCATGCAGAAGTTTAGTGTAAGGCGGGTAGGTGACTAAGGCCTGTAACTCACTAACTCTGCGAGCCGATGTGATTGCCAACAGAAAAATCACTTTCCTTGTGAGATAGCGGAGATCACAGGATTGGAGAGGCTCAAACGGCGGTTTCATGAGCCTTCCCAAAATCATGTTGAGGTCCCAAAAAGGGGCCGGAGGGCGAAGTGGAGGTTTAAGGTGAAGCAAGCCCTTCAAAAAGCGTGTGACAAGGGGTTGTACTGAAATGGGTACATCCCCCACACCTTTATGGAAGGCAGCTACCGTACTGACATGTACCCTGATAGAAGTTTTGAGGCCTGACTCTGACAGGTGCCAGAGATAGTCCAGAAACTTGGTGTGGGACAAGTGAAGGGATCAATGGACATGGAAGTACACCATCCCGTAAACCTGTCCATTTATAACGATAAGACTGCCTCATGGAAGGCTTTCGTGAAGCTACTAGGACACTGGAAACCAGCTCTGAAAGGTTAAGAGGTTGAAGTATTAACCTTTCAACATCCAGGCAGTCAGGGAGAGGGCCTGGAGGTTGGGGTGACGAAGGCAGCCGTTGTTCTGAATGATCAGAAGCGGGTCCTTCCCTAGAGGAATGTGCTGGTGTATTGATAGGTCGTGGAGAATTGGAAACCAGACCTGGTGTGGCCAATGAGGGTCTATGAGAATCATTAGACCCCTGTCCCTTCTCAACTTCACGAGAGTCTTTGAAATGAAAAGAAGTGGAGGGTATGCATAAAGGAGACCGCTGGCCCACAAGAGGGAGAAAGCATCTCTGGGCTGGCGGTGTTGGCTGTGAGAGAGCAGAAGTTCCCTACTTTGCGGTTGTGAATTGACGCAAAGAGGTCTATGTGAGGGTAACCCCAATGTTGGAATATTGAGTCCACTACAGTGGGGTTGAGGGACTACTCGTGCGGTTGAAAAGTGGGACTCAGCTTGTCCGCCAACACATTGTCCACTCCTGGCAAGTAGGTGGCCCTGAGGTACATCGAGTGGGAAAGGGCCTCCACCCATATCTGTGCAGCTTCCTGACACAGGAAGTAGGAGCCCATTCCCCCTTGCTTGTTGATGTACCACATGGCCACCTGGTTGTTGGTTTGAATCAGGATGACCTGGTCGGAGAGGTGATCCTGAAAAGCCCTGAGAGCATATCTGATTGCACAAAGCTCCAGGAAATTTATCTCATGTTTGGCTTCCTCTGGAGACCAGATGCCCTGAGTTTGCAGGCTTCCTCTGGAGACCAGATGCCCTGAGTTTGCAGGCTTCCAACACGTGCTCCCCAGCCGAGGTTGGAGGCATCTGTTGTCAAGGTTATTTGAGGTTCTGGAATCTGAAATGGGAGGCCTTGTACTAGATTGGATTGGTTTGCCCACCAAGCTAGCAATAGACAGAGCTGTTTGGTGACGCGGATTGTGGAGGACATTGGCTGAGAAGACTGAGTCCACCGAGATCTTAGTGTCTACTGCATTACTCTCATGGTGAGGCGAGCCATGGGAATGACATGCACTGTGGAGGCCATATGACCCAATACTATCGGGAAATGACATGCAGTTGAATGTTGCCGAGACTGCAGTCGAAAGGCCAGAGAAGCGAGAGTGAGAGCTTGATCCTGAGGTAGGAAAGCTTTCACTCTTATAGTGTCCAAATCGGCACCTATGAACGATAGAGTTTGTGAAGGAACTAGTCTGGATTTTTGATAGTTTATGAGAAAACCCAGGGAGATCAGGGAATGCAAAGAGAGGCGAAGGGACGTCAGTGCACCTTGCTGAGAGGGAGCCCTGATCAACCAATCATCCAGATAGAGGTAGACGTGAACACTCTGGCTCCTGAGGTAGGCCGCTACCACCACGAGGCACTTGGTGAAGACATGTGGGGCAGATGCTAGGCCGAAAGGTAACACTCGATATTGGAAGTGTTTTGGGCCTACTAGAAATCGCAGGAATCTGTGATGTGACGCAGTGATTGAAATGTGCATGTAGGTGTCCTGAAGGTCTAGAGAGCAGAGCCAGTCTCCCCTTTGAAGAAGGGGAAGTAGAGAACCCAAGATCACCATCTTGAACTATTCTCTTTGTAGGTATTTGTTCAGAGTGCGAAGATCCAATATTGGGCGCACCCTACCTGACTTTTTTGGTATCAGGAAATACCTGGAATAGAACCCTTGCCCCTGTTCTGAGAGGGGCACTGGTTCTATTGCTCAGAACTGGAGGAGGAGGGAGACCTCCTGCTCCAAGAGTGGTGTATGATCGGATGTTCCCCATGTCAGCCGAGGCGGGGAATCCAGTGAGACAGAGAGAAAGTTGAGGTGGTAACCTTTGGACACTACTGCAAGTACCCACTGATCTGTGGTGACTGTGTGCCATAGGCTGGAGAAGTGGCACAACCGTCCGCCGACCGGAATGGTTGGAAGTGGAAGCTGGGTACTGCTCTCTAGAAAGGAGTCAAAAACCTGCTGCTGGACCTGGTTGAGTGGCTGGCTGTGACTTCTGCCCTCTAGGCTGCCTAGGTTGGCCTTTTTGGTAAGGCTTAGAAGGCCGACCCCTGGACGCTGGGCGATAGTATCTCCTTTGCCAGTAGAATTGTCTCTTAGAATCCCTCTTAAAAGATCTTTTGGATGAAGAAGAGGGATCAGAAGGCAGTAAGGAGAGCTGGCACAGAGTCTCTTGGTGGTCCTTGAGCTGCGCCTCTGCTTCTTGAATCTTTTCACCGAAAAGATTATCCCCCGCACAGGGCAAATCAGCCAATCTGCCTTGTACCTCTGGTCTGAGGTCTGAAGATTTCAGCCAGGCCCATCTCCTTGCACTGATACCGGCTGCCGACACCCTGGAAGCGGTGTCAAAGATGTCATACGCTGATCGTACTTCATGCTTGCCAGCATCTAAGCCCTTTTGTGCTAGGGCATGAAGTTGGTCCTGGAACTGCAGAGGTAAGGCCTCAGCAAAGTCTTGAATCTTCGTGAACAAGGCCCTATTATATTGGGTCATGTAGAGTTGGTAGGATGCAAGGCGAGAGATGAGCATTGATCCATGGAATACCCGTCTTCCAAACACATCCAGGAACTTCTGATCTTTCCCTGGAGGAATGGATGAATGAGGTTTGGAGCGTCTGGCCCTCTTCTGGGCTGACAATACAACCACCGAGTGATGATCCAATTGAGTTCTTTGGAAGCCAGGGGCTGACTGAACTAAGAAGGTGGCATCTGCTTTTCAGTTAACAGGTGCCACCATGCCAGGGTGCTCCCAGTTTCTCTTCAAAAGGTCCAAAAGGATGTCATGAATAGGGATGGACATGGATTTCCTTTGGAGCATCGAGAAATTGTAGAAGCTCTAGTATCTGGTGTCTAGAGTCCTCTTCTGTCTGAAGCTGGAATGGGACTGTCTCAGACATCTCCTTTCCAAAATTAATAAAGGACAGGTCCGCTGGAGAATGCTTCCTTTTATCAGGAGGGGAGGGCTGGGAAGGTAGATCATCAGAATCCTGGGATGAATCGTCGGTCCAAGGATTATAAGGGTCATCACCAGCTCCCAAATGTTCTTCAGAAGGAAGTAACGGGGTTATTCCTGAAGGCCCTGACCTGGGCATTGATGATCCCAAAGAAGTAATCGAAGGCATCGAGGGCATCGATGATGGTATGGCTGGCATCGAGGGAGGCATCGGAGGCACCGATGGAATCGGTGACATCAATGGATGTGTCAGTGGTGGCACTCCCGATGGTGGAATGAAGAGCGGTGTTTCTTCATCTTCCTCCGATGACAAGGGAATTGGCGAGGAAGGAGTCGGGTCCCTCTGTTCCCTCGGATCCACCGGTGGAAAGGCACCGATTAACTTGTCCATTCTAGCCAATAGCAGTGCCAGAGCCATGGGCATCGGATCGGTGACCGGAGGAGAAACCGGTACCACTATCAATAGAAGTTGGAAGCACTGGACTGCTTTGCCGATGGCCTCTTGGATCATCCGATCCAATTCCTCACGGAAACCTGGGGCATGAATGCCCAGTTCTGGAGTGGGAGGTAGCACTGGCATAGCCGGAGGGTCCACCGGTGAAGGTGGAATCACGGATCCCGGCACCTGTCCAGGTGGGGAACGCCTTGGTGATCCAGAGACAGAAGAGGACGAAGCCTTTTCTGTACGGGGCTTCTTTGTCGGAGGCTCAGATGACGTCGATGTCAAGGGTTTACCGGTATCGATGTTTTTCTCGATGTTCCCCCCAGTGTTTTTCCACTGGGGGGAACAGAGGGAGTTGACACCCGTGGAGTCGTCGAGGCTGGTCGGATAGCAGCGGATTCCCAGTGCTGGCACGACGTAGATGGCACTGGTTCAGACGACATCGAAGCTATCGATGGGGGTCAGGGTTTTTGGCCGAAAGAGCAGACCCATCTTATCGAGTTGAACCTTGCGACCTTTTGGTGTCATTTGAGCACATTTGGTGCAAGTAAGGACATCATGGCCAGACCCCAAGCACATCACACAGACTGTGTGAGGGTCAGTGATGGACACTGTTCTAGTGCAGTTGGGGCACGGACGGAAACCTGATGTCATGGCTTCGCCAAAATTTAGTTGCGGTGCGGTCGATGACCGGTAGACCACAAGGGAAAAACAAGACGGGAATCGACCGCAAATGGGTAAAAAACTTACCGTTCGACCCCTGTGGGGTAAAATTTTTTGAAATTTTTTAAACAAAGTTCTGTGAGGAAAATTCCTGTCAGGAAGAGCTCCTTAACCTGCGTGGCTACTGCTGCGCGGAAAAAAGAAGACTGAACATAAGAACATAAGAAAATGCCATACTGGGTCAGACCAAGGGTTCATCAAGCCCAGCATCCTGTTTCCAACAGTGGCCAATCCAGGCCATAAGAACCTGGCAAGTACCCAAAAACTAAGTCTATTCCATGTTACCATTGCTAATGGCAGTGGCTATTCTTTAAGTGAATAGCCACTGCCTGCTGGCTGCAGGGTTGATGCTATACTGGGCATGCCCAGTAGGTGCCAGTCAAAGTTCTGGAAACTTTGACAAAAGTGTTCCGTGATTGGGCTCCATCCTGATGATGTTACCCATATGTGAGGACTACCATCCTGCTTGACCTGTGAGAACATGCCATGATCAGTGCTCCCAGCTCCCATGATTCTGCGGCCATGGAAGAAACTATATAATTGGCCTGTTGTCATATAATTACAACCTGCCACACAGTTAACATGCCTAAAAATCCCCCACATCTCCCAAATCAATCATCTGAAGAAACCTACAGAATGCCTGCTATCTCTATGCTCTTGCTTCAACCTCTCCTCTCACAAGCAGCCTGCAGGGAACAGGAGAGGATGGGGCTGAGACTGAGGTTGGAGCAGACAGATGAGAGGGAAGAAGAGGCATTCTGTTTCCTAATACAGCCCCACCCCTCTTTCGCTCCCTCAGCCCCATTCCTGCCCTGAAGGGAACAGGAGGAGCGGGGTGAAGTTGGTGTGGACAGAGAAAGCAATCAGAATTTTTGATCCCTCAAAGTTCTCTTAAATCAAACCAAAGATGATTTTGATATAATTCCTGAATAAAGTGATTTCACTTCAGGAGAATTCCGCCTTTATACAAAAGGTGTTACGATCCTGCCTGCGAGGAGCGCGGGCAGGCCCTCACCTTCAAGCAGCTAGTCGAGCTGCCGACGCTGCTGCCGCTACCGTGGTCTCTCCGCGGTATCCGGGCTCCTCCCCTGCTGCCTTCTCCTCCGTGCAGCGGGGCCGACCCACCGCGAGCTCTCCCTCGCAGCCGGGAACCCCGCTGTCCTTCCGGGCTCTCCCCGACGTGCCTCTGCCTTCCCGGGGTCCTCAGCCGGCAGGGAGGGCGTCCCTGCCGGTGCCGATGCTGCAGTCCGGGTCCTCGCCCGGCAGGGAGGCCGTCCCTGCCAGTGCCTGCAGCCTACTCAGCCCCTGCAGCCAGCCTTACCTTCTTTCCTGCTCCTGACTTTGCGGCTGGAAGCCGCTCCAGCAGCCTGCCACTTCTCCAGCTTCCAGCACCAGCTCTCCAGCTTCCTTAGGCGCGGGCGCGCGCCTCTCTACTCCTCTTCATGGGTCAGCCAGGTGTGGCCCCTGCTGACCCCTCCCTGGGCGTTGTCTACCTCAGCTCTACTAAAGGGCTCAGCGTTCAGTCCGTCTTTGCCTTCGCAAGGAGTTGGTCACTCCTGAGATCCTCGTTCCAGGAGCTGCCTTGTGTTCCAGCCTTCTGCAAGGTCCAGTGTTCCATGTTCTCTGTCGGAGCTTCTTGTCCAGTGGTTCCAGTCCTGATGTTTCCAGTTGCTCCAGTCCTGATGTTTGCTTGTTTCCGTTCCTGCCTTGAGGTCTGATTACTGATCCGGTATCCATGGTCCAGCCCGGATTATACAAGCCTTGTACCTTGATCCTGAAACTCGCCTGAAAGCTAAGTACCTTGCTCTTGAATCTCCTGAAAGCTAGCACCTTGATCCTGTGTCTTCCAATGTCCTGGTACCTCGCGGCAAGCCACGTCTTGGTCCGAGACCAGCCCTCGGGGCGGGCTGATTAGGGCCATCCGTGATGCAAGCCATGTACCTCATTCCTAAGTCTCTGAGAAGTCCTTGTTCCTGACCCTGTTACCTGCTTTGGCTGCCGGTGTGCAGCAATCCTGCCTTGGCTGCCGGTGTGCAGCAACCAGCTTCTTCCCTGTTGCCTTGATGTCGGTGCCTGATCCAGTTCCTGATCCAGTCCCTAATGTTCTGCCCTTTGTCTTCGTCTGGCTCCTGAGCCTTCTGGCCTGTTGGGCCCTGGAGTGGCCAACAGATGGGATTTGTCCCTGTGCTTTGGAGCTTCCCTTCCTGCCAGGCGACGGGGCTTCGGATGTCAGTATCCCAGCATCGGAGTTCGCTTCGCCTGGATCTCTCCTGCATTCTCCTGTTCTCAGCGTGGTCCGTGACCTGCCCTCCAAGGCAGTGTTGGGGACGCGTGGGACAGGGTGGCCCTTGACTCAGTCCCAGGAGTGGTCTGAGCGGGGTGCCCTGAGGGACAGTGCTCATGTCTTCCTTCAGCCCTTGTTCCTGAGTCTACCCCTGCACCTTCAGTACCTCGCTTCTGAATCTACCTCTGCATCTTCAGTACCTCGCTTCTGAATCTACCTCTGCACCTTCAGTACCTTGCTTCTGAGTCTACGTCAGCACGCCCAGTATCTTGTCTCTGAGTCTTCGTCTGCACTTCCAGTACCTTGCTTCCGAGTCTACGTCAGCACGTCCAGTACCTTGCTTCTGAGTCTACGTCTGCACTCCCAGTACCCTGCTTCTGAGTCTCGTCTGAATCTATGTTCCAGTCTTCGCTGTCCTGGCCTCCCTCCGGCCTGCCACTTCGTGCCGTACCCTGCGGCAGGTCCGAAAGGGCTGGGAACGGTCGGAGGACTGTTCACAAGACCAACATTGCGTTGTTGGGTCTTCCGAAGCGTGCAGGTCCGGAGGAGGGCCTGTCGCCTGGTCATCACTCCAGTCTTGCTTCCGTCCAACCCATGCTCGGGCATGCCACGCCTCCCGCGGCCCTCTTCAGAATCCTCTGGGGTCCAGCCGCGGCCCAAGGACACACATCTCTCAGGAAGTGGGATCGCTCTCCGAGCGCTCCGCAACAGATTGCGAAGGCCATGTGTTCGGCGTCCATGTCCTTGTGATGGGCCTGTGCCAAGTTCTGGATTTTCTCTGCTAAAGAAATTTTTTTTTTTAAAAGGAAAAAACTTCAGTCCCAGTGTTTTCGCTGTATTTACCGACCTGCTGGAGGCGCCAGCTTGCTTGAACTCTTGGTTTCACCTACACCGCTAGAGGCCTAGCTCCTGTTTCTCTAACTGCCTGCTTGAGACTTTTTGATTAGCCTGGGTACACTTGCTGTACGACCTGCAGGAGGCGCCTGCACCCAGGTTCACCACCATCTTCCATGCAGCAGCTTCTGGCTCCTGTGCTGCACAACTATCTTGTCTAGAATTGTTTATTTTTTCCCACCGAGAATGCTTGTTCACCTGCCAGCGGTACCTGCTCCGTAGAGCTTACTCTACTGAAATTCCTGCATATCTCGCTCTCTGAGTTCGCCATCCTACAAGAGATGCCTATTACTCGCCACCTAGTGGTACACCTCTCCAGACGACCTGCAGGAGGCGCCTGCACCCCATCTGTGGTCTTCTATCTAATGGGGCCTGGAATATCTGTCATCTCTTCCAGCTGAACCAGCAGATGTCTTCGCTCTTCCCGCTCAGCCTTTACAATACTTCTGTTAGCACATGCTTGCCTCGCTCTCCACCCCGAGCGTGAGTCCTGCAGCCTCTTCGGGAATCTGCTGCAAGCTTTACCATCCACGCAAAGGTACTGGTCCAAGTATGCCTTTCCAAGTAACCTACTGCCAGCTTGCTCACTAGCCGTCCTGAAGATGTTCATTTCTTCGATCAGCCTAGGACCACTCGAGTGTGAGTGTCAGTTAACCAAGATTTTGCCCAGTCTTAGGGTTCACTCCTGATGGGAGTCACTGAACTTTTGTGCCTTTGATCCTCTGCACTGCTCTGATCCTGATTCTTACCACCAGTTACTTGAGCGACCAGTTCTACTCACCTGTGCATCAGCAGCATGTCTTCACTAAGACTCTGTTCCAATCAAAGAACTTCTGCTTATTTCCCTTGTCAAACTCAATTCCAGCCGTGACTAGCGTCCACCTGCCATCCTGAACTATGCATACCAGTAATTCACACCTGCTCGTGCTATACCTAAAGACTGGTACACCCTCTGCTCACTAACCAGAGGTCTTCACCCAATGACCCTTGTCAGGTGTAATGCCGTCCATGACCCTTGAACTACCTTGGGATGCCTGTCACCATGTTGACTCTTCTACACCCCTACTCACCACTGCTCAAACAGCTACCTTGACTCTTTGCATCCGCTGTGAGTCACAGAACTTCTAAGTCCTGGAACCCTCAACTCAACAGCTAACTCTCACCTAGTAATCTAGCCTGCACTACAGCGTCAGCCTTAAGAAGCGTTAAGGCCGTCTGTTCAAAGTTAAGCCTTAAAAGCGCTCCAGCCCCTAGCACTTGAGCCAAGAACCAAGATGCCGTCCAGCAGTTCTGCATTCTGTATCCTGCCTGATCTTTGTCTTCTGCAGCCCATGTTCTGTGTTTGTCTTGCTTGGACCTTGACCACTTCTGCCTTGTCTCCTGCTCCAGTATTCTTCTCGCTACAGTTTCCTGCCAAGAAGTACCAGCCCGTCCTTAGACCCTCGTTTGACCTCGAGGGTTATGGAATATCGCCTCCCTCTCAAGCTTGACCAGTGGCTTGAGGGGGGTCTTGAGGAGGGGGTACTGTTACGATCCTGCCCGCGAGGAGCGCGGGCAGGCCCTCACCTTCACGCGGCTAGTCCAGCCGCCGACGCTGCTGCCGCTGCCGCGGTCTCTCCGCGGTGTCCGGGCTCCTCCCCGGCTGCCTTCTCCTCCGTGCAGCGGGGCCGACCCACCGCAAGCTCTCCCTCATGGCCGGGAACCCCGCTGTCCTTCCGGGCTCTTGTCCAGTGGTTCCAGTCCTGATGTTTCCAGTTGTTCCAGTCCTGATGTTTGCTTGTTTCCGTTCCTGCCTTGAGGTCTGATTACTGATCCATGGTCCAGCCCGGATTATACAAGCCTTGTACCTTGATCCTGAAACTCGCCTGAAAGCTAAGTACCTTGCTCTTGAATCTCCTGAAAGCTAGCACCTTGATCCTGTGTCTTCCAATGTCCTGGTACCTCGCAGCAAGCCACGTCGTGGTCCGTGACCAGCCCTCGGGGCGGGCTGATTAGGGCCATCGGTGATGCAAGCCATGTACCTCGTTCCTAAGTCTCTGAGAAGTCCTTGTTCCTGACCCTGTTACCTGCTTTGGCTGCCGGTGTGCAGCAATCCTACCTTGGCTGCCGGTGCGCAGCAATCCTGCCTTGGCTGCCGGGGTGCAGCAACCAGCTTCTTCCCTGTTGCTGCAATGTCAGTGCCTGATCCAGTTCCTGATCCAGTCCCTAATGTTCTGCCCTTTGTCTTCGTCTGGCTCCTGAGCCTTCTGGCCTGTTGGGCCCTGGAGTGGCCAACAGGTGGGATTCGTCCCTGTGCTTTGGAGCTTCCCTTCCTGCCAGCTGACGGGGCTTCGGATGTCAGTATCCCAGCATCAGAGTTCGCTTCGCCTGGATCTCTCCTGCATTCTCCTGTTCTCAGCGTGGTCTGTGACCTGCCCTCCAAGGCAGTGTTGGGGACGCGTGGGACAGGGTGGCCCTTGACTCAGTCCTAGGAGTGGTCTGAGCGGGGTGCCCTGAGGGACAGTGCTCATGTCTTCCTTCAGCCCTTGTTCCTGAGTCTACCTCTGCACCTTCAGTACCTCGCTTCTGAATCTACCTCTGCATCTTCAGTACCTCGCTTCTGAATCTACCTCTGCACCTTCAGTACCTTGCTTCTGAATCTACCTCTGCACTTTCAGTACCTTGCTTCCGAGTCTACGTCAGCACGTCCAGTACCTTGCTTCTGAGTCTACGTCTGCACTCCCAGTACCCTGCTTCTGAGTCTCGTCTGAATCTATGTTCCAGTGTTCAATGTCCTGGCATCCCTCCGGCCTGCCGCTTCGTACCGTACCCTGCGGCAGGTCCAAAAGGGCTGGGAACGGTCGGAGGACTGTTCACAAGACCAACATTGCGTTGTTGGGTCTTCCGAAGCGTGCAGGTCCGGAGGAGGGCCTGTCGCCTGGTCATCACTACAGTCTTGCTTCCGTCCAACCCGTGCTCGGGCATGCCACGCCTCCCGCGGCCCTCTTTGGAATCCTCTGGGGTCCAGCCGCGGCCCAAGGACACACATCTCTCAGGAAGTGGAATCGCTCTCCGAGGGCTCTGCAACAAAAGGTTCTTGTACTTGCATATGGAGACCTTCATATACCATGTACAAAGCCTAGATGCCCTCTGGAAGTCTGCAACTGCTGATATCTCAAAGCAGGCAGAGAGCATTAAGGAGAAATTACTAGTTACCTGATAATTTCCTTTTCTTTAATAAGGACAGGTGGATCCAGAACAAGTGGGTTATGCACCTCTACCAGCAGATGGAGATGGAGCAAAGCTGACATCACAGTATATATACTCCTGCACTGACATTAGCCTGCCACTATTCTCTGCAAAAGCCAACTGTGGACCAACTAATAAAAACTTCAATATTAACAAATAACCATTCCAGCACTCAGCCAACAGGAAAACACTGAACTCAGACAAAGAGTGTAATAACATTAATCTAGGGACTGGATTAACACTTACCAGTAACCCCTGGAACATGCAGTCAAGAACGAGGATAATAGCTCAACCATCTAGCAGCCAAGGACGGGAAGGTGAATCCACCTGTCCTTATTGAAGAAAAGGAAATTATCAGATAAGTAGTAATTTCTCTTTTCTTAGCCTACGGACAAGTGAATCCAGAACAGGTGGGATGTACCAAAGATACTCTCGAACAGGTCCGGAGGCTGCCCGCGGTCCAATCAACATTGCACGCACAAAGGTTATGTCCTCCCAGGCCTGCACATCCAGGCGGTAGTACCTGGAAAAGATGTGTAAAGAAGACCACGTCGTAACTCGGCAAATGTCGATAGGAGACAACAATCTAATCTCCGCCCATGACACTGCCTGAGCCCTAAACTGACTAGACAATGGCTGTTCAGTATCCACAAACACAGCTGTGACTACCTCCTTAATGCAGTGGATTATCATAGCCGGCAATGCTGTTTACTTCCCCCGTGGAGAACAAACAGGTAATCCGTCTTCCTGAGAGGTTTAGAAACCTCCATATACCTCTTGACATCCAAGGGCCGTAAAAGGCAATATTCCTCCACATCCTTTTCCATATCCAGAGATGGAAGAGAAATTGACTGATTGAAGTGAAAATCTGAGACCACTTTTAGCAAATAAGAAGGAACAGTATGCAGCTGTATCACCTCCGGAGTCACCCATAGAAACAGTTCTTGGCAAGACAAAGCCTGCTGTTCGGAGACTACGAGCAGAACAAATTGCCACAAGAAACACTGTTTTCAAGGTCAGTAACCTCAAGAAAAGGCTACGCATCAGTCGAAAAGTGGAGCCCACCAAAAAATCCAAAACTAGATTAAGACTCCACAAAGGCACCAGTAACTGCAAGGGAGGTGAAAGATGCTACACTCCATTTAAGAAATGGGCCACATCTGGATGACAAACAAGGGTCCACCATTCACATGACCTCGGAAACAGGCAAGAGCCGCCACCTGTACCAAGGGCCAACCCTTTACTCAATCCATCCTGCAAAAATTCCAAAATGAGCAGGATCTTAAGCAAACGAGAACAAACCCCTCGATCTTCACACCATGCCTCAAACACTCGCCAAACCCACACATAAACTAAGGATGCATAGAACTTTCATGCTCGTAGCAAGGGGACAATCACCACAGTAGAATATCCACACTTCAGCAATCGAGCACTCTCAAGGGCTGTACCGTAAGACAAAATTGAACTGGATCTTCGTGAAGAACAGGCCCCTGCCATAGTAGATTCCTGTGAGCCAGAAACTAGAGGGGAGAGTCCACTAGAATCCTTCGCAAATCTGCATACCATGGTCTTCTGGGCCAATCTGGTGCCCCCAGAAGCACCATGCTCGTGTGACTCTCGATCCTTCAAATCATTCTGCCCAACACGGGCCAGGGGGAAAAGGCATATAGTAGGTTGCCCTCCGGCCATTCCTGCATGAAGGTATCAATGCCCAAGGACTCTTGATCTGTCCTGCGACTGAAGAAGCGAGGAACCTTCGCATTGCAAGAAGATGCCAGCAGGTCCAGAAATGGAAGGCCCCAGTGATGCACTATGAGCTGGAATGCCTCATTTGACAATTCCCATTCTCCTGGATCCAGACTCTGCCTGCTGATAAAGTCAGCTCTTACATTGTCTTTTCCTGCAATGTGCGAGGTTGAGATCTCCTGAAGATGCACTTCCACCAATTCCATAAGCTGGGCTATTTCTTGCAACACCTGCTGGCTCTTGGTTCCTCCCTGCTGATTGACGTAAGTCACTGTTGTCACATTGTCCGACATTATCTGGACCACTCGACCCTGCAATCAGTTGCCAAATCACAAGCATGCCAACCGGACGGCACGGTCTTCCAGCCAATTGATGCTCCAGAGAGAATCTTCTGTACTCCAGCTCCCTTGCGCTGTCAACTCTTGACAGTGAGCTCCCCAACCCAGGAGGCTCGCATCTCTTGTGAGTACTAGCCAATCCAGTGATCTTAGGGAAACCCCCTTTCTCAGATGATCCACTTGCAACCACCACTGCAGGTGCATAATGATCTCCCTTGGTAGGTGGAGCCGAATTGAATAGTCCTGAGACTGTGGGCTCCAACAAGACAGCAGAGTGAACTGAAGAGGATGCATATGCACCCTCGCCCACAGCACCACCTCCAGGGTTGCCGCCATCAATCCAAGTACCTTTAGATAGACCACACTGTCGGACATATTTTGTTCCTCAAGAGACATACCTGTGCCATCAGCTTCTAAATACAGCCCTCTGGCAGGAACACCCTGCCCTGCTTCATGTTGAACCGAACATTGAGATACTCCAGTGACTGTGATGGCTGAAGATTGCTCTTGGCCAGGTTAACCACCTAGTCTAGCTCTTCAATAAGGAAATCACCTTGCGTGAGACCCGAAGGCTCTCTTCCAGACTCTAGGCCTGAATCAGCCAGTCATCCAAGTACGGGTGTATCAGAATTCCATCCTGTCTCAACTCTGCTGCCACCACCACCATTAACTTGGAAATAGTTATGGGCGCGGGGCCAAACCAAAAGGCAGCACTTGAAACTCATAATGACGCCCCAAAACAGCGAAATGCAGAAATCGTTGATACTCTAGCTAGATGGGAATATGAAGATACGCCTCGAACAAGTCCAGAGATGTCAGAAACTCACCAAACTGTACTGCCATTATCAGTGAGCGCAAGGTTTCCATGCAAAAACAAATCACCCGCAAATGACAGTTAAACCCCTTGAGATCTAGGATGGGGCAAAAAGAGCCCTCCTTCTTGGGCACAATGAAATAAATGGAATATCAGTCCATGTTTTCTTGAGACGTGGGCACTGGAACCATAGCCCGCAGGCTGAGGAGTCTTGACAACGTACACTCCAGTGCCTGTGTTTCTTTTTTTTTTTTTTTTTATCAGCATTTCAATATTCACAAGCAAAACTTGCAAAGAAATATCAGTACAGTTCAGAAATCTTGTACAGTAGCAAATATAATACACATATCCAATCCTTAATACTGCACTAATAAAAATAAAAGAAATAAAGGAGGGCTCTGAAATATGAGCGTTAACAATTACAGGAAAATGTAATAAGGCAATGGTCACTAAATGAGACCCAACAAATATCTCTTAATGCCAAGCCTACTAGGGGTACATTAGGTGTGTGTATCCAGAAATGCTCTTAGTTGAGAAGGGTCAAAGAAAATATAATTCTGATTTTGATATTTAATGAAGCATTTACAAGGGTAATGCAATAAGAATTGTGCCTCCATTTGTAATACATCTGGATGCATAGTTAAAAAATGTTTCCTTCTGGATTAGGTTATTTTGGTAAGGTCTGGATAGAACCAGACCTTTTGGCCATAAAATAAGGCCTGCCTATTGCGAAAGAAGTGCCTGAACTCATTGGGGCGGATTTTCATACTCCGCGAATAGGCCTACTTTTGTTTGCGCTTCAGGCGCAAACAAAAGTACGCTGGATTTTAGTAGATACGCGCGGAGCCGCGCGTATCTGCTAAAAACCTGGATCAGCGCGCGCAAGGCTATCGATTTTGTATAGCCGGCGCGCGCCGAGCCGCGCAGCCTACCCCCGTTCCCTCCGAGGCCGCTCCGAAATCGGAGCGGCCTCGGAGGGAACTTCCTTTTGCCCTCCCCTCACCTTCCCCTCCCTTCCCCTACCTAACCCACCCACCTGGCCCTGTCTAAGCCCCCCCCCTTACCTTTGTCGGGGGATTTACGCCTCCGCGCGTCAGCGGGCCTCCTGCGCGCCGGGACGCGTCCTGGGGGCGGGTCCGGAGGGCGCGGCCACGCCCCCGGGCCACCCCGGGCCGTAACCACGCCTCCGGGTCCGCCCCCGAAACGCTCCCGGCATGCCCCCTAAACGCCGCGCGGTTCGGGCCCGCCCCCGACACGCCCCCCTCGGAGAACCCCGGGACTTACGTGAGTCCCGGGGCTCTGCGCGCGCCGGTGAGCCTATGTAAAATAGGCTCACCGGCACGCAGGGCCCTGCTCGCCTAAATCCGCCCGGTTTTGGGCGGATTTAGGCGAGCAGGGCTCTGAAAATCCGCCCCATTATGATCTACTAAGAATGCAAATGAAATTAGAAGGGGTCTCCTTCTAATCACCATAGTCTCCTGAGACATCTCAAGTATCTCAGAGATGTCTAAAGGTAACACCGGTTCATCCATATCTTCACGAGAATCCGTAGCTTGAGGCAAATAATATACTTTAGTTATTACAGGTTTAGCAGAATCAGGAAGCTTCAGAATCTGAGAAATATATGTTTTAAAAAGTTCCATTGGGGAAATCATGTTGATCACAGGGAAATTCAAAATTCTCAAATTATGAGACCTTAAACTGTTCTCACTATTTTCCAGCTTTTTATTATTAACCAATTCAGCTTCTACCCTATTATGCTATACCTTTTCAACAACAGCCATCCGTTGCTCCAAACCTTCAACTTTAATATTTTGTTGAGAAATCATATTAGCATTTGATATCACCTGATTTTTAGTTTACAGAGTTATGTTTGTTAGGGATATAACAGAGGCTTCCAACGACTTTAAAGCAGTCCAAATAGTGGTTAAAGTTATCTCAGAAGGAGGTTGAGTATTTACTCCTAAACCAGGCATTCCAGGGATATTGCCACCCAGCCCCATAACAGTGACTGTCCTGTTCTCCATGTCAAGAGGCCTCGGAAGAATTAATGATGTTCCTATTAGGTCGTGCGCGCCAAGTCCCCTTCCACTCTTATCCCCATAGGACTGTACCTGCGCAGCTCCTTCACTCCCGCTGATCTCCTTTGGGCCTCTTCAAGCAACACATCGGTCTCACCTCCCCGGGAGTCCTCTGGGGGAACCGCAGTCGCTGACTATTCTCAGTTTGCCTCTCGGCATGATGGTGCAAGCCTGCTTGGCGATCCAGGGCTCAGAGAGATGTCCAGGGTCAAAGGGGATGGTGCACGCCCATCAGCCGTCCCCACTGCGACCAGCTCTCCCGGCATATTTGTTGCTGCCGCCACAAAGAAACTCCTGATTCGCGGCTATGAGATCTCTAACGAAGAGGAGCTCAATCCGGTTCCCCTCACTCTCGCCTTCCTCTTCGTATGTGGCATTGAGTCGTGGAAATCAAAAGTTAAGGTAATCGAATCCAGGAGCTTTCAACCGGCATGTCTCATCGAGCGGCCATCTTGAGCCCCTCCTTATTTGCATTTAAATCCCAGTGCCTGTGTCTTCTGAGACACCATGAAAACATCCCAAGGAACACTGAGAAAGTGCATCACATAGCCCTCTCTTAACTACTCCAGAACCCAATGGTCTGACGTGATCTCGAGCCGCCTCCGATAAAAAAGAGAGAGGCAACCCCCTATCTCCTGTTCCCGGGAGCGGATCGGCACACCTTTATTGGGAGGCTCGGGGGGCTCCACTACCCAAGCATGTGCCCCATCTGGGCTGCCTGCGACAAAAGGACTGAGACCTACCCAAAGGTCGAGTCCTCTGAAAGGCCGCTCTGCTGTAGGGTCGAAAACATGTGAACTCCTTAGCACAACATTTTGTGCTGAAGGAACACAGTAACTGTTTCTTATCTTCTGGTAACCAAGTGGGGACTCACCCCTCTTCTGGTAACCGAGTGGGGACTCACCCCACATTTTCTCCAGCTCACTCCCAAACAAGATCGAGTCTTTAAAGGGCAATTTCGTACGGTTAGACTTCAAAGTTGTATCGGCTGACCAATTCCTCAGCCATAACTGATGCCTCGCCGCTATTACCAAAGCCACCCCTCTGGCCGAAGTGTGGACAAAATCGCAGATCACATCTGCCAAAAAGGCGGCTGCTGTTTCCATCTCTGCCCTGGAATTCACACTAGATTCATCAACCTTCTGAGAGAGAAGTAAACAAGAGCGAGCCCCCAGGGAACAAGAAGCTATCTGCAAATTCATTGCCATTGCTTCAAAAGCCTGCTTAAGGATAGCTTAAATTCTCCTATCCTGTGCATCCTTCAAGGCCCCCTTCCCCTTCTACGGGGATAGTCATCCCCTTAGTAACGGCACACACAAGAGGCATATCCACTTTCGGAAAGTGCAAATCGCTCTCTCACAGCTGGATCCAGGATGTAGAGTCCTTTCAAGGCTCGTCCCCCTTTAAAGTTAGCTTCCAGGGAGCCCCATTCAAGATCAATCAATTCTTGAATGGCCTCCATAATAGGGAAGAAACATGAGGCTTTACACAAAGAAATCAAAATGGGATCTTTCTTTGGCTCAGACATGGATTCAGCTCCCGGTATTCCCAGCATCAATATCTGGAAAATCAAAGCCAGTAACTTATCTCTATGAAAGAAATGCAAAATAGTTCTATACAGCTCCAATCCTGGAGGAATTTTCCCATCCTCCAGGGAGTAAGAATCTGCTTCATCATCCATGGCATCCGGGTCCCGCAGAAAATCTAGGCGTACTTTGACGCTTACCCACAGCACTAGGCATGTGGGAATCTGCAGACTGTGATCCTGATCTGTTAAAATTGACTGGGGCTGAGAACTGTGCCTGAAGAAAAGACTGCAGCCCTTGAAATATTTCTGCCCACATACAGGCAGAGGGATCCTTGCCAAAACCAGGAGGCATCAGACCTGTGCCCACTGAACTACCTTCTCCACTGACGACCCGGTTAGGGAGCCCCAAAATCAGGCGACACCTCTGGCAGCTCTTTTTCCATTCCCGCATCAGGCTGGGAAGAACCAGGTTTATTAAAATCAGAAGGGAGCAATTCTCCCTGAGACTCTAAACAGCGCTGACCCAAGTTAGAGGGAACGCCAGGCTGGGATGCCCGAATATGACAAACACAAAGGGCAAGATGCTTAGGCTTCTTTGCTATGGGCGCCATCAGTCTGCCAATACACCCTCACAGGGTTCTGATAAGAGTGTGCCCAGCTGTGTCCGTGCTGCAAAAAACTAGGAGCCCAAAATTTAGGCGTCCAACACTGTGCCTCGAAAAGCACACAACCCGCCTCAGACAGTGCATGTAAATAACTGCGTGCTCGTGGGTGCATGCATCACTGAGTACCCAACTAGGCACCCAACTAGACGCACAATTAGGTGCACAATTTGGATGCACAACTGGATGCACAGCCGGGCACACAAGCACAACCGACACAACTGAAGAGGGCAGCCTTACACAAAAGGAAAAACGTGCTAAAATGCCACCACAGCCTACCACATGGCAAACAAGACAAGCCTGAGAGCGGGGCCTAGCCGAAATGCTGCTCAACCCATCAAGCTGCCCACATCAAGCTGCCCACATTCCCCTAAGCTTCCCTGGAGGTGGGAATGAACACTGGATTGGAACGCGAGCACGAAGACAAGGGGGGGGGGGAGAGTAAGAGGAATTCCTGCTGACCTCTCCTTCTTTTCTTTTATTCTTTACCTGAGCTCAGCCCGTCTGGCTGCGGGAAGATAGGGCAAGGATCTTCACCGCCATGCTCAGCTTCCTGCACCTACTTGCCTTTCAGCTGTTTTTGTTTTTTTTACAGCTAAGTCCATGCCAGCTAAAAAAAACCAGCTACCGGACTAAGGCACTCATCTGAGGGAGGGTTCAAAGAATATCGCCTCAGAAATTCTCAACTGAGGGAGGGGCCATAAGGTATCACCACAGGAGAGCAGGATGAATAATCTCCTTTTTCTTTTCTTCTCCTTTGAAACATTTATTTGTATTTTCTTTAAGTAATCCTCAGTAGGGAGATGCTCATCCACCATCTGTTGGAGACGGAGAATACTGGGAGGCTGATGTCAGTGCAGGGGTATATATACCATGATGTCAGCTTTGCTCCATCTCCATCTGCTGGTAGAGGTTGAACCTACTCAATTCTACCTACACAAGGTGCATAACCCACTTGCTCTGGATCCACCTGCTTCAATTCATAGAAACATATAGAAACATAGAAATGACGGCAGAAGAAGACCAAATGGCCCATCAAGTCTGCCCAGCAAGCTACGCACTTTATCCATTTTTTTTTCCCTTTTTCTCTCTCCCACCTGTTACTATTGGCTTCCAGTACCCTCCAGCCCTAATTCCCCTCCACCCAATTTAGAGAGCAGCTTTGAATCTGCATCCAAGTGACATCCAGCTCAATTGGGGGTAGCAACCGCTGTAACAAGCAGGCCACCCCCTTGCCCCATACTCTTACCCACCCCTGTTTTTATTTTTTGGTTTTTTTGGGGTTTTTTTGGAAATAGCAGCCCTCCATCCTTCTGCTCCGTGAAGGTGGAACACCAACTACTTGCCACTGGCATCCCGCTCCGTGAATGCCTCTGTGGCTACTGCCACTCCGTGCAGTGTTTGAATGCCGCTGTCAGGCACTACTGCTGACAAATTTCAAACTTAACACAAATATGACAGAGTTGAACTAACACATTTTTGGGTCTGTTACCACATGACCAACATATGTGCACATATTTTTCTGTGTAATAAACACTATGACAATGTACAGATGATGAGGGCATTTTCAGTATACATAAGATCATGTACTCTAAGAGACACCAAGGATTTTCTCAAGAAAATATAAAAGGGATCATTGCACTATTTCACATTTAAAAGTTTCTAAAGTCTATGTCTTAACTTGATAAATTATTATGTTAGTTGGTAAATTTTGTATTTGTATATAGTTTAAATATTGTTTAAAAACAAACCATGTGAAAAATGTTCAATAAATAACTGAACTTTTTATATTTATAATGCTTTTATTGCTTAGTCCAAAGTGTGAATCTGTATGCAAAATTATGTTAATCTGCTAGTTAAGTTCCAGTGAGTTTACTAACTCTCACCGCAGAAACTTGAAAAAGCTGCTGCAGGAAATTGGGAGCCCTGCTCATGGCACACCAAGCTGTCAAAGTATATTAGTACACATTTACCCACATTTCAAAATAAAGTAGACAATACAATTCAAGTGCCTTGATCAAGTTTACAACAATCAGCAAAGTGACAAAAAACTACAACCAGATCAGTGCAAGACTGACATGCAAAGCGTCCTAGATTTAAAACATGCGCCTTCCTGGAACAGGTGTGTTTTCATTTAAATACTGCAGAAAGCAAACAGTACCTCTGGCTGGGCGTATAGAAAATGCAATTCCTTTTTCACCAATTTTAGGTTTCCAGCAAAAATCAGCAGGATGATTTCTCCGATTGTACAAGGTGACTGTTGTTCTAAATCCTGTTTCTACCAGTAAACCAGGGGTGGGCTTCAGAATCAACATATCGGTGGACAGCTCCAGAGCCACAGGAACTACTTCTGCAGTGACCAGCACATACCCAGTATGTTGGGTGTTAATAGTGTACATGATTGTTCTGAAAGATACCAAATGTTAGATAAATGATATTCATGTCATTGTTTTCACGCACTGCACTTTATTGTGGAGCTACAAAATCTATCAGTAAAATGGTCTTGTTGCAGGCAGGACCAAGAACCATTAAAGAAGAGGGAGTGTCAAGTGCTGTTCTTATGATCACACCCAGTCTGCCAAGGAGACTTGTAAGCAGCCGAGGCCTGCTCTGACACTCTCAGGTGACTTATATGTGGAAGAAAACCAAGACTAAATGGAAGTATCAGAGACTATGGCGTGCCTGATGTCCTGGGTTCAATCTGGTGCTAGTTATCGTCATTGAAGAACCTGCTTCCAGCGAGGCAGGAAATGTAGCTGCAAGAGTTCTACGCATAGTTTCTCCAAAATAGACAGATACATAGGGGTCCATTTTTAGGCATTCTTTCTGCAAGAAAATACCTTATGTCCCGGTCATGTCCATTGTCCTGTATGTCTGTGACACCCTCAGCATGCAAAAACTGCCTGAGGGATTTAGCTGAAACTTGGAAGGTTGTTCGTTGTCATTGGTCTCACCCTAGCTGAGAAACTGAAAGTGAGTTCGACTGGCAGTCAGGACTTTATCTGGCAGGAGGAGAAGGGGGCACTAGACAGTGCACAACTTGCTAGCACTGCGCTACACAAAGGGAATGGTGCTTCCCTAACAACTCCTTCAGCCGTGGTATATGGGGTATGGGGCTGGAGAAGAAAGGCAGGTGTACATAAAGGGAAGGAGAGTATATGCAGAAGAGCTATGCTATTCATGCTACATCACACTGAAAGAGGCATGTGGCAAAGGGAGAGTCGTGGGTGTGTGCAAAAGCAGAGGACTGAACGAGACAGAAAGACGAAGGCTAAGATAGCAATAGAAATGCAATGGAAACAGAAAAGGGAAATATCTGGAACAAACTTCTGGATTCTACACAGTACTTTCCTACATGCAACATATCCATCCCTGTATAAAAGAACACTGTATGCACTTCTGGGTGTACTCTGAGTGCGCAGCTTTTCTACTTGTTAAAAAGGGTCACAGCTCCTAAATAAACTAGCCAAACAAATTATAGCCGGTCAAGTTAAGCTCCTTTCCTCCCATCCCCCTTAAGACTCATTTCTTTTGTCTCTTCCCCAAAATGAGAAATTACTACTTAGCTGATAATTTCCTTTTCCTTAGTCCATACAGATGGATTCAGGACCAATGGGTTATGCACCTCTACCAGCAGATGGAGACGGAGCAAACGGACGTCACAGTATATATACTCCTGCAGTGATATCAACCTGCCAGAATTCTCTTCAAAAACTGTGGACAGACTAGCAAAATCTTGATTAATAACAGATAGCCATTTCAGTACTCAGCCAATAAGAAACACTGAGCTCAGACAAAGAATGCATTAAAAACTAGTCTAGGGACTGGACTAACACTTAGCAGTAATCCCTGGAACATAGACACTCAGGAGGACCATAACACAATCATTCGGCAGGACAGGAAGCTAAATCCTCTGTCTGGACTAAGGAAAAGGAAATTATCAGGTAAACAGTAATTTCTCATTTCCTAGCTGCCAGATACATGGATTCAGGACCAGTTGGATGTACCCAAGATACTCTAGAAAAGGGCAGGAGAATACCCACGGTCCAGTCAAAACCGCAAGTGCAAAGGCTGAGTCCTCCCGGGTCTGCACATCCAGACGACAATACCTGGAAAAGGGGTGTAAGGAGGACCTCGTCACAAATCGACAAATGTCAATGGGAGACAACAATCTTTCACACAAGACATTGCCTGAGCCTTAGTGAAATGAGCCCTAAGCTGACTAGGTAACGGCTTTTCAGAATCCACATGCTCAGCCGTGACTACCTCCTTAATCCAGTGAGCTATTGTGGCCCGCAAAGCCGGCTTGTACTGTTTACCTCCACCATGAAGGATAAATAGGTGATCTGTCTTGCGGAAAGGTTTGGAAACCTCTAGATACCTCACGATATGTCTCTTGACTTTCAAGGGTCGCAACAGACGATATTCCTCCACATCTCCTTCCTTATCCAGAGACGGCAGGGAAATGGACTGATTCAAGTGAAAATCTTAGACCATTTTTGGCAAAAAAGAAGGAACAGTACACAGCTATATCTCCCCTGGAGTCACCCAAAGGAACGGCTCCCGGCAAGACAAGGTCTGCAGCTCGAAAATTCGACACGCAGAAAATATCGCCACCAGAAACACCATTTTCAAGGTCAGTAATCGCAAGGTAAGGCTGCGCATTGGTCAAAAGGACCCACCAAGAAATCCAAAACCAGATTAAGACTCCACAAGGGTACTGGTAACCGCAAGGGAGGACGAAGATGTTTCACTCCCTTCAAGAAACGGGCCACAGGTGGATGAGCCGATCAGGATTCACCACTCACCTGTCCCCTTAAACAGGTAAGAGCCGCTACCTATACCTTCAAGAAATTAAGGGCCAACCCTTTTTTCAATCTATCCTGCAAAAATTCCAAAACAAGCAGGATCTTAATTGAACGAGGAAGCACGCCTCAAATACTCGCCACACCCGCACATAAGCTAAAGAAGTGGAGAACTTTCTTGCTCATAGTAAGGTGGCAATCACCACAGTAGAAAGCAGAGTTGCTTACCTGTAACAGATGTTCTCTTAGGACAGCAGGATGTCAGTCCTCACACATGGGTGACATCATCTGATGGAGCTGGCATGGAAAAATTATGTCAAAGTTTCTAGACACACTGAGCATGCCCAGCATGTCGTAATCCACATGGCCACATGGGGTCCCTCTTCAATCTCTTAACATAGAATTATGAAAAAAATAAAATAATAAACCATAGGAGAAACCCAACTCTGCGGGGAGGTGGATGGGTTTTGTGAGGACTAACATCCTGCTGTCCTAAGAGAACACTGTTACAGGTAAGCAACTCTGCTTTCTCCTAGGACAAGCAGGATGGTGGTCCTCACACTTGGGTGAATCCCTAGCCACAGGCTGCTCCCCAACCCAAAAGGGGACCAACAAGCACCAACCAGGTGCCAACAGGCACAACGACCACAGTGCTGTTGGTAACAAAAGGGGAGATAGCCTGAACCCAAACAGGCTCTAGGTAAGGAGAGTTGGGTTCTACACCTCAAACAGGCTCTGGAGGACTGACTGGCCGAACCTACTGTCACGTGGGCCATCCCCATCCAGACAGTAGTGAGATGCGAATGTGTGGAGAGAACTCCATGTCGCAGTCTTACAGATCTCCTCTACAGGAATTGCTCGCAAGTGGCCACCGAAGTTTCCATGGCTCTAACAGAATGAGACTTGACATGACCCCCAAGTTGCAATCCTGCCTAGGCATAACAGGATGGTTGACTGATTAAGATGGAAATCTAACATCACCTTAGGCAAGAACTTGGGGTGCATACGGAGGACACCTTATCATGACAAAACTTAGTGTAAAGTGGATAAGTCACTAAGACTTGGAGCTCGCTGACCTGGCATGCTGAAGTAACTGCCACCAAAAAATAAGACCTTCCAGGTCAGGTATTTCAAAACACAGGTACGCAGCAGCTCAAAATGAGCTTTCATCACCACGTTGAGGTCCCAAGACACAGCAGGAAACCTTAGGGGAGGCTTCAAATGAAGCAGGCCCCACAAAAAGCATACAATTATGGGCTGTACAGAGATGGGCTTACCCTCTACACCGTGGTGGTAATTGCCAATTGCAGTGAGATGTACCTTAACGGAGTGGGTTTTTAAGCCAGCCTCCAACAGGTGCAGGAGGTAATCAAGCAGCTTTTGTGGGGGGCAGAAGAACAGATCTAGTGCTTTCTGCTTACACCGCATGGAAAACCTCCTTCATTTCAGCCCAAAAGACTTTCTACTGGAAGGCTTTCTAGAAGCCACCAGGACCCAAGACACATCAGCAGAGAAAACAAGCGGCTGTAGGATTAGTCTCTCAACATCCAGACTGGAGGTTAGGATCCCAAAGTCTGCCTTGATCCTGCGTAATGAGATCTGGGGAAGTCCCCAGAGTAATCGGTTTCTGAAAGGACAACTCCCGAAGGTTTGGAAACCAGATCTGTCTCGGCCAATGAGGAGCTATGAGGATCATAGTCCCTTGGTCCAGTCAAAGCTTCAGGAGAGTCTTCATTACAAGAGGAATCAAAGGATATGCGTCAGAAGACCCTTGCCCCAAGGGCGAGCAAAGGCGTCCAAGACTGGCTCACCATCTGACCTGTACAGGGAACAGAACTGAGTCACCTTCTTGTTGCAGGAGTATGCAAACAGGTCCACATCTGGGAGTCCCCAGAGGTGGAATTTCCAGTTTGCTACCCTTGGTCCAGTGACCACTCATGGGGTCTGAAGACACGACTCAGTCTGTCCGCCATCATGTTATTTGTTCTCTGAGCACCATCCCGCGGGACAGGGCCCAGGACCAGATCTGGCCTGCTTCCTGACACAGGAGATACGAGTCCGTGCCTTCCTGCTTGTTGACCACATCGCCACTTGGTTGTCGGTTTGGATCAGGACAATTTTGTTGGACAGCTGATTTCTGAAAGCTCACAGAGCATACCTTATCGCCTGGGGCTCCAGGAAGTTGATTTGACACTGCACTTCCTGGGCGGACTATAGACCCTGAGTACAGAGCCCCTTTACATGGGATCTCCACCGCAGGGTGGACACATCCATGGTGAGGACAATTTAGATAGGGAGAACCTCAAACAAAATTCCCTTCTCCAAATTTGAGAGAACCCGCCACCAGGACAAAGAGTCCCAGAGGGACAGAATGATGGGGATGCGATCCTGAAGGTCTTGTGTGGCTTGGCACCACTGCAACCTTAAAGTCCACTGGGCATGTGTAAACATGCCAAGGGAGTGTCATGGATGGTTGGGGCCATGTGGCTCTGTTGAGTCACCGCCACCAAGGACGCTAGAGTGACCACCCGGGAGTGTGGCAGGAAGACTTTGGCCTGAGCCGTGTCTAGCATGTTTCCTATAAAGTCCAATTGAGGTGACGGGCTGAGATGAGATTTCGGATAATTGATGATGAACCCTAGTGACTCCAGCACCCAGATGGTCAAGCGCAGGACCGATCTGCTCCTGCCCGAGAGACGTTCTTGACCAGCCAATCATCCAGTTAAGGGAAAATATGCACTCCCAATCTGCGGAGGGGCACCCCCACCAAGGCCAGACATCTCGTAAAGACACGTCACCGATGCTAGCCTGAATGGCAACATTCTGTACTGGAAGTGTTGTTTTCCCACCATAAATCAGAGATATTTCCTGTGACCTGAAAAGATCTCAGTGTGAGTGTGTGCATCCTTTAAATCGAGGGAGCATAACCAGTTCGCTTTTTGCTGTGTACAGCCCAGGGAAACCATCTTGAACTTTTTTCTTTTGAGAAACCTGTTCAAGACCCTTAGGTCTAGGATGGGATGTTCTCTTTGGATTCAGGAAGTACCAGGAGTAGAATCCTTGCCCTCTTTGCCAAACCAGTGCCTCCTGATGCATTATCGGCTCCCAAGACAGGCACGGAGGAGAATCTGGAGGGATATCCAGTAGGTACAATCAGTACCCCTGGTGGATGATGGACAAAACCCACTGGTCTGAGGTTACACAGGGCCACTGGTTCGCAAAGAACCATAGCCTGCCCCCGACCAGGGAGTCCAATGTCTTGGGTACGGGTGACTAGCTGATGCTCCCCACGATCCAGTCAAAACCCTGTCCCGTGATTTGGCTGGGGTGCCAGTTGGGACTTGGGAGCTCGCTGCTGCCTGGGACGGCCGTGAGAGCTCACCCTCAGGGAACAGGAGCAAGAGGGCAGAGGCGGTAGAAAGATTTTCTCTACCTGTGTATCGCCAATCTCCTGGCTGAGGTGGGCAGGTCTGAACTGCTGGCAGAGAGTTGCTGGAGGATATCATGGTGATCCTGCAATTGGGCCACCATGTCCTTCACCATATCTCCAAAGATATTCTCTCCTGTGTACAGCAGCTCAGTGAGTTGTTCCTATACCTCCAGTCAGAGATCCAAGACCTGTAGCTATGCCATTCTACGGGCACCAATTCCTACAGCAGAGACCCTTACTGCCGTCTCAAAAACAACGAGGGTGGAGCACATCTTGTGTTTCTCGCACTCCAGGCCCTGAAGCACCAGCAACATAAAGGTGTCTTGCTAAGCGACTGCTTCTAAGGCAGTCGCTTGGCCGCCTCCTGCACCTGCTTTCAGAGGTTGCGAGAGTTTTGGCTCATGTAAAGCTGGTAGAAGGTGATGCGGGCATTGAGCATAGCCCCCTGAAAAATTTTCCTCCCAAGGGCATCCAGCACTCTGTGATGCCTTCCTGGGGGCGCCGAGGCATGGGTCCGAGAATGCTTAGCCTTCTTGAGAGCAGATTCGACTACTACCAATTGGTGTGCCAGCTGATCTTCTCGAATCCCGTAGCCTGAGGCAAATCCCTTCCACCCTTCTGTTAACAGAAGGAACCGTGGAAGTGCTCCCAAATCCTCAACAGCAATTCCTTAAAGATTTTGTGGAGCCTCCACAAACTGGAGGATCTCCAGCATTAACTGAAATGGGATGGCCTCCATCATTGCCCGCACAAAACCTGTGAAGCTCTGATCCTCAGGGGGAGACCTCCTTCGATCCTCTGGAGGAGAGGATTCCAAGAGAAGACCCTCTGAGTCTTCTGAGGAGGACTCTGCAATGTCATCCGCCCAGGGATCATAAGGTATGTCATCCTCGCTGTAATCTACAGGGGATGGGGCCCTAGGTGATCAGCCTTCGTCCAGGGGCATGGGCTCCGGTAACACCAGTGCCAGCCCCGGCAAAGCTGGGCAAATGGCTGCAGGCCACGGTAGCGACATTGGCATCAATGAGGCCTCATCTTCAAAGTAACCGGCGATGACAATCACATCGGTTGGGAGAAGCATTGGAGTCCTGCCAGGCACCAATGGCTGCCCGGGAACCGATTCCAGCTGGGACGGCAAGAAACCAATAAGCACACTGAATCGTTCCACCAGTAGTTCCAGCAAGGAGAAGCCCGAGCACTGATAAAGTTGGTGCCACTGGCTCCATACTCCAGAGTGCTCAATCGACTGCCAGCTGGACTTGGCACTCTAACTCCTCCTTGAAGATTGCCAATGCCAAAACGGACTGGGAGGTAGGAGGTTTGGCCAGATCTTGCTCAGAGCCTCGAGGTGGATAGGTGACTGACACCTGGACCGATGGAGACCGTCTCAGACCCCTGGCATTGATGGAGGATCAGCACTCCTCACCAGGGGGTCGCTTCGAGGGCATCATGGCAAGTGCTGGCACCAACCCGAGCCTGGCACCGTGCATTGAATATGACCAGTGCCGATGCTTCCGTGGCTTCCCTCGGTTCTCGGCCTGGTCTTTCCCCAGTGCCGAGGTCAATGACAACGAATCCGACGTCCTCTACCTGGAGGAGACTGAAAGCAGTTGATCCCCGACACCCCTATCACCGGCAGCTCCGATGGAACAAAGGGCCCCTGCCAGTGTCGAGGGCTCGGTGTCCATCGGGGCGGTTCCACAGTCCTTCAGCGTCGATGCCACCGACGGCTCAGACTTGCTCACCCCGAAGAGATTCTCCATCTTATCGAGGCAAGTTCGACATCCCTTCGAGGTTATTGGTTGCACATGTGGCACCCCCTAACTTCGTGCAATGCCCCCAGGCAGAGGATGCACACTTCGTGCAGGTCCGTGATGGACATATTCCTCAGGCACTGGGGACATCAGCGAAAACCCAACGAAGCCATGATGACAAGAACCAAGAGGGGTGAAAAACAACATGGATGTGGTGGGCTACCAATGCCGGCAGGCACCAAGGCACTGCCACCATGGGGGAACAAAGCGTAAAGAAACTTACTGAACCAGCGAAAAACCTGACTGGGAAGCGAGGGGAACCGAAGAGGGCCTCGAATCGAGAAAACTGCGAAAAAAACACCAAGGAATCAGTTTTCCACTGATACTTTCTTAGCAAAACAACACGAGCTCACAAACTGTGATGCGAAAGCTCCGCATCAAAAAAGAGGCTGGAGAGGGACTGCTATGACTGTCAGCCGCGGGTGGCCGTGACCGACCCAACTCACGTCATGTATTGCCTTGCTCTCCTCTCTGGGTGAACTCGTGGCTGTCGCTAGCTGCTACCGCAGCGTAACTCCGAGCCTTCCTAGGTGCGCACGCGCACCACCGGCCTCCCTTTAAAGGCCCAATGGCGAGAACCTCAGGGGTGTCCCCGACTGATGACATCACAAGATTGGGATTTATAAGCACCTCCCTTGGCCTACGCTAACCAACTTGGCAATGAGTTCCTTCGCTTCACTGGTGCTTGTTCCTGTCTCTCCAGACCCGTGGTTCCTGCCTTGGATCTCCACCTGCTGATCTGGACTCTGGCTCGGGTACCCGCTCATCGGGGACCTGCTTGTGCTTCCTTCAGGAGACCTGGTCTTCAGGCTTTCCTGCTCCTCGGGGTAGCTCCTGCGCTCCTTACAAGAGGTCCCACCTGCTCGCTTCTCCGCTCCTTGGGGTTGCCTCAAGCACTGCCTATCAGAGATCCCATCTCTACGCTTTTCTGCTCCTCGGGGCAGTCTCTACCTTACCACACCGGAGACTTTGACTCTATGCTTCCCCGCTCCTCAGGGCAGCCTACATCACTTTATCTGAGACTTGATTCTATCTTCCCCGCTCCTTGGGGCAGTCTCAACATCTTACACCAGTGGCTTTACTCTACCCTTCCCTGCTCCTTGGGGCAGCCTACGTCACTACATCAGAGACTTGATTCTGTGCTTCCCCGCTCCTCGGGGCAGCCCCTATGTCATCACACAAGAGACTCTGTTGCTATGCTGTCCCATCCCTCGGGACAGTCTCTGCATTACTCCTCCAGAAGATCCTGTCTTCGCGCTCCCCACTCCTCGGGGCCTGCCTAGCGCTCCTCTGTCTTGAAGGTTCCTGCTCTGGTACATTGTATCTTCAGTCCTACCTGAGTACTGTGACTCCTCTGAACTGTGCCTCTTTGCCCCGTTCCTCGGGGTGCCTCACTGTATATCTCAGTGCAGGTATCTGCGATCATGTGGCAGTGACGCAGGATGTTCTCACTCTACTGAACTACAGTCGTGCCCCTGCTGCAGCTGACCTCGCATCCTGACAGTGAGGACCTTTAGGGCTCCACCCCTCAGGTAGTATCAACCTCCACCTCAGGCCAAGGGCCCACGAAACCCACAAATCCTAACAGGGACATGTGACCGCATGGATTAGGGCATGCTGGGCATGCTCAGTGTGCCTAGTCGAAGTTCTAGAAACTTTGACATAAGTTTTCCGTGCCGGGCTCCATCGTATGATGTCTCCCATGTGTGAGGACTACAATGCTGCTTGTCCTAGGAGAGTATCCACGCTTCAGCAAGTAAGCCCTCTCAAGGGCCATACAGTAAGACAAAATCGAGTTGGATTTTTCTGAACAACAAGTCCCTGCCGCAACAGATTCCTGTGCGCTGGAAACCAGAAACCAGAGGGGGAAATCTGCCAGGAGCCTACGCAGATCTGCATACCATGATTTCCTGGACCAATTTGGTGCCACCAAACGCACCATCCCTCTGTGACCCTTGACCCTCCAAACTATTCTGCCCAACATGGGCCATGGGGAAAATGCATATGCAGCTTGTCCTTCAGCCAGTCCTGCATGAGGGCATCAATACCGAAGGCCTTCGGTTCTCTCCTGCGACTGAAGAATTGAGGAACCTTCACATTGTGAGAAATCGCCAGCAGGTCTAGAAATGCAAGGCCCCAGCAATCCACTATCAGCTGAGAACAGAGATGGTCTCCGGCTGTGGGGGGGAGAGGGTATATACTGTCACTGCCACGCTCAGCTTCCTGACCCGCTACCTTTCAGTTGTTTTAATGAGCTAAGTCCATGCCGACTGAGAAAACCAGCTACCAGATCAAGGCACTCATCTGAGGAACCACGGAAATCACCTCAGGAATTCTCAACTGGGGGAAGGACCATTTGGTATCACCGCAGGAGAGCGGGGCAAATTAAATCTCTTATTATTTCTCCTCTAAAATTTGAAGCAATCCCCACTAGGGAAGTGCACATCCACAATCTGCATCAGAGAATACTGGCAGGCTGGTGTCACTGTGATGTCAGTTTTCTCCGTCTCCATCTGCTGGTAAAGGTGCATAACCCACTGGTTCTGAAACCATCTATCTGGACGCTAGGAAATCAAATGTTAATCACCATCAGTATTGTATTATTCCCCACTGCCTTTGTTCCACATTCAAATCTGAACAGTGGCATAGGGAAGGTGTTAGAAAATAAATTCATACAGTTAAAATGAGATTTTAAAACCTTATGAGTATCTAGAAATACATCTTAACAAAAAAGCACCAGTTCTTCCATCTTTTCAAGTCAGATACGCCGACATTTTTCACATTGTTACAATAAAGTAAAGTATACTATGCTTGTACCAAAGATATCACAACTGCTCTGGAGTCTTACTTCTTAAATTCTCCCAGGGTGTTGGTCTCCAGTATGACAGGTATACGCGTCTTTGACATGGGTGGCACCACATGAGACAATGGGCTGGTCTGCTGCAGCTCCTTACAATCAATTTCAAGCTGAACCCAGATATATGCAGGCAAGTTATTGACGATATGCATCTGCTTTTCAGAAATCGAGCATAAACAGACTTCCCCAAATTTTATCAGAGAGGGACCTGTGACACATCATCATAACGTCATTGTAAATTGTTGCTCAGAAAAACAGGAAGAATCTAACTTGTGCTACTTCAGTTTGCCTTCTTCAGTGGCACAAATTCTTATGACACAGGTACTACAATATACAAAAGCTTGGACTCAAAGGACCTCTGTTCTTCTTGCAGCTTAACCACTGTGGGGGCAATAATCAAACTGCCCACATTGGTGCACGAGGATCGCACCAATAATCAAAGTAAAATTACGCATGTAGATGGTAACTTTCATACTGGCGTGTGAGTGCACTTTGGCGCGTGTGCATCAGCCTGTGCCCAGATATACGGCCATTTTATAACTTGCGAGCATATATGCGTGCATGCTATAAAACAGCCTGCACGTACATGTGCACCCTATTTTATATGGGCGCATGCCTATACGCATAAATCATGCTTCTAATGTGTAAGTCGGGGAATTTTAAAAGGGGCACACATCCATGCCATTGTTTCACCAGTTCATCTACCAGTTCACCCAGTTAACAGCTAGGTCCTCCAAGCTCCCCTGCTAGAATAGCTTTCACTCCCCCCAGTTACCCCAGACCCTTAAAGCCCCTCAGGTATGGCTGGTTCTGCCCCTTTTTGAAAACGTTTGAGATGTGCGTGCAGCAGGAGATAAATACACATCTGGGCAGCTTTTAAAATTCGGTAGACATCTGAGCCCGACTTGTGCACATATCTCCCAATTTTGGCACAAGCCAGGCTTTTAAAATTCACCTCATAATTTTGCTTTGATTACTGCTGTGAGCACTTCATGCCTGCTTTTTATGCAAGCAAAATTTGAAAGGAAAATAATACATGTAGATTTGAAAATACAATCTATGGAGGCAACTTTCAAAGAGCTATGTAAGTGTTGTGCGTGAACAATTAGCCTATACACACATAAATAGCATGTATGCACGTCTATGCTATTTTATAAATCTCGAGAGTGCATGCGTACTTGCAATGTAATGTGTAAATGTGTTCAGGGGAAAAAAGGGCGAGATTCAGGGGAGGATTCAGAAGCATGCACACAAGTTGCTATTTTGAAAGCAGTGTACATGCATACATTACCGAACTTGTCCGTGCACTTTTACCCCTGCTAATTGATTCACGCAATGTATTTATATATTTATTTATTTAAAAATTTGTAAATCACTTATCATCATTTCTAAGTGGTTTATATAACTACATCCATAATTATTAAAAACATAAAAACATACACATTGGCTCATAAAGCAGAAATAAAATTGAAATCACACTTGGTTTTTCTCCACACTTTTTGGGTGGGAAGTCTGGGTGAACTGTTAGGGGTTCAGAGTGACGTGTTAGAGGATCTAGGTAAACTGGTGAAAGTCTGGGTGCACTGGTGGAAGTATCTGCAAACTCGTGATTCCAAACAAGTATTTTCAGAAGCAGAGTATGCACAATGGGGTAGATTTTATAAAGTTGCGCGCAGGAGTCCATGTGTGCGTGCTACCCGGCGCGCGCACATGGACTCCCAATTTTATAACATGCGCACGCATGTTATAAAATCGGGGGTAGGCGCACGCAAGGGGGTGCACAATTGTGCACCCTGCGCGCACCAACACCCACGGCCTTCCCCAGTTCCCTCCCAGGCCGCTCCGATTTCCGAGCGGCCTGGGAGGAAACTTCCCAACCCCCTACTCTAACCTCCCTTCCTCTTCCCCTAATCAACCCGCCCCCTATCCCTGTCCTAATCCACCCCAAAAGAATTATTTTACCTGGCAGGCGCAGGTTGCGCACACCAGTATCCGGCCGGTACATGATCCTCCGACACAGCGGCAAATGGCCGCTGTGCCAGAGGCCTCTGGCCTCGCCCCATCCCACCCCTCCCTGCCCCTTTCCCGAAGCCCTGGGACTTAGACGCGTCCCAGGGTTTTACGCGCGTTGCCGGGCCTTTGTAAAATAGGCCCGGCGCGTGTAACCCCACCTACATGTGTAAATCCTATGGATAGATAATTTTTTATAACTTATTTATTATGAGGGATAGTCATACATGGAAAAACTCCATGGACTCTGCCTATGGAGAAAACCACAGACTCAAAATCATAGTCCCAAACTTTTTATTGTAACAACTCTACACTTTTATTTGCACTCTAAAAATGTTTTTACATTTTTTTTATTCTAAAATAAAGTCACTTCCCTTAATTAATTGTAATCCAAAATTTGTTGTTGTAAACAACACAGCAAATAAGGGTGTTGAATTATTCACAACAAAAAGTTCGGGACTATGATTAAAAGTGTGTGGTTTTCTCTGTAGGCAGAGACCACAGAGTTTTTTCCACATGTGACTGACTATCCCTCGTATACAACTAAATAAGTTATAAAAAAAAATCACCTGTCTCGTTACAGTGATTGAATTCATAATTTATAAAATGCCTGCCTCTGTATTTAATTCTGGGCTATTATGCATGTATTGTTACAATTAGTACGCTTTCACTTTTATAAAATGGGTAAAGAAAGTATGCATTTTTCTGCATTACAAATTGATATGTGCACTTTTCCAGAAGAAAGAACTGATTCCAGGATTGCTGCCTCCTGATGCCTTGCCTCCTGCTACAGAGTTTCCAAAATATGTGCATAAATGGTGTACTGCAGACAGTTCTGAAAGTTGAGCTGTATGGGGTCAATATTCAGAGGTTGTGTGTCCAGCTAGATTAGCCGGATATACTCATCCAGCTAATTTGCACCAGATATTCAGTGTTGTGGGTTCGCTGCTGAATATACTCGTGTGGTAACTTGAGCGATAGTGACTTGGGTGCAGCCAGAGGAAAAGGAGGCAGACTCTGGCTGTTTCTTGGGTTCATTTTATTTATAGTGAAAAAAAGGCAATTCAAAACAAACAATGCAGCGCAGCTTAACTCAGGTAATACACAGTGCTTAAATATAATAGCTTTTAGCCTGCAGTAGGTCTCTGCTTGCTCCCTGGGGCCTCTCTAACCCTTCTGGGCCCTGCAAACTTATGTTAGGATAAAGGGATCCTCCCTGGGCCCAGAATCCCTTGCGGAGTTGATCCTTAAGGAAGACCTGGCTAGATCTCTGTGGCCAGTTCCTTAAGGTAGTTTGAGAGAGTTTCCAGTATACTCCCTTGCAACCCAACTATTGGGAACTTAGCCAGATGATGTTGAATATAGGAAAATTGGTTCTTACCTGCTAATTTTCATTCCTGGAAAGCAGAGTTGCTTACCTGTAACAAGTGTTCTCACAGGACAGCAGGATGTTAGTCCTCACATATGGGTGACATCACAGGAAGGAGCCCAATCACGGGTTAGTGCCCAGTATGGCACTAACCCTGCATCCAGCAGGGGTCCCCCTTCAATCTCGTCTTATAGTAAAAAGTACATGCGAAAAATAAAATAGGAAAACGTAAGCGAACCCAACTCTGCGGGGTGGCGGGCGGGTTTCGTGAGGACTACCATCCTGCTGGCCTGTGAGAACACCTGTTACAGGTAAGCAACTCTGCTTTCTCACAGGACAAGCAGGATGGTAGTCCTCACATATGGGTGAGTACTGAGCTGAGGATGCCCGAGCTATACACCAAATGCACCCAAAGACGTACAACAGGCACAACAACAGGGGTAGAATTTGGTTAGGAGGGCATCCTGAATCCCTGAACGGGTTGGTGGACGGATGTTGGGTAGTTAAACTGAAAACAAGTTGTGTAGAACAGACTGGCCAAAAATGGAACCTTGCCTGCCAGTCTTATCTAAGCAATAATGGGCTGCGAAGGTATGGAGAGAACTCCAAGTAGCAGCCTTACAAATATCAGTAAGCGGCACCGAATGGAGGTGCGCAACTGATGCCGCCATGGCCCTGATACAGTGTGCTTTCACACGGTCTTGCAGCGGAATGCCTGATTGCTGGTAGCAAAAGGAAATACAGTTCACTAATCAGGAGGAGAGGGTCTGCTTTCCCAAAGGATTTCCCAATTTGATGGTGTTGAAAGAAACAAATTGAGTGGATTTCCTGTGGGCTGACGTGCGATCTAGATAGAAGGCTAGGGCATGTTTGCAATCCAAGGAATGCAGAGCCTATTCTCCTGGGTTTGAATGGGGCCTGGGGAAAAAGGTAGGTAGGATGATGGATTGATTTATATGAAATTCCGAAACCACCTTTGGTAAAAACTTGGGGTGAGTGCAGATCTCTACCCCGTCATGCAAAATCTTAGTGTAAGGCGGGTAGGTAACTAAAGCCTGCAACTCACTAACTCTGCGAGCGGAGGTGATAGCGAGAAGAAAAACTACCTTCCAGGTGAGATAGCAGAGATCACAAGAGTGGAGAGGCTAAAACGGAGGTTTCATGAGCCGTCCCAAAACAACGTTAAGGTCCCAAGCAGGGGCCGGAGGGCACAGTGGAGGTTTTAAGTGGAGTAAGCCTCTCATGATGTTGTGTCCGTCGCTGTCCGACGTCTCTGCTCCACCCACCTTACCTCGTTGGCGACTCCCTTTGGGGTTGATGGAAGGCTAGCTGCCGCGGCGTCTCCAGGCCGCCCTCCTCCGGCGTTCCTGGATCAGCTCGATGCTGCAAGCCGCCATGATGACCAGATGCCTAGGGCACGCGGCCCGACTGATGTACCAGTGTTGGCGCGAACCTCAGGGGCGTCCCCCTGAGATGACATCATCAGCTCCAGATATTTAAGGTCTCAGTTTTCGCTAACAAGACAAGATAGCAAGGGATTGTTTACCTAGCTTCCTCCTGGTCGCTGCGGATGGGATTCGCTCTCCACAACCCTAGCTACTCTGCCTCCTCGGACTTCACTAGAGGTACCCGCTCCTCGGGGACCTCGCTCTCTTTTTTTCTTTTCAGGTCACAGTCTGGAACCGGTACTCACTCCTCGAGGGCCCACATCCCGGACTTGCTCCTGGATACCACTTCTGCTAAGAAGTCATTGCTGCTTACAACATCAGTGAGTTTCCATCTATCTCTCACAGCTTTCCCTGGGATCAGGTACTTGCTCCTCGAGAGCCTAATGCATACTAGAGATGTGAATCGTGTGCCCGATCGTTTTAACGATCAGGTTCGAATGGAGGGAGAAAAAAATCGGATCGTTAGAGATGTGAATTGGAATCGGTTCCGATTCCAATTCACATCGTTAATTTTTTAGTGAGGCCTCAGCAGATTAAAAAAAACCCACCCCGACCCTTTACAAATGACCCCTTTGCTCTCCCACCCTCCCGAACCCCCCCAAAATGTTAAATTACCTGGTGGTCCAGTGGGGGGGGGGGGCCCGGCGCGATCTCTCGCTCTCAGGCCATCAGCGCCATTTTGGCTACCACTGATAAAAATGGCGCCAATGGCCCAATAAAAAAAAACCCACCCCGACCCTTTACAAATTACCCCTTTGCTTCTCCCACCCTCCCAACCCCCCCAAAAACCTTTTACATGTACCTGGTGGTCTAGCGGGGGGGTCCGGGAGCCATCCCTTCAATCATATCCTCGGTGCTGGACTGGTTTCAAAATGGCGCCGATCGCCTTTGCCCTCACTATGTCACAGGGAGCGACCGTCGCTCCCTGTGACATAGTGAGGGCAAAGGCGATCGACTGCCAGTATGGCGCCGATCGCCTTTGCCCTCACTTTGTCACAGGGAGCGACGCGCCGATCGCCTTTGCCCTCACTTTGTCATAGGGAGCGACGGTCGCTCCCTGTGACATAGTGAGGGCAAAGGCGATCGGCGCCATTTTGAAACCAGTCCAGCACCGGCACCGAGGGTATGATTGAAGGGATGGCTCCCGGACCCCCCGCCAGACCACCAGGTACATGTAAAAGGTTTTTGGGGGGGTCGGGAGGGTGGGAGAAGCAAAGGGGTAATTTGTAAAGGGTCGGGGTGGGGTTTTTTTTATTGGGCCATCGGCGCCATTTTTATCAGTGGTAGCCAAAATGGCGCCAAAGGCCCGAGAGCGGAAGATCGCGCCGGGACACCCCCCCCCCCCCCCCACTGGACCACCAGGTAATTTAACATTTTGGGGGGGTTCGGGAGGGTGGGGGAGGGTAAAGGATTGGTTTTAAAGGGTCAGGTGGGTTTAGGGGTTGTTTTGGTGTGCCGGTTTTCCCGCCCTCCCCCCAAATAATTCCTGTACTCGATTTAACGATTTTTCACGATAAATCGAGGGAATTCCTATTGTATCGAGACCCTTACCGATTAATGACGATTTTAAAATTATCGGACGATAATTTAAATCGTTAAAAAACGATTCACGTCCCTAATGCATACCATCGCCTGGGCTGCCTCAAGAGACTATTGTGTGAGTGTTACCATCAAGGATTTGTTCCAGAACTCTGCATATACTGCCTACTCACTTTCTTAGTTTCTCTACAGCTCAGCCACCTGGGGATCGCTGTTCCAGTTCCTGAGGGACTACAGCCCAGCCGGGCGCTTCCAGCTCACTACTGCCACCTCTGGTGATTTACTATATTGTCTAATAAAAGAACTAGTGTGTGTCTGTCTCCTACACTAAGCCTGACCAGTGGTCCCTCTCGGGATTTCCCCCGAGGGTATGGTCACCTGCCACTGGTCCAAGAATCCACCCACAACTATTCTAAATAACTACAGATTGCTAAATACCAGCTTTAACAACAGAGCTTTCTGACAGATTGCTAACTCCATGGATCCGGCTTAACTCCAGGATCCGGCTTGTGTCCAGGGTTCCGGTTAACTCCAAGGATCCAGCTTGACTACAGGTTTTGGCTTGACTCCAGAGTTCGGGTAACTACATGGATCCAGCACAACTCAATGCTTTGCAGGCTATACCGGGCCTGGCCCAGTGCATTGTGGAACAACAGGACGCCTTGGAAAAACTTACTTCAGCTTTTCATCAGCTACACACACAGAAGGTTCAAAGTACTGCTTCTAACCATGAAAGTCAGTTACAGGAGGTAACTTTAAAGACTGCTGTACCACTGAAGGCTCCGATACTTTTCTCTGGAGAAATACAGAAGACTTGAGGCTTTTTAAACCAGTGCTGCATGCACTTTACCTTACAACCATCTTTATTTCCTACTGCTCTCTCCAAGACTACCTACATCCTTTCTTACTTGGATGGTAGGGCCTTGTCTTGGGCATCTACCTTGTGGGAGCACAAGGATCCTATTTTGCAGGACATAGAAGGATTTATGGACTTATTTAAATCCATTTTTGAATGCCCTGCTCGAAATTCTGTAGCCGGTTTTGCTTTGGTGGATTTGAAGCAAGGTAACAGATCATTGGCTGAATTTGCCATAGAGTTTAAAACTCTTGCGGCAGAACTTTGCTGGGACCCCAAATGCCTCAAGACTCTCTTTTGCAGAGGCCTGGATACCCGTTTAAAGATGAGCTGGCTGCTCGTGAAACACCTGTCTCGCTGGACGAATTAGTAGCCTTGGCTACTCAGATTGATCACCGGCTCCGGGACAAGGTAAAGGAACTCCGGCCTAGGATGTTATCTGTGTTGAATCAGGCTCTGCATCTTGAAAGGTTCCAGTAATTTCTGCTGCTGATAAAGATGAACCGATGCAACTTGGTTGTGGACATTTGACTTCTAAAGAGAGAAGATTTCGGAAGAAGCGTGGTCTCTGCATGTACTGTAATCAACCTGGCCATGATGTCTCTACATGCTCCATTCATCCGGGAAACGGACAGGCCTAAGTCCTGCAGGAGGACTGTTCTTGGACCTTACCACGTCTTCTCCTCCGCATTCTCTCCCAGTCTCTTTGACCTGCGGACCGGGTTCGGTTCAGACTCCTGCCCTAGTGGACTCAGGGAAAGGAGGCAACCTTACTCCTCAAACGCTAGTGGAATATCTGAATAGTCCTCTCACCAATTCAGAAGATCCACTATTGCACTACAACTTGAAGTGGGCTTTGGACGTTTCTCAACACCACCACCTCTATTGAAGAACGCTATGATGTCCCCAGCAGCCCTTTCCGTTGCTGCTATTCTTATGTCTTCAATGTTCACCTTGGCTCGAAGGCGCTCTACATCAATACCGTATTCACGGATCCTAAACCTTAGAGTATCTCTGTTAAGCTCTTTTCCATTTGGAGGATGTGCCTGATGAGCCACAGCACATATTAGACCGGAAGAAGATCCTCTTGGTAACTACCCAGTCCGTATCCGCTGGCAACACCATCAATTCTCATCCAGCTATATGTACTGGACTGTCATCTTTGAAATGGTTTTTGGACGTTCTCAACTTCGCCACTTCCACTGAAGTTTCAGTGATGTTCCCAGCAGCTTAACCACTGCTGATGATTTCCTTAGACTGTGGCTTCAGATCAAGGACATGCTCATTTAAGCAAGTGACCGTGCTAAGAAGTACTACTATGCGCTCCTTGCACAGGCTCCAGTCTTCAAGCCAGGAGACAAGGTCTGGTTGTCAACCAAGCACCTCTGATTCATCTACTCTCCTTTCGGATTGCTCCTCACTACGTGGGTCCATTCCCAGTCCTTCATCATATTGGCAAAGTCACCTACCATCTGAAGCTACTACCTGGTCAAATTCCATAACGCATTCTACGTTTCATCTGAAACCGCTCATTCTCAGCGAATTGTCTTCAAATTCAAGATCCACCTGTCATCTATGCAGAAGAAGACTAGAGATCAAAAAGAAGAGATACTGGATGTTCGTAATAGAGGCAAGATTTTTTGAATACCTTCTAAGTTGGAAAGGGTTTGGCCTCGAAGTAAACACTTGGGAGCCTCAGACCAATATCTTGGATAAAGAGATACTTCATCGATTCCATCTCGCGCATCCTTCAAAACTCAAACCTGGTACCCGAAGAGGAGATTGCTCTTTGAAGGGGGGCACTGTTGTGTCCGTCGCTGTCCGACGTCTCTGCTCCGCCCACCTTACCTCGTTGGCGACTCCCTTCAGGGTTGATGGAAGGCTAGCTGCTGCGGCGTCTCCAGACTGTCCTCCTCCAGCGTTCCCGGATCGGCTCGACGCTGCAAGCTGCCATGTTGACCAGATGCCTAGGGCACACGCACGCCGCGGCCCGACTGATGTACCAGTGTTGGCGCGAACCTCAGGGGCGTCCCCCTGAGATGACATCACCAGCTCCAGATATTTAAGGTCTCAGTTTTTGCTAACAAGACGAGTTAGCAAGGGATTGGTTTACCTAGCTTCCTCCTGGTCACTGCGGATGGGATTCGCTCTCCACAACCCTAGCTACTCTGCCTTCTCGGACTTCGCTAGAGGTACCCGCTCCTCGGGGGCCTCGCTCTCTCTTTTTCTTTTCAGGTTGCAGTTCGGAACCGGTACTCGCTCCTCGAGGGCCCACGTCCCAGACTCGCTCCTGGATACCACTTCTGCTAAGAGGTCATCACTGCTTACAACATCAGTGAGTTTCCATCTATCTCTCAGAGCTTTCCCTGGGATCAGGTACTCGCTCCTCGAAGGCCTAATGCATACCATCGCCTGGGCTGCCTCAAGAGACTATTGTGTGAGTGTTACCATCAAGGATTTGTTCCAGAACTCTGCATATACTGCCTACTCACTTTCTTAGTTTCTCTACAGCTCAGCCACCTGGGGATCGCTGTTCCAGTTCCTGAGGGACTACAGCCCAGCCGGGCGCTTCCAGCTCACTACTGCCACCTTTGGTGGTTTACTATATTGTCTAATAAAAGAACTAGTGTGTGTCTGTCTCCTACAGTAAGCCTGACCAGTGGTCCCTCTCGGGATTTCCCCCAAGGGCGTGGTCACCTGCCACTGGTCCAAGGATCCACCAACAGCTATTCTAAATAACTACAGATTGCTAAATACCAGCTTTAACAACAGAGCTTTCTGACACATGAAGCGTGTTACTAAGGGTGGAGATGAAACAGCGACATCCCCCACACCCTTATGAAATGTGGCTACCGCGCTGACATGCACCCTGATAGAGGAAGTTTTCAGGCCTGACTCAGAAAGTTGCCAGAGATAGTCCAGAAACTTCGCCGTGGAACAAGTGAAGGGGTCTATGGACATGGAAGTGCACCAGACTGCAATCCTCTTCCATTTGGAACGATAAGATCTTCTCGTGGAAGGTTTCTTGAAGCCACCAGGACTCGGGACACCGACTCTGAAAGGTTAAGCGGTTGGAGTACTAACTGTTCAACATCCAGGCAGTCAGAGATAGGGCCTGGAGGTTGGGATGGCACAGGTATCCATCGTTCTGAGTTATCAGAAGTGGATCCTTCCCTAGAGGAATGTGTCAGCATACTGATAGGTCCTGGAGGACTGAAACCACACCAGGCGTGGCCAGTGAAGGGCTATCAGAATCATTACAACTTGCCTTTCTCTGTACCTTCGTAACTTTGTACCTTCGTACCTTCAAGAGAGTCTTCGATATGAGTGGAAGTGGAGGGTACACATAGAGACCGCTGGCCCACGAGAGGGTGAAAGCGTCCCGCGGTTGCGAGTGGTGGCTGCAAGTTAGAAAGCAGAAGTTTTCTACTTTGCGGTTGTGGACAGACGCAAAGAGGTCTATGTGAGGGTAACCCCAGCGTTGGAATATGGTGTCTGCTATCATGGGGTTGAGAGACCACTTGTGCGAATGAAACCAATTTGGCAGTGCAATAATAATGGGAGATTTCAATTACCCCAATACTGACTGAGTAAATGTAACATCAGGACTTGCTAGAGACATAAAGTTCTTGGATGTAATAAATGACTGCTTCATGGAGAAATTGGTTCAGGAACCAACAAGAGAGGGAGCTATTTTAGATTTAATTCTTAGTGGAACGCAGGATTTGGTGAGAGAGGTAATGGTGTGGGGCCACTTGGCAACAATGATCATAACATGATCAAATTTAAACTAATAACTGGAAGGGGGACAATAAGTAAATCTGCAGCTCTAACACTAAACTTTCAAAAGGGAAACTTTGATAAAATGAGGGAAATAGTTAGAAAAAAACTGAAAGGTGCAGCTGCAAAGGTTAAAAGTGTTCAATAGGCATGGACATTGTTTAAAAATACAATCCTAGAGGCTCAGTCCATATGTATTCCACACATTAAGAAAGGTGGAAGGAAGGCAAAACGATTACCATCATGGTTAAAAGGTGAGATGAAAGAGGCTATTTTATCCAAAAAAAACAACCTTCAAAAATTGGAAGAAGGATCCATCTGAAGAAAATAGGATAAAACATAAGCATTGTCAAGTTAAGTGTAAAACATTGATAAGACAGGCGAAGAGAGAATTTGAAATGAAGCTGGCCATAGATGCAAAAACTCATAATAAAAACTTTTTAAAATATATCCGAAGCAAGAAACCTGTGAGGGGTTCGGTTGGACCATTAGATGACCGAGGGGTTAAAGGGGCTCTTAGGTAAGATAAGGCCATTGCAGAAAGACTAAATTAATTCTTTGCTTCCGTGTTTACTAATGAGGATGTTGGGGAGATACCAGTTCCGGAGATGGTTTTCAGGGGTGATGAGTCAGACGAACTGAATGAAATCACTGTGAACCTGGAAGATGTAGTAGGCCAGATTGACAAACTAAAGAGTAGCAAATCACCTGGACCAGATAGTATCCATCCTAGGGTACTGAAGGAACAAAAAATGAAATTTCTGATCTATTACTTAAAATTTGTAATCAATCATTAAAATCATCCATTGTACCTGAAGACTGGAGGGTGGCCAATGTAACCCCAATATTTAAAAAAGGCTCCAGAGGCGATCCTGGTAACTATAGACCAGTAAGCCTGACTTCAGTGCTGGGAAAAATAGTGGAAACTATTCTCAAGATCAAAATCGTAGAGTATACAGAAAGACATGGTTTAATGGAACACAGACAACATGGATTTACTCAAGGGAAGTCTTGCCAAACAAATCTACTTCATTTTTTTGAAGGGGTTAATGAACATATGGATAAAGGTGAACAGGTAGATGAAGTGTATTTGGATTTTCAGAAGGCGTTTGACAAAGTCCCTCATGAGAGGCTTCTAAGAAAACTAAAAAGTCATGGGATAGGAAGCGATGTCCTTTCGTGGATTACAAACTGGTTAAAAGTCAGGAAACAGAGAGTAGGATTAAATGGTCAATTTTCTCAGTAGAAAAGGGTAAACAGTGGAGTGCCTCAGGAATCTGTACTTGGACCGGTGCTTTTCAATATATATATATATATATATATATATAAATGATCTGGAAAGGAATACAACGAGTGAGGTTATCAAATTTGCGGATGATACAAAATTATTCAGAGTAATTAAATCACAAGCGGGTTGTGATACATTTCAGGAGGACCTTGCAAGACTGGAAGATTGGGCATCCAAATGGCAGATGAAATTTAATGTGGACAAGTGCAAGATGTTGCATATAGGCAAAAATAACCCTTGCTGTAGTTACACGATGTTAGGTTCCATATTAGGAGCTACCACCGAGGAAAAAGATCTAGGCATCACATTGGATAATACTTTAAAATCATCGGCTCAGTGTGCTGCAGCAGTCAAAAAAGCAAACAGAATGTTAGGAATTATTAGGAAGGGAATGGTTAATAAAACGGAAAATGTCATAATGCCTCTATATCGCTCCATGGTGAGACCGCACCTTGAATACTGTGTACAATTCTGGTCGCCGCATCTCAAAAAAGATATAGTTGCGATGGAGAAGGTACAGAGAAGGGCAACCAAAATGATAAAGGGGATGGAACAGCGCCCCTATGAGGAAAGGCTGATGAGGTTAGGGCTGTTCAGCTTGGAGAAGAGACGGCTGAGGGAGGATATGATAGAGGTCTTTAAGATCATGAGAGGTCTTGACCGAGTAGATGTGAATCAGTTATTTACACTTTGGAATAATAGAAGGATTAGGGGGCATTCCATGAAGTTAGCAAGTAGCACATTTAAGACTAATCGGAGAAACTTCTTTTTCACTCAATGCACAATATAGCTCTGGAATTTTTTGCCAGAGGATGTGGTTAGTGCAGTTAGTGAAGCTGTGTTCAAAAAAGGTTTGGATAAGTTCTTGGAGGAGAAGTCCATTAACAGCTATTAATCAAGTTTACTTAGGGAATACCTACTGCTATTAATTGCATCAGTAGCATGGGATCTTCTTAGTGTTTGGGTAATTGTCAGGTTCTTGTGGCCTGGTTTGGCCTCTGTTGGAAACAGGATGCTGGGCTTGATGGACCTTTGGTCTGACCCAGCATGGCAATTTCTTATGTTCTTATGTTCTTACTTGTCCGCCAACACATTGTCCACGCCCAGCAAATAGGTGGCTGTGAGGTACATCAAGTGGGAAAGGGACCACGCCCATATCTGTGCAGCTTCCTGATACAGAAGGTAAGAGCCCATTCCCCCTTGCTTGTTGATGTACCACATCGCCACCTGATTGTCGGTTTGAATCAGGATGGCCTTGTTTGAAAGGCAATCCTGAAAAACCTTGAGGGCATATCTGATCGCCCGAAGCTCCAGGAAATTTATCTGATGTTTGGCTTCCTCTGGAGACCAGGTTCCCTGAGTCTGCAGGTCGCCGACATGAGCACCCCACCCTAGGTTGGAGGCGTCTGTTGTCAAGGTAATTTGAGGTTCTGGAGCCTGAAATGGAAGGCCTTGAAGTAGATTGGAGCGTTGTATCCACCAGGCGAGTGACAGGCAGAGCTGTGTGGTAATGTGAACAATGCTGGACACTGATTGACAAGCTTGAACCCACTGGGATTTTAGGGTCCACTGCATTACTCTCATGGCTAAGCAGGCCATCGGAGTGACATGCACCGTGGACGCCATGTGACCCAGAAGTATGAGGAAAAAACAAGCAGTTAAGGATAGTCGAATCTGTAGATGATGCACCAGAGAGGCCAGGGTGAAAGCCCGATCCTGAGGGAGGAAGGCTTTCGCCTGTATAGTGTTTAGGTCGGCCCCTATAAATGATAGGGTTTGGGAAGGAACTACCTTAGATTTGGGATAGTTGATTAGAAACCCTAGGGAGATCAGGGTATGTAGAGTGAGACGCAAGGATGTCAATGTGGCTTGCTGAGTCGGAGCCCTTATCAACCAATCATCAAGATAAGGGTAGACATGAACCCCCTGAATCCTGAGGAAGGCTGCGACCACTATGAGGCACTTGGTGAAGACTCATGGAGCGGATGCTAGGCCAAATGGCAGTACATGGTACTGGAAGTGACGAGGGTCGACCAGGAATCACAAGAATTTGCGATGAGATGGAATAATTGAGATGTGTGCATATGTGTCTTGGAGATCCAGAGAGCACAGCCAATCTCCTCTTTGCAGAAGAGGAAGTAGAGAGCCCAAATTTACCATCTTGAATTTTTCCCTTTGCAGATACTTGTTTAGGGCACGAAGGTCCAGGATTGGACAAAGACCACCTGACTTATTTGGGATGAGGAAAAACCGGGAATAGAGAGAGGCACTGGTTCTATTGCCCGGAACTGGAGGAGGGTTGACACCTCCTGTTCTAGAAGGGGAGAGTGGTCAGACGATCCCCACATCAGCCGAGGTGGGGAGTCCACCGGTACAGTCAGGAAGTTGAGATGGTAACCCTGAGTGACTACCGCCAGCACCCACTGGTGGTGACTGTGTGCCAAATGTTGTTGAAGTGGCACAATCGACCACCGACCGGTACCGATGGAAGAGGAGGTTGGCATATGCTCTCCAGAGAGGAGTCAAAACCCTGACGCTGGTCCCGGCTGAGGAGCTGGTTGGGTCTTCTGAGGCCAGGATTGCCTAGACTGACCTTTTTGATAAGGCTTGGAAGGGCGACCTCGGGAGGCCGGAGGATAATACCTTCTTGGTTTGTAGGCCGGCCGCTTACAGTCTCGCCTAAATGCTCTCTTGGAGGTGGACGAGAAATCAGTAGGTAATGAAGAGAGTTGACGCACTGTTTCATGGTGGTCCTTTAGCTGCGCCACTGTCTCCTGGATTTTGTCTCCAAAGAGATTATCTCCAGCACAGGGCAGGTTAGCCAACCTGTCCTGCACCTCTGGTCTTAGGTCAGAGGATTTCAACCAGACCCACCTTCTTGCACTAATACCCGCTGCGGACACTCTAGAGGCAGTGTCAAATATGTCATATGCAGCGCGGACCTCATGTTTGCCTGCATCAAGGCTTTTTTGAGCTAAAGCATTAAGGTAATCTTGGAACTGATCAGGCAAAGATTCAGAGAAATCCTGGATCCTCTTAAAAAGGTTTCTGTTATACTGGGTCATGTATAACTGATAGGACGCAATGCGAGATATAAGCGTCTGCCAAAAGCATCCAGGGATTTCTGTTCCTTCCCTGGAGGTATGGTGGAATGAGGTTTGGAATGAGGTTTGGAACGCCGTGCCTTTTTCTGGGCTGATTCCACAACCACAGAGTGATGATCCAGTTGTGATCTCTGAAACCCAGGAGCTGACTGTACAAGATAGGTGGCATCTGTTTTATGGTTAACAGGCGGAAGTGAACCTGGGTGCTCCCAATTCCTCTTTAGTAGATCTATCAGGATTTCATGAATAGGAATAGACATGATTTCCTTAGGAACATCAAGGAACTGGAGTACTTCCAGCATCTTATGCCTTGAATCCTTTTCTGTCTGAATTTGAAAAGGAATTGTCTCAGACATTTCTTTAATGAAGTTAATAAAGGACAGATCCTCTGGAGGAGAATGCCTTCTCTCTTCAGGAGGAGATAGTTCTGAACGCAGATCATCTGTATCCTGTGAAGAATCATAAGGCTGATCACCAGCTCCCTGAGGATCTTCAGAGGGGAGAAATGGCATTATTCCTGAAGGGCCAGACCTAGGCATCGACGGCATCGGAGGTGGCACCAACGACATCGATGGAGGCACCAAAGGCATTGATGAAGGCACCAACAGCATCGATGGTGGCATCGATGGAACCGGTGACATTGATGGATGAGTCAGTGGCAGAATTCCAGACGGCGGTATGGGTATCGGTGTTTCTTCGTCTTCCGATGACAAGGGTATCGGCGTTGAAGGAAGAGGACATACCGGTGTCTTCGGTTCCAGTGGTGGAAGAGCACTGATCAACACATCCAGTCTACCCAGTAGCAGTGCGGGCGCTATGGGAATCGGATCGGTGACTGGCTCGGGCACCGGTACCGGCATCAATGGAGGCTGGAAGCCCTGCAGTGCCTTACCGATGGCCTCTTGGATCATCCAATCCAATTCCTCACGGAAGCCTGGAGCGTGGAGCCTCGGTTCCGGAGTAGGAGGCAGTACTGGCGCAGCCAGAGGGTCCACCGGTGAAAGTGGAATCGCGGCTCCCTGCACCGATGAAGGTGGGGAATGCCTCAGTGACCCGGTCGCAGAAGAGGATGGGGCCTTCTCTGCATGGGATTTCTTTGTCAGTGGCACTGTCGACGCAGATGCCGAGTGCTTGCCTGGATCATTGGACTGAGCCTTCCGATGCCGGTGTCGATGCTTTTCACGATGTTCTCCTCGGTCCTTCTCCTGCGGCGATGAGGAAGAAGTCGACACCTTCGGAGTAGTAGAAGCCGGTCAGACAGCACCGGTGTCCCGCTGCTGGCGAGAGGTCGATGGCACCGGCTCAGACAAAGTCGAAGCAGTCGATGGAGTCGGGGATTTTGAATGAAAAAGAAACTCCATCTTTTCTAAGCGGGCTTTACAGCCCTTTGGCGTCATTTGGGCACATTTGGTGCAGGTTAGGGTATCATGGGCGGGCCCCAAGCACAATATACAAACTCTATGCGGGTCTGTGATGGACATTGTCCGAGGACAATCGGGGCACTGACGAAAACCTGACCCCATGGCTCCGACAAAAATTTAGCTGTGGTGCGGTCGATGGTCAGTAGGCCCCGAAGGGAAAACTTGTCGGGAATCGACTGCAAACGAGGATAAAGCTTACCTTTCGACTGCAGAGTACAGATATCGATGGGGGACCCCTATGGGGTAGAATTTTTTGAAAAATTTTAAAGAAGTTCCATGAGGAAAATTCCTGTCAGGAATCTCTAGAGAGCTCCTTAACCACGTGGTTACTGCTGCGCGGAACAAAAAAGACTGAAGGGGGACCCCTGCTGGATGCAGGGTTAGTGCCATGCTGGGCATGCCCAGTAGGTGCCAGTCAAAGTTCTAGAAACTTTGACAAAAGTGTTCCGTGATTGGGCTCCATCCTGTGATGTCACCCATATGTGAGGATTACCATCCTGCTTGTCCTGTGAGAATACCACAGATCAGTCCAGACTCCTAGGATTATGGCTCCCTTCCAGCAGATGGAGGCAGAGAAAGTTTCACTGGCACTGGCATATAACCTGGAGTGCCACCTGCAGTCACTCAGTATTGACCTGTACCCAAGCTAAGATTAATCCCACAACAATCCTAATAAACATGCAAAGAATTTAGAACAAAATGAGCAAGGGGAAAGAGAATAAACCCTGCCTTGAAAGAAAACTCTTTACTTTGTAACTCCCACCCAGGAGAACAAACTTGAAATCTGTAGTAGCTCTGCAGCCTATATACAATAGACCCACGACAGAAGAATGAGCGGACTCCCCCCAATGCAGGGTGAATGTCTGGATTGATCCGTGGTATTCCAGGAATGAAAATCAGCAGGTAAGAACCAATTATCCTTTCCTGTTCATACCCGGATCAGTCCAGACTCCTGGGATGTACCTAAGCTTCCCTAAATAGGTTGAGACTGTGAGAATCCCACTCAAAGAACACTCTCACCAAAGCCTATGGCCTCTGGGTCCTGGACATCCAACCGATAATGTCTGGCAAAAGTGTGAAGTGACTTCCAAGTAACCGCCCAACAAATTTCCTGTCGCGATACCAGCTGGCACTCGGCCTAAGAAGTCGCCTGAGATTGAACTAAATGAGCCCTTAATTCCACCAGGACAGGGCTTCCTTTACAGATATAAACCGAGTTTATCGCTTCCTTCAACCATCTTGCTATTGTAGACTTTGAAGCCTTCTGCCCCTTCTTCAGTCCATGCCACAACACAAAAAGATGGTCAGAAACCCTAAAGTTATTAGTATCTTTGAGGTAATGCAACAAAGCCCATTTTGTATCCAAGCATTGCAGGTATTAAGTGTGCGGGAAAGCCGGCAGCTCCACAGTCTGGTTCACATGAAACGCAAGTATAACCTTCAGGAGAAAAGAAGGTACCATTCTCAAAGAAATCCCAGAATCCAAAATCTTCAGGAAAGGCTCTCTACACGACAGCGCCTGCAGCTCGAAATCCTGCGGGTGCAACAATTGACCACCAGAAACACCACTTTTAACGTGGGATCCTTCACTGTTGCCTTTTTCAAAGGCTCAAAAGGACCACCACACATCCCTCTGAGGTCTAAATTTAGGAGGATGCAGATGTTTCGCCCCATGGAGGAAGCAAACCACATCCAGGTGAGCAGCCAACAATACTCTGCGCACCTTGCCTCGAAAACAGCCTAAGGCTGCAACTTGCACCTTAAGAGAGCTAAAGGCCAAACCTTTCTTCAAACCCTCCTGCAAGAAAGCCAAGACGTGAGATATCGAGGCTTGAATAGAAACCACTCCTTGGCTGTTGCACCAAGATTCAAAAGCCTTCCAGACTCTGACATAAGATAAAGAAGTGGAATTAGCCTGTATCAAAGTGGAAATGACATCCTCTGAATATCCTTTTTCCCTCAATTGCCGCAGCTCAAAAGCCAAGCCACGAGACAAAAGTGATCCACCTGATCCGAAAATATTGGGCCCTGCCATAGAAGATTCGGGAAATGATGGAATCACAGCAGGCCATCGACTGCCAGGTTGACCAGATCCGCAAACCAAGGGTGCCTTGGCCACTCTGGTGCCACCAGAATTACTTCCAGGAAAAGTTTCTATTCGCCTTATCAGCTTCCCCACTAGGGGCCATGGAGGAAAGACGTACAGCAGAATTCCCTGGGGCCATGGTAGAACCAGAGTATCTATGCCCTCTGTCCATGCTCTCTTCTGCAACTGAAGAAGAGGGGTGCCTTAGTGCTTGTCCGTGACTCCATCAGGTCCAAGCTGGAAGTACCCTACCGGTGACATATCAGAACCATTGCCTCTTCTGACAGCTCCCACTCCCCGGGATCTAATTTCTGCCAGCTGAGGAAATCCACCTGTTCATTATCCACTCCAGCAATGTGAGATCCTGTGAGCATCACCAGATGCTGCTCCGCCCATGCTGCTCTGCCCACAGAAACAGGTTACTGCCCTACTCCTGATTCCCCCTTGTTGGTTGATATAAGCCACCGTGGTCACGTTGTCCAACAATATGCGCAATGAGCAGCCAGTCAAAATAGACAGAAAAGCAAGTAACGTGTTCCGCACTGCCCTCATCTCTAGATGATTGATAGACCAGGATTTCTCTTCCGTAGACCACTGCCCCTGGGCCAACAGATTCTGGCACACTGCCCCACAGCTAGAGAGACTGGCATTGGTGGTAACTACCACCAGTCTGGAACCTCCAACTCCACCACGTCTGAAATGATCCTGACTAAGCCACCATGAAAGATTGTACCTAGCAGGCTCCTTGAGCAACAAAAGAAGGTGAAACTGCTCTGACAACGGATCCCAACGCAAGAGGAGAGACCGCTGCAGAGGTCTCATATGAGCAATGCCCAAGGGACCAGCTCCAATGTCGAGGCCATACAGCCCAACACCTGAAGATAATCCCCGACTGTGGGAATTGCTGCACCAACAGCTTGCACGCATGCTGCTGCTGCAGTTTGAGAATACGAGCGTCCGTAAGGAACACCTTCCCCACTCCGGTATCAAAATATGCTCCCAAGAACTCCAGAACTTGAGACAGGGTGAGATGACTCTTCGTCAAATTCGCTACCCAGCTCAGAGACCGCAGCTGCTCCAATACCTGAGATAACACCTGAGCCCCCAGGCTTCTAACTTCGCTCAAATGAGCCAGTCCTCCAGATATGGATGAACCAAGATGCCCTTCTTCCTGAGCATTGCTGCCACCACAACCATCACCTTGATAAAAGTGTGCAGCGCCGTGGCTAGCCTGAACAGAAGGGCACAAAACTGATAATGTTTCCCGAGGACCATAAAGCACAGAAACCACTGGCAATTTGGGCATATTAGAATGTGCAGATATGCTTTGGTCAAGTCTAGAGAAGCCAGGAATTCTACCTTGCACACTGCTGGAATCACTGACCGCAGAGTCTCCATGTGGAAACGAGGAACCCTGAGAGCCATATTCACCTTTTTCAGATCTAAAACTGGACGGAAGAACCGTTCCTTCTTTGGGACCACGAAGTAAATGGAATACCTTCCCGTCCTTTATTCCCCCACAGGAAAAGGAAATATGGCTCCCAGGTCTTGTAACCGATCCATGGTTTTTTGAACCACCTTTCTCTTGCAGCCCCTTTTGCAGAGGGAAACCATAAACAAGTCCTGGAGCGGGCAAGAGAATTCTAACGCGTACCATCTCTAACACGTGGGCTTTTACAAAATTACTCGCCTTCTAAGCAGGACCCACTGGTCTGTTGTGATTTTGGTCCATTGCTCGTAAAACAGATTCAGACGTCCTCCCACATGAGGGAGAGACAAGTAGACCACCTCATTGTGAGGACTTAGCTCTGCCCGAACCCTGGCCGAGACCTTCTCTGCCTGATTTCCTTCCCCCTCGAAAGGACTGATTCCAGAATTGCTGCCTCCTGGTGCCTTGTCTCTCGGCTCCTGCCGAGAGCCTACTAGGATGAAATTGCCTGCTTGACCGATAACGGGAATGCCCAGGAAAGGAACCCCTGTTCCATTTTCACTTGTCCTCTAGCAGCCTATGACCCTTGGACTCCCAAAGCCACTTCATTAGCTCCTCTAAGTCTTCTCCAAACAGAAGCTTCCCCTTGAATGGTAGGGCTCCCAAACGAGACTTAGACCAAACATCAGCTGACTAGTTCCTCAACCAGAGGAGTCTTCTGACCGACACCACAGACATCATGATCCTGGAGGAAGTTCTGATAAGGTCATATAACGCGTCTGCAACATAGATCCCTGCTGCCTCCAGGCAGTCCGCCTGCTTAGCCTCGGATGGAGATAGCAGTATAATAGCCTATAGCTGCTGTACCCTGCGTAAACTGGCCTCTGCATGAAACTACTGCACACCACAGCATGAATGCCAAGGGCAGACACCTCAAATATCTTCTTCAGGTGAATCTCCAACTTCTTGTCTTGCATATCTTTCAGTGGTACTGAGCCAGCAACAAGAATGGTGGTCTTCTTAGTGACCGCCAACACCGACGCAACCACCTTAGAAAACGCCAAAAACTCGAGCATGTCCTCCAGCAATGGGTACAGCTTATCCATCACCCAACATATCTTAAGGCTCGTCTCTGGAGTGTCCCACTCCCTGACCACCAGCTTCTTAACAGACTTGTGAAAAGGGAAGGCTTTTGCTGGACCCCTGAGGCCATTCATGACTGGGTCCACACTCTCCTGACCCGACTCCTCTTGAGGAACCTTGATCCCCAGCTCCCCAAGAACCTGAGGGATCAAGGGCCACAACTCTTACTTCCGGAAAAGACACACTATATTCGGGTTGTCCCCTTCTGCCACGGCACCTGGTCCAAACTTTCATCTGGATCTTGACCATCCGGGTAGTTATCAGGCCCCAACAGGTCCTTGTCAGTCCCAGCTGGGTCTGAAAAAGCAGGTCCCTGTGGAGCTCTGCCCTCCGAATCATCAGAGTTGATCACTTGAAGGTATCCTCATCCCAAGGATCCTGGGCACGTTTCACAGCATTGGACCACGTCACCCTCCAGGTCTCTTGCCCAGCCGCGATCCACCAGGCCTCTCTGAGAACTTCCCAGCATTCTGGCACCAAATATGCCCCATGAATAAGTAAAATAAACTCAGAAGAGAATGGGGTGGGGGCCCCCAACCCTTGATCGGGAAAGACCCCCTTTCTGTCCGAATCCACCGACTATGGGAAACAGAGTCTCACCCCACCAGAGACAATGGGGGAGGAAGGTCTTCACTCTCCTGAAATAGCCCAGGCAAGCTATCAGCATCTGAACACATGGCTACCTTTCCCACGCCTGGCGGGGGAGGGGCAGCTGAGTTCAAAGGCTCTCCTGCATCGGAGCACTGTTTCAGTTGCCGCTCTGACACGGCGCTTGATGGTCCCAACCTGCCCTCTCCACCAGAGAGGTAGCGCAAACACAATCCGGAACAGGACAATTGCGCACGAGCACCACCGCACGAGTGGCATGCACTGCTGCCCGCCATTACCAGCCAAACACCGCTTTGCTAGCACAAGGCCCGACCGCGTGTCACAAAGCAGCACCGCTGCCATGCATGGGGAACTCAGTACCGCCTGCTGCTCGAGAACTCACTTCTGAACAGCCCATACACAGCCTTCCTAGCCGCTAGTATCCGTGCTGCACAGCACCTCTTCCCGTCTGCAATTTAAGCAGCTCTTTTTTTTTTCTTTCAAAAATCCGATTTACATGAATAAAAAGCATTTTACCCATAGAAATCGGCTTTCGAAACTGGTTCTCGGTTTAGTAGTACATGTTTTTGTTGGGAGAAGTAATGCATCTCTCATGGTTAGATAGATGGACAGTAATCTGGCCCCATGGCATAGAGAAAGGCAAGGAAGCTGGTCCTAATGCAAAGATAGCTGAGGAAGAGAGCAATGTGGTCCCCAAAAGCAGAAAAGGGCAATGCAGATTCACTGGTAATAGGAGGAGAAGAATTACAGGAAGAACCATCATGCAGACCCTACTTCCACAGGTAAAACAGTGCTTTACCTAAGGAAGTGGGCTTTTACAAAATTACTCGCCTTCTAAGCAGGTAAAATTATGTGCATAGTGCCTCTATGTGTGTATTTTTTACTTGCAATGAGCAGAGGCATTTCTGGGGGTGGGACTGGGACTGGGGGGCGGGGCAGGGGCAGGGAATATTGACTGGGTAAATGTATCATAGGGACACACTAGAGAGATAACGTTCCTGGATGGAATAAATGATAGCTTTTTGGAGCAATTGGTTCAGGAACCAACGAGAGAGGGAGCAATTTTAGATCTAATTCTCAGTTGGGCACAGGACTTGGTGAGACGGGTAACAGTGGTGGGGCCACTTGGCAATAGTGATCATAATATGATCAAATTTGATTTAATGACTGGAAGAGGAACAGTGTGCAAATCCAAGGCTCTCGTGCTAAACTTTCAAAAGGGAAACTTTGATAAAATGAGAAAAATTGTTAGAAAAAAATTGAAAGGAGCAGCTACAAAAGTAAAAAATGTCCAAGAGGCATGGTCATTGTTAAAAAATATCATTCTAGAAGCACAGTCCAGATGTATTCCACACATTAAGAAAGGTGGAAAGAAGGCAAAACAATTACCGACATGGTTAAAAGGGGAGGTGAAAGAAGCTATTATAGCCAAAAGATCTTCATTCAAAAATTGGAAGAAGGATCCAAAAGAAGAAAATAGGATAATGCATAAACGTTGGCAAGTTAAATGTAAGACATTGATAAGACAGGCTAAGAGAGAATTTGAAAAGAAGTTGGCTGTAGAGGCAAAAACTCACAGTAAAAACTTTTTTAAATAAATCCGAAGCAGAAAGCCTATGAGGGTGTCAGTTAGACCGTTAGATGATCGAGGGGTTAAAGGGGCACTCAGAGAAGATAAGGCCATCGCAGAAAGATTAAATGATTTCTTTGCTTCGGTGTTTACTGAAGAGGATGTTGGGGAGGTACCCGTAATGGAGAAGGTTTTCATGGGTAATGATTCAGATGGACTGAAACAAATCACGGTGAACCTAGAAGATGTGGTAGGCCTGATTGACAAACTGAAGAGTAGTAAATCACCTGGACTGGATGGTATACACCCCAGAGTTCTGAAGAAACTAAAAAATGAAATTTCAAACCGATTAGTAAAAATTTGTAACTTATCATTAAAATCATCCATTGTACCTGAAGACTGGAGGATAGAAAATGTAACCCATATATTTAAAAAGGGCTCCAGGGGCGATCCGGGAAACTACAGACCGGTTAGCCTGACTTCAGTGCCAGGAAAAATAGTGGAAAGTATTCTATACATCAAAATCACAGAACATATAGAAAGACATGGTTTAATGGAACAAAGTCAGCATGGCTTTACCCAGGGCAAGTCTTGCCTCACAAATCTGCTTCACTTTTTTGAAGGAGTTAATAAACATGTGGATAAAGGTGAACCGGTAGATGTAGTATACTTGGATTTTCAGAAGGCGTTTGACAAAGTTCCTCATGAGAGGCTTCTAGGAAAAGTAAAAAGTCATGGGATAGGTGGCGATGTCCTTTCATGGACTGCAAACTGGCTAAAAGACAGGAAACAGAGAGTAGGATTAAATGGACAATTTTCTCAGTGGAAGGGAGTGGACACTGGAGTGCCTCAGGGATCTGTATTGGGACCCTTACTTTTCAATATATTTATAAATGATCTGGAAAGAAATACGACAAGTGAGATAATCAAATTTGCAGATGACACAAAATTGTTCAGAGTAGTTAAATCACAAGCAGATTGTGATAAATTGCACTGGAAAATTGGACTGGAAAATTGGGCATCCAAATGGCAGATGAAATTTAATGTGGATAAGTGCAAGGTGATGCATATAGGGAAAAATAACCCATGCTATAATTACACAATGATGGGTTCCATATTAGGTGCTACAACCCAAGAAAGAGATCTAGGTGTCATAGTGGATAACACATTGAAATCGTCAGTTCAGTGTGCTGCGGCAGTCAAAAAAGCAAACAGAATGTTGGGAATTATTAGAAAGGGAATGGTGAATAAAACGGAAAATGTCATAATGCCTCTGTATCGCTCCATGGTGAGACCGCATCTTGAATACTGTGTACAATTCTGGTCGCCACATCTCAAAAAAGATATAATTGCGATGGAAAAGGTACAGAGAAGGGCTACCAAAATGATAAGGGGAATGGAACAGCTCCCCTATGAGGAAAGACTAAAGAGGTTAGGACTTTTCAGCTTGGAGAAGAGACGACTGAGGGGGGATATGATAGAGGTGTTTAAAATCATGAGAGGTCTAGAACGGGTAGATGTGAATCGGTTATTTACTCTTTCGGATAATAGAAAGACTAGGGGGCACTCCATGAAGTTAGCATGGGGCACATTTAAAACTAATCGAAGAAAGTTCTTTCTTACTCAACGCACAATTAAACATTGGAATTTGTTGCCAGAGGATGTGGTTAGTGCAGTTAGTATAGCTGTGTTTAAAAAAGGATTGGATAAGTTCTTGGAGGAGAAGTCCATTACCTGCTATTAAGTTCACTTAGAGAATAGCCACTGTCATTAGCAATGGTAACATGGAATAGACTTAGTTTTTGGGTACTTGCCAGGTTCTTATGGCCTGGATTGGCCACTGTTGGAAACAGGATGCTGGGCTTGATGGACCCTTGGTCTGACCCAGTATGGCTTTTTCTTATGTTCTTATGTTATGTTCTTATGTTTGCACTTGCATGCAAACTTCTGCATTTTCAAAAGCATGTGCATATTTTTTCTTTAAAAAAATAGCCACATAAATAGGCAGGTCTAAACATGTGCAGGTAGTTTATCTAGGATCAATTTAAATAATTTTGAAAATTCCCCTCTTTGTGTGTAGTTAGCTCCACAACTCTGTGAGACTTGTAATTGAGTAAGTCGGAGCACTGACATTAGCTGGTAAAGGCTGCATCCGGCTGTTTCAGCTTCAGGAGGACCAAGGAATTACTTGGTTTCTGCTATGGCATGTGGGGAAAAAAAACAGGAAAAAGGAAAGTGTATTAAATTCTAGATAAAAAAAATCCGAAACTCAAGAGTAGCTGCTATGAACCAGTATTATAACCAACACTTTATCATCTTTGCTTGGAGAATACAAATATTATATTAAACCCAGGGCCACATTTCCATTGCCAGTTCCCATAAGCACTGGGGGGAGAGAGAAAGGAAATGGTGGATGCCCCCTTCCCATCCCCTCTCCTGAGATGGTAAGGTGTCAATTCCTAGCCAGTTACCTAAAGCAACTTTGTCCCGATCCCACGGCAGTGGCAGCAACGGAAGCAACCTAGAAAAAATTCAGTGCAGGGCATGCAGGCCTCAAGATGTTGCCTCCTCCTTCCACATGGGCTTCCTGTTACTCTGGAAACCCATGTGACAGGCAGGGCCTTCTGTGTATGGTGGTGGGCTGCATGCTCTACACTGAATTTCTTCTGGGTTGCTGCCGCTGCTGCTACAGGATTGGGATAGAGTTGTTTTAAGTAAGCGACCGGGATGGAGGCAGACAGGCCCCGGTGGAAGCATAGCAATAGCGGCAATACTCTGGGGCCTATCAAACTTTGTCGCCAAAGGCAGTTGCCTATGTTATCTGTGTCTAAATCTGGGACTGGTTAAACCCCAACTATCAACAACAGGCAAAATGATGTTGAAATCTTACCAATGACTATCTGGTGAAGTTGCTTTGGAGTCAGCTTTAAAGAGCAATCATCCTTCTCTTGAGGACTGGTCGGTACAGCACTGAGTCCTTCAATGAACTGCAAGAAATGGCAAAGCTATGACATAGCTGTCATCTATCTAATATATAAACTAAGGAACTATTGAGAATAAGCTTTCAAGTCACTGAAAATACTGCTGTCAGTTTTTAAAAAATAAGCTTTAATGAAAGTTCCATATCAATGCTGATTTTTTTCCTTGAACATTAATAGGCCTTCAGTGATTCAAAAATCAGCAAAATAAAAATTGGAGCCCCTTTTCGCTCTAAACCAGAGGTGTCCAACCTCAGTTTTTGAGGACAGTAAACCAGTTGGGTTTTCAGGATATCCTTGACGGTGAATAAAATCAGCATATACGCGTGCAAATAGCACAATCACGTATATGCTATTTTCTAATCCTCAAAATAATCATGTAAATAAGGGTCCGCAAGTAAATTTGCGCGTGTAAAAAAAGGGGAGGGCCGAGCATGGTCAACATTTCCGCATGCAAGTTGCTATTTTATGAGCAATTTCCGCACTTAAATTTAGCAGCTTACGCACGCATATTTACTCCTCTATATTAGGAGTACGTGATCATACATGTCTCAAAAATTACATACCGACTGGGTGGCAGGGTCTAAGTGTAATAAGATAGTTGAGGCTGAAGAGGCAGAGGGCCTCTATAATCTGCAGATGCACTCTCTACCTAGCTGCTATCAAGCTAGGATGAAAAAACATTGTACAAATCTCATCTTTGTGTACCTTGCCTCACTCCAAATCACCTCAAATATTCACTGATGTGTGTACTATGCTGTTTGTACCTCTGATTGTGCATGTAAAACTGTCTCCCAAACCCTAGACAACTACCAAAACCTTACCCTACTACAGTGGTATAAATAGTTGACTAATAGAAGAGTCTTATAAAGAGGTTCTCTCTCTTTCGCTCTCTAGCCAAGAGCAGCCCAAAACATAGAAATGCTTGTTTGGGCATTTCACAGCTTGCAAAGTGAAAATATCACAGGTGCAATAAATTTAACATGCGTTGCAGTAAAATACCTATGAAAAGCATTGCAGTAACTCAAAAATTACCCTAACCATACTGTGAGATCAGCCCCGCGGAAGCAGGAGATGACGTTCGTATAAATATGACTCCTGCTGCCGCCCACCCCACAACTTGGCGAGAGTAAGGTTTGCTTAGGGTACCTAACAACCTTCCCTTGGACATGGTCCTGTTTGGGGGGGTGGGGTATCAGTTTTTAAAAATATAGATTTCCGGAGAAAGCTAGGCTTTTTTTTGATGGGCACGGGACAGAGACTGAATGATGTGGGGTGGGGGGAGGGGGGCAGCACAATAAGGGCCAGATTTTTAAACTTATGCTGGGGCGTAGATTTGTTCGTGCAACCCAGCGCGAACAAATCTACGCCCGATTTTATAACATGCGCGTGCAGCCGCATGCATGTTATAAAATCTAGGGTCAGAGCGCAAGGAGGTACACACTTGTGCACCTTGCTGCGCCAAGCCCAAGGGGAGCCCCAATTTCGGAGCGGCCTTGGAGGAAACATTTTTTGCGATCCCCCTCACCTTCCCCTCCCTTCCCCTATCTAGCCCACCCCCAAGCCCTAACTAAATCACCCCCCTACCTTTTGTTTCCGAAGGTACGCCTGCCTGAGGCAGGCGTAACTTGCGCACGCCGGCTCGCCATCCCCCGGCACAGGCCGCTGTGCCGGAGGACTCGGGACGGCCCCCGGACTGCCCCCGAACCTCTGCCACGCCCCCGGACCGCCCCCTGACCCCCTGGACCCACCCCCGGACTGCCACCACGCCACCTGGACCTGCCCCCCCTTCCCGCCCCTTTTTCAAAGCCCCGGGACATATGCACATCCCGGGGCTTGCACGCGCCACAGAGCCTATGCAAGATAGGCTTGGCGTACGCAGGGGCAGCTTGGGGCAGCTTTTCGGGGGTTACGCACATATCTTACGCGTGTAACCCTTTGAAAATCTACCCCTAGTTGTTCTCACAGGGCAGCAAAAAAGCTAGATTTGGCCCTGGCACTCAGTCAGTCCTGCCAGAACCAGACAAAAGGTACAAAAACAGACAGAGCAAGGAGGGGACACAGAAACCAAACTGCAGGTGCAGTATATATATATATATATATATATATATATAATTTTTTTTTTTTAAAGGAAGAAATAGACTCTGCCAGACTGCACAGTGACTAAGACTTGCCATGCAGCTGGGAAACAGAGGAGGAAAAAGAGAAAGAAAAGAAAACTACAGTAAGGTAAAGAAAAGAAAACCGCTGCAGCTCTAGAAAAAATCACTTACAAAGACTGTAGAGGAAGAGAGCAAAGCTGAATACTGTGAGCACATGGATCCCGCAACTACACGGCTCCATGGGAAAAAAAGAGAGTGAGGGACTCTGCTTAGGGGGTCAGGCTAATGACTATAGCTGCACATGCTCAGTAGTGCATGTTTGAAAGTTCTAGATTCTTTGAGATCAAAGTTCTGTGCCGGGCCTCCATCCTGCTTGTCCTCAGAGAACTTTAAGACTGTTCTGCAGCACAACCAGACTTTCCCAAATAACTCTAAATATTGGTATTATGTGGCTAGGTTAACCAGAATGCCCCCAACTTATTCAACTAAGTTTTTATCTGGATAAAATCATAGATAAGTCAGGGATGTTCAATGCAGCAGGAAATTTAAAACCAGTGGTTTATCCAGCTGAGTCCTAAACTTATCTGGAAAAAACATCTGAATATGGACCTACAATATATACACACAATTTTCATTGGAAAAAAAGTTTCCACAGAAAAAGCAGGTGCAAATCTCTGCAGGTAGTTTTTCAAAGTAAACCTAGTGTGGTGCAAAGATGGCATGTTAAAAGTACCAGTGGATGTTACAGCATTCCAAGCAGTTTGAATATTGAGCTCCTATAATGCATATGAGAAAATTATTACATATTACCAAATGTGAAAAGGCAAAAACAAAGCCTGAAGTATTTGCTATCAAAACAACCAAGTTTAGGTGAATTTTCAGCCAAATCTAGGCATCTAGATCTTGGGCAAAAAACTTCCTAAATCTAGGTAGATGAAATTTCGCCACCTAGATTTTGGCTGTTCAGCCTTGACTGAAAATAAGTGCTTTCCTGTCCACCAAAATGTAATACTCTCCCTTCCTGCCATAGCATTTCAAAGCTCTATGGGGTGTTGGAGGCTGGCAGCCTCTCAAATCTTTTACAAGTTATGCCAGGGAGAAGGAAAGCCTGTGCGGTGGCTCTTGCACCACTTTCACCATTGGATGCAAAGGAGAAAGGACCTGGGCAGCCACATTTAGAGCTGCTCTGGCAATGCCTAGATTTAGCCACCCAAGTTAGGTAGCAATGAAAAGCAACACTAAGCCCCTAAGTTCCTTCTTCCAACCTGACCCTGCCCCTAGCCAGGTCCCTAAATTTAGGTGCCTATTGATAATAGGTCTAAATTTTAGATACTCAAGCCTAGTCAATCTTCAAAAAAGTCAATTTAAGTGCCTAACTCCCCAAGTTAGGTGCCTAAGTGCTTTGAAAATTAAACTCTATGACTTTGCCTTTGTCTGTACACAAAAATAACATCAATGTGAGAATTTCATGACACCCTGTATTTTCCACTAGTTTACAAACATTTATTATTTGTTTTTCCTTCAGGAAACTCTGTAAAATGCATATAACATAGTGATATAGTAACAAAGGCAAATAAGGCTCACCAAACCTTACCCAACTGCCCCTTCCTGCACAGCTCAAGGTTTGGTCATCACAGTTCCTTGGCTTTAGCATTATCCTCTGAGCTAAAGGAGATCTCTCCAATGTTAGTCAAACAAAATCAACTGTCTGCAAGCAGTCATTTCTTTTCCTTTTAGCTGTTAGGCAACCTGCGAGCGTACCAAAGCCCTGTCACTGCTCTGTGTTGGCCAACCTCTCCCAAAAAGCCTGATGCAGCCCTACCTCTGCTACAGCCCAACCTCAATGTCATCCCCTTTTGGCCCTCTACCTTTCAGGATAGATGGGCAAATGCATTTCCATAGCTATACCAAGATGCAGGTCCCCACTCGTGTCTTTATCCTACCTCTCTCCTCTCCTCTCCTCTTCTTATCACCGTTCTCCATATCTGTCCCCAATGTTTCAATTCTGTCACAGTTTTGGTTACTACCATCAGTGTCACTAAAGACACTGTATCTATATGGCCACTGTAGACAGTAAAGAAGCACTCCCCTTTGTGCTTCCGGTAGTGTTAGCCATTCCCCATGTTCTTTTATATCCCTTGTTAACAATCCCCATATTTAAATGTTTAATGTATTTGACAAAGGTAACGCATGAGTTCCTGCAAATTTTGTTTAAATGTAAACCGATGTGGTATGTAAAATCGAACACCGGTATATAAAAATAAATAAATTAAATAAATAAATATTTACTCAGAGCCTCCCTTTATCAACTTCAAATCACGGCCCCTTGTCTTTGAGTATGTTTTTAACCTCCATTCTATCAGAACTGAGGCTTATCAGATGTCTGTGTGTTGCGGTTTATGTGGCTGTGTGCAACTCCCTGTCTTATAACTTGGGAAGAGTTGCAGGTAGGGGTCTGAAATTTTGAAGTGCACAGGGACTTTGGCTTGGATGTGACTTTTGTTGTGTGAAAGGTTCTGCTGTCATTAGGGAAGGAACATCTAGCAAACAAAGGTGTATGCCAGACATTAAGTCAGCTATGTGAGAACAAAGGAGGGGGCACGAGAAAAGAAAGCAATTGGGTCATCACCTCATCAAGGCAAAATATAGTGTAGAAACAGTGAATCCGGATCAAGCTGTGAAGAGACATAGAACTAAGACTCTTTAGAATATGTTAATTTGTAATGAAAATGCTGTCTTCTTGAACATTACTGAAGCCTGAGAGATATTTAAATGTTTCTACCATATCCCCACTTTCCCTTCATTCCTCCAGAAAGTGTACTTTGAGTTTGAGCATCTCTGAGGTCCATATTCAACGCCATTTGTCCTAGGTTTGGACTTAGCCGGACAAATGGCAGGATTTGGAAATCCCTGCTGGCTGACTGCCCCTGGCTTATTCAGTTAAGTAGATAGTGGGATAAAACTTAACCAGATAACTTGGTTGCATTCTAGGGAATTTCAGGGAGGAGTTAAGCTAGCCGGATAAGTTATTTGGCTAACTCCAATATTCAGAAATAGCTAGATAACTTATCCAGCTAACTCTTGTCATGTAGAGCAGTCCTAAAGTTAGCCAGATAAAGTTATCTGGCTACTTTTATAGTCTGGTATATTTACTGGCACCACCACAACACTGAATATCCCAACAAAGTTTGCTGGATAAATTAATCCGGCTAACTTTGCTACCAGGGAGCAGCTGAAAAGGTACTTCTCTGTCTCTTAATTATAAAACAATATAGTATAACATAAAAAGAAAGATGAAGAAGTAAATGGCTCTCTATATTGTTTTCAAAGTACCTGGTGCAGTGTCCTCAGAAATGAAGTGAAAAAAAAAGAGAGAGAGTAGGGGCACTGAGAAATGATTACTGGTATCCCCCAGAGAATTCTGATCACAATACATTACTGAGGCTTGGTAAAATCAGGTCTTGATGTCTAATAACATACTTCTCTTGATAAGGACCTCGAATCGTCAGCTGCCAGCTCTCGAGTAGTTAGCATGAATCCCTTAGACAAAGGAGTGACTTTGGTTTTAAGCTGCGGTGCCCATAAATCTCGAACTGAGACTTTCGGTGGCACTAGACCAAGCGCAGATTTTATGCCTATGTCCACAGGATTGTTAAGTGCTTCAAAACGCCTGTGAACGAGAAAATCAAGAGATATGTTGCCTGAAATACCAACAATATTGAAACCTCATTAAAAAATTGCTAAAATCTGTTGTAAACAGATAAAGGAAAATTGGTTCTTACCTGCTAATTTACATTCCTGTAATACCACAGATCAGTCCAGACAAGTAGGTTTATGCATTCCTACCAGCAGATGGAGGCAGAGAAGAAAACTTTGAGGCACTGCAACACAACTGAGAGTGCCACCTGCAGTCCCTCTTTATTGACTGATACCAAAGCCAAGATCCAACAACAAAACCATTCCCCTATAATAGGGTAAATTAGATCCCAGGGTTGGATTCCCCAGAAGTGGATACTAACAAACTCTTATCAACTGCTCAACTCAACCAAATTAACAATTTCAATTGGGAAAAAATTCTTAGAATACATCAGAGAAACATTAGGACAGTCAGTCTTTCGGCAGCAACAGTGGAGCATGTCTCTGAAATGATCTGTGGTATTACAGGAACGGAAATTAGCAAGTACGAACCAATTTTCCTTTCCTGAACATACCCAGATCAGCCCAGACAAGTGGGATGTACCAAAGCACCCTTAGACTGGGTGGAAACCCGAAAGACCTGATCTTAAAATAGCTTCACCAAAAGTCGCAGTCTCCGGCGCTCAAACATCCAATTGGTAATGCTTGGTAAAAGTATGAAGTGAGGACCATAGCACACCCCTACATATCTCCTGGGGAGACGCCAACTGACAATCTGCCCAAGAGACTGCTTGTGCACGAGTGGAATGCGCTTTAAGGCCAACTGGAATTGCGCGACCCTTGCAAATATAGGCAGAACAAATAGCTTCCTTCAACCAGCGGGCTAAAGAGGCTTTCAACGCTTTCTCCCCTTTCTTTGCCCCACCAAACAACATAAAAAGATGATCCCATCATCTGAAAGAGTCGGTGACCTTCAAATAATGCAACAGAGCGTGTCGAACATCAAGGAGATGGAGATTTCTACCCATCATGGAATCCCGGCAATTCCACCTTCTGATTTATGTGAAAGGTATAAACCACCTTCAGCAAAAAAGAAGGCACCGTACGCAAATAAACTTTGTCGTTAAAAATCCAAAGGAAGGGGTCCCTACAGGAAAGAGCTTGAAGCTCCAAGATCCACCTGGCCAAGCAAATCACCACCAGATAAATTGTCTTCAAATTCAGATCCTTTAGCGAGGCCTGACCTAAAGGTTCAAAGGGGGGCTCACAGAGCACCCGCAACACTACATTGAGATTCCAATCAGGACACACCTTCCAAATCGGAGGTCTCAAATGTTTTACATCCTTCAGGAAACGGACGACATTGGAATGGGAGGCTAAAGGCTTGCCCTGTACCTTATCCCTGAGACAACTGAAGGCCGAAACCTGGACTCACAGCGAGCTATAAGCCAAATCCTTGGACAACCCTGCTGCAGAAAGGACAAAATGTGCAGAACAGAAACAAGCAGAGGACCTATATGCTGCTGACTACACCAGGTCTCAAAAAACCTCCAAACTCGGACATAAACTATAGAGGTAGCAGGATGCCTAGCCTGAAGAAGGGTAGAAATGACTCGCTCTGAATATTTCTTCAGTCACTATCGCTGCCTCTCAAAAGCCAGGCCGCGAGACAAAAGTGATCCTCCCAATCCGAAAATGAGGCCTTGTCTCAGTAACCCCTGTAAATGAGCCAATCGGAGAAGCCCGTCCACTATCATATTCACCAGCTCCGCGAACCACGGATGTCGCTGCCACTAGGAAGCCACCACTGACCCGGGATGAGCTTCTATGCACCTAAGCAAATGCCCTATAAGTGGCCACAGAGAAAACACATAGAGAAGGATCCCCTTCAGCTATGGGCACACCCGTGCATCTAGCCCTATCAAATCAACCTCTCGCCTGCAACCGAAGAACCTTGCTGTTTTTGCATTGGCCCGCATCGCCATAAGATCCAGTTGAGGAACTCCGCATCTGGCACAAATGTGATTCCACGCTTCCAGGGACAGTTCCCACTCCCCTGGATCCAGTTGCTGTTGGCTAAGGAAGTCCACTTGCACATTGTCTACTCCTGCCACATGGGAGGCCGGAATCCCTTCTAGATGCCGTTCCACCCATGTAAATAACAGCTGAGCTTCCCGAGCCACCTCGTGATTTCTGATTCCTCCTTGACGGCTGATGTATGCTACGTCGTCGCATTGTCCGAAAATACTCGAATCATTGGACTTTGGACCAGCGGAATAAACACTACAAGAGCTCTGCGCACCACCCTTGCCTCCAGGCGATTGATGGACCAGGCCTGTTCTACCACTGACCACAGGCTCTGAGCCGAGCGACCCAGGCACACTGCTCCCCAGCCCTTGAGACTGGCATCCATGGTCACCACCACCCAATCTCGAACTTCAAGGTTCACTCCCTTCTCCAAATGGGTCCATGAAAGCCATCACGTTAGGCTGGCTCTAGCTTCCCTCAGAAGGGGCAATGAAAGCTGGTACTGCCCCGACATTGGATTCCAGTGGGATAACAAGTGTTTCTGCAGCGGACTCATGTGAGCAAAGGCCCATGGGACCAGCGTTGAGGCCATGGAGCCCAGGACTTGCAGATAATCCCAGACCCTCGGAACTGGGAGATGTAACAGGCAAGACACTTACTGCTGCAACTTGGATAACCTGTCTGCTGTCACGTATACCCTGCCCCTCCAGGCTCTTAAGTATTCCAGAGCTTGGGATGGGACCAGATAACTCTTCACCAGATTGATCACCCAACCTAGTGGATGCAAGACCTGTAACACGCGGTGCACCAAACGACCGCACTTCGCTTCTGTCTTGCCCCGGATGAGCCAATCATTGAGGTATCGATGTACCAACACCCTTCCTTTCCTCAAGGCCACCACTACTACCACCATCACCTTCTAAAGGTGCGAGAAGCTGTACTAGCCCGAAAGGAAGCGCTCAAAACTGGAAATGTTGACCCAGCATCTTGAACCTCAGGAACTTCTGATGGTCCTTCCAAATAGGAATATGCAGGTAAGCTTCGGTAAGATCCAACGACGCCAGGAATTCTCCTTTGCGGACTGCCGCAATTACTATTCGTAGAGTTTCCATCCGGAAACGCGGAACGTTCAAGCTCAAGTTTACCTTTTGCAGATCTAAAATGGGACGGAAGGTGTCCTCCTTCTTTGGAACCACAAAGTAGACAGAGTACCTTCCCTGCCCCTGCTCGCTCAGAGGCACCGGACGAATAGCCTCCAAACTTAACAACCTTTGCAGAGTCCCTTCCACAGCCTCCCGTTTGCTTCAGGAAATAGTGTAACTCCAGAAAGGCTTCCCTGAATGGCCGAGAAAATTCTAAGGCGAGGCCATCTCTTATCACCTCAAGCACCCATCTATCAGAGGTAATCTTCACCCACTCCTCGTAAAAATGGGACAACCTACCCCCAACCGCTATCTGAGAGGAGTGGGTGTGCCTGATCTCATTGGGCTGGCTTACTTCCTCCAGCCCCCTGACCGGAACCGCCTCTGGAGGATCTGCTGGTTGCACAAAACGACTGCTAACGGTTGGACGGCTGCTTAGATCCCGAGGAGATAGCTCCTCTTCTAGAGCGAAATTTCCTCGTCTCATGAAAACGAGGGTGAAAGGAGAAGGTCTTTTTAACGTTCTTCCTGTCCTCCAGTAATCTATTGCCTTTGGTTTCTCCCAAGGACTTCATAAGCTGATCAAGATCCTCCCTGAAGAGAAGCTTCCCCTTAAAAGGAAGGTACATTATTGGGACTTGGAGCACATGTCCGCAGCCCAGTTGCACAGCCACAGAAGTCGCCGTGATGACACCGCTGAGACCAGATTCCGAGCCACTGTGTGCACCAAATCATACAAAGCATCTGCCACATAAGCCACCCCTGCCTCCAGACGGGCCACCTGGATAGGGGATAGCAGTCCTGAAGAAGCCTGATTCTGCAGCTTCTGAATCCAACGTAAGCAGGCACGCTGCATCATGCTAGCGCAGACCACCGCATGTAGACTCAAAACCAACACCTCAAACATCTGTTGGGTTCCATATTAGGTGCTACAACCCAAGAAAGAGATCTAGGTGTCATAGTGGATAACACATTGAAATCGTCGGTTCAGTGTGCTGCGGCAGTCAAAAAAGCAAACAGAATGTTGGGAATTATTAGAAAGGGAATGGTGAATAAAACAGAAAATGTCATAATGCCTCTATATCGCTCCATGGTGAGACCGCACCTTGAATACTGTGTACAATTCTGGTCACAGCATCTCAAAAAAGATATAATTGCGATGGAGAAGGTACAGAGAAGGGCTACCAAAATGATAAGGGGAATGGAACAACTCCCCTATGAGGAAAGACTAAAGAGGTTAGGACTTTTCAGCTTGGAGAAGAGACGACTGAGGGGGGATATGATAGAGATGTTTAAAATCATGAGAGGTCTAGAACGGGTAGATGTGAATCGGTTATTTACTCTTTCTGATAGTAGAAAGACTAGGGGGCACTCCATGAAATTAGCATGGGGCACATTTAAAACTAATCAGAGAAAGTTCTTTTTTACTCAACACACAATTAAACTCTGGAATTTGTTGCCAGAGGATGTGGTTAGTGCAGTTAGTAGAGCTGTGTTTAAAAAAGGATTGGATAAGTTCTTGGAGCAGAAGTCCATTACCTGCTATTAAGTTCACTTAGAGAATAGTCACTGCCATTAGCAATGGTAACATGGAATAGACTTAGTTTTTGGGTACTTGCCAGGTTCTTATGGCCTGGATTGGCCACTGTTGGAAACAGGATGCTGAGCTTGATGGACCCTTGGTCTGACCCAGTATGGCATATTCTTATGTTCTTATGTTCTTAAGTGCGGCTGCCCCTGCCACAGGAATTGTGGTCTTCTTGGTGACTGCTGAAACTTTAGGAGTTTTAAGGCGGTCCAAATGTTCTTCCAACAAGGGATAGAGCTTTGTCATTGCTCTCCCCACCTTCAAGCCCATCTCCATGGTGTCCCATTCGCAGCTAATAAGCTTCTGAATCTTCTTTGGAATAGGAAAGGTGCTGGTCGGGCCTCTGAGACTGATGGTGAGACAGACTGACAGGGTTAGTTACTCACTGAAGTAGATAGCTGGATTGCTGAAGATCCTGGCAGGGAGAAGTAGATCAGTAATAGGCAGTGCGCAGACCAATTTTTCATCTATTTTCTCGAGTCCCTCCACTCATAAAAGTGTAGAAATGTGTGGCTGCTTTCTATCAGTTCACAGTGGCTCAGTTTACTGGTTTTCCATTAATGCCCACTAGAAACTGAACAGAAAGTGGAGGATGTTCTCTTTTAGGCATTTTTTAATAATGCCAACTAACTATCCAATAACACCACTACAGAAAAACAAACATGAAGCTTTGCCTTCCATTCTCACCACACTAGAGGTGAGAAGCAATGTTTTTAACCAGTGAACACAGCAGATGTGAGTTGGAAGTCACAGATCAGTGTGTGAACCAACAAACCCCAGAAAACTTTCTATCTTACATCCCTACAAGAGAACTCCAATTCTCCCAACTGGCCCTTCTTTCCAATCATCTGTGGGCCTTTGCGAGACTATCTCGTACTAGACTTCGGGCCTTCAGCTGCTATGCACCAAGAATCTGGAACATATTACCATCAACACTATGCTTTGAGCCTTGCTATCTCACTTTCAGAAAAGTTGATAAAGCATGGCTTTTTACCCAGACCTTCCCTGCGGAAACCTTCTGTTCACTGATCTAACAACCCAGCTTGAATAAGTTTCACAAGTTACCCACCTCTGAATTCCAACTGTATAGCTAATTCAAATGGTACTGTTTGCCTGTTATTTAAATTTGTTATAATCCACTCTGAGGCCATTTTTGGTAAAAATTGGAATATCAAATTTCAATAAATAAATATAACCCTGTCCCATACCGGAAGGCTGAAGACCTCAATGTTAATTTATTAGATGCAGACTGAAGTACAAGAAGCAGACAGCCATTCAACTATGCCCTTCCTGGGATTCAAACATGTCCATTGTCTCTGTGTCAGGTCATTTATTTCACAAGCCCAGGGAAAAAGACCAGAGATTATTTCTGAAATTTTCTCAGCAACACACAACCCAGATTAAAAGCAACTGGCTAAGCAAGGAATATCTAGCAGATACTAAAGCCCAGAACATGACCTGTTCGATTACACATCTGTTCCCCTCTACATTCTTTTTACCTGTCTCTTTCTTCTTTCAACCGCTGTTCTCTTAAGCCTTTAATATAGTCAGCATAATGATCCTTGTGAACTTGTCTTTCTGCCTCTTCTTCATCTGTAAAAGCAAAATCAGGATCCACATAGTTGTATCTATCGACCCTCGTAAAAATGGTCCTAAAATTTTGAAAGGGCAGCAGTTAAAATTCTTAAGCATAAACAAGAAAGTTGACAATATTATTGTATTTACTGCAACATATATTTGATTCCCATAGGACCTCATCATGATTTTGACCTTGTAATGACAAACATAAAGTACCAGACCTAAAGGGATTTTCCCATTTTGTATCTATGGGGAAAATGCTTAGCGCATCTGATCAAAGAGAGGTTGAACTCAGTAGAAGAAAAGGCAGGAAGGGACCAAAGATCTATTCCAGCTCCTGCCTCTAGGTGGGATCGATTCTGCCTCAACCATCCCAGACAGATGCTTGCCTCCAATGAGTGGAGGTAGCAAGAAGGGGTAAAGAGGGTAGGGAGGTTACTTTGGTATATGGGAAAAAATGTGAGGTCCATATTCAAAGGGGTTTGTCTGGTACCTTTTGAGAACCTGAGGTTTCAATTTCTGCCTCTTCTAACCAGATACATTTTACCCAGGTAAGTCATTATTGGGTGCACGTACAGAACAGCCCCTCTGTGGAGGTGGTGAAGATAAGGACAGTATTGGAATTCAGTAGTGCATGGGAAAAGCACAGAGAATCTCTGAGAGAGAGACAGGGATTATGAAACTACGCAAGAGACGTGATTAGGCAGACTAAATGGGCTATATGGTCTTTATCTGCCATTATGTTCTATGAATGTAACGTGCCTGGAGTTACCAATGAAAAGGAGTGAGCTAAATCTGAAATAAAGTAAATAAAGAAATATTTCTATTTTACTACTGTAATTAAACGCTTGAGCACACACAACCACACCTGTGCCTCCATTTCTGGGATATAGGTTGTTTTTATAGCAGACCGCACTGCAGGCCTCAATGTCCCATAGGCTGAAAAGAGTGACTCCTCCATCCTGACAGCACTTTTTGAGCAGTGGTGTCCCATCAGACCTGCCTCCTTAAAGGCACAGAAGCTCACAGGACTGCGGCATTAGGATTTTAAAACAGAATTGCTATCAACCCACCCCTGCACCTTTAAAGGGGCAGATACAACAGAATACCTCAGCTCAGAAAAGTGCCACAAGGACAAAGGAGGAGAAGGAGGGGATGCCCCTTTTAGCCCAGCACATCTTCAAAGAGGGACCACTGCATATTCCTGCCCTCCACTCTCCCGCATCCTCAAAGGGGGACTCCTGCCTCTCCTCCTGTACCTACAGGTGCTCAACAAGTAAATCTAGCCCTGTCAATCTGCTTAATTCAAACCACAGAAGACAGATTTCACTCTCTAAGCCAAACTACATGTGATGGGGGGGGTGAAAGGCTAATGTGCACGGACTGGGAGAATGACTTTGGGGTGATAGTGTCCAACAATCTGAAGGTAGCGAAGCAATGTGACAAAGTGATGGCTAAAGCCATAAGAATGCTGGGTTGCATAGAGAGAGGAATAAATAACCAGTAAGAAAAAGGTGATAATGCCCTTGTCCAGGTCCTTGGTGAGGCCTCACCTGGAGTATTGTATTCAGTTCTGGAGACTGTATCTCAAAAAGGATAGACAGGACAGAGGCAGTCCAGAGAAGGATGACCAAAATGGTGTAGGGTCTGTATCGGAAGACCTATGAGGAGAAGCTGAAGGATCTGAATAAGTAAACCCTGGAAGAGCGAAGGTGCAGGGGAGATATGATGCAGACCTACAGATACTTGCAGGGTTTTAATGATGCATGTTCATTGAATCTTTTCCGGAGGAACACAAACAGTAGAACTAGGGGGTCACGATATGAAACTTCAAGGGGAACAACTTAGAACTAATGTCAGAAAATATTTCTTCACGGAGAGGGTGGTGGATGACTGGAATGCCCTTCCAGAAGAGATGATGAAGACAAAAGCAGTAAATGACTTAAAAAAGGCATGGGATAAACACTGAGGATCCCTAAAGGCTAGAGTTGGAAATTAAGAAAAGTGGGGGGGGAACCCGCATGGAGCAGCAGTTGCTACTTCTAACAGAAGGCATGGGGATTACTACCCTTAACCAATTAGTTTACAAGATTTTGCCACATGGGAATTACTACCCTTAACCAATTAGTTTAGTTTAGTTTAATAGCTTTTATAGACCGTCGTTAAGTATTTAACTGTCACAATGGTTTACATCAAGGCACAAAATAAATTACAATATGAAAGTTAAAAGTGCCATCACATTAAATCCGGTTGCAGAGTAAAAACATAAAAATGTTAAGAATTCAAAAATCTTAAATCTTAACTATACATTAAAATCTTAATCATTTATAAAATAATAAATCCATGTATATAATAAAATCATAAAATCAAAAAACATAAGTCAAACCTTACTATACATGATTGTTTTAAAACTTTTTTATTTATATACATTTTTAAGAAACATGAACAATTACAGTATATTGCTCTTTGTTAACAAAGGTTGAGTAAGACTGCGAATTATACAAACCTTTTTCTCATATATAGCATACCTATACCATCAATAGTATCTTGCTTAAAGATCACGCAACTGCAGATTCATCAGCAGGGGTGGGGAGAAAAAAGGAGAATTGGATTCAGATGATAACCAACGCTGGGCCCTGACTTTTACAGTCTAAGGTACTGATATGCAGACTTTATGGAAAAAGCGCAGGACTGCTTCTATGGCCAAATTCAAAAGCAAAGTATAGTTCAAGCAGCAGCATTGATTGAATTATCAGGAAAGCTGCTCACTCTGTAAAAATGTTACTAGAAGTAATTTTGTTGTGGGTTTAACAGTTGCTTAGTTTTAATTTTTAATATTACTACCCTTAACATAAGGCTTGGGGGTAACCTGCATGGAGCGGCAGTTACTACCATAAGAAGCTTGCTGGGCAGACTGGATGGACCACTTGGTCTTTTTTCTGCTATCATTACTATGTTACTAAGGCCTAGATCAGTGATGGCTAACCTATGACACGCGTGTCAGAGGTGACACGCCGAGCCGTTTTTGCTGACACGCGTAGCGTTTTGGGACTATCGAATTTTTTTTTTTTTTTATCGGCTGCGCCAACCCTTTAAAATTAGTTTTTCAGTATCTCCCCAATGCCCCCGGGCGCAGTGACAAGCAGATAGGCAGGGCTGTGGTGAGGCTCACGTCACCACAGCCCAAAGAAAAAGATCGTGTTTGAACGCGCTGATGCTCCTCCTCCTTCCTGCCTGTGCAGCCCCGGAAGTAAACGTTGCCGGAGCCGCGTGGGCAGGAAGGAGGAGAAGCATCAGTGCGTGCAGAAGAGGAGCATCGCTTGCGCTTACGGGCCGCCGCGAATCCCAAGTCGCAGCGGCCCGAGAAGAGGAAGAGGCCCAGTAGCAGAGCCACAGCGGCCCGAGAAGAGGAAGAGGCCCGGTAGCAGGGCCGCTGCAGAGACTATCCTGCAGCGACCCGCGAAGAGGAGGCCCAGAAGTGAGAGAGAGGCTGAGGGTCTGTAGAGGGGGTGTGCGCGCGCGCGTGTATGAGATGAGTTGAGAGATTGTGTGTGAGGACCTGAATGTTTGCAGAGACAGCATGTGCTTGAGCAAGACAGCATGTGGGAGTGAGAGAGAGCCTGTGTGTGTGAGTCAGACAGCATGTGCCAGTGAGAGCCTGTGTGTATGAATGATTGTATGAGAGAGAGCATGTGCCAGTGAGAGCCTGTGTGCATGAATGATTGTATGAGAGAGAGCATGTGCCAGTGAGAGCCTGTGTGTATGAATGATTGTATGAGAGAGAGCATGTAACAGTGAGAGCCTGTGTGTATGAATGATTGTATGAGAGAGAGCATGTGCCAGTGAGAGCCTGTGTGTATGAATGATTGTATGAGAGAGAGCATGTGCCAGTGAGAGCCTGTGTGTATGAATGATTGTATGAGAGAGAGCATGTGCCAGTGAGCGCATGTGTGCATGAATGATTGTATGAGAGAGAGCATGTGCCAGTGAGAGCCTGTGTGTATGAATGATTGTATGAGAGAGAGCATGTAACAGTGAGAGCCTGTGTGTATGAATGATTGTATGAGAGACAGCATGTGCCAGTGAGAGCCTGTGTGTATGAATGATTGTATGAGAGAGAGCATGTGCCAGTGAGAGCCTGTGTGTATGAATGATTGTATGAGAGAGAGCATGTGCCAGTGAGCGCATGTGTGCATGAATGATTGTATGAAAGAGAGCATGTGCCAGTGAGAGCCTGTGTGCATGAATGATTGTATGAGAGAGAGCATGTGACAGTGAGAGCCTGTGTGTGTGTGAGAGAGAGAAATGCATGTGAGAATGAGAACCTGACTGTGTGCTTGAGGGAAGAAGATGGAGAGAAAAGAAACAGAAAAAAAGACAATATAAAAGGAATTGGCAAAAAAAAAAGAAAGAAAGGGAAGGTGGAAAAAAAAAGCCTGTGACCAACCAATTAGAAAACTAAGATCAGACAGCAAAGTAAAAAAAAAAATTCTTTTTAGTGATTGGCACATGTAATCTTTGGGAATGTGCAAGAATAGCAACATCCCCAATAGTCATGTGGCAGCAGTGACAGTGGCAGCAGAGGAATGAGAGAGGCTCCGAGGTTGCTGGCAAAAGAGAGGGGGATCTGCCTTTAGTGTGTGCATGTGTATGAATGGGACTCTGCCTGGGGGTGTATGTGTGTGAATGCATGGGTGTCTGCCTGGGGGTCTGTGTGTGTGAGAATGAATTGGTGCCTGCCTGGAGGATGGAGCGGGAGTGGTGTGAAAATGAATGGGATCCTGCCTGGGTGTGTGTGTTTGCGTGTATGTGAGGGAGCCAGTGAGTGTGAGAGCATGAGTATGTATGAGAAAATCCAGGGGAGTAAGAGTTTTTGTGGGAGGGGGAGAGAGTGTTTTAATTGAAGATTTAGCCGATGAAATTCAGCAACAAAAAAGTCACTAAGCAAGCAGGTAAGGTAAAGAATTATTTGTTTTTGCTTTATTAGTAAATACAGTACATATATTAAAATTATAACTTTGTTATTAATTAGAGCTACAAATATCACAATTATGGATTTTTCTAGAAGTGACACACCACCCGAGTTATGCTCGGTTTTTTTATGAATTTTGACACACTGAGCTCAAAAGGTTGGCCATCACTGGCCTAGATTCTCTAATACCGCCAGGCTCTTTGAATCGAGCGGTACAGGGGGGCGAAGGAGGGGTGGGCCTGCGAAAGCCGGCAGCGATCGTACCTCTGCGGTGCGATCGCTGCCGGCTTTCGCACCCAATAGCGCCATCATAAAAGGTGGTGCTATTGGGCGCGAAATGGGCAGCGAAAAGGGTTCTTACCTTTTCGCTGTCCGCGATGTCCTCGCGGCGTCAGCCCCAGTGCCGCCCCAACTCTTCCTTTTCCGGTTTTGATGCCGCCCCCATTTAGTGATCGCACGCGAAAAGTCCCTTTTCGCGTGCGATCGCTTTGGAAAATGACCCCCTATGTTACTATGTAATTTGCTTCATATTGACAAGGTTGCTAAATCTGACAAGAAAAAGGTAAATATTTTCCAATAAAAATGTGCATATGTAAAGAATGAGGTCCATATTCAAAGAGGTTTGTTCAACTAAGTTCAGACTTAGACAAACTGCAGGATTTGAATTTCCACCACCTTATAGCAAATTATACATTCTTGATAGAACCCACACACAAAAAGAAAATAATGTAAGGGGACAGAAAAAGAGGAGAAAGAAATCATGAAAACATCTTTAAGGAAATTGCTTTAACATGACATTAATCTGCAGTCAATTCTAATGAAGTTTTTAAGGGCAGATTATGGGACTAGAAATGCTTTCCTAGAGTTCACAAACATGAACAATTACAGTCAATTCTAATGAAGTTTTTAAGGGCAGATTATGGGACTAGAAATGCTTTCCTAGAGTTCACAAACATTTATTTATTTATTTATTTATTTAAAATTTTTATATACCGGCATTCATGTTGCAAACACATCATGCCAGTTTACATATAACAGGGGTGTACAATGAACAGTTGAATAACCTATTTGTGTAGAAGGAAGCAGTTACAAATAACAAGGTAATAGAACTGGGAGAAGAGAAGAAAAGGGAGAGAATTAGGTATAGGTATTTACATTAGTAATAACATTTTTACATGTGGAAGTGGTAGATCTGGCTGAATAGAATTAATCGGTGTCCGGGAACAAACATGAACAATTATAGTATATTGCTCTTTGTTAACAAAGGTTGAGTAGGACTGCGAATTATACAAAACTTTTTCTCATATATAGCATACCTATACCATCAATAGTATCTTGCTTAAAGATCATGCAACTGCAGATTCATCAGCAGGGGTGGGGAGAAAAAAGGAGAATTGGATTCAGATGATAACCAACGCAGGGCCCTGACTTTTACAGTCTAAGGTACTGATATGCAGGAGCAAAAAATCTAAAACTCTCATATTACACAATTCATGGAAAACATTTACAAGGAAATCTGATCATAAAAGTAGCTCCTATTGCAAGACCTTCTTAGGGAAGAGCTAAAAAAAGCTCTTCTCTCCTGGGTAACACGAGAGAGATTAGGGAAGATATGAACAGGACAACCCATGAAAGAATCACCAATATTTTTTAAGAAACTTTTCACTAGAAAGCTAAGATCTAACTCAGAAAAAAAGGAAACCAATAAAGTGGTTCTTTCAGTATTAGGAGTCTCTAAAAAAAATAGTTAAATCCAGGTCTCCGAACTGAGACCGATTGTTCCCAGATATAAGAAAGGAAAATTGGTTCTTACCTGCTAATTTTCAATCCTGTACTACCACAGATCAGTCCAGACTCCAGGGTTTTGCCTCCCTTCCAGCAGATGGAGACAGAGAAAGTTTTACAGATACTGCCTCTTAACCCAGAATGCCACCTGCAGTCCCTCAGTATTTCTAAGTACCCAAGCAGAAAATAGTAAAAAAAAAAACTTCTAATAAACCAATGCTATAATAACCCCGAAACTAGCAAATTTATAATTGATAACTATAACCAAATTTGGAACTTTAATTGTAAGTACTGACCAGAAATGTGTGCCATTCGTCAGAATTATTATAGTAAACAAATTTAGCAGACTTTCCAAATATCCTCTCCCCCACCAGGCAGGACCCTGGACTGATCTGTGGTTCTACAAGAACGAAAATTAGCCACAAAGAATACCACCTTCAAAGTGAGATCTTTCATGGTGGCTCTTTTTAGAGGCTCAAATGGCACCACACACATGCCCTTGAGGACCAAGTTAAGGCTCCAAGAAGGGCATACCTTATGAACAAGGGGGGCACAAGTGCTTCACCTCTCAGAGGAAACGTACCACATCTGGATGCGCAGCTAAGGTTGTTCTATGAATCTTGCCTCGCAAACAGCCCAGAGCCGACACCTGCACTCTCAGAAACCTAAAGGACAAACCTTATGTTAGGCCTCTCTGCAAAAAAGCCAGAATCTGCACCACTGATGCTTTATCAGCTGCTCCAAATCTTCTCTAAAAAGGAGCTTGCCCTTAAAAGGCAAAGCTCCCAGTTGAGAATTTAACGAAACATTTGCTGACCAATTCCATAACCAAAGGAGCCTCCTAGCCGAAACCACAGATATCATTGTCCTGGAAAACGTGCAAATGAGGTCATACAAGGCATCGATCATAAGTAACCACAGCCTCCAAGCATTCCGTCTGTTTAGAATCCTGGGGTTAATAATCAATTATTATGAAGCAACTACCTCTCCTGAATTAATCACAAACCAAGGAGAGAGGAGATTCAACTCACTCACCAAATCTAAGCAACGACTCTCAATGCACTTGTTATCCAACAATTGGTTTCCCGGCAAATGACAATATCATAAAGATTGTTGCTCTAGTGTTGTAATCTGCAGCCTCTCACCACGCAATGGGTCGCAGGCCGTTATCAGCTTACAGAGCTTAGTGTAATATAATCATTTACTGTCATTTGTCCACCCACCAAATACTTTTATTCAATAACCCATCTTATAAAATTATTACTATATTTCTCAAATTGTAAACTTTAACTGAACAGAAACGTTCTTTAAAAGTCAAGTTCATCACAAATAGGAATACTTAGCCATAAATTTTCATCGAGCAGCTACAATGCTTTGCTGTTCAATTTCAACATCCCAACATGTTTCGACTGAAATGTCAGTCTTCTTCAGGGGAAACGTAATATCTCGAATCAGGCCGACATATTCATTTTATCCTAAAAGTTAAAAACCAAAAATTAAAAGGACACACTCAAAGCAGACCACACAGCTAGAAATCTAAGCTAAACCAATGAATAGCATGAAATTCATTGTTGCAACATATAGAAATATGCTACACTTACCCGGACCGAAGTTACAGGTCTCTCTAGAGATTCAAAAATGGCGCCTCAGCGTCCTAGTTGGTCACTACAGTCGTACTCACGCTGAATTTAAACACATCCCATCCATTCCAGCAACCGGAAATCCGGATACTCTGTGCCCAATAAACTGCATTGCCCATAGTTCTATGCTCTTAAACCACCCTAATTTCTTTAAAAGACCGACCAGTCGATGTCTTTGTTTAATCCTTCTGGATCCACCGTATTAAAATAGTAGATCCATTTTTGCTCTCTTTGAAGAAGATACCCATCAAAGTCTCCTCCACGATTCTTAGGCAAAGGTTTTTCTATTACAGCAAATGTGAGATCATCAAACGTGTGAAAATGTGAAAGGCAGTGCTGCACTACCGGCGCTTCTACCTTACCACGTGTGATGGCACTCCTATGTTCGATCATGCGGGTCTTTAAAGAACGTATGGTTTTACCAATATATAAACGAGGACACGGGCACCATAACCCGTAGATCACGCCTTTGGACTCGCAGTTGGTGAGAGAACGAAAATGAAATTTACCATTTGCAAAAAACGGTAAAACACTGCCAGCAAAAGATTGAGTGCATACAGTGCAATTCCCACAAGGGAAGTGTCCATTAATACCAAGGTCTCTGTTCTCTCCATCACCCTTTTCATCTGCGAAATCAGAATGTACAATCATGTCCCTCAGGTTTCTTCCTCGCTTAAAGGCAAACCTGGGAGGTTCATTGAACCCCTCATGTAGATGTAAAATGTGCCAAAATTTTTTTATGATGTTCTGGACTTTATAGACTTGGGAAGAGAAAGGCAATACACACACCAGCCTATTATTGTCTTGTTGAACATTCTTAGGCAGAAACAATAAATCTCTGTTGATCCAGCGTGCTCGCTTGTACGCCTTCCTAACAATCTGAGGAGGATAACCTCTTTGTTGGAAATTCTGGCTTTGTTGGAAATTCTGTTTATTGGGCACAGAGTATCCGGATTTCCGGTTGCTGGAATGGATGGGATGTGTTTAAATTCAGCGTGAGTACGACTGTAGTGACCAACTAGGACGCTGAGGCGCCATTTTTGAATCTCTAGAGAGACCTGTAACTTCGGTCCGGGTAAGTGTAGCATATTTCTATATGTTGCAACAATGAATTTCATGCTATTCATTGGTTTAGCTTAGATTTCTAGCTGTGTGGTCTGCTTTGAGTGTGTCCTTTTAATTTTTGGTTTTTAACTTTTAGGATAAAATGAATATGTCGGCCTGATTCGAGATATTACGTTTCCCCTGAAGAAGACTGACATTTCAGTCGAAACATGTTGGGATGTTGAAATTGAACAGCAAAGCATTGTAGCTGCTCAATGAAAATTTATGGCTAAGTATTCCTATTTGTGATGAACTTGACTTTTAAAGAACGTTTCTGTTCAGTTAAAGTTTACAATTTGAGAAATATAGTAATAATTTTATAAGATGGGTTATTGAATAAAGGTATTTGGTGGGTGGACAAATGACAGTAAATGATTATATTACACTAAGCTCTGTAAGCTGATAACGGCCTGCGACCCATTGCGTGGTGAGAGGCTGCAGATTACAACACTAGAGCAACAATCTTTATGATATTGTCATTTGCCGGGAAACCAATTGTTGGATAACAAGTGCATTGAGAGTCGTTGCTTAGATTTGGTGAGTGAGTTGAATCTCCTCTCTCCTTGGTTTGTGATAGAATCCTGGGGTGACATATCCTTGTTACCTTGTAACTGCTGCACCCATCTCAAGCTAGCCCGAAGCATAAAACTGCTGCACACCGCAGTACAGATGCCCAGAGCAGACACCTAAAAAATCTTTTTAAGGTGCAACTCAAGCTTCGTATCCTGCAAATCTTCAGAGCTGCCACACCAGCTACTGGAATGTGGTCCTTTTCATAATTGCTGAGACAGAGGCATCCACCTTTGGAACCCTTAGAGCTTCAGAGTATCTTCGGGCAAGGGATAAAACTTATCCATGGCTCTGCTAACCTTAAGGCCAGTCTCCAGAGTATCCCACTCCCTGACCACAAACTATTTTACTGACTTATAGAAAGGGAAAGTTCTGGCCGGACTACGAAAGCCAGTCATGACCGGATTTACTGAGTCCTTGTCAGACTCCTCCTGCAGAACCATAGCCAGGACATGCGGAATCATGGGTCCCAGTTCCTCCTTTTGGAACAGTCGAACTACCTTGGGATCATCCCCCTCCATAAACGGGCCCTTCACCAATTCCTCATCCGGATCCTGCCCATTCCTGGGTAGACGAGATTCAGTAGGACCGTCCCCAAACAGAAACCCACGATCAGACTTCTCAGAGGAACTGTCATTGGCGGCACCTGAAAAGAAGACTCTCCAAATCCTTGTGGATCCCGAGGCCCTCAAAAACTTAGATCTCTTCTTGGGCAGAGCTTCTGATGATTTTCGCATGGGGGGAGAACCCCACAGTCCTCCGGGCCATAAAGGCCTCGTGCATGAGGAAAATAAACTCCAGGAAAAAGGGAGCAGGACAGGAGAATCTCCCACCAGAAGATCTGGCTCCTTCTCAGACTTCCCTCCTGGGCTCCCTGGGTTCCATCGGGGCTGGAAACCGCTGGGGCAGCACTGGCAGGAGATCCCCTTGCCCTGCTGTAGCCATGATGATTTTCAAAATGGCCGCCGTTCCCGTGCTGAGTGGGAACGGATCGGGAGCCTTCTCCAACTCAGCTGGTGACCTGCCAGGACCATGCTACCTTAAAGATGCCGCCACAGCAGGCTTTGCACCTCCTCCATCTGCTGGAGACAGAGAAATATTGAGGGACTGCAAGTGGCACACCGGGTTAAGAGGCGGTGTCTGCGGAACTATCTCTGTCTCCATCTGCTGGAAGGGAGGCAAAACCCAGGAGTCTGGATTGATCTGGGTAAATACAGGGAAAGTAAACTTTGTTTAGTGCTGGAACTGTCTCCTCAGAAATTTTCAACTCTTGTACAAAATTTCACCTTAAAATCATCTTAGGATGATCTCCTATGACCCTAGGAAATTTATGAGTCTTAAATTAAGCTGATGTGATCTGTTTTCAAGAAATTCCATTCTTCTCTGAAGACTGTTCCACTCCTTAATTAGCATAGGCTGAGCATTTTTAATAACAGAGACATCTTGCTCTAAGGGCAAAAATCTCTCCTGGGATTTATTCTGGAAAGAATTCCATGCAGTAATATGAGACTCTAACTTATGGGAAACTTTATCAGCCTTAATGGATCAGATGGCACAGGTTGGGCCTCAGATACTATTAAGTCGCAGAGTGCATCCATTGGGATCACCTCTGGTTTAGGAGGAACCACAAAAGCTGAGGAAATGCTAGGAATCTGACCAGACTCACCAAAAGATTCCTCAAACTCCAAAGATGATGTATAAAGTAGCAAATTCACAGCTTCTCCAAAAGAAATAACTTCTTCAGCCTCATCACCCATAGTGGATCTCCCCTCGAAGCAGCTTATGATGTAACATCTTTGTCCGATGGCGCTGTATCATCCGGGGCCTTGTCTTGCTCAGCCGGCGGTAAACGAATGTTAAGGGGGCTAAGAGAACCTCTTCCCCAGCCGGGACAGACTCTCCTCCACCCGAGCTGGCACCAGGGATTCCCCCCTTTTGAGATGCAACAGCCATGATGTCTGATGTTATGTGCTGCCTGACCAGCAAAGAGGGCTCCAAGAAGTGGGCTCACATGTTACCTTTATATTTAGGAGATATGGTAACGAGCGGTGTTTTCCTGACACAAACCTGGACTGACTCCAGCCTTTCTTAAAACACTTTATCTTTATTTGCCACTTTTCTTTTTTAGTTTATTATTTATTAATTTTTCACATTCAAACAAAGTATCCACTTTGTGCAGAAATATGGTATATAGAATATAAACAAACATACTTATTGGAAAATTATCTTATAAAAGAAACACTAATACCCTTTATACCAGGACAGGGCCTTACCTCCGCGGCCTTGTGCTGCCGCCGATGCTGCTCTTCGTGGCCGTGGGAGGCCGCCGACGGGGCCTGCCCTTCGCGGCTCAGAGCCGCTGCTGCCTTCGCAGCTGGAGCCGCTGTGGTTGGGCTTCATGCGGCCTGGAGGCCGCCGCTGCAGCTTTGGGCATTCCTGTCCCCAGACACCACCCTCGCGGTTCTTCATGGCTGGATGCCACCTCCAGCCCTGCTTTCTGACCTGGCAGGGACGCTGCCAACGTTGCCTGCCTCTGGGCTCTCCTCCTGTGTGGCTGGAACGCCGCTGTTGTGGCCTGCTTCTTCCTGCTCTGCATAGGGCCGCTGTCCAAGGTCCTGCTGCTGCTTCTGGCCTTCCCTGAGGTGCACGGCCGCGCCTCTTCAATTTTTTAAAGAGCCAGCGACAGGAAGTGGCCATGGCCCCACCAAAGCCTTAGTCTCCACCTACTTCCTGGATGGGTCCTATAAGAAGGTCTCGCTCCATACCTCCAGCGTCTTCGCATCTATCCAGAAGCTCCTGAAGACGACTCTTCAGTCTGATGCCTGTGCCATGTCCTGATGTCCGGTCCATGTCTTGATGTCTGTGATTCTTCAGCCTGATGCCTATTCCCAGTCCTGAGGTCTGTGTTCCAGATCCTGATGTCTGTCCCATGTCTTGATGATTGTTCCATGTCCAGATGTCTATGCTCCGGGAGTCCATTCCAAGATATCCGTGAGTCCATTCCAAGATGCCCATGAGTCCATTCCAAGTTGTCCATGAGTCCATTCCGAGCTGTCCGTGACTCCATTCCAGAGAGACGCTGTGACTCTACTCCAGAGAGTCTGTGACTACATTCCAATGAGACGGCCGTGACTCCACTCCAGAGAGACGTCTGTGACTCTAGTCCAGAGAGATGTCCGTGTCTCCCCTCCAGAGAGACGTCCATGGCTCTACTCCAGAGAGACGTCTGAGACTCTATTCCAGAGAGACGTCCGTGACTCCATTCTGGTTACGTCAGCCCTCTTCGATGTCCCAAGCTTCCTTGATGTTCCAAGTCTCCTTGATGTTCCTAGTCCTGCAGTCCATTCCAAGATGTTCCTAGTTCAATGATGTTTCTAGTTCCAAAATGTCTGTGAGTCCAAGTCCAGTGATGTTCCTTGTTCCCTTCCTGATGTCATCCCGGTCCAGATGTTCCAGGTCCTGAAGAACCCATTTCCTCCGTAGATTCTCTGTTTTTAAGTCTGAGGTTAGTCCTCGAGGGCTATGGGCCAAGCCTTATCTCCTTGTATCCTGTCCTGACTCCGGAGGCCCCGAGGGGTTACTTTGCTCCTGTGCTAAGAGACTTCCTGAGCTCACCCCGCTCCCCTCCTGGTCCGTGACCAGCCTCCTGGCTGTGTAGGGGACATTGTGGTCTGCGACCAGCCCTACGTGCCGTGTGGGGCGCCTGAGGGTCTTGCTCATCCCTCCTTGTCTGTAGTCTTCATCTCCTCGTCTCTTCAGTTTCAAGTCTTCATCTCCAAGTCTACGTCCAAGTCTCCAAGTCTATGTCCAAATCTACATTCAAGTCTACGTCTCCAAGTCTACGTCCAAGTCTACGTTTCCAAGTCTACTTCCAATTCTACTCCCAAGTCTACTTCCAAGTCTACACTCAAGTCTACGTCCAAGTCCACGTCTCCATGTCTACGTCCAGTCTTCCAAGCTCCATCCAGCTCTGCTCCTGTGCCGCCCCTTGCTGCACATTTCACCATGGGTGCGACTCGTGTCCTGACCTGAGCCGCTCCGTGGCCCATAGGGTTCCGCTCTCCTATGAGCAAAGTGATGCGCGCCGAGCCCACACCATCAGCTCCCGAAGGCTGCGCTCGCTTCAGAATGCAAAGACCAGAGCTCGGTGTGGTGTGCTGGGCTCAGTATTGGACATTCGTCTTAATTATCTGAAGTCTGGCCTAAAAATTTTTTCAAATTCCCTGGATGTTTTCAAGTTCCTGTTTCTTGTCCCTAGTTCCTGGACTTTCTATGGACTGCCTTGTAATAAATACACTATTTTCCACAATTTTTTGCTCGCTTGCCTTCTTCAGCATGTCTGGGTATGGCCCTGTCCTGGTCTAAAGGGTATTAGTGTTTCTTTTATAAGATCATTTTCCAATAAGTATGTTACTTCCTGTTGATCAAAGGAACTGTGGAACTGATTAAGGGAGAATCGGATTGCAGGTGCCTCCTGCAGGTCATTGGAGGCTCTGGGGCAAGAGCCGGTTGGTAGAGGATCAGATTGCAGGCGCCTCCTGAAGGTCGATGGGAGATCCGAACCTCTACTGCCGATCCGGAAGAACATGGAAAATGGACAACATGAAGCTTGAATGGAAGTCAATACACTATTTTCCACAATTTTTTGCTCGCTTGCCTTCTTCGGTATATCTGGGTAAGGCCCTGTCCTGGTCTAAAGGATATTACTGTTTCTTTTATAAGATAATTTTCCAATAAGTATGTTACTTCCTGTTGATCAAAGGAACTGTGGAACTGATTAAGGGAGAATCGGATTGCAGGTGCCTCCTAGTTTCATGTTGTCCATTTTCCATGTTCTTCCGGATCAGCAGTAGAGGTTCGGATCTCCCATCGACCTTCAGGAGGCGCCTGCAATCTGATCCTCTACCAACCGGCTCTTGCCCCAGAGCCTCCAATGACCTGCAGGAGGCACCTGCAATCCGATTCTCCCTTAATCAGTTCCACAGTTCCTTTGATCAACAGGAAGTACCTGCAAGCTGTCCTATCAGCTGGTACAAATCCTGGAATTTTGCCCAACCAACAGAAGATGCCTACATGAAGCCAAAACCTTCCATACTCTTCCGTAGAGAGGTGATATTACCCCTGGGTTCCAATGATCTGTAGGAGGCGCCTGCACCCAGGTTCTTCTCTCACACTATTTGATCCGATGTCCCTCAGTTTACAGAACGGAACCTTGAATATCTTCCAGCACCCAGGGTCTGGGTCTAACGACCAGCAGGAAGCGCCTGCACCCCAGACCTGGTTCTGTCCTCTAGCATCACTCCTGAGGATCTTTGAGTACACAAATCAACGGTCCAACTGAGGGTTGCAACCTTGACCTGTTCCATCTTTGTCTTTACTTCCTAAGGACTTTTCCATCGAAGATCACTTCTTGCACCATGTTGATCCAGTGAGCGTGTAGATACTCTAGCTGTCCTTGACTCAGTCTATCACCAAGGTTTCCAAGATGCTTTTTCTATTCTGGGTACTATTCTCCAAAGAAGACGCAGTGAATTGTCCTTTTTCACTTCCAAGATTAATTAGAACTGAATCGGACTTTCACTAATATCTTGATGTACCTATGATATGCTAATGACAAGCTATTTCTTATCATTTCAGCTCTCCAGTCTGGGAGGTGTGTTGAACCCCTGGGTTTTCCAACACACAATTGCCTTACTTCTCCAGCCAGCAAGAAGGTCCTGAGGAGGAAGCCTTTAAGGGGAGGTACTGATGCGCCCCTTCCCACGGTCCCATGGGCAGGGCCTTACCTCCGTAGCCTTGTGCTGCCGCTGATGCTGCTCTTCACGGCCGTGGGAAGCCACCGATGGGGCCTGCCCTTCACGGCTCAGAGCCGCTGCTGCCTTCACGGCTGGAGCCACTGCAGTTGGGCTTCATGCAGCCTGGAGGCCGCCACTGTTGCTTCGGGGCCTGCCTGTCCCTGGACACCACCCTCGTGGTTCTTCGCGGCTGGATGCTGCCTCTGGCCCTGCTCTCTGACCTGGCAGGGACACCGCTGATGTTGCCTGCCTCTGGGCCCTCCTCCTTTCTGGCTGGAACGCCACCGTTGTGGCCTGCTTCTTCCTGCTCTGCACAGGGCCGCTGTCCAAGGTCCAGCTGCTGCTTCTGTCCTTCCCTTAGGTGCACAGCCACGCCTCTTCAATCCTTTTAAATGCCAGCGACAGGAAGTGGCCACGACCCCACCGAAGTCTCAGTCTCCGCCTACTTCCTGGATGGGTCCTATAAGAAGGCCTCGCTCCATTCCTCCAGCATCTTCGCATCTATCCAGATGCTCCTGAAGACGTCTCTTCAGTCTGATGCCTGTTCCATGTCCTGATGTCTGGTCCATGTCTTGATGTCTGTGACTCTTCAGCCTGATGCCTGTTCCCAGTCCTGAGGTCCGTGTTCCAGATCCTGATGTCTGTCCCATGTCTTGATGATCGTTCCATGTGCTGATGCCCGTGACTCCGAGACTTGATGTCTGTTCCATGTCCATAAATCTATGCTCCGGGAGTCCATTCCAAGATGTCCATGAGTCCATTCCAAGATGTCCGTGAGTCCATTCCAAGATGTCCGTGACTCCATTCTAGAGAGACGTCCGTCACTACTCCACAGAGACGTCCGTGACTCTTCTCCAGAGAGACATCTGTGACTATACTCCAAAGAGACATCTGTGACTATAGTCCAGAGAGAATTCCATGATTCCCCTCCAGAGAGATATCCGTGACTCTACTCCAGAGAGACATCTGTGACTCTATTCCAGAGAGTTGTCTGTGACTCTATTCCAGAAAGGCGTCCGTGACTCCCTTCCAGAGAGACGTCCGTGACCCCCTTCCAGTTATGTCAGCCCTCTTTGATGTCCCAAGCTTCCTTGATGTCCCAAATTTCCTTGATGTTCCAAGTCTCCTTGATGTTCCTAGTCCTGCAATCTGTTCCAAGTCCTGCAGTTAGTTCCAAGATGTTCCTAGTTCCAAGATGTCTGTGAGTCCAAGTCCAGTGATGTTCCTTGTTCCCTTCCTGATGTCATCCCAGTCCTGATGTTCCAGGTCCTGAAGAACCCATTTCCTCCGGAGATTCCCTGTTTTTAAGTCTAAGGTTGGTCCTCGAGTGCTATGGGCCAAGCCTTATCTCCTTGTATCCTGTCCCGACCCCGGAGGCCCTGAGGAGTTGCTTCGCTCCTGTGCTAAGAGACTTCCTGAGCTCGCCCCGCTCCCCTTGTAGTCTGCGACTAGCCTCCCGGCTGTGTAGGGTGTGTAGGGGACAGTGTGGTCTGCGACCAGCCCTACGTGCTTTGTAGGGCGCCTGAGGGTCTTGCTCATTCCTGCCTGTATCCTTGTTCCATGTTCTTTGTCTAAGTCTTCAGTATGGTCTGCGACCAGCCCTTTGTGCAGTGTAGGGCACCTGAGGGTCTTGCTCATCCCTCCTTGTCTCTAGTCTTCATCTCCTCGTCTCTTCAGTTTCAAGTCTTCATCTCCAAATCTACGTCCAAGTCCACATCTCCAAGTCTATGTCCAAGTCTACGTCTCCAAGTCTACGTTTCCAAATCTACTTCAAAGTCTATGTTTCCAAGTCTACTTCCAAGTCTATGCCAAAGTCTACGTCAAAGTCTACGTCTCCACATCTACGTCCAGTCTTCCAAGCTCTGTCCAGCTCTGCTCCTGTGCCGCCCATTCCTGCACTCACATTTCATCACGGGTGCGACTCGTGTCCTGACCTGAGACACTCCGTGGCCCATAGGGCTCTGCTCTTCTATGAGCAAAGTGACGCATGCCGAGCCCACACCATCAGCTCACAAAGGCTGCGCTCGCTTCAATATGTGGGGAGGAGATCAGAAAACATAAGGAGAAAGAATTGTGGAAAACAAGAAAATTAGCAATGACATAGCTTGAAAGGTAAACACATTCTTCATTAAGGATGAACAACCTAGACATTACTTGCTTGGGTTATAATCTTCTTGGAATCAATAAAACCTTTAAGCTGTTCTGGTGAAAAAAAAAAAGCTCTCTCTATTATATTTAACAATGCACTTGAATGGAAACCTTAGGAAGAAAGTTGCTCCAATAGCTAAGGTATCCTGACATAAAGCCAGGAATCCCTTCCTTCTTTCCTGAGTCGATTTAGTTAGATCTGGAAATATCCTGACTTTTTGCCCTATGAAAAGTGCACTCGATTTCTTAAAATAACTCTTCATGACCATCCTGAGATCTTTTTCAGTGAATAAAGTTATTAGCAAAGTGGTTCTTTCGGTTATCTCATAATTAGATGACTAAAAAATCAGTTAGATTGTTTAAATCTGCAGGAAAAGTCTGAGTTTGAGCACTAGAGCAATTAGGTAGAAAATACACTTTATCCAGGGGGGGGGGGGAGTTGATTCAATGGTAAATTCCAGAACATCCAGGAAATATCTTCTTATGGTAATTCATGGAAACTCTCCCACAACCCTGGGGAAATTCAGTACTCGCAAATTTAAATGCCTTAGAGTATTTTCTATAAACTCCATTTTCCTGTTTAAGATGCTACAGTCTTGAATAATCGCAGAATGAACACCTTTAACACGTTGAATTTCTTCTTCCATATTTTTAAACTTAGAGATTTCCTGTCATTGAGAGTCATTATGCTTAACAATAACATCCACTTGCTGCAAAAATATGTTAATCTTTGAAGAGCAATCTGAGAAAACTTTTCCCATAGAAAATATTAAGTCCCACAATGAGTCTAGGGTTACAGCCGCAGGCTTTTCATAAAAAGATGGTAACCCATTAGGTAGGAGAGTCCTGGCAGTTAACATCTCGCCTCCATTATCCACTCGGGTGATCATATCAGCCGTCACCGGAGTGCTAGCACTCTCACCATCAATCATTAAAGAACTAGACACAGACACTTCGCTGGCCGCTGCTCCCTCAGCCTCCGACAATTGAATTCCCTCCATGGGGCTCAATTCAGGGCGCAGCGACAAGGCTGTCCATGTAGCTGGTGGTTGAGGCACATCCTGGGGGCTCAACCACCGAGGCCGGGGCGGGCTCTCCTTCACATGCCTCAGCAGCTGAACTTGAGCCCCAAATTGCGATGCCATTCTCGAGTACTGCAGGATTGTTTTCTGCCCAGGTAAGGTAGAGGAGACTGAGGGATAGATTCTTATTCTCCCCTTTCTCTTTGCAGGCATTTTAATCAGAGAAAAAGAAACCAGAAGAATTCTTCAAGAAAATAGCGAACAGGCAGTGCTGAGCATGGGTCAAGCTACTATCTTGGCTCCTCCCCATCTTATTTGCCACTTTAACAAATTCACTAGTAGACTGTCTTTACCTTCAGAACAGTGTACTCCAATTACTCATAGTACTGCTTCCCTCAGTACTCACATAGCTTCATTACAGCTCAGGGTTTGGATGGCAATATCGTACAGGAGCTGCCTTCCTCCTGGAGACCTGGGGCTGGTCCGACTATCCCCACCTGAGTCCCTGCACTTATTACTCCACTGTTGGGCCCTACCCACACAGCTCTCTCTTACAAGGGGAATTAAAGGGACCAGGCACCCTACCTAGGCCTGCACTAGTTTAAAGGGGAACATAGGGGCACTGCCTCACAGGAAGCATTGTAAGGAAATCCAAAACAAATTACAGAGGCAGTATCGGGCTATGAGTCCATGGCAGAGTCATACTGCCATCTTGTCCCTATTTGGATAATTTTGATTTCTCTGGGTATTTTCAGGAGCACAGCCACGCTGCTGTGCTGCTGAATATACCCATATAACTTAACCGGTCTGCACACAGCTGAACAGTACCCTCAGTTTTATTTAAGACAGAAAGACAAAGGTCCCAGAGTACTGAAACAAACAAAGCCAGAAAAGCTAAACAAGCAATAAGCAAACTAAACAATTTGGGATGACTTTTAAAAGAGTTCCTCATGAGTATATGGGATGAGTGCGAGCAACTCTTATTTTAAAACCTGGAAAAATACGTGCATATATATGCGTGTGTGAGCAAAAGAATGCACAAAAAAAGGGGCAGATCTGGGGCAAGATGGGGGTGCTCCAGGGTGGGGACAACATTTACACACATAAATCCTGATTTTAAAACCGGCAAAGGCAGGGTGTGTCAGGTTGTTACCTACGCATATTTACTTCTGCTCTTTATCAGGTGTAAGTCAATAAAAATTATTATAGCCAAAGACTGCCCTTGTAAGAGGTCTGGGTCAACTGAGGGGAGTGCAGACTGAAGAACCAGATGGGTCTTAATGACCTAGAGATAGACTGAGCAAGCTGGTCGACTAAGTGGTCAAACTTGTAATTTCCTTCACACGTTCAGGTTTTTAAATGTGCTCACTTGCGCATGTAAAAGCTGACAAGTCCTAAGGAAAGATACACAAGTAATGTTTCTGCACATAACCACTTAAAATTAGGAGCACATGTGCCCGCTATGCATATTTTACATTATATTCACGCAATTGCGCAAATGATTTAAAATTCCACATATGTGGGCACATGCACACTTGTTTTAAATTTACAATCCCTGATATTAAATCTGAATTTCTAAAAGACACAAAGTACGGTGGGAAGGGAGTTCCAAAGGCAGGATTCAGAAGATAAAGTAGAACGTTATGAGTCTTGACTTGGGTGTTCTCCATTTCTTAGTACTTTACCTGTATTTGTTTTGCCGATCACTGGATCGGATGCTAGCACATCGGTCATTTGGAAAAGCTACTAGCACATCATTCTTCAACTTGCCACCTTTCTGGTAAGAATGGAGTCCAGTCTGAGCTGAGTTCAGCATGGAGACTCGAGTAAATCCAATATATTTTCCTGTCTCTTCAGGTGCCGCATGTACATACTGTCCTGTTGCATTGGTAATCAGTGGCGTTATACCTGATTTGGCAAGTAAACAAACATTTAGAGTGCATACATTTAGAGTGCAATACAAAACAGTGAAAGAAACAAGAGTTTCTTTAAATTCTTGTATATTAAAACTTGAATTTATAAGTAGTAAATATTAATTGTCCTGGAAAACCATTGTCCTGCCCCAAAAGACATAATAGTTACCAACACAGGATTCGAGTACATTCTCAGCAGGATGTGAAACTGGGCTCCTTGTGACCTTTGGCAAGTCACTTTACCCTATGTTGCTTCAGATACAAACTTCCAGCCTGAGTCACTAAGGTTTTTCTCCCATTCTGAGTATATGGGAAGATACCTTGATGAATAAGCCCCTTTGGGATAGGGAAATACCTGCCCTGAATGTCATCCGCTTTGAAATGATGAAAAGCGGAACAAGAAATAAATAAATAAATAAATAATATAGGTGGCCCAATAATTACTGTGTTGCTGTGTATGTTGCTATTTTAAGCTATGGAATGAAAGTGACAATTTTGAATTTATGTCATGAAATTGTTCTTTAGAAAAAAAAAAGAGCAGAGGTGATGCTGATGACTCTGTGGTAATGTTAGATGCTGCCATGTAGAAGTCCCTTAGTCTAATTTGCCACTCTGGTTTCTGTACTTTGGACAGGTCATTGTCAAGGGCTGAGGAGGGAGCATGTGGCCCAGATGGAGAAAGAGTGTTGCAGACTGCTCTAATAAGGGCACTTGCTGATCAAAGAAAGGTGCCAAATAAGCTCCTGAAGATGCTGCATTCAACCCCGACAATGATAGAAGGATGATGGGGTATCTGGTCAGAGCTGTAATCAGGGAAAGGATAAGTCAGCAAAAAGTCCATATTACATCCAGAAGTCTGATGATGTTAAAAAATTAAGTGTAGACAAGGAATACCAAATAATGCCAACTTGAAGAGTAGTATTTAGTATTGTTAATATATGCCATAGGAGGCTAAATCTGATAATCAGAAAGTTTGCTGAAAAATCAAAATTCATTATAGATCACAATAAAAATCTCTTCTAATCCTAAATCTCATCACTCGGTGACAAAGACTCTATAATATCAATATGAAGTTTTCGCATACAGGACACTGAAGTTGAACTAAATATTAAAGAAAAAAATAGCATTTTATGCACCTGTTTTTACAAAAACGTTTGGATAATTTTGCAACTTCTCCACCTGTGCACACTGTGAAATGCCCCTCACTAAGGAGTATCAGAAGACTACTAGAAGAAAATCATTCATATGCCAATAGCTTGCAAAGAGCAATCTCAATCCCAGCCTTACATTAAGGAAAAGTCATACTAACTATTAAGAATGTGTGAAGCTTGGAGATTTAAATTTGCAAGCCCCAAAAAATTTGGATAATTTTTGCCCTAGACAACAATGGAAAAAATTGTGCAAAGCAACTAAATTCTGTGAAATACCATAGAAGATATAATAACATCCACAGAATGGTATATGCACATCTACCAAAAAAGGTAGATTGGGCAGAATGGATGGGCCATTTTTTATCTTTATCTGTTGTCATTTACTGTGTTACTATGAATTCTGCAGAATGGTACACAACAGTGTGGAATTAGAAGCCTTTCACCCATAATGCTGTAAAAACACTATTAAATGGTCCTATGCATTTAAGGGATCTTCCCTGCAAAATAAGGGGGGATTGAAGAAAAATTTACAGACAGGGAAACCAGCAAAATGTGTTCCATTTGGTTTTGATGTTCAAAAATTCACACCCCTTTTCGCCATGCTTCAAAAGTACACATGGCAAATACTGATACTCACTCGGCATGAAACATTTGACATTTAAGGCTTGTTTCCTATGTTTTGTTAAAACTGAAATTCTTCAGTTTCTGTGCAATTCCTCTGAGCCACTGGGAGAAAACAGCCATATGCAGTAGAGTGTCACAAACTGGCTATCCATCTGGTGACGCAGTTATAAAGTAAATGAGGGCAGATAAAGACCAGTCTGCCCAGAGTGAGACTCTTTCTGGTTTTCTACCTACATTTAAGGAAGACAGCAAGTCTTTGCAGCCTACCTGGATTGAGTTTCATCACAACTTTGTTGGTTACAGGTCTGCAGATACCAGTAAAAGTGAGACTCATCTGATGAAATATATTTGTCTTCAAAGAGAGAGAACTGTCCTCTAGTGTTGCACCAATAAAATCCATCATTTGCTTCATTTTAAAGGTTCCTACCTGATGCGGTGCAAATGAAAAGATCACATCCTAAAAAAGGAAGCACATGGAAGCACTGTCATGAGCTGCTTTGTTAGGTAAAACATGCTGCTTGCACAGAAATTCGGTAGACTTTTTCAACCACAAAAGGACTGCTCCATCGGTCTGTTTATTGAATTTACCATTATGTGATAACACTAAGAATACTTTCCTCTTTTCTAGATCTTGGGACAAAATGTAAATACCCCCGCACTAGATTCTGAAAACATTACAAGGTCAATATTCAGCAGAATGAGGGGGTCACGTGATAAGCTGAGCGTGAACGGACATGCATGCTTGGAGCTCTTCACATCCCCGGATGTAATCCTTCTTTATCCTAAGTGAATCTGCAGTTAATTTGCTCAAAATGCAAAGGAACTCAGTAAAGAAATTGTTGCCAGCCCTATGAGTAAGAAACTGTCTCCTGACAAGTCAGAGTCCTCTGATGAGCAGGCCTCAGATGAGGAGTGGCTTGTACCATCTATTCTGTACAACACAACAAATGTTTGAACAGCTTTCTGATAAACTTACCATTAATATAGATGGTAAACTGGGAATGGTTGTAAAAAAGGTGGCCCAGCTGGTAGTCTCTGTTCAGGAAAACTCATCTCCGCTAGATGCTACAGACCACCACTTGGAGGAGTTGGGGCCCGCAGTAAGGTGGAGGTTTTACAGCAGAAGGTTAATGATTTGACAGAGAAACTAGATGATATGAAAAACTGGTGAAGAAGGATAAACATATAGTAGGGCTGCCTAAAGGGGTGCAGGATGCAAATCCTGCGGCCTTCTTTTCCACGTGGCTGCCAGAGACTTTGGGCCTAGCCGTAAAGGGGGGCTCACTGAGCCTAGAAACATCGGGCCCAGGAGGCTACCCATGCACGGTGATAATGCAGTTACACAACTACATGAGCAAAGCGTGCGTACTTGGCAAGACTCGATCTCTGAAGGAAGTAATCTACTAGCAATGGAGAATTATGTTCTGCACAGACTTTTCAGTGGCGCTTCAGAAAAAGAGAGCTGGATATGTGGGGATAAAAAAAGTGTTGCTTTTCCCAGCAAGACCAAAGGTATTTGATAACAACAAAACAAAAATATTTGAGTCCCTGGAGGCAATGCAGAGATACTTGGAAGAGACTGGTGAGGCACTGGCAGTTCGGATGCAGCCCATTGAAGCTGGCTGCTAGAGAACATGGAGGGTTTTGAGCTAACAGACAATCTCTACTTTCATGGCAGGTTGCCAGGGATGGGGGAATCTCCTGCGGTTATGTTTTACGGCAAGATTTTGATATTATAAGACACCCCCATGAGAAGATTTCCATGTATTTGTTCCTTCTACTATAATGCATGTTTTTGGGGGTTGGGGGGAGGAGGAGGGGGATGGAGGAGCAGCTGCTGGTGTTTACTCTCAGGACATTATTGAGAATGGTCATATGCAACCAAGTTTCCTCTGTTACCTTTTCACAGTCTCTGATATATTCATCTGCCGCTTGCCTTTCCTGTGCTGGAATCCTTCTTGGCGAGCCGGGATATACCTCAAAACACAGCATACTTGACCTTGTGATTAAAGGGAAGCAAGCGTGAAAGAGAGAGACTGGAAGGCGACAGTGCATATCTTGTGGAATCTCATTTCCAGGAGAACTGCAGATTTACGGGAGGGAACAAGACTGGATGGTGTTATGCCCATCGGTCACAGACAGCTGCGACCACTAATGCTCACCTCTTTCTTTGCCGCATTGTCAGCCTTTGGACGAATGGCGGCCTCCGCCATCCACCGCCGACCAGCCTGGCGTCCCCGGGACGGCGTGGGTGCTGCCGACTGGCATCTTCTTCCAGGAATCACTTAGGGGTGCGCGCACGTATGGGCCACTCTTGTACACGTTATGGCGGGAACCTCGGGGGCGTCCCCTCCAGATGACATCACCCATCTCCGGTACTTAAGCTGGCTGTCCCTTCACTTCGACAAGTTAGCAAGGAGTTCCCTCTGGCTGAATTCCTCTCCATCCTTGGACTTCCGGTTCCAAATTCTACGTTTGGCGTGAGACACTCGGGGTACCCACTCCTCGGGGGCCCTACTTTGTCTTGGGTTATCCGCTCCTCGGAAGACCTTTCTGTCTTGGACTGCTATCTGTCCCATTCCCCGGGACCTCTCCTGGAACTTCTTCCTGTGAGTACCTAATACTACGGACTTCAACTATCAAGCCTTGTTGTGGGATCCTCTACGGTGTACCCCATGCCTCGGGCCACTGCCGTTTCTTTCCTGAAGGAACCACTCCGGTATACCCTGCTTGCAGGTCATTACTGCATCACCGCCACAGGAACCTCATCAGGGTTCCTGCACCTCGGACTATCTTCTCACCACCACAGAGACACATCTCCGGCATACCCCGCTCCACGGGCCACTACCGGATCTGCATGTCTGAGGTATGTCTACACTACTGCAAGACTTCCTGGCATACCCCGCTCCGCGGGCCACTACCAGATTTTCACATCTGAGGTATCACCCTTGGGTATACCCCACTACTCAGAACTTTACTTTTCGCATCTCCCGCTTCGCTGGTTATGCCTTTCTCTTCTATCAATAAAAGACTCTGTTCCACAGCTGTGTCTGACGTCGCTGAGACCACGCTTCAAAATGGTCTGCGGAGGCCATTTCCGTTTTTGAGAAATTAAAGACTGCCTTTTCCACGGAACCATGCTTAAGGCATCCTGACCCCAACAAGCCATTTATCGTAGAAGTTGACGCTTCAGATGTCGGCGTGGGGGCTGTATTGTGCCAAACTGGAGACTCTAAATCCTTACGTCCCTGCTCTTTCTTCTCATGACGTTTCTCCCCGGCACAGAAGAACTATGGAATCGGAGATAAAGAGCTCTTGGCTATTAAGCTAGCATTCGAGGAATGGCAGCCTTGGCTCGAAAGTGCTCAACATCAAATAACCATATTCACGGACCATAAAAATCTAGAGTATCTCTGCCATGCGCAACGTCTTAACCACAGACAAGCTAGATGGTTCTTATTCTTCAATTGTTTTGACTTTGTGCTTAAATATCGCCCCGGAGACAGAAATACCAGATCTGATGCCTTGTCACGCTCCTTTCTCCCGGAGGATGTGCCTGAAGAACCTCAGCACATAATTGACCCGAAAAAATTCATCTTGGCGGCTACACATTCTGTGCCCACTGGTAAGACCATCGTGCCTAAACACCTCAGGAAGAAAGTGCTCTTTTGGGCGCACGATTCCAAGCTGGCTGGCCATCCTGGTTAACGCCGCACCCTGCTCAAGATCCAGAAGTTCTATTGGTGGCCTACTATCAAGAAAGATACCTTATCCTACGTAGCATCTTGTACCAATTGTGCCAAACACAAACCTGCTTCTGGCCAACCGTGGGGATTGCTGCAACCACTGCCAGTTCCGGAACAGCCCTGGTCACACATTGCTACTGACTTTGCAGTCGACTTACCTCTTTCTGGAGGAATGAATACCATCTGGGTAACAGTTGATCGCTTCAGCAAGATGGCCCATTTCATGGTGCTGCCTGGCTTACCATCTCAGACTCAAGTTACCCTCCACTCGTTTTGCTCCTCGCTATGCTGGACCATTTCCAATCCTCCGACGTCTTGGCAACATCACTTACAGTCTGAAGCTACCACCCGGACTAAACATCCACAACGCTTTTCACGTCTCACTCTTGAAACCTCTCATACTCAGTGAATTCTCTTCCAAGACTCAGGAACCACCTGCAATCAACGCAGAAGATGACCTAGAATTTAAGGTCGAAGAGATTCTTGATGTCCGAAGACAAGGAAAAACACTTGAATACCTTCTTTCTTGGGAAGGTTTCGGCCCCGAAGAAAACTCTTGGGAGCCTCAGGCTAACATCCTTGATAAAGAGGTGCTCCGTCAATTTCATCTCGTGCATCCTTTGAAGCCTAAACCTGGTACCCGCAGAGGAGACCGTCCTTTGAAGGGGGTACTTTTACGACTGTCGCTGCCCAATGTCTCCACTCCGCCCTCCTTACCTCTTTGGCGACTCCTCCCGCGGTTGATGGACGTCTGCCTGCCGCGGCGTCTGCCTGCCATCCTCTCCGGTGTCCCCGGTCCGGCTTGGGCGCTGCATCCTGCCATGTTGTTCAGCTGCCATAGGGCGCGCACCGCGCGGCCCTGCTTCTTATTCCTTCTTTGGCGCGAACCTCAGGGGCGTCCCCCTGTGATCACGTTACGCATCCCGGATACAAAAGCCTACTCTGTTTGCTAGCTAAACGAGTTAGCAAGGGACTCCTTACGGATGGGATTCGCTCTCCGTACCTAGCTACTCTGCCTCTCCTTATTGGACTTACTCTATCGGGGTACCCGCTCCTTGAGGGCCTCTCTCTTCTCTTTCAGGTCGCTGTGTGGAACCGGTACTCACTCCTCGAGGGCCCATGTTCCCGGACTAGCTGCCTGAGCTCACTTCTGCTTGGAAGAAACCACTGCCTACACCATGAGTGAGTTACCATCTAGACTCTCTCAGAGCTGTTCTCTGGAACCAGGTACTCGCTCCTCGAGGGCCTGCCTTCCGGGAGAAACCGCTGTGTGAGTTTTCAACCAATGAGGCTCCATACCAGAACCCTGTGTATGCTCCATTGTACTCACTATCTCAGTTTCTCTCCACTACAGCACAGCTATTGAGGGATTGCTGTTCCAGTGTCCTGAGGAACTACAAGCCCAGCTGGGCTTCATCTCTACTCACTACTGCCACCTCTGGTGGCTTCTCAACTCTGTTTAATAAAAGATAATTCTGTGTTGTGTGTCCTAAAGCTGAGCCCGACCTGTGGCCCCTCACGGGACTTCCCCCTGTGGGTGTGGTCATCTGCCACAGTGTCCAAGGGTCCACCCAAAACCTTACAAACAATAACAAGTGGGTACTGAAATCAAAGTACAGTTCTGGCTGAGGGATGAACCCAGGAAGGTACCTCAGATGAGACAGTCCGGTAGAGGTCCGCAGCGCACCAGACAGTCTTCCCAATAGAGTAGTAAATACCTCTAGTGCAGATCCGGTAGTGGCACGCAGCACGGAGTACACCAAGGATGGCTATATGAGGCAGATGGTATAGAGGAGGTCTGAGGTCCTGGAGCTCAGAAGTACTTGAAGATGAATTAGCAATCTTCCTGCAGCGCAGGGTAGGTGTAGCGAATCCTGCTGGTAAGAATGCGGTAGTGGCCCTAGGCTCAGGGTACACCGCAGAGAGAATGCCAGCAAGGCTTAGTAGAGATGAAGCGAGATGAACTCACAAGGCGTGGTACCAGAAGAGCAAGGCAGGAAGGCCCTCTGAGGAGCGGATAGCCTAGGAATGCAGAACAGCCCCCGAGGAGCGGGTACTCAGAGCGTTCCCCACCGAGACAGGAACAGGAAGTCCAAAGAGAAGCAGATTCAGCAACGAGGAGAACTCTTTGCTAACTCATCTGGGAGTTGGGCCAGTCAACTTAAATACAGCAAGGCGGTGATGTCATGCGGAGGGGACGCCCCCGAAGTTCCTGCCATGACGTGTACTAAAAACGGTCCATGCACACGCACACGCTAGGTGACTCCAGAAGCAAGATGGCAGTCGGCATTGCCCACGCCATCCCAGGGACGCCAGGGAGGTCGGTGTTCGCTGGCGGATGCCGCCATTCTTCCGAGGATTGACGAAGTAACAAGAAAAGAGGTGAGCATGAGAGGTCGCAGCCGTCTGCGACCGACGGGTGCAACAGAATGTATCCAAGTTCCCCTAAACCGCACGGGAATGAGAAAGACCAGCTGATAGCACACGTTCTCCAAACACCGTCTCTTCCAGCGCCCGAACATCCAGTAATGCCTGGTGAAAGTGTGTAGACAAGACCAAGTCACTGCCCAACAGATCTCCTGTGCGGAAAGCAACTGACACTCTGCACAGGAAGCTGCCTGCACCTTGGTAGAATGCACTTGCAGACCCTCAGGAATTGACCGTCCTTTGCAAATATACGCCAACACAATTGCCTCTTTCAGCCATTGTGAACTGTAGCCTTGGAAGACTTACACCCTTTCTTTGCTCCACTAAACACTACAAAGAGGTCATCAGATCTCCGAGAACCATTGGTGACTTTGAAATATTACAATAGGGCCTGATGGACAACCAGCAAATGAAGCTCTCTCATATGTGGAGTCGCCGCATCCAAATTTTGAAAAGCGGGGAGTTCCACTGTCTGACTGAGATGAAACGCTAAAGGGAAGGCATTGTATGCAGCAAAACCCCATCATCTGAAATCTGAAGGAAAGGACAAGGTCTGAAGTTCCGAAGTCCTCCTGGTCGAAAAAATCGCTACCAGGAAAACCATCTTCAGGGTAAGATCCTTCAGAGACATGTGCCTCAACGGCTCGAATGGCGACCCATAGAGGACCTTAAGTACTATTTGTTTATAAAATGTATAGCCCGCTAATCCACAGAGCTCAGCAGGTTATTGTAAACATATATAATGGATATATAAAATAAAACTAAGTTAAGGTTCCACAACAGGCACATTCTGCGTATCAGAGGTCGCAAATGCTTCACCCCTCTAAGAAACTGGACTACATCCGGATGCGAAGCCAGGGATACCCCATGCACCTTGCCTCAAAAACAGCCTAAAGCTACTATCTGAACTCTAAGGGAGTTATAAGCAAGACCCTTCAGTAGGTCCTTCTGCAAATAGGTCAAAATGTAAGGTATTGACATACACGAACGATCAAGCCCTTTCTCAAGATACCACGTCTCTAACACTCTCCACACCCTGACATAAGCCAAAGAGGTGAAGGTCTTCTAGCCTGTAGTAAGGTAGTAATGACCTCTTCTAAATACCCCTTTCATTCACAAATGACTGCTTTCCAAAGCCAGGCCACAAGACAAAAGTAATTTGCCTGATCCAAAAAGTATGGTCTCTGATGAAGCAATTCTTAGAAATGCCTAAATCTTAGGGGACCATCCATTGTGAGATCTACCAGATCCGCAAATCATGGTCACACTGGAGCCACAAGAATCACCATCCCCAGGTGTCTCTCGATCCATTGCAAAACACTTCCTATGAGAGGCCACGGAGGGAAGACATATAACAGAATCCCTAACGGCCATGGAAGGACCAGAGCACTGAGGCCCTCTGATCCAACTTCTCGCCTACGACTGAAAAAGCGGCGTGCCCTGGCATTCTGTCATGATGAAATTAGGTCCAGCTGAGGGCCACTTCACCTGCTCCAAATGAGATCCATCACTTCTATTGACAGCTCCCATTTCCCGGGTCTAACACCTAACAGCTGAGATAGTATGCTTGCATATTGTTCAATCTGGCTATATGGGATGCCATCAGAGCTGCCAGGTGTTGTTCCGCCCACCTGAAAAGTTCCTGGGCTTCCTGAGACACCATGCAACTCTTGGTGTCCCCTTGGCAAATGATATAAACCACCGTCATCACATTGTCTAACAAGACTCAAGGAAGAAAAGAGAGCAATGCCATGCGAACCACCCTGGTCTCTAACCAATTGATAGACCATAATGCCTCCATCACTGTCCTTGGCAAATGGCACCCCAATCTTTCAGGCTGGCATCAGTGGTTACCACCACCTAATATGAGATCTCCAACCTTACCCCTCGTTCCAAATTGGCCCGAGAAAGCCACTATGAGAGAATGTATCCGGTTTGCCCCTGAAGCAGTAGTGGATTCCAGTCAGATAAAAGTGCCCTTTGAAAAGGCCACATATGTGAGAATGCCCAAGAACTAGATCTAGTGTAGCTACCATAGAACCCAGAACCTGAAAATAATCCCAAACCCTGGATACCGAGTGCTGCAATAAGCGGCAGACCAGAGTCTGCAACTTCATCACCATGTCTGCCATGAGGAACAACTTGCCTAATCTGGTACTGAATCAGATCCCCAGATATCTAGTGACTAGATTGGTATCAGATTGCTCCCTATTAGGTTCACCACCCAAACTAGGGTCTGCAACCTCTGCAAGACCCACTGTACTGACTGTTGAATAGCCAGTCATCTAGATAAGGGTATACTAAGATTCCTTCCTTTCACAGGGCTGCAGCCACAACCACCATCATCTTGGGGAGCATGCAAAATTGTAAATGGTCTCCCAGGACCATAAAGCAGAGGAACTTTTGAATTTCTGTTCTGATAGGTATGTGCAGATAAGCTTCTGTTAAATCCAACAAAGCCAGGAACTCCCCTTTGTGAACCACTGCTATCACTCATTACAAAGTTTCCATTCAAAAATGTGGCACTCTGTGCACTGCATTGATCTTTTTCAGATATAGTATGGGCCAGAAAGTACCCTCCTTCTTCAGCACCATGAAATAGATGCTCCCCCAGGGAAATGGGAACTATCACCTCCAGGTGATTTAGCCGCTCTAGTGTAGCATGTACTGCCTCCCTTGTGATGAGGGATGTACAAGGAGAGATCATGTAAACTTCTCGAATTGGGCCTTGGTTCAGTTCATTAATTTGCTTCTTCCGGTTCCTAGACCGGAGTTGTCACTGGCTGGTCTAGGCGGACCCTGAAAGGACTGCATCCTATCAGAGCATTGCCTCTAAGAAGAGAAAAAGCCCCATGGGGAAAGGCTAAAGAGTTAGGACTCTTCAGCTTGGAGAAGAGACAGGTGAGGGGAGATATGATAGAGGTCTATAAAATAATGAATGGAGTGGAACGAGTGGACGTTAATCGGTTGTTTACTCTTTCAAACAGTACAAAGATTGGTGACACACAATGAAATTACAAGGTGATACATTTAAAACTAATAAGAAAAAATATTTTTTTACTCAATATATAATTAAGTTCTGGAATTTGTTGCCAGAGGATGTGGTGAAAGCTAGTTGTGTAGCTGCAGACAAGTTTCTGAAGGAAAAATCCATAAACAATTATTAAAGTGGACGTGGAGAAAGCCACTGCTTATCCCTGGGAAAAACAGCATGGAATCTATCCAACCCTTAAGATCCTGCCATGTACTTGTAACTTGGATTGGCACTGTTGGAAACAGGATACTGGGCTTGATTGGCCTTTGGTCTGACCCAGTATAGCAAGTCTTATGTCTTATGAGACGATATCTCCTTGTGTATCTAAATCGTGATTGAAGCGGCAAGCTCTTCTTGCCTCCTTTCAGTTTATCTTCAGGCAGCTTATGCCCCTTTGACTTTTCCATGTGCTTCACCAGCTGTTCTAGGTACCATCTGCTGGAGACAGCGATATACCGAGGGACTGCAGGTGGTACACTATGTTAAGTAGCAGTGTCAGTAAAGCTTAACTTCTCCATCTCCATCTGCTGGTAAGGATGAAATACCCATGCATCTGGACTGATCTGGGATATGAACAAGAAATTATTTTATACGTGTAAATTACACTTTGAAAATCAACTTGGGGGTTCTATGGGTAAAAATACACACAAAACGCAAGCGCAGCTGAAGTAAGGGAGAGGATTTGAGCAGGGAAAGGATTTCTATGCATATATGCATGTAAATCTACATGCACAAACGTTCCTCTTCTTAGAAGTGCATCTTTGTGTGTCCATGGGCATATCGGGACAACCCATACATTTTCAAAGCAATCCTATGCGCATAAGTCTGTGGGTAAAGAGTGCCTGCGGATTTTAGCCCTGCACGCAGGTTGCTATAAAATAACTCCATAAGTTTGTGCCAAACAAAACTCTCTAGGCATGGAGTGTTTTATATTCACATACTTCACAAAGTTTTATTCCTATGTACCCACAAAATGATCCAAATAGTCAACACTCAACCCCCTCAATGTAAAATATTTCTACAGCAGTTTAAGATATTCCACATCCCTTGCTCTCAACCTCATCAGATCCCCACTTTTATTGAATAATGTGCTGGGAAAAAAAAGTTTTACAGTACCTGTGAACCTCTCGGCTGAATCCTTGCTTTTGCAGGGTAGGCATTAAAATGAGATATCTTGCGAAAGCTGAGTGTCAGAGGGAGTGACTTGGATTGATTTTTCAGTGTACACAAGACATCTATGCGTTCTCCTATCAAACACTCTTTAAAGTTCAAGGATGGTCCAACACTGAAGTTTAACATGACAGGGATTCCTGAGCCCGTTACTGCCAACTCCACACACTCATTGTGCTTCTCTATGCAAAATATTCAAGTAAAGGCAAGCAAGAGTGAGTCATTTCTCTCACAAATACAAGATGCATCAAACTCAACCACAAGAAAGAAACTGAAATCAATGCTTCAAAAACTGTGCACTTAGGGGTAGATTTTAAAAGAAGCGTGGTGCATGTTATAAAATCCATTGGCCACGCGCACATGCCTCCCGGATTTTATAATCCGCACACACGTGTGGGCGGCGTATGCAGGGGGGTGAATTTTAGTAAATTACATGCAGCAACGTAATCGGGTCTTCCCCAGTTCCCTCCCAGTCCACTCCAATTAAGGAGCGGACTGGGAGGGAACTTTCCTATCCCTAACCCTACTCTTCCTACCTCTTCCCCTCTCTCTACCCTGACCCCTAACCTAACCCTAACTATCCCCATTTTTTTTACTTACTGCTTTGTCGGAGCAGAAGCAACTTCCACGCGCCAACTAGCTGCCAGCACACGCTTCCCCGGAACAGTGGCTAATGGCCGCTGTCCCAGCCAGCCTCCGTCCCTCCCTGCCCACCCAGACCATGCCCCCTGGCCCGCCTCTTTTTCAGGGCGCGGCACTTGTGCACATATCAGTTCTTACATGAATGGCCGGGCCCTTCTGAAAATGTGCACAGCGTGCGCAGGGGCCGAGCCACACATATACGTTCCGATTTTTACACGTGCCGCCCTTTAAAAATTCATCTTTTATTCTTTATTCCACTTAATTAACACTTCCGATTTCTGCCAGAGCTTGTAAACATGGAAAATTACAGTTTCTGTTCATGTACAGCAGTTCAAAGCCAGCACTAATGTGGCAGGACAAAATGCATCCAGAACAGAAATAGGGTAATGATCTTCACAGTTAAATTGATCTGCTGGCGCTTAAAATTACTGACACACAATTCTAATATTAATACAGACACAAAGGTGTCTCTGGTTTACTCAGCTCACAGGTTAACAGCTTTATGATGATATAAGAATGATACACACCAATGCTGAAGTCAAAGTTTTTCATTCGCAGATCTTTAAGAAAAGAAAAACTATTGAAGGATGACTTCTCATGCAGGGATTGGTTGAAAGGCTCAGAATGATATTAAGAACATCACTTTCTCTCTGTATATTCACACAGAAGACCTACTTTTGGCATGCAGACTGTCACGAGTCTCAACTTCTTGCAGATCATCTTTGCTGCCTATCTGCTCAAACTTCAGAAAGAGAGCATAGTCCTGCTGAGATGCTGGTTTTCCTAACAAAATGTCTGCTTCGCTCTGCCTGTAACCAGGAATCAAGTTTGTGGTGTAATTTATTAGTTGATATGTTATGAATTTGAGATTTCATTCTTAAATTTTGCATTTTCACTTTCAAAGTTGTACATTTGTTTTGGGCTGTGAGTGGGTAATAAAAAACTGCTAAGTCCCTTCTTACCAATACTTATTCAACCACATATGTCTCACTCAAAGAATCTAAAACTAACATGCTCCAGGTACGGAGCTCTGCTTTCCTTTTATTTGTCATAAGGTATGCATTTGTATGACCCTTAAAGTCACTGATTTAACTAATTTAGTACAATGTACTTAGCATTCATCTAATAAACAAAGAAGATTTTTTCATTATAGCACAGACATTTTGCTCAGGATTGCTGAAGTGTTTCTCTGTTGATAGAGACCCTCCACTTTCTTCCATCCCTATTCCCATTTTAGAAAGAACAGAGATTCTGTTTATGTCAAGAGAAACAAGCATTCATGGATTCTAATATTCTTGATTCAGTGTGAAAAAAATTCAAGGAAATCAACTTGTTTGCTGATTTATCAAAAACTCAAGACAAAAACCTAAGCTTTGTTTTTAATACTTATTTCTTCTAATTGTAGGGTAGGGAGTACGGCAGGTAAATGGCAAGCCAAACTCCATTTGCTTTTACAGTATAGTCCAAGAACAATCTGACTAGAAGTCAACATGAACAACAAGACAATTCTACTACACAAAAAGTTCTTATGAGCAAAAAGCCCTATTTAACTGAATATCAAAATGATCACCTTTTATTTTACTTATATTTCCACAAATAGCCTCAAGGCAGATTACAAAACAAGTTTTAACTAACAGTGACAGTACATTGGTTGAAGGTCATTTATAATTACAATTGAATCATATTTACAATGGACAGCATTGAGAGACCAGGGTGTATATCTTAAAATCCTTACTTGACAGTTCAGATAGATTATTTAGGAAAGACTGAGTGTCTCTACTGAGGGAACTCTAAGGGAAGGAGTGGCCAAAGAGCTAGGCCTTAGCTTTTTTCTGAAAGTAAGGTAACATGGCTTGAGATGTAGGGATAACATTATCTCGTTCCAGATTGTTGGAGCATAACAACCGAAGGCATGAAGTCTCATACAGGATAGTCTGGCTGAAGCTAGAGGTGGGGGAAGAGAAGAGCCATTTGGGAGGACTGGACTTCTGTAGGGAGTAGAGAGAGATATTGAGGAGCTTGTTTATTTATGTACTTATAGACAAAGCAGAGGGTTCTCATTTGTATCCTGCTTTCAATTGGGATCCAGTGCAGCTGGTGTGGTATTGGTGTTATTTATGGTATATAAAAGTGATCCTCCAATGACAAAAATCACTGCAGTGAACTGAAATGCTCAGGGTGATCCTTTCAAGAATATATAAAATATGACTTTACAGAAGGACAAATTTTGAGCATGTAACATATTTTATCCTGTACTTTAAAGTGAATGTGTAACTATGTGATTAAAACTAGCAACAGAGTAGACATTGTCCTACTCAGATGCTGCTCCAAAATCAAAAGGAACTCCCAAGACATATCTACCAGACTTAGATCATCTAAAGATGCTCATCTGATCTCATTACCACTACAGGATTATCTTCCTTTACCTAGGATATTAAAGTATCCTGCAGCATCAAATAAAACTATCACATGGAGCTGTAATAAAATATGAAAGCACAAATCAATATCATAAGGCAGAAGGACAGTACAACTGTAACATCTAAAATCCAATCTATTGATTTTCAGAAATTATTGGAATATACCAAGATGACATACAAAGATGGATGGATTTCCCCCTTTCTATCTTGGGTAGAGTAAGCGAAGTTGCTTACCTGTAACAGTTGTTCTCCTAGGGCAGCAGGATGTTAGTCCTCACATGTGGGTGATATCATCAGATGGAGCCCGGCACAGACAACTTCTGTCAAATTTTCTAGAAATTTTGACTGGCATACTGAGCATGACCAGCATGCCACTATCCACGCATCCACGCGGGGTCTCTCTTCAGTCTCATATCTAGATTACAAAAACATAAAATAACAAACTACAGGAACCCAACTCTGCAGGGTGGCAGGTGGGTTTCCTGAGGAATAACATCCTGCTGTCCTATGAGAACACCTGTTACAAGTAAGCAACTTCGCTTTCTCCTATGACAAGCAGGATGGTAGCCCTCACATGTGGGTGAATCCCTAGTTATAAACTGGCCCTGCAAAATAATGGGACCAACAGACACCAAACAGGTGCCAACGGGCACAACAACAGAGATGCTGTTGGTAACAGTGGGGACAGTCTGAACCCAAACCAGGGGCCTTAGGTAGGAAGAGTTGGGTTCACAGATGAAAGAGGTTCCTGAGGACAGACTGGCTGAACCAGCTATCCTGGCGGCCATCCCTGTCCAGACAATAATGAGCTGTGAAAGTTTGGAGAGAACTCCATGTCGCAGCTTTGCAGATCTCCTCCATTGGAACTGCACACAGATGAGCCACAGAAGTCGCCATGGCTCTGACAGAATGAGCAATGACGTGGCCCCCCAGTTGCAGTCCTGCCTGGTCATAGCGGAAGGAAATGCAGTCCGCTAGCCAGGTGGAGAGAGTCTGCTTAACAACAGCCACACCCAGCCTGTTAGAGTCAAAAGAGACAAACAGCTGGGTGGACTGTCTGTCCACGGCAGTTCCAATGCATATCCAGCATAGCTCTCTGCTTCAACGGCAGGGAGGAATGAAGAAAAGAGGATTTATATTCAGACAACAACCAACAAAGACTAAATTACATAGTCTGGGTAAACAAACAAGCATGGGTGTAGCTTGCTTGTTACGGAGGTTATTACCCCAAACCAAATAAGCCTGAAACTTCACTTTCAATGCATATCCAGCATAGCTCTCTGCTTCAACGGCAGGGGGGATGGAGAAAAGAGGATTTATATTCAGACATCAACCAACAAGAACTGAATTGCACAGGCTGGGTAAACAAATAAGCGTGGGGGTAGCTTGCTTATTGCAGTTACTACCCCTAACCAATTAAACTAGATACTTCACTTAGATGCAGTTCTAGCACTGCTCTCTACATCAATGGTGGGGGTGGAAGGTAAATAGAACCAAAAAATTACTAATAAGGGCCAAGAGTAACAGATAAGTATGAGAAAAAAAATAAGTGTGAAAGCTTGCTAGGCAGACTGGATGGGCCGTTTGGTCTTCATCTGCCATCATTTCTATGTTTCTATGTTTCTATGTAGAAGGCCAAGGCCATCTTACAATCGAGTGAATGCAGCGCCCTTTGGAATGAGGCCTAGGGAAAAAAGTAGGAAGGATGATTGTCTGGTTGAAATGGAAATCTGTCACCACCTTCGGCAGGAACTTAGGGTGTGTGCATAGAACCACCCGGTTATGGAAGAATCTTGTGTAGAGCGGATAAGTCACCAGGGCATGTAGTTCACTGAGCCTGCGTGACAACGTGATTGCTACCAAGAATATGACATTCCAGGTCAAATACTTGAGGATAGAGGAGTGCAGCAGTTCAAACGGTAGCTTCAACAGCTTGGCCAACATCAAGTTAAGGTCCCAAGTGTTGCGTAGGAGGTGGACCTTTGGACCGAGGTGGGATTGACGCTACCCATAGGAGGGATCCTACTGGTCCCCACTGTCAGCAGGCGGAGTGGGCTGACTGATGGAGGACGGCTGGAACTTCGCCAATACCAGCCCTCATTCCCCGCAGGTTGAGCCTTTGAGTACCGGGCTGGCTGGAGTTAGGTGGGCCTCCATATGAAGTCGTCGAAGGAAGGATGATGTGGTCAGCCCAGAGACAGCAACAGCTAAACTAGAAAGTTTGTACTGGACGAGGTGGAGTCCCGGAGACCCGGGCGCAAAGCCTAGAACCAAAGTCTGACAGGGGGCGCCCAAGCAAGAGCAGGCCGAAGTCTGAAAGGCCAAGTCCAGGACGTAGACTGAAGAAGTGTCATTGAACTAGCTGAAGTCAGGGCTGGTGGGAATCAAGGAGTGGTGGCAAGGCAAGGCTGAGATCTGGTCTCGGAAACGATCAATAGCATAGTCAGACAAAGCGGAGGTCTGGACTAGGAGATGATCAGTAGCGTGGTCAGGCAAAGCGGAAGTCTGGACTAGGAGATGATCAGTAGCGTGGTCGGGCAAAGCAGAGGTCGGGTCCAGGAGAAGATCAATGGCGTAGTCGGGCAAAACATAGGTCGTGTCCAAAACAAGATCAGTCCGTAAGGGAAGCTGGGTAGCAGGACACAAGACGAAGGAGACAACCAGGAATAGGAACTCGAAGGGAACACGACCAGTGTGGAGACCTGTTGCAAAGGTGACTAACAGGAGCTGAGCCCTGCCTTATATACCGGAGCTTCAGCGACGTCATCATCCAGGGCCGCAGCCAGGTTCCCGCTGCAGGCCCTTCATAAGCAGCAGTGATGCGCGCGTACACGCCTAGGGAGGGGCGCGGCGCTGAACAGCGGCGTCTCTCAGTGGGCCATGTGGAGAGGCCGGTCACGGAGCACACGAGCTTGTCGCAGTGTCAGGAGCACCGGAGGTGGCCCGAGGACGGAGCCAGCGGCCTACCGCTGCGAGGGACGTGGATCCAGACGCTGGATTCAGTAGTAGATGGTAAGAGGGCCTGGCTGCAAGCCTGCCGCGGCCGGCACATACAACAGTACCACCCCCCCCCCCTTTTGCCCTCCCCCTTGGAGGTCTGGGTTTGCCCAGATGGGCACGATGAAACTGGAGGAGGAGGTTCTTATCCAGGATGTTACGAGCTGGTACCCACAAATTTTCTTCTGGGCCGAAAGCCTCCCAGGAAAGGAGGTATTCCCATCGGCGGCCCCTACGGCGAACATCTAAAACTTCATGGACCTTGTAAGTAGTGTCAGATTCCGCAACCAGCTGAGATGGTTCAGGAACTTTACATGCAGGCCAGGATAGGATTACTGGCTTCAGAAGTGAGACATGGAACGTATTGTGAATTCCCAACGTTGGTGGCAGCCAAAACTGGTATGTAACAGATCCAACACGACAAATGACTGGAAATGGTTCGATATATCTTGGTGCAAACCTTTGGGAAGGTATCGTAAGCCGAATATACCTTGTACTCAACCAGACTTTCTGGCCAAGGAGGAACTCAGGAACAGAGCGACGATGAACGTCCGCAGACTTATTTTTTTATTTATTTAACAGTTTTTTATACCGACCTTCACAGTAAATAACCATATCGGATCGGTTTACATTTAACAAAGGAAAAACTGGGGTAACAATTCTGGTAAACAAAAGATAACAAACGAAAGGAATAAGTCAAAGTTACAATCAACAAGGAGTGGAAAACTTGGAGGCTTAAACAAGCTGGAAGAAAGATAAAGGCAGAAGAATAATTATAGAGAGATACAACTGAGTAACGGGTTAAGGCTGAGTGCTTTAACCTGGAAATGCCAGTGTCCGTTGACCCAGGATGTGGCTTCTTGACCCAGGATGTGACTTCTTGACCCAGGATGTGGCTTGGCATAGGCGAAGATTCGTCTGATTCCAGAGTGCCTTGAGGGCATCTGTAGCTTGCGCAGCAAGAGATGGTACAGATAACAGTATGGGTAGTGGTGGTCGAGGTTGCTTGCCATAAACGATGGAAAAAGACAATGTACCTGTGGCAGCGGCAAAATGGGAGTTGTGGGAAAATTCCGCCCAAGGAAGGAATTCGGACCAGTTGTCTTGACGGTCATTTATATAGTTGCGAAGGAAGGATTTTAAGGAGCAATTCATTCTCTCAGCTTGTCCGTTGGCCTGTGGATGGTACGCTGTGGTTAAGCTGATATTAATGCCAAACTTATTGCAGAGAGCACGCCAGTAACATGCGACAAACTGTGGACTTCTGTCTGACATGATGTCCTTGGGCAAGCCATGCTGTCAGAATATATGGAGGAAGAACAGGCGTGCCAATTCGGGGGCAGAAGGTAGACCTGATAGTGGAACAAAATGGGCCATTTTTGAAAACCTATCGATGGTAACTCATATGACCGTGTGACCCTTAGATGGTGGTAAGTCCACAATGAAATCCGTGGAGAGATGCGTCCACAGTTCTTTGGGAGCTGGAAATGGTTGGAGCAAACCCCAAGGTCGACCGACTCGGGGTTTCTGTTGAGCGCAGGTATTGCAGGAATTGTCATATGCTCTAGTGTCAGAGAGCATAGTGGGCCACTAGAAGAAATGTTGGAGCAAGGCTAGGGTTCGTGCTCGCCCTGGGTGGCCAGCAAACTTGGAATCGTGTGCCCATCGGAGAACTCTTTCACGGAGGCGATGAGGCACAACGGTCTTCCCAGCTGGGACTGGGTGAGTCACAGACAGGCTGATACAGGCTGGGTCAATGATATGACCGGGTTCTTTGGGAATATCTTCGGGTTCGAAGGAACATGACAGGGCATCTGCCCGGAGATTCTTTCCAACTGGACGGTAACGAAGTTCAAAGTTGAACCTAGAGAAAAACAAGGCCCATCGAGCTTGACAGGCGTTGAGACGCTGGGCATGATTCAAGTGTTCTAGGTTCTTATGATCAGTAAATATCGTGAATTTGTGCTGAGTGCCCTCTAACCAAGGGTGCCACTCCTCCAAGGCTAATTTTATAGCGAGTAACTCTTGGTCTCCAATACTATAGTTTTGTTCTGCGGGGGAGAATTTGCGAGAGTAGAATGAACATGGAACCAAGGATCCGGATGTCAAGTGTTGGCTCTGAACCGCCCCAGCCCCAATAGCAGAGGCATCCACTTCGACCAGGAAGGGGCGGTTTGGGTCAGGATGGTGAAAGCAGGGTCCAGCAAGGAAAGCCTATTTGAGATGCTGGAAGGCTGTGACAGCTTCCGGGGTCCAGTTCCGGGTATCTTGGCCCTTGCAGTCAATGCAGTGAGAGGAGACGCCAAGGTCGAATAATGGGAGATGACATGGTTGTAATAGTTTCTGAACCCAAGGAATCGTTGCAACACTTTGAGAGCTACGGGCCGAGGCCAATCTTGGATTCCTTTTAACTTTTCAGGATCCATGGAGAATCCTTGCTGCGAGATTATATACCCCAGGAAGGGCAAACTGGACTTTTTAAACAAGCATTTATCCACTTTTGCAAAGAGATGATTCTCACAGAGACGCTGAAGAACCACGTGCACATCCACATGGTGTGTAGCAAGATCCTTAGAAAAGACAAGGATGTCGTCAAGGTATGCTACAACCTTGACGTACAGTAGATCTCTGAAGGTCTCATTAATTATCCATTGAAATACTGCTGGAGCTTTACAAAGACCGAAGGGCATCACCAGATATTCGTAATGCCCGTCTCTGGTGTTAAAGGCCATTTTCCAGATATCTTCAGGGCGGATAAGCACCAAGTTGTAGGCTCTGCGTAGATCCAATTTGGTAAAAATGGAGGCTCCTTGTAAACGATTGAACAGTTCTGAGATCAAGGGCAACGGATACTTGTCTTTGCGAGTGATGGCATTCAAGCCGCAGTAATCATTACATGGCCTTAGGAATCCATCTTTCTTCGTGACGAAGAAAAATCCTGCTCCGGCAGGAGTCATTGATGGTCGAATGAACCCTTTTGCAAGGTTCTCCCGGATGTACTCTGTCATCACTTTGATTTCTGGTAGTGACAGAGAATAGGTCCGCCCTCGAGAGGGCGTAGTTCCATGCAAAAGTTCAATGGGACAATCAAACCTCCAAAGAGGTGGCAGGATATCTGCTTTCTGCTTTGAGAAGACATCTTAAAAATCGGCATATGGAGCTGGAATGCCCGAAGAGGTGGTAGCCATTTGAACTGTAGGAGACGGTACCACCTTTTTTAAGTAAGTCTGGTGGCAGGTGGGACTCCATTCCACCAGCTGGAGTGACCCCGAAGTCAAACTGGGGGGAGTGACGTTGGAGCCAAGGTAGTCCCAGGACTACCAGGTGAACTGATGTTTCCAGAATGAGGAGTTCAATGTCTTCAACGTGGAGGGCGCCAGTGAGGAGATGAACTGGCTCAGTAGTCAGCAAAATTTGGCCAGGTAATGGCTCTCCATAAATTGAGGCAATATACAAGAAGGTTTCCAAGGGACCGGTATCAATACCCACTAACTGAACTAGGTCCTTGAGAATAAAATTTCCTCCTGCTCCGAAGTCCACCAGAGTGAGGACTGGGAAAGACCGGGAATCCCAAGTCAAAGAAACCAATAAGTACAGTTGAGGGGCTGGGGAGGTTGCACCCAAGTTCAGGACCCCTACTGAACTTAGGCAAGGAAGTTTCCCGGACAAACTAGGCAAGTCTTTAGACGATGGCCAGGTGCTCCACAATACAAACATAGGCCTGATTGTCTCCTCCAGAGGCGCTCTTCCAGGGATAGCCGCCCATGGCCCAACTGCATGGATTCTTCCATTTTAGCTACAAGAGGGACCCTACCAGCAGCAGGGCTGGTGGTCAGTGTTGAGCAGAAGCATGCCCGAGTGGACATTCTGGGCATCCAATTCTCCCATTGACGCTCTTGAATACGATGATCAATTCGGCCAGTCAGATCAATTAGATCCTCAAGCGAGGAAGGGCCAACTCGTCCTTCAGCTGTGGGGATAGTCCATCCAGGTAGATAGCTCGCAAACAGGCTCCTTTGGCCTTGACGAAGGTGAAGCAGATTAGCACTTGCCACAGCATGCCACCCAGGGTCGTCGAAGGTCCGCCGAAACACGGCCACAAATCGAGAGAATTCCTGTAGGAGCGAATCTAATGCTCCCATAGGGGTGAAGCCCAGGCCAACGTCTTTCCCTCTTGATGAGACAGGATGAAGGTGACCTTCGTAAGTTCATCTTGAAAGATGGAGGGCTGCAGAGCAAACTGCATATAGCACTGGTTGATGAACCCTCTGCAGAGCTAGGAGTCACCATTGAAATGAGGCGGAGCTGATAGAGCGAGCAAGGCCCTGGAGGTCAAGGGAAACGGCTGTTGGTGGGAGGAACCCGGTGCTGGGACTGGAATATCAGATTGGGCTTCAAGCTGGGCATGCAGACGCTCAATGGAGGAGGCCAGTGTCCCAATAAATCATTGCTGTTCTTGTACCTTTGAATCCAGGCCAGAAATAGCCTGGAGGACACACGGCTCAGCCAAGCCCATGGCCTTTGCAACCTGTTGCGTAGGAGGTGGACCCTTGGGCCGAGGTGGGGTTGATGCTACCCATAGGAGGGATCCTATGGGTCCCCACCGTCAGCAGACGGAGTGTGCTAACTGATAAAGGCCGGATGGAGCTTCGCCAATACCAGCCCTCGTTCCCCGCGGGTTAAGCCTTTGGGTACCAGGGCCGGCTGGAGTTCGGTGGGACTCCCTATGAAGTCATCGAAGGATGATGTGGTCAGCCCAGAGACAGGAACAGCTAAACTAGAAAGTCTGTACTGGACGAGGCGGAGTCCTGGAGACCCAGGTGCTAATAGGAACCAAAATCTGACAGGGGGCGCCCCCTGTCAAGACTTTGGCCAAGTCCAGGACGTAGACTGAAGAGGCATCATTGAACAAACTGAAGTCAGGGCTGTCGGCAGTCAAGGAGCGGTGGCAAGGCAAGGCTGAGGTCTGGTCTTGCAGGTGATCAATAGCATGGTCAGACAAAGCGGAGGTCTGGACTAGGAGATGATCAATAGCGTGGTCAAGCAAAGCAGAGGTCTGGGCTAGGAGATAATAGGTAGTGTGGTCAGGCAAAGTGGAGGTCGGGTCCAGAAGAAGATCAATGGCGTGGTCAGGCAAAGCAAAGGTCAGGTCCAGGAGATCAATGGTGTGGTCGGGCAAAGCAGAGGTCGGGTCCAGCAGAAGATCAATGGCGTAGTCGGGCAAAGCAGAGGCTGGGTCCAGGAGAAGATCAATGGCATAGTCAGGCAAAGCAGAGGTTGTGTCCAAAAGAAGATCAGTCCATAAGGGAAGCTAGGTAGCAGGAACACAAGATGGAGGAGACAACCAGGAACAGAAACTCGAAGGGAACAGGAAACAGGAACACGGAGGAATCACCAGGAGGCAACGAAGTACACGACCAGCGTGGAGACCTGTTGCAAAGGCAACTAACTGGAGCTGAGCCCAGCCTTATATACCAGAGCTTCAGCGACATCATCATCCGGGGCCATGGCCAGGTTCCCGCTGCGGGCCCTTCATAAGCAACAGTGATGCGAGCATGTGCGCCTAGGGAGGAGTACGGCGCTGAACAGCGGCATCTCTCCACAGGCCACGGAGAGAAGCCCATCGTGGAGCACAGGAGCTTGTTGCAGTGTCAGGAGCGCCGGGGGTGGCCCGAGGAAGGAGCCGGCAGCCTACCACCGCGAGGGACGTTGAGCAATACGCTGGTTTCAATAGTAGAGGATAAAAGGGCCTGGCCGCGGGCCTGCCGCAGCCAGCACACACAACACCAAGAGACCCTAGAGGGCCTCAGGGGAGGCCGCAGCTGGAGCAAGCCACGCATGAATCACCCTACCACGGGCTGCATCGAGATGGGCGAACAGTCCACCTCCTGGTGGTAAGCATCTATGGCACTCAGATGTACCCGAATGGAGTTGCTTTTAAGCCAACGTCTGAGAAGTGCAGCAGGTAATCCAGGAGTTGCCAGAAAGGACAGGAGAGGGGCTAGAGACCCTTCTGCTAACACCAGATGGTAAACCTCCTCTACTTCATAGCATAAGACTTCCTAGTGGAAGGCTTTCTCGAAGTCACCAAGACTTGGGACACTGCCTCTGAGAGATCAAGAGACTGCAAGATCAACCACTCAACATCCAGGCCTTGATTGACAGGGCCTGGAGGTTGGGGTGGCGCAGCCTGCCCTGGTCCTGCGTGAGGAGGTCTCGGGCAGTTTGGGAAGAAAGGTCCCACAGGAGTGGGAACCAAACCTGTCTCAGCCAATGGGGGGCTATGAGGATCATAGGCCCCTGGTCCTGGCAAAGCTTCAAGAGAGTCCTCGACATCAACAGAAACGGAGGATACACGTACAGGAGGCCTGTCCCCCAGTGAAGGGCAAAGGCGTCCGTAGCTGGTTGGTCGTTCGACCTGGTCAGGGAGCAGTACCGGGGAACTTTCTTGTTGTAGGGGAGACAAATAGATCCATGTCCGGGGTCCCCCAGTGACGGAAATCTGATCTGCCACCTCCTGCTTCAAGGACCACTCGTGGGGTCTGAAAGTTCGGCTCAGCCTGTCCGCCAAGTACACGGCTCAGAGCAGCATTCCCTGAACTAGGCCCAGGTCCAGATCTGCACCGCTTCCTGAAAGAGGAGGAAGGACCTGGTCCCCCCCTGCTTGTTGATATACCACATAGCTTCTTGATTGTCAGTCCTTGTGAGGACCACCCTATTGACTATTCAATCCCAGAAGGCCGATAGAGCATCCTGGATTGCCTGCAGCTCCAAGAAGTTGATCTGACACAGAGCTTCTTGTGTGGTCCAGAGACCTTGGGTGCAGAAGCCGTCAACATGGGTCCCCCCAATCCAGGTGGGATGCATCCGTGGTAAGCACAATCTAGGTGGGGGATCCTGGAAGGGGGCGCCCTGCTATCGATTGAATAAAGTTCTCCACCAATACAGGGAGGCCCTGAGAGAGGGGTAGACCTGAATGCAAACTTGAAGACCCTGGGTGTCCGGAAGCCAGGGACCATTGGGGCTGGTGCATATGGAGATGGGCAAAAGGGAAAACATGGATGGTCGCGGCCATGTGCCCCAGAAGATGCAGCATACGCTGCACCGATTCCCTCTGGAGCTCCTGGACCTCCCCCGCCAGGGACATCAACACATCTGCCCTGTTGCAGGGCAAAAATGCTTTCGTCTGCGTTTCATCCAACACAGCTCCAATGAAGTTCATCAGTAACGACAGATGAAGATGAGACCTTGGGTAATTGATCAGGAAACTCAGGGACTCCAGAACCCGAATGGTGTGGCGAAGCAACTGCAAAGCTCCCGCCTGGGTGCTGCTCTTGACCAGCCAGTCATCCAGGTATGGAAAGACCTGGATACCCCGCTGGCACAAATAGGCCCCGACCATGGCCAGACACTTTGTGAAGACCCTCAGTGCAGAAGCCAGGCCAAATGGGAGCACACAGTACTGAAAATTTTGATGGCTTTTCACAAAGCGGAGATACTTCCTGTGACATGGGAAGATTCCGATGTGTGCATAGGAGTCTTGTAGGTTGAGAGAGCAAAACCAGTCCCCTATTTACAGGAGGGGAATCAGGATGCCCAGGGATACCATCCTGAACTTTTCTCTTTTGAGAAATCTGTTCAAGGCTCGCAGGTCGCGGATGGGTCGGAGGCCTCCTGTTCTCTTTGGAATCAAGAAATAACAAGAGTCAAACCCTCGACCTTGCTGGTCCCGAGGGACGGGCTCCACAGCTCTGGCTGTTAAGAGGGCTAAGAGCTCCGCCAGGAGTAGCTCCGGATGCGAGAAGGGATCCCACAAAGGAAATGGGGGCAAATCCGGTGTATTGTCCACGAGATTCAGCCTGTACCTGTGACGGATGCTAGCCAGGACCCATTGGTTCAAAGTCACAGATGGTCATCGGTCCGCAAAAGAATACGGCCCCCAGCCAGTGGGCCCTCTGATGGTTGAAACCCGTGGCTTGTATTTATTTAATTATTTATTTATACAACTTTTCTATACCGTGGTTGAGAGAACTATGTCTCTATTTCTATCCCTAGCTTGAGGAAACACAATTTGCTATATTGCAAGTGCTCTGTTTATTAATACAAAAACTTTGACATGTAAACAATACACTTTAAAAATATCCCCCCCCCCCCATTATTTTAAACACACACACACACATCCATACCATTCACTCAATGCACATATTACTAAAACTCCAACATATTAGGATCCTATTTGTTTCACCTATAATAGGCTTCCTCAGAGAATATATTAATAAACCCTTTTACATCAAAATCCACTTTTACATCTCTCCTAGATATGTTCTCCAAATTTGATGTAAATTCCCATTAAACATTCTTCTTAAATTTTATTCGCTTTGGGATCTAGCTTTTCTTCCGATTTCTTCTTTAAATATTCACCAAGATGAATCCACTATTCTCTTCCCTTATTCTTTTTTTATTGACCTCTGCAAATGCTGTACAAAAAATATCATCAACACTTTTAGACTTTACATCCCCAAAGCATTTCTAAATAAATTTCACAATACCATACTGCCCGTTTACCTCAATATTTTACCACAGTATTGACCTGTACCCAAACTAAGTGGCATACCAAAATGGGCATTCAAACTTGTATAAAACTAGTATAAAAGAACTTGGTATATAACTCTTCTGCTATGTCAAAAATACAACAGCTAAGTGGACAACTCTCCACCTCCATAATTTGGGCGGGCTCTGGACTGATCCATGGTACTACAGGAACAGAAATTAGCAGGTAAGAACCAATTTTCCTTTCCCTGTACTTACCCAGATCAATCCAGACTCCTGGGATGTACCAAAGCTCCCTAACCAGGGAGGAACCTGGAGAGTCCCGCTCGCAAGACACTCTTGCCAAAAGATCAAGCCTCTGTATCCCCCACATCTAGCCGATAGTGTCTCGCAAAAGTATGCAGTGACTTCCAAGTCACCACTGTACAAATTTCCTGTGGAGAAATCAACTGAGTTTCTGCCCAAGAGGTGGCCTGACATTGAGTGGAATGGGCTCTCAAACCTTCCAGCACTTGTTGACCCTTGAGAATGTATGCAGAGCCAATGGCTTCCTTAAGCCACCTTGCAGTGGAAGTCTTGGAAGCCTGGGTATCTTTCTTTGGACCACTCCACAAAATAAAAAGGTGATCAGACCTCCTAAAATCATTTGTGACCTTGAGATATTGCAACAAAGCTCTACAGACTGTTATGACTAGAGGAGTGGACCCTTGGTCCGGCGATGTCCGTAAGGCCCACCGTCGGAAGGCGAGGCCAGTCCTAAGAATTGCTTGTAGGGTTGAAGAAGATCTGGATGCAGGCGCCTCCTGCAGGTCGTGTTTTCCAGATAGCTGGCGCCTCCAGCAGGTCGACAGAGCAGAAGCTGACGCCTTCAGCAGGTCGAAGAGCCAGGATCAGAGAGCGCTCAGCAGCCAATCCAGGGGTCAAGAGCCAGAAAGTACCGCAGCCAGTCCAGGGGTCGAGAGCCAGAAAGTACCGCAGCCAGTCCAGGGGTCGAGTGCCAGAAAGTACCGCAGCCAGTCCAGGGGTCGAGAGCCAGAAAGTACAGCAGCCACTCCAGAGATCAAGCACGGAGGAAACAAGCAGGAACCACGATCAGGAACAAACACAGGAGCCAAGAAGGCAAGGCAAGGTCTGAAGGCTCAGACCTTGCCTTAAATAGTTCCCTGAAGATTGGGGCTAGCAGGAAGGAACCAACCTACTTCCTGTAGGGGTTCCTTTAAATCAAGACTATAGCCGCCCGCGCGGCCCTAGGGAACTTCAGGGGGTGGAGCTTAGCCGCGCGGGAAAGACGCCGCGGCCATGTTGAGGCAGCAGCCGCTGCTTCTGAAGGAACCACCGATGCCGGCCTCAGCGTTGGCGGTCAGCCCTGGTGCTAGGGTGAGTGACCGGCCCCGGTCGTGGCTTGCCGCAGCCGGTGGTCATAATACAGACGACTAACTTCTGAAGTTCCCGTGCATCAGGCTCAGAAACATTCAAGTCCAGAAAGGCCAGCATCTCTACTGTCTTGACTCCGCGAATAAATCTGACCACATCAGGGTGAGAAGACAGCTGGTACCCATCCACCTTCCCTCGTAAGGAAGCCAAGACCGCCACTTGAACTCTGAGCGAGTTGAAAGCAAGGCCCTTGACTAACCCGTCCTGGATGAAAGACAAGATGTGAGACATCGAAATCTTCCAGACTCGCACATACGATAAGGAGGTGGACTTTCGTCTTGCTTGGAGAAGGGTAGTAATCACCACTTCCATATACCCCCTGCTCCTCAAACACTTCCTCTCAAAACCCAAGCTGCTAGACAAAAGCAATCTGCCTGGTCAAAAAATATGGGGCCTTGCCGTAGAAGACGAGGGAGATGACTGAATCTCAATGGGCCCTCAATTGCTAGCTTGATCAGATCCATGAACCACGGCCGGCGAGGCCACTCCAGGGCCACCAGTACCATCTCCCCCGGATGTCTCTCTATGCGCCGCAATACCTTGCTTACCAGTGGCCACGGAGGGAAAATGTATAGAAGAACTCCCCAAAGCCAGGGCACCACTAAAGCATCTATGCCCTCGGCCTCGTGTTCCCTCCATCTGCTGAAGAAGCGGGAAGCTTTCACATTGTGTTGAGTCACCATCAGATCGATGTGTGGATGTCCCCACTTCTTGCAAATGAGCCACATTGCTCCATCTGACAATACCCATTCTCCTGGATCGAGAAAACTGCGACTGAGAAAATCTGCTTGGATATTTTCGACCCCTGTGATATGCGAAGCAGCTATCTGAACTAGATGCTATTCCGCCCAGAGGATCAACTCCTGAGTCTCCTGTGCTACTGCATGACTCTTGGTGCCGCCTTGTCAGTTGATGTAAGCTACTATTGTCGCATTATCTGACAGAACTCGTATGAACTGGTCTCGAACCAAAGGCAGAAAGGCAAGTAAAGCCAAAGGTACTGCCCTAGTCTCCAAGAGATTGATAGACCAAGAAGCCTCCTCCGCGGACCAGGTGCCCTGGGCCGCTTGTCTCTGGCAAACTGCTCCCCAACCAGAGAGACTGGCATCAGTAGTAAGTATGACCCAGTCCGGAACCTCCAACACAACCCCCCACATTAGGTTGGGAGTTTGAAGCCACCAGGAAGGGCTGTCTCTGGCAGGAGGAGTGAGAGACACAGGTTGATGGAACACTTCTGATAACGGGCTCCACTGTGCTAGAAGACTTTCTAATGTGGCTTCATATGAGCAAAGGCCCATGGTACCAGCTCCAAGGTCGAAGTCATTGAGCCAAGGACCTGCAGGCTCTGGGAGTGCACAACTTTGACAAGCACCAAACTTGACTTTGGAACTTGTTCACTCTCTCCTCCAACATCCTGCCCTGAAGCATGTCGAAACGTGCTTCCATGTACTCCAGAGTTTGAGACGGGATTAAGCGACTCTTAGTTGGGTTCATTACCCAGCCCAGGGATTGCAGAGCCTGAAGTACTGTCTGTACGGCAGAGCAACAACTGCTCTCCGACTTTGCCCGTATGAGCCAATCATCGAAATAAGGATGCACCAGGACTCCCTAGCGTCGTAAAGTCACCACCACGACCTTGGTGAAGGTACGGGGGGTGCCGTGCTCAGTGCAAAAGGGAGAGCTTGAAAATGGAAATGCTGCCCTAAGATCATAAACCTCAGGTAGCGCTGATCTCGCTGAATCAGAATGTGCAGGTATGCTTCTGTCAAGTCTAGAGATGCCAGGAACTCCTGAGCACATACAGCCACAATCACCGACTGCAAAGTTTCCATGCGAAAACAGGGGATCTTCAAACGCCGCATTTACTTGCCTCAAGTCCAGAATAGGGCGAAAGGTCCCTTCCTTCTTCGGAACGACGAAGTAAATGGAATACCAACCCATATGGATCTCGTCCTGAGGCACTTTTGAAACAAGCTGCAGGGGGAAACAAGAAACAGGCCATGCACGGGACAAGAAAATTCTAATGCATAACCATTTCTTATTACACTGAGGACCCACTGATCTTGGGTGACTTTGGCCCACTCCTCGTAAAAGCAAGTCAAATGACCCCCTATAAAAGGAACGACGGAGTGGACTAGCCTCACCTCATTGTGCAGATTTGGATCCTGAGTATTCACCCCTGATGGGGGCTCTGAAGGGCCAATGACCTCCACGAAAGGACTGCCCCCAGGCATGACCCTGAAAAGTAAAGGGTCTCTGCGCCGAGTAAGCCCCCCCTCGCCTGGCGAGCTCTCCGACTGTCCCGAAAACCTGTCCTCAGGCAATTTATGCACACATAAGCTATCGAAGCTTCCAAACGTTCCGCCTGACCATCTTAGGAATCAAATGTCAGCTGCCATCCTGGAGATGCTGCACCCATCGCAAGCAAGCTCTCTGCATGAAACTGGAGCAAATGGCTGCCTGGAGACTCAAAGCTGCAACATCAAAATTCCGCTTGAGATGGACCTCCAGCTTGTGGTCCTGAAAATCCTTCAGCACCGCCGCTCCTGCCACTAGAATAGTCATCTTTTTTGTGACCGCCGAGACTGCCGTGACCACCTTAGGGAGCGCAAAGAGCTTCAAGGTCTCTTCCGCCAAGGAGTAAACCTTTGCCATCACTCTGCCTACGTGCAAACCAGCATCCAGAGCGCCCCATTCCTCATCCACCATCTTCTTAATGGATGCATGATATGGGAACCTGGAGGGAGAGTTTTGCATACCCTCCAATACCGGATCCAGCCCATCTTTGTTAGACTAGTACCACGGAGGCTGGAGTCCCAGCTCCTCCAGCACCTGGGGGATGAGCGGGGCAAGTTCCTCCCGCGGAACAAACGAAGAATTTTGGGGTCATCCCCCTCCGATGCAGGGATGAAGTCCGAATCATCCCCTTGGGCGGCATCCATAGCCACTGGGTCCAACACTGACTCTCCCGACAGCTTGGCCCCCAGGTCCAAGACCTCATGCAGAAAACCCTGGGGTCTTAGGCGTCCCATGATGTTCCAGGCCCAACAGGACCTGTGGCTGGCTCAGGGGCCAAAGCAGGAGGGTTCTGACCCCCCTACTGCAAAGGAAGGCCTTCCTGCTGTGCCAAAAAGGCCTGGTGCAACAGCAGGATAAATTCCGACGAGAAAGGCCGAGAGGTCACAAATAAAACTTGCAAGCACGACGCTTCCCTACCCCTAGTTGGGGGACCCTGACCCAGGGCGCCCTCTGAGTCCCCCTGTCCCCCAACAGGACCCAGGTGGACTGGGGAAAGAGGAGGAGGGAAATCCCCATCCAGCCCCGAAAGCACGGGCATGCCGGCAGGGGATCCCAAAATGGCTGCCATTCCCGCGGTTAAAGGAACGGGAGGCTGCATGCAGCCCGGTGTTTAATTGTTTAATTGTGCTGAAATCGGAATGCCCATGTTAGCACTGGCTCTCCTCCATTTCACGGGCAGTGGAAGATCAGAGGACCCCCCCCCCCCCGCCCGAGATACACACCGCACACAGGCGCGGTGATTTAGCCTCTCAGGAGCCGCCCCAGATAAGCGGCAAGCCAACCCATGCACCACTGAACCGCGGGAGGGCAGAGAAAAAAAAGAAACCGAGCCAACAAACAAAAAAACCCCGAAGGAGAAGCAACGCACGGGGGGGGGGGGGGGGCACGGGGGGCAGAGAGAGAGCCATCCTTACCGCTGCCTCCTGCCTGCTTAACTTTCCCCTGCTTTTTTTTTTATTTTACTTTAATGAACATTACAGCCGGTCCCCACGCCTAAAGCTGAAGAGTGCTATCCAGCTCAATTCAGCAAGTTAAGGAACAGAGAGGGGAAAAGCCACTAACAAAGCCAAAAAAAAAAGTCACCAAAATGACCTCGTGAGGGGAGGGATCTGGACCGCCAGTTGTACACCCCACGGCTACTCTGGAACCGGGCATATAAAAGGATCACCAACTCCCAGCCTGTCTGCCTCAACCAAACAGTGTAGGGAACCCTGATAAGGAACCCCGACCCCTGGGAGAAAGGCTCAAAAGAACAAAAAAGCTAGAAAAAAATATTGGGCACACTAAAGAAACTGCAACTATATTCACCAGCCACCATCTGCTGGAGACAGAGAAATACTGAGGAACTGCAGGTGGCACCAGGGTATATGAAGCAGTGCCAGTTTTATTTTCTCTGTCTCCATCTGCTGGCACGGATGAATAAACCCAGGAGTCTGGACTGATCCGTGTATGTACAGGGAACTACAGGGTTTGTGTGTATTGAATAGATTTGGGACTTCTCGCCATCTCTTTTGTCTAGTCAAGAGAGAGTCGTGGAGAGAGGGAAGAGGGGGTTGAGTGTACTGTCCTGTTTCTGGTTCTGAGGGTCTGTGTAATTACTATTCTCTCCCTGATCCACATGTCCATATCTCTGAGCCCAAAACCTCTCTGGAAGGGGTAAAAAGTGAGGGTCTTCCATTTTACATATGGCACAAAGAAATGCAGAGCTGAAGACTCTACCCCAGTGGAGATGAAAAATGGTTCCATCTCAGAGCCTCCCAGATCACTGTAACTTTTACTTTAGATCAGGAACTTGGAAAACGGAAGCTACTAGACTCTCAAAAGTTCAAGCAAATTATCCATATTAAACAGATATCCAGAAACTGTTTGGGTTATGCCTCATGAATCTTCCCCAATATCTACTTTAGTTCAATGGCATGAATAAGAGATTGAATACTGACAAATACTGACAATACTGACAAAAAACATATGTTTGCAAGAGAAATGGCCTTGAAAATACAGCTGAGTGCAAAACAAAGTGTGCACTAAAACTTAAAAGATGCAATGCTTCAACCAAGCATATGCAACATGGGATGATGTTCAAAAGTAAAATCTGGTTTTGGCCAGGTAAATGTATCCACTTTAAAAAATGTGGCCCCTATAACCAGCTAAATTTGTACAGGTAATCTTAAGCCATTCTAGTTTAGCCAGCAAAAAAGCACCAGGTCAGAGGCATTCCTAGGGTAGGATTTCATATTTACTGTAGCAGTGTATTTACTAAAATGTGATAACAGATGTAAGTGCATTAAGGAACGTTGCTGCATTTTGGTAAATAGGCCCCTTAGCTGGTTAGTGCAATATTCAGTGCCAATTGGATAAATTTGGCCAGGTAACCCCAGCCTCGCAAATGGCAGGCTAAAATCTACCCACTCAAATTCTAAGTGAGTAGACTTAGCTGGATATTCAGTCGAAAAACTTACTGGTTAGTTTCAAGATAACCAAATAAATTTACATGGTTACCTTTACCAACTCAGTGAGCTTTGAATATCAACCCCTCTGTGCTCTACGGTGCTGCTTACTAACTACCATCTGGTTACCAGCTACACAAGCCTTAATTAATCAAACTGCATACTTACTTTGGTGTAAAACAAATAAAGAGGCTGATTTTCTGAAAAGGTAGCAAAATCCCTTGATTAGGAAAACAGGTAATTAAACTGCAAACATCAGTAAAGGTGTCCTGATTCCTGAAGCTCAGATCTTGCAAAACGGCATCAGTCCCCTTCTGGAGATCAGCACCCTGCAGAGTTACAACAAAATTATATAACTATAATTAGTGCATTTAGTGCAAACTACAGTCAGAAAGGGCTCAGGTCATCTAAAATCATTTTGGCTTTTGGAGGTTTTTTTCCAATTGTCCAAAAGCAGATATCCACCAAATTTTCAGCACATAGAAAAGAGAAAAGAGAGATTTGGAGCTTGCAGAAGGAAAAGCCACCACAGACGCTCCCTCTACTCTGCCCACACATATGTACAAACACTGATACATACACATAAGTCCTTTTATTGTTCTCGAACAGCCCTCAGACCCAAATATATTTACACCTGCCTGAGGACAGCAAAAATCTGGGTTGGAAAGCTAGCTCAACCATGCATTTCTCATTACTTCCTATGGGAGTGATTCTGACAGGCTTTAAAACATTTCTGCACTTAAGGAATAATAGGAAAGTTACCTGCTCTTTTTTTTTAGAAAAATCAGATTTAGCAATACTATCATATGCTCTTATTTTATCACAAATAGACAATTGTAATTCGTTGTATTTGGGCGTTACTGAAATTGATTTAAAACACATTCAATTGCCTCAAAGTATAGCAGCTAGAATTGTGTTCAGCACTTTAAAATTTGATCATGTTGCACCATTACTTCAGAACTTACATTGGTTGCCTGATTCTTTTCAAGACATGTTGCCTGGCATGCAAGACACTAGCAAAGAAGAAGCCTGATTACCTCGCCAATTTGTTGCTGCCCTATCAACCAGCAAGAACTTTAAAATCATCACAAATGAGGTTATTGAGACTACCATCACCATGGGAGATTAGACTGGAAGATACAAGAGACTGAACTTTTCAATATCAGGCTCCCATGATTTGGAACGCCATACTATTTGATCTTCGGTCAGAGACCACATTTTATGAAGTTTAGAAAACTGATAAAATCTTGGATGTTTAAGCAGATCTTTGAATGATTCTAGACTCTTGTTGAATCTGTAGTTAAGGTTATATTATTTTTATTTCTTTACTTTGGTTTTAAATCTTTTTATGTTAATTTTAAGTTGTTATTACAATTGTATTTTGGGGAGGTCATTTTCAAAATCATTTACATACTTAAAACTGGGTTTTACAGGCATGAATGCAGTTTTGTGTGTAAGTGGGCTTTTGAAAATTGCTACAAAATATGTTATTGAATTGTCAGGTTTTACATGCATTTTGAAAGGTGAATTTTCAAAAGCTGCATGCATAAAAAAATAGCACTTGTATACGTAAAGAATAGCATATACACGTGTATATGTTATTTCAAAAACCAAGTAGAACAGGGTCTGCGAGTAAATTTGTGCGTTTAAAAAAGGGGTTGGCCTTGGGCATTCTGAGGAGCGGCCAACATTTACGTGCTGCTATTTTTTAATCAGTTTATGCATGTAAATTTGTCACCTTATTTCTATTTATTCCTGCTCAATATCAGGATTGTTGTGCCCGGTCGCAGACGGCTGCGACCTTTGCTGCTCACCTCATTTTGCCCTGTAGCTCCGATTCTGGCAAAGATGGCCACCACTGCCTCTGCACGCCGACCTCCCTGGCATTCCCGGGACAGCGTGGGCGATCCCGGTCGCCATCTTTAATCTGGTGTAACTTAGGGCATGCGCGTGCGTGTGCCTTCCTCTGTCTTATCCAGATCATGGCGAGAACCTCGGGGGTGTCCCCTCCGCATGACGTCACTGCCTACGTGTATTTAAGCCTACCGGAGAGCCTTCTATGCGAGTCTCACCTTCACCAGCTTAGTGAGAACCTCTCGCTACTTCTACGGACGACCCTTCAGTGTTCCTGCTCCGGATCTCCGCTGCTGCTACCACAATATCTCTACTGAAACACTACAGAGTGAGTACTAGACCTGATCTACAACTCTGCTTCTCTCTTGCTGTGCAGATCCTCGGGTTACCCTGCTCTGTGGAGCACTACCGGATCCACTCTGTCTTGTGCCTGATGCCTACATCTATCTCCGGCCTACCCCGCGCTGCAGACCACTACCGGAGCTACCACGCACAAGAACTACCAAGAACCAAGTATTTCCTGGGTTACACTGCTCTGCGGACCACTACCGGAGAATCCATCAGCAGTGATGGACACAGGAGTCAGAGATATATTTATTATACAGCAAAGAGAAACCCGAGGACAGGTTTGTAAATTCAGTCCTTGAGTAGGAAGACCTGAGATGGATTCTCTGGTAGTGGTCCGCAAAGCAGGGTAACCCAGGAAATACTTGGTTCTTGGTAGTTCTTGTGTGTGGTAGCAGCACTTATTGTTGTAGTCAGGAGGTGGATCCTTAGTCCGGCCAGTTGAGACGGTGTTCCGTGCAGAGAAAGGCGGTCGGAAGGCAGACCACGGCAGGAGAAGCGAGGTCTTCACCCTGGAAGTCCGTGACCCCTCCAGAGGAGCTGTGGGGGCCCAGGCCGCTGGGACTTAGGAGGAAGACTGTGGAAAGGCGAAGGCCGAAGAAAAAGAGACGGACCAGGAACAGGGCAGGCAGCAGAAGTCGAAGATAATGAGACAGACCAGGATCAGAGCACGAGAGTCAAGCAGGCTGGGACAAGAAGACAGGAACAGGCTGGAGGGTACAGGAGTACAGGAACAGGCTGGCAGTATCAGGAACACAGGAACAGGCTGGCAGGATCAGGAACTCAGGAACAGGCAACTCGATACTCTAGGGAGCTGACCGCGTTGCAAGGCAATGAGGGAGGCTCAGACGCCGAGTTAAATCCCCCTCGGCGTCTGACGTCACTCCGGGGACGACTCCCTTTCTTCGCGCCAGAGGCCCTTTAAAAGGGTTCCCTCTGCGTGCGCGCGAGCCCTAGGGGCGGGACCGACAGCGTCCGATGGCGTCTCCATCGTGGGAGCGCCGTGTGGTAGGCCGGAGCAGGAACGGGAGGATCGGAGGCCGCGCCAACTCCCGGGACCGGAGTCAGGTAAGGGGCCGTTCGCGAGGTACGCGACCGGTACCGCAACACTTATCCGGATAAATCAGCATTTATCCGGATAAGTCCAAACTTACTCGTGTATGTAAAAATTATGAGCCGCACATTTGAGCACAATTATGTACTCATATTTTATAACCTGCACATATCGTGTGCATGCAGGTTATAAAATACAGTGGTAAATTTGCATGTGCCCATATACATGCTTAAATGGGCGCACACGAGCAGTTTTGGAAGTTATAGTCCCCACACACAAATGGGCATTTGAAAATTGCTATGATAGTATGTTACATTTACACATGTATCTCCTTTGAAAATTACCACCTATATGTATTAGTATATGTATTAGTATATGTATTTATAGAGGTGCTAATTAATCCCCTTATGCAATAAGGAGATTAGCACCTCTACAAAGCACATCCAACACAGAGTGAATCTAATAGAGCTAATAGGCTAATAGGCATTCACTCCCAATGCAAAAAAAAAAAATGTGCGCCTAGGACGCATATTTAGCGATCAGAAATTAACGCCTGCCTGGAGCTGGCGTTAATTGCTGAGCACTCCTTAAACCAGTACAGAAAAGCAGAAAAAATTGCTTTTCTGTACTGCCTCCTACTTAATATCGTTGCGATATTAAGTAGGAGGAAAAAAGTAAACTAATCTAACCAAAACAAAAAAAAAAAGTTTTTAAAAAACACCTGCAGTCGGTTACAGGAAATGGACGCTCAATTGAGAAGCGTCCATTTCCTGAACCCCCTGGCTGTGCGGTTTAGGAAAACTGATGCCGATAAACTCGGCTTTCTTAACCAGCTGTGGACCAATGCACTCGGGCTCTCCTAATTTAAATATTGCATGGCGCGGAGAGCGTAAGGACAGTGGCTGGAAACTCCCCTTCTGAGAGAGCCAACTGAGGGATTCCGGGACTCGTGGTAGCCTTGCTCTCCCGAATCCGACGGTGCCCGATAGCTGAGACCCCGCTGACGTCAGGAGGCGGGACCAGAAAAACCGGAAGCAGGAAGCCCTATAAGATCGGGCAGAGAGCGTTCCTTACCCCGAGAGCGTAAGGACAGTGGCTGGAGACTCCCCTTCTGAGAGAGCCAACTGAGGGATTCCGGGACTCGTGGTAGCCTTGCTCTCCCGAATCCGACGGTGCCCGATAGCTGAGACCCCGCTGACGTCAGGAGGCGGGACCAGAAAAACCGGAAGCAGGAAGCCCTATAAGATCCGGCAGAGAGCGGTGCGCAGCAGACGCCGGCGCGCGCACAAGGGGCGCGCGCTCTAAGGCTTTGCCTGGCTTCGCCTGGATTCGCATGGTCCTACTGGAAAATCTGTCTCAGTGGAAATTAAGGTAAAGCAACATTTCTTACTCCGTCAACTTGTTCCTACGGGTAAATCCATTGCGGTTAACAAGGCTATACAGTAAGACTTCGGCTGACTTTGTTTGTGCGATTTTCTTCATATTAATATGCCCCCCAAAAAGGAAGGGGAAGGTGAGGATATTTCCTCCCCCTCCATTGCCTTCACCAATACAAGCAGAAATCAGTCGTTTTATGATCTCGCCTGCGTTTAATAAGGCAGGACACGATGAATCTGGTGCGTCAATTAGTCAGGGAGGACTAATTGTACCTGCAGAGGAGATCTCCCTTAGCCCAAATACGGGACTCCCACCGGCAAAGAGGGAAGGAAATGGGACTATTGGAGAAGCTGAGGGGGAGACAAATTTGTCCAATTTGGAAGCGGGGGAAGAAGATACCCGCATTCATGGACAAATATCCCAATCAGCTCAGGGTGTCGAAGGAGCAGAAGGAGGAACAGAATTGATGCCTCCCCCTTTGGGGTTAGAGACACAACTGACTAACAGGACACCCCCATCCCATTAACACGACCAGGGGTGGTTACATTGGAAAACCTTTGGGAGATGATGGCTGGGATGTTAGAAAATATAAAAGGCCTGGAAAATAAAGTTGATTCGCTAAGTAAGGGACATCAACAGGAAGTTTTTCAAATCCAGAAACAAATTAAGGAATCTTCTGAGAAAATTAAAATACTTGAATTAAATGAGAAAAAACATCAAGATTTCCAAATAACCGTAATTAAGGATAGAGAAAATATTGTTAAGAGAATTGAAGCCATCGAAAACAACTCCAAGAGCTTAAATTTAAGAGTTCTAAACTTCCCCAAGATAATTGGGGAAGCTCCTCTAGTTTCCTTAAAAAAGTTTCTAAGCGAGAATCTTGGTTTTGCTGAAGATGAGCCTTTAACGGTATTAAACTGTTATTTTTTACCTAAACCAAAAAATATTGCTTCACAAGAAGCTAATCAAATGTTTCAAGGGAATTTGACAAACTTCCTGGAAGATTCTCAAGCATTAGTGATTGAAAGGGGGACGTTGTTAGCAATTTTTTCCTCAATAAATGATGTTAATATGCTGATGAAAAGATATTTTGCCAAATACCCCATCAACCATTATGGTCAGTATATAAAAATTTTCCCAGACCTAGCTGCATCGACACAGGTAAGACGGAAAGCCTTTTTAGGCTACCGTCAGGAAGTAATTACTTTAGGATTTTCGTTTAAGTTGCGATTTCCATGCAAATGTTTAATTGCCAAGCAAAATGAAGTTTTTATTTTTTCCATGCCTGAACACCTAAAGAATTTCCTAGAAACACGTCAAATAGCTACTTCATCCCCTGTGTCCAATGTTAATTAGAATATAAGATACGCAGGTTTCTGTTATAGCCCTGATATTGTTGGTAATATGTTTTGAATATACTCCCTTAAAATTTGTGTGTTAATCCGCATTCCTCTCAAGATTGAATTGAGATTAATGGTTTAGATTGTTCTTTATATTTTTTTTCCTCTGAATTATAAGTTTATGAGATATTCACATTCTAAACCATTTTAATTTTGTGTTTCTAGTGTAAATCATGATTGTGATTTATCAGAAAATTAATAAATAGAGTATTAAAAAAAATATATATATATATTGCATGGCGCACCCATGTGGGGCACCTGGGGGCACATTAAGAAAGCGGGCGCTGACTGTTCAGCGCCCACTTTCTTCTCCAAAATATTGCATCGCCCCTAAGGCAATGGAGGGTAAAATGACCTGCCCAAGGTCAGAAGGATTTTAAAGGGACAATGCTGCTCGTCCCAGTACTCATAATTCAGAATCCATCTTTCTGTGTGGATTTTGTATGTGGAGTTCTCCAGATCCTCCTGATCTTGAAGAAAATGGGATTCTTTGCAAGCTGTGAAACCATTTATTGAATGAAGATGAAAATTCTTTCAAAACATTGCTGTGCATGAGCTTTTGAAACTTCATGGGCTCCTTCGGGAGCTATACGGTCTTAAAAGCACATGTACAAAATCCTCTTTGGATAATTTTCCTGTTGATCTGATATCACAAATACCATCATCACAAACTGTGGCATATGAAATGATCCGATATAATTAGATGAAACTCAGTAGCTTTGAATTTTTCCATTTATAAACATTTGGGGTAATTTTTCAGTTTGCCTGAGCAGCTTCAAGCCCACAGGTTTCCCTTGGAACATTTCCTGCCCAGATGGAAATGTGGGTACATAGGTTTACAGGTGCAAACTCCCTGTTCCCTGTACGTACCAGGATCAGTCCAGACTCCTGGGTTTTGCCCCCCCTCTAGCAGAAGGAGACAGAAGTTTATAAACAAAAACTCCGCCTATAACTAGGCTGGTGCCACCTACAGTCTGGCAGTATTCTTCTGTCTCCTAGCAGGTGGGGAGGGTGCAAAATCCTACAGTCTGTTAGGGCCTAGCTTAGGTGTTGTAAAAAAAAAAAAAAAGGAAAAAGAGAGAAAATTTGTTTTTTTTAGGAGAAATGGTAGTTAGTCACTGACAGGTACGTCAGGACTGGAGGACCGCAGAGGCTTGCCTGCTGGTCCCAGTCTCCGCCTCCCAGGGGACGGTAAGGTCCTGAGGGGATCTCTCCCCCTGGTTGAGGCAGCCCAGGAGTGGGGGAGCCCCACGTACCGGCATTTTCAGGGCTGGGGGTGATACCGGGGGTCCCGGCTTACTCCCCCCAGCAGGCTCCGGATCCCAGGTAAACTTGTTTGTTTTCAAAAAAAAAAAATTATTTTGCTTGCTTGCGTTTGTGTGTGTTCCTGTCTCCTTCCTCTATAGGGCCGGGGCTCGCGATCCGGGGAGCTTGGAGGGTACCTCTTTGTATTTTGTTTAGGTCCTTGGGCTCCGTCTTCTCCGCGGCGTTTTTTTCGTTTAATATGCCCAGGCAGGCAGCCTGCAGGGCCTGTGGGTCCGCGGCGGCACGGCTGTCGAGAGACAGCCTGTGCTCCGGGTGCGTGGGCGGCGGAGAGGGAGGGTCGACGGCGGCTTCTGGATCCCGAAGAGGCAGGCAGTCGCGGGCGGGGGCGCCATCAGAGGTGGCGGTTTTTTTCGGAGCGGTCGTCCTCACAGTCGGGGACGGCCGCCATTTTGCCCGCGGGAACGGCGGGAACGGCGGCCATTTTCTTGGCGCGGAGGATTCAGTGCTACCGCGTTTGTCACCCCAGAAGGGCCCCGCGGGGGGGGGGGGGGGGGGGGAAGTCAGGGGGGGTGACATATTTTCGGCTGTGGATTCCCCCGGGGAAGGGGGTGAGGAGGAGGGTCTTCGGACTCCTCCTTTAATTCTCGTTTCGTTTTGTTAATGCATAAGGCCTTTAAGGCCCGGAGATTGGCCAGGAAACGACCACAGGGGACCCCAGACGCGGGGTCTGGGGCTCCGGCCGAGAAGGTGCGAAAACCCGGCCCGGGGGAGGGGGGGCCGGCTCGGTTCCGACCCCTTCACCCCCGGGGGACCGAGATTCCCCGGGACTCGGATGAGCACGAGGAGCCGGAGGAGGATCTGGAGTTCCCATCCCAGCCCCCGAGGGGGGTTGAGGGAGATGGGGAGTCGGGTATTAAAGGTTCCGGCCCTCATGGAACGGAGGGTGATGACCCGAAGGTGGTCCGTCTCTTCCATAAGGAGGAGTTGGGGCCCCTTATCCCGGAAATCTTGGGGGAGCTGGGGATCCCGCTTCCCCAGGTGGAATCTCGTCTGGGCCAGACGGATCCAGTCGTTCTGGGGCTCCGGGGCCCGTCTTCTGCATTTCCGCTCCATTTTTCGGCCTCGGACCTGCTTTTTAAGGAGTGGGATACTCTGGATTTGGGCCTAAAGGTTGCAAAGGCCATGGATAAGTTGTATCCACTACCTGAGGATGTGCTGGAGCTATTGCGACTGCCACGGATTGATTCCGCGGTAGCAGCGGTCACTAAGAAGACCACCATCCCGGTGACGGGCGGTACTGCGCTTAAGGATATTCAGGACAGGAAGTTGGAGGTCCAGTTGAAGCGTATTTTTGAGGTGTCGGCCTTGGGTATCCGTGCAGCTGTGTGTAGTAATTTTTCGTTGAGAGCAGGTCTTCGCTGGGCTCAGCAGCTCCTTGCAAATGAATCTCTGTCTCCAGAGGAGTCCAGACAGGCTAGTCGGTTGGAAGCGGTCATAGCCTACAGTGCCGATGCTTTTTATGATCTTCTACGCACTTCGGCACGGACCATGGTATCCGCGGTAGCGGCGAGGCGGCTTCTTTGGCTACGCCATTGGGCGGCGGATGGCACCTCCAAGGCTCGATTGGGCTCTCTTCCATTTAAGGGGAAGTTATTGTTCGGTAAGGAACTAGAAGATTTAATTGAGTCATTGGGGGAGAATAAAGTCCACCGTCTCCCGGAGGACAGACAATGGTACAGGGGTGTGCCGGCGTCCCGTCCCCGTTTCCGCGGGGGTCGTAGGCCTCGGGCGACTAGAGGGTCTAACTCGTCGTTTCGTCACGGGGCTTCTCGCCAGCAGTCGTATTCGCAGTCCTTTCGTGGACACCGTTTTGGTCGTCAGGGAGCCGGTCCCTCGGCGCAGGGTGGTAAGCCTGCGCAATGATGTGAGGCCGGTCCATTCCCCCGTTCCCAAAATTGGCGGACGATTAAGCCAATTTTACGAGGAATGGACCAAAATCACGTCGGATCAGTGGGTGCTCGAAGTGATAAAACAAGGCTACGCGTTAGATTTTTCTTACCGCCCACCTCAGTGCTTCCTGGTGTCCCCTTGCGGTTTTTCGGAAAAGCGGCAGGCGATAAGGGTGACCTTGGCTCGGCTACGAGAGCTCGGGGCGGTAGTGCCGGTGCCTCCCGACCAGCTCCGACAGGGCCGTTATTCCATTTACTTCGTAGTCCCCAAGAAGGAGGGAACGTTTCGTCCCATTCTCGATATGAAGAGTGTCAACAAGTGTCTTCGGGTACCGCGTTTTCGGATGGAAACCCTGCGGTCGGTAATTGCGTCCGTAAGGAAGGGGGAGTTTTTGGCCTCTCTGGATCTTACGGAAGCGTATCTCCACATTGGTATCTGTCCAGAGCACCAGCAGCAAAACATTTGCGTCCTCCGTTTCGGTAGCCGTGCCCGTCGTGGAATTTGAATGTGGTCCTTCGGGCGTTGTGTTCAGCGCCTTTTGAGCCTCTGCGCCAGGTTACTCTTAAGGATTTGACCCTGAAAGTGGTTTTCTTGGTAGCCATTGTCTCGGCACGGCGTATTTCTGAGCTTCAGGCTCTGTCGTGTCGGGAGCCTTTTTTGCGGATTTCGGATTCCGGAGTTTCGTTGCGAACGGTCCCGTCGTTTTTACCCAAGGTGGTCTCCTCTTTTCATGTCTATCAGACGGTTGAGTTGCCATCCTTTGGGCAGGTGCCGTCTTCGGACCCTTTGGCTAAGGATCTTCGTAAGTTGGATGTACGGCGCGTGCTGTTACATTACTTGGAAGTCACCAATGCCTTCCGGGAGTCCGACCACCTGTTCGTCCTCTATGGTGGGGCTCGTCGTGGTAAGGCGGCCTCCAAGACTACGATTGCTCGGTGGTTGAAGGAAGCCATTCACTCGGCATACCTGCTGCAGGGGAGGTCGTTGCCTGTGGGGCTTAAGGCTCACTCGACTAGAGCGCAGTCAGCTTCCTGGGCGGAATGTCACCATATTCCTACAGAGGAGATCTGTAGGGCGGCCACCTGGAAATCGGTCCACACTTTTGCCCGGCACTATCGTTTGGATGTGAAAGCTCCTGGGTCTTCGGGGTTTGGAGAAGAGGTGCTTAGAGCGGGCCTCTCCGGCTCCCACCCCAAGTAAGGTAAGCTCTGGTACATCCCAGGAGTCTGGACTGATCCTGGTACGTACAGGGAAAAGAAAATTAGGGTCTTACCTTCTGCTAATTTTCATTCCTGTAGTACCGAGGATCAGTCCAGAGTCCCGCTCCATTTTCTGCCGGAAGAGGCTGTGTGGTCTGTCTCTGTGTTCTACCCTTCTGGACGTTTTGTTTTTTTGTTCGTTACCTCGAGTTCTGTATCCGGTTGGGTGGAGTGTTCTTCTCGTTGGAGTGCAAATTTTTGGAGTTTTTCAGGGTTCTATGTTGAGTTTGGTCCTGCTGCTTTGACATTTAGTAATACTGCCAGACTGTAGGTGGCACCAGCCTAGTTATAGGCGGAGTTTTTGTTTATAAACTTCTGTCTCCATCTGCTAGAGGGGGGGCAAAACCCAGGAGTCTGGACTGATCCTCGGTACTACAGGAACGAAAATTAGCAGAAGGTAAGACCCTAATTTTCTTTTGGGGAGTTAAGGATAAACTGCCAGCAGTCTTTGACAGGATGTCATCCTCAGCATCCTTTTAAACAGGCACGCAGATGTACATGTGCATGCGTTTGTCAGCCCGCACCCAGGGACACGGCCATTTTATAACATTCGTGCATATATGTGCGTATGCTATTAAACAGCTTGAACAAGCATGCACACATGTGCAGACAATTTTAAGTAGACGTTCGCTTATGTGTGCAAATGCTGCTTCCACCGCATAAGTGGGTGATTTTAATAGACACGTGCGCCGACACCATTACTAGTTTTCCTAATTCATTCCCAGATAAGGGATGAGACTTCTGAACCCCCCTTAGTTTAATAGCCTCCCTTCGCCCCTGTTAGCCCCGACCTTTAAAACCCCACGATCTATTTATCTTTATTTTATTACTTGCATGTCATCCATAAGGATTTACGCGCTAGTTTCAAGATGAAATCCGGGAACACCCCCTACCCTGCTCAGACCACGCCCATGCCCCGCCACGTTTTTGGAACTTTTCATTTGTGCGCATAGTGGCAAGCACACGCATACTTGGGTGGCTTTTAAAATCCACTTGGCACATACCAGCCTGACTTATGCATGTATCTCCCAGTTTTGGCGCATGCCGGGCTTTTAAAATTCACCCATAAAGGAAAAAGTGCATGCTGTGTGGAAAGTGGGTGTATTTTTTCCACACTGGGAGGGGGTAAGGAGGGGCAGTTTTCAGAAGGTGTTCTCTCCTCATGGAAAAATCTTATGAAAATTGCCTCTATTGCATGACAATTTATACTGTTAACAAAGAACATAAGCTATCTAGTCTCTACTAGTTGTACAGAGCCATTTGGGGAAATTTTAAGGCTGGTCACATTGGAGGAAAGTCCATGGGTAATTTTTACTTTTAGATTTTGTACCATTTTCAAAGTGGAAGTGTGCACAGACTTTCCCTTTGAAAATTATCCCAGGAAAATGACCTGCACACATTTACACCTGCTAATCTATGTAGATAGTTTTTCGGAGAAAAAAATATGTATACTTTTGAAAATAGGGGGGGGGGATTAGCTGATATATGTATTTTTATAATCCACCTTGATGGAAACCCAAGCAGTGGGAAATCAAATATAGTAAAATAATCAAATAAATGAAAATACAAAAGTATGGGTGCAGTTCCAAACCTCTTCCCAATCTTGGCCCCAGGAACACCTCTTGTCACTGTAATGCCCCCTCCCCCACAGCCTTCTCCATTAACCTTTGAAACGTAGTTGGGGCACCTGAGACCCCCTGGGGGAGTCAGTTAAATTGGTAAATCCCTAGTGGACATATAAATACGTTTTTCTAGTCATCAACCTCGCTCATGGGTATTTGATAATACCCACTGCGTAGGTCCAGGACAGAGAGCCATTGACTTCCAGTCAGAGAATCAAGGGCATCCTCAACTCATGGTGTAGTATACTGGTCAGGTGTGGCCCTGGAAGTTAGGGTATGGTAATCAACACACAGTTGTACAGTCCCATCCTTTTTCCTAACAACTACAATGCGGGAGGCATAAGGACTATGTCATTCAGCGATAATCCGTGCCTGCCTGAGCTCCTCCAGATGTCTTCTCACATCAGCTAAGACACCTGGGGCTATTCTCCATGATCTATCCCAGAATGGGGTGTCATCTGTGAGACGTATGTAGTGTTCTTTTTTTTTTTTTTTATGCATTTTCAAAACTTTATAACAAATTATAATAGAATACAGATATATTGTAATACATCTTAGAATATTGTTTTAACATATCTTGAAGCCTTATCTATTTTATCAGGAAATCCAGGGAGAACTAATATTAATGAGCGGAAAAAAAGAATAGAGGAACTTTAAGATCCAATAAATCATTAGTAATATGAGGCGACAACTGCTTACATTCCAATTCTCCTAGCCATTTTCCGTGGTCATTGGGGCATGAGAGTCCAAAAACACTTGGAACTGGGAAATTTTTAAAAAATATATACTTATTTATTTTTATTTATTTAAATCTTTTTCTATACCGTCGTTAAGGTGGGTACCGTCACAACGGTTTACATAAAGGCACATAAAGTAATGCTATTGTAATCTTACATTTTACATGGGTGCCATATGGTTCGGTAACAGTTTTTAAGCAAGAATAATTATTAAATGAGGTTGAAAAAACATGTCTAGTTCAATTCTATAGCAGTTTGAGTACAGGACTCATTCTCTAATTGTAGCTTTATCCTTTACTGCAAAGTTCACTTAAAAACTACACACTTAGTGATTACCGTTGTGTGGTTGGGTGCTTCTTGTTCGTACCATGCATTTCCCTGGTTTTCATTCTCCCTTCTCTTTTTGAAAAGCTTGTTTAAAGAGCCAGGTTTTTAGGTTTTTCCTAAATGTTTTGTTTTCTCTTGTAATCTTAACTCCAAGGGCATGGAGTTCCATAGTATGGGATCTGCTAATGATAATGCTCTCTCTCTTACCTGTGTTAGTCTTGCTGTTTTGACTGATGGAATGGTTAGTAGTGCTTTGTTGGCTGATCTTAGGTTTCTGTTGGGGATGTGTACGCGAAGGGCGGTGTTAAGCCAGTCTGCATTTTCGTTGTGTATTAATTTGTGTATGGTGCATAGTGTTTTGTACTGTATTCTTTGTTCAATGGGAAGCCAGTGTAGATCGGCCAGTGTTTCAGTGATGTGATCATTTTTTCTTTTGCCAGTTAATACTCTTGCAGCTGTGTTTTACAAGATTTGTAGTGGTCTTAGGGAGGTGTAAGGTAAACCTAGTAGAAGGGTATTGCAGTAGTCAGTGCTTGCGAATATTAGCGCTTGCAGTACTGATCGAAAGTTGGCGGTCGTTAGAAGTGGTTTAAGTTTTCTGAGGACCATGAGTTTGGCATATCCTTCCTTTACTTTTAGGGATATATGTTGTTTTAAGCTTAGTTCTGTGTCAATTATTACTCCTAGATTCCGTACTTTCTCTGCTAGTCTTATTTGTTTGTTATTGAGTGTGATTGGGTTGTGTGAGATCTCCATGTTTTTTTTCCTTTCTAAATGAAGGAATTCAGTTTTCTCTATATTAATTACAAGTTCCATTAGGTTTAACAGTTGTTTGATAATGTCAAGATACATGTTCGCTATGTTTAATGTTTTCTCAATTGTATCGTCAATGGGTAATATTAATTGAATGTCATCCGCGTATATATAGTGAGTGATTCCCAGGCCAGCTAACAGATGGCATAAAGGTAGCAGGTATATGTTGAAAAGAGTAGCAGATAGGGCGGATCCCTGTGGTACTCCTGTTTGAAGGTCTTTTTTTCTGACATAGAATCTTTGATCTGAACTTGAAAATATCTGTTACTTAAATATGATCTGAACCAGCTGATTGTTTTGTTGCTTAATCCTATTTCTTCTAGCCTATTTAGCAGTATGTTGTGATTCACAGTATCAAAGGCTGCTGAGAGGTCCAGCATCACTAGAATGTAGTGTTTACCGTTATCGAAACCCCTCATGATGGTATCTGTCAGTGCAAGCAGGAGTGTTTCTGTGCTATAGTGTTTTCGAAAACCATGTTGTGAGGGATACAGGATGTTATTGCTTTCCAGGTGTTCCGCTAGTTGTTTTTGTATAGTTTTTTTCTATCAGTTTTGCAATTAGTGGTAGGTTTGATACTGGTCTGTAGTTGCTCAGGTTAAGTGGGTCGCTGTTTTTCTTCTTTAAAATTGGTTTTACGATTGCTCCTTTTAGTGCATCTGGCATGGATCCTTCCTCTAAGGATAGATTAACGATTTTTGCTAGTGTCGGGGATACAGTGTTGGCTATTTTTTTTAAGTCTTTGGTAGTTATTGTGTCATGAGCATGTGGGGCGGGATTTAGTTTTTTAGTGTAGTTTTGATCTCTAAGTCTGATACTTCATAGAATGTTGACCACTGTTTAATCTCTCTTTTTCCCATTTTAATTTCTTGTTTCGCTGTATTTGGGATTTTAGTTTTTAGGTTCTTTATTTTGTCATTAAAAAAAGTTGTGATAGCATTGCATCTTTTTTCTGGAAGGTTTTGTGTAGATTCGGATTTGTCAGTAGTGAGATTGCTTACTATGGTAAATAATGTTCTTGGGTTGTTTCCATATTTTTCTATTTTAGAGCTACAGAACTGCTTTTTTGTATCTAGAATAATTTGTTTATAGTAAGCTAGGTGTTTTCTGTATTTTGTTAGGTTTTCATTGGTTTTATTTTTTCTCCAATCTTTTTCTTTTTTTCTTAGCTGTCTCTTGATTTCTTTTATCTTTTCATTATACCAAGGGTTTGTTTGTTTGGCATCCCTAGTATTAATATATTTGATTGTGTTTATCTCTTCAGCTAGTTCTCTGGTTGTTTGCATCCACGTTGAGGTCGCGGAGCAGCAGTTAGTGTAGTCTAATTTAGTTAGTTTTTCTTCTAGCTTGTCTTTTAGGGTTTCTAAGTCATACGGTGGGCGATATTTAAACTTAATGGGTTCTTTTTTCTTTTCTTGTGTTTGGGGTTCAATGTATTTAATCGAGGATTGTATGAGGAAGTGATCTGACCATGGGATGGGTGTGTAATCGGTTTTAATGTGTTCTAAGTGGCTGTGGTTGATGAATGATATATCGAGAGTGTCCTGCTCTGTGTGTTGGTTTATCGGTAATTAGAGTGAATCCTAGTACTGTCATAATATCCAATATTATTTGGCAGGTGTTTGATAGGGGCTTTTTGTCTATGTGAAGATGGGGGAATCGGGGAGTCCCCAAACTGGAAAACATTCAGGTCAATAGTCTGAGTACACCTCCCTTTATATTCTACTCTCTGCACAGCCTCCACTTGACTCACTGTGGTCACTCTGACCCCTGGGGTAATTGGACAGGCTGGTTAGACTCATTCTTCAGCCTAATAAACACTTTCTGTGACTGTCCCCCATCTAGAGTTAGTACACTATTCTGCACCAGTAACCCTGCAGGCAATCTGTCCTCTGCTGGCACTTTATTTATCACTGTGCTGCATGCAAAGGTGGCATCGACTGTCAAGTAGTTATTTAACTCCTTGACACCTCCTGGAGGTATTTCAATAGGGGTTTTACTCCTTTGCCGTATCTCCCCCACTAAATGCAGGACCTCATTTCTGTGCTGACTCCTACAAAGTACGCTTGTAACAGCATTACATCTGGGGAGAGATGCCAGTATCGGCTGCCCATGGCCTCCTGGCATGCCTGTGCCAATCAGCCAAACATATGCAAATTGGTACCTAATAGTACAGGGATATGAGCTCCAAACTTGGAATCTGGACACACCAGCATCAAAGCTTCTAGTTGCTGTGCTCCCCCAGTATGGTGTAGGGGTGTTATATTCGGTATGCTTTGAACGAGAAGTGGTCCCTTGGGTTGTGGAGAGTGGAAACTCCGCATACAGGGATGAGCCCTGTGGGCCCTTACCACAACAGGCAAGCTCTCAGCAATAATAGACAACAGAGGAATAGCTTTATTATGCAGCCGACGGTGATCCGAGGAGATCAATGAAGACAGCCCAGATAATTATCTGCAGTGCAGAGAGGTCCGGTGAATACCTTATCTAGGCGTAGCTTGTGCTGGCACTCCGGTAGTGGTCTGCAGAGCGGGGTAGGCCGGAAGCCGATGGCGTGCACAAGGCAGAGGGGATCCGGTAGTGGCCCGCAAGTGGGGTAACCCAGGAATCCGTGCCACAAAGGTAGTAGAGCAAGTTCTATACTCACACCGGTACTATGGAAATAGATGGTAGATATGGCACTGAGAAAGATCGGTTAAGGAACAGCGAGGGTCGTCCAGAAACGATGCAGGATTCACTGAAATGAAAGAGAGAGATGGCTCTCCGAGGAGCGGATAGCCCTGAGTGCGACAGGCCCCCAAGGAGCGGGTACCTAGGACACCCAGATAGACGAAGTCCCAGCAAGGGGGAAATAGCAGAAAGGAATCCTTGCTAACTCATATAGCACGTGGTCAGCTGAGTTTAAATATGGTAAGCGGGTGGCGTCATGCGGTGAGGACGCCCCCGAGGTTCCCGCCATGACGTCGTTAAGAAAAGAGCAGGCACTTCCCGTTAAGGCGCGCTGATGCAGCGTTTCGGTATCTTGGTGTCATAATTCCAAGAGACCTTTCTCGGTTGTATAGGTTGAATGTGAGTCCCCTCCTAAAACACACCCAAGATAAGTTGCGCAGTTGGGCCCGATTACCGCTGTCCCTGGGAGGCAGAGTTCACCTGTTTAAGATGGTCCTCTTGCCTAAGTGGCTCTACTTATTCCAGAACTTGCCGCTGCAGCTACGGGTGACAGACTTGCGACAGCTGGACAGGGCTCAACGCCGCTTTTATTGGAGGGAGGGTAGGTCCCATATACCGCTGGTTTGGCTGCGAGAGCGGTGGGGTAGGGGGGGATTGGGTGTCCCAGATTTGGCCCTTTATAATCTGGCTAGTCACTTACGTTTAATCCGTGACTGGTTGCTGACTGAGCATACGGTGATATGTCTACAGGCGGATATGGAATTGGCCGCCCCTATGTCGCTGCATTTTCTTTTGCAGGCCAGAGCCTCTTCGGTCCCTTCACATCTGGTGCAAAGTATTCTTATTAGGCCTCTGCGAGCTTCTTGGGGGCGTCTTACGCGGATGTTGCAGATTCCACGGATTTGCGCCCCGCTCCTTCCGATTCAGGGTAATCCTGATTTTACTCCCGGTTCCCAATCTGCAGCTTTTCAGCGGTGGCGTAGACTGGGCGTTAACCTGATAGGTCGGGTGTTGACTCCGGAGGGAGCTTTTATGGCCTTATCGGACCTTAAGAACTGTTATGGCATAGCTGCTGGGGAGGTTTTTCCTTACTTGCAATTACAACATTATGTCCGTTCCCTGCCCCCTTCCCTCTTGCAGACATCTCACCTACAGTCTCTGAAAGAACTGTTCTCCCTTGATAAAGGTACACCGCCCTCCCTGTCACAGTATTACAAGCGCCTCCGGCAGTTGGTGGTGGTAGACACTTGCTCTGTTTTGGTTGACAGATGGAATGGGGATGGAGTTTTTACCATTAATGTTCACATTTTGAAAGCCGGATTTAGGCGGATATCCCAGCTCTCGATAAACTCTTACTTTAGAGAAATGCAATTTAAATTTTTGCGGAGAAGTTATGTTTCGGCGGAGGGGGCCTTCCACATGCGGATCTCTCCCTCGGCGGTGTGTTCCCGTTGCGGCAATGCTAGGAGTACCTTGTCTCACGCCTTTTGGGAATGCCCTGTCATACATCAATTTTGGACTCGTCTGGCCCATTATTTAGAGAACTTGCTGGATGTGGTGCTTCCCATATCTCCGCTGTGGCTTTTATTTGGGTGCATTTCTCCATTGCGAATTCGAGGGCTGGGAAGTCGCTTACTTATCCAAAAGGCTTGTTTGGTGGGGAAGAAAACCATTCTGTTGCACTGGCGTGAGATATCACCCCCGTCTTACTGGACCTGGAGAAATGGTTTTCATCGAATGATGCTGCTGGATGCGGCGACTATGCGACATTCTCCCTCTCAGAAGAAACGGTTCCTCAACATATGGGATGCCTACCTGCATTCGCTCCCACAGACGGTGCGCAGTTCGGTTCTCAACGAATGACTTCAGTGGATTCCTTGGACTGAGTGGCGATACTTTACTGACTTTGGACTTGTTCTTCCCATCCTTTTACGAGGATGGAGATCTGGGTCTGGTTTTGACTCTCAGGGGCCTTGGGGAGGGGGAGGCAAAACAAAGGGGGGGGGACAAAGGGGGGGAGGGTGGAGGGGTGGGGTAGTGGTGGGCTAACCGCAGTTGGGGGGTTTTTTTACGGTTTGTACACTTAATGGTTGTTATTGAGTCGGGGAGAGATAAAGTGTCCTGTCTCTCTTCCGGGTATGCTGTTTGATACGTTGATAAAACAATAAAAACCGTTTTCAAAAAAAAAGAAGAAAAGAGCAGGCGCGCGCGCGCGCTCGTGTGCCTTAGGTGAACCCGGATGTAAGATGGCTGCCGGGAGCACCCACGCCGTCCCAGGCACGCCATGAGGGTCAGAGTATGGGCGCGGAGGCTGCCATTCTGCCCAGACTCGAGCTGCATACAGAAAGGAGGTGAGCAGCAAAGGTCGCAGCCGCCTGTGACCGACGTGCGCAACAGTACCCCCCTTCTTAGGGCCCCTCCCAGGGGGTTTTGGCTTCCTAGAATGAGCAAGATGGAAGCGATGTAGCATCTCTTTGTCCAGTATGTTGACAGCTGGTTCCCAGCTGTTTTCCTCCGGTCTGTATCCCTCCCAGGAAATGAGGTACTCCCAGTGCTTTCTTCTTTTACGGACATCCAGTATGTCATCCACTTTGCACGCGATGTCATCCTCAGCATCAACGGGTTGTGGATCAGGAGTCTTCTGGGAGAACTCCGAAAGGATAAGTGGTTTCAGGTGTGAAACGTGAAAGGTGTTGTGTATTTTCATTGAGGGTGGCAACCTTAAGCTGTAAGTTAAAGGTCCCATGTATCGAGGAGCGAATCGAGCTGAAGGTAGCTTGAGCCGGATATATTTGGTACTGAACCATATCTTATCTCCTGGCTTAAACTGGGAAGCTGCTTGATGATGAGCATCATAGAATTTTTTTGCCCGTTGTCCAGCCTTTTGTAGAAGCTCCTTGGTCTGAGTCCAGAGTTGATGAATCTCGTCGGCAGTGGATTGAGCAGCAGGCGATGTGCCAGTCAATTGTATGGGCAGTGGTGGAAGCGGCTGACGGCCATACACTATTTGAAATGGCGTGGATCCTGTGGCGGATGCCGAATGCGAATTCAAGACAAACTCAGCCCAGGGTAGAAGTTCTGCCCAATCATTCTGCCTAGAGTTGACACAGGCGCGGATGAACTGTTTAAAGGTTCTGTTCATTCTCTCTGTTTGACCATTAGATTGGGGATTATTTGCAGAAGTCAAATCCAAAGAGATATCGAATTTTTGACATAGGGCCCTCCAGAACTTGGCGGTGAATTAAACACTTCTGTCTGATATGATGTATTTCGGCATCCCATGTAAACGAAAAGTATGCCGCACAAATAGTTTAGCTAGTTCTGGGGCAGATGGCAGACCCGGAAGAGCAACAAAGTGCGCCATTTTCGAGAACCGGTCCACGGTAACCCATATCATATTGTTCCCACCAGAAGGAGGCAGATTGACCACGAAGTCGGTTGCTATGTGCGTCCAAGGTTCATCAGGAATGGGCAATAGTTGGAGCAGGCCCCAAGGACGACCAGCTGGAGGCTTTTGCCTGGCGCAGGAGGTATAAGATTCCACATATGCTTGCACGTCTTTTCTCATAGACGGCCACCAATAAAATCGCTGTAGGGTAGCAAGGGTATGGGCTTGTCCTGGATGGCCCGCTAACTTAGAATCATGTGCCCAATTCAGCAATTTCTTTCTTAGAGATAGTGGAACCACCATTTTGCCTGTGGGAACTGAATGGGTAATGGCCATCATTATCTTCTCAGGGTCAATGATGTGATGTGGCTTGTCTGGAACATCATCAGCGTAAATGACCAGGAAAGAGCATCTGCCCAAACATTCTTCTCAGCAGGGCGATATCTGAGTAGAAAGTTGAACCTATTAAAGAACAAGGACCATCTGGCTTGACGATAATTAAGTCTCTGGGCATGGCAAAGATATTCCAGGTTCTTGTGATCAGTGAACACGGTTATCTGATGCTGGCCACCTTCTAACCAGGGACGCCACTCTTCAAACGCAAGCTTAATGGCAAGCAGTTCCTTATTGCCGATGCTGTAATTTCTCTCTGCTGATGAGAAGCGCCTCAAGAAGAACAAGCAAGGATGTAGAACAAGATTATCGCTGTGCTGGCTAAGTACGGCTCCGACGCCGACATCTGAGGCATCTACCTCAACAATGAATGGCTTGTGAGGATCAGGGTGGCGTAAACCGTTGCGCTTGGAAGTGGACCCTTGTCCTGGAACAGTAGAGAATGGCTCCCTGTTAGGGACCAGGAAGCACCTGCCCCCAGGGGGCGGAGCACAGGAGGCTAGGATGAGCTTCACCACTGGAAGGTCGCGGTCCCTCCAGGTGGAGCCCATAGGAACCCGGGCTGCTTGGACTTAGGTGGGCCTCGCAGGGTCTCCCGGAGAGGTAGTAGAGAGGCGTGCCCTCGAACAGCAAGGGAGTGTGGTCGGTGTATCGTCCGTCGGTCTTCAAGGGCTTCTCCCCGCCTACCTCTCTCTACTCTAACATTATTCTGAAGATGTAAACTTAGATTTTGAAGACTGTAATCTGTAAGCATTTGTATTTATTGTAAGAATTTGTATTTATTATTTAGCTATTTACATTGATCTGTTACCACTTGGTCCTGTTCTCTCCTTTACCTCAAGTTCTAAGTTCCTACAAAGTTAGCCTTGTTATTTTATACCCACTTGTTTGATGTAATTTTCCAATATTGGTTCTGTGTAAACCGAAGTGGTATGTACTAGTACATGAACTCCGGTATATAAAAGCCTTTAAATAAATAAATAAATAAATAAATAAATAAATACTTGCAGCTCCTCCTGCTCACCTTGGACTAATGGTCGCTGCGGCGTCTGTTTGCCGACCACTCCGGTGTCCCTGGACCGGCTTTGGTGCTGCCTCCAGCCATGCTCCTTCAAGGTACCTTTAGGGCATGCGCACGCCGCCCTCATCTTTATTTCCACGTTGGCGTGAGCCTCAGGGGCGTCCCCCTGTTCTGACGTCACGACTCCAGGGTATATCTGCCTAATACTTTTGCTAGCTCATTGAGTTAGCAACTTCAGGATTCGTACGGATGGGATTCGTTCTCCATTCCTATGCTACTCTGCCACTCCAGCTCTAACTGGAACTCTTACTACCCTTTGGGGTCACTAGTGGGGTACCCGCTCCTCGGGGGCCTCTCTGCTTCTTTCAGGTGCTATCAGGAAACCAGTACTCGCTCCTCGAGGGCCCATGTTCCCTGTGTCACTGCCTGCAACTTCTACCTTCTACTTGGAAGAACTAACTACAGTCACCATCTGTGAGTACAGAAACATCTCTCTCTCTACAGTACTGCTTCGCCGGAATCAGGTACTCGCTCCTCGAGGGCCTGCCCTCTGCTCCGATGCCAGACCTCTCGTCTAGTGGAATCTGCTACTGCTAGTGAGTACAACGCTATCGAGTCTCTCTGCTCTAAGGGATCAGGTACTCGCTCCTCGAGGGCCTGCTCTCCCTGTCTTGGAGCTCTCCTATTGTACTTGGGACTCTGAATGCTAATTCTACTATGTGCTCATAACTCTCAGTCTCTTTACACTACAGCACTGCTTACAGAGGATCCATTTCCAGCTTTCTGTGACAGACGCGCCCAGCCGGGCTCTACAACCACTACTCACTACTGCCACCTCTGGTGGTTCCATATACTGTTTAATGAAAGTTTCAAATCTGTGTTTGTCTGTCCGGAGTTTAGCCTGACACTGTGGTCCCTCACTGGACTGCCCCCCGTGAGCGTGGTCAGCTGCCACAGTGTCCAAGGAACCACCCAAACACCAATAACCCTAACAGTCGGACACTAGGCTATAGGTCTGGAGGAGCAAGGAAGGCCAGAACAGCGTAGGTGATGACAAGGCAAGGGACAGAGCCAGAATCAGGAGATGTGGTCAATGGCAGCCGGGGTCAGAATCCGAGGATCAGTCGAGGTCACAAGGCAGGCAGAGGTCAGGATCCAGGCAGCAAACAGAATGGTCAAGGAGCAGGCCGAGGTCAGTACCAGAGAGACAGTCCGAGGGTACTACCTGGGGAGACAGGCCAGAAAGACCCTGGAACGGAAGGATGCTGGACAAGGCTGGAACAGTAGGACGCTGGAACAGTAGGATGCTGGAACAAGGCTGGAACAAGACTGGAACAAGACTGTGAACGCGGAGGCAACTAGTACACTTACAGTGCCGACCTGACTGCCAAGGCAAGGAAGTGAAAGCAGGCACTTCCTTATATCATACGTTCAATCAGGGCACGCCGCGGACCTAGGACCCGCCCCTGGCCCTACAAGAGGCCGGGCGGTCCGCGCGCATGCGCCTAGGGACGTGGCCAACGTCACTGGTGACGCCAAACTCCGGCATGAGGCCTGGTGCGCAGTGGAAAGCCTGGCGACCGCCGCCACGGGACGCCGAGGCCTGGATGAGCTCGCGGCCGCCGCTGGGGAGGCCGACCTGTGACTTGCAGAGGAGCTAGCGAGGTGAGCAGGCCTGTGCAGAGGCCAAACGCGGACGGGGCATGCAACATAAACAGGGTTTCTGAAGAAAAGCCTTTTTGAGCACTTGGAATGCAGACATGGCTTCTGGAGACCATTGTGAGGGGTTAGCCCCATTTTTTGTCATAGCGGTGAGGGGAGCAGTCAAGGTTAAGTAGTCCTTGATAAAAGTGCGATAATAATTAGTAAAGCCAAGGAAGCGGCATAGAGCCTTGATGCCAGTGGGTTGAGGCCAATCTTGTATGCTTTGTGTTTTCTGGGGATCCATCTGAAAACCCTTACTGGACATGATGTACCCCAGGAAAGGAACAGACTCTTGATGGAAGGCACACTTCTCGAGCTTGCCGTACAAACAGTTCTCCTGAAGCCACTGAAAGACAGTAATAACATCTGTTTGGTGGGTTCGCAAATGATGGGAAAAGATGAGGATGTCATCTAGGTAAACTACACACTGATACAGTAGGTCACATAAAATGTTGTTCATCATATTTTGAAATACGGCCAGGGCATTGCATAGGCCAAAAGGCATTACCAAATATTTGAAGTGGCCGTCGTGAGTATTAAAGGCCGTTTTCCACTCATCCCCATGTCGGATACGAACGAGATTGTAGGCGCCTTTTAGATCCAATTTTGAGAAAATCTTCGCCCCCTGGAGCCGATCAAATAGCTCTGAAATTAACGGTAAGGGGTACCGGTCTTTGATGGTGATTTCATTCAGACCTCTGTAGTCAATGTAAGGGTGAAGAGATCCATCCTTTTTGCCTACAAAAAAGAATCTGGCTCCTGCTGGAGATTTGGAGGGTCGGATAAACCCTTTCTGCAGATTCTCTTGGATATAAGTTGACATGGCTTCAGTTTCAGATAGGGAGAGTGGATAAACTCTACCTCTGGGTAACTCAGAGTTAGGCTTTAAGTTGATAGCACAGTCGAAAGATCTATGTGGTGGAAGTACATCTGAAGCCTGCTTTGAGAATACGTCTTGAAAAGAAGCGTATTGTGGTGGTAGACTAGAAGGAAAGGGAGTAGTAGCCATACATGGTAATGGAGTTATTTTTCTTAGGCATCTATTATGGCAGTCAGGGCCCCATTGCGATAGTTCCATAGATGACCAATTAAATTGAGGAGAATGATCTTGTAGCCAGGGTATGCCAAGCACAATGGGTGTATGGCCTTTTCAAGAACCAGGAACGTGATGGACTCTGTATGTGTTGTGCTCGGGGGTGGACCCTTGGTCCTGGAACAGTGCGGGGACTGCCCCAGGGGGCAGAGCACAGAAGGAGACAGAAGCGGTGTAGAGCTTCACCACTGAAAGACCAAGGTCCCCTCGAGAGGAGCCTGTAGGGACCTGGGCCGCTTGGACTTAGGTGGGCCTCGCAGGGTCTCCTGGGATAATGGAAGTCCGGTATGCCCACTGAGACTAGGGGAGCGCTATCAGGTTCGAGGCTGGAGACAGGTTGAAGCAGAGAGAACCAGTATAGTGATGGTGATGACAAGACTAGGGACAGAGCCAGAATCAATGGACAAGGTCAGGCAGGCAATGGTCAGAATCCAGAGGTCAGTCCGAGGAGTGGTCAACGAAGCAAGGGTCAGGAGCCGGAGGTCAGACGAGGTCAAGGAACAGGCTGAGATCTTAGGCAGGCAGCAGGCAGGCAGGCAGGTCAGGAACAAGCTGAGGTCTTTGGCAGGCGGTAGGCAGGTCAGGAACAAGCTGAAGTCTTTGGCAGGTGGCAGGCAGGTCAGGAACAAGCTGAGGTCTTTGGCAGTAAGTCAGTCTGGGGTAAGACCAGGGAGACGAACAGACGGACGTAGGCACAAGTAGGATAGAAAGCAGGAACAAGCAGGAACAGAACTGGAACAAAAGGATCCTGGAATGAGACTAGGGATAAGCAAGTAAGATACACGAACAAGGGCAATCTCAGGAACAAACCGACCCGATTGCCAAGGCAAGGAAGTGAGGCCAGGAACTTCCTTGCCTAGGGGCGTGGCCCGGAATGCTGAGGACGCCGTGGCTCGGCGTGAGGCCTGCGGGACACCGGGGCCTAGCTGGACAAGCGAGGGCCGCGAGGGAGACTGAACTGGGACCCGCTGTGGAACCCCGAAGGTGAGCAGTCCCGTGCGTGGGATGGCCGCGGGCGGGGCGCGTAACAGTACCCCCCTTTCTAGGCCTCCCCCTACCCGGCTGGGGTTTCTCAGGATTCTGTCTATGGAAGGTCTTCAAGAGATCCTTATCAAGGATGTTCTGAGAGAGTTCCCACGAGTTCTACTCGGCCCCATAGCCCTCCCAAGCCAAGAGATATTCCCATTTGCCTCAGCGTCGCCGGACGTCAAGGACTTCTCTTACCTGCAGAGAAGTATAAGGTTCTGCCGAGATGTGTGGAGCAGGAGTGTCTTCATGAGAGGGCCAAGACAGGACCAGAGGCTTCAGCAAAGACACGTGGAACGTATTGTGGATCCCCATGGACCGGGGTAGCTGGAGCTGGTAGGAAACAGCTCCCACTCTTCCGAGTATTGGGAAAAGACTGATATACTTCGGGGCCAGTCGATGAGAAGGATGTCGGAGACAGATGTGCCGGGCACTCAACCAGACTTTCTGGCCAGGTCAAAATAGTGGAGCAGGTCATCGATAATGATCCGAGGTGCGTTTAGCGCACTCTGCAGCCTGCGAGAGTCGCTCTTTTACCCGAGTCCACACTTGGCGGATGGTTTGAGCCATGGTTTGTGCTGCAGGGGATGGAACCATCACAGGAACAGGAAGAGGCAGTCGGGGCTGCCTTCCAAAGACAACTGCAAATGGAGACACGTTGGTGGCTGCTGCGACATGAGTGTTACGTGATAGCTCGGCCCAAGGGAGGAGGTCTGACCAATCATTCTGCTGGTCATTTACGTATGAACGTAAGAACATTTTCAGAGTCTGGTTAGTTCTCTCGGCCTGCCCATTGGCCTGAGGATGGTAGGCCGAGGTATAACTCAAAGAAATATCAAATTTCTGGCATAAGGAGCGCCAATACTTGCGGCAAACTGTGGTCCCCAATCAGAGACAATCTCCTTGGGGAGTCCGTGGAGTCGAAAGATATTTTTCAGGGAGAGTCTTGCTAATTCCGGGGCTGACGGAAGACCAGGCAAAGGGATAAAGTGACCCATTTTCGAGAAGCAGTCGATCACATCCCAAATTACTGTGTTGTTTTGTGTCGGAGGAAGGTCTGTGATGAAGTCTGTCGAAATACTGGACCAAGGTTCAGTAGGCGTTGGGAGCGGCTGTAACAAGCCCCAAGGCTTTCCTGTTGGTGGTTTTTGTTGCGCGCAGGTGGGACAGAGTCCACATAATTCTGTGAATCTTGCACCATGGTGGGCCACCAATAGTGTCAGCGTAGCATCTCCAGTGTTCTGGCACGGCCGGGATGGCCTACCAATTTTGAATTATGGGCCCACTTTAAGACACGCTCATGAGGTCGGCGAGGAACGATAGTCTTCCCGACTGGGACAGTAGTGGTTGCTGCTAGCGAGATACAAGCAGGGTTGATGATAAAACTAGGAACTTCCGGAAGATCCTCGGGTTCAAAGGACCGAGACAGTGCGTCAGCTTGCTGATTCTTGGAACCAGGATGGAAACAGAGGTTGAAATCAAATCTCTCAAAGAACAAGGCCCATTGGGCCTGGCAGGGATTCAGAAGCTGAGCCTCCTTGAGGTGTTCTAGATTTTTGTGATCCATGAATATAGTGAATTTGTACTGCGACCCTTCCAACCAGGGGCACCATTCCTGGAGGGCTAGCTTCACTGCTAGCAGTTCACGGTCACCAACCGTATAGTGTTGTTCTGTGGGGGAGAACTTATGTGAATAGAATGAACAGGGAATTAACTTGCCCATAGGCGAGTGTTGGCTTAGAACAGCCCCAGCACTAATTGCTGAGCCATCCACTTCCACCACAAACGGCCGTTTGGGATCCGGGTGATGGAGACACGGACCGGAGTTGAAGGCTTCTTTGAGCCTCTGGAAGGCCGCAATGGTTCGAGGTGTCCAAACTCGGGTGTTGGCACCTTTCCTAGTCATAGCTGTGAGGGGGGCAACCATGGAAGAATAGTTGGCAATGAAACTTCGATAATAGTTAGTGAAGCCCAGGAACCGTTGCAAAGCTTGGAGACCGACTGGCTGGGGCCAGTCCCAGATCCCTTGGACTTTCTCTGGGTCTATTGAAAACCCAAGGTCAGATATTATATATCCTAGGAAAGGTAGATGGGTGCGTTCAAACAAACATTTCTCCAGTTTAGTCTACAGGTAATTCTCTCTCAATCGCTGGAGGACAATGCAAACATGTTCGCGGTAGTTCTCGATGTCCTTAGAGAATATCAAAATGTCATCAAGATAGACAACAAAGTTGTTGTCCTTCCAGCAAAGGATTTGCTGGAAGGATTTGCTATCTTCAACATCAATTAGTACTACCATCTTCACCTCAGAGCTGTTCCCTGGAACCAGGTACTCGCTCCTCGAGGGCCTGCCTCCATTCTAGCCCTAGTGCCATCTCCTACGTGGAACCGCTGTGTGAGTACATTACCTTCAAGCCTCTCAGCTCTCAGGGATCAGGTACTCGCTCCATACTGGGGCTTTGTGCATATACTGTACTCATTATTCTCAGTTCTTTCCACTACAGCACTGCTACTGGAGGAGTCGCTGTTCCAGCGCCTGAGGGATACTAGCCCAGCCGGGCTACTTCTGCTGCTCACTACTGCCACCTCTAGTGGCTTCATCACATTGTCTAATAAAAGATCAATCTCTGTGTTTGTGTGTCCTAAGCTGAGCCTGACCTGTGGCCCCTCACGGGACTTCCCCCCATGGGCGTGGTCAGCTGCCACAGTGTCCAAGGGTGCACCCAAACCTCACTAATTATTACACATAGCTCTCTTTAGTGGTTCAAACCAAGCCTCACACAATCCTCTAAGGACAAGATTAAGATTCCAAGACCAATGTTCCGCACCTGAGGACACAAGTTCTTAGTTCCCCGAAGGAATCGTATAATATCTGGATGTGTGTACAGAAGATTACCTTGCACCTTACCCCAGAGACATCCCAAAGTCACTACCTGACTAGAACCTTTCGGTAGAAAAGCCAAAAAATATGACACCATCGCCTGAACAGGCTGAGGCTGCACTCCAATAACAGAAGACCGGGATTCAAAGTTCCTCCAAATCTGCCCATATGTCAAGGATGTAGAAGGTCGCCTAGCCTGCAATAAGGTGCAAATAACAGCTTCAGAATATCCCCTCCATCTCAGTCATCTCCTCTCAGAAGCAAAGACGTGAGACCGAAGTGAGCCATTTGACCCGAAAATATTAGGCCCTGGTGGAAAAGAGTCGACCGATGTCCGAACCTCATGGGCCCAACTATGGCCATGTTGATCAGATCTGGGAAGCATGGTCGATGTGACCACTCTGGAACTACCAGGATCGAGTTGCCTGGATGTTTCTCTATCCTCCGTATTCTCTTCTGTTATGGTTAAGAGGTGTTTGGGTGGATCCTCTGGTACTGTGGCAGATGATCATGCCCACGGGGAGGAGTCCTGTGAGGCGCCAAAGTACTGGGCTAGACACAGGATGCACAAACACAGTGTTGGTTCTTTTATTGTACAGCTTGAAGTATACTACCAGAGGAGGCAGTAGTGAGGCCGTTGGTATAGGAGAATTCCAGTGTAGGTTTCCCAGCAAGGCAGTACTGTGGATGAGATAGACTGAGAGTTAGATTACTCACTAGATGGTTGCTGTAGGTATGCGAGTCCACCAGGTTGAAAAAGATGGTACAGGCACCGAGGCAGGGAGAGCAGGATCTCGAGGAGCGAGTACCTGATCCCTGTAAGGCACCTGAAATAAAGCAGAGGGCCCCCGAGGAGCAGGCACCCAGGTTAGCAATTACCCCGAAGGGCAGAGAAAGAGCTTCCAGCAGCAGCACAGAAGTGGCAGAGTAGCTTAGACCAGCCGAGACCAATCTGTTGCTAACCCAACGAGCTAGCAAATTAGTACAGGCTATATACCCAGATGGTGTGACGTCAGTAGAGGGGAACGTCCCCGAGGTTCATGCCAATGCTAGAATAAAGACGTGGGTGGCATGCACGCGCGCACCCTAGTAGGCCCTTGGGAGGAGCATGGCGGGAGGCAGCACCATAGCCGTTCCGGGGATGCCAAAGAGGTCGACTTGTAGACGCGGCGGTAACCATTTTCCCAAAGTAAGCGGGAGGAGCCGTGAACAAGGTGAGGCAAACGGGGCGAAGCTGTCTAGCACCGAATGACGCAACAGTACCCCCCTTCAAAGGGCGTCTTCCGGAATTCCTACCAGGTCTTGGTTTCTGAGGATGCATTCTGTGGAATTCTTACAGCATCTCTTTATCCAATATATTAGCCAAAGGTGTCCAGGAGTTATCTTCAGGTCCATAACCTTCCTATGACAGGAGGTATTCCCATACTCTGCCTCCTTTTCTTAGCTGTAAGCGGAACAGTGAGCGAGGCATAGTTCTTGATGAAAGTTCTAGATGATTCTCACGGATTCTTTGCAGCACTCTTTTGATATCCTCCAGATGAGTGGTAATGTCTTGGGAGAATATCAAGATGTCATCTAAGTATATGACGACACATTTGTAGAGGAGATCTCTGAAAATGTCATTCATTAAATTTTGGAAGACAGCCGGGGCGTTGCACAGGCCAAAGGGCATCACTAAATATTCAAAGTGACTATCGTGGGTGTTGAAGGCCGTCTTCCATTCATCGCCTGAGAGAATGCGAAGTAAGTTGTAGGCTCCTTTAAGATCAAGCTTGGAGAATATCTTGGCTCCCTGTAGTCTGTCAAATAGCTCTGAGATGAGAGGTAGCGGGTAACGATATTTCACAGTTATCTCGTTGAGACCTCTGTAATCTATACCTGGACGTAATGTACCATCCTTCTTCCCCACAAAGAAGAAGCTTGCGCCAGCAGGAGACTTGGAGGGTCTTATGAAGCCTTTTTGAAGGTTTTCCTGAATATATTCGGACATGGATTTATTCTCTGCCACGGAGAGAGGGTACATCCGTCCCTTGGGTGGTTCAGTGTTAGGCTTCAGATTAATAGCGCAGTCATAGGATCTGTGAGGCGGTAGTACGTCTGCAGCTTCTTTAGAAAAAGCATCTTGAAACGATGCATATTGAGGCGGCAACCCCGGCATCACTGGGGTAGTTGGAAGGGTATAGGAGCAACCTCCATCAGGCATTTTACATGGCATTCTGGACCCCATCGTGAAAGCTCCAGTGTTGCCCAATTGAATTGTGGCATGCATATGCTGCTGCAGCCACGGTAGCCCCAGTACTATAGGGTGCATGGCCTTCTCTAAAACAAAGAAGAAGGTAGTTTCAGAATGGAGAGCACTGGTCCGCAGACAAACTGGTTTGGTGAGCTGGGTTACTTCACCCGGCAAGGGCTCTCCATGAATTGAAGATAGGAGCAGCGGAGGCTTCATAGTGGTAGTGGGAATTAGAAAGTGCTCCACTAATTGTTGAAGAATGAAATTGCCTCCTGCCCCTGAGTCCACTAGGGCAAGAGTCTGATACTCTAAGGGTCCGCAGATCAAAGATACAGGAAGAGAGAGCGGAGGAGAGGGGGCAGTAAGACCTAAGAAGAGTCCTCCCACAGGACTTAGGTCTGCCAGTTTCCTGGACATATAGGACATGCTTGAACAGCATGGCCAGCTAGTCCACAATACATGCACAGCCCCAATTTCTTCCGTGTTCTTCTCTCTTTAGCTGTCAGATGGCTGCGGCCTAATTGCATTGGTTCTTCTTCGCCAGTAACTGGACCCAGGGGAACAGACCTGGGTGTGGACTTAACTCGAGTTTCACCCTGAAAGGGTCTTCTGGGAGTATTGGTCTCTTGAACCTTGTCACGAAGTCGGCGATCAATCCTTGTTTCCAACTTCACTAGTTCAGCCAAGGTCTCAGGCATTTCACGAGCAGCGAGCTCGTCCTTCAGACGAGCGTTCAGACCTTCAAAGAAGAGGGTCCTCAGGCAGTTAGGGTCCCAATGTAATTCAGATGCCAGTGTCTTGGATTCGATAGCGAAGTCAGTTAAAGGTTTATTACCTTGCTTCAGGTGAACCAAAGAAGATCCTGCAGTGGTATACCAGGCAGGGTCATCAAAAACTGATTTGAACAGCTCGAGGAATCCTTCAATGTCATGTAGAAAAGGATCCTCGTGCTCCCACAGCGAAGAGGTCCAAGTCAGCGCTTTTCCGTCCAGATAAGACAAGATATAGGTGGTCTTGGCATAAGCTGTGGGGAAATGGCTAGGTTGCAGGGCAAAGTGCATGCAACACTGATTAATAAAACCTCTGCATCTCCAAACTTCCCCCGAGAAGCGGGTAGGAGCAGATAGAGGTACAATAGTCTTGACCGTCACTTCTGGCGGTGTAGCTTCTTTACCTGTGGTGGTGGGTAAATTCGTCTGTGTGTGCAGCAAGTTGAATGCAGTAGTCAAATTCTCCAGCGCACGCTGCTGTTCGGAGATTCGCTGGGCCAGGCCTGGAATGGCCTGCAATGCGGTGAGGTGAGCCGAATCCATGGAGTTAGCAAACTGTTATGGTTAAATGGTGTTTGGGTGGATTCTCGGGTACTGTGGCAGAAGACCACGCCCACGGGGAGGAGCCCCATGATGCGCCACAGTACTGGGCTAGACGCAGGATGCACACAGTGTTAGTTCTTTATTGTACAGCTTGAAGTATACCACCAGAGGTGGCAATAGTGAGGTAGTCTGGATGTAGCAGTCTCAGGACCCTTGGCAGAGGGAACCCTTCTCACCCCGTTGGTATAGGAGAATTCCGGTTTAGGTTTCCCAGCACGGCAGTACTGTGGATAAGATAGACTGATCCCTGTAATGCACCTGAAATAAAGCAGAGGGCCCCCGAGGAGCGGGTACCCAGGTTAGCAATTACCCCGACGGGCAGAGAGAGAGCTTCCAGCGGCAGCACAGAAGCAGCAGAGTAGCTTAGACCGGCCGAGACCAATCTGTTGCTAACTCAACGAGCTAGCAAATTAGTATAGGCTATATATCCGAATGGCATGACGTCAGTAGTGGGGAACGTCCCCAAGGTTCGCGCCAATGCTGGAATAAAGACGTGGGTGGCGTGCGCGCGCGCACCCTAGTAGACCCTTGGGAGGAGCAGGCGGGAGGCAGCACCATAGTCGTTCCAGGGACGCCGGAGAGGTCGGCTTGTAGACACGGCGGTAGCCATTTTCCCAAGGTAAACAGGAGGAGCCGTGAACAAGGTGAGGCAAACGGGGCGAAGCCATCTAGCACCGACGGACGCAACACCCTTGTCCACCAGAGGCCACAGAGAGAAGACAAAGAAGAATCCCTTGAGTCCGCGGAAGCACCAGAGCTCTGATTCTTTCCGTACCATGTTCTGTTCAGTGCCTTTGTGTTCTCTTTGGTCAGTATACCCCACAGCTTCCGTGGAATTTCAGCAATCTCTCTCCGTGAGAAACACTCTCGCCATCATTATGTCAAACTGAGCTCCCACATACACTAGAGTTTGAAAGAAGACTAAATGGCTCAGTGCTTGGTTCACCACCCATCCTAGAGACTTCAAGCGCATTGGTACCTTTTGTACTGATTGTCGACAGAAGTCTAATTTCACACAAATGAGCCAGTCGTCCATATATGAATGCACCAACACACCCTCCTTTTGCAATGCGGCTGCAACAATCACCATCACTTTGGTGAAGTTACATAGAGCCGTCGCCAGCCAAAGGGAAGTGCTCAAAACCGAAAATATTCCCTTAGGACCATGAACCTCAGGAATCTCTGGTACTCCGTCCTGATGGCTATGTGCAGATACGTCTCTGTCAAAGCGAGAGATGCCAAGAAATCTCCTTTGCATACAGCCGCTATGACAAACACTCTGTAGCAGGTGATGCTACTTTATTTTCTTGGCCTAACTCTCTCTCTTCCTGGTTTTCCTTTCTTACGTTCCCTGTTAATGTTACGAGCGCACGCAGAGCGCGGTCGCCTCAAGCGGGTGGTGAGCCCTTGGGCCACGGCAGGACTCAAGGAGGAGCCCCAAGCCACACCGTGGGAGGTGAGCTGGGCAGGCATGGTGAGCCAGGCGGGTACAGAAGCAGGGGAGCAGGCACGGAGTCTGACCCTCAGCCGGACCTGCACGCCCATGGCAACCAACACTGGGAAGTTGATTGATGAACGGTCCTCCGACTGTTCCCGGCCCTTTTGGACCTGCCGCTGGGTACGGCAATGGGCGGCAGGCCGGACAGAGGCGAGGGCAGACAGAGTCCTTTACACTGAAGACATCGTAGACAAGGCAGGTGCAGACATTGTAGACAAGGCAGGTGCAGACATCGTAGACAAGGCAGGTGCAGACATCGTAGACAAAGGCTAGTGCAGACATCGAAGATGAGGGCTGGAAGGAGACATGGGCACTGTCCCTGAGGGCGCCCTACTCAGCCCACCCACGGGACTGAGTCGCGGACCACCCCGTCCCATACGCGCCCTACTCAGCCCAGGAAGGCTGGTCGCGGACCACGCTGAGAGCGGGAGAGCACCAGGAAAGGTCCAGTCGAGAAGGAACTCCGATGCCGGGACCAATGACATCTGAAGCCCCGTCGGCTGGCAGGAACAGAAGCTCAAGAGCCCGGGGGACGAATCCCTCCTGTTGGCCACACCAGGGCCCAACAGGCCAGAAGGCTCAGGAGCCAGACGAGGACATAGGGCAGAACAACCGGACATCAAAGGAACAGACATCAAAGCAAGGTCAGGACAAGGAGCCATCAAAACAAGGTAGACCATGGAGGACCTGGATCGAGGAAGAGGTACAGGCAACTGTAGCACTCAATCCGAAGCCAGCTGCAAGTGACAAGAAAGTTCTTATATACTGGAGGTTGAAGGCAACTCCCTGGGAGGAGTTTGCCAGGACCGCCCCTCGCTGGCCCTATAAGTGGGGTAGAGAGCTGCGGGCCGGCCCCTAGGAGAAGGGCGTCGCCAAACAGAAAGTCCAAACACCGGCATGCAAGCCACAGGCAGGCCTCCAGCCACAGGCAGGCCTCCCAGGCCCTGGAGCAAGTCCCGGATGGTGCACAGGAGAGGCCCTGGCTTCGAAGCGGCCTCCGGGAGGAAGGTAAGATACCTCCTGTAGCGCAGCAACAGGAGGGATCGCAACAGTTAAAGCTTGGGAATCCTGACAAAAGCAAAAATCTCTGCTGTTTACATATTACATACTCGCTTGCTTCCAGGTACATTTATAACAGTACCTGGCCTAGACAGCTTGTCTGTATTTCTTTAACTACTGCTATATAAATAAAAGGACCTGAAGGTCCATAAAGGCTTTTAGACTCCCTAGTAATTCATTTATAAAAACAGAGAAGGTTTATTCCTGCATGTACTACAGAAAATCAGGAATAAATAGACCTCAGAGTTGGACCTCCGAGTTTCCATGCAGAAACAGGGAACTTCGAGAGCCGCATTTAACTTCTTTAAATCTAGTATCTCTTGAATTGGATAAATGGGGGGAAAAAGCACGACACTTAACTTAAAATTGACCTCCAGCCACACTAATCGTTTTCAGGGTCTGAGCCAACAGACTTGGGTCACGCCGAGCGTGTTCAAGGTCTGAGCCAACAAACTTAGCAAGATATCTCTGTGAAAAAAGAAATGAGCAGAGTCCGAAGTGGCTCTCAATCATATGCAATTTCCCACTCTTCTAGAGGTGAGAAAGCCAATTCACCATCAGAATCCTCCGATGTCTCATGATCCACATCCCCTTGAACATTATTAGGGATAGCCTCCCTGCAGCATTTACCCGCCATGACTGACCAATGAGACCTGTGATAAATTGCAGGAAGACCTTGTGAGACTGGAAAATTGGGCATCCAAATGGCAGAAGAAATTTAATGTGGATAAGTTAATGCATATAGGGAAAGTGGATGCATATAGGGAAAAGTAACCCATGCCACAGTTACACAATGTTAGATTCCATATTAGGAGCAACCACCCAAGGTAGAGATCTAGGCTTCATAGTGGATAACACATTGAAATTTTACCCAACGCAACAAGGGTTTCGCAAACACTACAGTACTGAAACTCTGCTATTGCTTTATCAGATAATATCCTAAGAGGTTTTTGATACTGGAATACACTACATTCTAGTTCTATTAGATCTCTCCGCAGCATTTGACACAGTAAATCACAAAATACTACTCAATAGACTGAAATAAATAGGTCTCGCTAATAAAACAATAAATTGGTTTGAGTCATATCTAAACAACAGATGTTTTCAGGTACAAATCAAAAATACACTCTCGGACAAAGTCACACTGCTAACCGGTGTCCCACAGGGATCGGCCCTGTCGGCAACACTCTTTAACATTTATCTTCTCCCGGTATGTCACCTACTAGCGGGACTTGGAATCACACATTACTTATACGCAGACGATATACAGCTACTGCTGCCAATTGTAAACACCATTGAAGAAACAATGAAACTTGCCAATATGTATCTTGAGATAATTAAACAGCTCTTAAATCAGATGGAACTGGTAATAAACATTGACAAAACGGAATTCTTACACCTTGAACGTAAAAACATACACCACATTCAACCAACACTCACACTTAAAAATAACCAAACCATTGAGCTAGCAACAAAAGTATGAAATCTAGGAGTAATAATTGACTCTGAGCTAAACATGAAACACGACATCTCATTGAAAATAAAAGAAGGATATGCGAAACTAATGATCCTGAGAAGACTAAAACCTCTACTAACGCTAAACAATTTCTGCACAGTTCTGCAGGCAATGATATTCGCAAGTACAGACTACTGTAACGCACTACTTTTAGGATTACCACAATCTACAATTCGGCCACTACAAATATTACAAAACTCAGCTGCTAGAATTTTGACTGGCAAAAAAAAGAATGAACACATTACAGGAACGCTCGCTGATTTACACTGGCTCCCAATTAAACAAAGAATTCAATATAAGGCATTATGCATAATACACAAACTAATCCACGATGAAAAAGCTGACTGGCTTAACACTGCACTGCACGTACATGTCCCACAAAGAAACCTAAGATCTGCTAATAAGGTTCTACTAACTGTCCCCTCTGTCAAAACAGCACGCCTCATGCAAGTTAGGGAGAGAGCACTGTCACTGGCTGGCCCCGTGCTATGGAACACCATGCCACTCGAAATAAGGCTGCAGAGAAATTTCAAAATATTTAAAACGAATCTGAAAACCTGGCTATTTAAACAAGCTTTTTATAAAGATAAAGAGAAGGAAAAAAGCAGTTGATTGATAAGGACGCACCAAAACTAGAAGTTGTTAATTGTAAGCTACGAATGCACATTAATGTTAAATTCAATCCGCCTAATATGTTCCCAACATACAAGCTTAATTTACACACATAGTTTATTGAAAAGAATTGTTACCGCACTATGATGGCACATGATTAATTTGTAATTTATACCACTCACATTTTCATTATCGTGCCTTGCTGTAAACCGTTGTGACGGTTGTCTAACTTAACGACGGTATAGAAAAGTTATTAAATAAATAAATAAATAAATAGATATATAAATAAATAAATAAAGATCTGTGTGCTGTGGCAGTTAAAAAAGCAAACAGAATGTTGGGAATTATTAGAAAGGGAATGGTGAATAAAACGGAAAATGTCATAATGCCTCTGGATCTCTCCATAGTGAGACCGCACCTTGAATAACGTGTACAATTCTGGTCACTGCATCTCAAAAAAGATATAGTTGCGATGGAGAAGGTACAGAGAAGGGCGACCAAAATGATAAAGAGAATGCAACAGCTCCCCTATGAGGAAAGACTAAAGAGGTTAGGACTTTTCAGCTTGGAAAAGAGACGGCAGAGGGGGGATATGATAGAGGTCTTTAAAATCATGAGAGGTCTAGAATGGGTAAATGTGAATCGGTTATTTATTCTTTCAGATAATAGAAGCACCAGCGGGCACTCCATGAAGTTAGCATGTGGCACATTTAAAACTAATCAAAGAAAGTTCTTTTTCACTCAATGCCCAATTAAACGCTGGAATTTGTTGCCAGGAGATGTGGTTAGTGCAGTTAGTGTAGCTGGGTTTAAAAAAGGATTGGATAAGTCCTTGGAGGAGAAGTCCATTACCTGCTATTAATTAAGTTGACTTAGAAAATAGCCACTGCTATTAAGAACATAAGAACATACCATACTGGGTCAGACCAAGGATCCATCAAGCCCAGCATCCTTTTTCCAACAGTGGCCAATCCAGGCCATAAGAACCTGGCAAGTACCCAAAAACTAAGGGGCAGATTTTATAAATCTGCGCACACGCGTACTTTTGTTCGCGCACCAGGCGCGAACAAGAATACGCGGGATTTCAATAGATACGCGCGTAACCGCGCGTATCCATTATAATCCAGGGTCGGCGCGCGCAAGGCTTCCCAAAATCGGCAGCCTGCGCGCGCCAAGCCGCACAGCCTACCTCCGTTCCCTCCCCCCACCCTTCCCCTCCCTTCCCCTACCTAACCCCCCCCCCCCCCGGCCCTATCTAAACCTCCCCCCTACCTCTATCACAAAAGTTACGCCTGCTTCGAGCAGGCGTAACTTTGCGTGCGCCGGGCCAGCTGCCGCGCTCCGTGTTCCGGTCCGGGGGCTGGTCCAGGGGCCGCTATCACGCTCCCGGAACGCTCCCGGGCCAGAACCACGCCCCGGACACGGGGCGTGGTTCTGGCCCGGGAGCGTTCACTCCAAAACGCCGTGTCACGTTCACTCCAAAACGCCGTGTCACTCCCGACAGGCCTTCGAAACGCCGCGTCACTCCCAACACGCCCCCGAAACGCCCCCCTGACACGCCCCTCCATGCAAGCCCCGGGACTAACGCACATCTCGGGGCTTGCGCGCGCCGCCAAGCCTATGCAAAATAGGCTCGGCGCGCGCAGGGGGGGTTTGGGGTAGGTTTTCGGGAGGTACGCACGTATCTTACGCAAGTACCCCTTTGAAAATCTACCCCAAAGTCTATTCCATGTTACTGTTGCTAGTGATAGCGGTGGTTATCTAAGTCAACTTAATTAATAGCAGGTAATGGACTTCTCCTCCAAGAACTATTACTAGTAACAGTAACATGGGATAGACTTAGTTTTTGGGAACTTAGTTTTTGGGAATTTGCCAGGTTCTTATGGCCTGGATTGGCCACTGTTGGAGACAGGATGCTGGGCTTGATGGACCCTTGGTCTGACCCAGTATGGCATGTTCTTATGTTAGGTTGCTTCGCCTTTGCTGGACACCCTTGCAGAAAGATACGCAGGCCCTGGAAACATTCCACCCAGGAGAAGGAGGATGCAGCCCAAACTTGCACTCTCCAAATTCTCTCTTGGGGAAGCTTCTGCCCTCAGGAACAAAGGAGGAGGAGAGCTAACCGTTGCTTCACCTCCCACTACACTCCCCTCCAGAGACACCTATAGGCCGAGGGGATGCCCCAACATGGGCAAATGCTGTAGTATTCAAATTGCTTTGAGCATCTAAACAGCGCTGACAAAAATGGAGAGAGTGTGAGGACTGAACTATCAGCCGGCAAGCCTCACAGATAGCAAGGCACTTGGACCTGTTCATTCCCAGTGCCTAGCTCTCCAGAACTTCAGATCTAGGCGGCCTCCTGAGCACATACCAATGCCACCCGGGCATACACACACACCTCTCCAGGACACGCGCAAATACGTGCTCATGACTAGGTCGTGGTCGTATACACACAAGTACATGCGCAAATACAAGCTTGTATAGGCTGTGGTCGTATGCACAAAAGCACCTGTGCAAATACACACTCAAGTTTAGGTTGCAGTCTTATGCGCACAAGTACCAACGCAAATACGCGCTAAAGAATCTGTGCAAATACGTGTTCAAGTACCTGAGCAAATACTTGCACAAGTCTAGGTTGCAGACATATGTGCTCAAATCTAGGCCATGGCCTTTTATACGCACAGGTCCCTGCGCATGCAATCGCTGTGCGGTGAGAATGTGGCACACGCCTACGCACGCGGGGAAAAAAATCCACTGCCGCAGCTAACCACACAGCTAAACAAAGACTGCCTGCACCTTCAGCACATTTAGACCCAGATCCGTTCAACATCTGGCACCAAAAACCATTGAAGGCCTGAACAGCTTCTCAACAGCTCAGGCCTCTTGACCAGCTGAGAATCCATGGAGACTGGGGCCAAGAGCCAGCATTCCCTGTTGCTTGTTCTGCTAAACAAGCTTTGCGTATAAGCAAATTAAAAATGGCAGAAGACCTCTACTAGAACCAGAGATTCCTCCTCAGTGCAAGTGCCTCTCTGCACCTCCACAGGACAGGGAACCGCCTGTAATAGTTGAGGAGGGGATTCCCCTGCCTCTTCTGTCAATGCTGCTAGGGAATTGAAAATAGCCACCATTTCCATGCTGATGGAGAAAGCCTCAGCACTAGATCTCATCACCTGTGAGGCTATTTGTACCAAAACAGCCATGCTCGACGCAGACCCCTGCATGCTATGCCACTTTTGCCACATGTGCACACTATTCTTCCCTGCACCCGAGGCACCACCAGCACCTCTACGGCCAGCAAGGAAAGTCCTTCAGCAACATGGAGCCAACACCCAGTCTTCTCTGCAGGCAGAGAAGCTGCTTAAACATCCCATCAATGAGTTCCCCAAGCTGCTAAGGTAGCTCCCTCCCTGGAACCCCAAATCTGCACAGATTCCTATAACTAGCTCCTTCACTCTCTGAGAACAAATAAAGATGCATAGAAACCAATACTTTCCTTTGGTGCAGAGGTTCGGGTTCCAGGCGCACAGGACACATGGCAGATCAGAAAAGAACCAGACTACTGGCTATATCCATCTCCTTTTGCTAAACTTTAACAACTCAGCAAGAGCAAACCATATAAAAGGGATACTCCTCTGCTCCACTGGGCTTGCAGTGCAGAATTGCCAGCAGGATCCACTGCTGACTCATGGGGGATGAGGGATTTGGAACACCAGATGTCCATCCGATGGACCTCCAGATCGAGCTGTCAGAAGAGTCACCAACCCCCTGCTCGTCCGCCTCAAACCAGGGAGTATGTCCCCACCAGGACCTCAAAACCCCATGGGAGGATCCAGAAATTTTGTCTTTTAATCTTTTTTTTTCTTTCTCTCCAAACTGCAGGATTTACACCATCTACCATCTGTTGGAAACAGAGAAATTCTGAGGGACTACAGGTGGCACACTGGGTTATATAAGTGTCAGTGAAACGTTTTCTGTCTTCATCTGCTGGCAGGGAGGCAAAACCAAGGAGTCTGGACTGATCTGGGTACGTACAGGGAACCGGTCACACAATGCAATTCTAGTTATCCAGCTAACCTAACACATGCCCAAACGAATTTTAAACCAACTTTCTCCAAAGCTCCAAAATGTGGAACTCAGAGAACCACAACCATTTTCAAAGTGAACTTATTTCTTAATCCTTATTTAAAAAGTTTAAAATGCAAAGGAATTTTTGAGCTGGATGAGAACACAAAACATTTTAAACAAGGGTTGCACAATGCTTGGGTCTCCTTTGAAATATATACAACAGCTAAGAATAAAACAACAGTTTTCATAGGATAAAAAGAAGACCCTGACAATGTAAAATAAAAACACATCCCCTTTTTACCAGTTCTGTTCCTGGAGCATCATCTTCGAGGAGAGCTACCCAATTCAGGATTTCTGGGCCATTGTTGTACAGAAATACATGTTCAGCCTTTGATGTTCCAAAGTAAAGATGTCCAAACTGAATGCAATTAAGTATTTCCCCACAGCCATTCAACAACTCTAAGCCTTGCTCAACCACGTTTCCTTTCACTTTTAAAACTGCATCCTCTTGACCTTGTAATTTCACTCTAGGGGGAGACAAAAGCAAAAGGAGGCGATGCAAAATTTATTAAGCTAAAAAAATGACATGACCCTGCCTTTTAAATTAATCAGATTTCACTAATGTGATCTAGCTAATTAAAAACTTGTGAGATACACTGCACACTTACTTTGCTATTTCTTCAATTAATCTGGGTTTGTCGGTGAAGAGGTCCACTTTAACTATCTGCATTGTTTTGGGTTCCACTATTCCACTGCTTGGTTCAATATTAATAGGCAAATCTTCTTTCAACTTTATTTTAAATGCCCCTGAAAGAAGTAGAAGAGTGAGAATTACATACTGCATTTATTTCAACGCTGCACTGCAAGTGGTACTTGAGAAGACGGATTGAGGAAGAGCATGCGTGCCTTCATCTACTGAGTTTTATTCGAAACTAGTGCAAGTGATTATACCAACCCACTGCAAATGTTGAACTCTGGTGACCCATCCAGGAACTAATAATCTGCCATATGATATGAATATGCTATGTGACCGCTTTACAACATATTTTTCCTTGAAAGTGGTGAAGATCTGTTCCTCCCTCCGGTGGCTTCAGAATGGCATCTAGCATCCTCAGATATTCCCAAGGTTCTATGGGATCATTTTTAACCCATGGCAACTTCTGAGGTGGAACAGATTATTGGTACTATGAATGCTGCTCCCAGTCGGATCTCTCAGCTAAAAAGTGTTAAGGAGATAATTGCTCCTGCTGTTACCAAATTTGTGAATCTTTCATTGGGGGAAGGCAGTCTACCATCTTGTCTAAAATGTGCCTCGCTATGCCCTCTTTTGATGAAGGTTGATTCAGACCCAAATGATCTGGCAAATTTTAGGCCCATTTCCTCGCTATCCTTTCTTGCTAAAATCACTGAATCTGCAGTTTTACAACCATTGAATGATTTTATTGATGAGAATCAAACTTTGGATTAATTTTAGTTTGGCTTTAGGAAGACCCTGCATACAGAGATTTTACTGATGTCCTGCTCTGATACATTCAAAAGAGGATTCGACAAAAGTCAGAGTTTTGTTTTAGTGTGTTTAGACATCTCAGTAGCATTTGATACTGTTAATCATGATGTTTTACTATTCCAGCTTAAGGAATTTGGGGTCGGAGGGAAAGTACTTGACTGGTTTGTTTCAAATCTGTCCGACAGAATGTACAGGGTTTCCATCAGTGCTGGCCATGCGGAATGGCACCACCTAAAGACCAGCGTCCCACAGGGATTTGCCCTATCTGCCGCTCTTTTCAATATTTATATGCAACCTTTTTTGCAGGTTACTGACAGGGTCTCAGCAGGATATCAGTTTGATGCGGAATGATATCCAGTTATTTATTCTGGTGGCCGCAATATGGGCTGTGATGTTTGGGACAGTCTCTATTTGCTTATCAGCTATTAAACAATGGCTATAGGAAAGTTGGTTCTTACCTGCTAATTTTGGTTCCTGAAATGCCATTTTGCATCCATACCAGCAGATGGAGGTAGAGAATAAAATCTTTTCAGGCACTACTACATAACCCAGAGTGCAGTCCCTCAGTATTGTCCTGTACCCAAGCCAAGATGTCTAATTCAAAATCTAACAATTCCCCCAGCTGGGGTGAGCAGAGTCTCAAAGTTGAAGCCTCCTCTTTTATATCAAGAGTAAATACCTTATCTAACCCCAAACTGATTAACATATGTACACTCTTCGTATGTCTGCATTAAAAAAAAAATTGCATAAGCAACATCCAGAAGCTAGGAAGGTCTTTCAAAACAGCCAAGGAGCCAGGCTTCTGGGCTGATCTGTGGTATTTCATGAATGACAATTAGCAGGTAAGAACCAATTTTCCTTTCCTGTTCATACCCCTGATCAGTCCACACAATTGGGATGTACCTAAGCCCCTCTACACTGGGTGGGCACCTGAAAGACCCATGCACAACACACTCTCCCCAAGAACCCCCACTTCTGGCGCACGAACGTCCAGATGGTAATGTATGGCAAAAATGTTTAGTGAAGACCACATCACCGCTCGACAAATCTCCTGCGGTGATACCAGATGACACACCACCTAGGAGGTTGCCTGCACATTAGCAGAATGTGCATGGAACCCCTCTGGAATCAGTTGATCCTTATAAAAATAAGTCGAACCTATCACTTCCTTCAACCATCATGCAATCGTGCCCTTGGAAAACTTACATCCCTTTTTCACTCCACTAAACAGGACAAATAAATTATCTGATCTCCGAAATGCATTTGTCAACTTAAGATATCTCCACAGAATCTGCCTAACATCCAATAACCTCCTTTACATGTGGCATATCAGACATTAAGGGCCGGATTTTATAAAGTTGCACGAACGCGTACTTTTGTTCGCGGGATTTTAATAGATACGCGCGTAGCCGCGCGTATCCATTAAAATCTGGGGTTGGCGCGCGCAAGGCTGCCCAAAATCGGCAGCCTGCGCGCGCCGAGCCGCGCAGCCTGCTTCCGTTCCCTCCAAGGCAGCTCTGAAATCGGAGCGGCCTCGGAGGGAACTTTCCTTCCACCCCCCCGCACCTTCCCTTCCCTTCCCCTACCTAACCAACCCCCCAGCCCTATCTAAACCCCCCCCCTACCTTTGTCGGCAAAGTTACGCCTGCTGAAAGCAGGCGTAACTTTGCGCGTGCCGGCCGGCTGCCCTGCTCCGTGTTCCGGTCCCGGGGCTGGTCCAGAGGCCGCGGCCATGCCCCCGGGCCGAAACCATGCCCGTGTCGCCGCCCCCAAAACGCTACGTCATGCGAGACACGCCCCCGACACGCCCCTTCATGCAAAATAGGCTCGGCGCGCGCAGAGGGGGGTTGGGGTAGGTTTTCGGGGGGTACGCGCGTATCCTACGCACGTACCCCTTTGAAAATCTACCCGTAAGTGCGGAAAGGCCGGAAGCTCCACCATTTGGATGATATGAAATGAGGAACTGACCTTCGGTAAAAAGGAAAGAACTGTATGCAATGATACCATGTCATCAGAAATATGCAAGAAAGGGTCTCTACAAAACAAGGCTTGAAGCTCTGATATCCACCTAAGAAAACAAATGGCCACCAAGAAAACTGTCTTCAAGATGATATCTTTCAAAGATGCTCTTCTCAGCAGTTCAAAGGAAATGTCACAAAGAACCCTAAGAACCAGATTAAGGTTCCACGATGGACACATCATCTGGACTGGCGAGCACAAGTGATTTGCCCCTTTCAAAAAATGCACGACATCCAGTTGAGACACCAACTGCCTTCCTTGCAGCTTATCTCAAAGACAACCTAATGCTACCACCTGCACTCTGAGTTAATTATAGGCCAGCCCCTTTGTTAAGCCACTCTGCAAAAAAAGCCAAGACCTGAGAAACATCCACCTGCAACGGCTCCAGTCTGTGCACTACAAAGCCTGAAGCAAAGTCACAATCACCGACTCTGAGTACATTTTCAAGCGAAAACGTCACCGCTCAAAAGCCAAGCTGCTAGACAAAAGTGATCCGCCCGTTCCAAAAAGATGGGCCCTTGTCGCAAAACTGCTGAGACAGTCTGCCTGAACATTTTCCACTCTGGCCATGTGAGACGCCACAACTCCTACCTCTAGACGAGGTATGGAATAGATGAAACTTGAACATGGTGAAGATTCGGTAGAAGCCTGTACCAAGGCGCGCCCTACACAGCCCATCCTAGGCTGGTGGCGGACCACGCTGGAATGGCACAGGTTCAGTCAGAGTCTTAGGCATGGACGGAGCAGCCCCAAGAACATCCAAGGGCCGGAACGAGAGTCAGGACAGAGGACCAAGACGGAACTTGGCTTCAGGCAAGGATGACCCTCTGGAGACTTGAGCTGCGGACGAGAGGACAGGCAATGTACCATGAGCATGCCAGGAAAGGGTGGCCTCGAGGAACCAGGGGTTCTGCAAGCAGAGGTGAAGACAAGGCATCAGGAATCAACATCAGGAACCAAGGACATCGGACAACAGGAACATGGAAACATATCAAGATGAGACATGGAGCTCCAATGAAGAATGAAGGCCTGATGGAGCGCTGGAAGGCAAGACATCCAGGAGCATGTAACTCCAATGCAAGGCAAAGCAGAACTGAAAGAGAAGTCATTTTATAGTGCAGGAAGCAGGCAACTCCCTGGGAGGAGTTTAGATGGGCCACTCCCGGCTGGCCCTATAACTAAAGATAAGAGCTGCGGGCCGGCGCCTTAGGAAGAAGGCCCAAACCAGAGAGTCCAGGAGGAAGCAGAACAGACCTCAGGCAGGCCCAAATGGCTAGGAAGGCCTCCCAGGCCATGGAGCAAACCCGGGATAAACTGTCCAGACAAGGCCCCGGCTTCGGTGTGGCCTCCAGAAAAAAGGTGAGAGGCCTCCTGTGGCACAACTACAGGAGGAATCGTAACACGAGCAGCCTCTCTAGAATCCATTGCAGTCGTCTTCTCCTGTGACTTCTGCACCTAACATAAACAGGCTCACGGCATCGGGCTCCCAGAGACCAAAGCCTTAACGTTGAGACCTCAAACAACCTCTTCAAAAGAATCTCAACTTCCGATCTTGGACATCCTTCAGTGCAGCCAATCCTGCCACTGGGATGGTTGTCTTCTTGGTCACAGCCAACACCACTGCATCTATGTTTGGAAATCTCCAAAGCTCCAAAGTCTGCTCTGGCATGGGATACAACTTAGCCAAAGCTCTGGCCACCTTAAGGCCTGCTTCAGAAGATTCCCACTCCAGGTCTATCAACTTCTTCACCTTCTTCGGTAAAGGAAAGCCTTAGAAGGCCCACGCAGTCCAACTATGCTGACTCGATCGCCTCCTCTCCATGATGGCCGTACATGCTCAATAATGGACCATTTGAGGTCGCTGAATGTAAGAACATAAGAACATAAGAAAATGCCATACTGGGTCAGACCAAGGGTCCATCAAGCCCAGCATTCTGTTTCCAACAGTGGCCAATCCAGGCCATAAGAACCTGGCAAGTACCCAAAAACTAAGTCTATTCCATGTTACCATTGCTAATGGCAGTGGCTATTCTCTAAGTGAACTTAATAGCAGGTAATGGACTTCTCCTCCAAGAACCTATCCAATCCTTTTTTAAACACAGCTATACTAACTGCACTAACCACATCCTCTGGCAACAAATTCCAGAGTTTAATTGTGCATTGAGTGAAAAAGAACTTTCTCCGATTAGTTTTAAATGTGCCCCATGCTAACTTCATGGAGTGCCCCCTAGTCTTTCTACTATCCGAAAGAGTAAATAACCAATTCACATCTACCAATTCTAGACCTCTCATAATTTTAAACATCTCTATCATATCCCCCCTCAGCCGTCTCTTCTCCAAGCTGAAAAGTCCTAACCTCTTTAGTCTTTCTTCATAGGGGAGCTGTTCCATTCTCCTTATCATTTTGGTAGCCCTTCTCTGTACCTTCTCCATCGCAATTATATCTTTTTTGAGATGCGGCGACCAGAATTGTACACAGTATTCAAGGTGCGGTCTCACCATGGAGCGATACAGAGGCATTATGACATTTTCCGTTTTATTCACCATTCCCTTTCTAATAATTCCCAACATTCTGTTTGCTTTTTTGACTACCGCAGCACACTGAACCGACGATTTCAATGTGTTATCCACTATGACGCCTAGATCTCTTTCTTGGGTTGTAGAACCTAATATGGAACCCAACATTGTGTAATTATAGCATGGGTTATTTTTCCCTATATGCATCACCTTGCACTTAGCCACATTAAATTTCATCTGCCATTTGGATGCCCAATTTTCCAGTCTCACAAGGTCTTCCTGCAATTTATCACAATCTGCTTGTGATTTAACTACTCTGAACAATTTTGTGTCATCTGCAAATTTGATTATCTCACTCGTCGTATTTGTTTCCAGATCATTTATAAATATATTGAAAAGTAAGGGTCCCAATACAGATCCCTGAGGCACTCCACTGTCCACTCCCTTCCACTGAGAAAATTGTCCATTTAATCCTACTCTCTGTTTCCTGTCTTTTAGCCAGTTTGCAATCCACGAAAGGACATCGCCACCTATCCCATGACTTTTTACTTTTCCTAGAAGCCTCTCATGAGGAACTTTGTCAAACACCTTCTGAAAATCCAAGTATACTACATCTACCAGTTCACCTTTATCCACATGTTTATTAACTCCTTCAAAAAAGTGAAGCAGATTTGTGAGACAAGACTTGACCTGGGTAAAACCATGCTGACTTTGTTCCATTAAACCATGTCTTTCTATATGTTCTGTGATTTTGATGTTTAGAACACTTTCCACTATTTTTCCTGGCACTGAAGTCAGGCTAACCAGTCTGTAGTTTCCCGGATCGCCCCTGGAGCCCTTTTTAAATATTGGAGTTACATTTACTATCCTCCAGTCTTCAGGTACAATGGATGATTTTAATGATAGGTTACAAATTTTTACTAGTAGGTCTGAAATTTCATTTTTTAGTTCCTTCAGAACTCTGGGGTGTATACCATCCGGTCCAGGTGATTTACTACTCTTCAGTTTGTCAATCAGGCCTACCACATCTTCTAGGTTCACTGTGATTTGATTCAGTCCATCTGAATCATTACCCATGAAAACCTTCTCCATTATGGGTACCTCCCCAACATCCTCTTCAGTAAACACCGAAGCAAAGAAATCATTTAATCTTTCCGCGATGGCCTTATCTTCTCTAAGTGCCCCTTTAACCCCTCGATCATCTAATGGTCCAACTGACTCCCTCACAGGCTTTCTGCTTCGGATATATTTAAAAAGTTTTTACTGTGAGTTTTTGCCTCTACAGCCAACTTCTTTTCAAATTCTCTCTTAGCCTGTCTTATCAATGTCTTACATTTAACTTGCCAACGTTTATGCTTTATCCTATTTTCTTCTGTTGGTTCCTTCTTCCAATTTTTGAATGAAGATCTTTTGGCTAAAATAGCTTCTTTCACCTCCCCTTTTAACCATGCCGGTAATCGTTTTGCCTTCTTTCCACCTTTCTTAATGTGTGGAATACATCTAGACTGTGCTTCTAGAATGATATTTTTTAACAATGACCACACCTCTTGGACATTTTTTACTTTTGTAGCTGCTCTTTTCAGTTTTTTTCTAACAATTTTTCTCATTTTATCAAAGTTTCCCTTTTGAAAATTTAGCACGAGAGCCTTGGATTTGCACACTGTTCCTCTTCCAGTCATTAAATCAAATTTGATCATATTATGATCACTATTGCCAAGCGGCCCCACCACCGTTACCTCTCTCACCAAGTCCTGTGCTCCACTGAGAATTAGATCTAAAATTGCTCCCTCTCTCGTCAGTTCCTGAACCAATTGCTCCATAAAGCTATCATTTATTCCATCCAGGAACGTTATCTCTCTAGCGTGTCCCGATGATACATTTACCCAGTCAATAATGGGGTAATTGAAGTCTCCCATTATTACTGCACTACCAATTTGGTTAGCTTCCCTAATTTCTCTTACCATTTCACTGTCCGTCTCACCATCTTGACCAGGTGGACGGTAGTATACCCCTATCACTATAGTCTTCCCCGACACACAAGGGATTTCTACCCATGTATGTCTTCCCCGACACACGAGGGATTTCTACCCATGTATGTCCATAGTCAATACAGTGCTGCACTGTAGGAGCCCTCAGGTCTTGATTGTTTTGAGCCCTCATCCGGCATTTCACCAAGTACCCATGTTTGTTTATTCCAGAGGACAGATCATTAGACAACAGGTCATTAGAGCGTCCATTCCAGAACCGAAGACCCCAGTAGTCACAGGCCAAACACCCTGTGGCAAATGTGCTTTTTGTTCTCAAGCTAATCAAGGTACCACTTGGTGCCATCCCTCCACTGGATTTAGAGTAACAATTAATTGTGATGTTAACTGTAATACAGACTTTGTCATTTATGACCTCCAGTGCCCATGTTCCAAAGTGTACATTGGACGGACCAAAAGTAAAATCAGAACACGTCTTACTAAGCACAAATGTAGGATTAACAATCAAGACCTGAGGGCTCCTACAGTGCAGCACTGTATTGACTATGGACATACATTCAGCGACCTCAAATGGTCCATTATTGAGCATGTACGGCCATCATGGAGAGGAGGCGATCGAGTCAGCATACTGAATAAGAAAGAAAATGCTTGGATTCATAGTCTTAATACTCTAGAACCTCTCAGTCTCAACGACAAAATAGAGTGGCTTTCACTCATTTAACTGCAACACAAACCTTGTTTAATCAAACCAGTGACGTCACCAGCATCGCTCCGGTACATCACTTGCTGATCACGAAGGGATTCCCTTTAAATATGGCGCTTCCTCCGGCGTCTCCGCACCAGTTAAAGGTGTAGCACTTTTCACCGCTGAGAGCTGCCGCCAATTGCACAGTGAGTGTTTATTCTGTTTATCATTTTTTCGGTCATGCATTGACTATTCTGCTAGATGGAAATTTGCGGTTTTGCTTATACTTTTTTCACAGCGTTCTGCAGGCGATAGCCAGGAACATCGCCCAGAACTACAGTGATACAACGCACAGTTATTTTTCATAGAAACGCAATTTCTGGCCATCTGAATAGATTTTTGGTCAACCAACACAAGCGATCACTGCGGAGCAGATTTGACCGCAGTGACAGCACATCATTCATAATCTGCGAGAAGGAAACTTTTCCTACAGTACAGTGCCATTTCCGTATGTATATATTGGTCTCCACCATCAGCGACCACAAGTTAAGTGATTTTTTCAATAACTAAAGGAAGTCTTTTTATATTCTCTGTGCAGATATACAACGTTCCACAGGTTATTCTTGTCAACATCCAGCCCTTGAAGAAGGAGCCTAGCCGCTCCGAAATGTCTAGATGTCGGCTGCACAAGATTGACCATAATAGCAGTACAAGATAAGTGACATAATTGGATGTAAAAGGCTTTATTATTTTGGCCAGGCTTAATGCAAGAGCAGCATTTCTCAACATTGAGAGTGGAAGTGGACAGTAATCAGCACAAGAGATAAGAGACTCGGGTACCTAATGATTTATGAAGCTCAACGGTATGGCTCACAGACACGATAGCTATATTACTAATAGCATCGTATGAAGGTACACCTGATCTCACACAGAATTTCCTTGTATAACAGGTCATACATTTACTTATAAAGATAAAGTAAGCATTTCTAGGGAGGCATTGCCATTTAAAAATTCTAATGACAGGGAAACTGTTTTTGTGGATAATCAATAGGCTTCCACCGCACCTTTTAAAATGGGGTTGAGAAATTGCAGAGTAACTCATAGGGCAAATTTGATTAATGACAAGATGGTCGGACTCGGGCAGCCAGGATTCAGTAAAACAATAAACGTCTTGTTATGGGAGTCTCTGTTTAGTGGACCCTTGGGCCGACCTGCTGGAGATTGGGAAAGGTGGACAATGTCTCTAGTGAATAGCAGGCCGGGAGGCAGATGTTCAGGCAGGACGTAGATGCTCTTCACCCTGGAAGCTGGTGCTCACCCTGGAGGAAGCCCGTAGGAACCCAACCGCTGGGACTTAGGTGGCTTCAACCTTGGAAGCCGAAGCCCCCCCGGGAGGAGCCTGTAGGGACTCGGCCGCTGGGACTTAGGCGGGTTGAGGATCAAGACGGGTAACTGGAACCAGACTAAGACAGTAGCAATACTGTAACTGGGTTCGGATTCTGGAACCAGGCAAGAACTGTAGCAGGCTTCAGGTACTGGAACCAGGCAGGAACAGTAGCAGGCAGGTTGGGACTGTAGCAGGCAGGCTGGGACTATAGCAGGCAGGAACCAGGCAGGTACTGTAGTAAGCAGGCAGGAACCAGGCAGGTACGGTAGCAAGCAGGCAGGAACCAGGCAGATACTGTAGCAAGCAGGCAGGAACCAGGCAGGTACTGTAGCAGGAACGGAGCGACGAAACGAAGCAAGTCACTCCAGGGCACAGCGCAACAGGAAATCGGGAAGCTAACCCGTTGCAAGGCAAAGACTGGATGGCCGCGGCCGGCTTATCAAGGCCGCGGCGTCTGACGTCAGAAGTTGGGCGGAGTCACCACTGGCGGGAAACGGCCTAGAAAAGCGCCCAAGTGGCGCGCACGCACGCCTAGGGGCCGAGCGTCCATAGGAGGGCTTGCAGCGGCACAGCCCCAGCGGGAACGCCGCCAACCAGGCCACAAACCAGGCCTCTGGAAGCGGGAGCGGGTCCGAGAACCCAGAGGTAAGGGCCTGGCCGCGGTGCTCGCAGCCAGAACCGCAACAGTACCTCCCCTCTTACGCCCCCTCTTAGCCGGTCCAGGTTTACTTGGGTGGCCCAGATGGAACTGCCGTAATAAGTCCTTGTCGAGGATGTTATGGGCCGGTTCCCAAGAATTATCCTCGGGTCCGCAACCCTCCTAGGCAAGCAAGTATTCCCATCGGCGTTGATGAAACCGGACATCCAAAACTTCACACACTTGATACGTGACCTCGTCCGGAACTGAAGGATCCGATGGTTCAGGGGCCCGGGAGTGGTACCTGGATAACACAAGAGGCTTCAGCAATGACACATGGAAGACGTCATGTATGCGTATGGAGAAGGGTAGGCGCAGACGGTAAGAGACTGCTCCCACACGTTCAGCGACTTGAAAAGGCCCACAGAACTTCGGTGCTAGTCGTCTGGACGGGATTCGTAGCTGCAGGTTTCTGGTGCTAAGCCAGACACAGTCTCCTGGAAGGAAGATGCGTGCTGGCTGACGATGCCTATCCGCCCACTTCTTAGCGGACTGGGCGGCCTTATGGATCTTTTTCTGGGTAGAGATCCACAAGGAACGAAGCTGGCGAGCTGAGAGTTGCACTGCCGGGAGTGCACTAGGTTCAGGTGAGGGTAAGGGCGGACGAAGTTGCTTCCCATAAACAACGAGGAACGGTGAACTTCCAGTAGCAGCATGCGTGTGATTATTATATGAGAACTCCGCCCACAGGAGTAATTTAGCCCAATTATCTTGACTTCTGTTCACAAAGGCACGAAGGAAAATCTTCAAAGTTCGATTGGTTCATTCTGTTTGCCCATTACTTTGAGGATGGAATGCTGACGAAAGACTAAGTTGCACGTTGAAGCATTTGCATAAGGCTCTCCAATAATGAGCTGTAAATTGGGGTCCTCGATCGGAGACTATATCCTGCGGGAGACGTGAAGTCTAAAGATATGCTGGGCGAACAGGCCGGCCAGGTCAGGTGCAGAAGGTAGCTTAGGCAAAGGGACAAAGTGCGCCATCTTGGAAAATCGGTCCACGGTTACCCAAATGACCGAATTACCTCCTGAGGCAGGAAGGTCCACGATGAAATCGGTGGAGATGTGTGTCCACGGCTCCACCGGGATGGGCAAAGGTTGCAACAGACCCCTAGGCTTCCCGATGGGCGGCTTTTGAACAGCACAAGTAGGGCATGAGCCCATAAAGGCTTGGACGTCCTGACTCACCGTTGGCCACCAGTAGAAACGGTTTAACAAGTCTAAAGTCCCTTTCCACCCCGCATGGCCCCCCGTAAGGGAGTCATGGGCCCAAGCAAGAACTGCTCTCCGAGAGCGACGTGGAATGATGGTCTTCCATTGGGAGGACACTGAGGTTGCAGCAAGACTTAATTTTCTCATGGTCCAAGATATATTGAGGTGAATCAGGGGTCTCTTTGACCTCAGAAGAGCGCGAGAGCGCGTCAGCTCGAATGTTCTTCGAGCCGGGCCGGTAGCGTAACGTAAAGTCAAACCTGTCAAAAAACAGCGACCACCGTGCTTGTCTTGGATTCAGGTGTTGGGCTTGCTTCAAAAATGCTAGGTTCTTGTGATCGGTGTAAATTGTAACCGGATGGTTGGCTCCTTCCAACCACTGTCTCCATTCCTCTAGGGCAAGTTTTACAGCTAACTACTCTTTGTCCCCAACACAGTAGTTACTCTCTGCCGGGGAGAATTTCCTTGAGAAATATGAGCAGGGCAACAGCTGTCCGGAATCAGACTACTGACTCAGTACGGCCCCCACGGCCACATTGGAGGCATCAACTTCCACCACGAAGGGCCGGCTGGGATCCGGATGGCGAAGGCAAGTGTCTAACAAGAAGGCTTCTTTAAGGGCCTCAAAAGCTTGTCAGGCAGAAGCAGGCCAATCCACCACGTTAGCCCCCTTTCGAGTGAGGGCAGTTAATGGTGCCAAAATACGAGAATAATTAGGAATAAAGTGACGGTAGAAATTAGAAAAGCCAAGGAAGCGTTGCAACACTTTAAGACCCCTGGGCCAGGGCCAATTCTTAATGACCGCCACTTTCTCAGGATCCATTCGAAAGCCGGCTGCAGAGACTATATAGCCTAGGAACTGCAGGGACGTCTTCTCAAAGCTACACTTTTCCAGCTTCGTGTAGAGACCATGTTCCCTAAGTATCTGAAGCACTTGTCGGACATGCTGATGGTGCGATGACAGACCCTGGGAGTAGATTAACACATCGTCGAGGTAAACAATTACGCAGGTGTTCAGAAGATCCCGCAACACCTCATTCATCAGGTGCTGGAACACCGCCGGGGCATTACATAAGCCGAAAGGCATCACGAGGAACTCGTAATGCCCGTCTCGGGTATTAAACGCGGTTTTCCACTCATTTCCGGGACGGATTCTAACTAAATTGTACGCTCCTCACAGGTCCAACTTTGTGAAAATCTTTGCTCCTTGAAGCCGATCTAGGAGCTCCAGGATTAATGTGAGCGGATAGCGGTCTCGCTTGGTAATAGAATTTAGGCCTCAATAATCTATGCACGGCCTCAGGGAGCCGTCTTTCTTGCTGACAAAAAAGAACCCTGCCCCTGCAGGCGACTTGGACGGGTGGATAAAGCCCTTGGCCAGATTCTCCGCTATGTACTCAGACATGGCCCGGGTCTCAGGTATGGATAAGGGATAAACCCTTCCTCAGGGGGACATAGTACCAGGTAGCAAGTCTATAGCACAGTCATACGGACGATGCTGCGGAAGGATCTCCGCCTTGGCTTTGGAGAATACGTCCGTAAAGTCCTTATAAGGTGCCGGAGGCACCAAAGTGCATCAAGGGAAGTACAGGAGTCCTAGGCACCTTCATACAATTAGCTAGATAGAAAGGACTCCATTTGACAATCTGTAGCATATCCCACTGAATCGTGGGCGAGTGTTTCTGCAACCACGGCAACCCTAGCACCACAGGGTGGACAGCCTTCTCCAACACTAGGAAGGCTATCTCCTCCGAATGGATCGCCCCGGTGCGGACCGTAATGGGTGCTGTGGACATCAGGACAGGTCCTGGAAGAAGCGTCCCCTGGATAGAGGTAATTTGTATCGGGACCTCCCGTCTATGCGTAGGGATTCGCAACTGGGAGACTAAGTCCTGCAGGATAAAATTACCTCCGGCTCCGGAATCCAGGAACGCCATCGTCTCAAAGGAGCCACGGGATACTCTAAGGTAACAGAACAGTACATTGAGGAGCTGTAGTACACCCTAGGAGGAGCTCCTCCCGACCTCCTGGGCACTTGGTGTTTTCTGCACGCTCCTGGCAGCGTGCCAAGAAGTGGCCCTTCTGGCCACAATACAGGCACAACCTCAACGAACGCTGATGTTGCCTTTCTTCAGCAGAGAGCGGGGCCCGTCCTAGCTGCATATGTTCGCAAGTGGGAGGGTCTGGACGAGAACTCTTAAGCGAGGGCACAGGTCTCGGCCCACGAGCTGGACTATGGCGAGAGGAGCGTTGCTCCTTGACCCGTTGCTGTAGGCGGCAGTCAATGCGGGCAGCCATCTCAATCAAGGCGTTAAGGTCCTCCGGCAGATCTCTCGCAGCGATTTCATCCTTTATGCGTCCGGAGAGGCCTTCCAGGAAGATGGCCCTAAGACTACCATCTTGCCAACCTACTTCTTGGGCTAAAGTCCGAAAGTCCATTGCATAATCTGCCAAGGAGTGAGCCCCCTGACGAAGTTGTAGCAGGACAGACGTAGCTGTGGCTACTCGGACGGGCTCATCAAAGGCCTAGCGGAAGTTCGTGATGAACAGTTGTAAGTCCGTTAGGGAAGAATCATTGTTTTCCCAGAGGGGAGAAGCCCAAATCAAGGCTTTCCCATCAAGCAGGGATAGGATATATGCCACTTTCACCGCATCCGAGGGGAACTGCCGAGGCAACAAGGAGAACCATACAAAACATTGGTTCAAGAAGCCGCGTCAGGTCCTTAAATCACCAACATAGCAAGAGGGTGCTGGTAGCTGAGTCACAGAGGAGCTGTGACCCTCGGGGGTCCTGCCAGCGGAAGGCAAGGACTCCAGGCGCGAGGATAGCTGTTCCACCGTGGCTGCCACAGTATCTATGCAGCTCTGGTGCTGTAGCATCCTCCGGGCCATCCCGGGCAGATCCAAGGGAGCGGGTGTATCCGCCAAGTCCATGGCCTTGCAATCTGTTATGGGAGTCTCTGTTTAGTGGACCCTTGGGCCGACCTGCTGGAGGCTGGGAAAGGTGGACAATGTCTCTAGTGAATAGCAGGCCGAGAGGCAGATGTTCAGGCAGGACGTAGATGCTCTTCACCCTGGAAGCTGGTGCTCCCCTGGGAGGAGCCCGTAGGAGCCCAACCACTGGGACTTAGGTAGCATCACCCTTGGAAGCCGAAGCGCCCCCGGGAGGAGCCCGTAGGGACCCGGCCGCTGGGACTTAGGCGGGTTGTGGATCAGGACGGGTAACTGGAACCAGACTAAGACAGTAGCAATACTGTAACTGGGTTCGGATTCTGGAACCAGGCAGGAACTGTAGCAGGATTCGGGTACTGGAACCAGGCAAGAACTGGAGCAGGCTTCGGGTACTGGAACCAGGCAGGAACAGTAGCAGGCAGGTTGGGACTGTAGCAGGCAGGCTGGGACTGTAGCAGGCAGGTACGGTAGCAAGCAGGCAGGAACCGGGCAGGTACTGTAGCAGGAATGGAGCGACGAAACGAAGCGAGTCACTCCGGGGCACAGCACAACAGGAAACCGGGAAGCTAACCCGTTGCAAGGCAAAGACTGGATGGCCGCGGCCATCAAACAACAAAGTCGAATGAAAGAATTTCTGAACTTAAATGAAGATAAATAGCCATATTTACCTTGACTGGTAATAGAGGGAATTCGACAGAACATAGAACAAACAGAAGAAACTCCAGAACATTCAGCGGCACTCATTGTGCACAAAGGCGCACACAAAGGAGCTCCTTTGTCACACTCCTTCGTGCATGCAATGGAGCGCGCACACCTCTGTTGTCGGCTTGCCGTTGGTGACAACATCGGGGGCGGGGCCAGAGGCCGAAGGTGGAGCAAGGGCCAGCAGGATCCAGGTAGGCAGAGAGAAGGCAGCAAATGCACTCCCAGCAAGGCCAAAGGTGGGAAAGTGGCCCGATGTCCTGGGGAGAGGTGCAAAGTCATCCAGCAGTAGTTCTGCACCGGCATCACTTGCCAGTAAAAGAGAGCCAAATGACCCCCAATGGCTGGAACAAAAGAGTAACACCAGCTTCGTCTCATTGCAAGGACTTGGATGCCCTCCTAGTTCCTTGACAATGATTGTCTCAGGATGGCTTCCGCCCACCCCAAAATGTCTACCCCCAGGACTGTGCTCTGCCCAAGCCCTGTCTCTGAGGCCCTGAAGAGCCCTTATTCTGCCGAAATCTTAGTATCCCGAAATTGCGAATGGATGGCAAAGGACCTCCTGCCCCCTTTCGGCTTGTCCTCTGGCAATTTATGTCCTTTAGACTCTCCAAGATTTTTTTCCAGCTGCTCTAAATCCTCTCCAAAAAAGAGCTTGCCCTTGAATGGCAGAGCTCCTGGCTGAGACTTGGACCACACATCAGCCAAATTTCTCAACCAAAGTAGTCTTCTGGCCAACATAGCAAACATCATAATCCTGGAGAACGTGCTGATTAGGTCATATAAATTTTATAAAGCATCCGCCACATATGCTACTGCCACCTCCAGACACTCAGCCTGTTTTCTTGCAGATGCTGACGTAGACTCTTTTACCTGCAAGTGCTGGACTCAACGTAAGCATGCTCTCTGCATAAAACTACTGCAAACAGCAGCCCATATGCCCAATGCTGAGACCTTAAAAATCTTCTTGAAGTGTACTTCCAATTTACGGTCCTATATATCTTTTAGCACGGTGGACCCTGCCACTATTATGGTGGTCTTCTTGGTTACCGCCTAAACATAAGTATCTACCTTCGGAAGTGCCAAAAGCTCAAGCATCTTTTCCGACAATGGGTAAAGCTTAGCCATTGCTCTACCAACATTCAGGCCGGTCTCAGGAGTGTCCCACCCCCTGACCACCAATTTCTTCACTGACATATGAAAAAGGAAAGCTTTCGTCGGGCCCCTCAATCCATCCATGATGGGGTCCATCCCTTCCTGGTCGGATTCTTCCTGCGTAACCTTAATGCCTAACTCCTTAAGGATATGCGGAATCAAGAGCCACAGCTCCTCCTTGAGAAAAAAGCCGCACTACCTTAGAGTTATCCCTTCGGCCACTGGTACCTCCTCCAATCCATCCTCAGGTTCTGACGCATCTAGAGCAGATCCTGCTCTCAGAGAATCATCCGCAGAAGTAACGGAATCCTCCAATCCGTTCGTATCCCTCCTGGGGCTACATGGTTGAGCTGGCAGCCCAAGACTGCTTTGGACCTTTGTTCACCTCTTTCTCTTTGAAAGCATGGGTCTCTTCACAGGACGCCACCCATTTGTAGGGCATCTCTGAGGCCAAGAGTTAACCTCCCCCGCTGCCTTCTTTGACAGATATGCCTTGTGTATTAGGAGCACAAAATCCAAATCTTCATGCAAAGGTCCTAACTCAGTGTCAGAGTCTCCCTGCCCCTCATCGGGTCCAGAAACTGCAGGAGACAACAGAGGCATGGAATCCCCTGCCTTTCAAGCAGCCCTGCTGCCGCTGAAGCTAAAATGGCCACCGTTCCCACACCGATGGGACATTCTCAGAGTGTGCCTAGCTTTAGTGCTGGCAGTCTGTTCACCGAACTGCCTTTCCCCCCAGAGAGGCAACACTTACACAAGCCAGTCCTAGATAGGCACCCACATGACTCTCCACGGGAAGGGCAGTTATTGCTGCACGCCATCGCAGTCACATGGTGCTAGGAGCCATGTGCCATTCCAATGGGCCCAAAGTGACCTCTATTACACATGGATAACTGTGCCCTCCCGAGCCACAATTTTTTTTATTTTTTTTTAAACAGAGAAGGCCAAAAGAGAGTCTCTGAATGGATGGCAAGGATCAAGGCCAGAGTCAAGGTATTGTGGTCAGCCAAAGCAGGAGTCAAATACCAGTAGTCAGTCCGTGGGTAGTCAGCCAAAGCAGGGGTCAAATACCAGTAGTCAGTCCGAGGGTAGTCAGCCAAAGCAGAGGTCAGGTTCCAGGGAGCAGTCAGATGTGGTCGAGTTCAGGCAGAGGTCAGTTCCAGGCAGCGTGCAGATGTGATCAGTAATCAGGCAAAAGGTCAAATCCAGGCGGCGATCAACGTAGTCAAGAACAGGCCGAGGTCAGTACCGAGAAGACAGTCCAAGAGGTACTAACCTAGGGAGACGAAGGAACAGAAGGACGCTGGAACAGAAGGACGCTGAAACAGGACTGGAATGAGACTGGAACAAAGACAGGAAATGCTGAGGCAAACTAGAAATCATGATGTGATCGACCCGATTGCCAAGGCAAGAAAGTGAAGGCAGGAGCTTCCTGTTATACTGTGCTCAATCACGGTGCGCCGCGGAACTGGGATCCGCCCCTGACCCTTTAAGGGGCCGGGCGGTCTGCGCGCACTCGCCTAGGGGCAGGGCCGATGCCACACAGGACGCCGAGCCCCGCCATGAGGCCTGGCTGGAGGTAGAAGGCCCGGCGACCCCCGCCGCGGGATGCCAAGGCCTGGTTGTGCTTGCCGCCGCTGCAGGGGAGGACAACCCGGGACCCGTGGAGGAGTTAGAGAGGTGAGCAGGCCCGGGCATGGGCTGAGCGCGGACGGGACTCACAACAGTACCCCCCCTTCTAGGACTCCCCCTCTTCAGGCGAGGCATGTCTGGGTGCGCCCTATGGAAGGCCTTGAGGAGATCCTTGTCCAGGATGTTCTGTGAGGGCTCCCAAGAGTTCTCCTCGGCCCCTCCCAGGAGAGTAGATACTCCCAGCGTCCTCGACACCAACGGACGTCGAGGACCTCTCTTACCTGGACGGTGTTGTCTGGTTCAGTGGAGACTTGTGGTGGAGGAGGATCTCTACGTGATGGCCTGGACAGCACAAGTGGCTTTAACAGTGAGACGTGGAAGGTATTGTGAATAACCATGGAGCCTGGTAATTGCAGTTGATAGGTCACTGCTCCAATCCAACAGAGTATTGGAAAGGGCCCAATGTTCTTTGGAGCTAGACGATATGTCAGATGTGTCTAGTACTCAACCACACTTTTTGACCAGGTCTGAAGAATGGCGTTGACCACCGATGAGCGTCAGCGATTTTTCTTGAACGTTCCGCTGCTTGGGTTAGTCGCTCTTTTACTTGGTTCCAAACGTTGAGGATGGTCTGTGCAGTGAACTGTGCTGCTGGCGAAGGAACGGAGAGTGGTACAGGCAAGGGTAGTTGTGGTTGACGTCCAAACGCCACTGAAAAAGGGGAAACGTCTGTGGCGGCAGCAATATAAGAACATAAGAAATTGCCATGCTGGTTCAGAAGCCCAGCATCCTGTTTCCAACAGAGGCCAAACCAGGCCACAAGAACCTGGCAATTACCCAAACACTAAGAAGATCCCATGCTACTGAAGCAATTAATAGCAATGGCTATTCCCTAAGTAAACTTGATTAATAGCTGTTAATGGACTTCTCCTCCAAGAACTTATCCAAACCTTTTTTGAACCCAGCTACACTAACTGCATTAACCACATCCTCTGGCAACAAATTCCAGAGCTTTATTGTGCGTTGAGTGAAAAAGAATTTTCTCCGATCAGCCTTAAATGTGCTACTTGCTAACTTCATGGAATGCCCCCTAGTCCTTCTATTATTCAAAAGTGTAAATAACTGATTCACATCTACTCGTTCAAGATCTCTCATGATCTTAAAGACCTCTATCATATCCCCACTTAGCCGTCTCTTCTCCAAGCTGAACAGCCCTAACCTCTTCAGCTTTTCCTCACAGGGGAGCTGTTCCATCCCCTTTATCATTTTGGTTGCCCTTCTCTGTACCTTCTCCATCGCAACTATATCTTTTTTGAGATGCGGCGACCAGAAATGTACACAATATTCAAGGTGCAGTCTCACCATGGAGAGATCTGGAGGCATTATGACATTTTCCGTTTATTAACCATTCCCTTCCTAATAATTCCTAACATTCTGTTTGCTTTTTTGACTGCTGCAGCACACTGAGCCAACGATTTTAAAGTATTATCCACTATGATGCCTAGATCTTTTTCCTGGGTGGTAGCTCCTAATATGGAACCTAATATTGTGTAACTACAGCAAAGGTTATTTTCCCCTATATGCAACACCTTTGTTGCGTTAGTGCCTGTTCTTGCCCTCGCTCCACCCTCTCTACCTCTGAGGCGACTCCCTTCGGGTCTGATGGACAGATGCTGCTGCGGCATCTCCTCGCCATTTCTTCCCGGAGTCCCCGGGCTGGCCTGACGCTGCAGATCCGCCATGTTCCAGATGACGTAGGGCGCACGCATGCGCACGCTCCAAAATTTGTCCCAGCAAGGGCGCAAACCTCGGGGGCGTCCCCCCATAGTGACGTCATCTACTTCCAACATAAAAGGTCTTTGCTTACGCTTGCTTATTGAGTTAGCAAGGGGTTTGATTGCGGGGATCATTCCGACCCGCTTCATCCTCCGCTGCTCTGCCTCTTCGAACTTACCAGGGGTACCCGCTCCTCAGGGGCCCCGCTCTCTCCTCTTGTTTTCAGATTGCTAAGACGGGATCCGGTACTCGCTCCTCGAGGGCCTACATCCCTGAACGCTCAGAAGACTCCCTACTGCCTGGAAGCGATTGCAGACGTGAACATTGTGGATTTCCTTTCCAGTCGCATATAAGAACCAATACTCGCTCCTTGAGGGCCCATGTTCCTAGAACTGAAGACTCTCTTCTGTCTAAGATGCTATCGCAGGTACGGAGATCGTGAGTTATTACAGATTGCAGATAGGAGCCAGTACTCTCTCCTCGAGGGCCTATATTCCTAAAACCTTACAAAGACTCACTTCTATTTCAGAAGCTATTTCATATACAGATATTGTGAGTTTTTATTACAGTCTGCCTAGAAACCATTACAGAGATAATTAACTGTGAGTTACCATCGCTCTCTCAGAGCTGTTCCTGGAACCAGGTACTCGCTCCTCGAGGGCCTTACTCTCTCCAGCTACTGAGCTTTATTATAATCTATGTGAGTGTATCATCTACTTCTGGTTATGTATCCATCATACCCTGTCTACTCACTATCTATGAGTCTCTCTCTACAGCTCAGCTAAACCAGAGATTGCAGTTCCAGGATCTGAGGGACTTTAGTCCTGCCGGGCACATCAGCTCACTACTGCCACCTCTCGTGGTTCTACTACCTGTCTAATAAAGAACTATCTGTGTCTGTCTCCATACTCCAGCCTAGTCGGTGGGCTCTCTCTTGATATCCTCTTGAGGGCGCTGTCATCTGCCATCAACCCAAGGATTCACCATTCTACATTAGAGTGCTCATCTCTCACACTTCAAGAGCTGAATACAACAAACTGCTACCTTACAGTCTACCCTCAACTGTTGCTAACATCTTCTTCCTCAGGAACTGTATCATAACCATTTGCTACATCTTGGCAGGAACCATACAGAGGGCCTACACTCCCTCCAGGGAGACTCTCGTATATCAGGTTGCCACTCTGTGCGTAGATTCATAACAGATACTATTTCCTCCTCTCTGGAAGAACAGATCTTGATGGTTGCTGACCTATCCTCTCTGGGAGCAACTCCATAGCAGCTCCTATTACAGATTGCTAAGCAGCAGTCCTAACCTATAACAGACTGTTAACTCCTAGCAGACACTCAGATTGATCATTCTGCCTCCTGGATGGGTAAGCCATAACAGACTGCTAACCCCTCTCTTCTACAGGAGTCAGATTACAACAGATTGCCACTCTGCCCTCCTGCCAGGGAAATCGATAACAGATAGCTAACTCCGCCCTCCTGGTGGGCGGACCGCTAACAGATTACTAACTCCACCTCCCTGGCGGGATGATCGACAACAGATTGCTAACGTCCTAGCAGAATCGATAACAACCTTGCACTTGTCCACATTAAATTTCATGTGCCATTTGGATGCCCGGTCTTCCAATCTTGCAAGGTCCTCCTGTAATGTATCACAATCCGCTTGTGATTTAACTACTCTGAACAATTTTGTATCATCCGCAAATTTGATAACCTCACTTGTATTCCTTTCCAGATCGTTTATATATATATTGAAAAGCACTGGTCCCTGAGGCACTCCACTGTTTCCCCTTTTCCACTGAGAAAATTGACCATTTAATCCTACTCTTTGTTTCCTGTCTTTTAACCAGTTTGTAATCCATGAAAGGACATCGTCTCCTATCCCATGTCTTTTTAGTTTTCTTAGAAGCCTTTCATGAGGGACTTTGTCAAATGCTTTCTAAAAATCCAAATACACTACATCTACCGGTTCACCTTTATCCACATGTTTATTAACCCCTTCAAAAAAATGAAGCAGATTTGTTAGGCAAGACTTCCCTTGGGTAAATCCATGTTGACTGTGTTCTATTAAACCATGTCTTTCTATATGCTCTACGATTTTGATCTTGAGAATAGTTTCCACTATTTTTCCCGGCACTGAAGTCAGGTCTATAGTTACCTGGATCACCCCTGAAGCCTTTTTTAAATATTGGGGTTACATTGGCCACCCTCCAGTCTTCAGGTACAATGGATGATTTTAATGATAGGTTACAAATTTTAACTAATAGATCAGAAATTTCATTTTTGAGTTCCTTCAGTACCCTAGGATGCATATCATCCGATCCAGGTGATTTGCTACTCTTTAATTTGTCAATCTGGCCTACTACATCTTCCAGGTTCACAGTGATTTCATTCAGTTCATCTGACTTATCACCCCTGAAAACCATCTCCAGAACTGGTATCTCTCCAACATCCTTATTAGTAAATACAGAAGCAAAGAATTCATTTAGTCTTTCTGCAATGGCCTTATCTTCCTTAAGAGCCCCTTTAACCCCTCGGTCATCTAATGGTCCAACTGACTCCCTCACAGATTTCTTGCTTTGGATATATTTAAAAAAGTTTTTATTATGGGTTTTTGCCTCTATGGCCAACTTCATTTCAAATTCTCTCCTTGCCTGTCTTATCAATGTTTTACACTTAACTTGACAATACTTATGTTTTATCCTATTTTCTTCAGATGGATCCTTCTTCCAGTTTTTTAAGGATTTTTTTTGGCTAAAATAGCCTCTTTCACCTCACCTTTTAACCATGATGGTAATCGTTTTGCCTTCCTTCCACCTTTCTTAATGTGTGGAATACATATGGACTGCGCCTCTAGGATTGTATTTTTAAACAATGTCCATGCCTGTTGAACACTTCTTTGCAGCTGCACCTTTCAGTTTTTTCCTAACTATTTTCCTCATTTTATCATATTTTCCCTTTTGAAAGTTTAGTGTTAGAGCTGCAGAATTACTTATTGTCCCTCTTCCAGTTATTAGTTTAAATTTGATCATGTTATGATCACTGTTGCCAAGTGACCCCCACCACCGTTACCTCTCTCACCAAATCCTGCATTTCACTAAGAATTAAATCTAAAATAGCTCCCTCTCTTGTTGGTTCCTGAATCAATTGCTTCATGAAGCAGTCATTTATTACATCCAGGAACTTTATGTCTCTAGCAAGTCCTGATGTTACATTTACCCAGTCAATATTGGGGTAATTGAAATTTCCCATTATTATTGCACTGCCAAACTGGTTAGCTTCCCTGATTTCTCTTAGCATTTCATCATCTGTCTGACCATTTTGTCCAGGTGGACGGTAGTATATTCCTATCACTATACTCTTATCCAACACACATGGGATTTCTACCCATATAGAGTCTACTGAGCATATAGGGCCTGATTTTAAAAAGGAGTTACATGCGTAAATGTAGCTACTATTGTAGCAATTTTCAAAAGCCATTTACTCGAGTAAAGTGCACTTACGCAAGTAAATTCTATGGACAATTCAATGGCATATATTGTAGCAATTTTCAAAAGTCCACTTACTCGAGTAAAGTGCATTTTCTCAAGAAAAACCCAGTTTTACTCGAATAAATGCTTTTTAAAATCTACCTCTTAGTCTCTTGTATGGTCTTTATCCTGTTGGACTCTATACGCTCCTGGACATAAAGTGCCACACCCCCACCAAGTTGATCCTCCCTATCATTGCGATATAATTTGTACCCTGATATAGCACTGTCCCATTGGTTATCCTCCTTCCACCAAGTCTCTGTGATGCCAAGTATGTCAATCTCATCATTTGCTGTTATACACTCTAACTCTCCCATCTTCCTTCTTAGACTTCTGGCATTGGCATACAGACATTTCAAAGTGTGTTTTTTGTTTGTATTAACAACCTGCTTTGCAGTTGTTAGGGATAATTCGGAAACATTAGCTTCGGTGATTTTTTACATATAGGCACATGAACTATGTTTGCTTTTAATGGAACCTCTCTGTTGGGATGCCCTAACTCTCCTGTTTCATTAGTATCCTTCAAGGATACATTTCTCCGAACCATGCACAAGGTTTTCCCCCTTGTTCTAGCTTAAAAGCTGCTCTATCTCCTTTTTGAAAGTTAGTGCCAGCAGCTTGGTTCCACTCTAGTTAAGGTGGAGCCCATCCTTTCAGAAAAGTCTCCCCTTTCCCCAAAAGTTTCCCCAGTTCCTTACAAAGTTGAATCCCTCTTCCCTGCACCATCGTCTCATCCATGCATTGAAATTCTGGAGCTCTGCCTGCCTCTGGGGACCTGCACGTGGAACAGGAAGATTTCAGAGAATGCCACCCTGGAGGTTCTGGATTTCAGCTTCCTACCTAAAATCCTAAATTTGGCTTCCAGAACCTCTCTCCCACATTTTCCTATGTTGTTGTGCCCACATGTACCACAACAGCCGGCTCCTCCCCAGCACTGTCTATAATCCTATCTAGGTGACGCGTGAGGTCTGCCACCTTCGACCAGGCAGGCAACTTACCAGGAGGTCCTCACGTCCACCAGCCACCCTGCTATCTACATTTCTAATAATCGAATCACCAACTATGATGGCCGGCCTAACCCTTCCCTCCTGGGCAGTAGCTCTGGGAGACTTGTCATCAGTGCGAGAGGACAATACATCACCTGGAGAGCAGGTCCTTGCTACAGGATCACTTTCTGCTACACCAGGGTGATGTTCTCCTACTGGGAGACCTTTCTGATCCAAGGCAGCACTGGGGCTGCCAGACTGAATTTGGGACTTGGCTACTATGTCCCTGAAGGTCTCATCAATGTACCTCTCTTTCTGACTCAGCTCCTCCAAGTCTGCTACTCTAGCCTCCAGAGATCAGACTTGTTCCCTAAGAGCCAGGAGCTCTTTGCACCGAGTGCACACATACAATCTCTCACCGGCGGGTAAAAAAATCATACATGTGACACTCAATGCAAAAGACTGGAAAGCCCCCCTCTTGCTGCTGGACTGCTGCCTTCATCTTAGTTTTATTGAGTTCCTACTTAAGTTTAGGATACTAAGGGAGTTGGAATGAGAGTACTTTAAATTTACAGGTGAATTTACTAATTAATCAGCTAAGGGGATGATTAAACTTTCAATAAGGGCTGGTACAATAGTATGATTAGATAAGACCCTGATTGATTTTTAATGAAAAAGTGTCTCGTGCCTAAAAATCAAGGCTTCAGTGGGTGGGAAAGACAGACACTAGGATTAACTATCTCTGGCTTGCTTATTACCTCAAGACACACACAAACTCTAAAGAATATATCCCTTAATTTCACCTTTCACCAAGCTTTTTTAAGCCCAAAAATTTCTGAAAGCTATACTTAACAATTCTCTTTAACCACCGTTAAATTAATCTTCACTCAGTTAATGGAAGGGTTTGAGATTCGGCACGCGCTTCCGGTCCTCCTCTACTGCAAAGGGTGTGGGGCCTCTGGAAGCTGGGGCTGTGGAAGTCAATCCCTGGATGGCTTGCAGTGACCTCTGGACTCCTCTCCCGGGGGATGCTGGGAGCAGTATGCAGATGAGCCTTCCAGTCCTCCTCTACTGTGTTGTGTGACAACTCGGCCCAAGGGAGTAAGTCGGCCCAATTGTCCTGTTGGTCATTTACACAGGACCTTAGAAAGGCTTTCAGGGTCCGGTTAGTTCTTTTGGCTTGGCCGTTGGCCTGAGGGTGGTAGGATGAGATGAAACTGAGATTCATGTTAAATTTCTGACATAAGGATCACCAGTATTTCGCGGTGAACTGTGGATCTCTATCCGATATGATTTCTTTAGGCAAGCCATGCAGCCCGAAGATATGCTGCAGGAACAGTTTGGCGAGTTCGGGGGCCGATGTAAGGCTCCATAGTGGAATGAAGTGTCCCATCTTGGAGAAGCGGTCGATGATGACCCAGATGACAGTGTGTTATGGTTATGAGGTGTTGGAGTGGATTCTTGGGTACTGCAGTGATGGCCACTCCCACAGGGAGGAGCCCCGTGAGGAACTGTAGTACCAGGCTAGACTCTATACACGAAACACAGAGCAGTTGATCTTTATTGTACAGCACGGTGGCACTGCCCGGGAAGGGAACAGCAGTGGAAGGTAGCTCCAGCAGTATTAGTCTAGGGATCCTCAGCAGAGAGGACCCATCTCACTCTTAAGTAGGTGAAGACAGCATGGTGAACAGGAACAAATCCAGGATGTAGAGCACTGAAGCTGTAAGTGAGATAGACTGATAGTACTCACTGAAGCAGAAGCTGTATCTTTGGAAGTCCTGGCAGGCAGAAGTTGTAGAGTGACAGGCACCAGATTAGGTAGAGCAGACCCTCGAGGAGCGAGTACCTGGTATCCCAGGATAGGCACCTGAAAGAAAACAGAAGGGCCCCCAAGGAGCGGGTACCCAAGTTAAAGAAGAATTACCCCAAAGGGCGGAGAGAGCCTCCTGCGGCAGCTAGGAAGCAGCAGAGTAGCTTAGACCGGAGGAATTCCAATCCTTGCTAACTCAGTTTGTTAGCAAACGAAGGGCAGGCTAAATACCAGGATGTGCTGACATCACTCGGAGGGGATGCCCCCGGGGTTCCTGCCATGACGTGGATAAAGACGTGGGTGGCGTGCACGCATGCACCCTAGGAGGCCCTTAGGAAAACATGGCGAACAACGTCGCCATTGCCGATCCAGGGACGCTGGGAAGAATGGCATGAAGACGCGGTGGCAGCCAACTTCCCAAGGTTTGAGGAGAGAGAAGGAAGAAAGGTGAGGCACAAAGTTCGAAGCCGTCTGAGGCCGACGGACACAACAGTACCCCCTTCAAAGGGCCCCCTCCAGACCCCCTACCTGGTCTTGGTTTTTGAGGATGCAATCGATGAAATTGACGAAGCATCTCTTTGTCCATGATATTAGCCAATGGTTCCCAAGCATTTTCTTCTGGTCCGTATCCCTCCCATGGCAGGAGGTATTCCCAAACTTTGCCTCTCTTTCTTACATCAAGGATGGCATCAACCTTGTATTCGATGTCTTCTTCTGCATCAACAGGGGTTGGTTCAGGTGTCTTGGTGGAGAACTCGCTAAGAACAAGCGGTTTCAGCAGTGAAAATGTGGAAAGCATTATGAATCTTCATAGCTGGAGGAAGTTTCAGACTATAGGTGAGTGAGCCCAACCGTCGGAGAATAGGAAAGGGACCGACAAAGCGTGGAGCAAAGCAAGCCGAAGGAAATTTAAGTCTCAGATGTTTGGTAGAGAGCCACACTCTAACACCAGGCTGGAATTCAGGAGCCTTGCTATGGTGAGCGTCATAGCCTTTCTTTGCTCTTTGACTTGCTTGTTGGAGCATCTCTTTAGTCTTTCTCCAGAGCTGCTGTATATCTTTGGCAGTAGATTGAGCTGCCGGGGACGACACAAAAGTGGAAGTGGTAAAGGTGGTAATGGTTGTCATGTAGATCCAGTAGATGATGCTGGATGAGATGAGAATTGATGGCAAATTTAGCCCAGGGCAACAGATCAGCCCAGTCATTCTGTTGTAAACTGACATAAGCGTGGAGGAACTGTTTGAGAGTTCTATTCATTCTCTCAGTTTGGCCATTCGACTGAGGATGGTACGCAGAGGTGAAGTCAAGTGTGATATCAAATTTTTTACACAAGGCTTTCCAGAACTTAGCTGTAAATTGAGCTCCTCTGTCAGAAACAATATGTTTAGGCATGCCATGTAGGTGAATGATGTGACTGATGAATAACTTAGCAAGTTCCATTGCTGATGGCAAGCCAGGGAGAGCCACGAAGTGAGCCATCTTCGAAAATCGATCCACTGTAACCCAGATGGTATTGTTACCTCCAGGGAGTGGCAGGTCCACCACAAAATCTGTTGCAATATGGGTCCAGGGCTCATCCGGTGCTGGCAAGGGTTGAAGCAGGCCCCAAGGATGCCAGGCAGAGGTTTCTGTCTGGCACAATTAGAACAGGAGGCTACGTAAGCTAGAGTGTCTTCCTTCATGGTGGGCCACCAATAGTACTTTTGTAGCTTGGCCAGTGTTCGCCGCTGACCAGGGTGTCCAGCCAGTTTCGAATCATGAGCCCATCTTAGCAGTTTCTTTCTTAAGTTGTGGGGTGCAATGGTCTTGCACGGGGTTCTTGTACCGGGTGTAAAGCTGAGAGGACCACTCGCTTTGGGTCAGTAATATGCTGAGGTTCATCAGGAACGCCTTCTGAGAGGAAGAACTGAGATAATGCAGAGAAGACGGGTGACGTCACGAACCTGAATGGCGGTCTGAGTCAGTTGCTCCGGAGTGCCTAACGCTATCATTGCAGAGAATCGAGCCCCATCCGTCCTTCACCGCATCTAGGCGATCATATCGATACCCTAGAACTTAATAGTTATGGCATCCAAACGCAAGGGACCCGATTTGCGGCAGTTTACTTACGCGAAGGGGAAAGATGAAGAGGGGCCCACTGAGGGCCGCGATACCCCGGACGAGATCGCCCCTGTGATGGAGGGCGAAAATTCCGAATCGGAGCTGGGACAGCGAGAAACCAATATCCCTACCCGAGATGAATTTCGCCGCTGGTTCCAAGATCTCCGTCAGGATATGAAAACCAATAAAAGAGAGATGTTGGCGAAAATGGCGGAACTGTGGGAAGATATGGTGGACATTGGCCGGCGCGTTGATGAGTGCGATATCCGTCTGGAGGGACAAGAACTGCGCCTGGATAAGCTGCAGGAAGAGGAGGCTTCTCTCAGCCAAAAATGCGTCGAAGTCACAGCAAAATTGGAGGATCTAGAGAATAGAAGTCGCAGATGCAATCTGTGATTTCAGGGCGTCCCAGAGACAGAACTATATGTTGACTGCGGGGCAGTGGTGCGATCACTATGTAAATTCTTTCTCTCACCAGAAACGTCGGGGGAACCGCTGGAATCAGAGCCGGACATAGCGATCGAAAGGGCGCATCGAACCCTGGGTCCCCGGGGCAATAACCAGCCGCACTATATCATAGCCTGCTTTTTGAGATTCCCAATTAAGGAAAAGATACTGGCAGTGGCGCGAAGGCAGCAATCCTGGCAGTGGGAGTCGCACCAAATCGCGGTGTATGCAGATATATCTTCCATCACCCTGAAAAAACGGCAAGAATACCAACCCGTAACAGCGGTGCTACGAAGGGAGAAACTTAGATACCGCTGGTTGTTCCCGGGGGGTATAGCAGTCACCATCCAAGGCGTCACATCTAAGGCCCTCAGCGTCTCGGAAGCGGCGGCCATTTTGACGACTGCAGGCTTTCCAGTTAAAGTCCCAGCGCCGCAACCACAACATGAGAGGCCAGAGGTAAGAAGATGGCAGCGGGTGGAGTATGGAGGACGCCGGTTGCGCCGGAATGCCAGTGGACAGATCTTGGAGGCGGTGGAGAAGCGAGATGGAACCTGAAGTGGTTCTCCCCGTTTGACTTGCTGAGTATTTGTGCAAGAGTTAACTTTCCAGCGGGTTTTGGAGGTGAAGAAGCACCTGGATAGAGACGTACGCTTTGGTAGACTGGTCTTGAAAGGATGCACGTTGCATCTGGGGACAAAGTTAAATTGTTTAGAACATGTTTGATTACTGAAAGTTCGGTTCACAAATAGATTATGGTGGACGGCACTGGAGTAGCGGAGGGCCGCTACAGGGACTTCACTGGTCTCCTCTGCTTCGGCAGAAGCGCCATGCGGTTGTGGCGCATATATCAAAGGGGGGTAGGGGGGAGGGGGAGGGATAGGGGACAGGGGGGAATGTGGAAAGACAGGATAACAGTGAATTATGGCAAATGCAGGTCAGTTCAAGGGAATGGGGAGATCCAGTATTTGAAATGTGGGAGTGGATGGGTATTGTGGGCCATGATGGGTTTATGGTTTTGTATGTATGTTACCCATGTGACACCTGTGGCTCGTACATACTATGCTTGATGGCGGTACATATTTTCTCTCTTAATGTTAAGGGGCTCCACACCCCAAGAAAACGGCATCTCCTACATCATGATATTCAATCCCTAGGCGCCAAGAGGCGTCTGCAAGAGATTCACCTAACCAAAAGGTACGAGCATTTGCTCCACTGGCCAGAGTTCACCCACAAGGTTTTCTCGGCTGCCAAGCCGAAGGCTAAATATACAGGTGTCTGTATTCTTTTCTGTCGGGGGGAGGATTATGTTATACGCAAACATATCGGAGATGAGAATGGGCGATATGTGCTCGTATGTTTTGACTATCAAGGGACCACATATACCTTATTGAATATATATGCGCCTAATGATCACCAGAGGGATTTTTATTCCCAGCTTGATGTGTTACTAGACAAAGAAGGAGAGGGACTACTAATAGTTGTGGGCGATTTTAATTTGACCCTGGATCCCCTGTTAGACAACTCCAAGGGGGCTCAAGAAGGTTCCCGCCCTCACCGAAAACACCTGAAATCTCTTATGGATAAATGGAATTTGGTAGATCCCTGGAGACAGCAGAATCCAACGGGAAGAGAATATACGTTCTTTTCTGCCTCCCACCATTCATACTCCCGTATAGATTTATTTTTGCTTGATTCATTACTGGTGGACAGAATTGGGGATGTAGATGTACAGAATATCACGTGGTCTGATCATGCCTCCATAACTCTAAAGTTGCGGGGTAAGCATATCACAACAGGCATTAAAACCTGGAAGCTGAATGACACCTTATTGAGGGACGATAAATTTCGCCAACAGCTAATTGATGGCATTCAAGAGTACGTCACTCATAATAAAGGGGCGCCCACCCTGATCTGGGACTGCCTTAAAGCAGTCTTGAGAGGAAAATGTATATCTCAGGGAGCCTACATGAAACGTGCTAAACTAGCGCACAAGCAGTTGCTTCTCCAGAAGATTGAGACCCTGGCCAGGCTACACAAAAATACGCTTTCGGGGGCTATATATGCTTCATTACAACAGGCTCGAGCGGAATTGAAAACATTAGCCTCTGCAGAGTTGACGGACAAATTAAAAATGTTGAATTTAGAAAGATATGCTTGGGGAAATAGGTCCGGGAAACTTCTGGCCAGATTTTTAAACCATAGGCAAACACAGAATCAAATTTTGGGAATCCGAGCTGTAGGCGGAGATTTGTTAACATCCCCCCCGGATATCCGCAAGAGATTTCAGGAATTCTATGGTACCCTATATTCCGCTGAAACTCATATTACTGATGCCCAGATTCGGGGCTATCTTGACAGTGTTACCCTCCCTGTTTTAACACCAGAAGAACGGAATAGGCTAGACCAAGAGATCACAACCCTGGAAATGCAGTGGGCTATTAAGGATCTCAAGGCAAATAAGGCTCCTGGCCTCGATGGCTATACGCCCTATTTTTACAAAACATTGTCCGACTCTTTAACCCCATTACTTGGGGAGTTATTCAACTCCCTACGAGATGGGGATCCCTTGAGATCAGGATCTAATGAAGCCGGAATCACCATCCTTGGGAAACCGGGTAGAGATCCTACCCATTGTGGATCTTATCGGCCCATATCACTTCTTAACATTGACCTTAAACTTTTAGCTAAAATTATGGCAAATCGGATGAATAGTGTCATGGGGAAGTTGGTACACACGGATCAAGCAGGGTTTATACCTGGCAGAATGGCAGCGGACAACATCCATAAAATAGTAGATTTAATTTGGTGGGCCAGAAGGGAGGGAGAGCCGATGGTCTTGCTTTCTGTAGATGCGGAGAAGGCCTTCGACATGGTGCACTGGCAGTTTTTATTTCAGACCTTGAGGGCCATGAATTTTGGGGATAAATTTTTAACATGGTTGCAGTTACTGTATACCAACCCCACGGCTCGCGTAAAAGTCAATGGAATCTATTCAGAAGCATTTAATATTCAGAGGGGAACTAGACAAGGATGTCCCCTGTCACCATTATTGTTCGCCTTGTTTCTGGAACCGCTGGCTACCACGGTACGGAATACTTCGCGGATAAGAGGGGTAGAGATAGGGGACGGGTCCTATAAAATGTCCATGTTTGCGGACGACATTTTGTTTACCCTGACTAAGCCGTCCACATCGTTAAAAGGGGCTTTGGAAGCCTTAAGTAATTTTGGTGCGGTTTCCGGATTTAAGCTCAACATAGATAAATCCGAGATTCTTAATGTTACCCTGTCTAACTCTGAGCTTTTGGACCTTAAACAACAGTTTCAGTTCAGGTGGGCGCCCTCAAAAATAAAATATTTAGGAGTATACATTAGTAAAGATCCAGCGGAGTTATATCAGCTGAACTACCCACCCCTAATTCATAAAATCTTTGATGATCTGGATCGCTGGTCTGAACTCTACCTTTCTTGGACGGGGAGGATAACGTCTGTAAAAATGAATGTTCTTCCCCGTCTTGGATATTTGTTTCAGGCGCTCCCGATTCATATCCCTGATGTGATGGTAAATGGTTGGTAGAAACGTATCTTTTCATACATCTGGAAACGACGTCCCCCGAGGGTTTCTAGAACAGTCTTGTACCGACCTCGGATGCGGGGAGGATTGGGAGTCCCCAACTTGAGGTGGTACCTGGTAGCGTCCCAATTAAGAGCTCTATTCGACTGGCACAGATTAAAAGAGCAGAAACAATGGGCGGTAATTGCACAAGAGCGGGCTGGTGTGACCCCACTTAGTTCCCTGCTCTGGCAGCCTAAAAGAATGCGCCCTCCCTTGGGACAGGCTACTGCCTCGACTATCCATACAGTCATGATTTGGGACAAGTGGAGGATACAGTTGACAGGAGACAGACGGTACTATTATAGTTCCAGCTTTCAAACGAACTCTAAATTCCCTTTGGGCATGGTATCTAAAACATTTGGAAGTTGGTATAAGAAAGGAATTAAAAGCTTTGGCCAATTATGGGGATTGGAGGGACTTATCCCATTCGCATCCTTACAGGAGATGTATGGCTTACCATCGGGAGATGTGTTTTTATACCTACAAATTAGACACTTTTTTCAGGCGGAGAAGGTGGGGGGGGATATGGCACTTGGTAAGACATAATTCGAGTCTTGGTGTGACCAAGCAGATACCTTGAGGAAAGCTATCTCGCAGGTTTATAATTATCTTAATAAGGACCATAAAGTTAAACCAGCATATATGCAAGCCTGGGAGAGAGATTTGACACGATCCTTGTCGGACGAGACATGGGATCAGATATTTGCAAGCACAAAAAAAGGCCTACCTTATTCACAGTTGCTAGAGAATAGATACAAGATATTATTACGATGGTATTATACGCCTTCTAGGTTACACAAGTTTAACTCCACCTATGATAACCGGTGCTGGAAAGGGTGCGGGGAGGAAGGTACGTTCTACCATATGTGGTGGACTTGCCCCAATTTAATGAAATTTTGGGATGACTTGACTTCACTCCGTCGAGCGGTACTGGGGGTAGAGATAGTCCTCGCACCAGAACAAGTGTTATTGAATCTTCCGTTTGATCTGACAGTACTACAGGGAAAATTAGCTACCTATATCATATCTGCTGCAAAATGCCAGATTGCCCTGGAATGGAAATTGCATGGTCCTATTGCTTTTGAGAAAATTCATGGCAGGCTGCAGACCCTTAGTCTTTTACATGATAGTGTTAGTTCCTTAAGAGCCTGTGAGGTGGCCTCATCTCGGAGGGTGTGGCAGCCGTATAGGGATTGGCAAGCACAACAAAGACCATAGGACTTCTCATTCATATAATACTTTTACCAAACGACTGCATTGCCTGTGATTTCTTTTCACACAGTTTATTCCTTATCTTTATAAGCATATGGAGGGGTGGGAGGGGGGAGGGAGGGAGTGGGTACTAAAGACAAGGGAGTTGTTGCACACAGGTATATAAATTGAACGATATCTATTGTTTTGATAACATATCTTTATTGTTCATTGTTTATTCGTTCATGCCACAGTTGTATGTTCTATGCACAATTTCAATAAAAAAAACTTTAATTACAAAAAAAAGAACTGAGATAATGCACCTGCTCTGACATTCTTGTCACCAGGGTGATATTTTAGTACAAAGTCAAATCTGTTGAAGAACAGGGACCATCTCGCTTGTCTATGGTTGAGGTGTTGAGCGTGACAGAGGTACTCCAGATTTTTGTGATCAGTATAGACAGTTATCTGATGTCGTGCACCTTAAAGCCAGGGGCGCCATTCTTCAAATGCCATTTTTATTGCCAATAGTTCTTTATCCCCAATGCCGCAGTTCTTCTCCGCAGGCAAGAAGCATCGGGAAAAGAACGAATAGGAGTGCAAGGTCTTTGAATCACCAGTCTGGCTTAGCACGGCCCCAACACCTACATCAGAGGCATCGACTTCCACAATGAAGGGTCGAGTAGGGTCAGGATGGCAAAGATATGGTTTGCTTTGAAAGACGTCTTTTAACTTCTGGAATGCAGTAACAGCTTCAGTAGACCAATTAGTGGTGTTGGCTCCCTTCTTAGTCATTGCTGTTAATGGAACAGTCATTGAAGAGTAATTTTTAATAAAGGTCCAGTAGTAGTTGGTAAATCCCAAAAATCATCTTAGAGCTTTCAGACCAGTGGGTTGTGGCCATTTTTGAATACTCTCAAGCTTCTGAGGATCCATTCGAAATCCCTTGTTTGAGATGATGTAACCTAAGAAGGGCACGGATTCCTTATGAAATTCACATTTAGCCAGTTTGGCGTACAAATGTTTCTCGCAAAGTCTCTGCAGAACTCTTTTGACATCTTCCTGATGGGATTGCAGGTCATGAGAAACTATCAAGATATCGTCTAAGTAGACAACGACACATCGGTAGAGTAAATCACGCAAAATATCGTTCATCAAGTTCTGGAAGACAGCCGAGGCGTTGCACAAGCCGAAAGGCATCACCAGGTATTCAAAGTGTCCATCCCGGGTATTAAAAGCAGTCTTCCATTCATCGCCAGAGTGAATGCAAACTAAGTTATACGCTCCTTTGAGATCAAGCTTGGAGAATATCTTGGCTCCCTGTAACCTATCAAATAGCTCCGAGATGAGTGGTAAAGGGTAGAGTCCTTTATGGTGATCTCATTCAGACCTCTGTAGTCAATGCATGGACGTAACGTTCCATCCTTTTTTCCTACAAAGAAGAATTCTGCGCCAGCGGGAGATGTAGAGGGTCTTATGAAGCCTTTCTTGTGATTCTCCTGGATGTAATTCAACATTGCCTTACTCTCCACTATGGAAAGAGGGTAGACCCTTCCTTTGGGTGGCTCTGTATTGGGCTTCAAGTTAATTGCGCAGTCGTAGGATCTGTGTGGTGGTAACACATCAGCAGCTTCTTTTGATAATACATCTTGATAAGATGCATATTGAGGTGGCAACCCAGGCAACAATGGGGTAGTTGGCATGTATGGTATTGGAGAGACTTCCATTAGGCATTTGCCATGACAGTCTGGACCCCAACGTGAAAGTTCCAAGGTGGTCCAATTGAATTGTGGCATATGTATCTGCAGCCACAGTAACCCAAGTACCAAAGGGTGCATGGCCTTCTCTAACACAAAGAAGGAAATAGTCTCTGTATGAAGAGCACTGGTAAGCAAGCTCACTGGCTCAGTAAGCAAAGTTACTTCACCCGGTAAGGGCTCTCCATGAATAGAGGACAGAAGTAATGGAGACGTCATGGTAGTGGAAAGGATCTGTAAATGTTCCACTAGACGTTTCAAAATGAAATTCCCCCCTGCCCCAGAGTCCACTAAGGCAAGGGTCTGATATTCCAAAGGTCCGCAGATTAGGGATACTGGAAGAGAGAGTGGAGGAAAGGGTGCAGTTAGACCTAAGAAGAGTCCTCCCACAGGACTTAGGTCTGCTAGTTTCCCGGACATATAGGGCATGTCTGTAGAGCATGACCAGCTTGTCCACAATACATGCATAGTCCCAACCTCTTTCAGAATCGTCTCTCTTTAGAAGTCAGATGACTGCAGCCCAGTTGCATTGGTTCTTCTTCGCTAGCAACAGGTCCTGAGAGTGTAGGTTTGGGTGAAGGGTTGGCTCAAATCTCTCCCTGGACTGGTCTTCTGGGACTCTTGACCTCTTGAACTTTGTCCCGAATTTGGCGATCAATCTTCGCTGCCAACTGCATAAGTTCTGCTAAGGTCTCAGGCATCTCATGAGTCACCAGTTCATCTTTCAACCGGGAGTTCAGGCCTTCAAAAAATAGTGTTTTCAAACACCTAGAGTCCCAATGTAATTCAGAGGCCAGCGTCTTGAATTCAATGGCGAAGTCTGGTAAAGGTTTGTTACCTTGTTTTAGATGAACCAAGGCTGATCCTGCTGTCGCGTACTGGGCAGGGTCATCAAATACTGACTTAAACAGTTCAAGAAACCCGGCAAGATTATTCAGGATAGGGTCATTGCGCTCCCACAGAAGTGAGGCCCAAGCCAGAGCTCTTCCAACAAGATACGAAAGGATATAGGTGGTCTTGGCATACGCTGTAGGAAATGGTTAGGTTGCAGAGAAAAGTGCATGCAACATTGATTAATAAATCCTCTACATTTCCACACTTCACCTGAGAAGTGTGTTGGAGCAGATAGAGGCACTGTAGACTTGACCGTCACTCCTGGTGGTGTAACTTCTTTACCTGCGGCAGCCAGTGTATTCATCTGTGCGTGCAACTGATTAAAGGCAACAGTCAAGTTGTCTAACAAATTCTGTTGTTCGGAGATTCGCTGGGTCAGGCCCAGAATGGCCAGCAAAGCGGTGAGCTGAGCCGAATCCATGGAGTTGGCAATCTGTTATGGTTATGAGGTGTTGGAGTGGATTCTTGGGTACTGCAGTAATGGCCATTCCCTCGGGGAGGAGCCCCGTGAGGAACTGCAGTACCAGGCCAGACTCTATATAAGAAACACAGATCAGTTGATCTTTATTGTACAGCACGGTGGCACTGCCTGGGAAGCGGACAGCAGTGAAAGGTAGCTCCAGCAGTATTAGTCTAGGGATCCTCAGCAGAGAGGACCCATCTCACTCTTGAGTAGGTGAAGACAGCGCGGTGAACAGGAACAAGTCCAGGATGTAGAGCACTGAAGCTGTAAGTGAGATAGACTGATAGGTTAGTACTCACTGAAGCAGAAGCTGTATCTTTGGAAGTCCTGGCAGGCAGAAGTTGTAGAGTGGCAGGCACCAGATTAGGGAGAGCAGGCCTTCAAGGAGCGAGTACCTGGTATCCCAGGACAGGCACCTGAAAGAAAGCAGAAGGGCCCCTTAGAAGCAGGTACCCAAGTTAAAGTAGAATTACCCCGAAGGGCGGAGAGAGCATCCTGCGGCAGCTAGGAAGCGGCAGAGCAGCTTAGAACGGAGCAATTCCAATCCTTGCTAACTCAGTTTCTTAGCAAATGAAGGGCAGGCTAAATACCAGGATGTGCTGACGTCATTCGGAGGGGACGCCCCCGAGGTTCCCACCATGACGTGGATAAAGACGTGGGTGGCGTGCGCGCACATACCCTAGGAGGCCCTTAGGAAAACATGGCGAACGCCGTCGCCATTGCCGATCCAGGGACGCCGGGGAGAGCGGCATGAAGATGCGGTGGCAGCCAACTTCCCAAGGCTTGAGGAGAGAGAAGGAAGAAAGGTGAGGCACAAAGGTCGAAGCCGTCTGAGACCGACGGACGCACCATGGTGTTATCTTGAGACGGAGGCAGGTCTGTGATAAAATTGGTTGATATACTGGACCAGGGTTCGGTGGGTGTTGGAAGTGGTTGGAGAAGTCCCCATGGCTGACCCGTAGGTGGCTTTTGTTGTGCACATTCTGGGCATGAGTCCACATAATTGCGGGAATCAGTTACCATGCTGGGCCACCAGTAGAAGCATCTTAGCATTTCCAGGGTTCTGGCTCGACCAGGATGTCTAGCTAGCTTTGAGTCATGGGCCCAGCGGAGGACACGTTCATGTAGTTCGCGTGGCACGACAGTCTTTCCAGCAGGTACTGTGGTGGTAACCGCAAGGGATACACAGGCTGGGTCAATAATGTGTCTGGGGTATCCTCTGGCTCGAGGGAGCGTGAGAGTGCGTCTGCGTGGAAGTTCTTTGAGGCTGGCCAGTAGCACAGCTCGAAATTGAATTGCTCGAAGAATAGTGCCCATTGGGCTTGTCTAGGATTTAATAATTGCACCTCTTTTAGGTGCTCCAGATTCTTGTAATCTGTGAATATAGTAAATCTGTGTTGGGCACCTTCCAGCCAAGGGCGCCACTCCTGGAGTGCTAGTTTGACAGCTAAGAGTTCACAATCTCCGATGGTGTAGTTTTGTTCTGCTGGCGAAAATGTATGAGAATAAAAGGAGCACGGTACTAATGTACCTTTGGAGGAGTACTGACTCAACACCGCCCCGGCTCCAGTGGCGGGCGCGTTGACCTCCACAACAAAGGGGTGGTTTGGATCGGGGTGTCCTAAACAGGGACCAGAGCAGAAGGCTTCTTTTAACGCATGGAACACAGCTTGAGCTTGGGAACTCCAAACCCGGAGATTGGTTCCTTTCTTGGTCATTGCGGTGAGTGGAGCGGCTAATGTGGAGTAGTTGGCGATAAAGCTCCTATAGTAATTCGTGAAGCCAAGGAATCTTTGTAAGGCACAGAGGCCTACTGGCTGGGGCCAGTCACGAATTCCCTGAAGTTTTTAGGGATCCATTGTAAATCCTTGGTTGGAGGTGATATATCCCAGGAAGGGTAGACGATTCTGCTCAAAGATGCATTTCTCTAGTTTCGCGTACAGGTGATTCTCTCAGAGAACTGTTGAAGGACAATTCTGACATGGGAGCGATGGGATTTCAGATCATTTGAGAATATCAAGATGTCATCTAGGTACACCACCATGAATGAATAAAGTAGATCTCGGAGGATTTCATTCATCAGGCGTTGGAACACTGCAGGGGCGTTGCAAAGGCCGAAAGGCATCACTAAATACTCGTAGTGGCAATCCCTGTTGTTGAATGCGGTTTTCCATATGTCCTCGGGCTGGATGCGTACGAGGTTGTACGCTCCTCTTAGATCGAGTTTCGTGAAGATCTGGGCCCCTTGCAGGCGGTCAAACAACTCGCTGATAAGGGGTAATGGGTAGCGATCTTTGCGGGTGATGGCATTTAGTCCTCAGTAATCGATACAAGGATGGATTCCTCCATCCTTCTTCTTGACAAAGAAGAAGCCTGCTCCTGCTGGAGAGTCAGAGGGTCTAATGAACCCTTTTTCGAGGTTCTCCGTAATATATTCGGACATCGCCTGGGTCTCTGGAAGCGAGAGTGGATAGGTCCTACCTTTGGGAGGTGTAATACCAGGTAGAAGTTCGATAGGACAACTGTACTTTCGGAGTGGAGGTAGTGTATCTGCTTTTTGTTTTGAGAAGACGTCCTCGAAGTCAGAATACTGAGCCGATAGCCCGGCGAGGGTTGTAGTCTTCAGGATGGTCACTGCTGGGGATACTTGCTTGAAGCAGTGCTTCTGACATTGCGGGCCCCACTGAACCAGCTGGAGAGATTGCCAGTCAAATTGGGGTCCATGTTTTGAAGCCAAGGAAGGCCCAGTATGACTGGGTGTGTGGAATACTTCAAGACATACAAGGCTATTTCTTCCTTCTGGAGGATTCCCACTATGAGGCGGAATGCCACCGTGCGATGCGTGATGCGTCCGGGGAGATGTTCCCCTTGGATAGATGCGATGCAGAAAGACACCTCTAGGAGTTGTACAGGGATTTTCAAGAGGTTCACGATATCATCCATGATGAAACTGCCACTTGCTCCAATAAGAGCAGTGATGGCGAAGGAACAGGACTCCATGGAAAGGGTAACGGGCAGTAATAGTTGGGGGCCGGTGACAGTAGCGCCGAAGCTCGGGACCCCCGCCGGCTTAGGCCTTGAGGTTTTCTGGATGGACCGTTCAGGACTGCCTCAGGTGTCCGGAGGCACCGCAGTAGAGACAGAGGCCCTGCTTCTTGCGCCGAAGACGCTCTTCGGGAGACAACCGCCCACGGTTAACTTGCATCGGTTCCTCGGAGGAAGGAGGTGATGCCAGTAGAGCCTTCAACTGAGGGCTAAGGGCAGAAGGCTGGGATGTTTTCACTTCATGGTGCCGTTGCCGGAGCTGATGGTCAATTTTTGTTACGACTGTCGCTGCCCGACGTCTCCACTCCGCCCTCCTTAACCTCTTTGGTGACTCCTCCCGCGGTTGATGGACGTCTAGCTGCCGCAGTATCTGCCTGCCGTACTCTCCGACATCTCCGGTCCAGCTTGGGCGCTGCATCCCGCCATGTTGTTCAACTGCCAAAGGGCGCGCACACCGCGCGGCCCTGCTTCTTATTCCTTCTTTGACGCGAACCTCAGGGGCGTCCCCCTGTGATGATGTCACGCATCCTGGATACAAAAGCCTACTCTGCTGGCTAGCTAAACGAGTTAGCAAGGGACTCCTTACGTATGGGATTCGCTCTCCGTACCTAGCTACTCTGCCTCTCCTTATTGGACTTACTCTATTGGAGTACCCGCTCCTTGGTGGCCTCTCTCTTTTCTTCCAGGTCGCTGTCTGGAACCGGTACTCGCTCTTCGAGGGCCCATGTTCATGGACTCGCTGCCTGAGCTCTCTTCTGCTTGGAAGAAACCGCTGCCTACACCATTAGTGAGTTACCATTTAGACTCTCTCAGAGCTGTTCCCTGGAACCAGGTACTCGCTCCTCGAGGGCCTGCCTCTATTCCAGCTTCTGTGTTACCTTCCGGGAGAAACCGCTGTGCAAGTATTCAACCGAGGCTCCATACCAGAACCCTGTGTATACTCCACTGTACTCACTATCTCAGTTTCTCTCCACTACAGCACAGCCATTGAGGGATCGCTGTTCCAGTGTCCTGAGGGACTACAAGTCCAGCTGGGCTTCATCTCTACTCACTACTGCCACCTCTGGTGGCTTCTCAACTCTGTTTAATAAAAGATAATTCTGTGTTGTGTGTCCTAAAGCTGAGCCTGACCTGTGGCCCCTCACGGGACTTCCCCCTGTGGGCGTGGTCATCTGCCACAGTGTCCAAGGGTCAACCCAAAACCTTACAAACAATAACAATTTTCCCAGCGAGGGAAATCAAGTCCTCTAGAGATATAGGGATCTCACGGACAGCGAGCTCGTCTTTGAGAGCGGGAGATAGACCCTCTAGGTAGAGTGCCCGGAGGCAATCCTCTTGCCATCCCAGTTCCGTTGCCAGTGTCCGGAACTCCACCGTGAACTCAGAGAGGGATCTTGAGCCTTGACGGAGGTGGAGTAGGTGGTGACCCGCAACCGCCTGATGACCAGGATCTTCAAAGGTCCGTCTGAAAGCGGTGATGAACGCTGGAACAGGACTGGAACGAGACTGGAACAAAGACTGGAAACGCTGAGGCAAACCAGAAATCACGATGTGATCGACCCGATTGCCAAGGGAAGGAAGTGAAGGCAGGAGCTTCCTGTTATACTGTGCTCAATCAGGACGCGCCGCGGAGCTGGGATCTGCCCCTGGCCCTTTAAGGGGACGGGCGGTCGTGCGTGCGCACCTAGGGGCGGGGCCAACGCCACAGAGGATGCCGAGCCCTGCTGTAAGGCCTGGCTGGAGGTAGAAGGACTGGCGACCACCGCCGCAGGACACCGAGGCCTGGCTGTGCTTGCCGCCACTACAGGGGAGGACGACCCGGGACCTGTGGAGGAGTTAGAGAGGTGAGCAGGCCCGGGCGCAGGCCAAGCACAGATGGGACGCGCAACACAACGCCCACGGAGTCTAGGATCAAGCCTCTTTCAAGGTTCACCAACCCCCTGCTCGTCCACCTCAAACCAGGGGAGATGGCACCACCAGGACCTAACACCCCCTGGTAGGAATGCTAGAATGCAAAGAAAATTATTTCCTTCTTTTTTTTTCTATTCTCCAAAATGTAGGCTTTACATCTCTACCATCTGCTGGAAACAGAGAAATACTAAGGGACTGCAGGTGGTACAATAGGTTATATGGCAGTGTCAGTGAAACTTTTTTCTATGTCTCTATCTACTAGCAGGGAGGCAAAACCCAGGAGTTTGGACTGATCTGAGGTGTGAACAGGAATAATGCGTTCAAAGGCAAGCTCATATTTTAAAGATTTGTGTTTCTGTGTACATGAACCCCCAACTTTATACAGGAAGTAGTTGAAGCTCCAGGTATACACTGCTTCACACAGAGAAACTTCCTTTCCGTTCAAGCAAGCTTGCAGAGAAATACCTGCTCATGTACACTGTGATGCTAAGATGACCACCATTTCCGCACTGATGGAAAACACTCTCGGTGTGTGCCTAGCTTTAGTGCTGGAGGTCTTTTCACCCGAGCTGTGTATTAGAGTGTTTTAGGTTCCAGATTATCATTCAGACTGATATTCTATCACATTGGATCCGCTTCACATTATTTATTCATTCTGATGTGTATCATCGGGATAGGAAGGCTTACTAACCAGGAAGTCCTGACTGCCCAATTCAGAAAAATTGTTTAAACAGGCAATTTCAGGCATGTAGGCATGTAGGAGGACAGGAATAGAAACACTGGCCATGTTCATTTCTTCAATAGTGTTATACTGGAGCTGCATCTAATCAGCACTCTTCCATCATGGCATCCCCAGGGCATCCCTTTCCCTATAAATACCTGTACACTAATTTCCTCTAGACACCATCTAGAGGAAACATACAGTCTTATCCTAAGGGATGTAATCAGCTTCATATACAGGGCATATTTTTCAAATACTGAACCTCGTGCTAACAGACCCCTGTGCAGAGCTCTAATTTCCCTCGTCACCATGACTGAAATGCACTAGATGTTAATTTGTTGCTATATTACAGTTAGGATACCTACAGGGTCTGGCAGTCTCTGATACTTCACAATTTTGGCAGGTATTGTGCTACTCTGAGAATTGTAACAACTTTCTTTTCCAGCTTTGAGCCATGACATAAAAGCACCTGTTCATTTGTACCTGTCACTCAAAATCTAATTCTCCCACCACTTGCCATGTCTGAGCAGGTTAATGCACTATAAGTACTTACCTGGACAAGATCCATGATTAAAAACACGAATCACTTTACAGATTACTCTGTTGTTTGCAGTAACAATGCCAAAATCAACTTCAGAGTCAACCTCCAAAAGACAGCATGGAATAAATCTGCAAACAAATATATTGCAATTATTTTCTCTCCAAAGCTGTTCCCCCATTTTATGTTTGTGAGATAAGGCATTTTTCAACAAGGCAAGCAATCCTTTGTACCTTACATCTCATTTCAGTGGTAAAAAGTCACGAAAGGAAAGCCGCAGGAGAAACAAAAAATTTCTTTCCTCACTACTGCATGGGAAAAACAAAGGGTGAGACCTTAGGGGAATATGTCATGGCCCACAACACACCTGTAATCTCAAGGATCCCAGCCTCACCCCTACCTATAAAGAGTCCTTCTGATCACCTCAGTAATACAGGGCTGAGTCATGCAGCTAGTAAAAAAGAAAAACAGAGTGTGGGATGAGTGTAGCGGTAGAAGAAGAATTTAATGAAGACCCAAACAACCATCTGTACTGATCCCCAGGTCAGTAGACATATCGCACGCGTTGGTTGTTTTAGAAACTGTGCGTCAGATCAGAACAGATCATCGGAGCCTTGCATACAGGCATCCCTTTTTTCCCTCCCTTCACTTTAAATATTTGTATTGAATTAATTGGACTGTTGGTGAATATGTTTTAAGTGCATTTCAAAAATTCCCCCCAAAATATTCAGGTCGATGCAATATAGGCACACGAAAAATGGGCGCTCATGATTGAGCGCCCGCTTCCCTAACGCGCGCCCATCCACCTCTCCCGGGTGCGTGATGCAGTAGGCAAATGAGCCACTACGTTAAAAAGGAGACGCTAGGGGAAATTGTGCATCCCTAGCACCTCCTTGGCATCAGGAGCCCAGAAGTGGCTGTGCATAGGTTAGGAAAACGAACACTCATTAATCGAGCATCTGTTTTCCTACCCTGACCACCAGCAAGACATATTTTTTTTTTAATTTACGTTACTCATTTTTTCATTTCCTCCAACTTAATATCGCTATGATATTAAGATGGAGGAACTACAGAAAAGCAGTATTTTCTGCTTTTCTGTTAACTTTTGGGGCTCCTCAAGACTTAATGCCACCTCCAGGGCTGGCATTAATTTTTGAGAGTAAAAATGTGCATGTTGGGCGCACATTTATTTTTTACATGAGGGGAATAGCCAATAGCCTCATCAAAATGTCATTTACATTCGATGAGCACTATTAGCTATGTGCTGGTTTGGATGCACATTTTGGATGCGCTAATCCCTTAGGGGCAGATTTTAAAAGCCCTACGTGCATGCACCCCCTTGCGCGCGCCAACCCCGGATTTTATAACATGCGTGCAGCTGCACATGGCACATGCATGTTATAAAATCGGGCATACATTTGTGCGCACCGGGTAGCACGCACAAATGTATCCCGCTCGTGTAGGTCTTAAAATCCGGCCCTTAGGCCCCGTTCCCTCCACCCCCTCACCTTCCCCTCCCTTTCCCTACCTAACCTGCCCCCCAGCCCTATCTAAAACTCCCCCCTGATTTTTGTTAAATAAGTTGCACCTGCCTCAGGGCAGGTGTAGGTTGCGTGCGCCAGCCAAGTGCCGGCGTGCGATCCCCCGGCACAGCCAGTGTGCCGGAAGCCTCGGTCCCGCCCCCGCCCCGGACCGCCCCGCCCACTTCCCGCCCCTTTATTCAAGCCCCAGGACATGCGCGCGTCGCCGGGCCTATGCAAAATAGGCTCGGTGCGTGCAGGAGCAGGTATTCGTGGTTATGCACATAATATACGCGCGTAACCCTTTTAAAATCAGTTCCTTATTGCATAAAATGTTATGGATGGCTGCTAAAACATCTTCTGCTGGCAGGTAGCAGCAGTCCGCTGCTTGGAGATACTTTACCTGTTGCCATAAATTTCCTTCCATTGAAGCCTGAGCGGAGGGGACGCTGCCTAGCCTAATTTCGATTTTCTTCCGGGCTCTGACGTCGGAGGGCGGAGCCTTGCCAGACGCCTATATCACCGACGTCTGAACGAGAGAATTTTGCTGCTAAAACATCTTCTGCTGGCAGGTAGCAGCAGTCCGCTGCTTGGAGATACTTTACCTGTTGCCATAAATTTCCTTCCATTGAAGCCTGAGCGGAGGGGACGCTGCCTAGCCTAATTTCGATTTTCTTCCGGGCTCTGACGTCGGAGGGCGGAGCCTTGCCAGACACCTATAACACCGGCGTCTGAACGGCGCGCACGCCGTCGGCGCGCCGCCAAAGACGCGTGCCTAAGAGGCGCGTGGCTTTGCCGGGCTTCGCCGGGATTCGACCGGGGTTCAGCGGAGAATTCTATTAAGTTTGTTTTAGCAGTCAATGGAATCTGAATTAATGGAATTGTGACTCAAAGGATCATAACATCTAAGGTACTTGGTTTTTTATATATTAAATGTTGACCCCAATCTATCTTGGTAATGCCCCACACCAAGAGGAAGGGGAAAACTGTGACTTCCACTCCAGTTGCTAATGAAAATCAGCCACGTATCTCAGATCTCTTTGGGAGAGCCCTTGAATTAACACCAGGTGGCGATGCCGCTGGAATTATAGTCCAGGAGCAGGGACTGGATTCCTTGGCATATGAGACATCTTTAAGCCCTGGTGCCCCAGTGACTCCTGAACCACCAACGGGAAAGGGCAGTGGAGAATTTGTTTTCGAGGAACCCAACCCGAACTTGGTCCCTTATTCGGTTAATCAGAAAGTGGCGGAGAATATACATCCGCCCTTGTTGGAGACCAGTTTTTTGGTTATAAAGGATCAAGAGAGGAAACCCAGCACCGAAATGTCTACTAAAGAGCAGGAGGTGGAAGGGGATAAGGAAAAAATGATGTCTAATATTGCTGTAATTTCTCCTACAAAGTTTGCACTGGAGGGAATAGGTAACATGATATTCACCATGCAAAAATCTATTAATGATCTGACCTCCTTAGTACAGGAAACCTTGAGTAGTAATAAAGTGTTACAAGTTAAAATTGAAAAGCTGGATGAAGTAGTAGGAAATTTGGGTACTAAAACTGGTGAATTAGGAAAAGTACAGCTGAATTTAATTAAATCAGAAAAAATTCACTCTGATAAATTAGAACAACTTGAAAATCAGATTCGAAGAGTAAATTTGAGAGTCTTGAATTTTCCAAAGACTCATTTACTTTCACCTAAAGAACTTTTTAAGAGTTATCTAAAAAATGTTCTAAAATTTACTGAGTCAACAATTCCACTAATATCTAGAATATATTATATATCTGGAAAAGAAAAAGAAAAAGTAAATTTATCACAAGTAAAAGATCAGGGAGAACAGAACGAAGATATAGATCTATCAGAATTGTTGGAAAAATCTTCTGACATGCAGATAAATACTCGATCTACCCTTATGGTTTCTTTTGCAGATATTTCTCAGAGGGATTCTATCCTTAGATTGTACTTTAGGAATCAAAATTCTAATTTCCATGGTCAACCAATTAGAGTGTTCCCAGATGTAGCTTACAATACACAATTAAGGAGGAAAGAATTTTTAACATTAAGGGATAATGTAATAGCACGTGGTGATAAATCCATCTTGCGGTTCCCATGCCAATCTACCTTATAAATGGCCTGTGACCGACGGCCCGCAAATGCGCAGTAGAGACCAGCTCTACCGCGCATGTGCGGGCGAGCACGTCGCTCTGAGGCAGCTTCAGAAAGAAAAAAAAATGGCGGCGTCCAGTGGCAGCAGCGGGCGGCGGCGGCGGTACCGGCAGCGGGCGGCGACGGCGGTAGCGAGCGGCGGCGGTAGCAGCGACGGCGGTAGCGGGCGGTAGCGAGGGAGGGAGAAGAGAGAGAGAGGGAGGGACGGACTGAGTGGGAGGGACGGAGAGAGAGAGTGGGAGGGAGTGACTGAGTGAGAGGGAGGGATTGAGTGAGGGGGAGGGACTGAGTGAGAGGGAGAGGGGGGACTGAGGGAGGGAGTGGGACTGGGAGAGAGAGGGAGGGAGTGGGACTGAGGGAGAGTGAGTGGGACTGAGTGAGTGAGAGGGAGGGGGAGGGAGTGACTGAGTGGGAGGGAGGGATTGAGTGAGGGGGAGGGACTGAGGGAGGGAGTGGGACTGAGGGAGAGAGAGGGAGGGAGGGAGTGGGACTGAGGGAGAGGAGGGAGGGAGTGGGACTGAGGGAGAGGACGGAGGGAGTGGGGACTGAGTGAGAGTGAGTGGGACTGAGTGAGTGAGAGGGAGGGAGAGAGGGGGGAGGGAGTGAGTGAGACTGAGTGGGAGGGAGGGACTGAGTGATAGGAGAGGGAGGGTGGGGAGGAGTGGGTGAGGGAGGGGGTGGTGAAGAGTGAGGGGAGAGAGAAAGAGGGGGAGGTGAGAGACAGAGGGATGTAGCCCGTTTTAACGGGCTTAACGGCTTGTGTATTATAATACATCAGAATACGCGATATGTTTTTAACCAACCTGAACAATTGCGTATTTTCCTTAACTCCTGACCCCATAGTCTACTTTAGTAATTGGGGAGTTATAGAATTTTGGCTCATATTTCTATAAGGTATTATTTCCTGAAAATAACTGCTCTGTATTATTAATCAGATTCTGTAATTACTATTGAAGAATTTCTAGGTTTGTCACAGAATGTATATTCGTAAAGTTTGTTACGATTTATCTTGAGAAAGTGTATTATGTTTACAAACTGTGTAACATCCTATTTGAAAAATTGAAAAGTTGAATAAATATAAATCAAAAAAAAAAAATGTTATGGACACGTCCAAAACACGCATCCAACCATGGGTTAACTTGTGAGCTAGCCTGTGTGCACAGTATTGCATTGGCCAGACTGAGTGCTATTTTGCACAGAAATAAAGGTTAACAAATAAAAACAAAAGGAAACCAGAGAATATAACAGGTGAGACCTTTGGATTGAATGAACTTCATGCACTTGTGGATTAACTTCCACAAGTCAGCCAATAAAAAGGTGGTACTATACAGATTTTTGGTTTTATTATGTAGACTAACTCTGCAGGCTCTCTACTCTGGAACAGGTGCAATCCCAGTCCATCACACTAGTATAGCATGTGGTAATAAGGGACTACTGTTACCTCTTTAGAGGAACGGGGACAGGGTGGTCTCAGCAATCGCTCAACAGGGTCCAGACAAAGCCAATCAAAAGGTTTAGAAGCCAGGGACAGTTCCTGTCTTATTTTTGGGGGAGTTGCATTTATTTTGCTAGTTCTTGTCTCATCTATTTTTTTTGGGGGGGGGGGGCCTGATTTTTCTTGTTTTTCCCTACATTTTAAATCGTTTTTGCTTTCTCCTTCCCAGAGTTTTTCTTCTTTTCTTCCCTCGCTTTAGCATCTTGCCTTTCCCCAGCCACTATCCCCCCACCCACCTGCCACCTGGCCTGTCAGGAGGGGCCACCCTAAATCATCCTTTCTCCAATTTGGCCCTGGAAGGCCACAGCAGTACTATCACTCCTCAGGCCCAGCTGCACCGGGCACCAATCTTTAAACAACTGGGAGACTGAAAATTTTCCAACCCTGACAGCATTTTCCTGGTTTGGGGAACTTTACTAAATGCTGCTGTTAATGTAAAGCAACAGAACTTGTGTGCATGGGCTTGTATGGATGGGTCCACAGAAATGATGAATTTTCAAGGCTGTTTACACGCCTAAAATATGGCTTATTATAAAACTGCCTGGAGTTTGTGCATATAAAAGGAAGTGTATAACACGATTCTGTGCACACGTTTATTTGCACAGAAAAGAAGTGTTCCAGGGAGTGGAATTTTGATTTACATGCATATGTTTTATTTTAGAAAGTATGGGGCGGATTTTCAGAGCCCTGCTCGCCTAAATCCGCCCAAAACTGGGCGGATTTAGGCGAGCAGGGCCCTGCGCGCCGGGAAGCCTATTTTACATAGGCCTACCGGCGCGCGCAGAGCCCCGGGACTCGCGTAAGTCCCGGGGTTCTCCGAGGGGGGCGTGTCGGGGGCGTGTCGGGGGGGCGGGCCCAGGTCGTCGCGGCGTTTCGGGGGCGTGTCGGCAGCATTTTGGGGGCGGGTACGGGGGCATGGCTACGGCCCGGGGCGGTCCGGGGGCGTGGCCGCGCCCTCCGTACCCGCCCCCAGGTTGCGGCCCGGCGCGCAAGAGGCCCGCTGGCGCACGGGGATTTACGCCTCCCGGAGGGAGGCGTAAATCCCCCGACAAAGGTAAGGGGGGGGGGTTTAGACAGGGCCGGGCGGGTGGGTTACATAGGGAAGGGAGGGAAGGTGAGGGGAGGGCAAAGGAAAGTTCCCTCCGAGGCCGCTCCGATTTCGGAGCGGCCTTGGAGGGAATGGGGGTAGGCTGCGCGGCTCGGCGCACGCCGGCTATACAAAATCCATAGCCTTGCGCGCGCCGATCCAGGTTTTTAGCAGATACGCACGGCTCCACGCGTATCTACTAAAATCCAGCGTACTTTTGTTTGCGCCTGGAGCGCAAACAAAAGTAGGCTATTCGCACTCCTTTTAAAATCCGCCCCTATGTGTGTAAATAAACACATGCAAGCTACAGACTGCAAGGAGCAGGTACAGCTTGGTGCGGCTGAGTTTCTTCATGCACTTTTGCAGAATTTTCAAAGTGAACTTTTGCACAGACAACATTTCTGCAGGTAAAACACTGAGTTACCCATGGAAACACTTCTGAAAATTTAATAACATGCGAGCTGTTATAATCCTAAATTACAGCAATTTTCAAAACAAACTTACACACATAAGTTTGCTTTGAAAATCCTGCAAAAGTACACACACAAATTCACCTGGACAACATTACCAGCATGTCAGTCGCATAACTTTCTAAGAGCCATTTCTGTGGGTTAAAGCACTGATTACCCACTGAAGACTCTTTGAAAATGACCCTCAGGAAAGGTCACTTCAGTTACATGCACAAGTTACATCAATTTTCAAAATGAACTTATGTACATAATCAGTGTAACCTGTTAAAAAATTACCTCAAGGGTAAGTTTCAGAAACATTTCCAGTGTTTTACCTGAAGAAATATTGTTTTTTAAACTGTCCACCTGATATGCAAGTAAACATGCCCACATTACCAACTTGCATGTTAAGTTTACCCAGACAAAGCAGAAGCATGATTGTGGGAAGAGTTGGAGGATGGGTTCAAACATATGCACAGATATTTGAAAATTCAAACGTATGCGCGTAAAACTTCCAGAAATATTTCCAGCCTTAAGTGTGTGCAGGTAGATTTGCTGGGATGATTTTCAAAGTGGACTTATGCCTGTAATTCTACTTTAAAAATTGGTGAAAATTATGCATCTATTTGCCGGATAACTTTTGCATGATGTCACAAAATTATCCCCAACTAGCATTACCCTATTAAAGGAATATGAAAAACATCCTTGTCCACACAGATGAGCAGTTTTTCTTCAATGTCTTCATTCTTGGAGGGATAATATTCTACTGTAGCTGTCAGCTGAAGCCCTGGAGCAATGGGTTTCTCTGGATTTGCCACAATCACGTTGAACTGCAAACGAAAGCAAAAATGTCACTCAGTCTGCTGCATTCATTCCTTGTTCACAGATGAGCATACAAATAACCAGCAGGTGTCAGGGTTTTTCTTCCCAAAAAGATATATTCTTTGAAATCAAAAACCCACAAAGCATGTTAGGAGGCAGATCTCTTTTCCATATTTGTATAATGTGGTGTGATTCATTATATAATGCGTATTTTTGGAGACATAAAGAGGACCTTTGGCAGTATAGACTATATGTTGTCATGGAACATGCATCTATTCTTTCTAAGCTATCACTACTGCTTCCCACATAGGGTTGCCAACCAGCTTCAGATTTTCAGGAGAGGTTGATCCAGTCCTGGTTTTACCCCATTGCATGCTGGGACTTATTCTGATTTACCTATTGCATTCCCTCAGAAAATCAAGACTATAAGTACCTGCATGCAGGAGAACAAAACCAGGGTTGGATCAACCTGTCCTGAAAATCTGGAGCCAGTTGGCAACCCTATTCCCACATCATGAATATGAAATAGAAGAAGCAAATTCCAAGAAATTGCCAGCAATGTTTGAATTTCCTTTTTTTAGGAATGAGTAAATCATAGATTTGAGGTCCTGTGACACTGTTCTGAGCTCCAGAAACAGAACTATAACATTACAGGATTTCCTAAAGCAATGTATCTTGTTGGCTTAAACTGGGCTCAATTTACCCAAATTCAGGAAGCTATTTCCTAAGGGGTCCATTTTCATCTGCTGTTGTGCAGCTCAGCTAGTTAGCCGGATAAACAGTTTTTGAATATCGACCTCTCAGTGTCCACAATAAAAATAATCACGTCCTATGCTTAAAAAAAAAATAAGCAGAGTAAGAGCTTCTAATGAATTCAGTATAAGCAAGAATTCATTGACATCTAAGCTACAGGCCAGATTCAAGTTTAGGGCAAAAAAAATGCAGAAGGCCTGCGAGTCTGCGATTGACAATAACACATCTTTTGCCCACAGATTTAATTTCCTAAAACTTGGACACACTTGAGCAAGCAGTCAAAACAACCAGAGATCTAAGAAAGCTTGCATGCTTGGCAGTTAAGATTCAATGCAAAATCCAAGGGAGCAGTGCACAGCAGTGAGTGAGACACTGATGTGCACCAACCAGGAAACAGGCCTTAGGGGGATTGTGTCCCATGATCTCAAAGTAGCAAAACAGGGTGTGGGATGAGACCTAGGGGAGACTAGAGACAGAGCGGATGTGACAGAGATATTTGAATTCCTCAAAGGTATAAATCAGGCACAGGAAGCAAACTTTTTTAAGAGGAAAAAATGCTCTAGAACAAGAGGTCACATTATGATGCTCCAGATGGGCTGACTAAGGAGTAACATAATTAAATATTTCTTCATGGCAAGAATAGTGGATGCATGGAATAGCCTCCTAGAGAAGGTAAAAGCCAGGGACAGAATACAAGAAGACCTGGATAAGCAAAGTTACAAAGAAATGAGAAAAAGCCTGGGATCAACTGGGGTCTATATGGCACTGCACCAGGAATGAATTGGGCAAACTAAACACCTCTTCTGAGCCTTATTTGCTGTCATATTTAATTTAAAAAAAAAAATCTAGAGAAACTGTGACCTCATTCAGACCTTCAATATTAAATGCAACCTTTTAGCAGATATATTGTATAAACAAAAACTGATTCGATATGATGTATATTCAGACAATGAACTCACTATAACATCATATACATAAGCTGAAAAATAATGTATTTTAATCGTGTGGACACGTCATAAATTTACGTGGGCTTAACACTGAATGCCTCACGTTAAGGTTGTGCAGCGTTTTGAAGGCTGCTATGCACGTCTATTAACTTTACTTAGACTGTGCCCTTAATGTATAATCATTGATGACCACACTGTCTTTGTCTTTTTGTTTTTGAATTTTAACTCGTATTTGTTTTGCAGAAGAAACCGGACACTTATCTGAGCATTGCTTGAACAGTATTTGACAACACCGACCCAACCCGACATGATACGTGTTTCGTGGGCTCCCATTGTGAATCACTGCCTGCAAATGCGTCATTCTTTTGAAGAGCTTAAATGGACAGTATTGGAACAAATAAGCAGGGGTGATCGCGGCGGCGATTTCAGTTATCAACTCAATTACCATGAACAGTGGTGGATCTTCACTCTGGCCACTGAAGTACCAGAAGGACTAAACGACAGTGTTGAATGGTCTTCTCTGATTTAGAAATTGATTGGCAGTTGTAGCCACTCCCCCAGAACCGATTGGCTAACCCTGTACTTCCGGTTTAGTTTAAAAAGACAGTTAAGAGTCATGGCGGGTCGCTGCTAGTTTAAAGCTGAAACCGAGTAGCAGTGCTTGCAGAAAGACAGAGACAGAACGTATGTTAGCTTGCATAAAGTCTTGGACTGTTTTTCAAGTTTATAAGAAAGATAAGTATAATGACTTGTTTTTTGTATTATAGACACCGCATATGTTTTCCACCCCTGATGAAGCCCACGAAACACGTATCGTGTCGGGTTGGGTCGGTGTTGTCAAATACTGTTCAAGCAATGCTCAGATAAGTGTTCGGTTTCTTTTGCAAAACAAATACGAGTTAAAATTCAAAAACAAAAAGACAAAGACAGTGTGGTCATCAATGATTATACATTAAGGGCACAGTCTAAGTAAAGTTAATAGACGTGCATAGCAGCCTTCAAAATGCTGCACAACCTTAACGTGAGGCATTCAGTGATAAGCCCACGTAAATTTATGAGGTGTCCACACGATTAAAAGACATTATTTTTCAGCTTATGTATATGATGTTATAGTGAGTTCAACCTTTTAGCAGATGGCATTCAACTCTGCATAAAAATTGGGTCCAGCCAGACTTCCTCAATTTTTAATCTCAATAACTGTCTCACAGCAGTAGCTCAATGGCTTAGTGACCATAAACTCAAACTGAACCCCTCCAAATTGGAACTCTTCTGAATCAGCCACCAAGTTCATCCATTAAGATCACTACTACCCAGCCTATTAGGTACCCACTGCATCCCAAAAAATCCGTATGAAGCCTGCAGGGTTCAACTCAATCAGAACCTCAGCATAGAAAATCACATTGCAAAGGAGGAAAGAACCTCATTCATGCATCTGTGCCAGCTTCACCAACTGTGCAACTACCTTGATAAACAAAATCCTGCAGAATTGATTACTGCAACTCTCTACTCAATGGCATTTCATAATACAGTATGAAGCATCTCCAGCTCCTACAGAGTACAGCCACAAGAATTCTGGTAGGAGCTAAAGCAACAGACCACATTAAACCAATACTACATCAATTACACTGGCTACCAGTCAAAAGCAGGATAAAATTCAAAACTCTGCTTTATCTTCAAATACATGAATAAACAGGCCCCACAGTACCTTCTCTCTTACAAGAAAATTCTGATCCTCCCAATTGGCTCTCCTTTCCTCCCTCCTTTCTTCCCTCCTCTGTCCTCCGCCAAATTGTCCTATGCTATACTCTGAGCCTTCAGCTGCTACACACGAAATATTTGGAACAAAATACCTGTAACTTTATGCCCTGAGCCCTGCTACCTCACGTTCAGAAAAAAAAACTAAAACATGGCTCTTCGTCCAGACCTTCCCAGCAGAAATCTCCAGTCCAGTTACCTAACCACCTGAACCACGTGACTACTTATATTGAAGGCCATGTTACACCCCACTGGATTCTTACTGCTATACCAGCTGTGAAGAAGCTGACTGTGAATTTGATACCAACCATATAGTAATTCATATGGCATTGTTTGTTTTTCAATTTGATGTAATCCGCCTTCAGGCCATTCTTGGTAAAAAGCAAGATATCAAATGTCTATAAATAAACTTCTGAAATAAAAGCACTGTGGGACCTTTGCTCATACACACAAATTGTAAGAATCATGCAAAGTCCTACAGAGCTTTTAGCAGCAGATTTTCCTTGCATACATTTTTCTGAGGCAATATTTGTTTTGCCAGAAGTACAGAAAATTAAATTCTTAAACAAAAAAGTTTCCAAAAGTATGAAAACAAACTGGCTTGCATATATTTTGTGCTTTTTTGTCCAAAACTTAAATCTGGCCCAAAGTTTGCAGTCTCATCTGTGCCTACTTTTGTTTGCTATTCATCACAGTTTAGTACTGTTTATTTTGCCTATATTGGAAATACAATGTACTCTCTATTGGAAGGAAGGGAAATAGAGGCAGTGAAGCACAATAGAGAATGGAAGAGCTGCTGCCAGGGAGTGTTGATGACCTTGGTTTATTTAGGATTATTTAACATTTACTTTCTGCTTTACTGATGGAAATCTTCTCCCCATTAAGGAAAGTGGTATGGTACGGTCTACCCCTTTGTCAATATGTTTTGTAGATTTTGCCAGTAAGAGAGGAGAGACTACTTGTAGTAATATGTAGTTAGAGCTTTCTGCCCCCAGCATGTCTGAGAGCAAGAGAAACAAAGAAATAACGGAACCAGCAGTGAAATATGCTATCTCCTACCAGCAGGCCAGAAATGTAATCTGACCAGCGCCAACATGAACTGGCACCAGAACCTAGGAACTGGCCTTAATTTCATTTTACGGTTATTTTCATTCAGTTGCATACATTTTTCTCCTTTTTCTCATAACCACTTTTAGAATAATTTTCAGTGAGTCCATGTGCCTAATACCCATGGGCCTACAAGCGGATTTTCAAAGGAAAACTCCTTTCTTTAAACCATCTTCCAAGCATAAAAAACCAAGAAAGTATGTAATAACTGAGGAAACCCCCAGCAGTCAGAACGTCATCTTGGATCTCATCTTTAATATTAAGTGTTAAATATTATAAATGATTCTGGAGTGCATATTATTTGTTGTTACATGAATCCGTTTTCCATATGGCATTTAAATGCAAGCAAAAAAATTGAAGGAGAAGCGCGTAAGGGTCCACAAAATTTTGGGAGGCTGAAAAGGGGTCCGTGCTTCTCAACAGGTTGGGAACCCTTGCAATAAATCATCAAGATTACTACTACTACTAAATATTTATGTAGCACTGCATATTATATGTAGCATTGTACAGACTCATATAAGCACTACATACACTTTGTAGCGCTGAATTACAAACAAAGCAAGTTTGCTTACCGTAAATGGGGTTTCCGAGGATAGCAGGATGAATTAGCTATGCTGACCGATCCGCCTCCCTGGACAGCCTCAGAAAGCACCACTTTGCTGAATGCGCTATGCTACAGATTGAGGAGAAGGAGATGATTCGCGCGGGAAAACACATAACCCGCACAGAGCCAAAGCTCTGTAATCGCTGAGAGAAGCTCCGAATACAGGCCACTGGAGAACGTCCCCAGATAGCATGGCTAATTCATCCTGCTACCTACGGAAACACTGTTTACGGTAAGCAAACTCATTTTTTCCATTGATAGCAGGGCTGAATTAGCCATGCTGTCTGGGAGTCCCTAGCTACAGGTTGCGGTGCATTCCGTATAAGAACTAAATAGGGACTGGGACCTATGCCAGGCATCGAAAGTCTTGTATGCACAACCTGCTCATGAGGTGGACAGACTCATTTTCTTACTGAAGCAGACAACACCGCTGAACCCAGTGCTGGCATCAGAAGCTGTTTGCTGGTCCAGACAGTAGTGGGATATGAAGGTGTGTAAAGATGACCAGGTATCTGCTTTACAAATATCCAGCAACAGCACCTTGTGGAGATGCGCTAATGAAGCCACCACTGCTCAAACTTGGTGTGCTTGGGCTTTGTCCAGAAGAATCCTTGATCACTATATGTAACAAAAATGAATGTATTGTGATATCCAGCTCAACAGAGTCCTCTTTGCCACTGGGGCGTTTGGATTGAAAGACACAAAAAACTAAGAAGATCTGTCGGGAGAATGTGTCCTTTGTTTGTAGTACGCTAAAGCTCTTTTGCAGTCCAAGGTATGGAGGAGACGTTCTCTATAATTGCTGTGTGGCTTTTGGAAGAAGGTTGGCAAGGTAATGGTTTGGTTGAGGCGGAAAGGCGAAACCACTTACGGTAAGAAGGAAGAGTGGGTTCATAAGGTGACCTTGTCGTGAACGGCGAGTAATGATTACCCTCCTGGCAGAAGTAATGGCGACCAGGAATACCACTTTCTAGGTAATGTATTTTATGTGACTATGGTCCATCGGTTCAAATGGTGGGAGCATTAGTTGTTCCAGCACTAGGTTAAGATCCCAAGGGACTGCCAGTTTGGTCACTGGTGGTCTTAGTCTCAAGATCCCTTTTATGAAACGAGAAATCAGGGGATGGTTCGATATTGGAAGTCCATTGTATGGGTGATCATATGCTGCAATAGCACTCACATGAACCCTGACCAAGGCTGTTGCCATGAAGGACTGGTAGAGAGTGTGAAGGTACTCTAGCAAGGTCTCTGGTGAGCAGGAAAATGGATTTACTTCCTTCGCTTGGCACCAAGTTGAATAACAGTACCATTTTCCTTGATAATTTTCCCTTGTAGAAGACGTTCGTGACGATATGAGGATGTCCTCCACCCCTGCCAACATGTGCAGATGTTTCAATACTGTCCTTTCAATCTCCATGCTGTGAGATGAAATGAAGAATGTATGGGGTCCGTTAGCAGATTCACACTGTTCCCCAACGAGATAGGAGGAACTATGGATAGTCAGACCAGAAAGGCGTACCAAGGTTGTCTCGGCCATGCCAGAGCAATGAGTATCAGGTTTGCAACATCTGCGATGCATTTTTGTATGGTCCAAAAGATGAGAGGGATCAGAGGGTAAGCGTATAGAAGTCCCCCTGTCCACGGGATGAGCAACGCGCCTGCAGAAATCTTTCTCAGCTGGGGTATATGGAGCAGAATGCTGGATCTTTTCTGTTGTGTTCCGAGATCAAAAGATCAATGTGGGGGAGACCCCATGTCTCGAAGAGTTCATCTGCCACACTCTGGTTTAGAGACCATTCATGTGGGTGAAACACCCTGCTTAGATGGTCTGTTATGAGGTTAACCACTTCCGGAAAGTAAGTCGCTTGCAGGGAGATTGCATATGTCTCTGCCCATTCGAGGATCCGGATCACCTCCTTGCAAAGAGGCACAAACCTGACCCTCCTTCCTTGTTTATGTAAAACATAGCTACTTGATTGTCCATGTGAATCATGATACGTTTTCCTGCAACTTTGAGAAGGTTAGAAGGGCATTTCGAATCACTCTGAGCTCCAGCAGATTTATTTGACACCTGGACTCTGATGGGGACCACAGGCCCTGCATTTTTAGCCGGCTTATGTGGGAGGCTATTTGGCCTCCCACATGTAGCAGTGGCAGTGGCTCGGCTATACTCAAAAACTCTGAGGTGGCTTTGGGGTGGTAGCTGACAGCTGCCTTTGATGGTGCTGGGCTCTAGATCTACTCCTGGGGGCACTGGCTGCACTTGCAGCCTAGGATGTGAAAAGGTCTGCGTTCGGTAAGGAGTAAATGGCCAATATGGACGTCGTTGTTAGTTCGGTCTCCAGTAACTGGGGTAATACCTCTTGGAAGCAGACGGTTCATTGGAAGGTGAAGCCAAGGATTGACCTGCTACATTCTGTTCCTTCAGCTGTGAGACTGCCTCCCTCAGCTTGTCTCCAAAAAGATTATCTCCCTTGCATGGAAGATCGGCTAGCTCTTCATGAACATCTTCCCGGATGACACCTGCTCTCAACCAGGCCATCCTGCATGCTCCTATAGCCATCGCCAACATACGGGCCGAAGTGTCGAATGCTTCATACACTTTCCGCAGAAGGTATCGTAATCCTTCCTCCATGTCACGAATGGGGGAGGAAGCACCATGTTTCTGGACTCACTCCGAAGGAGGGGCTTGAGCAAATGAAAACACTCATAGAGATATTGAGTAATGTAGAATTTAGTGCTGTTTGATTTTTGCATTCAGCATGGCCACCTGGAAGGCCTTCTTCCCGATCTCATCTAGGTAGCGGTTTTCCTTTCCTGGCGGCACATTAGAATGTAGCCTGGACTTTTTTGCCTTCTTCATGGCCGATTCTACCACAATGGAGGCATGCAGCAAGACAACTACACCACACTAAACTACGGCAACTTCCTCATTCAAAATTTCAGGTCTATTTTTCTGGAAGCAGGAAGTCCCAAGAAAGGAGATTCCCAGGTTTTTTCCATGACCACATCTAAGAATGCATGGGAAGGCTCAGACAGAACCTCGAGATCTTCAGGATGCCAAGGACCTCTGCTCTAGGGTCTCATATCCTCTTCATTTCCACCATCAGTAGAGACCCCACTTTCTCTATAAACAGAATAAGAGAGGTCCTCATGCAGCAAAGATGGTTCTGGGGGGTCTTCCGGGGGGACAGATGGAATGCCCGTGGAAAATCCTGGTGGAGAGTCAAGCGGTTCCAAGCTCGGCTGTGACGGTGAGTGTTGCGTCCATCGGTGCTAGACGGCTTCGCCCCGTTTGCTTCAACTTGTTCACAGTTCCTCCCGCTGCCTTGGGGAAAATGGCTACCGCCGCGTCTGCAAGACGACCACTCCGGCGTCCCCGAAATGGCTATGGTGCTGCCTCCCGCCATGCTCCTCCTAATGGCCTACCAGGGTGCGCGCACGTACGCCACCCACGTCATTATACCAGCAATGACGCGAACCTCAGGGGCATTCCCCTCTACTGACGTCATGCCATCTGGGTATATAGCCTGAACTCATTTGCTAGCTCATTGAGTTAGCAACAGATTGGTCTCAGCCGGTCTTAGCTACTCTGCTGCTTCCTGCTGCTGCTGGAAGCGCTCTCTCTGCCCTTCGGGGTATTGCTAACCTGGGTGCCCGCTCCTCGGGGGCCCTCTGCTTTATTTCAGGTGCCTTACAGGGATCAGGTACTCACTCCTCGAGGGCCTGCTCTCCCTACCTCGGTACCTGTACCTTCTTCTTCAACCTGGTGGAATTGCATACCTACAGCATCCATCTAGTGAGTAATCTAACTCTCAGTCTATCTCATCCACAGTACTGCCGTGCTGGGAAACCTATACTTCACCTATACCATCGGGGTAAGAAGGGCTCCATCTGCCGAGGGTTCTGAGACTGCTACTTCCAGACTGCCTCACTACTGCCACCTCTGGTGGCTCACTTCATGCTGTATAAATAAAGAACTATTCTGTGTTTGTGCATCTGCGTTTAGCCCAGTGCTGTGGTGCCTCACGGGGCTCCTCCCCGTGGGCGTGGTCATCTGCCACAGCACCCAAGAATCCACCCAAACACTGCTAAACCATAACAGTGAGAGTGGGAAAGACCCTCCTTGTCCCTGGAAACCTTGCTGTCGAGGTGAAAACTCTTCTTGTGGGGGCAACTCCACCACTGAGGGGCTCGGAGGTGGACGATTCCCGGTCTCTGATTCTAGAGATGTGAAGAAATTATTAAGAATGTCTGAGATCTGGGACATTGCTTTGGAAGCCAGGCCACCTCCTACAGTGGTATGCCGATCCCCTGCCTCGGTAGATATGGTGTGAGAATGAACCTGCTTGTAGTGGGCCGACTGCGTTTTCTTGGCCCCTGTCAGTACCACAGCCAGGAGGATGCTTGACAAGGTCCCTCATTCATGATGAGTTGCTGACTCCGATGTATTAGACAGCCTGCCCCTCTTTACTAAAGGTTCCTGAAGCTGGGGTGAATACCACTTTCTTCTTGAGATGGAGGAGAGATCAGAGTATACTCTCTGTGAAGTTACTGAGGAATCCCCTGATAAAGGAGAGTCCGGGGGCATTCCGGGTATAGTTCTTGTGCGGTGAATACACTTTGAGGGTCTATCCCCGGTTCCCTCCTGCACACAGACTTAGATTGTGCAGGCCTGAGTCTTTTGGGGTCATTCCATGGCACCGAATCCGTCATATGCGTCATGAGCGTTGGTAAATCCAGGCCTAAGTTTGTACCCGAGGCAATGGAAGGTAAAGTGACTTGTCCAAGGTCACAAGGAGTGACAGCAGGACTCAAACCCTGGTCTCCTGGTTCATAGCCCACTGCTCTAACCACTTTGCTACTCCTCCACTCACTAATGGTGGGTTTGCTGGGCATGGGGGGCGGGAAGTGATGGGGGATTTAGAATCGTTCGCTTGTGCTTACTTTGGGGTCCCAGGGAAGACAATCTTTTCTCCTTCGCAGGTCTATGTACTTTTGGTCCCGGGGAGGAGTGGGAGGAAGGTGCTCCGAAATTGAAGCATAGGACCCGGCTTCTTTGTCTTCTCTCAGGCATGCAATCTTCAGTGCACTCTGTGTCTGGGCCCTGAGCGACATGCAACCACAGTCCCAGCAATTGGACTGGTCATGCTCAGGGTCCAGGCAGATATAGCAAAAATTATGTCAATCGGTGATGGACATAACTTTACCGCATTGGCAGTATTTAAAGCCAGGCGGCTTAGGTGCCATGCTAGCACTGAAAAGTGTTTTGTTTTGTTTTTAAAACTGAGGAGAAAAATAAAGAGAAAGATCTCCGCATGCGACTGGCAGAGCAGAAAAAACAGACTGAGGAGAAGATTTGCACAGGAAGAAGTGCAGCTACACAGATCCAAAGCTTTGCAATTGCTGATAGAAGCTCTGCACACAGGCCACCAGAGGATGCCCCCAGACAGCAGGGCTAATTCAGCCCTGCTATTGATGAGAAATAGATTTTTTTCTGGCTTGAATTCAACTGCTGAGACCTTATTGTGAAAGGGAATATTTTTGCTTTAGATTTTTTATATAATGCTTTTTGGCACTTCATAGTTTACATCAGAGCAGATTACATTCAGGTACTATAGGAATTTCCTTTACAATCTAACTTTGTATCTGAGACAATGGGGGGTAAAGTAACTTATCCAAGATCACAAGGAGCAACAGCAAGATTTTGTTCTTTCTATTTTTGAAAAATTGATATTTTGCATGGATATTTTTATTTCTTATGTTTAGAAAGAAAAAGTAGAAGGGAAGGAGCCCCCTCCTCCATGCCCACCCCATCTCCCTCTCACCCCCTACCTTCCATTCTAACTTTATAGACTAACCCACTAATTAGGAGGTTGGACTAAACAGAATAACTTGACATTGGTTGACAGAGTAACATAAGGAAGTAATTTAGATAAATTTAGTCATTTGTGGAATCAAATTATTTAAGTAAAGTTCTGGGGGAGCTTAATTAATACCATAAAGGTGAATTTTAAAAGCCCTACACATGCCCTACACATGCCAAAGCTAGGAGATACGTGCAGAAGTCGTACTCGCATGCACCACGTGGATTTTAAAAGGCGCATGAGTACGCGCGTATCTCCTGGAGCATGCACAGATTTTTTTTCTTAAAGAAGGGGCAGGGCTGGGCGCATTCTGGGCGAGGTTTGAGCGTTCCAGGATTTTTGAATGAAACCAGTGCATAAATATTTATACGTACAAGCGCTCACTGGTCCCCTACCGCGGAACTTTACTTCTGCTATGGATGGTGTGTAAGTTGTAAAATAAAAAAATCTAGGCTAATCAGCGAGGTTTGAAGGGTGGGGCTTACAGGATAAAAGGGAGGTTATTTAGCTAGGGAGGTTAGGAAGTCCTTTACCTGGACGAACTGGGAATAAAGTGGGGGAATTGATAATTACTTTGGCATGCATGTCTACTAAAATCCCCCACTTGAGCAGTAGAGGCAGCATTTGCACGCACATCCGCAGGTCTGTATCAAATTATGTGCATAAGTACACACAAACAGCCTCTTTCATACCATGCGCACATTTGGGGTCACCAATAGAACTGTTGAAGCAATGCAAGTGTCCAGGCTCATCCAGGGTGTCTGCAATGCGGGAATCATGGGACCATTTTAACACCTTTTAACAAAGTTTGTTGAGAACGACCGTCTTCCCTGGTGGGACAGCCATGGTGCATGCAAGGAGGACTTGGGCCAGGTTGATGGTGTGTCGGAGTGGTTCCAAAGTGTCTTGGGTCAGAAACAAGCAGGAAAGAGTATCTGCATGAGCATTCTTAGCTGTGGGCCTGTCTGAGCTTGAAGTTGAAGCAGGCAAAAAAACAGGGACCAGCGGGCCTGTTGGGCATTAAGCCATTGGACTTGTTGGAAATGCTCCAAATTCTTATGGTCGGTATAGATGGTTATGCGATGCTGTGCTGTGCTCCCTCCAACCAGAGACACCACTCCTACAGCACCAAATTTGATCACTAGTAGCTTCCTATCACCAATCCCAAAATTACGTTCGGCCAGAGAGAATTTTTTCCTGTAGAAAAGTGCTGACGCAAGATGGCCCCTACCCCTACAGAAGATGCGTCTACTTCATCAACAAAGGGGTGCATGGGATCTGGGTGATGAAGGCAGGGCTCCCTAAGGAAGGTGGCCTTTAAATCTTGGAAGGCTGTCATGGCCTCTGGTAGCTAGAGTTTGGTGTTAGCTCCTTTACGTGTAAGGGCCGTAAGTGGCACAGCAATCTTGGAGTAATTGTTTATAAAATGTCGATAATAATAAGCGAAGCCCAGGAATCTCTGCAGGGCCCACAGCCCACTAGGCTGAGGCCAGTCTTGGATACTAGTTTTTTGGAGTCCATGTTAAAACCCCTGCTGGAGACAATGTAGCTCAGAAAAAGAAGGCATTCCCTTTTGAACAGCATTTTTCGAGCTTGGCATAAAGCTGGTTGTCCCGAAGAAGCTGGCGTACCGATAGGCATACCAGCGATGGGAAGAAAGATCCTTGGAAAAAATTAAGATGCTGTCGAGGTACACTACAACACACTCATATAGAAGGTCCAGGAAGATCTCATTCATCATGTTTTAGAACATGGCTGGAGCATTGCGTAAACCGAAAGTCATCACCAGGTACTCATAGTGACCATCTCTTGTGTTAATAGCTGTTTTCCATTTGTTGCCGTGTCAGATACAAATTAAATTCTAAGCCCCCCGGAGATCCAGTTTTGAGAAGATTTTTTCTCCTTGCAGGAGGTCAAACAGCTCCGAAATTAGGGGTAAGGGATAACAATCCTTCCAGTTAATCGCATTCAGAACTCAATAGTCTATGCAGTGACGAAGAGTCCTGTCCTTCTTAGCCACGAAGAACAAGCCTGCACCAGCTGCGGAGGTGGACCGACAGATAATCCCTGTCCAGGTTCTCTTGAATGTATTCGGACATGGCCTTTGTCTCAGGAAGAGACAAGGGATACACCCTCCCACAGGGTGGCTTGACATCAGGTAGTAAGTCAATGGCACAGTCAAATTCTCTAACAGGGGGCAAGATATTGGCTTTCTTCTTGGAGAAGACATTGGCAAATTTTGTGTACTGCGGTGGAAGGCCAGCAAAAGCAATGGATGTGGAGAGATATTGCCAAGTCTCCACCTTCTCTAAACAGGAACTGTGGCATTCTGAGCTCCACCAGGAAAGTTGAAGGGATGCCCAATTGAATTGTGAATGTTGCTGGAGCCATGGTAATCTCAGAATCATGGGATGGATGGCCTTGTTGATTACACGAAAGGCCAGGTGCTCAACTTGGAGAGAGCCCGTATGAAGTTTTACTGGAGCAGTGATGCAGGTGACTTTCCCTGGCAGGGGATCCCCATGGTTGGAGGAAAGCACCAGGGGAACCGGACAAGAGAGCATGGGTATTTGGAGGTGGTCCACGAGGGCCTTCATGAGGAAGTTCCCTTCTGCTCCAGAATCCACTAGGACCAGAGTGGCGAAGTCCTGGTTGCCCATGGATACTATCACCAGTAGAGCTAACGGGGGAGTTGGTGAGGTAAGGCCTAGGGTTAGACCCCCTGTTGAACCCTAGGCCTGGGAGTTTATCAGCCTCACCATGCAGCAGGCTATTAGATGACCTGCCCCATACAGTAGAGACAGAGCCCAGCCTGTTGACACCGGAGGCACTCCTCTGGGATCAGATACCCACATCCCAATTGCATCAGTTCCTCAGCAGGGGATCCAGAGGAAGGAGACGACTCCAATAAGAAAGCGGGATGGTGAGGCAAGCTGGCAGCAGCCTTGCATCTCTTAGAGGGTTGCAGCTCCCAGTTCTGTTCCTGGAGCCAGCGGTCGATCCAGTCCATCAAGTCAATGAGGAATTCCAGCAAGTCGGGAAGCTTGCAGGCTGCCAGTTCATCCTTTATGCAGGAGAACAGTCTATTTAGGAAGATGCTGTGGAGACAGTCCTCTCCCCAGTTGAGTTCCATAGCCAGGGTCCGGAATTCGATGGCTTAATCTGAGAGGAAGCGACTGCCCTGACGGAGGTGGAGGAGCTCCGAACCAGAGGCTGACTGGTGACCAGGATCATCACATATGGTTTTAAAGGCCACAAGGAAGTGTTGGAATTCCTGAAGAATGAGGTTGGAGTGCTCCCAACAAGGGGGATGCCCAGGCCAGAGCATTGTTCAGAAAAGAGAGAATATAGATAGTCTTCATGGAGTTATCCAGAAACAGCACTAATTGGAGAACAAAATGCATATTGCACTGGTTGATGAACCATCGGCACATTTAAGGTTCCCAGGCATAGCGAGGGAGAGCTGGTAATGAAATGACGGATTGTGAGGGTCCCATGGGAGTGGCAGGTGCCGGCGTACGAGGTGTCGATGTGCCCAAGGAGACTGAAGAGTCGAAGCTGGTACTGAGATGCTCCATAGAGGCCCCTAGAGCTTTGAGAAAGCACTGCTACTCCTGTATCTTCTAGAGGCCTCCACCGGGTCCATGGTTATGGCAATCTGTTGCGAATGTGGATCCTTCGGCCGAGGGGAAGTTGGCGCTACCTGCGGGGAGGAGCCCTGCAGGTCTCCACCATCAGCAGGCAGAGTTGGCAGAACCAGAGGCCCAACTGTAGCTTCGCCAATACTGGCCCACGTTCTCCTTAGGTGGAGCCCTTGGGTATTGGGGCCAGGTAGTCTTAGGTGGGGGCCTCTACGGTGATGGAAATCCAGGCAGGCAGGAAGTACTGCAGCCCAGCTTGCTGAGGGAGCAGTGGAAGGAATGGCCAGGGTTAAGCTGAAATCAGAGCAGGCGGAGCACAGCAACGTTGGTGTCCAGGCAGTGGTCAGTGGCAGGCAGAGAAGAATTACAGTCAATGTCCAGGCTGAGGTCGTGGCAGGTGGTCTTCAGGCAGCATCAGGGTCAAAGCCAGAAGATCAGTCCAGGAAGGATGATGAAGAGGGGAAGGACGAAGACCACAGGACCACAAAAAACACTGAGGACAAATGAGAGGAAACTGACCATAGATGAGGGAGTCCAGGAACAACCAGATGATGGTAACTACAAAGAGAAGACACGGACTCAGGAAACCACAGCAAGGCAGGAACCAGGAACCAGAAACCAAAGACAGGAATGCAGGCAATACACTTCTCCCACAGGAGTCGACCCATTGCCATGGTGTCTGTGAAGTGCAGGAGAAAGCTGTAAGGTGCCCCAGCCCTCAGGGAGTCGGGCCGGGTCTCCTCACCTAAACGGGCATGAAGCCCACTCCAGCATCCCTCCGCCACTGCTGCATCCTGGCACAGTTCACCGCCTTTGCGGCCTGCTCGCGGTGTCCCGACGCCAACGATGCTGCATCCCTGGACTCCCTAGGTGCGCGTGCGCACATGGATTCAGTTTAAAGGGCCAACAGCAAGAAAGTTCCCAGCGGCCTGGGATGATGACGTCAGGCAAGGCAGGTATAAATATTCTGCCTTGCCACTTCCTCCTTGCCTCGGCAACAGGTCCAGCTCATGGTGAGTGTGTGTTGTCTGCATCCTGACCCCGCGTTCCTGTGATTCTTCTGACTCCTGCTCCAGATCCTGCCCTAGTCCTGTTCCAGCTCCTCATTGTTCCTGCTCCCTCGGATTGATCTACTGGCTCTGACCCTTGCTAGTCTCACCATTCCTGCTTGTCCGCTGCCTGCCCTGATCTTCAGCCTGGCTCACTGTTCCTGCTTGTCCGCTACCTGCTCAGACCTTGGCCTGGCCTCCATCTCCTGGAGCCTGCTGCCTACCTCGACCCTTGACATGTCCGACCTGTCTTCCACCTGCTGTCTGAGAGGCCCGCACCTAAGTCCTGCCGGCCCTGGCACGCAAGGGCTCAACCTGCGGGGAACTTGGACTGGTATAGGTGAAGGTCCTGTTGGGCTCTCTCCCTCAGAACTGCCTCCCAACGATGAGGACCACCAAGGACCTCTCCTTGGTGCTGGTAACAACCTTGTCTCGGCTCAAGGGTCCACCTTCCTTACAGGAGCCTTAAATACTGGTCCAGCTCTGACGTCATCGGGTTGCGCCCTTGCAAGATTCCCATCACTGGCCCTTTAAAAAAAGGGCTGTCAGCACACACACGGCCCTAGGGAAGTAAGGCTAGCGCAGCAGCGTCCTGCCACCTCTGCTGAGTGCTGGACTGGAGCGGCTTTCTGCTATGACTCCAGAGGCATGGCTGTGGCGTGAACAGGGAGGTTGGAGCCATCCCCAGCGGAGGTAAGAGCAGTGATCCTCAGGACAAACTTGCGGACCACCAAGCACACCAGGAACCTATACAGGGACAATATCATCTCCCTTTTTCTGTCAACCATGCCTCTCCCTATGCAGCCAAGTATCTTTCTGGCTTTTGCTGCTGATTTAACCACTTGTTTGGCCATTTTAGGATCATTAAATATAATCACCCCTAGATCCTGCTCTTCCTTTGTGCTTACAGCATGGGCCCCATCCTCTGGAACTCACTACTGTGTGATTTAAAGAAAACCACAGACTCTGTATTATTTTAAAAAGGGCTGAAAAAAATTATCTTTAACAAAGCATTTGATTGTTAGCAGATCTCTCGCTTCTTTTACCAGCATATCCTTCCCTCCGTAAGGCTGAAATTGAAAGTTATGTTTATTGATGTATATGTCTATGAATATGAATGTTAAGTAACCATTGATTCTTATTTTGTATATACTTTTCTTCACTGCCCCACACTACTGGAGGGTGCAGGCTACAATTTCTTATAATTAAATAAATAAATATATACATACATACATAAAATAGAAGAATTTCACCTCCATTACATTACATCTCCTTTGAGTTTTTGCACCCAAAACCCATTTCTTTGCATTTTTTAGCATTAAATCTTAGCTGCCAGAACCTAGTCCATTCCTCAAGCTTTGCTAGGTCCCTCATCTTTTCCATACCTTCCTGGCTGTTTACTCTGTTGCAGATTTTGGTATCTAAATTTCCTTTTGAGAATAGCCTGGGGAATAAAGCAGTTTTGTGCATAGTTTTACACCCACTCCAAAGAAGTATTCCGGAAGTGGAAATAAGGTTGGGAAACATTTATGGAGAAATTACTACTTTCCTGATAATTTCCTTTTCTTTATTGAAGATATGTGGATCCACACCACTGAGTTATGCAACTCTACCATCAGATGGAGATGGAGCAAAGCTGACTTCATGATATATATACCCCTGCACTGACATCAGCCCACCAGTATTCTCTGCAAAAGCCAACTGTGGACAAGCTAACAAAATCTGATTATTAACAGACAACCACTCCAGCACTCAGCTAACAGGAAACCACTGAGCTCAGACAAGGAGTATAATAACACTAGTCTAAGGACTGGATTGACACTTACCAGTAACCCCTGGAACAACGCAGTCATGCAGGAGGACAATAGCACAACCATCCGGCAGCCAACGGCAGAAAGGTAGATCCACCTATCTTCATTAAAGAAAAGGAAATTATCAGGTAAGTAGTAATTTCTCCTTTCTTAACATTCAGATAGGTGGATCCACACCAATGGGATGTCCCAAAGCTAATCCCAAACATCCTCCCGGGTCTGCACATCCAGGCGGCAATGCCTGGAAAAGGTATGTAAGGACCATGTCACAGCTTGGCAAATCTTGACAGGAGATAGCAATCTAATCTCTGCCCATGATATTGCCTGAGCCCTAGTGGAATGAGCCCTAATCTGACTAGGCAACAATTGCTCAGCATCCACATACATGGCCATGACAACCTCCTTAATCCAGCGGGCTATTGTAGCCCACGACAATGGCTCACCCTGTTTACTCCCACCTGATACGCTCTGCGTCCGCAGACGGCTGCGACCTCTCTCGGTCCTTCACTACTGAGGATGTTCTGGACATTCCACATCACATCATTGATCCAGACAAGGTTCTTCTCTCCGCCACGTTCACCGTACCTCCCAGGAAGACGGTGGTTCCCCGTCCACTGCATAGAAAAATTCTTCGATGGGCGCACAATTCCCTACTGGCAGGCCATCCAGGTCAAGCTAGAACTCTTTCTTTACTCCAGAGGTTCTACTGGTGGCCGACCATGAGGAAGGATGCCCAAGCGTATGTGGATTCGTGCCCTACCTGTGCCCATCAGAAGCCGCCGATGGGTCAACCTTGGGGCCTCTTGCAACCACTTCCCACACCCAGTGAACCGTGGACACACATGGTCACTGATTTCATAGTGGATCTTCTTCCTTCCAGCAGCAACAACACTATTTGGGTTACGGTAGACCGGTTTTCAAAAATGGCTCACTTTGTGGCTCTACCTGGCCTCCCTTCAGCCCCGGAGTTGGTGAGACTGTTCATCCGCCATATATTCCGCCTCCACGGACTCCCGAGGCATATATTCTTTTGTTATCTCAGTGTTAATCTCTCTTTTGCATTCTCTTCATTCCAAGTTACATTTTATCCCTGTTTTATTGTAACTGCTACCTTATTCTTCTATCACATGTTAATGTTTTTAAGTTATTAAGTATTTATTCTGTTGTCACACCTTGTTATTTGTAAACCGGCATGATGCGACTCCCATCGCGAATGCCGGTATATAAGAAATTTAAATAAATAAAAAATAAATAAATACTCTCCGACCGGGGAGTGCAATTCACGGCCAGATTCTGGAGGGCCTTATGTAAAAAATTTGACATTGCCTTGGACCTCACATCGGCCTATCACCTGCAGGCCAATGGCCAGATGGAAAGAACAAATCGGACCTTAAAGCAGTTTTCCAGGCATTCGTAAACTCATGACAAAATGACTGGTCCGAGTTACTTATTTGCGCTGAGTTTGCCCTCAATTCTCATCTTTCTGCATCGACCGGGTCTTCACCCTTCCAAGTGGTATACAGGCATCAGCCCCTACCTCCGCTTCCACTACCTCTGTGAGTGGCCTCTCCTGCAGCGCAGGCCACCACCCAAGAGTTGCATCAACTTTAGGACGACACCAAACGACTTCTACAACAAGCTGCCCAGAAGTCCAAGAAATGCTATGATGCTCACCATCGGACAGCCCCTTAATTCAGTCCTGGTGATAAAGTATGGCTTAGTGCTCGATTTATTTGCCTGAAACTACCTTCAGTCCGCTTCACTCCCAGGTATATCGGGCCATTTCCCATACTTCGTTGCCTGGGCCCAGTTACTTACAGCCTACGTCTACCCATATCGCTCAAGTTTCATAACGCCTTCCATGTCTCATTACTTAAACCTCTCATCCTGTCTGAATTTTCCAAAAGACTGCCTGAACCCCCAACCTCTGGCATCAGAGGAGGACATCACATATCAGGGAGAGGACGACCTGGATGTACGGAAGCGAGGAAGACGATGGGAATATCTGATATCGTGGGAGGGCTTTGGGCCTGAAGAGAATAGCTGGGAGCCTGCAGCCAACATTCCCGATAAAGAACTGATCAAGCAGTTTCATATTTCTCACCCAGGAAAACCCAAACCCCCGGGGGGGCCCTAAGAAGGGGGGTACTGTTACACTCCGCAGCCGCAGATGGCTGCGACCTCTCTTGCTCACCTCCTTTTTCTCTGCCTTGGCTCCGTTGGGTGAACTCGCGGCCTCTGCCAACCACCGGCGACCTACCTGCCTCCATTCCCAGGCCCACCAGAGCAGCATGGACGCCGCCGACCGCCATCTTACCCTTGGGGTTCCCTAGGCGCGTGCAAGCGCTTCCAAGCCGGCTTTAACCACGTCATGGCGGGAACCTCGGGGGCATCCCCCTCAGATGACGTCACTCAACTTGGACATTTAAGCTCGCCGGCCCAGACAGCCAACACCTTGGCAACAAGTTCATCTTGTTGAATCCACCTTCTGTCGCTTCAGTGCTTGTTCCTGTTCCTGCTTCCGTGGTGTGAGACTACCGGGTACCCGCTCCTCTGGGGACCTTCCTTGTCTCTCGGCTATCCGCTCCTCGGAGGGCCTCTCACCCGGACTCCTGCCTGCCTCACTTCCCGAGGCCTTCTACGGAAATTCTACTTATCTTCAGCCACTGTGAGTAGCCACGCTGTGGACCACTGCTGTGATATCTACATGGGAATCCTCTCTGGTGTACCCCGCTCTGCGGACCATTGCCGTGATATCGCTAAAGGAACTGTTGCATCCGTCGCTGCTCGACGCCCTCACTCCGCCCTCCTTACCATTGTGGCGACTCCCTCCGGGCCTGATGGACGGTTTGCTGCCGCGGCGTCTTCTTGCCGTCTTCCTCCGGCGTCCCCGAAGTGGCATGACGCTGTGGATCCGCCATGTTCCTGATGATGCAGGGCACACGCGCGCTCTGAATTATGTACCAGCAAGGGCGCGAACCTCAGGGGTGTCCTCCTGAACTGACATCATCTGCTTCCAATATAAAAGGTCTCAGTATTTGCTAATGAATTGAGTTAGCAAGGATTCGTCCAAGCTACTCTGCCTCCTCGGACTTATCAAGGGTACCCGCTCCTCGGGGGCCTAGTCTCTTTTCTCTGTTTCAGATTGCTGATAGGAACCGATACTCTCTCCTCGAGGGCCCATGTTCCTGAACACTATGAAGATTCTCTACTGCCTAGAAGCTATCACAGATACAGACAATTGTGAGTTACCATCGCTCTCGCAGAGCTTTCCCTGGAACCAGGTACTCGCTCCTCGAGGGCCTAACCCTTTCCAGCTACTGAGCTTTCTAAAGACCTTATGTGAGATCTGTCATCCAGTTCTGGCTATGAACACAGCATACCCTGTCTACTCGCTATCTATAGTTTCTCTACAGCTCAGCAACCCTGGGATCTCTGTTCCAGTACCTGAGGGACTTCAGCCCTGCCGGGCATATCAGCTCACTACTGCCACCTCTGGTGGTTCTACTAACCTGTCTAATAAAAGAATTATCTGTGTCTATTACTGTACTCAAGCCTAGCCGGTGGTCCCTCTCAGGATATCCTCCTGTGGGTGCACTCATCTGCCATCGGCCCAAGGATTCACCTATCTACATTCCTCTACAGCTGAGTGTCCTCTCCAAGCACTCCGCTGGTAACAGATGGCTACTACTTCCCCACCTGGAGTCTTCAGCAACAGATTCATTACAGTTTGTTACTACTCCCTCTACAGGAGCTGAGCATATCAGTATACTAACTTCTCCTTCCTCAGGAATAGATTATAACAGATTGCTACTCCGTACAGAGATTCATAACATATTGTTAACTCCTCCCTCTTGAGGTGTCATTCACAACCAGCTTGCTCACTCCTCCCCTTCATAGGAGTTTAACCATCACAGATAGCTAGCTCCTCCCTCCAGAAGAGTTCATTACAAAGATCGCTAACTCCTCCAACCACAGGAGCAGATCCTCTACAGATTGCTAACTCCGCAGTCTAACTCCTAACAGGAACCCTCCAGGTCAACCCCACTCTGCGGACCTGTGCTGTGATATCGCTAGAGGAGCCCTCGCTGCAGACCTGCAGGATGATATCACTAGATATCACCGTGTGTACTCCGCTCTGCGGACCACTACCGTGACTCCATCGAGGAACCCTCTTGTGTACCATCTCTACGGACCCCTTGTAACTTCAGTGACTGTGCTTTCGCTCGGCACTCCCACTCCTTGTGTACTGCCGCACCTATTGCCTGATTCCTATGAGTCTGATGTCAGCATCTGCGCTGTTGCTCCATGGCCCGCCTCCAGGGGTCACCCTCTCCTTCTCCTTCTCTACCTCTGCTGTATATCATCCCGCAGCCGAGACTTCGCCTCCCTACGGTGAGGCTCAGGGGCTCCTCCCCTGGGCGGTACCATCCCTCACCTCAGCCAAAGGGCCCACATATCCACAAATCCTAACACCACCATGGAGTATAAACAGTCTGTCTGTCTTCCTGAGAGGTTCAGAAACCTCTAAATATCTCGATAAGCCTCTTGACATCCAAGGACCATAACAGGTGATATTCATCCACATCTCTCTCCCTATCCAGAGTCGGCAGGGAAATTGACTTATTCAAGTGAAAATCTGAGACCACCTTTGGCAAAAAGGACAGAACAGTATGCAACTGTATCGCCCCTGGAGACACTCGCAGAAACAGTTCCTGTAAAGTCAAGGCCTGCAGTTCAGAGACTCTACGCACAGAACAAATTGCCACACGAAACTTTTTCAAGATAAGTAACCTCAAGGAAAGGCTACATAGTGGTCGAAAAGTGGGACCCGCCAGAAAATCCAAAACCAGATTAAGACTCCACAAGGGCACCGGCAACCACAGGGGAGGACAAAGATGCTTCACCCCTTTTAAGAAACGAGCCATATCTGGATGAGCTGACAAGAGTCCACCATCTACTTGACCTCAAAAACAGTCAAGAGCCGCCAAATGTACCTTCAATGAATTAAGGGCCAACCCTTTAATCAATCCATCCTGCAAAAATTCCAAATTGAGTGGTATCTTAACCGAACAAGGCTGAACCCCTCGACCCTCACATCAAACCTCAAACCCTCGTAGTAAGATGGTAATCACCACAGTAGAAGATCCACGCTTCAGCAACTGAATCCTCTCAAAGGCTATATCATAAGACAAAATGGAGTCGGATCTTCGTGAAGAACAGGCCCTTGCCATAGGAAATCCCTGTGAACCGGTAATTGGATAGAAGAATCCACCAGGAGCCTTCGCAAATCTGCATACCACATCTATCTGCGTCAATCTGGTGCCACCAGAAGCACCATCCCTGTGTGACTTTTGATCTTCTGAATCATTCTGCCCACCATGGGGCACGGGGGAAGGGCATATTGGAGTTTGCCTTCCAGCCACTCCTGCATGAGGGCATCGATGCCCAGGGACTTTTGATCTCTTCTGTAACTGAAGAAGCAAGGAACCTTTGAATTGTGAGATGTTGCCAGCAGATCTAGAAAAGGGAGGCTCCAGCAGTCCACTATGAGGTGGATTGCCTCATTTGACAATTCCCATTCTCCTGGGTCCAGACTCTGTTGAGAAATTTGGCTCTTACATTGTCTTTTCCTGCAATGAGGGTGTTACGGTCGCGGACCCTTCGGCCGGCTGAGATGGAGGATGGAATACTGTGGGAACCCATAGAAGCGTCACAGCCGGGAGGCGGCGCTGAAGAGATCCTGGAGAGGACTTCACCACTGGAAGCCCGAGGTCCCCCCAGGAGAGCCCCTAGGGACCCGGGCCTCTTGGACTTAGGCGGGACCCTATGCGACCAAGGATCCGTGCAGCGTCCGGCGAGGTGGACGTCGAGGGTAGCCGGGCCCAGGAGACGGAAGAATCTTCACCCTCGGAAGCCCGCAGCTCCCCCAGGAGGAGCCCATGAGAGCCCAAGCCGCTGGGACTGAGGAGAATCTTCGGGGCCACGGATACCGGATACCTGAGATGGTGGAAGAAGTCGAAGTCCAGGAATGAAGCCGGGTCAGAAGCCAGGAATCAGAAGACGAAGTCAGAAGCCAGGGATCAAGCTGAAGCAGAGTCGTGGACGGAGCCAGGGTCAGAAGCCAGGAATCAGAAGTCAATGCCAAAACCAGTAGTGGAAGCTGAGGATGTGATCAGAAGATGGAGCCAAGTCAGATGCCAGAAGTCAATACCAAAACCAGGAGCAGAAGCTGAGAACGTAGTCAAGAACAAAGCCAGGTCAGGAGTCAGAAGACAGAAGGACAATCAGGATACCGCAGCAACTAACCACTCAGGGGGAACTGAGGGACAGCCCCTAAGGGGCAGCGTCTGACGTCATCCTTAGGGGCTGTCCCTGAGTTCCCACGCTGGCCCCTTTAAATCTGGAGCCCCTACGCACTCGTGCACCTAGGGGGCGGGGCCAGTGACGGGGAATCGGCGGCGTCTCCCTCACAGAGGGGACGCCGCGGCAGGCTGCAATGCAGGCCTAGACGGCCTGGGAAGAGTCCGCGCGGGCCAGGCTGGCCCCAAGGTAGGAGGAGGGACTGGGGCACGGCCCGGTCCCATAACAGTGGGAGGCTGAGATCTCCTGAAAATGTACCTCCACCCATTCCATAAGTTGGGCTATTTCCTGCAACACTTGCTGACTCTTGGTTCCTCCCTGGCGATTGATGTAAGCCACTATCATCACATTGTCAGACATTATCCAGACCGCTCAACCCTGCAATCAGTTGATGAATCATAAGCATGCCAACCAGATGGCCCAAGCTTTCAGCCAATTGATGCTCCAGAAAGACTCTTCTGTACTCCAGTGCTCGTGCACTGTTAATTCCTGAGAGCGAGCCCCCCCCCCCCCCCCCCCCCCCAACCCTGGAGGCTTGCATCCATCGTAAGTAACAGCCAGTCCGGTGAATGTAGGGAAACCCCCTTCCTTAGATGGTCCGCTGCAACCACCACTGCAATTATATGCTGATCTCCACCAGTAGGTGAAGCCGTATCGAATAGACTTGAGACTGTAGACTCCAATGAGCCAACAGAGTGCGCTGAAGAGGGCACATATGTACCCTTGCACATGGAACCACCTCTAGGGTGGCCGCCATCAACCCAAGAACCTATATATAAGACCATATTGTTAGGCATATTGTTTCTGTCAATAGACGCACCTGCACGATCAGCTTCTGAATGCGGTCCTCCAGCAGGAACACCCTGCCTTGCTTCATGTCGAACCGAACACCGAGATACTCCAGGGATGTCTGTAGATTGCTCTTGGCCAAGTTCACCACCCAACCTAGTTCCTGTAGCAAGGAGATCACCTTAAGTGAGACCCAAAGACTCTCTTTCAGATTCTTGGCCCAAATCAGCCAGTTGTCTAAGTACGGGTGAACCACAATGCCATCCTTTCTCAACAGTGCTGCAATCACCACCATAACTTTGGAAAAGGTTCTGGGCGTGGTAGCCAACCAAAAAGGCAGCATTCGAAACTGATAATGTTGCCCCAAAACAGAGAAACGCAGAAACCGTTGTTGCTCCAGATGGATGGGAACATGAAGTAATGCTTCTGACATCCAGATAAGTCAGAAACTCCCCCGACTATACTGCTATCATCACTGAGCGTAAGGTTTCCATGTGAAAACGAGTCACCCGCAAATGACGGTTAACTCCCTTGAGATCTAAGATGGGGAGAAAGTAACCCTCCTTTGTGGTTACAATGAAATAAACGGAATATCTGCCCATATTTTCTTGTGACATGGGCAGTGGGCACTGGAACTACAGCCCGCAGGCTAAGGAGCCTTGACGATCCATACTCCTGGGGGAATTCTGCGCAAAAAAATTAAAAATTCTGTACATGAAAAATATAAATTCTGTGCACAAAAACTTAAAATTCTGCAAAATTCTGCAAACTTTATATTGGTCAAAATAACACAATTTACATGACAGAATAAAGTTATTACTTAAAGATGCAGAATTGTAAATATTTAGAGCAGAATTTATTTAGATTTTTATTCCGCTTTTCGCACTTTTTTCAGCGCTTCAAAGTGGATTACATTCAGGTACTGTAGGTATTTCCCTATCCCTAGAAATTCACTATAAGAATGTCCCTTCCACTCTCCCCTGGCCTCTTTGCCCTCTCAGGCCCCAACTCCTTCACCTGCCAGTATCTCTCCCCTCCATCTCTAGGCTCAACCCCTTCCACTCTATGTCCACTCCTAGAGTTTAACCCCTTTCTCAGTACTGCCCCTCACACAGGCTCCCTCTGTCCTTCCTCTCTCACCACATACTCCCTTTCTCTAGTGCACATACACACACCCTCATACAGGCTCCCTCACTCTCTCGCACACACATCCTCTCATACAGGGCCCCTCTCTCTTGCATGCACATTCTCACAAGCTCCCTTTCTCTCTCACGCACACACCCTAACACAGGCTATCACACATACACCATCCCTTCACAAAGGCCAACACCCTCACATACACAGGATCCATTTTTCAAACACACCAGCTCCCAATCTCTCACACACATATACACACTCCTACACAATCTCTTCACATAGGCTCCCTCTCTCTGGCACCCACACTCAAACACCCGCCCTGCTCTCTCTCACACTCCCCCTGCTCTCTCTCTCACACTCTCCTGCTCACCCCCCTGCTCTGTCTCTCACCCCCTCCCCCGCTCTCTCTCACCCCCCCATCTCTCATCCTCCCCTCCCCCTCCTCTCTCTCACCCTTCTCTCCTCTCTCTCATACCTCCTCCCCCTTCTCACACTCCCTCCCCCTCCACTCTCTCACATCCCGTCCCCCTTCTCACACACACACATACACATACACACACACACACCTCTCTACATACGTTCATGCTCATCGGGGCCTTCATCTTCGCTGCGAACGGTGCACTCCGTTTGCAGCATGCCGGGGTCTCCTCTGCCATTTTCTGCGCAGAATGGGCTGGATTTTAAAAAGGTTACGCACGTAAATCCGGAGGATTTTCGTGCGTAACCGTTCTTATGCGCGCCGGGCCTATTTTCAAAAGGCCCAGCGACGGGCATAAAGCCCCGGGACGCATGTAAGTCCCGGGGCTTTACTAAAGGGGTGGTGTGGACCAGAGGCAGGGGCGGGACCAGAGGCCTCTGATAAGCGGCCATTTGTCGCTGTGTCGGAGGATCGCGTGCCAGCAGGCTGCCGGCGCACGCATCTTGCGCCTACCCAGAGGCAGGCACAAAAGGTAAGACAAAAGTCAGGGGGAGGTTAGAGTAGGGCTAGGGGGGGAAAGGTAAGGGGAAGGGGTGGGAAGTTCACACTAGGGGGAAGGGAACGGGAGAAGGCAGCGCGGCTCGGCATGCGCAAGGTGCACAATTATGCACCCCCTTGCGCGCCCCAACTCTCGATTTTATAACATTCGCGCGCCTGCGGACACATTATAAAATTGGGCGTACATGTGTGCTCGCCGGGTAGCACGCGCACATCTACGCCTGCACGCACCTTTTAAAATCTACCCCAATTTGCGCAGGGGGCGAATTCTGCGCAAATTCTGAGCTCTGCAGTAGCGCAGAATTCCCCCAGGTCTAACTCCACTGCTTGTCTCTTCTGCGAAGAGTTGCAGGGAGACTCCACGACAACATATCGAGGAACGCTGAGAAACTCCAGAGCGTAGCTATCTGTTATCACTTCCAGATATTGGTCTGACGTGATCTTGACCCACCTCCGATAAAAAAGAGAGGCGACCTCCTATCTCCTGTTCCTGGGGGTGGGTCAGCACACCATCATTAAGAGGCTTAGGGGGGGCACCACTACCTGAGCCTGAGCCCCTTCTGGGCTGCCTGGGACGAAAGAACTGAGACCTACCCAAAGGCCAAGTCCTCTAAGAAGTCGCTCCTCTGTACGGGCAAAAGCGTCCGAAACCCCTAACACGACCTCTCGTGCCAAAGGAGTGCGGCGTCTGCTTCTTATCCTCTGGTAACTGAGGAACCTGAGCCTCACCCCATTTTTCTAGTTCACTCTCAAAGAAGAATGATCCTTTAAAAGGCAATTTCGTAAGATTAGACTTCGAAATTGTATTAGCTGACCAATCCCTGAGCCATAACTGACTCCTGGCTGCTATTACCGAAGACACCCCTCTAGCTGAAGCGCGGACCAGATCGCAGCCCGCATCTGCCAAGAAGGCGGCTGCTGTTTCCATCTCTGCCCTGGAATTCACATTAGATTCATCGACTTCCTGAGAAAGAAGTAAAGAAGAGCAAGCCATCAGGAAGCAACAAGAAGCTATCTGCAAATTCATTGCCATCGCTTCAAAGGCCTGCTTAACGATGGCCTCAAATCTTCTATCCTGTGTATCCTTCAATGCCACTCCCCCTTCTAAGGGAATAGTGGTCCGCTTGGTAACAGCAAAGACAAGCACATCCACTTTTGGAAAGCGCAATTGCTCTCTCGCAGCTGGATGCAGGGGGTACCGCCCTTCCAAGTCTCGTCCCTCTTTAAAATTAGCTTCTGGGATGCCCCATTCAAGATCAATCAATTCTTTCTTAGCCTCCATGATTGATTGATTGAGTTATTTATTTATTTTATTTCATAATTTTTATATACCAACTTTTAATGCAAGCATATCAAATTGGTTTACAGTAGTTAGCAATTAATCATTTAAAATTATTTGCATTTCCAAAGAAGAAAGAAATAAATACATTATTTCATAATATTATTTATTTATTCATTTATTTATTTATTTAAAAACTTTTCTATACCGTGGTTAAGTTAATTAACCACCACAACGGTTTACAGGAGGGCACGATAATGAAAATTATGGATGGTATAGCTAACAAATTAATCATGTGCCATCATAGTACGGTAACAATTTTAAAATAATAAACTAAGTGTGTAAGTTAAGCCTGTTTGTTAGCAACATATTAGGCGGTTTGATTTTAACATTAATTTGCTTTTGTAGGTTAAAAAAATAACATAGCAAACTAAAAAGTATGCTAAATAATCAAAATGTAAACACTTAGAGAGGTAGTATAGTTAGGGTAGAGACAGTATAATAAAAATAAAAATATACATTACCTTGGTATTAAATCAGAAGTGTAAGATAATTATGCTAACAGCTCTTGGTAGGCTTGTTTAAAAAGCCAAGTTTTAATCCCCTTTTTAAATAATTTGATGTCAGCTTCTAGTCGTAATTCCTGCGGGATGGAGTTCCATAGATGGGGTCCAGCAATAGAGATAGATCTTTCTCTTATATTATTTAGGTGGGCAATTTTGGGAGAAGGAATTGGTAGTATCCCTGTTCCGGTTGATCTGGTGGTTCTTGAGGGGGTGTAGAAGTGAAGTGAAGAGGTTAGTCATTCAATTTTTTCATTGTAGAGGATTTTGTGTATTAGTGATAAGAATTTATGCTGGGCCCTGTATTTGACCGGCAGCCAATGAAGTTCTTTTAATATTGTGGTGATATGTTCAGATCTTCTAGTACCTGTCAAGAGTCTAGCTGCAGAGTTCTGCAGAAGTTGCAATGGTCTTGTTATATTTGCGGGAAGGCCTAAGAATAGTGAGTTACAGTAGTCTAATCTTGATAAGACAAGTGCCTGTAAGACAGTTCTAAAGTCTTTAGGGACTAGGAGAGGTTTTAATCTTTTGAGTATGTTTAATTTGAAGTACCCATCGCTTATGATTTTTTTAAAGCAGGATTTCATGGAGAATTCGCAATCTATAAAAATCCCTAGATCTCATACTTCTAGGGAGATGGGGTAGTTTTTGGCCGCTTCTTGAATTTCAAGCTCTTTTGTCTTGCTTAATTTAGGGGAGATGTATAGGATTTCAGTTTTTTTAGTATTTAGGGAAAGATTCATTTGGGTTAATACCTTTTCAATGGTGGATTGGTATATGTCCCAGAGCTTTAGAGTTTGGTCAATGGACTTTTGGATCGGTATTAAAATTTGAACATCATCGGCATAGATAAAATGTGTTAGACCGAGGCCTGATAGAATTTTGCATAAAGGGAGCATATAGATATTAAATAGTGTAGAGGATTTATTTATTTTATTTATTTAGCAGTTTTTTTTATACCGACCCTCATAGTAGATAACCATATCGGATCGGTTTACATTTTAACAAAGGGTAAAACTGAGGTAACAGTTCTGGTAAATAATAGATAACAAAGGAAAAGGAATAAGTCAAAGTTACAATCAACAAGGTATGGAAAACTTGGAGGCTTAAGGACAAGCTGGAAGGAAGATAGAGGCAGGAAGAATAAATATAACATGATACAAATAATTTAACGGGTTAGAGCATATGCTTTAACCAGGAAATGCCAGTGTCCATTGTTCAGGAGGAAGTGTGTCAAAGTCCTTGTAAGAAGTGAGGCTCAAACTAGTGATTATCCGGTGGATCTGGGAAGGCTTGATGAAAGAGCCAAGGATAGAGAGGATGCTTGGGGCACTCCGAAGCTGAGATCGATAGGATGTGATTCTCTATCAGGAAATTTTACTTTGTAGGTTCTATTTATTAGGTAAGAGCTAAACCATTTGAGCGCTAAGTCTTTAATGCCTATTTCGTTTAGTCTATCAAGGAGGATTTTATGGTTAACTGATAGGGAAGAAACATGAGGCTTTACGCAAGGAAATCAAAATGGGATCTTTCTTTAGCTCAGACATGATCTCAGCCCCCAGTACCTCCAGCATCTTAAATTCTGGGAAATCAGAACCATTAACTCATCTCAATGAAAGAAATGCAACATAGTCCAATACAGCTCCAGCCCTGGGGGAATTTTCCCATCCTCCAGGGAGTAAGGATTGTCTTCATCATCCATGCTATCCGAGTCCCTAATGGTGTGACCCGTAGCAGGTCTAGACGTACTCTGATGCTTACCTGTAGCACCAGGTGCACAGGAATCTGCAGCCTGCAATCATGATCTTTTAAGATTGGCTAGGGCCATCGACTACGCATGAAGAAAGGACTGTAGTCCTTGAAAAAATTCCACCCAAGAAAAGGCAGAGAGGTCCATGCCAAAACCAGGGGACGTCGGTCCTGCGCCTATTGAACTACTTCCCTGCTGACAAACCAGTTAGGGGAGCCCCAAATTAAGGCGCAACCTCTGGCAGCTATTTTCCATTCCCACATCATGCTGTGAAGGACCGAGCTTAATAAAATCAGACAGAGACAATTCTCCCTGAGCCTCCAAACAGTGCTGACACATGCTAGAGGTGACACCAAGCTGAGATGCCCGAATATGGCAAGCAGCAAAAAGAAAAGGCGCTTAGGCTTCTTTGCTATTGGCACCATAAAGTTGTCAGTATGCTCCAACAGGCGTCTGAGAACTGTGCACCCAGATGTGCTCGCAATAGGCACTTGAAAAATAGGTGCTCAAAAATTAGGCACCTAATACACTATTCCAGGTAGATGCACAACTGAGCACCCACCCGAGTGTTCACCATCCATATGCCCGCCTAGGCACCCTTAAGCGCACCACTATGCGTCCACCTAGATTTCTAGGCCCCTTTGCACACAACTGAATGCCCAGGTAGGTGCCCCTATGCGTTAACGGAGCACTCAGCTAGGCGCACAACCTGATGCACAGCAGGGCACATAAGCGCGAACCAATGTACCTGAAGAGGGCAGTCTTATGCACAGAGAAAAAGCATGTGAATGCTGCTACGGCCTACAATGCGGTGAACAATCTAAACCTGAAGGTGAGGCCTAGCCCAGAAGGTTGCTCAGTCCACCAAGCTGCCCGAATCCCCAAGCTCCCCTGGAGGTGGGAACAGTCGTCGGATCGGTGGGCCAAGCACAGAGCCCAGTGGGGAGAGGAATCCCTAAAATCAATTCCCCTTTACCTCTTTTTTTTTTTCAATAACTCTTTACCTGAGCTCAGACTGTCCTGTCCAAGTACAGAGTTGGTCTCTGGCTGCAGGGGGAGAGGGCATAGACCTTTACCGCAGTGCTCGGCTTCCTGCATCTGCTTGCCTTTCAGCTGTTTTTTTTTTTTAAGAGCTAAATTCATGCAAGCAGAAACCAGCTACTGTACCAAAGCACTCATCTGAGGGAGGGATCCGAAGATATCACCTCAGGAAACTCGACTGAGGAAGGGACCATAAGATATCATCACAGGAGAGCAGAGCAATAAACTTCTTTCTTTTCTCCTTCTATAAAAAAATTGTAATGCATTCCCCAATAAGGAAATGCATGTCAACCATCTGCTGGAGACAGAGAATACTGGTGGGCTGTCAGTGCATGGGTATATATACCGTGAGGTCAGCTATGCTCTGTTTCCATCTGCTGGTAGAGGTGCATAACCCACTGGTGTGTTATCGCCTAGCTGTATGCTAAGTGTACTTTATTTTCAAAAGTGTGTGCATAAATGTACACACCCACATTCACACCTGTTACTGTGCAGGTGTAAATATGTGCACATGTGTTGTCACACCAGGGAATTTTTAAAGATGACTTACGGAAAATTTGGGTTAAAGTCCATAGGTCCTTTCTACACACAGACTTCAGTCCTATGCAGGGGAGTGAAAATCACCCTCAGTAACTGTGAAAACATTTCTAGCAGTGGAAGTAAGTAGCTCTTCTTGAAAATCATTTAGCCATCAATCAGCCTGATGCCTGTGCCTCAAAGGCAGTTGCTTTGTCTTGATTTTGGGGGCAGGATAACTTCGACAGGGATGATGCCACAAGCCGAGTGACGTAATAATCCTGCTGATGCAATGCTTCTGTGACGAGCTTGGTGTCCCCCCACTATAAAGCACTGGATATTTCCAGCCGGCCTTCATTTAGTGACCGACAAGCTAATTTGAACGCGTTTATATTATATGCAAGCTGAAGTGAACTGTGTAAGTACATTACAGTGAGAATAATCAGGGGAGGGAGGGAATAAAGGGCTGCAGCACCGCGTGGGGTGGGGGGACAGGAGGCAGGCCCCACTACATGGATGGATGCTGCACCCCACTGGGTTGTGATCTGCATCCACGCGGGGCCCCGAGAACCGTTGCCCCACCCCCGCCCGTTCCCCACCGCCCCTCACCTCCTGGAGCTGGGGGCCGTATACGGCGATCCTCTTCCCGCAGCTGCTGATATTCCTGACGGTGAGGGTTTGGCGGTACACGCCCCCGACCACCACATCGTCAAACTGCAAGAACTGGGGGAAGATCCGGACCCCGGCCACGTCCGTCTCCATGCCGGTGCTATTGCCAGGCCGCTTCCGCCCGCTCCGTCTCTATGACAGCGGCTGGGGCCTCGTCTCCAGCGTGGAGACGGTTGCCAAGCAACGGCAGAACCGGAAAAGCTTGGCAGGAGGACAGAAGCTGATTGGTGGAGCGCCGAAACGTCATCGCCAAAACCAATCCCGTCTGTAAACCGAAGCCCAACACCCAACAAGGAGGCTCCCCGCCCTAAGCTCCGCTACGACAGCGTCTCCTTCGGAGCCCGGGACACTCGATATCTGGCAGGGTCCCTGCCTAACCCTGGCGCGACTCTACCCATTGGAACCGACAATGAGACCTGTAGTTAAGAAAGTAAATGACATCAAGTAAGGCCCATAGATTATGCTAACGCCCTCTACCACGACAGGCCGATACAGTACAGTGCGCTCCGGTGGGTGCGAGTTCTCCGGTGGAGCGCACTTTTATCCCGGGTTTGGACGCGCGTTTTCCACGCGCTAGCTTTGTCCCCCTGATACAGTACACGGCCGATACAGTAAAAGTTGCGGGAGAGCGGGCGCTCTCCCAGCGCATGCACAGGCCACTCTCCTATGCGTGCGCGATATAGTATCGGCCGCATGCAAATGAGGGCCCACGGTAAAAAGAGGCGCTAGGGACAATAGTAATTCCCTAGCGCCTCTTTTTTGACAGGAGCGGCGGCTGTCACCGAGTTTGACAGCCGACGCTCAATTTTGCCGGAGTTGGTTCTCAAACCCGCTGACAGCCACAGGTTCAGAACCGGACGCGGGCAAAATTGCGCGTCTGGTTTTCAAGCCGCGGGCTGATTTTACTTTTTTTTTTTTTTAATTATTTTTTACTTTTGGGACCTCCAACTTAATATCTCCATGATATTAAGTCGGAGGGTGTACAGAAAAGCAGTTTTTACTGCTTTTTTGTACACTTTCCCGGTGCCGGCAGAAATTAACACTTACCTTTGGGTAGGCACTAATTTCTGAAAGTAAAATGTGCGGCTTGGCTGCACATTTTACTTACTGAATCGCGCGGAAATAACTAATAGGGCCATCAATATGCATTTGCATGTTGCGGGCACTCCGCTAGTAACAGATTGCTACTCCTTCCCCATCAGGAGTCTTCAGCTACAGATTCATAACAGTTTGCTACTCCGCAGTCTATACCTTAACAGGTTGATACAGTAAAGTGTGCTCCGTCGGAGCGCACTGTCAGCCTGCTCTGGACGCGTGTTTTCCCTTACCCCTTATTCAGTAAGGGGAGGAAAACACGCGGCCCACCCAAATTCAGTAAGGGGAGGAAAACACGCGGCCCACCCAAATGCATGTTGATGGCCCTATTAGGTATGCGCGCGGGATCCAGTAAGTAAAATGTGCAGCCAAGCCGCACATTTTACTCTAAAAAATTAGCGCCGACCCAAAGGTCGGCGCTAATTTCTTCCGGCGCCAGGAAAGTGCACAGAAAAGCAGTAAAAATTGCTTTTCTGTGCACCCTCCGACTTAATATCATAGCGATATTAAGTCGGAGGTCCCCAAAAGTAAAAAAAAGTAAAAAAAAAAAAATTTGAATTCGGCCCGCGGCTGTCGGGCCAAAAACTGGACGCTCAATTTTGCCGGCGTCCGGTTTCCGAGCCCGTGGCTGTCAGCGGGCTCGAGAACCGACGCCGGCAAAATTGAGCGTCGGCTGTCAAACCCGCTGACAGCCGCCGCTCCAGGCCAAAAGGAGGCGCTAGGGACGCGCTAGTGTCCCTAGCACCTCCTTTCCCTCGTTTGCACCGCGTCACCTCATTTGAATACTGGATCGCTCGCACCGGCGAAGGGCCGGTGCGTGCGCCGGGAGAGCGGGCGTTCGTCCGCTCTCCCGCGGTTTTACAGTATCGATCCGTAAGTTTGTTAACTACTCTCTCTACAGGAGCTGAGCATATCAAATTACTAACTCCTCCTTCCACAAGTGCCAGTTCATACAGATTGCTAACTCCTCGGTCCTTGAGGAGTAGAGCATAACAGATTCCTAACTCCTCCTACCTCAGGAGTCGATTCATAACAGATTGCTAACTCCTCCTTCCACAGGAGCAGATTGATAATAACCGTTGCTAGTAATAGCAGTGGCTATTTTCTAAGTCAGCTTAATTAATAGCAGGTAATGGACTTCTCCTCCAAGAACTTATCCAATCCTTTTTTAAACACAGTTATACTAATTGAACTAACCACGTCCTCTGGCAGCAAATTCCAGAATTTAATTGTGCGTTGAGTGAAAAAGAACTTTCTCCGATTAGTTTTAAATGTGCCACATGCTAACTTCATGGAGTGCCCCCTAGTCTTTCTATTATCTGAAAGACTAAATAACCGATTCACATCTACCCATTCTAGAACTCTCATGATTTTAAACACCTCTATCATATCCCCCCTCAGCCGTCTCTTCTCCAAGCTGAAAAGTCCTAACCTCCTTAGTCTTTCCTCATAGGGAAGCTATTCCATTCCCCTTTTCATTTTGGTCGCCCTTCTTTGTATCTTCTCCATCGCAATTATATCTTTTTTGAGATGTGGCGACCAGAATTGTACACAGTATTCAAGGTGGGGTCTCACCATGGAGCGATACAGAGGTATTACGACATTTTCCGTTTTATTCACCATTCCCTTCCTAATAATTCCCAACATTCTGTTTGCTTTTTTGACTGCCACAGCACACTGAACCGACAATTTCAATCAGGCCGATACAGTACAGTGCGCTCCGACAGAGCGGCATTGGACACGCGTTTTCCCTTACCCCTTATTCAGTAAGAGGCGGAAAACGCACGTCCAACCCGCCGAACCTAATAGCGCCCTATTAGGTATGTCCGCGCAATTCAGTAAGTAAAATGTGCAGCCAAGCCGCACATTTTACTTTCAGATATTAGCGCCTACCCAAAGGTAGGCGCTAATTTCTTCGGGCACCGGGAAAGTGCACAGAAAAGCAGTAAAAACTGCTTTTCTGTGCACCCTCCGACTTAATATCATGGCGATATTAAGTCGGAGGTCCCGAAGGGTAAAAAAAGTAATAAAGAAAAAAAAATTTGAAGTCGGCCGGCGGCTGTCGGGTCGAAAACCGGACGCTCAGTTTTGCCGGCGTCCGGTTTCCAAGCCCATAGCTGTCAGTGGGCTCGAGAACCGATGCCGGCAAAATGGAGTGTCAGCTGTCAAACCCGCTGACAGCCGCCGCTCCAGGACAAAAGGAGGCGCTAGGGATGCGCTAGTGTCCCTAGCGCCTCCTTTTGCCTATTTCTACTGCCAGACCTAATTTAAATACTGCATCGCGCACACAGGCGAGTGGCTTGTGTGCGCGCCGGGAGAGCGGGCGTTCGCCCACTCTCCCGCGGACTTTACTGAATCGGCCTGAATGTGTTATCCACTGTGACGCCTAGATCTCTTTCTTGGGTGGTAGCACCTAATATGGAACATAACATTGTGTAACTATAGCATGGGTTATTTTTCCCTATATGCATCACCTTGCACTTATCCACATTAAATTTCATCTGCCATTTTGATGCCCAATTTTCCAGTCTCACAAGGTCTTCCTGCAATTTATCACAATCTGCTTGTGATTTAACTACTCTGAACAATTTTGTATCATCTCCAAATTTGATTACCTCACTTGTCATTTTTCTTTCCAGATCATTTATAAATATATTGAAAAGTAAGGGTCCCAATACAGATCCCTGAGGCACTCCACTGCCCACTCCCTTCCACTGAGAAAATTGTCCATTTAATCCTACTCTGTTTCCTGTCTTTTAGCCAGTTTGTAATCCACGAAAGGACATCGCCACCTATACCATGACTTTTTACTTTTCCTAGAAGCCTCTCATGAGGAACTTTATCAAACACCTTCTGAAAATCCAAGTGCACTACATCTACCGGATCACCTTTATCCACATGTTTATTAACTCCTTCAAAAAAGTGAAGCAGATTTGTGAGGGAAGACTTGCCTTGGGTAAAGCCATGCTGACTTTGTTCCATTGAACCATGTCTTTCTATATGTTCTGTGATTTTGATGCTTAGAACACATTCCACTATTTTTCCTGGCACTGAAGTCAGGCTAATCAGTCTGTAGTTTCCCAGATCGCCCCTGGAGCCCTTTTTAAATATTGGGGTTACATTAGCTATCCTCCAGTCTTCAGGTACAATGGATGATTTTAATGATAGGTTACAAATTTTTACTAATAGGTCTGAAATTTCATTTTTTAGTTCCTTCAGAACCCTGGGGTGTATACCATCCTGTCCAGGTGATGTAATCAGGCCTACCACATTAAATGTGCTACTTGCTAACTTCATGGAAGCCCCCTAGTCCTTCTAGGTTCACCGTGATTTGGTTCAGTCCATCTGAATCATTACCCATGAAAACCTTCTCCGGAACCGGTATCTCCCCAATATACTTTTTAGTAAACACCGAAGCAAAGAAATCATTTAATCTTTCCGCGATGGCCTTATCTTCTCTAAGTGCCCCTCTAACCCCTCGATCATCTAACGGTCCAATTGACTCCCTCACAGGCTTTCTGCTTCGGATATATTTTTTAAAGTTTTTATTGTGAGTTTTTACCTCTACGGCCTATTTCTTTTCAAATTCTCTCTTAGCCTGTCTTATCAATGTCTTACATTTCTCTTGCCAACGCTTATGCATTATCCTATTTTCTTACATAAGAACATAAGAAATTGCCATGCTGGGTCAGACCAAGGGTCCATCAAGCCCAGCATCCTGTTTCCAACAGAGGCCAAAACCAGGCCACAAGAACCTGGCAATTACCCAAACACTAAGAAGATCCCATGCTACTGATGCAATTAATAGCAGTGGCAATTCCCTAAGTAAACTTGATTAATAGCAGTTAATGGACTTCTCCTCCAAGAAAGTATCCAAACCTTTTTTGAACCCAGCTTCACTAACTGCACTAACCACCTCCTCTGGCAACAAATTCCAGAGCTTTATTGTGCGTTGAGTGAAAAAGAATTTTCTCCGATTAGTCTTAAATGTGTTACTTGCTAACTTCATGGAATGCCCCCTAGTCCTTCTATTATTCGAAAGTGTAAATAACCGAGTCACATCTACTCGTTCAAGACCTCTCATGATCTTAAAGACCTCTATTATATCCCCCCTCAGCCGTCTCTTCTCCAAGCTGAACAGCCCTAACCTCTTCAGCCTTTCCTCATAGGGAAGCTGTTCCATCCCCTTTATCATTTTGGTTGCCTTTCTCTGTACCTTCTCCATCGCAACTATATCTTTTTTGAGATGCGGCGACCAGAATTGTACACAGTATTCAAGGTGCGGTCTCACCAAGGAGCGATACAGAGGCATTATGACATTTTCCGTTCTATTAACCATTCCCTTCCTAATAACTCCTAACATTCTATTTGCTTTTTTGACTGCTGCAGCACACTGAGCCGACGATTTTAAAGTATTATCCACTATGATGCCTAGATCTTTTTCCTGGTTGGTAACTCCTAATATGGAACCTAACATCGTGTAACTACAGCATGGGTTATTTTTCCCTATATGCAACACCTTGCACTTGTCCACATTAAATTTCATCTGCCATTTGGATGCCCAATCTTCCAGTCTTGCAAGGTCCTCCTGTAATGTATCACAGTCTGCTTGTGATTTAACTACTCTGAATAATTTTGTATCATCCGCAAATTTGATAACCTCACTTGTATTCCTTTCCAGATCATTTATATATATATTGAAAAGCACTGGTCCAAGTACAGATCCCTGAGGCACTCCACTGTTTACCCTTTTCCACTGAGAAAATTGACCATTTAATCCTACTCTCTGTTTCCTGTCTTTTAACCAGTTTATAATCCACAAAAGGACATCGCTTCCTATCCCATGACTTTTTAGTTTTCTTAGAAGCCTCTCATGAGGGACTTTGTCGAACGCCTTCTGAAAATCCAAATACACTACATCTACCTGTTCACCTTCATCCACATGTTTATTAATCCCTTCAAAAAAATGAAGCAGATTTGTTAGGCAAGACTTCCCTTGGGTAAATCCATGTTGACTGTGTTCCATTAAACCATTTCTTTCTATATGATCTACGATTTTGATCTTGAGAATAGTTTCTACCATTTTTTCCGGCACAGAAGTCAGGCTCACTGGTCTATAGTTACCCGGATGCCCCTGGAGCCCCTTTTAAATATTGGGGTTACATTGGCCACCCTCAAGTCTTCAGGTACAATGGATGATTTTAATGATAGGTTACAAATTTTAACTAATAGATCAGAAATTTCATTTTTTTGTTCCTTCAGAACCCTAGGATGCATACCATCCGGTCCAGGTGATTTGCTACTCTTTAGTTTGTCAATCTGGCCTACTACATCTTCCAGGTTCACAGTGATTTCGTTCAGTTCGTCTGACTCATCACCCCTGAAAACCATCTCTGGAACTGGTATCTCCCCAACATCCTCATTAGTAAACACGGAGGCAAAGAATTCATTTAGTCTTTCTGCAATGGCCTTATCTTCCCTAAGAGCCCCTTTAACCCTTCTGTCATCTAATGGTCCAACCGACTCCCTCACAGGTTTCTTGCTTTGGATATATTTTAAAAAGTTTTTATTATGAGTTTTTGCCTCTATGGCCAACTTCATTTCAAATTATCTCTTCGCCTATCTTATCAATGTTTTACACTTACCTTGACAATGCTTATGTTTTATCCTATTTTCTTCAGATGGATCCTTCTTCCAATTTTTGAAGGATTTTTTTTGGCTAAAATAGCCTCTTTCACCTCACCTTTTAACCATGACGATAATCAAGGATCCTGCTGCAGCTCCCCTAAGCCACTGGGGAGATACCGGGAAGCCCTGCTTACTCTCCTCATAAGGGACAGACAGGACCCGCGCTGAGGAAAACTGCTAACCAGATTGTAAAAAAAAAAAACGATTGGTCTTGCGGCATCCTTCCCTTCTTAGTGCTGGGTTCTCCTGCCATAGCGGCTCATTTTCGGCTCCTGATTTTGCGCTCCTTTTTCGGTTCCGATGCCGCATGATGCGGCCTGCCAGGCCTGCGGGGATGCGCGCGAGTTTCACGCGATGGGGTGTGTTCAGCTTGCCTCCCCAGGGGGGAAGGCACTTCTCTATTAGCTGGGAGCAGCGTTTCAAGGTCCGGCCGGAGCCTGTGAGGCCTGAGCATTCATGGCTCGCTGCCACAGATCTGTTCCTGCTCAGTTGGGAACGGAGGCCATTTTATCCACTTTTCGCACAACGACTGGTGCCGCAATGGGCCCGGAGGTCGGCTAGGAAGCTCCCACGCTCCCACGGTAGGACCCCTGATTTTCCCATCGACGGGAAAATCAGGGGTCCTACCGTTAAGCATACAAAGTCCTTGGAGGCTGCGGGGGCTCCTAAATCTAAGCGTCCCCTCCGAACCAACACCTCCCGCCCAGGACTGGATTCGTCCTCGGATACGGAGGAGCCGGGGGCCTGGCCTCCTCAGGGTGCAACTGTAGGTGAGGACCTGAGTCTTCCCATCCCAGATCCGGCTCCCAAGTGGTGGATGGAGATGATCCTAAGCTGGTTCATCTCTTTAGAAGAGACGAACTGGGCCTTCTTATTCCCGCTATTTTGGAGGACTTGGGGATTGAGGCCCCTCTGGAGGACTCCAGCATGGGCTTCATCGATCCAGTCTTGGTTGGTCTCTGAGGTCCAGCCAAGTCCTTTCTGTTTCACCTTTCAGTTACAGACTTGTTATTCCAGGAGTGGGATACTCCAGACTTGGGCCTGAAGGTCATTAAGGCGATGGACAAGTTGTACCCCTTGCCTGAAGACGCTTTGGATCTCCTATGGGTTCCCAAGGTGGATGCAGTGGTATCAGATATAACCAAGATCACTATTCCCATTACAGGGGCAACAGCCCTCAAGGACCTTCAGGATCGTAAACTTGAAATTCAGCTGAAGAAGATCTTCGAGGTTTCGGCGCTAGGAGTCCTGGCGGTCATGTGCAGTAGTTTTTCCTTGAGGGCAGGACTCTGCTGCGTCCAACCAATTACAAAGTTGTTCCTCTCTGTCTGAGGAGGAGACCGTCCAAACCGGAAGACTCGAGGCAGCTGTGGCTTACAGTGCAGATGCACTTTATGATCTTTTAAGAACCTCGGCCAGGTCTATGTGTTACCTCGCGGCAATCCACGGCACAGAAGGCTGGTATTGCTGCTGTTCGGCGTCTCCCGGCGGCAGGGGAGGTGGTTTTCCACGTTGCTGTAACATCAGCTCGTCGAGTCAATAAACTACAATCACTTGTGCACTACATTCCGTACCTTCAGTTTTTCCACCACAAGGCAGTTCTATGGACTCACCCCTCCTTCCTACCGAAGGTGATCTCAGCCTTTTACATCAACCAGTCCATAGAACTCCCTACTTTCTTTCCCAAACCACATCAGAACAAACAGGAGAAATTACTACACACTCTGGACTGTAAAAGGGCGCTAGCCTACTACAAGACTAGAACCCAGTCAAACACTAGGCCATCACAACTTTTTCTCTCCTTTAACCCGAATGCCCCTGGCCTGCCAGTGGCAAAACAGACAATTTCCAGTTGGATAGCACAATGTATTCAATTCTGTTACAACAAAAGAAACATTCCACTGCACGGAAAGCCAAATGCTCATCAACTGCGAGCAATCTCCACCTCAGTGGCCCACCTGCGTCATGTCCCACCTCTAGACATCTGCAAGGCGGCCACCTGATCATCTCTCCATACTTTCACGTCCCACTACTGTCTAGACCAGCAAACATCTGAGGATGCCAAACATCTGAGGATGCCAAGCTGGGACAGGCAGTCTTAAATAATTTCGCCACATAAACATTCCAACAGGCTGTCCACGGCAACAAGGTTACGCTACAAAAAGAGACAACACCAAATGTAACATAGCATGACCGGGAACTAGGGACTCCCATGACAGCATGGCTAATTCAGCCCTGCAGTTGACAGGAAAAAGCAAGTTTGCTTTCCATAAACGGTGTTGCCATAGATAGCAGGATGAATTAGCCATACTGACCCATCCACCTCCCTGGATAGCCTTCATTACTGCTATGATACAGACAGGAGATTCTGCCTTCCTACACGGGAACACATGCGCAGCCGCACAGAGCTAAGCTCTGTAACAGCTTGGTAAAGCTCCGCCTCTGAAACCTGATGGACAGTTCCCATAACAGCATGGCTAATTTATCCTGCTGTCTACAGAAACACCGTTTACAGTAAGCAAACTTGCTTTTACCCTCGCCATGCGCAACCGGTTAATCCAGACCACACCACTTTTGTACAAGGGGACTCTTCTGGCCCTACTCTCCACAGCACATGGGGCTAATATGGGAATGGTGGTTATAGATTTACGGCAGCTAGGGGAGACCAAGAATTAAAGCAGACAAATATTAGACAGAACAAGACTTCTTGTTCTTCACAGAGAAAATCACCCCGGAGATTTGGAGAAATGGCTCGAAAAACAATATGGAATGCACTTTGGGAAGCAAGAGTACCCTATAAGGACATAGATGATAAAGGCACTGAGGTGCTATGGTAATTACATCAGAAGAAGGAGTTAGGAAGGGGACAGGCCAGGTAATTAGAAGAGGTAGACCCTGCATTGCCTCTAGCTAAATCATTGTTGCATCCAAATTTAGACCCCTTTGGGGAGACAAGTGCCCCACCCTCAGAATCTGAGTGGAAGATGGCAACTACCCTGGATTGATAGTCAAGCCAAACCCCTGTGCAAATATACAAAACTGATCAGGGACCACATGTCCCATTGAAAATGTTTTGGGGAAGGAACAATATTCAGAGAACTAGCTTAGCAATTCATGGAAATCCACAACGCTTTCAAGGGGATTCAGTTTTAATTAGTGGACTTAGTGAGAGGACAACCCCTGCTGTGTCTGTGAAATTGAAGATGCAAATTGCAGACTCCGTACCCAGAGAATATCAGGTACTAATTAATGATATCAGAGAATACATCACTGGCACTGACCTTTTACAGGGGTTCAGGTTGAAGTCACAGCAACGTCGTACCTTCTGGTTTGGGATAAGGGCAGTGTCCGTTTTATCCGTGATTGTAGTAGGAGCACCAAAGTGGAGCCCACTGCATATCCACCCTCCCTCCACCCCCAGCCAAACCTCATTGTATGAAATAGTACCCTATACCCAAGGGCATGCTGAGATAACTCACACCATTCAAGATTTAATGATGGCCGGTGTAATTCGCCCAGTCATTTCCCATTTTAACAGCCCAATATGGCCAATAAAGAAATCTGATGACACTTGGAGAATGACTGTAGATTACAAAGAGAGCATGAACAAACATGTTCCTCTGATAGCAAGCGCAGTCTCTGATGTGATTATTTTAATTGGCATGATCCAGCAATATGAGGGGATGTGGTATGCCATGTTAGATCTTTCAAATGCTTTAATAAATGAATCTACTCAAATTCAATTTGCATTCACATGGGAAGGCAGACAATACACTTTTACCAGGCTACCACAGGGTTATTTATTGATTTAAAAGAATTTTTTTACTGCCTAGTCAGGAATTCAAGGTGGTTTACATGCATACATAATAAAAACAAATTAAAAAGTCATAAAAACATTCAGAACAATAACAGGTAGTTTTTAAAAGCCCTGCATGCGCCAAAAGCAGGAGATACACACATACGTTGGGCCAGTATGTGCTGAGAGGATTTTATAAGCCACCCATGGACACGCATATCTCCCACTGCACGCACAAGTGAAAAGTTTCTAAAAAAGGGGTGTAGCGTAGGCGTGGTCTGGGCAGGGCGTGGTCGTGTCAAGGCAAAGCCAAAAAAAGTACATAAATACTCTTGCACACAGGCGCAAGCTGGGGTCCCCTGCCGCAAAAAATGTACTTCTGCTATGGAGGAAATTTAAGTATTAAAATAAATTTAGGTCAGGCAGTGGGGTTTTAAAGGTTGGGGCTAACGGGGAAAGGGTGGCTATAAAATTAGGATTTGGAAGTCCTATCCCTAAACCAGGTGAACTGGGAAAGAATTGTGAAAACAAGGTATGGCGTCAGTGCATGTCCCTTATAAAATTTCCCTGATTTACATGGTAGATGTGGGATTTGCATGCATATGCACACATCCATATAAAATTGTGCACACATTTACTTGCCCATATAAAATTGTATGCACATATATGCGCGTTCAGCCTATTTTATGTGAGCTAGCATACAAGTGTACCCACACGGTTGTTTAAAAGTTACCATCCCAGTGTCGGCAACATCATAATTACATCTAGTAGAATAAATGTTCAACCCTGTGTGATGGAAACAGGATGCTGGGCTTGATGGACCCTTGGTCTAACCCAGCATGGCAATTTCTTATGTTCTTATGGGCTAATTGTTCAGGACCTGGAAAAGATCAATATATTATCTCAGATCCAAATCAAATATTACATTGATGATGATATCACTAATTACCGTCCAGTTTTTAATTTGAAGACATTGAGTAACATCATTGAGAAATGTGTTTTAGTACAGTTCGATGAGTATTTAGATAAAATAATTCCCTGGCAAAGTATCAATATGGGTTTAGGAAAGCTCATAGTGTGGAATTACTACTTCTTTCCTTATTAAATGTATTGCATGCTATTCTTGATCGTGGTGAGGCAAGGGGTCCAATTGGATATCAGTTCTGCCTTTGACGCTATAGACCACAGGCCTGATGATTTTTCATCTTCAAGAGATAGGATTTTTGGGGTCTGTATTAAGGTGGTTTGGTTCATTTTGTCTGAACAATATCAGCAGGTCTATTCCAATAAAAATTATTCTTACACAGTTAAAACTAAGTCTGGTGTATCACAACGGTCCACATTATCTGCGGTAAGGTTCAATTTATGTAAGCGCATTGGCTAAGAAACTAGAGGAGATGGGAGTGATACATTTTATGTACGCCGACGATAATAAGTTTTCTTGCCATGCGATAAGTTGGGTTGCTTTCTGGATGAAAATTTTCAAATGATAATGCAGGAAATATATGATTAGCTATACAATAATAAATTGTTATTAAATATAGCCAAGACTATTTTGATGTGGGTAGTAAAGACTATACCAGCGACAATGCTTGGTCCAGTCGTATTCCAGAAGAAGTCTTTGCAAGTGGTTTTTGAATCCAGAAATTTAGGGATTATTATAGATAGCAAGTTAACAATAAGATCTTACTTGAGAAATATAACAAAAAGAGAATTCTATAAGCTAAAATTGATAAAGTCCCTTAGAGATTTCCTCCCACAAGAATCTTTTAGAACGGTATTACAAGTATTGGTGTTTTCACAAATTGATTTTTGCAATAATTTATTGGTGGGACTACCCAACACATATGTTCGGGCATTGCAACTGCTACAAAAATTCTACTGCTAGACTGTTGCTGAAAATCCCACCTTTTGAGCACATCATACTGGTTTTGGTATCTCTTCATTGGTTACCAGTTAAATGGAGGACACGTTTTAAATTGCTAGTCATAGTTCATAAACTATTGAATGGAGAAACAAAACATATTTTAGCAAACAGTCTTATTCCTTATGCTCCCAATAGAGCATGTGGTTTGCAGGAATAAGCTTGCTAACAGAGCCTTCTTTCTATCCTGCAAGATTACAGTCAGTCATGAGCATATGTTTTCATATGCCGCACCATAATTATAGATATGGCATATGTAGATGTACGAGAGGAAAGAGATATTAAGGTTTTTAGGAAAAAGCTAAAGGATATGTTTTTTAGAGAAGCATTTTTATTAAATAATTTGAATTGCTATTTGAATAATATATGTTTTAAATTATGGATGTTTTTAACATTGAAATCCGCTCTGAACAAAATTTTGGAGATGCAGAAAATAAGGTGGAAAATAATTTATCAGAGGTAGTGGAGACCCTTTGGTCTATTAATCCAAAGAATGTACAAGGACTAGCTTAGACAATGACATTTTTGGGGATTATGTGGAGGACGGGAGAACAAGAAATACCCAAGAGAAAGGGGAACTACAGAAATTTGTGGGGCTACTGGGATATTGGAGAACCCATATTCCATATCTAATCAGAGTTTAAAGCCATTGCATCCAATTAATTGGAAGAAAGCAAATTTTATATGGGGGCCAGCTAAACAAAAAGCATTTGAGGAAGCAAAACAAATAGTACAAACAGCCTTCTCCTTGAGTCTAGTGAGGGATGGCCCCTTGGAAGTGCTGGTCTCACTACTGCTGAGTATGCCAATTGTAGACTTTGGCAGATGCAAGAGGGCAAGCGTAGGACCCTAGGCTTCTGGTCCTGGAAGTTGCCCATGGCTGCAGAACAATATATCCCCTTTGAATGACAATTGCTGGCATGTTATTTGGTGCAAGTAGATATAGAACAGATGACCACCAGACACCCTGTATTACTGCGCCCTGAGATTCCCATCATGCAATGGGCACAGAGCACTTCAAAGACTCACAGAGTAGGCCACACTCAGCAAAGTAGCATCGTCAAGAGGAAATGGTATATCTTAGAGTGTGCAAAGCAAGGGGTGGCAGTACTGCATAAACAGGTAGCTGAGCTTCCCTTAGTCAGGGATCCACAGAACCAGCCCACGCTTGAAATGGGCTCACCTGTTCTATTAATGAGCTGTCCCGTGACCTGAGGAATACCACATGGCATAATACAGGATGAAGAAAGGGTGGGTGAATGATTCACAGATGGGTTCTGCTCGGTACCTAGGCAGGAAACAATGTTGGAAAGCTGAGGAGCAATCAATGTGAAGAACTTCAAGCTGTAGGATTGGCTTTAAGGAAGGACTGTAATCTTAGCCTTTCAAGGTATAACCTGTTCACTGAATCATGGGCAGTGGCAAGTGGGCTAGCCATTTGGCTACCCCGATGGTGTAAACATTGTTCTGGCTCAATAAAAACATACGTGTTTTCTCATCCAGACAGCTAACTTTTCTTCCCAGTCAGTCCTCAAGACAAAGATCCTTTAAGTTTGAAATTATTTATTGTACAGGTAAAATTCTACTTACAATTGTTGCATTTCAAACATATAGCCCCAGGCAGAAGGTCTTTGTAGCTGGAGATAAGTAGGAGAGGGGGGAACAGAGTTTCTGGGTTGCAGGATGAGAGGGTGAGAGGGTTCTGAGGCTGATGTAATCTTTAGAATAAAGCAATAAAAAGAATGTAAAAAAGCAATCGTTTCACAGAGCTTTACAAAGTGCTGCTGGCCTTGAAGCCCACATGGGCAAGATTGAAAGTTTCCTAGAGAGCTGTTGCAGAAAACGCCTCCACAAGCTGGGGCCAAGGTCCAATGGCAGCAAGCCTAGGACCCATGTGACACAGGGGGAGCATGAAGGGCAGTCCCTTGAGCCAATAGGGCCATGGCCCACCCAGTTTGCGCTCAGGCCCACCCACTCAGTTACCCGGTGCCTGAGAAAAGAAGCCTGATACAGGGCTGTCATGGAACTCATCCTGCGCGGCCTGAGGCCTGACCTGAACTTTTCAGGGCCGTCACGGAACTCATCCAACGTGGTACAAGAGGAGAGGCCTGACTGTCACAGGGCCATCACAGAGCTCATCCTATGCGGCCCGAGAAGAAAGGCCTGACCGTTGCAGGCCATCGAGGAGCTCATGCCATGAGGCCTGAGAAGAGGCCTGACCATTGCAGAGCTCATCCCGCATGGCCCGAGAAGAAAGGCCTGACCGTTGCAGGGCCATGGTGGAGCTTATCCTGCACGGCCTGAGAAGAGAGACCTGACCATCGCAGGCCCGTCAAAGAGCTCATCCCACGCAAGAAGAGGCCTTGCAGCAAGGAGACCCGGAAGAGAAGGAGAGGCCTTGAAATGAGTGTGTGTGTTTGTATATGTATGAGCGAGAGAGACAGAATGGGAGTGAGAAGCATGTGTGTGAAAGCATGGGAGTGAGAAGCAAAGGTGTGTGTGTGTATGAGAGAGAGCATGAGAGTGAGAAGTCTGTATGTATGTATGATAGAGCATGGGAGTAAGAAGCCTGTGTGTGTTTATGTGGGAGGGGGGAATTTGTGCGTGTATGTGTATGAAAAAGCATGGGAGTGAGAAGCATGTGTGTGTGTGTGTTGTGTAAGAAAGAGGATGGGAGTGAGAAACCTGTATGTATGAGAGAGCATGGGAGTGAGAAGTCTATGTGTGTATGTATGAGAGAGAATGGGAGTGGAGAGCATGTGTGTGTATGAAAGAAAACGCGGGTGTAAGCGAGAGCATGTGGGAGTGGAGATCTGCATGTAGGAGAGAGAATGTAAGATTTAGAGCCTGTGTGTGTGTGTGTGTGTGAGAGTAGAAACCTTAATGTGAGAGTGGGAGCCTGTATGTGCAGGTGGGAGCCTGTGTGCGTGAGACAACATGCGAGAATCGGAGCCTGTGTGAAAGCATGTGTGCGTGAGACAGAGCCTGTATATGTGTATCAGGGAGGAAGAAAAGGGTAGGAATAGAAATAAGAAATAGAAATATAATAAAAGAGCCCCTGAAAAAGGAAATAGGAAAAGACAGACAAGGGGAAAAAAGAGACTGGGACCAGTTGATTAGAGAAATAAGATCAGATAACAGAGGTAAAAAAATTTATATACCGGTATATTTTGACTTTCATCGATTGGAATATGCCATCTTTGGGAATGTGCATTTCTTATATATTTGTATTTTGCTTTTTCTTCAGTATTCCAGTGTTCACAGAGACTGGTTTATTGGGCTTTCCATTTCAATCTTATCTGCATGTTTCTGTTTCTAATTTGTAGTCCCTTATTCTGTATCATGTAAGGGTAGGTCCTTGCTCTGCATGTGTAACAGAGGTGCAGTATTTTGGCTAGTGTGTAGTTTATTTTTGTAAGGATTTATAGCAATCCAGCTTGTTGTTTGCCCAGTAGGTGGTGTATTAGTGTTCTAGGGCCTGGTTGAAACCTGAGAGTTACTGCTGATATGGTATGTAAAATAATATGATATGATATGATATGATATGGTATGTAAAATAATGTAAAATAATATGTAAAATAATATGATATGATATGATATGATATGGTATGTAAAATAATGTAAAATATTCTTGTTATATTTATTACCATGTTATAATGTAAAATATTCTTATATCTATTTAATACCATGTTATAATGTAAAATAGGGCTGTTATCACCCTATTCCTTTAGTTATCTGGAAACCGGTGTGATATCTCGATCGAATGTCAGTATATAAAATAAATAAATAAATAAATATGGTATGGCAAGGTTCTAGGTGGCTTTTTATTATATTTTTGTAAGGGTTTGGGTTACTTTACAGTGTTTTGCAGTAGAGGGAGTTTATTTTACTGATAATGAGGTGACACCAGAATTTGAATATTTGTTTTGCCAGTTGGGTTGTAATATGAACTGTTCTAGTTCTGTTGTGCGTCTAATGCAAATCTTAAGTTCTTATAATTATTGCTGTTTTATTGTGGTTATGATATACTCTGCATTTTTGGAAAGAGTATTCACAAAGGAATACATTGATATTTGTTTTATTGCATGATTGAATCATATGACTTTAAGTGTTCTTTAATTTGTACATGATATTGTGTATTTATAAACTGCAAATATTAAATACCTTAATACAGATTAATAAGACATTTTTAATGTTGGTAAGTGCTTGAAATAATAGAATTAAAATATTTTAAAACTTCACTCATGATGCATGATGGCTGTTGCAGACAACTTAGAAATCCATTGTTAGGTGCATTCTAAGGCATAATTTATCAATAAGACTACAACGAGTAGTCTGCCTGTATGCCTACTGCTCATCTTTGTTAACATTGGGCCCCCACAAAAATTCAGTTCTAGCTACGACACTGGTAACACCGCCATCCCCCAAACCCACCCTGAGTTGAAAGTGCCCCTCTTACAGTGAAGAGATATATAGTGTCAGATTCTCTCTTCCCCCCCCCCCCCCCCCCCCCCCCCCTTTCTCTCCTTGGTCACTTGTGTGAGTACGGGCATAAAGGCTCCACACATATGCGCTTTTATGGGCACACACGTGCTCCTTTTAAAATTTACCTACAACATTGGACCTGTTTCCTTCCTCCAGGTCCTTGAGCAATGATTTCTGCCTTTGCCTGAGTGTCACTGCTAGGCACTGTGACTCAAATTGCTGTGGTGATGGGATTTCAGAAATATACGCTTGCAATTGCCCTAATAACCATGATGGCGTTCCTCTACCTCGTTTTCATCTTGAGTATGCTGATTCTACAGACCTCATCTCTCTTCACCAGCCAGTACGTGAATCTGAACCTAGCTTGGGCCAAATCCTTCTTATCCGGTTGCTTGGTATGCATGGGGTATGGTCAAAAGCCCATCACCTACACCTGGCCTGTTCCCATAAAGGAAGTCATCTGGAATTCAGAGCCCACACCGAAGTCTATAACAACTCATCATGCCAGCAGTTTCCTCTAGGGGTTTCCCCCCACTTGTGCCGATACCTGCATGAGTCAGACTGAGGGGAAGGATAAGAATACATCTCTTCTCTGCGATAACATGATGGCCCTATTCCTTGAGGCAACTATGCATTTACACCGAAAATGGAACTGCACCAAGTCAATTCCTCATGTTGCCTTATACGCTACTGACGTATACCAGTGACACTTCACTGGGCCCTGCCGATGGAGTGTAAGGGAGTGCCTGGTTTGAGCCTGGCTAGCTCAGAACTGGTTTACTTACAGCTTACAGGGTTCCAAAAAAGCATGTCCCTGATACAAGAATAAAAGTTAATTTATAACTTACAGGGCTCCAGAGAAGCATGCCCCTAACCCGAGGATAAAGGTTAACTTACGGGAGATCTTGCAGAGCAGAAATGCATGTCCCTGACACAGCTGTCTTTTGCTTATGACATGTATCTCAGCAGAGTAAACAGAAGTAGATTAGCTTCATGAAAAGTAAAGCATTTAGTGTTGCTCTCTGGGCTGGGGTTTCAGAGGGCAGGGGGGCACCTCCCCATCTCAAGCATTCAGAGGCAACACAGCATAAGATAAAGGTGAAGCAGACTGCAACAGACAGGAGGAGAAGGATAAAAAGGCATTCTACCACCCTGAGATCTACAAAAGGGGCCATGTCATGTAAGGAACGTGTTACATTGCATTGTTAATTATTCCTGCTGCCTTTATATAAAATTCCTTCTTGCATTATTTTTATAACGAAGCACATCTAATAAATATTAATTGCCCAGGGATCTATGGTTGTACTGATTTGATGTGCAAGTATAGTGTAAGTGTCCTATGTACCAGATCCTGTTATGGAGGGAGGCCGCAAGATCCTGTCCCTTGTGTTCTTGTGTCCTTACCACACTCACACAGAGGAGCCGATGTAATAAGTTGCGCTGAAGCTGCCACAGGTTTGTACGCGGATATAAGCACATTTGCATGCGTGTTTTCCCAAGCAAAGCCCTATTCGGGGATGTAATAAGGAGTTTGTGAGCAGGAAAAAGCGCATGCAAACGCACTTACGGACCCGTGGTTTTTCCTGCGCGAATGCATGCTAATGGCATTCAAAGGAGGCAATTAGCTAATCATAGGCAATGCAGGGAGCCACGCTAATGCTAGTGCGGGTTTTTTACTGCCACAGTCAGGGTACAAGTTAAGTGTCAGCGCCGACTCGGGGGGGCCTATGTCGGCGCCTGAGCATCTTGAAAACCACCTAGCCAAGTGCCTGTCTTGGTGTCCGAGTGGCAAGATTAGTTAGGCGCCTTTCTGGGCGCCCGAGCATATAGATTCTCGACCAAGTAAGCGCCTAGCCCAGCCCCCGAGTGGCAAGATTAGCTAGGAGCCTTTCTGGGCACCTGATTGTGCAGATTTGTGAGCAATTAAGTGCCTAGCTCAGCATCCAAATAGCAAGGTAAGCTAGGAACCTTTCGGGGCACCCTATCATATAGATTTTTCTTCCACCAACAGAGCAGAGGCGGCCTGATAAGCGCCTAGCTGAGCACCTGCCTCGGCTTCAGAGTGGCCAGTTTAGCAAAGCACTTTTCACTGCATCCGAGGTAGGCGCTTCCCTGGGCAGACAGATACATGGCCAGAAGAGCGGCAAGACCATGAAAATATTTGACGTTTTCTGCAACACAGTTATTGGAAATATACTTTCCAGGATCATACTTTCACTTAATAGGGAGACCTGTTCGCTTGCTCGCTTTTATGCATGGATTATTGGCACGGATGCAGCCACTTATTACATAGACCCTTACTACTTATGTATGCGCATTTTTCCGTATGTGCGTGGATTTCTGTGCACAAATCATTTGCATAATTTATTTTTTACATCCCGCAGAAGCAGCAGTTTCAGCCGCACGCGGTGATCAAAACCCGCACTCAATGAGCGCTTGTTTTGCTGCAGGTCTTATTACATCAGCCTCAGAGTGTGTAACAGAACACCAGAAAGTCACTCACCCTCCCTGTGTCTCAGGCACTGACTGTGTGAGATCCCAAGGGAATCACTTTATATCTCCTTCTTCCATAGTCACTGCCTCTGCGTGATCCAAGGAGAGTCACTTTTCTTATCCAGCACCTCATTCACCCACTTTCTGTAACCCTGGGGGGTCACTTTCTCTCCATGTGCTTCAATCACCAATTCTGTATGACTCTGGGAGAGTCACTTTTGGCTCTTTATCTCCCTGCACTTCAGCCACTGGCTCCCTTTGTTAGGGCTGTCATTGGTGGGCAGGGGAGGGATCGAGGTGAGTGCCCTAGGCACCACGCTGACATAGGAGCCACAGCATCTGTCGTGCCATCTCGTGGCAGATGTCTCTTCCTTTTCATGACAAGCACTAGGAGACCAGGAGCTGCAGCAGACCAACGTCTATCACTACTACTTAACATTTTTATAGGGCTACATGACATATACAGTGCTATACAAACACACAAAAAAAGACAGTCCCTGCTCAATAGAGCTTACAATTAATAAATCAAACATTCAGGACAAGAAACGGGGCATTTCATAAGCAAGGCAATGGTTAAAAAAGACAAAAGAAAGTTAGTTACTGAGGGTAAAAGCAGACAATCAGGCCTAAGATTTAAAATCAGCTTAGGATTTAAACGTGGGGAGAGAGGGAGCATGACGCACCAGTTCAAGAAGATTATTCCAAACACACAGTGCAGCCAAGTGAAAAGCATGGAGTCAGGAATTGGTAAGAAGGGCACACATAGGAGTAACTTGTCTGATGAGCGGAGTACACGAGGAGGGGTGTAGAAAGAGATAGAGGTAATGAAGTACTGCAGAGTGAAGGCATTTGTAGGTGAGAAAGAGGAGTTTGAACTGTATACGGGAGCAAATAGGGAGCCAATACAGTGACTTCAGAATAGGGGTTATGTGAACGTAGCAGCTTTGGTGAAAGATAAGTCATGCAGCTGAATTTAGGGCAGATTACAATGGAGAGAGATGGCTTGCCGGGAGACCTGTGAGGAGCAGGTTGCAATAGTCTAAGCGGGAGTTGCTGAGAGAGTGAATAAAGGTTCAGGTAGTGTGTTCAGAAAGGAAGAACGGATTCCCTTCCCCAAGCTTCAATTTCAGGGGGCCCCAGTCCAGCTGAATTGCCCTGGTGCCTGCATCCCTCTAGAGTCAGCCCAGCTGTGTGACCCTGGAGTGGTCCCTTTATCTCCCAGTGTCTCAGTCACTGACTCTTTTTGAGACCCTGAACAAATTATCTCCTGGTTCTTTTGGACAAGTCTCAGCTGAGCAAATAAGTACATCTGTATGCACCCAAACAAACACACTGCAGACCTGTAGCAGTAAGCAACAGAAGTGAGCAGTATCATTCCTTTCTCAACTTTATGGTATCTTTTTCTCACTAGCCTACCTACCCCTTTCAGCTGTTCGGAAAGGCTCACTTTTATGATTCACTCACTTGCCTTTTTCTAATACACTTTCATTATCTCTTTCTCTATGCATCACTTTTTGATTTATCATCACTGTCAGATTCATTCTTTCTCCATCTGTCTCTGTCACAATATCTTTCCCCATTGGATTCACTTTCTCTTTTGCTTTGATTTTTTCCTTATTTCCTCACCCTCTGAATTCACTTTGTCTTTCTCGTTGCTTTACATTATCTTTTGTTGTATTTCTCATGCTCTTTGAGGTTTTTTTTATTTATAGATTCTGATTTACATTCCATATTTCAATTTCTTCCATTCTAATTCAGTCTTTTCAAATTCCTGTTTTTCATCTTCTTTTAATTACATTGTCATTCAGTATAAAACTCATAAAGAACCTCCTAGTCTAATATCCACCATGTGAGTTCTACAAGACAATAGCAATATAACTATGAAAGCAAATTAAAAATGTTTTTGAGTTTTCAAGATTTATTGTATCTTAATTCTCAAAAAAACTGCATAGAATAATAGTATGGATCTAAGATAAGGTCACAAATTACATCACAAATATTTAATATCATCACACTGTCTTATAATATCTTAGCACTACTAATATACATTCAGGATCAATTCTGTGGATGCATGGCAGGTGCTGTTCAGACCCTCCTGCACATGAGCACATGCCCCAATGCTGGCAATTTCCCACCTACTTACTAGGTACTAACTTGGCTCTGAGCAAGTACCCTGCCTGCATGCTATCCCCTGGTGGTTTCTAGGGACACTGAGACCCACAAAATCCATGGGTCAGACAGTTTCTAAAAATGTATCTACAGACTGAATAAAAAAAAAAAAATGCTGGGATAACCAATCAGCCACACAGATAGAGCTAACAAACTGTAAAGTCTATTAACAAACACTGTGCACAGTGAACAGAAAAAAAAGATTTAATCTGAAAGCAAGCAACATGTAAAATAAGAATTCATAAAGTTATCACTGTCTAGATAAGATACACTGTACCTAACCAGTGCCTGGAGAGTTCAAAACAGGTAGGACATGAAATGCTGGGACAGGGCCTCAACACAGATCTGCTTCCTGGAGAGTTAACTGAGTTATGGTCTAGTTCTTTTGGGCTATGTATGAAGGACCAATCGAGGTACAAAGAACCAGGAAAGCTAGGGTTCACAGCCTGCTGATATGCCTTGTAATCTTGGGCAAATCACCTTACTCTCTGTTGCCTCAAACTTACAACTGCATGAGGAAACTGGAAAATATGCTGTCCAAGCCTCACTCTGAGTCAAGCAGGCATTCTAAGCCCCTCTACTTGAATTAGTATTACAAGGGTCAGGACAATACTTGCAGACTAGCTTAAGGAATAGGAGTTTTCTCTGGGGAAAACAAAAGTCCCAGGACAAAACAAGGAATCACAGTGTACACAAAAGCCCCAGTTTTGCAATACCCATAATTATGTGAAATACAGAATCTCAAAAGACTTTTCAGTTTAAAAATATAATTACATCAGAAATAATTCCTGGACCATGGTCCATGTGAAATACTCTGGGTGGAACATTAGCACACTTGTAATCCAGTTTTCTAAACATGTAACTGATTTTTATTGTTCCTCTTCAGGTCCACACATATATATGGGGCAGTATTGAAGCTAGCCTCTTCCCCAGTTCAGGCTCAGGCTTCTTTTCACAGTCCAAATTTCATCTTGTGTAGGTTCCAGCTTTTCTTGCATTTTCTGTCTCTGTATGTGTTGTACAGTAAAAATATATATTTCAGCTATTCATTATCACTCATGCTCATTCTGTTTCAGGCTACTAGCCTTCCCAGCAGCAAAGTCTTCAATCCACTCTCGACTAGAGGAGTAGCCTAGTGGTTAGAGCAGCAGCCTGATAACTGGGGAAACCCAGAGTCGAATCCCACTTCTGTATCTTGTAACCTTGGATAAATCACTTTAAACTCCATTGTATGAGATACAAACTTAAGGGGCTGTTTACTATAGTGCTATATTTTACTGGCACCGTCCAGCCTTTGCTTCATTTTGTGATGGGGCAAAGGCTAATCAGTGGCATTTTCAAATATGGCATTGGCTGGCCTGGGGCCTAGGGGGCATTCTGGTCTGCCGCTGGGCCACAGGGCACCTATTTAAGGAAAGGGGAGATTCCAGGAGGGCAAGGGGATCCTTAGGCCACCAGGGATTCTTTTTATGTTTGAGGATCCAGGAGCTGGGGGCGCTGATAACTTGGAGGGTGGGAGGGTTGAATGAGGGTAATTTGGATTGTGACGGGCAAGTTTAAAACAAAGGAGAGGGAGTTTGGCAAGGAGAGTGAGGTGTTGCTGCGCTACATTCTTTTCTAATTTTACTTTTTTAAGGATGCAGCACCTTGACAGGTTACAATGGAAAAAAAGACCCAAAAATAGCAAAAAATTTAACTCAACAAGTTAATATAAATTCTGCTATAATATAAAGCTCTTGTCCCATCTCTTAATGAAAGTATAATGGGACCATCATATGGTGTCACTCTGTGCTGACGGCTTATATGTGAAGCCTGTAAAGCACAAGGACTTTCTAATCATAGGTTGCTTATACTGAGTTCGTGTATTCTCCTGGCACGACCTATAGATGCATCAGAGAGGTGCACTGCTTCTAAAAACGAAACGTGCACTTGTCTCTGGGAACCACGAATGGCAGTTTCTTACGCAATTCTGAAGTCCATCCTCCGACACTGCGGTGTTTCGGAGAATAAAACTCCTTCCTCGGGGAGCTTCAGGAGAATTCTGCTGCCTGTGAATTGGGGTTACTCTTGCATGGTCAGCATAGGCGCTGGTCAGGAAGTGCTACTGACCAGCAGGTAGCATACAGTTCAGTGCACCGTGTATAATTTTCCTGACCAGCGCCTATGCTGACCATGCAAGAGTAACCCCAATTCACAGGCAGCAGAATTCTCCTGAAGCTCCCCGAGGAAGGAGTTTTATTCTCCGAAACACCGCAGTGTCGGAGGATGGACTTCAGAATTGCGTAAGAAACTGCCATTCGTGGTTCCCAGAGACAAGTGCACGTTTCGTTTTTAGAAGCAGTGCACCTCTCTGATGCATCTATAGGTCCTGCCAGGAGAATACACGAACTCAGTATAAGCGACCTATGATTAGAAAGTCCTTGTGCTTTACAGGCTTCACATATAAGCCGTCAGCACAGAGTGACACCATATGATGGTCCCATTATACTTTCATTAAGAGATGGGACAAGAGCTTTATATTATAGCAGAATTTATATTAACTTGCACCTTAACAGGTGGCAGAGGGTTGAGCAAGGGTCTTTGGACACAGTGGGAGTGGGGAGTTATTTTTCGGCCACATGGCCCTTTAAGAAGCATCCCAGGGACATTGGGATGCACATTAGTATCCTAGTACCACTGGGATCAGTTAGCTACAACTCCTGAAATTGCATTAAAATAGCATAACTAACTTTTTTAGAGGCAATTGCATTTTATTTGCATATGATTGCCTATGCATTAGCTGTTTTGCATGCATTTGGAAATTTTATGCATGCATATCAGCTAATTTCAATAAGGTAGATTTTTTATCAAAATACCACGCGATATTGTGAATATCACGTGATATCGCCACGATATGCGGTTATTGCACAATAACATTTTATGTACAAAAAATGGTTAATCACTTATTGCAGCTTAGTAAATATAACCTTTAGATTGTAAACTCTCTGGGGCAGGGACCTACCTACTATACCAGAATTATATCTGAATTATAGCTTTTTTATGTGGTAAAGAATATGGGACTCACTCAAATAAAATGACCCAGAGATGGAGGTATATAATAAATACAAAAAGAAGAACCACCAAAATTAACAGCTGGGATATGAGACCTTCATATGAACATTGAACAGAGGGAGGAAGGCATGGTGACAACAGTCACTGAACAGCTGGAATAGTCTGGAATTTTTCATAATCACTGGTCTCTGTTTCTTTACATTGAATTTTTTTGAACACAGATTTTTTCTTATTCAATTAAAAATAAAAGTCCTATGACTAGAAACAGAAGGGGAACTTATCTGATATATTTCATTGAAGAATGTACTGCCACCACTACAAAAGATAGCCCGACGCCATACGCATTTCGATGATCATCAGGGGCTAAATCCATGCATTTAAATGCGGTTTTGAAATGAAAGAAAAACAACTAGTTCTTTGTTTCCTGGTATTTGGGATGCACAAAAAACAATGATTACCTGAGATGGCTATGTTCCCCAAGTTAGTAAGTACCCCATTAATGTCATTATCGCTGCACATTAACGTCACTATTTAAATACTGCAGATAGAAGGGAATGTCATGTGATTATAATATGTCATAAAAGACTGAAGAATATAGTGGAAATCCATTTATGAAAAAATGTTGAAAAACGGAAACAAAAAAACCACAGAAAAATAATAAAAACAAAATTAAAGTAAGGATCGCCTTTCAATTTCCTCATTAATGGCATTAGGAAAAACTATGTTCAAATGAAAAATCCAATGCTGTTCCTTGCAATTTATAGTAGAGACAAAGTCCACCTCTTTTTGAAGGAGTTACCACATCGATGATAAAAATAATCTGCTAGGGTATTTTAGCTTTCACCCAGGTGGTTTTAAATCTGGTCTTCCTGTTGTCCATTTTTTTTGGATCCGCAGAATTTGTCATGGATGACTTTTAAACTCAAGCATATGTTTTGGCCCCAACGTTTTTCTGCTAAAGGTTATCCATTTTCTGTTGTGAAAATGCCTACAGTAGGGCATTATATTCTAACAGATCTGTATTGTTAAATTACCGGTGTAAACGTCTGGCAACATCGACCGTATGTGTAGTACCTTTTTCAAACAAAGCACCCTAGTTTCTTAATCGTATCAAAAGTCACTGGCATCTGTTATCTCTGCATCAAACCTTTAATTTCATACACTTGGGGTCAGAACCTCATAGGTCATGTCGTCAAGGCAGTTATTCCAGAGATCGCTCCTGCCTCTGCTACTGCCTCCATTCTTGGCCATTTCCCCATGTGGCCGTTGTGATCTTTGTGCTCTTTCCTTTTAGGGTACTACATGGGTGCTTCCCATTATGCAATTGAAGATACATCTTCATGTGAACCTTGCTGTGTCATCTACATCATCCAATGCATCCAGTGTATACTGAAAGGACAAGCACACAATTCGCACTTGGCTATGTGAGCACAGGAGTTGCCTTAAGACTGAAAAAGAACAGGCTCCCATCGTAAGTCTCTGTATTTCTAAAAATCATCATTTTGAAGATCTCACATGGGGTATCATCGATGTGGTAACTCCTTCAAAAAGAAGTGGAGACTTTGTCTCTACCATAAATTACAAGGAACAGCGTTGGACTTTTCAATTTAACATAATTTTCCTAATGGCATGAATGAGGAAATTGAAAGGTGATCCTTACTTTAATTTTGTTTTTATTCCTATTTTTATTAATTTTTTTTTTGTTTCTATTTTTCAAATTTTTTTCAGGAATGAATTGATTTCCATATTTGGCTTTAGTCTTTAAATATATATTCTTCAGTTTTTTTGTGATGTGGTATAATTACATGACATTCCCTTCTATCTGCAGTATTTAAATAGTGACGTTAATGTGCAACGATAATGACGCTAATGGGGTACTTACAAATTTGGCGAACATAGCCATCTCAGGTAATCATTGTATTTTGTGCATTCCAAATACCAGGGAAACAAGGAACTAGTTGTTTTTCTTTCATTTTTCATTTCAAAACCGCATTTAAATGTATGAAGCATCGAAATGCGTATCGCGTCGGGCTATCTTTTGAAGTGGTGGCATATTCTTCAATGAAATATATCAGATAAGTTTCCCTTCTGTTTCCAGTCATAGGACTTGATTTTTAATTGCCTATGAAACAATTTTTGTTAAAAAAAAAATTCAGTGTAAAGAATATGGAGACCAGTGATTCGAAAAAATAGCAGATTATTCCAGTAGTTCAGTGACTATTGTCACAGTGTTTTCTCGCCTGTCTCTGCTCATATGAAACTCCCATGTCCTATTTTATTTATTTTATTTATTTAGTTTCTTTTATATACCGACATTCGATCGAGATGTCACATCGGTTTACAGGTAACTGAGAGAATAGGGCGAGGTCCGCCCTATTTTACATTATAAAAACATTTTGCTTATTTTGGTGGTTCTTTTTGCATATGGGACTCAGTCATTATGATCATTTAAAAAGGGCTCCAGAGGTGATCCGGGGAACTATAGACCAGTGAGCCTGATTTCAGTGCCGGGAAAAATAGTGGAAACTATTCTCAAGATCAAAATCGTAGAACATATAGAAAGACATGGTTTAATGGAACAAAGCCAGTATGGATTTACCCAAGGGAAGACTTGCCTCACAAATTTTAATTTTTTGAAGGTGTTAATAAACATGTGGATAAAGTTGAACCAGTAGATGTAATGTAGTTGGATTTTCAGAAGGCATTTGATCAAGTCCCTCATGAGAGGTTTCTAGGAAAACTAAAAAGTCATGGGACTTTCGTGGATTACAAACTGGTTAAAAGACAGGAAACAGAGAGTAGGATTAAATTGTAAAATTTCTTGCTGGAAAAAGGTAAACAGTGGAGTGCCTCAGGAATCTGTACTTGGACCTGTGCTTTTCAATATATTTATAAATGATCTGGAAAGGGATACGCGAGTGAGGTGATCAAATCGGCAGATGATACAAAACTATTCAGTCGTTAAATCACATGCAGATTGTGATAAATTGCAGGACAACTTTGCAAGACTGGAAGATTGTGCATCCAAATGGCAGATGAGGTGATGAATATAAGGAAAAATAACCCATGCTGTAGTTACTAGGGATGTGAATCGTGTCCTCGATCGTCTTAACGATCGATTTCGGCTGGGAGGGGGAGGGAATCGTATTGTTGCCGTTTGGGGGGGTAAAATATCGTGAAAAATCGTGAATGAAAAAATCGAAAAATCGCAAAACCGGCACATTAAAACCCCCTAAAACCCACCCCCGACCCTTTAATTAAATCCCCCACCCTCCCGAACCCCCCCCAAATGACTTAAATAACCTGCGGGTCCAGCGGCGGTCCGGAACGGCAGCGGTCCGGAACGGGCTCCTGCTCCTGAATCTTGTTGTCTTCAGCCGGCGCCATTTTCCAAAATGGCGCCGAAAAATGGCGGCGGCCATAGACGAACACGATTGGATGGCAGGAGGTCCTTCCGGACCCCCGCTGGACTTTTGGCAAGTCTCGTGGGGGTCAGGAGGCCCCCCACAAGCTGGCCAAAAGTTCCTGGAGGTCCAGCGGGGGTCAGGGAGCGATTTCCCGCCGCGAATCGTTTTCGTACGGAAAATGGCGCCGGCAGGAGATCGACTGCAGGAGGTCGTTCAGCGAGGGTTCCGGCGCCTCGCTGAACAACCTCCTGCAGTCGATCTCCTGCCGGCGCCATTTTCCATACGGAAACGATTCGCGGCGGGAAATCGCTCCCTGACCCCCGCTGGACCTCCAGGAACTTTTGGCCAGCTTGTGGGGGGCCTCCTGACCCCCACGAGACTTGCCAAAAGTCCAGCGGGGGTCCGGAAGGGACCTCCTGCCGTCCAATCGTGTTCGTCTATGGCCGCCGCCATTTTTCGGCGCCATTTTGGAAAATGGCGCCGGCTGAAGACAACAAGATTCAGGAGCAGGAGCCCGTTCCGGACCGCTGCCGTTCCGGACCGCCGCTGGACCCGCAGGTTATTTAAGTCATTGGGGGGGGTTCGGGAGGGTGGGGGATTTAATTTAAAGGGTCGGGGGTGGGTTTTAGGGGGTTTTAGTGTGCCGGCTCACGATTCTAACGATTTATAACGATAAATCGTTAGAATCTCTATTGTATTGTGTTCCATAACGGTTTAAGACGATATTAAAATTATCGGACGATAATTTTAATCGTCCTAAAACGATTCACATCCCTAGTAGTTACACAATGTTAGGTTCCATATTAGGAGTAATCGCCCAGGAAAAAGATCGAGGCTTCATAGTGGATAATTCATTGAAATCGTCAGCTCAGTGTGCTGTGGCAGTCAAAAGGCAAACAGAATGTTAGGATTCATTAGGAAGGGAATGGTCAATAAACCAAAAATGTCATAAAGCCTCTGTATCGCTCGATGGTGAGACCACTCTTTGAGTTCTGTGTACAAGTCTGGTTGCTTCATTTCTGGAGAAGGTACAGAGAAAGGTGACCAAAATGATAAAGGGGATGGAACGGCTCCCCTATGAGAAAAGGCTAAAGAGGCTAGGGCTGTTCATCTTGGAGAAGAAACAGCTGAGGGGGGATATGATAGAGGTCTATAAAATCATGAGAGATGTGAATCGGTTATTTACTTTTTTGGACTTAGGGGGGGACACTCCATGAAGTTAGCAAGTAGCACATTTAAAACAAATCAGAGAATATTTTTTTTCACTCAACGCACAATTAAACTCTAGAATTTGTTGCCAGATGATGTGGTTAGGGCAGTTAGTATAGCTTGTTTTAAAAAAGGTTTGGATAAGTTCCTGGAGGAGAAGTCCATTAACTACTATTAACCAAGTTGACTTAGGGGTAGATTTTTAAAGTTATGCACGGGCGTAGATTTGTATGCACAACCCGGCGCGAACAAATCTACGCCCAATTTTATAACATGCACGTGCTGCCTTGTGCATGTGATAAAATCCAGGGTCGGCACGAGCAGGGGGGGTGCACAATTGTGCAACCTGTGCGTGCCGAGCCGAGCAGCCTGCCTCCGTTCTCTCCGAGGCCGATCCAAAATTGGAGCGGCCTCGGAGGGAACTTTTTTTTCGGCCCCCCCACCTTCCCCTCCCTTCCCCTACCTAACCCACCCCCCCAGCCCTAACTAAATCCCCCCTACCTTTGTGCAGAAAGTTACGCCTGCCTGAAGCAGGTGTAAATTGCACGTGCTGGTCGGCTGCCGGCCCGCCATTCCCCGGCCCGAGGGCTGGTTCGGAGGCCTCGGCCATGCCCCCGGGCCGGCACCATGCCCACAGCCCCGTCCCCGGAACGCCCCGAATGCCACGCTGCCTCCGACACGCCCCCCAAGCAAAGCCCCGGGACTTACGCGTGTCCTGGGGCTTTGCGCGCCGGCAGCCTATGCAACATAGGTGCGCTGGCGTGCAAGTCCCCTGCGCATGTAAATCCGGCTGTATTTACGCGTGCAGGGCTTTTAAAATCTGCTCCTTAGGGAATAGCCACTGTTATTAGTGCATTAGTAGAATGGGATATACTTAATATTTGGGTACTTGCCAGGTACTTTTGACCTGGATTGATCACTGTTGGAAACAGGATGCTGGGCTTGATGGACCTCGGTCTGACCCAGTATGGCAACTTCTTATGTTCTTAAATTGGCATATGTTTGTATTTTATTTGCTAGTTTTAGCTAACTTTTAATTGCTGATTTAATGTATATTATTTAGTGAAATCTACACTGAATTAATTACAGATAAGCCTGTGTAAATAAATAAATAAATAGTAACCTTGAGCACAGATTTAGATAGGTGAGTAATTCTGTTGCTTCTAATTAAATCCAGTCCTCCAAAAGCCATCTCCCCCCCCCCCCCTTGAGCTCCTCTCATTCCTTCCTCCACACCCATCATTGCTGTCCACCCCCCTCCCCCATGGACCTGTTCTTATGGCACAGAGGCTGGTCTTAGACCCAAGCATGAGGCAAGAGGACCAGTGACTAGGCCAGGGTTAACATCTCGCCCAGGTCCCATCCCTTCCTGGCTTCCACAAAGGAAACAGGATTTGGCAGCAGAGCCTGCCTTGGCTCCATTTCCAGTTTGTGCACCTTCACAACTTATTATTACTGCAGCTACCACTGCTGATGCTGGCGCCTTCATAGTCAGGCCCAGGACCAACCTTGGCTCCATAAGAAAAGATTCATGGTGGAGAGCAAGGAGGTTGTGAAGACTGAAAGGTCTGCGAGAAGGGGAAGATTGGGAGCTGTGGAAGTAAGATGGTGGGGGCTTGCCTTTTTTTTTCTGTTACTGTTTTTGCTTTCACTGCCTCCCCTGGGATACTGTTCCATGTATTTTTACCTGTTCCATGAAGAAATATTTTCTGATGTTATCCCTGAATCTGCCCCTTTGAGCCTCATCCCATGACTTCTTTTTCCTCAGCTTCCTTTGAGATGACATGCTGACTGGTCGGGGTCATAGGTGTTGGAACAGAGTAAACCGAAGGGGCTATCAAGTTAAATCAAAGTACCTTCGGGCTGCCCACAGCAACTCTTCCCCACTTCCCTACTCCCTACCTGAGTGAAAGGTTCTGATCGTCCCCTTTCTGTGCAGGTTGCTTAAAGACATAACTTCCACCAGGAGCAAGCTTTAAAAGGATCGGGAGAACATGTAAGGCCCTCTTTGCTACAACTCCGCTGTATCAGCCAGGACCGCTACCGCTGCTGGGACCTATACTACCGACCTGCCTTCCCAGCCTCCACTATTAGGGATCTTCCGGGTGCTTGTGACCTAGACTGGCCACTGTCAGAGACAGGATGCTGGACTTGATGGACCTTGATCTGAACCAGCGTGTTATGTTTTTATGGACCTGCTTACATTGGTGCGGTGTTGTCCACCACTGCAGCCCTGCTTGATCATCCCTTCCTGCCTCCATAGGCCTTCTTTTGCCACTGCTGTTGACCCCCCCAGAGCTGCCTTCTGTGCTGATGCTAGATTGCCTCTGCTCTGGACTGCTGCTGCTTAGCTAATTTTTTCCAAGAAGAGGTAATGGTGCCTGGGAGAACAGGGGAGCAAGAGATGGAGGCTGGAGGAAGGCAAGAGTGGGAGAAGTAGGAAGAAAAGAGCAAGCTGGTGAGAGAGCAGGGCTCATGGAAGGGAGAAGAGGAAGAGGGAGGCTGAAGGGAAAGGAGAAGCTGAGAGCAGAGGGAAGGGGCCTGGGAGCAAGAAAAAATAGGAGGGGGCTTGGTAGGTGCTTTTGGGGGGGGGGTGTATTCCCTAGAGCTGCCCTCTTCTTTCTTTTTGCCCTCACCCCTGTCCTTTTTCTTTTTGCCTCCTGCCTCCTGCCCCCAGACCCAGTCTCTTTCTTCTGGTCTCACCCCTACCCCCACAGAAAAAATGATGAAGGTTCAGCAGCCCAATTATGATACCACATTATACCAAGCCCTTCATTATTTCTCTTGTTGAAGGAGGGGGTTATGTTGGGGCCACTGAACCACTGGTATAGTAATAATCAATTATATTTCATATGTTTTTTGCAAAGAATGAAATGTAAGAGAATGATATTGATTACAATAGTTGGGGGTGGAGTTGAAAACAATTTGCATGTCCCCAACCACAACGAAGTTTTGTTGTCCCTGGTCAGGGTCCCTTGGGCCGAGGTGGGGTTGATGCAACTCGTAGGTAAGGGACCTACGGGTCCCCACTGTCGGCAGGCGGAGTGGGCTGATAGACAGAGGCCACTGGAGCCTCACCTATACCAGCCCTCATTCCCCGCAGGTTGAGCCTTTGGGTGCCGGGACCAGCAGGACTTAGGTGGGCCTCGAAAGAGGAGTTGGTTCAGCCCAAAGACAGCAGGTGAGAGATGGTAGTCTTACTCTGGACGAGGTATTGTCCTGGAAACCCGAGCACCAATAGAACAGAAGCAGACAGGGGGCGCTCGAGCAAGAGCAGGCCGAAGCCTGAATAAACCACATCCAGGGGGTAAGCTGAAGAGGCGTCAAAGAACAGGCTTGAGTCAGGGCTGGCGGCAATCCGAAGGCAGTGGCAAGCAAGGCTGAGGTCTGATCACGGAGATAGTCAATGACATAGTCAGGCGAAGAGAGGTCTGGGTCTGGAGATAGGCAAGAGCGTAGTCAGGCGGAGCAGAGGTCTAGGTCTGGGTCTGGAGATAGGCAAGAGCGTAGTCAGGCGAAGCAGAGGTCTGGGTCTGGAGGTAGGGCAATAATGTAGTCAGGTGAAGCGGGGGTCTGGGTCTGGAGATAATCAATAGCGAAGTCAGACAATGCAGAGGTCCGGGCTTTGGAGAGAGTCAATGGCAAAGTCAGGGCAAAGCAGAATCAAAAGTCCGTGTAGTCAATCTGAGGGATGAAGCAAGGGTAGAAGCAAGGAGATTGGAACCAGGAACAACGAGGAACAGGAACGCAGGAAGTGAGACAAATCTCTGAAGGCAATGAGTACTCGACCAGCAAGGAGACCTGTTGCAAAGGCGATGCTAGGGAGTGGAGCCTGAACTTGTATACTGTAAATAGTATTGACATCATCATCCAGGGCCGTGGCCAGGTTCCTGCCGCGGGTCCCTACTTAAACCTTAGTGGTGCGTGCGCCTAGGGAGGGGCACAGCGCGCGCGGCAGCATCTCTCCGCGGGCCACGCGGAGAGGCCTGACGAGCAAAGGCAGCAGGACCAGGAATGCCAGGAGTCGCGGCAGGGCTGGAGGCACCAGGGCAGGCCCGAGGATGGAGCCGGTAGCCCACTGCCGCCAACGTGGAGGTTACCAGAAGCTGGGTTTGCAGAAGAAAGGTGAGGGGGCCGTGCCGCGGGTCTGCTGCGGACAGCACGCGTAACACTTATATTATATCCAATTTGCTTGATCAGAAAAACTTCCAGCCCTCCCAGCCTACCAGATTTCTAAAAAATTGGTTCCATAACTTTAATGAAAGACAAAAAATGGAATCTATGCTACTCAAAATAGGAGATTTTTCCCCCTAGTTCCAATTTCAAAACTGTAAATTTTAAAGCCAGATTTTATACTATGTCAGCCCTTAATCAATACCAGGAAACTTTGCTATTTTTAAAATGTGGTTTGTAATTTTTCCAAAAATAGGGGTTTGAAATATTTGAGCCTGCACAGTTTAAAAAAAAAAAAAAGTAGCTTTTTTCCTCCTGGTCTATTACCTCACTCTTTGGGTACAAGATATTCTTGTGCTTATCGGAGGAAGTAACTCTAAAGAAAACAGAAATATCTGATTGGTTTATAATTACACCACTGGGGGTGGAGCAGGTTTATGCTCTTTTGTCCCATGGCCTTCATCTAGTTGCTGAGGTCCCACATAGCTGGCCTGATCCTCTGATCTGATTTTAATGACTCTGCTTTCATCTCTGCACACTGTCTTATCGATCGGTATTTGGTAAGGTTCCAGCCATCGTGCAAACACTTCTGTATTGTAATCATCCCACTTATCTATATGCTTTGACTTTCATAAGGCTGGCTTTTCTGGACTTGGGTTCTAGCAGTGATACCAGCAAAAAAAAAAAAAAAAAGACAAGTTTTAAATAACTCACCAAATCAATGAATTTACTCTTTCTCTTTGGTTATATGAGCTTGTCTCGTTCTTTGTTTGCTAATTATTCCCAGGAGGAATTTGACCCCTGGAGCATATTACAGGTCGGCGATAAGGGCTAAACAGGTGACTGGGTCTCTGCTTCTCATTATTTTGCTTTCTTGTTTGCTCATCTGTTTTGATTGGATGTACAGGATCCTAAATTACTGTGGATTTCTTAGTAAGGAAAAGGGAAACACGACGGAGTTACTGTTATAATGCTGCGTTTTGTTTATTTGTTGAGAATAAGCTTGCAGCTTGGACAGGCATTCTTATATAACTTCATGATATGCAGCTGTCTAACTATACATAGATTGAGATTTCTGGAGGGCGTGAGTACCCCTTCACTCACACCCCTCCCTCCTTTTCTCATTCTGAAAATAAAGAACTGATCCAAGTACCCTTAAGCAACACAGATCACTGAGGTATGAAGCATCAGATAGGGATGTGCAGTCATTTTAAAATAACAGGAGAGCATCAGCAATATATGCTATATTGTTTTGTGTCATTTCCCACCCACGCACTAGTAGTAAAGTAAGCGCATTGAAAAAATACGGTGCATGCTGAAATGAACAAATCTACATACTGCAAGCTGTCGAGCTCATGCAGTCCTTTGGCAGCAGACAAAGGAGTTCAGGTTTGGCACTACACTCAAGATCAGTGCCTAGGTGATATGCTCACTGCTTTACAATAGTTGTGTTTCATTCTCATGCAGCCAAGGGACCCATAGCAACTGAAGGTGTGTTGATCTCCAGAAAACAAACAGTAGCATGGATGACCGTCTTGTGAGTAAGGACTGTGAAAATATTTCCAGCTGTGCTGCAAAGCAGGAGTTGTAAAAATGTGCCACAGTAGTCCTCCTGCCCCTCCTGAGAGGGAAAAGAGGCTGAGCAGCTCCATGTCACTGGAGTAGTCATGGTTTCTCCTTGGGACCTCTTCAGTAACTATCTTACACAAATCCTTAAATTTCCTAAAGAAGCGGTCCTGGTGATTACAAAAATGTATTACCTGCCGTCATCCTTAAATGCAGCTTCTAGTGACCAGTTACAAGATGTTTCTTCAAATATTGCTGATATTCTAGAACTCTCTCATGAATCGGATATACAGACAAGAGGAACTTTCAGGCCGATACAGTACAGTGCGCTCCGCTGGAGCACACTGTTAACCCGCGATTGGACGTGCATTTTCGACGCGCTAGCGTTACCCCTTATTAAGTCGATATTAAGTCAGAGGTCCCGAAAGTTACAAAAAGTTTAAAAAAAAAAAATTTTGAAGTCGGCCCGCGGCTCGCGGGTTGAAAACCGGACGCTCAATTTTGCCGGCGTCCGGTTTCCGAACCCGTGGCTGTCAGCGGGTTTGAGAACCGATGCCGGCAAAATTGAGCGTCGGCTGTCAAACCCACTGACAGCCGCCGCTCCTGGCCAAAAAGAGGCGCTAGGGACGCGCTAGTATCCCTAGCGCCTCTTTTAACCTCTTTTTACTGCTGGGCCTAATTTAAATACTGAATCGCGCGCACAGGAGAGTGGCCCGTGCGCACGCCGGGAGAGCGGGCGTTTGCCCGCTCTCCCACGGACTTTACTGTATCGGCCCGTTTGTTAGTAACTTTTGCATTTCCATCAGAAAGAAATTCAGTACTAAGATTCTTCTTTCGAAATCAAGTACAGCTGTTCCATGTTCAGAAGATCTGGATGTATCCAGACATAACAAGAAATGCCCAAGAGTGACAAAAAAAGTTTCTTGCAATGAAAACAGAAGCTGTATCACTTGGTGCTAGATTCTGTTTGAAATATCCATGTAAATGCTTACTCAATTATCAAAACTCGAATTATTTGTTCTTTGAGCCATCTCAATTATGTATATTTTTGGACTCACACTCCTAACTTGCCTCCTGAGGGATGTCTGGCATAAAATATTTGTAGGGAATGTCTAGAAAGCAATTCTTTTAGTAAGATTTTCCTTGATTTTCGCTCTATATTTTTCCTTAGTCTCCCCCTTTTTCCTTAAAATATATGGAAACATTGTTATTGTTTCTACTTAATAATTTGGTATGTTTCTTGTGATATGTAAGTTTTGTAGTAACGGTATCTCATTTTCTGGTACAAGTTGATCCTTGTATTTAAAGGAATATTTAAAGGAAAATTCAAATAAAAATAAAATTAAAAAAAAACAAACATTTGTTACCCTCCCTTCCTATACAATGTGAACATACACAATCAAAGGAGAAGGAAAGAACAGGACAAAACATCATTCTTAGGAGAAGGGGAATAACATAAGTCTTCAGGAAGGGGGAGAAACAAATAAGCACTCAGGGAGTACATTCTTTAGAGATAGGGGCCAGAGGAGAGGGCAATATTCTGTTAAGTAGAACCATCCAAGGAGGGACATGTTGAGGGTAGTCCATTATCATTTAGTTTTGGGAGCACTTTCTTGAAAAGGAAAGTTTTTAGGGCTTTTTTAAAGAATGTTCTTTCTTTCTCAGAGATATCTTACTTCCTTAGGTAGGCTGTTCCATAGTTGTGATCCTGCAGAGAAGAGTGTACATTCTCTGGTTTCTTCAAAGTGGGTGAACTTTGGAGATGGGACATCTAGTAGCATTAGGTTAGATGATCTGAGTAGTTGGGAGGGGGCATGGATTTATATTGTACAGGAGAACCATGGGGAATGTAAATTGTGGATCTAGGAGTGTATGATCATGGCAAGCTTGTATGGTACTCGGTAGGATATAGGAAGCCAGTGTAAAGATTTGAGTACAGAAGAGATGTGATTGCGCAAGAGAGTGCTGGTAAGGAGTCTTGCTGCTGAGTTTTGTATGATCTCTAGTGGATGGGTCGTGTATAAAGGTATACCTGTCAGGAGGGAGTTGCAGTAGTCTATCCTGGAGAATAGTAGAGATTGAAAGACTGACCTGAAGTCAGAGAGTTCAAGAAGAGGCTTAAGGTGATGGAGCAAGTGTAGTTATAGTAGGAGGAGTTGGTAATAGATCTTATGTGATTGCTTATGGAGAGAGAGGGGTCGTTTGTGACTCCCCCATTTCATACCCTTTGGGAGATGGAGATGGAGATGAATCAAAAGAGAACTGGTTGGGAGTGTCAATGACAGGATGGTGTGATAAAATAATGATTTCCGTTTTAGATATGTTGAGAGCTAATTTATTGCTGTGAAGCCATTTTTGGTTGGTTGTAAGACAGTGAGTGAGGAAAGATTCTGTAAGGGCCCATAAGGATAAAGGACAAAATAATTGAATATTGTCTGCATAGATTTTATAGTGAACTCCAAGCTCATTAAGGGTGCGGCCTAATGGAGTTAGGTAGAGGTTAAATAACGCAGCAGACAGAGTAGAGCCTTGGGGCACTCCAGAGCTTAGAGGCATCAAGGAGGAAATAAACAAATCAATTTGGACTTGCTGGGTCCTGTTATTGAGGTTTAAGGAAAATCAGGCCAGCACAGAGCCAGTTATACCAATGGAGCGCAGTCTTGAGAGTAAGATGGAGTGACTGACCATGTCAAATACAGCAGAGATGTCAAGAAGACATAGAAGGAACGCTGACACTTGATCAAACCCCTGTCTCACTGTATCAAAACTGGAAAACAGCAGTAATTCATTGCTGTGGTGCTTCCTGAATGCAAATTGATATTGGTTGAGAATATTATTAGTATCTATGAAATTGCAGAGTTGGTGGAGAACTGCAGTTTCTAATTTTTGGTCATGAAAGATATGGTGGTGTTGCGGAGGTGGCCTGAGGTGGAGTTGCCACTACCTGTGGGGATGCCCCCACAGGTCTCCACCATCAGGAGGCGGAGCAGAACAGGAAGCGGAGGCCAACTGGAGCTATGCCAATACCAGCCCTCGTTCCCCGCAGGTTGAGCCCTTGGGTACCGGGGCCGGCTAGACTTAGGTGGGCCTCTGTGTGGTTGATCCCGTGAAGGATGTTCAAGGCAGGTAGCCAGGAAGAAACGGAGACACGGGGTCCAAAGGAGCTGAGCTCAAGACAGGGCCTGGATCCAAAAGCCCAGACAGGCAGAAGCAGGCTAGAGAACAGGAACAGATTAAGTCCGGGCTTGTAAGTAGGCAAAAGCCTAAGAAAAGCCAAGTCCAAGTAATCAACTGGAGGCAAAGTCAGGTTCAAGCTGGAGTTGGGGCAGGGGACTGGAGACAAGGTCAGGTGCAAGCTGAAGTCAGGGCAGGCGGCTGGAGACAAGGTCAGGTGCAATCTGAAATCAGGGCAGGCGGCTGGAGACAAGGTCAGGTGCAAGCTGAAGTCAGGGCAGGCAGCTGAAGACAAGGTCAGGTGCAAGTAAGGGTCAAAGCCAGGAATCCATCCAAAGCATGATCAGGAACAAGCGAAGGTCAGGAACAGGAAACTGGAACTCGGGAACTGGAACAGGAATGCAGGACTGGAACAGAACAAGCACAGGAGCAGGAACAGGAACACGAAGGAGTAGCAACTAAGCACACGACAGGAAGCGTGCAGACCTGTTGCCAAGGCAAAGACCAGATGGCAGGGCCTGCTTTAAGTAGCAGGGCTCGGTGACATCATCTGGGGCCATGGGAAGGTTTCCCGCCACGGCCCCTTTAAAGTCAGGGAAGGCGCACACGTGTGCGCCTAAGGCAGAGCGACTGGAGATACATGGTGGTGGCGTCTCCCCTCTGCGCACATGGGGAGACCCGACTGGGACCAGAGGAGGTCACAGAGCTGCCGGAGGTACCTGGGAACATGGTAGGCACACGAGTGTGTAGGCGACTGCCTACCGCTGCCAAAGAAGAAAGGCCAGGTCTGGGACCTGGGCATCAGGGGTGAGTAGGGCCGATCGTGGGCCTGCCATAGCCGGGACACATAACAGGTGGAGACTGGGCAGTAATTGGAGATGATGGTAGGATCAGCTGAAGGTTTTGCAATTAAGGGTCGGACTGAAGCTTGTTTTAGAAGGTTAGGGATGCCATATTGTAGTGATGAGTTAATGAACTTGGTGATAAACGGGGCAATATCCAGTTTGATCAGTTTAAGAAGTGAAGTGTGGCACTGGTTAAGGGGATTAGACGGTGGTTTCAGGTTATTGATAATCTTAGTGGTGTCAAATGCTGTAATGTCATCAAAGCGTTCCCAGGTTGGGCCTTCAGTGTTCAAATCATCATCAGATTCTTCAGTATAGGAATTATTAAATGTACTGTTGACAGATGCTGTCTTATTGATAAATGGGAAGCGAATGTCTCCGCAATGTTCATCCCCGGGAGGGTGGGAGGGAGAGTAGAGAGGGCTATGCTGGGGTTACTTAATTTCTTTACGGAGGCATATAATCCTCTGGGATTGTTTTGTGAGGCTGACAGTTTCTTGTAGATATAAGATTTCTTAGCAGAGTTGTTGGCCTCTTGATATGATGCCAGTTTATCATTATGTAGTGTTTTCTTTGTGTGGGTAGGGTCTTTCCGCCATTTTCTCTCATATTTCCTCAGCTTACATGTTTGGGTTTGGAGCGTGGTATTATTCCATTGTGCAGAGTTTGTTCTTTTGGTTGAGAATGGTTTCAAGGGGGCCAGTTTGTCGAGGGTTGATGTAAGGAAAGAGTTCCAATATTCTAAGAACTCTTAAGGTGAGTTCCAGGAATTATTATCCAGAATCCGGGTGAGGTTGGATACAAGTGTTACAGGGTCTAGATGACCTCGTTTCATGGCTGTCCTCATGTATTGAATCTAGTACTGGCAGATGCAGCAAGCACTGAGATCACAAGTGCCTCACTGTTAGATAATTAAATGACTTCGGAATATTTTTCCATGGGTCATAGCAAGACATGAATATATAGGAAAATGTCAGCCACTGTATTTACTTTAAAAGAAACATGACTTGATTAGAGATCTCACTGGTGATCTAAGGATGCAGAAAAAAAGTATTTGGATTGTTTTCAAATCCATATTTTCCTTTGTATGTTGATATTGTCACGCTGGAAAGGATCCAAAAGAATTTGGGTTTAAAACTTGAAGTGCATAAAAAGACAAAAGCATATAAAGAATTGCAGAAATATGAGACAGTTCTCATGGCTCAAGGTTTGTGCAGATTTGAATTGACATCACTATTGTCAAATTATATACAAACCAGGGCACTAGATATTGTGAAAACACATCAGATGCCGTCAGGAACACACAGGACCGTCCGATGGGGGGAGGGTGGATATTGGAGTGACTGTCCCAGGCCTTGCACTTTAAAGGGCCCCACATAGTCATGGTAGCTCTGCTCCTGACATACGCACGTCCTCTTCCTGAACGCTGGGGCAGAACTGGGACCAGCCTTTTCTGTGCCCGGGTCAGATACACAGAATTACACCTCCCTTCCACCCCTGCTTTCACTTACCAGTGTCTGCTCTGACACAGCGCCTTCTCCTTTTGTAGCAAAGGCACAGCTGTCCTTATAGTGATGGCAGCTTCAGCAAAGCACCCCTCTCTCTCCCCCCCCCCCCCCCCCCCCCCCCCCCCCCACTCCCTAACATTCCCCTCTTTCTCTACGGGAGGAATCGTAACAATAGAAGGTCCAGGGGGCACTCCATGAAGTTAACAAGTAGCTCATTTAAAACAAATCAAAGAAAATTATTTTTCACCCAGCACATAGTTAAGCTCTGGAATTCATTGCCAGAGGATTTGGTTACAGCAGTTAGTGTAACTGGGTTTAAAAAAGGTTTGGATAAGTTCCTAGAGGAAAAATCAATAAACTGCTATTACAGTAATTAATAAGCAATAGTAGCTTGTGATTTATCTATTGTTTAAGTACTTGCCAGGTACTTGTGACTTCGATTGGCCACTGTTGGAAACAGGATACTGGGCTTGATGGACCCTTGGTCTGATGCAGTATGGCATATCTTGTGTTCTTATATACCACCACAGTATTAACTCTCAGAGCTCAAACAGCAACAACCCTGCAAGAAAAGTCAACATTGCAAAAATTCCACATGACCCTAAAACGCCAATGCACCCTCTATTGGGAAAACAGAACAAGCTTGACTACTGCAGATCTCTACACAGAACCTACACGCTAGCAGAATACTTCAATTATGTCACACATATAAAACACAGCCAGACCCTCACGAAATACAGAATAAGGGATCACAAACTAGAAAAAGAAATATGAAGATAAAATTTGAATTCTTTGTTCTGCTATCCTCTCCAGTCCCCCCCGTCCCCCCCCCCCCACTTCTGATCCCTGCAAATAGGAGAAGAAGGGGCGGAATTAGGGAGGGTGCTCTGTCTACTCCAAGCTCACATCCACTCTCATCCAATTCCTTGCATGCTGCCTGGCAGGGGAGAGGTTGGAGTAGGAAGCAGAGAGCTGATCCCTGCTGCCTGAGATTTTGGGCACTGGCCAATAGAGTCGTCGGGGCAGAGCCTTGTGTGCTTATGCCCATAGGTAAAGCAGCCTTGCTGATGATAAGAACATAAGAACATGCCATACTGGGTCAGACCAAGGGTCCATCAAGCCCAGCATCCTGTTTCTAACAGTGGCCAATCCAGGCCATAAGAACCTGGCAAGTACCCAAAAACTAAGTCTATCCCATGCTACTGTTGCTAATTATAGCAGTGGCTATTTTCTAAGTCAACTTAATTAATAGCAGGTAAAGGACTTCTCCTCCAAGAAATTATCCAATCCTTTTTTAAACACAGCTACACTAACTGCACTAACCACATCCTCTGGCAACAAATTCCAGAGTTTAATTGTGCGTTGCATGAAAAAACATTTCTCTGATTAGTTTTAAATGTGCTACATGCTAACTTCAAGGAGTGCCCCCTAGTCTTTCTATTATCCGAAAGAGTAAATAACTGATTCACATTAAACATTTTAAACACCTCTATCATATCCCCCCTCAGCCATCTCTTCTCCAAGCTGAACAGACCTAACCTCTTTAGTCTTTCCTCATAGGGGAGATGTTTCATTCCTTTTATCATTTTGGTCGCCCTTCTCTGTACCTTCTCCATCGCAACTATATCTTTTTTGAGATGTGGTGACCAGAATTGTACACAGTATTTAAGGTGTGGTCTCACCATGGAGCGATACAGAGGCATTATGACATTTTCCGTTTTATTCACCATTCCCTTTCTAATAATTCCCAACATTCTGTTTGCTTTTTTGACTGCTGCAGCACACTGAACAGATGATTTCAATGTGTTATCCACTATGACACAGATCTCTTTCTTAGATGGTAGCTCCTAATATGGAACCTAACATTGTGTAATTTTTCCCTATATGCATCACCTTGCACTTATCCACATTAAATTTCATCTGCCATTTGGATGCCCAATTTTCCAGTCTCACAAGGTCTTCCTGCAATTTATCACAATCCCCTTGTGATTTAACTACTCTGAACAACTTTTTATCATCTGCAAATTTGATTACCTCACTTGTCGTATTTCTTTCCAGATCATTTATAAATATATTGAAAAATACGGGTCCCAATACAGATCCCTGAGGCACTCCACTGCCCACTCCCTTCCATTGAGAAAATTATCCATTTAATCCTACTCTCTGTTTCCTGTCTTTTAGCCAGTTTGTAATCCATGAAAAGACATCGCCACCTATCCCACCTGTCCCGTCTCTGCACTAGGGTTCAGGAATTGTGGTGGCCTGCCCAGATATTCTTCAGCTTCTGGAGGGAACACACCCCCACCCTGGCTCATCAACCTCTGGGAGCCACGCTCAGGCAGATTCATCCCAGGCCCCACACACCCCTAGGCTCGGCCCTGGGAACTCAGGGAAAATTGAAGAATTTGAAAAGAGATTTCAATATTGTGAAAAGAGCTGCAGATGTATCTGTGTAGCTGGCAAATAAGATGCGAGAACTGGAAGACTGTCAACTTGAATGTACAAACCCTTAGGATTCCACTAGCCATTTTGGCTCTAGCTAAGTTTAGGCTAGGATTATAGAGAGAGAAAGCAATTTGCAGACCATCCCTGCAGGCACTTCCACAAAGGCTTGTCTGGATTGGTCAGCAGTCTCCTATAAAAGCATGTAGTGCACATGTAAGATGTGGCGTTTTGAGTAGCAGGAGAGTTTTGCAGAGGGCTCCCCACTTGTTTGGGCCCCACAGTTGATATAGGGGAAGTGGCATTTTTGTTGGAGTTTTGAGCTGGGGAAGTTGTTGCAACGGTTCCCCATGCTGGGCCCCCAGCCTGGAACCAGGGGAAGAGCCGTATTCCTGGCACAGCACCCACTATCTGGCAGGAGGTGTCTCTGAGAATGGAAGAGCAGTTCTGAGAGGAACTGTTTGTTTTTTTTTTCTCTAAGAGTTTTATTTGTTTTTGGGAGCCTGCTGCTTCCTAAGGAGGAATTTCACCTCTGCCTTGGAAGGTGCCATGATTCCTTTTGTCCAGCAGAGACCTGACAGAGAAAAGAAAAGTCTTAATGCAGAGAGTTTTGTTCTTATGATTTCGGGGGGAGGAATTCTTTTGCCACCTGAGAAGGAGGAAAGATTTTGGATTCTGAACACTCTTTTTGGACTTTCTACCACTAGAAGCTGAGCTTTACCATCAGAGAAAGCGATAGGAGATCTAAGTTCCCACTAGGAGCCTACTCTCTAACAGTCGGGAGTGCTGGGTCTTTGCCTAGTGCTTGCCATCCTAAGGGACACTGACTCAGCTAGTAGAACTGAGGAAAGAGGTATTTTTGATCCATGTATATATAAGAAGATTAATTGAAGAATTTTTGTTGTGAATTGGACTTCAAGTATTTTTGGTTGCAGTACATTTTTGGTTGAACACTTCACCAGGATGTCTAGCGTCTTCACCCAGAGTCAGAGGTGCCCTAAAGCAAGGACATCAATGGAGTTCAGCTGAGAGAGCAACCAAGGATAGACTGAAAGACTGTGCTCATTAAAAGGGCTTCGCTAACTGCAAATTCTGATTTGACTGTAAGCTGTTCTAATGCCACTATTCATTTAAATTTATTGCACTCTGCCTCGAGACCAACTTTAGGAAAATGCTGGAATATCAGATGTTTGTAAATAAATAAATAAACAATAAATAAATAAATAATGAATAAATAGGAATATCAGATGTTTGTAAATAAATAATGAACCAGCAGCTACAAAACTGTGTCAGTTTTGTAGCTGCTGGTTCAAAATCACCCCAATGCTATAAGGCTCTTAACAGGAAATGCAAAATATGAACTTAATGCACTAGATGTATGAAACTTGAAAAGAAAATTACACTTTCTGTGTACTGCTTCTGAGCTGGTTCATTGTTCTCCCTCTCTCACCTTTTTAAATCCCACCTTTTTTAGGCTGCTTTTAAATCTTAAGTGTGATGGTCTGCCTTCAGCCTCATTAACTCATTTTAAGATTCTGTTGACCTGTATGTTTGTATCAATTAGATTGCAAGCTCTATTGAGCAGGCACTGTCTCTTGTATGTTGGTGTTTATACAACACTGTGTATATTGAGTAGAGCTATAGAAATGTTAAATAGTAGTAGCAGTTGTCCTGTATCAGTCTGAAAATGTAACTTCTACATTCCTGGTTCAGAAACTTTTTTTTGCAATGCCCAAGCACTTGGGAGCAGCCTTACTTGGGAGAATCACAGCTTACCTCATATAGAATGGCACCAGATTTATGCAGCATGCATGGTTATTTTTGACATCAGAACCAATTTGGGTCCGCTGGATCTAGCGTGTGCAGCGATTTATGAATTTCTATTAATTCAACTGATCACTAGGCTGAAGAGGCACTGCAGGGAAGCAGGATAAAGAAAAAAAAAACCAAAACAAAACAAAACAGTGTCTTGGGGATAAAACCTGTAATTAATACAAGGTGAATTCTGCTGTTTGCCTTGTACTTTTGACATAATAGCCACCACTTCCCTTGAAGAAAAGGCAAGGATGGAATGCACAGAGCACAGATGACTTCTTGTTTTTAAATGAGTCACTTGCATGCACCAAGGCTGATGATTTTGAGGGAAAAAATTCCCTGCTTAACCAGACATTTTCACGCCACATCCTGCTCAGCTAGTCAGCTTATGTGTATGCTTGCAGTCTGTAGTGAATCTGCTGGCCGTGAGCCTGGACTAGGATTTCTGCTTTGGGTAGATTTTAGTGACACCGCCAGAACTGGCCATTTACAGTCAATTGCTTGGGCATTTAGTTGCAGTGTTCAAGCCCTCAACATGCCCCTTTCTTAGCTTCTTCCTCCCTAAAATGGATTGACGCGTTTTGTCCTAGTTGTTCTGTCTTTTTGACCAAAGCCATCGGTGATGTCTAGCCCAAGCATGTGAACACTGCCTCTTTTTCCTTCCGTGCCTGGAGTATTAGGACTCTCTCTCTTTCGGTGCTCAGGATATGGCTCTCTTTCTCTTCCTCAATGCCTAGGATATCAGTGCGCTCTCTCTCTCTCTCTTCCTGGCTCAGGAGTACCCAGGGTATCAGGACTCTCCTTCCCTGTCTCAATAGCCAGAGTATCAGGAGTCTTTCCCTATTAGTGCCCAGGGCATCCAAGTTTGCTCTCCGTCTCAGTAGTACCTGGGGTATCAAGGCTGTCTTTATCCTCCCCCTCCCCTCTCCTTAGTGCTTGGGGTAAGAGTAGAACCAGGTGTATCAGGGCTCTCTCCTTCTCCCACTCTCAGTACCTGGAGTATCAGATGTCTCTCCCTCTCCCATTCCCTCTCTGTACTCAGAGTATCAGGACTGTCTCTCTCTGCCCCTACTAGCTCTTAATGCCCATGATATTATGGCTCTCTGTGTCTCTTCTCCCCCCCCCCCCCCCTTCCAATGCCCAGGGTATCAGAGCTCCCCCTGTCTCAGTATTGCCCAGAGTATAAGGTCCCTCTCTCCCCTTCCGGCTCTCGTTGTCCTGGGTATCAGGGCTTTCTCTCTCCCTTTGTTCCAGTGTCAGGGATATCAGGACTTTCCCCTCTCTCTCTCTCCTCTCAGTGCCAGGGGTATCAGGGTTCTCTCCCTCCTTTTCTCAGTGCACCAGGTATCAGGGCTTTCTCTTTCTCCCTGCCCCCTCAGTGCGAGAGGTATCAGGGCTCTCACTCTTTCTGTACTCAGGGTATCACAGTTCTTCCTCTCTCTGTACCCAGGGTATCAGAGCTCTCTCTCTCTTCCTTCCTTCCTTTCTCTGTATCTAGGGTATCAGAGCTCTTTTTTCCCCTGTACCTCCTCTCTACTCAGGGTATCAGGTCTTGTTCTCTCATTACCCAGGATATCCGGGTTCTCCCTCTCTTCCTTCCTCTCTGTTCCTCAGGTATCAGGGCTCTCTATCTTCCTTCCTCTCTCATCACCCAGTGCTTCAAGGCTCTCTCTTCCTTCCTCTCTCTGTACCCAGGGTATCAAGTCTTGCTCTCTTACTACCCAGGGTTCTCTTACTACCCAAGGGTTCTCTTTCTCTTTATTCCCTCCTCTCTATATACCTGGGATATCAGTTTTCTCTCCCTTCCTCTCTCTGTGCCCAGGGTATCAGGGCTCTATCTCTTTTCCTTTATCTTTACCCAAGGATTCAGAGCTGTCTCTCTCTCTCTTTCCCTTCCTAACTCTGTTCCCAGGGTATCAAGGCTTCCTTTCTCCCTATTTTCTCCTCACTCTGTACCAAGGTATCAAGGTTCTCACTCTCTTCCTTCCTCTCTTTATTCCCAGAGTATCAGGGCTCTCTTTATCTTCTCTCTATGTACCCAGACTATCAGGATTATCTCTGTCTTCCTTCCTCTCTATGTACCCTGGATATCAGGGCTCCTCTCCTTATTCCCTCTGCTCTCTGTGCCTGGGGTATCAGGTTTCTTCCCCTCTTCCTCTCACTGTTATTGGGGTAATATCGCTTTCTCTTTTTCTTCCTCTCTCATTACCCAAGGTATCCAATCTATCTTTCTCTCTTCTCTTTCTTCCATTGTCTGTACCCAGGGTATCATTGCTCTCTTCCTCAAAATACCAAGGGTTTCAGTGCTCTCTCTCTCTCCCCTCTGTATATCCGGGGAATCAGGGCTTTCTCTCTTCTTTCCTCTCTCTGTACCTAGGGTATCAGGTCTTGCCCTCTCATTATTCAGGGAATCAGGGTTCTCTCTCTGTTCCTCAGGTATCAGGACTCTCTCGCTTCCTTCCTCTTTCATTACCCAAGACTTCAGGGCTGTCTCTTTCTTCCTTTCTCTTTACCCAGAGTATCAGTGCTCTCACTCTCTCTGTATCCAGGTTATCAGAGTTCTGTTTCCCCCCCCATTTCTTCCTGTTTACCTGGGGTATAAGGGTTCTCTCTCTCTTCCTTTCTCTATGCTTGGGGTATCAGGGCTCTCTTTCTGCCTATTCCCTCTTCTCTCTGTGCCCGGTGTATCAGGATTCGGCCTCCCTTCCTCTCTCTGTTCTCAGGGTATCAAGGCTCTCTCTCTCAGTACCAAATTTCAGTGCTCTCTTTCTTCCATTGTCTGTATCTGGGGTATCAGGTCTCTTTCTCTCTCTCAAAATACCCCAGGTTTCAGCATTCTCTCTCTTTTTCTCACTCTATACCAGGGGTATCAGAGCTCGCTTTCTCCCTACTCCCTCCTCTTTGTTGCCAATGTATCAGGATTCTGCCTCCCCTCCTATTTCTGTTCCTGGAATATCAGGGCTCTCTCTTCCTTCCTCTCTCAATACTCATGGTTTTAACTCTCTTTTTTCCATTCTTTATACCGAGTATCAGTTCTCTCTCTCTCTTCCTCTCTCTGTTCCTGGGGTATCAGGGCTCTCTCTTCCTTCCCCTCAGTACCCAGGGTTTCAGCATTCCCTCTTCCTTCCTTTCTCTACCCAGGGTATCAGAGCTCTCTTTCTCCCTATATCTCCTCTCTCTCTACCCAGGATATCTGGGTTCTTTCCTCAGCTTCTGGGGTATCAGGGCGATGCATCTTCCTTCCTCTCTCATTACCCAAGGCTTCAGGACTCTCTCTCTTCCTTCCTCTTCAGGCCCTGGTGAGGTAAGCTCCACCACAGCCCCGCCGATCTTCCTGCTGTAGTTCCCTGCTTCCGCTGGCCCTGCTGCTATGTGGACCAGATGACACACCTTCACACTGCAGGCGACACACTAATGTGTCGCGACACACAGTTTGGAAAGCTCCGACTTAGGGAATAGCTACTACTATTAATTGCATCAGTAGCATGGGATCTTCTTAGTGTTTGGGTAATTGCCAGGTTCTTGTGGCCTGGTTTGGCCACTGTTGGAAACAGGATGCTGGGCTTGATGGACCCTTGGTCTGACCCGGTATGGCCTGTTCTTATGTTCTCTCTCTGTACCCAAAGTATCAGGTGTCACTCTCTCATTATCAAGATATCAGGATCCTCTCTCCCTTCCTCTCTCTCTCTGTTCCTGGGGTATTAGGGCTCTCTCTCTCTCTCTCTTCCTTCCTCTCTCTGTACCCAGGGTATCAAGTATCGCTTTCTCATTACCCAGGGTATTAGGGTTCTCTCTCTGTACCTAGAGTATCAGGACTCTCTTTCTCTCTATTCCCTCTTCTCTGTGTACCTGGAATATCAGAGTTATCTCTCTCTTCCTTCCTCCCTCTGTGCTTAGGGTATTAGGGCTTTCTCTGAACCCGGAGGGGTATCAGGACTGGCTTGCCTCCCTTCCGCTCTCTGACCCCGGGGTATCAGGGTTTCAGCACGTTCTTTCACCCGGGGTATCGGCACTCTCTCTGGTCTCTCTGTGCCCTGGGTAACGGAGCTCCGCCCTCCCCAAGCTCCGCCCCCTCAGTCGGCGAGGGGCGGCGCGCAGGCGCAGAGAGCCTCGGGGGGCAGGTGGAGTGAGGCTGTGGTGCCGCCGCTGTTCCCGGGTCGGAGGGTGGTAGCCGCAGAGCTGGCGTGAGGGTAAGTAGGAGCTGTGTAGTGGGGGGGGACCACCGTCCGGCTCTGGAGGCTCGAGCAGGCTTCCCCGGAAAGCTTTTCCGTGCCGGGGGACCTGGGGAAGGGTTTGAGTGCAGAATATCTCCCTCCCCCTGCTGCTGCATGCGAAGCTTTCTGTGAATGTAAGGCGGTCCGCGCCCTCTTTTTCCTGTCGAAACCGAGCCGAAAGTTGGACAATGCCTCTCTGGGTGTTTCCCGTTATGAGGAAGTCGGGAGGCGAGCGATCCCCGATCCCAGGGTGTGGGCCGCTGCGCTTTAATTCAGCGACGTGGAAAAGCCCTTTACAGGGACTGAACTGTTCGGTCGGTCCTGAAGTGGGAAACTTGGGAGCAGGCTTCAGCTGCTCTCGTGTGCAAGAAGTGGAGTTGAGCAAAACACAAATATACCGGGAGCCCCCGTCTTACTGCATTAACTTCATGCATTCTTTGCTTCTCGTCCTCTGGTCAGACTAGACGGGGCGAAAGATGACATTTCCAGGAAAAATAAGTGAACTATAAAAGGCATTCTGGCGATTGGGGACGGAAGGGTGGATTTTGATAATACCTTCAGAATTTAAAAAACGAAATTAACTCAAGCGCTGCCTATACCTCACATTTATTTCCTTCATGCTTGGGTCAGATCTGGCTGGGTATTCAGTTTGCAAACCCCCTAAGGGGTTTGTTTCCTTGGGGAAATTTAAATGTCAATAGGGGAACTGGTTTGTGGGTGCATGTGATTTGTCCAGGGAGGGAAGGGAGTAGGAGAGGAGCACATTTAAACAAACAAACAAACAAAAAAAGTAAGTTTCTGGGATGCTATTCTGGGAATTGAGGTTGAAATTACAAAATGTAGCAAGACTCCTGGATTGCTACTGATCCTGTCGTGATCCTCTGCTATAAATATTTCAAAGCATTTGTGAGGCACACAGGGGATCCAGTTTTTGGATCTGGATCTGTAAAGGAAGTATCCTTAGTAAATATGTGAAATGGAATTGCTCAGAAAAATGTGTGCAAACACTGACTGGACTCATGGAAATGGGTGAAGGAACAGTTTTGAATAGTTTGATACTCACGCTTTCATATGTTTTGAGGGTTTGTTTGTTTTTAGAAGTAAAACTTTCAGATGTTTTTGTAACTGTGGTGAAGACTTAATAGCTGGACCCTGACAAAACTGGCATGAAGTTGCACAAGTTTGAAGTTGTAAGCAGTAGCCAGTCTCCATTCCTACATCTTTTCCATGCATTCAGACTTCAGTCATCTTAAAAACATTTTTTTTCTTTCTACAGTGAAGAGCAAATCACATTTCCTGAGCTCATGCTTGGATCTGAAATGGCTGAACAGCATTCAGACAGTAACTCTTAAGGAGTTGCCATGGGAAATTGACATTTCAGTAGTGGAGAAGTTTGTAGGTGGAAACATAGGCGTCACAGTGGGGAAGGCCACCGGGCCATGACCCAATCATGTTTTGGTCGCCAGAATTGCTTGTGTGCAGCAGATTCCTCCAGGCTTCCTGCCTGCTCCACCACACACTTCTCTGCGTGTCTCGGGAGACCAGCGTTGGGCATGCAGAGAAGCATGGGATACAGCTGGCTTGGGGACTGGCTTCCTGAGAAAAAGGAGAGGCTGAGTGGTCCTGAGACTTGATAGGGAAAGAGGAAGATCCTGAGGAAAGGGAGGAGTCCTGAGCTAGTAGGTGGGGGGGTTCCTAAGGCTGTCTGGAGTGGGCTCATCTGAGAGACACTGAAGGCTGGGGAGGGAGTCTGGGAGTTGTTGAGACTGACTGGATATGGGAGGGAGTCAGGGCTGGAGGCAGACTAGCTGGTTGCTGTGCACAGGGGAAAGAGGCAGGTTTGGGGGAAGCAAATTACCATAAAGGGGTGTCTGAGGGGAGGATAGGGAGGTTTATGTTTGAAACACCAAGCTCCTGTGGTTGTGGGTGGTGGGGATGTTATGCAACAGACCCCTCCCCCCACGCACACACATACACCACTCTCCACAAGAATAATAACAAGAGCTCAGCATCTCCAGCATAGCATCCTCCACTCCTTACAGTGATGATGATGATGGGGCTTGGTTAAGTGTAGAAGGAAAAATATTTTTGTTCCTAGTTTTCAAGTTTTGTGCTGCATAGAGAGTCTTCATGAGGTTTCTATTTCAGTTTTTGTCTGTACATTTATAATTTTTGGTCACCTGTTCTGTATTTGGTGTTCTGCAGGTATGACTAAGCTGAGGTATTCTGCTAGCCTGTAGGATCTGTAGCAGTTGTCTTCAGTGGGTTTTCCCAGTAGCGGGCCTATACAGTACAGTGCCTTCCACGGAGCGCACTGTTAACCTTCTATTGGACGTGCGTTTTCCCTTACCCCTTATTCAGTAAGGGGCGGAAAATGCGCGTCCAAGCCCCCGAACCTAATAGCGCCTGCAACATGCAAATGCATGTTGATGGCCCTATTAGGTATTCCCGCACGATTCAGAAAACAAAATGTGCAGCCAAGCCGCACATTTTGCTTTCAGAAATTAGCGCCTACCCAAAGGTAGGCGCCCAAATTCTTCGGGCACCGGGAAAGTGCACAGAAAAGCAGTAAAAACTGCTTTTCTGTGCACCCTCCGACTTAATATCATGGTGATATTAAGTCGGAGGTCCCGAAAGTTTCGAAAAGTAAAAAAAAAAAAATAATTTGAAGTCTGCCCGCGGCTGTTGGGTCGAAAACTGGATGCTCAATTTTGCCGGCGTCCAGTTTCCAAGCCTGTGGCTGTCAGCGGGCTCGAAAACCGACGCTGGCAAAATTGAGCATCTGCTGTCAAACCCGCTGACAGCTGCCGCTTCAGTCCAAAAGGAGGCGCTAGGGACACATTAGTGTCCCTAGCGCCTCCTTTTGCCTGTTTTTACCGCTGAGCCTCATTTGAATAGAGAATCGCGCGCACAGGAGAGCGGGCGTTCGCCCGCTCTCCCGCGGACTTTACTGTATTGGTCCGTAGAAGAGGTGTATTGGTGATATAGGGCCTGGTGGAATATTTGCAGTGCAGCCTTTTCATAGGTAGGGTTGATATGGTAGATATGCTACAGGTGTGCTGAATGTCTGTTTTTTGTTTTTTTTTAACCAGGATTTTGTATTTCATAATGTGCCTGATAGAAAACACCAACTTCCTCAACTGTTTCTTAGATGATACTAGAATCTTTTAGTATGGTGAGGTGTAGGGGAAATATCCTGCTCTGTCCCCATTGTTAGAGAGGGGTGTGCGTATGGATGGCGGAGAGTTTTCTGGGGATACAGAGGATATATTTACAGAGCTGGAGGTGCAGGAGTTATAGTTGGTTTGCCTTGGACATACAATGATGAGATTAATCCTCACTCTTAAGCCAGTGTGCAGTATGTTGGGTGCATTCTCAGTCTCAGAAATTTACTACCAGGCTGCTCTCACAGGCCGATGCAGTACTGGCGTGTCTAAAATGGGCACTCGTTGAGCGCCACCTTTCCTGGGTGCGCGATTTAATATTAAAATGAGCCGCTGCTGTAAAAAGGAGGCGCTAGGGGAGATTGTGCGTCCCTAGTGCCTCCTCGGCATCGGGCGCCCGGGAGAGGTGGCTGTCAGTGCGGGTTAGGAAACGGACATTCAGTACAAGCGCCCGTTTTCTCCCGCTACCGGCACAGCATACATCTGCAATATACCCGGCCTTGACCGTATATATTGTGGGTGTATACTGGGCGCCCAGAAATTTTTTTTTTGTGATTTTTTTTTTTGTTTTGTTTTACATGATTCTGCTTTCTGTAGTTCCTCCTACTTAGTATCACGACAATATTAGTTCGAGGAATCTCAAAAAGCAGGAATTTTTGTTTTATCCAGTGAGCCCTTGAGCCCTGGGCTGGCATAAAATTTGTCAGGTTGCAATGGGTGCATTGGCCATGCGGGAAATTTCTGAATCGCGGGGATTAGCTAATAGCTTCGTCTACGTGTACTTTACGTGTGATGAGCACTATTAGCTACACGCTCGATTGAACGTGCATTTTGGACTTGCTAATCTCTGTATTGCATTGGGGGGTGTTAGGGTCGTGCATTCCAAACACAAGTTAAGCTGGGCGCTGGCCGCAGCGCATGGTATTGCATTGGCCTGTTAATGCTTGCCTTGTGCCAAAAAAAAGGGCTTTCTGAAGCTTGTACATTGTAATATATACTTTACCTGCAACATATGGAGGCGAGCTTGGGAGCTCTTGTTAGTGGGACTCTCTCTGTGTTTTTCTGCCACATTTTCTTGGTCTCTGATTGCGTCTCTTGGCACCTGATGATCTTTCTCTCTGCATACATAGTACAGAAGAGTTGCTCAGTACCAATGCTTCTATTAGTAATGCTTTTGTCATTTTCACCTTTAGCACCAAGCCTCTTATTAATTGGCCTGTGAATGAATAATTTGTATTCTGACTTACATGAAGAATGTACGTAAGAGAGAATAACATTAACTGTGAACACACAGAAATTGGCAGTGGGGTTAGGGGTGGAGCTTGATTGTCCCCGTTCCCCCCCCCCCCCCCCCCCCCCCCCCCCAACCATAAAGGAATTCTGCTGCCCCCTCAGAGGATATGATGGGTCCAGGGAAGGGGGCTCGGCAAGCAGCACTTTTTTTTTTTTTTTTCTTTTTAGAAGTTCAGCCATCGAAATCACTTGAGAGGAAATATTTATAAGATGACTGAATTGTGAAAGATGCACGAATGGAGACTGGCTGGCTACTGTTCACAAATTTTAGATTTGTGTGACTTCAACCCCTTTCTGCGTCTTCATATGGACTCTGGTCAGGATCCCGCCATAAACCTTTCGCCAGAGAAACAAAAACGTCCAAAGGTTTTACTTCTAAAACATAATCCATGAAAGGATGAGTGTACCAAACTATTCAAAACAGCTTTTTTTTTTTTCTTCAAACTCTTACCATGCATCCAGTGCATGCACGCCTCTCTTTCTGTGTAATTCCAGTTAGGTGGGTTTCACACACACACACACACTAAGGATAGTCTTAAACTGGGAGAAGGGAGAATGTGATCTCCCTGCTGAGCAGGGCAGTTCATATTTTCAGGTTGGTTGTCAGTGGGCGTTATCTGTTTTCCTGCTGCCTAGGGGGAAGAGCAAGGGCAAGGGACTAGCATGTTTCTTGTAAGAATGGCGTTGGCAGCCAATGCACGGATCAAAGCAGTGGGCTGTGATTTGGCCGCAGCATCTGTTTTTAAGTATTTTTTTAATATTTTGAATCTGGCTCTGTAATAATAGGACATTGGTTTTAAAGAGGGGGATGGCATTCGTTCATGTTTTCGGGTTGAGCACCGTGCAGGAAATGATAGGAGCTTGTGATTTCTGGGAAGAGCATCTGCTTTAAAGCTCAGTCCTCCCTTTTTAAATTGATTGATTTTCTATTTTATTTTATTTTTTTTTTTAACATGGCGCTTGTAATTGATTGTAGAAGCAGTGCAACAGTTGGACCCGGGCTTCTGATGTCGCCACCAGAACATAGATTTGTATATGGAAGTGCGATGTCATGGCAGGAAGACCCCCTCCTGTGATGATGTCACTGCAGGAATAAAGTCCATCTTTGAAAGCACTGTGAGGTCATGGCAGGAAGATGCCTCCTTAGATGGAAGCGCGGTGAGCTTGGCAGTGGCCTTGTAGAAATTAAAAGCAGAGTTTCCATTATTGCAGTAGTTCTTTACAAAGAGGATATAAAAAATGGCTAGGAGTGTGCCAAAATCAAAGCCTCGTATGTTAAAACACGAAAGGAACTCTGGACAGGAAGCATCTTTGCTATAACATCACTGCGGGATTTGGTGTTTGTGTAACATGGAAATACATCCACTTCTTACAGTGTGGATATCCTTCTGCTGGGCCGGGAAGTGAGAGATGGGAGCTGGCTGCATGGCATTATCTGGTGGTTTTGGGGGTGTTGTCTTGGCTGCTTTCTCTGTTAAGAGACAAAGGTTAGGAGTGTTTGTGGCAACATGTGACAGTGCTTCGCTGTGACTCCTGCGTGGAGGGCAGAGGAATAAAACAGCCCCCTCAGCTCTTTTTTTTTTTTTTCTGTTTCTCTCCCTTGTTTTGCTTCATTGTTATGCATGTTGTCTCGTGGAAGGCTTTGCGAGGAGAGGGGGTAGGGGCCTAGACGAGGCGTTGCGGCTGTTTTTCAGGATTGCGGCGTAAAGCCATTTGGCCTGCCAGCTCCTCGCTTGTGAATGGTCATAGTGCACGGCCTGGTCACCCAGGGCTAGAAATGTGTGTGTGAGAGAATTTCTGAACAAAACCAAAATCTAGGCTTTTAAATTTACTGGAGAAATTGCTGCTTCTCCAAATATTTCCATTCTAGGATTGAGCAGGAGCCAACTTTTCAAAATGATTTGGTGGTACTAAACTCAAGACAAATCGTCCTTTCCCTGGATATATAAGAAAGGAGTTTGCTGGTGCTCAAGCACCCACTGTGCCTACTTACAGAGCTGGCTGCTACGATAGGATTCAGCAGGAGCATTTTTGGATGAAATGAGCAAATAAACCCCACCAAAGTGTCATTTTCACCATTGCTGGCTGTTCACGCTATGTGTGGGGTCCATGCTGGCAGAAGTGGCTCAGATCAAACAGTGCCCCGATTTGAAAATTGTTGATGGTGGCCCTTTCCCTGCACCCAGTTCTCAGCATGGATTTGGGAGGGGGGAGCAGGGTGCATGCAAGTGAGCAACAGCTTGGTGGTTGTAGGAGTTCCATCTCCCCTGCTTCTTAGATTTTTCACTTTTTTTTGGATCAGTTGTTTTCTTTGATTCTTATTCTTGGCTCTCCTTTCCTTTTCAATTTCATATTTTAAGTCTTCTGGTTTCCCACAGTTTAGTGGCATCAGCATAAGTAGTTCCCTGATTTAATTAGAGCTGTAGTAATGGGGGAGTAATTAGCTTTCCAAAGCTTTAAACATGAGAACAGGATGGGACTCGGGCTGGGAAAGGGGATCGTAATGATTTTGCTTATTTGAGCTGCCGGGTGAATTCCCAGACAGTGTTCGCTCATGCCACTACATTACCGCTCCTCCCTTGACCCAGGGCCCTGGTGATTTTCAGGGCTCTTATAAAGTTAGTTTGCAGGTCGGTTGACTGCCTTCTTTGCGTGCTAAAAAATTGGCAATTACTGCTCTACGGCTTCTGTACTTGTAGCCACCCTGAGAGGAGACGTGCCCGGAGCCTGCTTGCCTACGCATGGGTGCCATTTACACGTCTTCCCTGCACCGAAAGCAGGTGCCAGTGACCGTGCTCACTCTGCACCCGAGGCATTGTTCAAAGCCTAAGTTCCTGCGTGTGCTTTTGCTTTGGAAATCGTCACAAAGCCCGTGCGTGAAAAGCAAGCGTGGACTCTCTCCCCGGGCAGGCAGCTTGCTTGTGGCGCCCTGCCTTTCTTCCTAATGACACAAGAGGAGAAAGCTCGGTGCATAAATCTTCCCGCACCGTTTGGGCACCCAGCATGGCATGGCTTTGCTTCGCTTCAAGGTTATCTCTCCCAAATGTCGTGCAATGCTTTGACTTTGTTATACAGCGAGAGCCCTGCCTCAAAGCTTGTGCTCTGTTAATCTATTACACAGTAACGCGGACATGATGGCAAGACCATAATAATGTACTCCCCTGCAAGGAGATAAACGTTGCCAGCCACAGAAGCTTAACTTCATCTTATCCGAGTCAGTTCTTGATTTTTCTCACTTTTGCTCCACCACCCCGAGTAGATGAGCATTAAGCGCATCTGCTTAATCCAGCAGTGTCTCCCCATGTCTTACATATGTGCTTTGTAAGACTCTTAAGCAGCTTTCATGACTAGTGAGACTATTGCCTGACCGTCCAGCCTGCTAGGTCCCTGTGGCCTTCTTGAGTAGGACCACCTTCACCAGCAACGTGCCAGTACCAAAACTTTATGCTTCTGGGAAGTTATAGTCAGCTGATGCTGCAGGCCGTGGGTGTAGCCAGGTTGGTGTCACTTGGTCATAAGAGCGGCCGTGCTGAGTCAGTCCAAGGTTCATGGAGCCCAGCGTCCTGTCTTCAACAGTGGCCAGTCTGAATCACGTGTACCCAGCAGATCCCATAAATCTAATTCCTGTTAATCACTCCGGGGGATAGCAGTGGCTTTCTTTAGTCTACCTGGCTAATAATCGGACCGATACAGAAAGAAGCGCGGGAGAGCCGGCGAGCGCCCGCTCTCCCGATGCGCGCACAGGCCAGTGTCCTGGGCGTGCGGTTCAGTATCGGCCCGCATGCAAATGAGGGCCCACGGTAAAAGGAGGCGCTAGGGACACTAGCGCGTCCCTAGCGCCTCCTTTTTGACAGAAGCAGCGGCTGTCAGCGGGTTTGACAGCCGACACTCAATTTTACCGGCGTCGGTTCTTGAACCCGCTGACAGTCACGGGTTCGGAAAACAGACGCCGGCAAAATTGAGCTTCCGTCTTCCAACCCACGGGCTGCAGGCAGATTTAAACATTTTTTTAAACATTTTTTTTATTTTTGGGGTCTCCAACTTAATATCGCTATGATATTTAGTCGGAGGGTGTACAGAAAAGCAGTTTTTTCTGCTTTTCTGTACACTTTCCTGGTGCCGACCGAAATTAAAATGTGTGGCTTCGCTGCACATTTTGCTTTCTGTATCGCGTGGGAATAACTAATAGGCCCATCAACATGCATTTGCATGTTGCGGGCGCTATTAGTTTCGGGGGGAGGGGGATGGCCGCGCATTTTCGACGCCTATTACCCCTTACTTGTATAAGGGGTAAAAATAGCGCGTCGAAAACGCGCGGGCAAACAGTGCGCTCCACCGGAGCGCATTTTACTGTATCGCCCGAATGTGTTCTGGACTTTTCCTCCATGAACTTATGCAAACTTTTAAACCCCGCTATGCTAGTCGCCTTGACCGTGTCCTCTAGCAACAGTTTCCACAGTTTGATAGTGCGCCGAGTGAAAAAAGTAGTTTTTGTGATTGATTTGGGAGCATCATCTTGTTTTATTATTGTTTGAAAGGGTAAATAATCCTCTGTGTCTGTTCTACCCCACTCATGATTTTATAAACCTCCATCCTATCTTTCCCTTAGATGATTCTTGTCCAGGCTGAATAGCCCTGGCTTGTTTAGCTTTTCTTCATGGGGGAGCTGCTCCATCCTCTTTATCATATTTGTTGCTCTCCTCCGTACCTTTTCTAGTTCCACCCTGTGTGTTAGGATGGGGCGAGCAGAACTGCATGCAGTACTGGAGGTGCCCTTGCAAACTCTGCGCGCAGTAAATAAGTGACTCCTTGTGGTACCCTCCACTAGATCAGCCCCCTCGTCTAACTGAAACGCATCGGTGAGTCCCTCTCTTTTTTTGTAGGGACAATTCTCTGGCATGCTTTAGCAGATAAACTGCAAGCAATCACAGATTGCGCTCCATTTTATGAACAATCCAAAGACATCATTTCAGGAGGTTTTTCCGTAGTAAGAAGGAGCATTTTTATTTCATCATGGAAACCTAACTGTGTATATGTTGTGTTTTATCATTGTATGTTTGTCTGTGGACTTTTGCATTCCATGTTTTAGTATAATCCGCCTAGCACAGTTGGATTTCTGTCCATGAAATATAAAAGTTTATAAATAAGGTGTCCCACCATGGCTCAATACAGAGGCAATAGGATACTTTTTGTTTTGTTCTCCATTCCTTTTTGGATTTGCAGAAGGCATTTGACAAAGACCCCATGAGCATGTCCCTCAGCATGGGTGTGGTGTCCACAGGCACCACCAGCTTAAAAAAGTGTGTACTCTGCACCAGCAACTAGAGAGGCCATCGCTGAGGTCAGGGCAGCTTCAAGTGCCTGGCTTCTGGCGCTCACACCACGGTAACCCAACACCAGCTTGGCCACCTGCCCGGTGCGACTTTCCCCCACCTCCAGTCTTGGGTGGTTTCCCCCTAGTTATGTTGACGCAGGGGCAGGACTCCCTGAAGCTGACATGGGAACCGCATGCAGCAGCCAGCCTGCCGCACTACAAGGGGGAAATGAGAACAGCCTGGTCCGCTGACCCTACTGCTGCTGCTGTAGTGGGAATCGGGGGGGGGGGGGGGGGGAATCTGTGTGACAGGGAGCCAGGAAAGACTGTGGATGGGTGCTGGCTACAGGGGGAGGGGGAAAGGCTGGGCAGGGCTTGGGAGGACCCACAGCGCGGAGTGGGGGGGGGGGGGGGGGAGAGCTGTTTTGGTTGGGTTGGGACCTGCCGTTGCCACTGGAGGGAGGGAGAGAGCAAGCAGTGCAGCAGGAGCTGCTACCGGTGGGAAATGGTTGCAAATTCTTCTCTTTGAGGTGGCTCTTATTTTTATTTTAAACATTGTGCATAGGGGAAGTCATTTTCAAACTGGCTTCTTTCAGCAAAAAAAAAAAAAAAGCTTTACCCACGGAAATTGTGTGACTAGTAACGCTGGTATGTGAGTCCTTTTACGTAAGGGAGGGGTGTTCCAGGGGCTGGAGTGTGTCTGGGACTTGAGCACGTTCTCTTTGATTTTAAAAAGCATGCTCATAAATTCTCTCACCAATATTACGCGCACCAAATGGTAGGCAAAACTGTGTGTGTGTGTGTGTGTGTGCTTTTTTTCAGTCAAATAGTGGCAGCTGATTTTCTGGTGCACCCCCAACATCAACAGTGTCCCTACAACCCTGCTCTTCAGAAAATTAAAAAGTCATGGGATATCTTATTGTAGACTGTTCATTGGTTTACAGACAGGAAGTAGAGGGTAAGTCTAAATGTTAATTTTTCCAAATGGAGAAAGGTCATTAGTGGAATACCCCAGGGATCAGTACTGGGACCTATGCTGTAAATGATCTGCTAGCAGGAACGAGTGAAGTGATCAGATTTGCAGATGACATGAAATTAATCAAAGTTCTTAACCCAGCAGTGGATTGCAAGGAACTACAGAAAGATTTTATGTGCCCAGGAGCCTGAGCATTTGAATGGCAGATGAAATTTAATGTAGAAAAGTGCAAAGTGATGCACATAGGGAAAAATAATCCCAACTACTGGTGCATGATGCTGGGTTCCCTAGTAGGAGTCGCCAGCCAGGAAAAGGACCTTGGAGTCCTTGTGAACATACGTCGAAATGCTCAGCTGAGTGTGTGGTAGCGATGATCAAAAAATGCAAATAAATGTCAGGAAAGATCTGAAAAAGAAATGGAGAATACAATGGAAAATAATCATATTGACTTGGTTGATCCATGGTGCGCTGGCACCTTGAGTAGTACTGTGTGTAGTTCTGGTTGCCCCATCTTAAAAAAGACACAGCAGACAGGTGTGAAAGGAGGGTGACACAAATGATAAAGGGGATAGAACAGCTCCCCTATGAGAGGCTATATAGGTTAAGGCTCTTCAGCTTGGAAAAGAGATGGCTGAGGAAGGGGGCCTCAGACATTTATAAAATCTGGTGTGGGATTGAACAGGTAAGGGTTCTTTACCTGTCTAATAATACTAACAACCAGCAGATTCAAAACGAATAGTATAAAACACTTTTTCACTCAACGTGGAATCTGCTGCCAGAGAACGTGATCATGCCTCATGCAAGCTTTTAATCTTGGCAACTGCTTTAAAAAATTTTTTTCTAACTAATTTCCTCATTCTGTCATAAATCTCCCTTTTTAAAGTTGTATGCTACTGCAGTAGTTTTATTTAATGTGCTCCCTTCAGTGGTTAAAGGCGAATTTGATTGCATTACGATCACCACTGCTTGGCAGCCCCACTACAGTAATCCGTTGTACCAGGTTTTGCGTTCCACTGAGGACTTAGATCTAAAGCATTTCGTTGGTTTTAGGATCAGCTGCTCCATGAAACTGTCCGTTTATGGTATTTAGAAACCTCTCTAACCTGTCCTGTTGAGACTTTGACCCAGTCAGTAGCAGGGAAATAGAACACTCCCATTATTATTGTATTGCCAGTTCCGATTTCTGCTAGCATTTCAACGTTTCTTCAGTTTGGCCAGGTGGACAATACTATGCCCCTGTTGCTATACCTTTACCCATCTGACATGGAATTTCTATCCATAAGGATTCCTCAGTGCATTCTGTTTCTTGCAGGACTTTTGTGTTGCTTGACTCTGTTATCCTTCACATATAGTGCCACCCCTCCACCAGTCTGCCCTGTCATGTTGATATTATTTGTACTCTGGTATCAGTGACCCATTGGTTATCCTTCCACCAGGTCTCTGAGATGCTTATAATGTCCATATCCTCTTATAATGCCTTACAGTCTAACTCACCAGCCTTACTATTCAGGATTCTGGCATTTGCATATAGATTTTAGAAATACAAATAAAGAAAATTTAAACTTGTACTCACAGCCTGCTTATTAGAAGATGATGCAGGCAGTTTGGAGTCATTCATAACTGTGTGCTCTTTGATTTAAATGAAGCTGGGCTCCTTCAGCCTTTACCACATCCTCTCTCTTCCCTGTTTTGCCAGAATCCTTGTAACACACCTCCCTCCAAATCATGCACTTCAGAGCGCCTGTCAACTTTCCCACAGATTCAAGTTTAAAAGCTGCTCTATGCCAGCAGCTTGCTTCCACCCTGGTTAAGATGGAGCCCATCCTGTCAGAATACATTTATTTAGTTAGTTTAAAAATCCATTCTTGACCGCATGCTCCACAGATCACTGCAGTTTACAATAAAACATATAATAAAATGTGAAACATACTTCACGACATTTATTTTATTTATTTATTTAAAATCTTTTCTATACCATCGCTAAGTTATATACCATCGCAATGGTTTACATGTAGGCGCATACGTTAATGTAGGTGAATGCGTACTATAGTACATTCTAACAGGTGCCACAAAAGGTTCAGTTACAATATATCGTTAAAGACAATCAATTGTTTAGTGGAGTGGGTCATGACCAGGTGTACCTGTAAGGTACTGTTCATGGGTAAAATTCATATTCATAGTGTTTCCAATTACGTTTGTTGTGATATAGAGTTCATAGATTATTATAATGCACATTCTTAGAATAGTGCTGTGCGCTGGTGCTCTTCTGCCTATTCCTGTATATTTTCTACTCTCCAGTCTCTATATAAAATGCTTGTTTAAAAAGCCATGTGTTTAAACTTTTCTTAAAGGTTTTGAGATCTCTTTGTAATCTGATCTCTAGGGACATTGTGTTCCAAAGTGTGGGGCCTGCTAAAGATAAGGCTCTTTCTCTCACTTGGGTTAGTCTTGCTCTTTTTACTGAAGGAATGGTTAAGAGTGCTTTATTTGCTGATCGAAGGTTTCTGCGTGGGACATGTACTCGTAATGCTGTGTTTAGCCACTCCGCTTTTTCATCATGTATTGGTTTATGTATGGTACATAGGGCTTTGTATTTTATTCTGTGTTCAATAGGTAGCCAATGTAATTCTGCCAGGGTTTCAGTTATATGGTCCCTCCTCCTTTTTCCGGTTAGTATTCTAGCTGCTGTGTTTTGAAGTATTTCAAGTGGCCTTAATGTTGAATTCAGGAGTCCTAGTAAAAGAGCATTACAGTAGTCAGTGTATGGACATAACTCCATACATAAACTAATATGCTAACGCTCCCCTTCCCCAGTCACTAAAAAATCTAAAGCCCCCCCTTCCGTCATCCACGCATTAGGCTCTGGAGCTCTGCCTGCCTCTGGAGTCCTGCGTGTGGAACAAGGAGCATTTCTGAGAACGCAACCCTGGAGGTCCTGGATTTCAATTTCCTATCTAAGAGCCTAAATTATGCATTTAAAATACGTGAGAAAGAACATTGTCTTCTGAGGTGAAAATATCACTTGCAACATGATTTATATTATATTTACATGCATTCCTGTGGTGCCAGCCCTGCAAAAAAAAAAAAGATTGAAACCTATATGGTATTATGCTTATGGTGATGTGGGCTTGGCTCTGAGAAAGCCATAAGTAAACTGAATTACAATTACAATATAGTAAACCTCTCGTACCAAAATGGCACTAATTGCCAGCATTCAAACAGTAACAAACTTACCTATGAAATGACAATACTGCAAATAGTATACCAGGTCCTAGAATGCCAATGTACCTTCTATAAAGAAAACAAGTTAAGCCAAACTGCTACAGATTCTACACTAGCAGAATTCCTCACCTCAGTCATAGGTGCAGAACTCAGACTCAAATACAGAATAAAAAGACCATAAAGTATAAATAGAAACATACAGACAAAAACTGAACTGGAAACCGCAACAAGTCAGACTCTGTATGAAGTGCACCAATAGAAAAACAGAAACATCACCATTCCTCATGAAACAAACAAAATCAAGAAATGTAATAGTAAAACCATTGTAATAAAAGAGAGATTTCAAAACAGCTGACAAACAGATCATCTAATAATTAAAAAGTCATAAAACTTTCCAAATGCCAATAAAATCTTTAAAAACAGTAGACATAAAAAAATTAAAATTAATAAGGATAAAAATAAATCCCCTGCTTTCCATACTTGGGACCTTTTTGATTTCCAGATGCCATGAGGTTGTTGTGGGTTAACGTGAGAAGAGTAGGGGTTGTTGTACACATGCTCACTCTCACTCACATGCACGCACTCGCTGTCTTTCGTGCTTAAACTCACATACACATACATGCACACTTGCACTCTGCCATGCTTATTCTCTCACACACGCGGCCTCTCTCTCTGCCATGCTCAGTCACACACAAACACAATGCTGTCTTTTTTACTTGTTTTGTCCCATCTCGAAGCACAAGAAGCAGCAGCGGCCGCCTCCTTCGGCCCCACAGCCTGCCAGACTCTTCCCCCTCCTCGCCTCTGGGTGCGCTGCTTCTGCTCTTGAAGGAAGGCCGATGCTGCATCTTCGGGCCAATGGCCTTTGCTGCTCCTGACTGCGGTAGAAAAGAAGATTCTTCTTGCGACCCTGCAGGCCACGCTGCTGTTTCTGCTCCTGAGTGTTGGGTGGAGGAAGGCTGATTCTGCTTCTGTGATCCCGCAGCTGGACAGGGTGGCCCAGTGCATCTTCTTCCCACTGGTGAGCTGTGCTTCCCGCTTCCGATGACTACTCTCACAGCCCCCTTGCCCCACCCCCCCACTGCTCCTGATGGCAGAGGGGAGGGGATCCTGCACAGGCCGCCTCCCTGAGCAGCAGGGTTGGTATTCTTGTTCTGATTTGTCTCCTCCTCCTCCTACAAAGATGGCCCAGAGAGGAGGAGGGGACACCAAGAGCAGGTACAAATCATCATCATCATCTCTCCCCGGCGGCAGAGCTCTTGAGGACCAAGGGCTATATCAGGAGGAAGAAATACAATGTGGCTGAAAATTGCCTGAGAAGAATGGTGGCGCTCCACGGTGGATGACGCCTCTGGCCATGGCCATAGGCTGACTACAGCTCTGTTTCTATGTCATTGGTACCCCCATATACCACAACAGCTGGCTCCTTCCCAGCAGTCGCTAAAATCCCACCTAGGTGATGTGTGGGGTCTGCTACAAAGCAATTCTCATGCCCACCAGCCACCCTGCTATCTGTGTTCCTAATGATTGAATCGCCAATGATAGGGGCCGTCCTAACCCTTCTCTCATGGTGTGAGAGGATAAGGCAGTTTTTCCCCTCCTTTTTTTTTTTTTTCAAGGCCAAGGCAAACCTGCATTATCAAAAATGATGTGTGGCACACCAGCCTCCACAGAGCAGGCACTGCAAACATGGGAAGGATTCATGGCCAAAAAAAAAAGAGCTAGGGAAACACAACTTCCAAGTTTTCAAACAAAGGGAGAGAGGGGGTGGAAACACACTTGACCCGGTCACAGTGGTCCAAGTCCCCCTCTGTACATCTGCAGGAGATGGGATAAGTCGGTGGAGAGCGGGCACCTGTCTCATTACCTTGGCTGCCACATGTGGCTGCCAGAGCTGCTTCACTGCTGCTGACAGTGAGTCACGTCTAGTGCTCAGTGCATAGTCTCCAGCCTGGTGATGAGACAGAGGCTTGAAAGGATTCCAAGGAGATGACTCAGGAGGAGGAAGATGAGGTGCTATGTGCCAAACAAAGCAGGGCTCAGCTATTCAGGTCCCGCATGCTCCCCATGAATTGCCACACTAGGAAGAAGAGGCATGCATGGTTACACGTTCTCAGAAAAGAGCCAGTGCTGGGGGTTTCTTCTAGCTGCAGGGTGCTGGCCTAGATCTGAGCATCACGCACCCGGTGATGTTTTCCAAGGCACACTGGTTAGGAAAGATTGGGGTAAGGCATCAACTGGGTGGGCAGGTTCTAGGTACGGGACTGCTCCCTGCCACACACTCACAGGTCATCTCCTATCTGGTGACTTTCTCCTCTAAAGCAGCAGAGGAGCTGCCAGACTGGAATTGGAACCACTTTACTATGTCCCTAAACATCTCCTCTGCACAGCTCTCTCCATCTACTTCCATTCTGCCAGGTCTGTCCTCCGGAGACTGCACCCGTTCTCTGAGAGCACACATACAGCATCGTTCTAACAGGTACCTGTGCAGAAGACTGGATAGCCGCCTCCTGTCTGCCTCTTAACGTGGAGATGTTTTAAAATTTTTAAAGCTGTTTAAATAGCAAAAATGCTTAATCAAACTAAAAAACTAATTTTAGGTGTTTTTTTATGTTAGTTTTGTCAACGACCTGCGATAGGACTAAATTTAGTCAATTACTAAAACAAGGTTAATGGTACTTTGTGTTAAATCCCTAATTGACTGTTTTGAAACTTTTCTTCCTAATTAGGGGTAACAGTCTATATATTCAAAATTATGATTGGGGAGGGTGGGCAGAAATCAGACACCAGAGATTACTTGTCCAGGAACCAGCTGTCACTGTTTGTTTCTCAGAGAAAGCAAATGAGTCGTACAGACTCAAAATTACTTTCCCAACACACAAATATACACTCAGAATTAAATGTTAGCCCTAAATTTAAATGCAAGATTATGTCAAACTCTCACTAAACATTCCTTTGTGAGATGTTAGCACACTTTACCAACCAGCAGGCATGGCTTGTGCTTACTGTAAGTCCTTTGTCCACTCTGGTTTTTTTTTTTTCTTATTGGTTTTTTTTTTTTTCTTATTGTCTCCCTGCCTCTGCCCTAAAGGGTGGGTTGTTTGCCGTATTGCAATTGTGCCACTCCAAGGCCTAGCATAAAAGCCAAGGTGCCCACTATGTGGCAACTCTGTTTGCACATTTCTGACTTGGGGCCTAACCGCTCATCCCTGCAAAGAATCAACAGAGGAGGAGGAAAATCCTCCATGTTCTGGGATGCAGCATTTTTACTTGGGTGTAGTTGCAGCAACGGAAACGATACTTGACACTTTAAGGAGAACGTTTAAAGAGAAACGCAGCTTGTATTTTTAAATTAATTTTTAAATTACTTATAATATTAAATCATGTATCTGAGGAATTTCAAGTCAAAAGCACTGATGGGGGTGCTTTACAAGCTGTTTTATGTTCTGGGTCACCCAAAAAAAAAAAAAAAAAGCCTTGTGAAATGGAGACGAGTGGAGCAAAGAAGGTGGTGAGCTAGAGGGGGCAGCATCACATGGAGATCATAGATCTCAGCCACAATATTAAACTGTGAAGCCCATGGAACTGTTTTCTGAGGACCTGTTATGCTGGAAACGCCCAAATCTTCTGGACTCTGACACTGCTCACTCACAGGCTGATACAGTACAGTGCACTCCGGTGGAGTGCATTGTTAGCCTGCGTTTGGCCGCGCGTTTTCGATGTGCTATTTTTACCCCTTATACAGTAAGGGGTAATAGCACGTCGAAAGCGTGCGGCCAACCCCCCCGAAACTAATAGCGCTCGCAACATGCAAATGCATGTTGATGGACCTATTAGTTATTCCCGCGCGATAACAGAAAGTAAAATGTGCAGCCAAGCTGCACATTTTACTTTCAGAAATGAATGCCTGCCGGCACCGGGAAAGTGTACAGAAAAGTAGAAAAAACTGCTTTTCTGTACACCCTCCGACTTAATATCATAGTCGGAGGCCCCAAAAATTTTTAAAAAAAATTTTAAATGTGCCTGCGACCCGCGGGTCGGAAGACGGATGCTCAATTATGCCGGCGTCAGTTTTCCGAACCCGTGGCTGTCAGCGGACTCGAGAATAGACGCCGGAAAATATGAGCGACAGCTGTCAATCCCGCTTACAGCCACCGCTCCTGTCAAAAAGGAGGCACTAGGGACGCGCTAGTGGCCCTAGCGCCTCTTTTTACCGCGGGCCCTCATTTAAATACTTGATCGCGCGCCCAGGAGAATGGCCTGAGTGGGTGCTTGCCTCGGAGCGCCGGCTCTCCCGTGGGATTTACTGTATCAGCCTGTCAGTAAGTGGAGGAAACGTGTCACAATTTGAAAATTGAATTTTTAATTAACTGGTCAGAATTCCCCTCTCTTGTAATTAGGACCTAAATATGCATGACCCTAGAGGGGGGGACATGATGGATATTCTGGTACCTCAAAGGTATAAACTGTGCACAGGCAGACACCAGTTTTCAGAGTGAAGGGTACTCTATGGTGTCACGGACCCCTTCTGGGAATCTGATGAAAGCTAAGTAACCCCCACCCCCTTCCAGGAAACCGTACATAAAACACACTCTCACTCACACTCTTTCTGTGCCTGGTTCACAGACCCCTCCCCACCAAAGCCCATCCATGGGTCCCAGTTTAAGAGCCTCCCACTGTACCACAAAGGGTCACAGTATGAAGTTCCAGGTGCTCAGACTCAGGAGCAGTATCGGAAAATATTTTTTCACACGCAGGGTGGTGGATGCATGGAACGGGCGCCCGGGGAAGAGGTGGAGGCAAAGAAAAGTCTTATGATGGGGTGGAGAGGAAGTGAAGGGGAGGCCAGGGATTAGCTGGGGCCTGTGGCATTCCTCCGAGAGCGAGGTGGAGTGAACAGGATGGGCCTAAGGGTCCTGGTCATATTCTATGACCGTGGTAGGAAAAGATTGACAAAGTCTTACCTTCTAGTCTTACAGTATAATAGCTTGAAAAGTGCTGTAACTTTATGCAAGTCCAGTGCTTCCACTTCATTGCTGCCCTTTCAGAAAAGCTTGGGGAAGGGGGGGAGTTTAGATGATATTTATGTAGTGCCTGGTCACTTCTGACCGCACCCCTTTCCCTCTGTCTCGCACTCCACATCTGCCCAGGTGTTTGCTACAGATATGCAGCATGCATAGTTTCTTTTGTGCATGCTTTTGTAAAGATCTTTCTGACATTTGTCTGGATGGCAGGAGCCTTCTGAGTTCTAACAGGATATTTTGGTTTCCTACACTTTGTCATGAGTTGGTGATATGAGATGGATGGTTGTCTACCATTATCGCACTGAGCCCCAGCTAATATCTGCTCACGGGTTCCAAGCCTCCACCGTCTTCCCCTCCCCCCATACCTTGTTTTCTAAAATGTAATAAATTCCGCCAACCTCCCTGCTTGTGTGCCCTTTCTTCCCGAGTTTTGCTGCTGGCATCGGTGATGGCGCAGTGGCTGATGGCTCACTTAGGTATAGCAGTGTTTCCCAGACCTCTCCAGCAGGCACACCTAACCAGTTAGGTTCTCAGCATATCCACAATGAATATGCATGAGATAGATTTACATATATCGGAGACTTCCAGACTATGCAAATCCATCTCATGCATATTCATTGTGGAAATCCTGAACACCAGACTGGCTAGGAGTGCCTCCAGGAGATGGCTGGGAAACCCTGCTAGATAGGATTTGGTTGGCTGTATGAACACGTGACACGTTCACTGCCCGTTGCCAGGCACATTCAGTAAGTGGTGCAGTGTCGCTATGAAAGCAGATTCCTGGCCTTGAGGGGTGGGTTACCCTTCCGGTCCGTGAGTCCCTACAGTTATGCCCTTCCACCCCACTCCACCCCTGCATATTTCACATTTTCTCCTCTGATGCCACTGCAGCAGACCTCAGTAAAGCTCCATAGCCCATAACTCTGTTGCATTCTTTCTTCAGTTCTTGGGTGATCTGTTTCTGTCTGCTGTATTGAAATGGGATCTTTCTTCTTTTGATTTCCAGGTTCATAATACTCCTGTGCTGTGTCTGGGACAGGAGAGAAGAATGGGCAGTGGTAAGTGCGATGCTGAGAAGATGCGTCCTATCTAGAAGTGCATGTTGTGCCCTACAAGTGACCTTTTCATAGCATTGGATTTGCTTCTGTAAGATCATTGCCTGTGTCTGTGTTTTCTCGCCTGCCTTGTGACCTATTTTATAAGTCAAGACATGCAGGAGATGGTGCCTTTTCATGTCTGAAAATCCCCCACATTGAATGCTTCCACCACCTTCCATTTTTAACACATCTAAAAGCCCATGCAAGAACAAGGAGACCCAGGAATTAGGCCTCCGGAGAAGAGGGCGGAGCCAAACAGCTGCGCTTTTGAGGACTGCAGGTGTATTGCTGCTGTCAGAAGCACCTGAGTAAAGTACCTGTCAAAACGTAATTGTGGCATCCAGTCAGTGTAATGGCTGGTGGTAGCAGCATGGTGACCTGGTGCCCCAGGCAGGCGCCTCTGATCCACCCTTTCCAATGGCCCTGTCCTTTCTGTAGACTAGACCGTGAATGACTGCAGCTCTGACATGCCCTCCCACACACCTGTCAAGCCCCGTCCAAATGCCAAATTTGCTGGACAAACTGTCAAAATTAGAATTGATACAGATTTCCTTTCTGACAGGAAGTACTGGACCCATGCCTTTAACCCGTCACTTAGCAGATCCTGTGTATTTCAGAGAGAAAAGCACTGAGAGCCAGGCTGAATTTAAATGTTACGTAACAAGCTATGGTGTGGAACCTTTACCTTTTAACTCGCTGAGGAGTTGTGAATATCCAAATAGAAAACATTGGACCTTTTTAATAACATATGCAGCGTTAGTTGCCCAAGAGCACGAATCCCTGTAGGTGATCGCTGGAGAAAGCAGCTTTCAAGATGCATGCAGGAGGGGGAAATTGCCGCTGCTACTTTTTTACCTGCAGATTTTACATCTGTTCACAAAGAGACAACCGCGTCAGAAAAAAGGACCCGCACAAGCCTGCACCTGCTGTTTTGTGGGGATATTCTTCCCTGTGAAATCGTATGTAAGTCTCCTCTCCCCAGGATCGTTCCCCCCCGTGTAAAACCACAAGTTTACTGGCACTGTGCGTGCAACTCTATGCACAGAGAGGATAAGCGTTACTAGCCCCAGCAGTCTGTGCTTTGCTGCCTCCTTCCTCTCTGCTGGTTTTATTCCCGGGTCGTCTCTTTTTTTTTTTTTTTGGTCCAGCAAGAGAAAGTGTTCCCAACACTTTTGACATATGGCCAAGCTTATTGTGACAGTTGGGCGAGGCATGGACAAAAGCTATAAAGCTTCATCAGGGCAGGGTGTGCAGATTGGGTGCTGTCAGAAATAACATCCAATTTTTATTGTTGAATCCCGTTCTCCATAGGTATCTACAGGTAATGCCCAGAATGCAGCATTTGCTAGTCCCATGTCACACCCCCTCGCTGCCACAGAGCAGAAGCTTTCTTACCAGTATGGGATGGTGTAGTCTGTGTTTTTGAGAGACTAGTATTTGCAATGAAAAGAAATCTGTTATTCGGCGGGTTCTCCTAGGACAAGCAGGATGGTGGTCCTCGCGCATGGTTGACATCATTGGATGGAGCCTGGCACGGAAAATGTATGTTAAAGTTTCTGGAACTTTGACTAGACTTACTGAGGATGCCTGGCATGCCCTATACCGCACGTCCACGCGAGGTCCCTCTTCAGTCTTTTGTTTCTGCAGAGCTTTCACCTCGCGGTTAAGTGAGTTCTTGGCTTTTCATTTTTCGCAGGATATTTTCTTTTTTTTTTTTTTTTTCCGCATTCTGTCGACGACAGATCCTCTCAGTTCCTCTCTCATGTCGACGGTGCGTAAGGGCCTGGAGTGCGGAAGATACAAGATTTGTACAACCTACGATGTTTTCGATAAGGCGTTGAGCGTCTCTGCAACGGGAGTCGGCGCCCGCAAATTGGCATGGCTGCAGGCTTCAAATCTCTGACCGGAGGTACAGGAAAGACTCGCTGGCCTGCCGTGTATGAGAGAGATAGGGTGAGGGATGCGGTAGCCCAGTTACGGGACCACCATGAAACCTTCCAACGATTCTCCGCCAGCACTTCTGACCCAACTTCGTCAGCCGGGGAGGTCAGTGAAACAAGATCAGAGGAAGTCTTTCTGCTGCCAGAGGAAGTGCTGCCCCCTCGCTCCTGTTCACAGTGGGTGAGCTCCCGCAGTTGTCCAGGCAGCAGAGAGCTCCCAAGCCCCAGCCAGCCCCGCAGTCAAATCCTGGGATGGAATTTTGACTGCATTGTAGGGGAGCTTAAGCCTGCCACCTGTACCCAAGACGCTGGATCCCCAGGATGGGGGCAGGCTGTGATTCTTTACAAATCAGTGGCCCAGTATTAATTTGGACCAGTGGGTTCTATATAGTCTTTCAAGGGTACCAACTAAACCTATTGGGTGTCCTGCTAAATTGCCTTCTGTGCCCATTTTGAGGGCCAATAGTGCATCAGGAGGGACTGATAAGGGAGCTCTCCATCCTCTTAATGGCCAGAGCGGTTGAATCTGTCCCACCAAGGCAAAGAGGGCAGAGATTCTACTCTCGGTTCTTCTGATTCCAAAGAGAACAGGAGGACTCCGTCCCATCCTAGTCCTGAGGGCCTTGAACAAGTTTATAAAAAGAGAAAAGTTCAAGATGGTTTCCCTGGGCACCTTGCTTCCCCTCTTACAAAAAGGGGACTGGCTATACTCCCTCAATTCGAAGGACACATACACTCACACTGAGGTCTTCCCAAGTCACAGGAAGTATCTCAGATTTGTGGTGGGGAAACAGCCCTTCCAGTACAGAGTGTTGCTGTTCGGGCTAAAGTCAGCCTCACGTGTCTTCACAAAATGTCTGGCCATGGTAGGGGCACATCTCTGCAGGCTGGGAGTGCATGTTGTACGTTTCAGGCAGGGCCTGCTTCAATTGAAGTCTACCCTAAGGCCTCCCCCTGTGTCTTAGGACCTCAACGTGGTGCTAGCTCAGCTTATGAAAGCCTCTTTTGAGCCACTGTGCACAGGAACAGCGAGCTCCAGGCTTTAGTGACTTATCCACCTTACACTAAATTTTTTATGACAGGGCGGTCTTGCATACTCACCCAAAATTCCTGCCTAAGGTGGTGATGGATTTCCATGTAAACCAGTCAATCATCCTGCCAACATTCTTTCCCAGGCCCCATTCGCACCAAGGTAAGCGAACACTGCACAGTTTGGACTTGCAAGCAAGCCGTAGCCTTTTATCTGGAGCAGAAAGAAGCCCATAATCAGTCCACCCAACTTTTTATTTCTTTCAATAGGAATAGGTTGGGGGTTCCCATTGCCAAACGGACACTATCCAGTTGGCTAGCAGATTGCATCTCTTTCTGTTATGCCCATGAGGGACTGCATCTTAGGGGTCATGTCAAGGCTCATTCTGTCGGAGCCATGGCAATGTTGGTGGCCTAATTGTGAGCGGTTCCCATGGAGGAGATCTGCAAGGCTGCAGCGAAGAGTTCGCTCCATACATTTGCATCCAATTACAGTCTGGCAAGGATGGCCGACGTAACAGTAGGTTTGGCCAATCTGTCCTTAGGAATCTCTTTGAGGTGTAGAACCCAGCTGTCCCTGCCTAAAACCCGTTGTTTGGGTTCAGGCTGTCTCCCCCTCTGTTACCAACAGCACTCGTGGTGTTGTGCCCGTTGGCACCTGGTTGGTGTCTGTTGGTCCCCTTTTGTGTTGGGGAAGCAGCCTGTAGCCATTGATTCACCCATATGTGAGGACCACTATCCTGCTTGTCCTAGGAGAAAGTAGAGTTGCTTATCTGTAACAGGTGTTCTCCGAGGTCAGCAGGATGTTAGTCCTCACAAAACCTGCCTGCCGCTCCATGGAGTTGGGTTTCTCCTTAGATTCTCATTTTTATATAATTCTATGTCATAAGACTGAAGAGGGACCCCGCGTGGATGCGTGGTATAGGGCATGCTGGGCATGCTCAGTGTGCCTAGTCAAAGTTCCAGAAACTGACATAAGTTTTCCGTGCCGAGCTCCATCCGATGTCACCCATGTGTGAGGACTGACATCCTGCTGTCCTAGGAGAACACCTGTTACAGGTAAGCAACTCTTCTTTATAAATTTTTGTAAATAAAAATATATGGATGCAGTTCTGTTTGTCATTAGAAACTTTGTAAAGCTCTTTGGAGTTGGGGGCGGGGATCATAGGGCTAGAAACTACTTTGAGAACATAGCCTGCACCTTTTCCTTTTAAATGCATTGTGGGATCGGAGAAATGCTTCAGAATATAACTTTATTTAATGCTTGCATCCAAAGTTAGTTAACTAGCAAGGCTTTGGAGTCTGACCTTGTGTCGTAATAACTTCTAATGCTTCCCAACGAACACTCAGCAAAGTTAAGAGCTAGCTGTACACTGTAGCTCTAGTGCTGCATATAATCCTACGCAGGCAGATAATATTCCTCCCCTCCACGCTACTGCAATACTAACAAACCAGACCCAAAACAAATCAAAATGTCTTACCCAATTAATCAGCAGAATGTGGGCTAATTAGGCCATTAAACAGTAGTAGACGTGTGTAATCAATAGGATCATGTCACTGTCATAAAAGATGCTTTTTTAATTTCCCCCTAATGAAAAGATTTAAAGCTTCAGAAATGAGTAGCTACTGCAGAACTGCTGATACCATGAAGCTGCCATTAGGAGATAAAACCGAAGTGGTTTGAGGATTCCAGTGCACGGCTTCAGTGGCAAGAGAGCAGAAAGCGAAGGCTTTAGTTTCCCCTCCCTCTCTCTTCACGTAGGTGCTCCGGCCAGCTCTGTCTACGGGATTCTCGCCCGCTGATGCAGTCTGTGGCCTGGGGTAAAGCCGGGGCATCCTAGCGCTGTGGGAGGAGTCTTAGAGGGTCAGGCTGTGGCAATGCTGCCTGCTGGGCTGTGAGATAGCGAGAAGGTGGCAGGGAATGTGCGTACCACATGTCAGTCAGGCAGCTGGGATGTAGGAATTGCAGGCTGGTACAGAGGACTCCTCGGATGAGATTCTCTCCCATTAAGAGCAAGGTAATAATACAATGTGTAACCAAGGAACAAACCTAGAAAACACCGCTGCTAAAGAAGGAGCCTTGGTAGTCCCGAAGGCTTGCATCTTTCCACATCTGATAGCCTTAGAAAGACATCCCCTCTATTGACCGCTTGTTGGGTTCTTCTAAAGCAGGGGTGGGCAATTCCTGTCCTCGAGGGTCACAAACCAGTTGGGTTTTCAGGATATCCCTAATGAATATGCATATGAGAGGTTTGCATGCACTCAGCCTCAGTTGTAAGCAAATCTATTGCATGCATATTCATTAGGAATATCCTGAAACCTCAACTGCTTTGTGGCCCTGAGGCACCAGAATTGCCCACCCCTCTGTTAAAGTACTCTTTTTGTCCTGGCCTGTTGGATTCAGCAGAATGGTAATTTTGTGCATTTCTAGAAATTATTTCACTTGGGAACAGCACACCTGAAACCTAAAATATAGAATACAAATATTTATGATTTGAGTCGCTGTTTGAGATCTCAGAAGCGCACACACAGCAGCATTCGATCAGCCACATGGGTGCTCGCGTCCTCAGGCCTGTATCAAGGGCTTTCCTTTTATGTGCTGTGTGATATACTAGCATCCAGCCAGTACAGAACGGGCAGAATCAATCGGACTGGTCACATGAACCCCAGCAACCTTTGCACTGCTGCTGACCCTGAGAGGGACAAGAAATGTGCCTGCCGAGAGAGGCATCGTTTAAAGCAAGGGGACCTCTAAACCAAAAGAGAGTCTCCAGTGCCTGTTGGACATGTAAGTCCTGATAACCACACAAGAACATGATGGTGATCCATCCTTATCCTGCTGCTGGTATTTTTTTTTTTTATTCAGCGGTGGGGGCACTGCTCTTCTGTTCAGTTAGGGACAAAAAAAAGTCTGTGCAGGGAAGGAATTCATAATCACAGTTCTGGATAAATTAAGGCACTGGTCTCACAGTGATGCTTCCTTGAGAAAAAAAAAAAAACCACGTAGTTAATCACAAAAAAGTGTACATGTTGAATATGAAATATTTCTATAACTATCAAACATGTATCAGCTGGCCTCTTACATTGGGAGACATTTTTAATGTGTGAATTTTAAGCATTTCTAAGGGTTTTTTTCTCCCCCCCAGAAAAGTTTTAGTTTGTGCTCTTTCCTTGAGTATCTCAATGTGAGACCAGAGGCTACACAGTGTTCCATTTTTTTTTTCCCTGATTTATTGTATTTCTTCCCTTTTGGGATTGTGACTCTAGATTTTCTCTACTTGGCTGACTCTCTAGTTTTGCCCAGGCATCTGTGTGCCTTTTTTTTTTTTGTGTTATTGTTTTTGGGTTGAACTTTTTCCTTTTGTGTAGACAGAACAGTGACTCATGCATCCTAAACCTATTCATAGAGTTATAGAGTGTGCGTGGGTGTCCGTTCCTACGCGGCGGTGGGTGGGCGAGTTGGGGGAGGGTGGTGCAGGCGTTTTCTTCCAGTAACACTCGCATCAGCCCAGCAGTGCTGGCCAGAATCCGCAGCCGGTCTTGGCGAGAATGAAGAAAATCTTTAAGGAGCCAGCCTGACGGAAGTGCTGTGCACTACTAGACAGGGCACTCTGGCTCATCTGATAATGTGTTAGAGCTTTCTAGCAACTGAAATGGATTAAAAAAAAAAAATAAAAAAATTCAGGAAATGTTTCATTCCATTTCCTTGAGGTGTTAGCAAAAACACTTTGAATTTGGTTCTCGCCAAAAAAATTATGGGGTAGATTTTAAAAGGGTGCGCGCGGGCGTACGTGTGCGCGTGCTACCTGGCATGCGCACGTGTACGCCCGATTTTATAACTTGTGCGCGCAAGGGGGTGCACAGTTGTGCACCTTGCATGCGCCGAGCCGCGCTGCCTTCCCCCCCCCCCCCCCCCCCCCCCCCCGTTCCCTACCTTCCCCGCCCTTTTTATGACTTCTTGGTTTTGTTTCAAAATTTACTTCAGCCCTGGGGCTGAAGTAGGTTGCGCGTGCCGTCCAACTGCCGGCGCGCGATCCCTGGCATAGCAGCAAATGGCCGCTGTGCCTGGAGCCTCTGACCCCCGCCCCTGCTCCGCCCCGGGTCTACGCGCGTCGCCAGGCCTTCTTATAGCTTCAAAAGAATACAAACTATAAGTCGTAAAGGATCTTATTTATCAACTATCCCATTTGGAAAACTAGGAGTTCATTGAGTCAAGAAACAGACAAGTTGAGGTTTTGGGGAATTCTGCATGCGGTATGCTTTTACCAATAGTGCCTCCAACTGCATGCCTTAAACCTGACCTTTGTATTAATATTTCCATTTGTCTCATTGGAATAGTACATTGACTGCACAAGCAGATTTGTTGCCCAGACCTGCATTCTTTTTGTCTGACTAGAAACACTAAGGCTGAACACTTTGCATGGTCTAACTCCTAAAACTGCTTCTGTGATGCAGAGACTGCTTAAAAGATTTGCTCCTTCCATTGTGGTCCTGGCTGGTATAAAGATGTCTGTGGGTAATGCTGGCTCTTGGGGTTCAAGAGAGCTGTGGAAAGGAGAAAATATACCCTCAAACTCTGCTGTGCAAGGTCAAATATTCAGGCCTAGATCCATCATTGGAGGCTTCATCTGTGTAGTTTCTTGGAACAGTTCCTAAATTGCTTATGATGAGCTGAGGGTAATGTGACTTCTTGCTTTACTGCTTTCATAGAGGTATCTTCGGGGTGTGCATTTTTTTTTTATGGTTACTTCGGGAGTTGGCCTTTCTTGAGTGAGTTGGACTTGAGAGTATATACATGTTCATTTTTGAAAAATATACAACCAGGGTTCCATATTTCCTGTTTATTCAGTGTTTGTTTTTAGTTAGTGGAACAACTGACTAAATCAGTAGGCAACAAGTTTTTTTGATATTTCTTTTTTTTTTTTTTTTTTTAAATGATGGTGCTGTAATTTTTACACTTTTTTTTTTTTTTTTTTTTTAATTCTTGTAACCTGTTTTGAATTACATATTGGAAAGGTGAGCTATAGCCCACACAGATAAAATACTGTTTTATTTTAAGAACAAAATATAACAACTTCATAAGTTCAGTTAGTTTTCAGTGCTCAGGTGTCTTGTAAACATAGGCTGTTCACTTTAGGTTTGAGTTTATTGGGCCTTATTCAGATCTTTATTCCGTTGGCTGTAGGAAAGCATTGCAAGGTGTTGGGAGATGGATAGAACTCCAGTAAAAACAGAGTAAAATGAACATATAATTAGGGACCTGTGTTTTTGGTTTTTATTTTATATTTCCTGGGAATTTCAATGTTACAACAAAAATTGGTGGAAAAAATGACTTGTTCTTTCATTGAAATTTCCAGGTTTTTAAACATTTTTCCTGGGAATGCAGGTCCCAATATCAGCAGCCAGATGTTTCTCCACCTTTTTTTTTTAAGCTTGGAAAAATTTCCCATTTCGAGAGTCTACAGCTTCACAAATTAAAAAATTGCAATTTCAAAAAAGAAAACCTGAAAGTAATCTGAGCTCAAGGCCCATAACCCACAGGAATTTAGGGTCTTGTTCCACGCCCTTCCTGAGCTCAGCTTCCCTTTCTGAAGTTGAGATCTGTGTCGGTGCTTAGAATGAACCAATCAAGGTGTTCCCCTTTCAGGTAACAGTTCAAGGTCTGTTATTGGTTTCCAGGTAACCTTGGTATAACATCTGGCAGCCTGCACGGTCCATGGTCTCAAGGTGATTTCTCTGCAGCTTTTCCCGGTAGTGGAGCCTCAGTCAGAGCAGATGATGGAACAGCAGTAACGGTGGTTAAGAGGTTGAGAAACCACCCTATAGAAAGGCATCAGGCACTAGAAATATTTTTTTTTTTTTTACTGCATTGGATCAGTTAACTGTTTTCCTAATGCATTAACATAATTAAAAAAAAAATAAATCCCTAATCCAGTACTTGGCTTTTGAAGTAATCTTGTAATCCTTTAAATACTCCATCTACAATTCCATTGCAGTTAATAAATCTTCACACTCCTTTTTTTTTCCCCTTCTGTTTTGAAATGTTTTACCTCTGTGGTTATAATTCATTTACAGAGTGTGAGAGATCAGTTCCTTGGTTCTCAGTCCTGCCCTGCAGGATGAGAGAGTCTGTGCACAGATAAGTTCTGGGGTGTTGATCACATCTTGAATAAAGGCCGTGGGACCCGCCAGGATGTGTTAGAGCAGAGCGGAGAGCAGTTTGAATGTGTAATCATGTTCTGCACGTAGCTATGCGTTAGGTTTCATCCAGAGAGCAGCACAGCTTTGGTAATTATGGACTCTGTAAGAGGAGTGAAGTATTACGTTTCCATTATTTTCGAATGTGTTTGGGTCCCTGTAGAACAGGTTTTAATCCTCTCGGGAGCTGGAACGCGTGCCGCATGGTCGGGGGGGGGGAATACAATAGGCAGCATGGATGTGTTTGTTCTGTGGTCGGATCATGGGGGGAGATAGCGTAGCTGGAGTGTCCGATGTCAGCAGTTCTCTTGCTTGCTGGAGTTCAGCCATTCTCTGCAGGACACACACACCGAGCTGTGATCCTGCTCCTGTGTCTGCCTCTCAACACTGTTGAACAACACTGCAAGTTTCTCTTGTGCATATTCAACCTTGCATAGAATAATCCAAAGTGCAAGGCAGTTCCCGAATTTTAACCCTAGCAGCTCATCCTCTCGAGCTAGGCTAAGGGCCGCAGTGTGGCATAAAAGCCATAACTTTCTCTTCCTCTTTGCTGCCGTTTCAGTGTTCCTGACGGAAGATGCGGCAAAAACGATTCTGAAACGCCACCCCAGGGCCAATAGTTTCCTGGAGGAGATCAAGCAAGGGAGCATCGAGCGGGAGTGCCGGGAAGAAATCTGCACCTACGAGGAAGCCAGAGAAGCCTTTGAGAACGATGAAAAGACGGTGAGTTCCACACACAAATGTTATGAGGTCCAGGAAACATGCTAATTAGTAGTATTATTGCAGTGGCTGGAAGTATACCCAGGCACATCAGCTAGTCGCATATGTTTGACCTCTTAGGTCTACTGTCCTAGGAGTAACAGGATGAAAGCAATGTTTGGGGATGCTATGGCATGGCAGATTATGGTTCAGATCCCTTGCCCATTGGGACCAGTTGGCATGCTGTAGTGGCAGTATGTTGTGGGGAGGGACGGAAGAAGGCTGCCATTACCATGGTGGCCCTTGCCAGCCCCCCCCCCCCCCCCCCCCAAAAAAAAGGTGCTGAGGGTGCACCTTGGACAAGACGGCCTTTGGGCCAGGAGGGGGGTTCCCTTGAGCCACTGGGCCATGTTTTCTGAGGAAGCCGGAAAAGGAGGAAAAAAGATGAAAAAAATTAAGCAATCTCTGAATTGTATTCTGGAGATAGTCATTTTTCTTTCTTTTAAATCTATTTCTCCATGATGAGCAAGTATGTCTTGGTACAGGTTTTAAGATAAATTCATTGTCTAGTTTGATTCCAGTTAAATATTTTGTGTTCAGCGTCACAACCAAAACAAGCTTCTTGGAGCCAGCCTTCACTTGTTCCCTTTCAGGTTTTTTCATGTACCTGGTGACCGGACTGGATGCTGACGTGAACGCCACCTGAAAAGAATCTGTTCTGAAATGTGCAGCTCACTCTGTGGGGCTCTGCTTTGGTGTCCCTGACATCAGCACTCTGGGTCACCTAGAAAACAAAAAAAATCTAGAACATCGAAATTAAATTATTTCTTAGTATTCAGATAGGTAGATCCATGACCAGTGGGTTATGCACCTCTACCAGCAGTTCGAGACTGAGCAAAGCTGACATCACGGCATATATACCCCTGACATCAGCCCGCCAGTATTCTCTGTCCCCAGCAGATGGTGGACATACATTTCCTTACTGGGAATTGCATTAAAAGTTTTTTATAGGAGAAAAGAAGAAAAGTTTTATTGCCCCGCTCTCCTGTGGTGATATCTTATGATCCCTCCCTCAGTCAAGTTTCTTGAGGTGATATCTTCAGGTCCTTCCCTCAGATGAGTGCCTTGGTCCCATAGCTGGTTTCTGCCAGCATGACCTTAGCTGATAAAAAAAAAAATATATATAGCTGAAAGGCAAGCAAGTATATGCCCTCTCCCCCTGCAGCTGGAGACAAACTCTGTACTCTGCTGTGACAGACTAAGCTCAAGTAAATAGTAATAAAAAAAAAAGAGGTAAGGGGTAGTTGATTTTAGGGATTTCTCTCCCCTCCGTGCTTGACATGCCGATCCAATATCCGTTCCTGCCTCCAGGGGAACTTGGGGGACTCTGGCAGCCTGGCTGGTCGAGCAGCCTTCTGGCCTAGGCCCCCCTCTCAGGCTTAGATTGCTTGCCACATGGTAGGCCGCAGTGGCGTTCGCGCTCTTTTTCTCCGCGCATAAGGCTGCCCTCTTCAGTTATGTCAGTTGTGCTTATATGTCTGGCTGTGTGTCTAGTTGTGCACCTAGCCTGGATGCTCAGTTGGATGCATAGGGGTGCCTAACTGGGTATTCAATTGTGCACGTAACAGCACCTAGGTGGACACGGTGCTACGTTTTAAGGGCACCTAGGTGGGTGCTCAAGTTCGTCTACCTGATTGGTATGTTAGATACCTAATTTTTGAGTGCCTGTGTTTTTGGGTGCTTAATTATTTTTTAAAAGCGCCTGTTGCTTGCACAGCTGGGTGCACAGTTCTCAAGACGCCTGTGTGGAGCGTACTGATGAATGACCATGGCGCCGATAGCAAAGAAGCCTAAGTGCCTTACCCTTTGTGCTGCTTGCCATATTCAGGCCTCTCAGCCTGGTGTCCCCTCTAACTTGTGTCAGCACTGTTTGGAGGCTCAGGGAGCCTTGTCTCTGTCTGATTTTGCTAAGCCTGGTCCTTCCCAGCATGATGCAGGAATGGAAAAATAGTTGCAGGTGGTTTCACCCGGAATTGGGGCTCCCCTAACTGGTTTGTCAGTGGGGGAAGGTAGGCCAGTGGGTACAAGACAGACACCACCTGGTTTTGGCATGGACCCTTCTGCCTTTTCATGGGTGAAATGTTTTCAAGGGCTGCAATCCTTTCTTCAGGCACAGTGGTTGGCCACGGCCAATCTTAACAGATCAGGATCGCAGGCTGTGGATTCCCGTGCACCTGGTCCTGTGGGTAAGCGTCTGAATATATCTAGACCTGCTGTGGGTCACACTGATAGACTGGGATGGCAAGGATGATGAAGCTGATCCTTACTGCCTGGAGGATGGGGAAATTCCTCCAGGGCTGGAGCTGTATGGAACTATGTTGCGTTCCTTTCATGTAGATAAGTTGCCGGCTCTCATTTCCCAGGCATTGAAGATGCTGGGGGTACCAGGGGCTGATTCCATGACTGAGCCAAAGAAAGATCCCATTTTGATTTATGTGTGTTAAAGCCTCATGTTTGTTCCCGATTATGGAGGCTATTCAAGAATAGATTGATCTTGCATGGGGCGCCCTGGAATCTAATTTTAAAGGGGGACGAACCTTGGAAGGGACTGTATCTCCTGGATCCAGCTGCGAGAGAGCAGTTGTGCTTTCCGAAAGTGGGTGTGCTTTGTGGATCGTCATCGAGTGGATGACTATTACCGTAGAAAGGGGGAGCGGCATTGTAGGTTGCTCAAGGTAGAAGATTTGAGGCCATCCTTAAGCAGGCCTTTGAAGCGATGGCAATGAATTTGCAGATAGCTTCTTGTTGCTCCCTGGGGGCTCGCTCTTGTTTACGTCTCTCTCAGGAAGTTGATGAATCTGGTGTGAATTCCAGGGCAGTGATGAAACCGGCAGCTGCTTTTTTGGCGGCTGCGGGCTGCGACTTGGTCTGCATTTCAGCCAGCAGAGTGGCTTTGGTAATAGCAGTTAGGCGTAAGCTATGGCTCAGGAATTGGTCGTCCAATACAATTTCGAGGTTTAATCTTACGAAATTACCCTTTAAAGGATCACTCTTGTTTGGGAGTGAGCTGGAAAAATGGCCAGTAAGTGAGGTGAGTCCTAGGTTCCTCAGTTGCCAGAGGTTAAGAAGCAGACACTGCACTCCTTCGGCACGAGAGGTCATGCTAGGGGTTTTCAGAGGCTTGCATCCCTATGGAGGAGCGGCTTCCCAGAGGACTTGGTCTTTCGGTAGGTCTCACACTTCATCCCAGGTGATCCAGAAGGGGCACAGGCTCGGGTAGTGGGGCCCCTCGAGCCTCTCAATGAAGGCTTGCCGACCAGTAACAGGAGATAGGTTGCCTCTTTTTTTATTGGAGGTGGGTTGAGATCACTTCAGACTAATGGGTTCTGGAGGTGATAAGAGATGGTTATGCTGTGGAGTTTCTCAGTGTCCCTCAGGATGTCTTCATGGTGTCTCCCTGCAACTCTCTGCAGAAGAGACAAGCAGTGGAGTGCATGTTGTCAAGACTACTCAGCCTGCCTGTAGTTCCAGTGCCCAGGTCTCAAAATATGGGCCGATATTCCACTTATTTCGTTGTGCCCAAGCAGGCGGGCTCTTTTCTTCCCATCCTAGATCTCAAGGGAGTCAACCGTCAATTGTGGGTGACTCATTTTTGCATGGAAACCTTATGCTCAGTGATAATGGCCCTACCGAAGGGGGGAGGGGGATGTGTGGATTAAGTATGGGATTTTGTATGCTTATCTACTCAGGATGTTAAAGAGCCAATGAGGAAAGAGTAAAATCCTTCAAATGGTCAAGATTAGATTTATTTTATTTTTTTTGAGCCAGCAGTTTCCTCCTGTTGCTTTTGGAGTTCCAGCTCGGTCCAAATCAGGACAGGGATATGCCATACTGGGTCCATCAAGCTCAGCATCCTGTTTCCAACAGTGGCCAATCCAAGTCACAAGTACCTGGCAAGAACCCAAATATTAAATAAATCTCAAGCTACTATTGCTTAATAATTAATAGCAGTGCCATAACCACATCCTCTGACAATGAATTCCAGAGCTTAACTATGCGCTGAGTGAGAGAGACTTTCTTCGATTTGTTTTAAATGTGCTACTTGCTAACTTCATGGAGTGCCCCCTAGTCCTTCTGTTATCTGAGAGAGTAAATAACCAATTTACATGAACCTGTTCAAGTCCTTTCATGATTTTGTAGACTTCTGTCATATCCCACCCCCCCCTCAGTAGTCTCCTCCAAACTGAACAGCCCTAACTTCTTTAGCCTTTCCTCATAGGGGAACATTCATTCGCAATCACCTGGAAATTTTTCTCATATTTATATCCAATTCCTTACATTAGTTCCTTTCAGTCATGGGTCCTAAATCCAGGCCACTAGGTGTCCCCGTTGTGCTGTGACTGCCTCCCTCCCTCTGCACCATCCCTATCCTTGGCTGACCCATGCCAGAAATTGAACCCCAAGCAGTGAAACTTTTATGACTGGCAGTTGGGATATAACCTTAGCAGTGTGGGGCAGGAGTAACTAGGCAGACTGCATGGGCCAATGGGTCTTTTTCTGCCATTAGTTACTTTACTAGCCTCTTTCAGCTCCTGCTGTGGCACTAGTTTGAGGCCACATGTTTTCAGCTGAAATGCAGATCTCTGGTAAATAACAGGGCTGACTGGAACATTATGGAAAAGGCTTTAAAGGTGGATGACTCGGGCTGACTGAAATTTAACTGGTGTTGAAATCATTGCAGGGGTGTTCTGTCACGGTCCTCAAGGGGGCCTGGTTTACATGATATCCCTAATGAATATGCTTGGACAGTGAAGCAGATACATCTCGTGCATATTGATTAGGGATATTCTGAAAATCTGCCTGCTTTAGCTCTTGAGGAGCAGAATTGGACACCCTGTGAGTCAGTTACGTTGCTACATTTCTCTGTGGATGTAGTCTATTAGATATTTGTTCTTCTATGGGAGCGCATAATTAAAAAAAAAACCACAACTCTTTATTCTGAGGTAGTTTGCAAGAGAAGCTCTCTTGTTTTCCATTGACAAGCACGTATGAATTAGCTATTGTGAATTGGGTGATGTCATCTGATGGTGCTGACATGGTCCCAGCTCTGAGCTCAGTAAAACTGATAACCAAGTGACCATGTTCTATATAAACAAGCAGGCAGGTATGGGCTCTTATGCTTTCTTCCAGGGGCCGTCTAAATTTGGCCATGAGCAGGTTGTCATAATGCCCATCTACAGGCAACTTACCTTTCAGGGATTCAGAATACATTGGCAGACTGCCTCAGCAGAGTGTCACAACTGCACGAATGGCCCTTGGATCAGAGAGTCGTGAATGACTTGTTCAGTTGCTGGGGAAAGCTGATGATTGACTTTTGTCTCCGTCAACAGGAAGTTCAGAAAGCTCTAACCCATGCATCCAAACAGCTACAGATCAGCTTCTGTTAAACCAGAACATCAGTCTGCTCTGTGCATACGCACTGATTCCCCTAATGGCCAGGACTGTCCAGAAGGTCCTTAGGAATGAGGCAATTTATTCTTATTGCGCTAACCTGGCCAGAGTAAATCTGGTTTCCATCTCTTGCCTATCAGTTCAGTCTCTGATTCCATTGCGGATATCTCCATCTGTCATCACACAGGAAGACTGCAGACTCTGCCATCCCTGGCCCTCATGATGTAGGTGTTGAATATCCAGTAGTCTACTCCTTGCTCCTTCCGAAGGAGGTGGAGGATGTGCTGATTTGGTCTTAAAAAAAAACAAACAAACAAAAAACCATCAACCAGGAGGTGCTAGAGTTTCAAATGGAAGAAGTTCTAGACTTGGTGTGAAACCAGCCAGCTGGATCCTCTTCTCTTGCAGCCCAAGACTGACTTCAGTATCTGTTCTTCCCCCTCATCCTCAGGCCTTAGAACCTCTTCAGTCAAGATTCAGCGCCGCACCATTGCAGCATATCGCCAGCAGGTAGAAGGGACTTTGATCTCTTGCCACCCTCTGGTATCCAAGTTCTTGAAAAGCCTGTGACATTCCAGATCTCCAGCTAATAAACCTCCAGTGCCTAAGGAGCTCAGTGTAGTCCTAGATCAACTCATGAAGCTTCCTTTTGAACCACTTGAGTCTGTGTGGACTTGGAAGTTTCTCACCTAGAAAGTGGCGTTTCTAGTTGCCATCACTTCAGCACAAATAGTAAGTGATGAATTAGCTTCTTAATACCTGCCTGCCTCCCTGGAGAGTTGACTACCTCCAGTAAAGCTTAAGCTCTGGAAGAGACCGAGAGCTCATAAGATAGTGTGCACACATGGGAGCTCCCGCTCAGAGCTGGGTCCACGTGGGTGCTGTCAGATGACATCACCCCATGCGTTACGGCCAATTCATTCTGCTGTCTATGGAGAGCCCTGTTTATAGGTAAGCAAACTTGTTTTCTCTCTTCCTCAGCTCAGATTGCATCAGGTAGCAAACCTCCACTAGGAGTTAGGGATAACATCCAGAAAATGAGCAGTAATGATGCAATAAATGACCCTTTTGAGCTTGTTTACACCTGAGAGGGAGCATTTCAGTGATTTCGGTGTTGATGGTGTCTGTTCTGTGATGCCAGCACGGTTACTGTTTGAACTTGTCTCTGAGTGTCCTTAGGCAACCACTTGAGTGTTAAGGAAAACAAATCTTGTAATGCTCTTTCCTCCCGGTGTTAGAGAGCTCAGTTTATGAACCTAAAGGGCATTTGAAGCAAGAGAGCCCAAGAGGTGTGGCAGCCTCGCTGATCCTCTGTTTAGGTTCCAGGTGTAACCACTGATATTTGTACTGACACCTGAGTATCTTAAATTCCTTCACAGCCCCAGGGGTATTTCTTAAAATAGAGCTCAGGATGAGTGCTCGAGTAACAACACTTTAATCACTGCTCGGCCACAGGAGACATTTGCTGAGGATGGAAGTGCCTCCTGGAATACCCTGCTCCTCTCCTTCTCTTTGATCTGCTGTCCTCTTTATTTTTAACTTTCTTCTCCAGATTTCATTAGAAGTTGCATAATGGTTTCTGAGTGTAGTCTGCAGCTGAAGCCACATGTGTTCGAGTACAGCAGTTGTGAGGATTTATTAGCCCCCTGGGCTTTAATAAAAGGACCTTGATGTTAACTGATAACAGAAATCAATTTGATGGCCCATTATGCTGTATGCTGCACTGGAAGCAGGCCGATATTTCTTAATTTATTGGCAGTGCTTGCATTTTTGTCTGAGGAAGAGGCGTATTAAGGCTGTTAAATATTTATCAGTTTAGGCCGGAGAACCTAAACTGTTGCAGACATAAACGTATTGTCTATAGTGGCTTCTTTTGAAAGCCTAAAACTTTGAAGGGTACCAGAATGATAAAGGGGATGGAATGGCTCCCCTATGAGGAAAGGCTAAAGAGGTTAGGGCTGTTCAACTTGGACAAGATGGTTGAGGGAAGATATAGAGGTCTACAAAATCATGAAAAGACTTGAATGGGTAAATGTGAAGGACTAGGGGAACTCCATGAAGTTAGCAAGTAGCACATTTTAAACAAATCAGAATTTTTTCACTCAATGCACAATTAAGTTCTGGAATTCGTTGCCAGAGAATGTGGTTAAAGCAGCTAGTGTAGCTGGGTTTAAAAAAGAATCCCATAAACTTTAATAGACAATAGCCACAGCTTGTTGCTGCCATTAGTAGCATGGGATCTATTTAATGTTTGGGTACTTGGACTGGCCACTGTTGGAGACAGGATGCTGTGCTTGATGGACCCTTGGTCTGACCCAGTGTGGCATATATTATGTTTTTGTGTTGCTCTAGTCGAAGTTATCAAAACCTACAGAAAGTCCATATTCCTGAAAATATAGCAGAAGCTTCTGAAATGTGGACACTGTTGGGCAAAGCAGAAAGGGGCAGAGAAAGCAATGAAATTCATGTGAGAGTCCTTGTAGAGCTGTTGACCAGAAATATGCAGCAGTGGGTGGAGAAATGAATCGAAATGTTGGTTTCTTGATTTCTTAATAGAATACTGCAATATTTTACTTTTGAGTGTTCAGGTTTTTTCTTTGAATTTTTGTTGTGTGTTCTTGGGTCTAGCATTAGCCCTTGTAGCACTGACATATTGCTTTCTTAAAATTTATTTTGCACTGGAATTATATGTTCACTCTGGTTGGTATCTCCAAATAAGTTTGTTTTGCACATTCCATTATGAGAATGACCCTCACCCTTAGGTCGGGGGTATGATCTCAGTCGCTCAGATTTACTGCTGATGGTCATCTTAATACATGTATTATGCCAAAGAGAGCTGCCTCCATTCGTAGGGTGCAATATACGCAGCCAATATATCCAGATGCACTCGGAAGTTCATTTTAATCAGACTGGTGGCATCCAAGACAACTGGGGACTCTTTCTTTATCTTTTTCACATTTTCCTGTCTCTGATTGCCTTTCTTGGTGCTTGATTATCTTCTGTCTTTCAATATGTACACAGAATAGTTAACTTGGTACTGACACTCCAGGGATGATCTGGGAAATTATAGACTAGTGAGCCAGATGTTGGTGCTAAGGAAAATGATAGAAACTATTGTTAAAAACAAAATTAATGGCCAATATAGATAGACCTGACTTAATGGGAAAGGGTCAAAATGGGTATTGCAAAAGGGGAAGTCTTGTCTCACCAGTCTATTTAGAATTTTTTGAAGCTGCAAAGAAACATCTGGATGAAGGTTAGCGAGTTGATGTATAGTGCATCTGAATTTTCAGAAGGCATTTGGCAAATTGTTTTTGTATTTTTTTTTTTTTTTTGCTAATGTGTTGTAATTGTAATCCCCTTAGATTGATTTACTTACTACAGGCAGACTATAGCATTTTGAAAATGAATAGTCTCTCGTGAGAGACTCCTCAGGAAATTAAAGGTCATGAGAAAGGAGGCAGTGTCTTACTGTGGCTTCGTAATGGGTTAAAAAGCAGGAAGCAAAGTAGGATTAAATGAGCAGTTTTCCCAATGGAAAAAGGCAAATAGAGTGCCCCAGTGATCTGTACAGGGAGCAGTGCTGCTTAACATACCCATAAAAGATCTGGAAAAGGGAGCAGTGAAGGAGGTGATCAGATTTTCAGATGACGCGAAAATATTCAGTTGTTAAAACACGAGCAGGTTCTGAGGAACTGTAGAAGGACCTCGAGAGTGGGATCTGGATGGAAGATGAAAATTTAATGTGGACGAGTACAAAGATGTAAATAGGGAAAAATAATCCCAGCTATAGGTGCACCAATGCTGGGCTCTGTATCTGGCTTCATTATCCAGCACAAGGACCTTGGAGTTTGTAGACAATGTGTTGAAATCCTAAACTCAGTGTGTGGCACAGTCAGAAAAGCAAACAATGTTAGGAATGATCCGAAAAGGAAGGGAGAATAAAATGGAAAATATTGCCTCTGTATTGATCATGATGCAACTGCACCTTGAGTATGGTGTACAGTTCTGGTCGTCCCATCTAAAAAAAAAAAAAAAAGACAGTGAAACTAGAAAAGGTTCAGAAGAAGATAACCCAAATTTTAAAGGGGATAGAATTGTTTCCTTATGAAGAAAAGCTAAACAGGTTAGGGCTTTTCAGCTCAGAGAGATGATGGAGGTTTGATATAAAATCATGAGTGGGGTGAAACAGGTAAACAGGGAACGGTTATGTCCTTTCAAATAGGATTAGGGGACACTCTATGAAACTAACACGTTGCAGATTTAAAATAAATAGTGAGTTCTTTATCACTCAGCGCACAATCAATCTATGGAACCTGTTGCCAGAGGACGTGGACAAGGCATGCAGCATAGCTGGGTTTAAAAAAAAAAAGGATTTTGATGAGTTCCTGGAGGAAATGTCCATAAACTATAATTAGTCAGATAGATTTGGGAAAGCCGTCACCACCCCTGGGAGTGAGCAACAAGAAACTAAATCTACTTTTTGAGATGTTAAGTACTTCCTAATGACCCGTACTGGCCGATGGGCTCGATGGACCTTTGGCCTGATCCTGCATGGTGCATCTTTTTTTAGCAATCCCATTCTTGTCTTTCTCCTCATATCACACAATCTTGTTTTCTAGCATCAAGTTGGACTGGGAATGTCCCAGGTGATCACAACTTCTTCATTCTCTACACTTCTGTCAGGATCACGATCTCCGTGTTTCTCTGGTGCAGCAATTGATATGGTTTCTAGTGGATGAGCTGTACCACCTCCTTATGCATCTCTGTATTCAGGCTGCCTGACGTCACGTTGTGCTTGGTGACGAGATGTGTAGCCATCTCCAGTTCTGTACTGTACAACCTGCTTTTGTTGTTCTGCTGTGTTTTGGGGGTTTTTTCCTATGCTTTCCATAAATCATTTTGTTCGTAGTTCACGATCCTGTGCTGCGATTATCAATCTGTCATCTTTAGGTTTACATTAACCTCTTTGTAGCCATTTCTGTGTCAGGTTTTGATTGATGTCTGGTTGCTTGAAGCAACTTTGCATTTCCTGCTGCCCATCCCTTCCAATCATGGCATACCCCAGGGCTCCTCGCTATCCCCCACACTGTTTAATATTTATCTGCTACTCCTATGCCAGCTCCTAGAAAGTCTCAACCTAATTCACTTTATATATGCTGACGATGTGCAGATCCTAATCCCTATCACTGATCTCACCTCCAGCACCTTGAACTTCTGGAACAACTGCCTTCTCTCCATCAATAGTCTACTCTCAAGTCTCAATCTGGTTCTTAACACCTCCAAAACAGAACTACTAGTCATCTCTCCTAATGACAACAACCCCCTCATCAGCAGCCCATTCTCACCATTAGTAAACCAGGTGAGAGACCTCTGAGCTACTTTTGACACCAGAATGAACTTCAAAAAGTTCATTAACACCACCACTAAGGAATGTTTCCATAAACTACATGTTCTAAAACAGCTAAGACCTCTCCTACACTTCCAGGATTACCGTTCAGTCCTACAAGCCATACTGTTTTCAAAGATTGACTATTGCAACGTGCTTCTCCTCGGCCTTCCGTCCTTCTCAACCAAACCACTACAGATGCTTCAAAATGCCGCAGCCAGGATCCTTACAAACACTCATCGTAAGGACCACATCACACCAATACTTAAAAACTTACACTGGTTACTAGGGATGTGCAGAGGGACGCCATATGTTGCATTCGTGATTTGGATTCGTCGGGGAGCAGTTACGTTGCATTCGGCTGTATGGCGCCCCGATGCGATAATACGGCAATTTCTATTCGTGTCCCAGCTAAAATTAAAATTAACTACAACCCCCCACCCTCCTGCCCCCCCCCCCCCCAAGACTTACCAAAACACCCTGGTGGTCCAGCGGGGAGTCCGGAACCATCCCCTGCACTCTCACACCCTCGGTACCAGTTTTCATCATGGCGCCGATAGCCTTTGTCACAGGGGCTACCGGTGCTATTGGTCAGCCCGTGTCACATGGTCATCGGCGCCATCTTGTGCTCCTACCATGTGACAGGGGCTGACCAATGGCACCGGTAGCCCCTGTGACATAATATGGGCAAAGGCTATCGGCGCCATTTTGAGTACTGGCATCGGACGACCGGAGTGCAGGACGTCGCTCCGGGACCACCGTTGGACCCCCAGGGACTTTTGGCCAGCTTGGGGGGGCCTCCTGACCCCCACAAGACTTGCCAAAAGTCCAGCGGGGGTCCGGGAGCGACCTCCTGCATGCCGGCCGGCCGATGCTAGTACTCAAAATGGCGTCGATCGCCTTTGCCCTCACTATGTCACAGGTACCGTCGATCGGCCCCTGTGACATAGTGAGGGCAAAGGCGATCTGCTGCCAGTATTCAAAATGGCGCCGATCGCCTTTGCCCTCACTATGTCACAGGGGCCGACCGTCAGTACCTGTGACATAGTGAGGGCAAAGGCGATCGGCGCCATTTTGAGTACTGGCATCGGACGGCCGGCGTGCAGGAGGTCGCTCCTGGACCCCCGCTGGACTTTTGGCAAGTCTTGTGGGGGTCAGGAGGCCCCCCCAAGCTGGCCAAAAGTCCCTGGGGGTCCAACGGGGGTCCCGGAGCGACCTCCTGCACGCCGGCCGTCCGATGCCAGTACTCAAAATGGCGCTGATAGCCTTTGCCCATACTATGTCACAGGGGCTACCGGTGCCATTGGTCAGCCCCTGTCACATGGTAGGAGCACAAGATGGCGCCGATGACCATGTGACAAGGGCTGACCAATAGCACCAGTAGCCCCTGTGACAAAGGCTATCGGTGCCATGATGAAACCGGCAGCGAGGGTGTGAGTGCAGGGATGGCTTCCGGAACCCCCGCTGGACCACCAGGGAGTTTTGGTAAGTCTTGGGGGGGTTCAGGAGGGTGGGGGGTTTGTTTAAATTTTTATTTAGACGGCCGTATAATTCGGGGAAGATTCGTGTATTCGTGGGGAATCGTGATACGTTTCGCTTCCCCACGAATACTACGAATAGTGTAATATACGTTGCGGATCGCCAATACGGCGAAAATGAATGCACACCCCTACTGGTTACCCATCAACTATAGAATACTGTTCAAGACCCTGTCCATCATCCACAAAACCATCTATCATCAATCCACACTCCAACTCAAAATACCACTCGAACTCCACGCTTCCACAAGACCGATCAGATCGGCATACAAAGGATCTCTCCAGGCTCCCCCTAATAAATCCACTAGTCACACCTCTATTCAGAAACGAGCCTTGTCCACTGCTGGACCATATCAATGGAATCTACTTCCCCCAGAACTTCGCCAGTAACAATGCCCTTTCTCCTTCAGAAAGAAACTGAAAACTTGGCTGTTCACTCAAGCCTTCCCTGATGGGTCACTCCACAACTAACGAAGACACACCCCCCTTATTTTTTCACAGTTCCTCCCCCCCCCCCCTTTTCTACCGGATCATTCCTGCCCCAGTTCGATTTTTACATATTAGGCCATCGTCTAAACTAGTATCATATGTTGCTTGTTACGTACTTTACACTTTTTAGAGTTATGTTAAACTAATCTCTTTCGCTCTTAATTCTCCAGTACTGTAAATCCCTGTTCATTGTAACTTTCTTCTATTTAATTGGTTACCCCTGGTTACGCTGTAAACTGTTACGATAAGACCTTCGTCTTGAGCATCGGTATATTAAAAGAATTTAAATAAATAAATGTATGCATTGGCAACTTGTTTTTCATTGTTTGCTAGTCTTGAGTTGTTTTGCAAATTCTGTTGCTTCCTTCCCCTCATGTGCTAGTGGATTCTCGCTCATTCTGTCTTCAGAGCTCTTGTCCAAGTTTAAGGATAGAGGTTGATTTTGGCTGTTTTCTTTCGTATGTCAGGACTTATTAGCTCGCTTTCCGAAGGAAAAAGCTTATGTGGTCCTGAGCATGTGCCCTTAACATTCCGTGTCTGGGGGGGGGGGAATGCCAGGTCTCCGGCAACAGTGGGCGATTTCTTTTCAGATCCAACCCGTATGGGCACACAAGCCCCACCCAGAACCAATGGAACCTGCACCCTGGACTTCTTAAGCGTTTGGGTCTGATGGCGTGCAGCAGGCCTGCGATGATAGCTCTGTGTGTGCAGTCCATTTCTTGTTGTGTTCTCCGCATCCGACTGGCTGATGCACTTTATCACATTCGGGTAAGCACACGATTTTTGTGTGCTAAAATTACTTCCATTGTAGAAAAGAACTTTTTCTTTTTAGCGCTGATTTTCTTTCTTTCTTTTTTTTTTTTTTTTAACCCTTGAGGTGAAGTGAAGTTTTAACTTCCATTTACTTCAGTAGGAAGAGACATAAAAAGGGGTTGAAAGAGAACAAGTGTGAAGCTTTGTGAACAGTAGCACCAATCGTTAGGCTTTCAGCCCTGTGCTAATTGACTTCCTTTCTATCTGTTACCATGTGTCCAATATATGCGCACAGATTATTTTATGGGAAGTAAATGGAAGTTAAAAAAAAAAAAAAATTAGCTGCCTGGGTTGCTACGCTTGCTAAGCCATCACTGCCTCCATCCACCCTCTAAAGAAACCCGTACACTAGCCTGCCCCTCCCCAGTACGGCCTCCCCTCCCTCAGTCTGAAAGTGCTGCCCACAGCTGAACTGCCGCTGTTTCTGCAATGGCTGAGGGGGAAGTAAGAAGGAAGCATGCTACAGGACAGTTAAGCATAGGGGGGTCCTGGAGGATGCTGAGGTGGGAGACAGGGTGAGTGGGGGGTTCACTGGGGTAGTTAGTGGGGGGGGGGGGGAGATGTTAGTGGGAGCAGTGCATGAGGCCTCCTTTTTTTAATTCAGTGGTTATAAATGTGAGTTCAACTTAATTTTCACCTCTAATCATTGAATTTAAAACACAAGAAATGTTAATTTTAAAGTTACCTTTACTTCTGTTTTTATTTTTTATTTTTTTTACTTTATTACATCGGAAGTAAAGATTTTCCATGGGACTGTAAGTGTGAAAAGATCCTGAGTCTTACCATGGTCTTATTACGTCTGCCCCCTAGTGCTGTGTGAGCATTGCAGTTTACATGTTTGATTTACACAAGGATAGCGTGCAAGGCCTGCTCTGTCTCTCCTGATGGATTACCGTATATAAAACAGGCTGCCAACCCGAGAAGAGGGCCTTCCCAATAATGGTGCTTTTGTTTGGGTGATTGAGGTTTTATTGGTAGGAAAATGTTCCAAAGGCTTTGTCTGTCTTTTTTTTATTTTTTTTGTTAGGGAGAGGAAAAGCCCAGAGGTAAGTTGTGAGGGGATAACAATAGTAGTATTACTAGCGGGGGTTGGAGGACACTTTTTAAAACTTGGGCAGCAGCCAAAAATTTTCAGTAGCTGAGGGGGAAAACATGCTTTCCTCCCTCTGACATCATGGCTCTTGATATTTTTCAGCTGTTTTATAAGCTCTGACAATAGATCATGAGCGCCTAAAGACAGGCGGGAAACAAGAAACACGAGAAAAATGCAGACAGCATAGATGTGTCCAGCAGAGCCCATGGTGAAACTGCACTCCTAAACAGACTAGAGGAAATGTACCCTTGGGTAGTCAGCACCACAGGATGCGCAAGAAGTAAATTATCACCCTTCCAAATTAGAACTAACAAAGATTTTAGCTTCCAGGCCTGGACAGTGCAGCCTGAATTAATGGTCCACAACCAACCTGAAAGGGACATGAGTGCTGGGATAATTGAATAGGTTAATAGATGGTCAGTTAAGGACCAGTTGATCCTCCCCCAGTTGCCCATTCCTACACTTTGTCAAAGGTTGTCTCCCATCTGGCAGCCAAACAAACAAGCTTGGCTGCCTGCAGGGGATTGCTGCTTCTCCTTTTTTTGTTCTTAACTGAGAAATGTAGCCAGGTGATATATGTGCCTGAGCTTGAGATCCAAAATGGAGAAGGTAACAGACCCAGAATCCTCTGCTATCTTAGCCTTTCTTGACTATATGAACTTCAAATGCCTTACTGAGCCTGTCCTGCAGGAATTCCAAGGTCACCTGAACAGCAGTTGAAGCTGGCGACACATTGTCATGCCTAATTATAGGGTCACAAAAGCAGAAGGCAACAGTTGGAGCTTGAGGCTATACTGACACTATAGAGGCACCATTTTCAGGGGCATTTGTAAACACAACCTAAGATATAATTGCCCTGACCAACAAGATTCTAACAGAACAAAGAGTGATGGTAAATGGGCCCCACCTTGGAGAAATAAGATTATCCCTAAACTAACTTGATTATCATGCTGTTGACATGACAACCTATGTAAATTATTCTCTGGGTAGTCACGCACTTCTAGAATTTCTAACCTAGTACTATATTGTTTAAAAGAAGAATCAGCTCATGTATACAATGAGATGCTGGTGGTCTGTTAGAAAAATGGCATCAGCATCTCTCAAGAATACTTATATTGATCAATAAAAAAAAATTATACTTTCTACAAAATCTGAGTGTTCTTGTATCCCTGGATACAAGAACAGCGTCATAATGGTCTAGTGCTTAATGCAGGTCAGTCTGCTGTCCCCTCTAGGAAACTCGCCGCCTCTCCCCGAGTATATTTCAGAATATGCCCAAGCCCCACCACTGCGCCATGCTGGTTGACCTCACTTTTTTTTTTCTTGGAAATTAGACACAGCTATACAACTTTGTGCAAGTTGTTTTATTTTTTTTCAACTCACTTTTTTCTCCCTCTGCTATTTTGGGTAGATGAACACACAAATTTCCATACCTAGTCCCAGACCCAGGTCATCCATGGAAGGGGGGGTACATTGGGACGGCTTCCCCAGGTTCTGTGGCCTGATATGCAACGCCAGGAGTAAGTGGGGTTGCAGCCACCGCCTCTTTTTTCCAAGGCAGCTATGGAGCGGCTAAAAAAAAAAAAATAGAGCTGGTCTGTGCAGGACCAAAGAATTCTTCCTCCCACGCTGCGGGCCACTGAGGGAGGTTAGATGCAACGCTACCTGCCCCTCACCCTGCCTTTGACCCCTCAGCTCATTAAATCTTGGGGGGAGAGGGGCGATTGGGTGCAATGCCCATTTGTTTCATGGGCGTGGGACATCAGGCTGCCAGGCCCACTAGGGGTTTATTTTTTTTTTAATATTTTGGGTTGCTGCTTAACAGGCTATATTTGAATATAACTTTTGTCCCTACTCTTAGGGACAGCCAGACTTAATCAGATAATTTATTTGACTAACTCTGAATATCGAAGTTAGCTGAATAAATTATTCGGCTAAGTGAATATTGCCCTGGAATGCCTCCAATACATGCAAACCAATTTTATCCAGCTATTTGGCCAAAATATTCAAACCTCTAGGTTTATCCAGGTAACTCAATTTATCTGGATAAAGAACATAAGAAATTGCCATGCTGGGTCAGACCAAGGGTCCATCAAGCCCAGCATCCTGTTTTCAACAGAGGCCAATCTAGGTTACAAGAACCTGGCAACCCAAACACTAAGAAGATTCCATGCTACTGATGCAATTAATAGCAGTGGCTATTCCCTAAGTAAACTTGATTAATAGCCGTTAATGGACTTCTCCTCCAAGAACTTATCCAAACCTTTTTTGAACCCAGCTACACTAACTGCACTAACCACATTCTCTGGCAACAAATTCCAGGGCTTTATTGTGTGTTGAGTGAAAAAGAATTTTCTCCAATTAGACTTAAATGTGCTACTTGCTAACTTCATGGAATGCCCCCTAGTCCTTCTATTATTCGAAAGTGTAAATAACCGATTCACATCTACTCGTTCAAGACCTCTCATGATCTTAAAGCCCTCTATCATATCCCCCCTCAGCCGTCTCTTCTCAAAGCTGAACAGCCCTAACCTCTTCAGCCTTTCCTCATAGGGGAACTGTTCCATCCCCTTTATCATTTTCGTTGCCCTTCTCTCTACCTTCATCATCGCAACTATATCTTTTTTGAGATGCGACCCTTTTGAATATTGATCTGTTACTACCGTATGTTCTCTTCCACCAGTTTTTTGCCATGTGACTGAGAAGTATGATACATTGCTTCTTTTAAAATAAGCAGTCTGTTTTTGAGAGCTGTATATTCCAAAAGCATGAATCTTCATTTATTTAAAAATATTTTTTTCCCTGCTTTTATACAGTTGAAGGTGGACTACAAATTAAAACATTCACAATGAAAGCTATGTAAACAAAAAAACTCCCACGAACAATACAAAAAAATAGTGCTCCTGGAGAGAGAATACAACCATTAACCAATGAGTTTGGGCCGATTCTACATGACAAAAGTCTGCTGTTTGCAGAAGGGCCTGCAGTTTGTTGGCCTTGCCTGCAGCTCCCTCTGGTGGTTCCCAAAGTAAGAGCAGCTCCTATTAGGTAACCTTTGAAGCGAGAGCCTGACGTAATCTCTGGAAACTCTTGGCTGCTGGGTATGAGAGTATAAATATTATAAACTGAAGCACACGAGGTACAGAGGGAGCTGGAACACGGAGCCCTGGACTGACGCAGCATATGTAAGGTAGACAGCAGGTAGAAATGGAAACGTGCATGCCCCAGATGAGAGATGGGTCTCTCTGGAAACAAAACGTGTGGAGAGCCCAGATAGGGCTAGTTAGACAGATATTTCTCTCTCAAAACAGTTCTTATTCATCTCCTAATAGCACCACCTCTTGGATGTTGTGTTCAGAGCGTGATCATTTTATGACCAGATCCAGGCATATCTGGTCTAAATAAAATAAATAAATAAATATCTAATGGGCAGCACTGGAGCAGGTGAGGCACAGTCTGCTTTCACCGCAGATGCACTTCAGGTTCTGGTCACAATATTTCTATGTCTGGAGGTTTGACTCCTTCCAAATGCAGCACAGATCCCTTCTGCCAGTTCAGCAGTGACTGCTTCTTTCTCCTGACCTCTTGGTGGCAGCTTGGATCGCTTGCAGCAATATCCTGCGGGAGAAGGTCAGGCTTCACCTTGTGGGAGAATATCAACAGGCATCAGCAATGGCGTATGATTTATTTACGCTGTCTGCTTGTCCTGTTCATTCCAAAGCTCATCTTGTGCGTCCAGTGGGGATGGGGGAGCAAGCTCCGTAAATAGGCCTAATTTTCAGTATCCAAACCTTGTAATTTTAACCTCTCGGACTGCTTTTCTGCCTTGATCTATTTAGACAAAAGGCCGAGAGTCCAGAGAGTGTCGTAAGCATGGCTTCAAAAACCAGACAGAAATGGATTTCCAGGATTCTCCTCCTGCAGCTGTCCCTAGTGTTACCCTAAATATCAGCCATGCTAATGCTAGATATTTTTTAGAGCCCCTGCAGATCCATTTTCTCACCTCTCTTGTGCCTGTGAAGCAGGGATTTGGTGATTGATCCTGAGTTCATTTCTCATACAGCAGGATAAGGGACCAGAAAAATATGCAGCTTTTTAAGAAGTTTTAAAATAACTTATTGTTTGTGTCAATATCACTTTTTTTTGTGTGTACATTGCTTCAAGTTGTATAAATAGAGGCCAGAGATAAATTTGAATAACTAGCAAGAGGCAAGTGGTTTATCCATATTTCAAGGGTTTTCACCTCATTCTTCTCTTCAGCCAGTGCCCCTATAATGTCCTCTCTCTGTGGCCACCCACAGCTCAGGTCGTCTTCCGCCCCTTGGATTACCTGCTGCGTATTCTGCATGAATTTGGTTGCATGCATGGACAGCTCTTCCTTCCAGGTGCTGGGTTAACGGCAGCCAGTCCTAAATCCTCTTTCTTCGCTGCTGCTGACAATTTCATGATCTAGCTCCACTACATACATTCCTGCTTCCCCCAGTCTTAACTTTCTATTTTTTATTTTTATTTTTTTACTTCTATTCTTGACCTTATGTGTCCCCCTTTCTCTTTTGTGCTAATTGGATTTTATTGGTATTCGCTTTTTTGAGGGGAAGGGACTAGGTATATGCTTTTGAAGCCAGGCACTCCAGGTACTCATGCAACCTTGTTGAATTTGCAGCCTCAATTTGCTATGCCTGGTTGTCATTTTGTATACAGATTTTCCTACAGAGGTGCAATGTTCTCATTCTGTCATCAGAACTTGCCTTGCAAATTAACTCCTTCATGTTCTTCAAAGTGTTGGTGGACAGCTTTGACTTAGTCCCATATGCAGGCTCGGTGCTACCTGGTTCACAAACCATGCAATTGCCCAGGGCGGCACACCTGGTGGGACACTGGGAGCAGGAAGAGGCCCATGTTGCTGCCGCTGGACCCAATCCTGCTAGCAGCAAAAGTGGAGGCCCCTGGTATCAGCCAGTGGGATCGGGTCCACCGGCGGCAGAAGAAGCAGGAGGCCCATGTACTGCTGGAGGGACCCGATCCCGTCAGTGGCTGAAAATGCAGGAGGCCTGTGGTGCCACCGGTGGACCCGATCCCACCTGCGGCAAAGAATTGGAAGCACATGGTGCCGGCTGGTGGGATCGGGTCCACTGAGCGGCAGAAGAAGCAGGAGCCCCTGTGGCCGGCCGGTTGGATCGGATCCACTGGTAGCAGAAGAAGCAGGAGGCCCGCGGTGCTGCTAGTGGACCCAATCCCACCAGCGGCAGAAGAAGCAGAAGGCCATCAGAAGAAGAAGCCCATCCAGCAATTCTTCCACATGTGCTGGCCCCGCAGAATTCAACACTCGCGGTGCTAGCACTTCCTGTATGAGAGAAGTGCTAGTACCGCGAGTGTTAAACTAACTCGGGGCCAGCACATGAAGGTGAGCTGCAGAACATCTGCTCTCCACAAAGAGGAAGGTACAGGCTGGCAGCAGTGGAGGAGGAATGACCAATGGACCCTGACTGCCTGGTCTGCATGTGTGTGTGTGAGTAAACTGGAGACTGCCTGTGATGGGTGGATGTGTGTGTGTGAATGGGAGGCTGCCTGTGATGGGTGGATGTGTGTGTGTGTGTGAATGGGAGGCTGCCTGTGATGGGTGGATGTGTGTGTGTGTGAATGGGAGGCTGCCTGTGATGGGTGGATGTGTGTATGTGTGTGAATGGGAGGCTGCCTGTGATGGGTGGATGTGTGTGTGTGAATGGGAGGCTGCCTGTGATGGGTGGATGTGTGTGTGTGTGTGTGAATGGGAGGCTGCCTGTGATGGGTGGATGTGTGTGTGTGTGTGAATGGGAGGCTGCCTGTGATGGGTGGATGTGTGTGTGTGTGTGAATGGGAGGCTGCCTGTGATGGGTGGATGTGTGTGTGTGTGTGAATGGGAGGCTGCCTGTGATGGGTGGATGTGTGTGTGTGTGTGTGTGTGAATGGGAGGCTGCCTGTGATGGGTGGATGTGTGTGTGTGGGTGGCCTCTCTCTGTGTGAATGGGAGGCTGCCTGTGATGGGGGTGTGTGTGTGAGTGAATGGGAGGCTGCCTGTGATGGGGGTGTGTGTGTGAGTGAATGGGAGGCTGCCTGTGATGGGGATGTGTGTGTGAGTGAATGGGAGGCTGCCTGTGATGGGGGTGTGTGTGTGTGAATGGGAGGCTGCCTGTGATGGGGGTGTGTGTGTGTGAATGGGAGGCTGCCTGTGATGGGTGTGTGTGTGTGTGTGAATGGGAGGCTGCCTGTGATGGGTGTGTGTGTGTGTGTGAATGGGAGGCTGCCTGTGATTGGTGGATGTGTGTGTGTGTGTGTGTGAATGGGAGGCTGCCTGTGATGGATGGAGGCGTGTATTTTATTTATTTCTTTGTTGAGTTTTATATACCATCATTTGGTGAAGCCATCACAACAGTTTACAAGATTCAAAAGGTATTTTCTTAACAATTGTGAATTAAGGTATAACAGGATACATATTATAAATGAAAAGTTAATCTTTTTTATAGTGCAGAAAAAAATCATTTTTGAGTGAGAAGGGTTTGTTTGGTGCTGGTTGGTGACAAGTTATTTCGTGGATTCGGTTGGTAGTTCTGTTGGGTGTTTGGAAGTTGTGATGTTTGATTGTCAATGTAGACTTCGTAAAACAGCCACGTTTTTAGATCTTTTTTTGAAAGTTTTGGGGTTAGGTTGGGTTCTTAAATCTTTTGGGAGGGAGTTCCATATTTTTGGGCAGGCGATGGAAAATGCTCTTTCTCTGGTTGTTGTCAATTGAGCATCTCTGATGGGGGGGACTGTTAAGCGGCCTGTGTTGTTTGAGCGTAAGTTTCTTTGGGGATTCTGGGGGGGGTTATGTTTAAACCAATTTTACCTTGATGTTCATTGTTTAGTAATTTGTGTATGATGGTCATGGATTTGTGTTCAATTCGGGCTTTAATTGGAAGCCAGTGTAGTGACATCAGAATAGGCGTTATGTGGTCATTCTTCTTTATTCCTGTCAGAATTCTGGCTGCTGAGTTTTGCAAAATTTGGAGAGGCTTGAGGTTGGAAGATGGTATTCCAATCAGTAGGGAGTTGCAGTAGTCGATGGTTGAGAATATGAGTAGCTATAGTACAGTTCTGAAGTCATAAGTGTTAAGAAATGGTTTCAGACGTCTTAGAGTTAGTAGTTTGTGATATCCTTCTTTGATTTTGTTTGATATATGGTTCTTGAACAGAAGTTCTTTGTCAATAATTCCTAGGTTTCTGGTGTGGGTCAGCATAGAGGAAGTGGGTGATTCCACTATCTTTTAGTAGTTGGCAAATGGGAAGAAGGTATACGTTAAATAGAGTGGCCGATAACGCTGATCCTTGGGGAACTCCAGTGTTGAGGCTAATCCTTTTGGATGGGTTGTTGTTAATTGATACTTGGTAGGATCTGTCGGATAGATAGGATGAGAACCATTGTAAGGTGGTGTCAGTTAAACCGATTTCAGTCAACCGTTCTAGGAGTATATTGTGGTTTACTGTGTCAAAGGCAGCTGAGAGGTCAAGGAGAATGAGTAGGTATTTTTTGCCTTTGTCTAATCCTCTTAGTATCGTGTCATTCAAAGACAGTAGGAGAGTTTCTGTGCTTAGGTTCTTTCTGAATCCGTATTGGATTGGTGATAGGATGTTGTTTCAAGATAATCATCAAGTTGGGAGTGTACGACTTTTTCGATGATCTTGGCTATGAAAGATAGGTTTGAAATAGGGCGGTAGTTTGCAAGGATTTCAGGATCCAAGTTCTTTTTGTAGTATTGGTTTGATTACTGCAGATTTAAGGCATTTGGGGTAATTACCTTCAGTCAGGGATAAATTGACGATCTTGGTGATAGTTTTAGATATGGTGGGTTCGATTGTTTTGAGGGTTGATATGGGGATGCTGTCTAGGGGGTGGTTGGCAGGATTCATTTTTTTGATAATAGATTGAATTTCAAGGGTGGAGGCGGTGTCAAAGTTTTTCCATGTTGAGGTTACCTTAGTGTTCAGTCTGATGTTTTGACTGTTGTTGCTTAAGTTGGTTTGTATTAGGTTTGATATTTTCTTGTTGAAGAATTCTGCAAAGTCATTACTTCTGTGTTTGGTGCATGTAGTTTCTTGGGTGGTTTTAGTGAGGTTTTGTACTATTGAGAATAACATTCTGGGGTTGTGATGAAATTTGGTGATTTTGTTAGAGAAGAATTCTTTTTTTTTGCATTGTTGATGGTGTTTTTATATTGTGCTATATGGCTCCGATATATATTTAGTGTGGTTGCAGTTTTGTTCTTTCTCCATTCTTTTTCTTTTTTCCGGAGTATACATTTGGCTGCTCTGATGTTATCATTAATACCATTGGTTGATGAGTTTTGCTTGCTTTTTTGTCTTTGTAACAGTGGGGTTGATGCTGTCGGCTACTTTTTTTGTGATGTTTAGCCATGATGTTGTTGCATCTTCGGAGTTTGATAGATTTATGTTGATTAGTTCAGTTTGAATAGTTTTCTGTAGACATTCAGTGTTGAATGGAGGACGGTATGATATTTTATTTGGAGTGTTTTGAGGTGATTTGAGGTTGAAGTTGATAGATAAATTGGCTTGGATTAGGTGGTGATCAGACCAAGGTATATCTGTGGTGTGGATTGATTTTGTTTGCCAATCTTCAGTGTTGATGAATATGAGGTCGATGGTGTGACCTGCTTTATGAACTGGAGTTTCAATTACTTGTTTTAGATGTAGTGTTAGGGCATCAATGATGGTTTGGCAGGTTTTTGAGTGGGTGAGTGAGTCAAAAAGTGTATGTTGAAGTCACCTAGGATGATGGGTTTGTTGAGTGATATGTTATTCATGATCTATTCAATTAGTGGGGAGCAGTTTTTGTCGAGTGATCCTGGTGGACAGTAGACGAGGCAGACTTGTAGTTTTGGTGAATCAAATAATGCAACTTCAAATGGTGCTGATATGTTTGTTGGACGAAGTGTCAACTGTAGGTTTTTTTTGGAGATTAGCATTAAACAGCCTCCTTTTTTTTTTTTTTTTCTGGGAATTGAGAAGGTGTTATATTCTTGGTTGATTAGTTGGTTAATTAGTACGGAATCAGTGTTTTTGAGCCAGGTTTCAGTTATTGCAATGAAATCTGGTTTAGTGTCTGAGTAGGTTGTTGAATAGAGGAATTTTCTTTATTATTGATCGAGGGTTGATGAGTATGAAGGAGAGTACCATATAATTTGAGTAATGGATATATGTGTTGTTTTTGATGTTTGGTTGTTTTTGTTTGTTTTGAGGATAAGAAGGTGTGTGCTTCATTTGTGCTGAGTGGTTTTTTGAGAGTGTGGGTTTTTTGTTTTGAGTTGGGAGTTCATTTGTCATGTTCAAATTTTTTGTTTGAAGTATGTTCAAATTTTCTGTTTGAAGTATGTGTGTGTGTGAATGGGAGGCTGTCTGTGATGGGTGGGGTGTGTGTGAATGGAGGCTGTCTGTGATGGGTGGGGTGTGTGTGAATGGAGGCTGTCTGTGATGGGTGGGGTGTGTGTGAATGGAGGCTGTCTGTGATGGGTGGGGTGTGTGTGTGTGAATGGGTGGGGTGTGTGTGTGTGAATGCGAGGCCGTCTGTGATGGGTGGGGTGTGTGTGTGTGAATGCGAGGCCGTCTGTGATGGGTGGGGTGTGTGTGTGAATGCGAGGCCGCCTGTGATGGGTGGGGTGTGTGAATGCGAGGCTGCCTGTGATGGGTGTGTGTGTGTGTGTGTGTGTGAATGTGAGGCTGCCTGTGATGGGTGTGTGTGTGTGTGAATGCGAGGCTGCCTGTGATGGATGGGGTGTGTGTGTGTGAATGCGAGGCTGCCTGTGATGGATGGGGGTGTGTGGGTGTGTGTGAATGCGAGGCTGCCTGTGATGGATGGGGGTGTGTGGGTGTGTGTGAATGTGAGGCTGCCTGTGATGGATGGGGGTGTGTGTGAATGTGAGGCTGCCTGTGATGGATGGGGGTGTGTGTGAATGCGAGGCTGCCTGTGATGGATGGGGGTGTGTGTGAATGTGAGGCTGCCTGTGATGAATGGGTGTGTGTGTGTGTGTGAATGCGAGGCTGCCTGTGATGGGTGGGTGTGTGTGTGTGTGTGAATGGGAGGCTGCCTGGGATGGATGGGTGTGTGTGTGTGTGTGTGTGTGTGTGTGTGATTGGGAGGCTGCCTGGGATGGATATGTGTACGCACATGCATGCATGGGATCTTTCCTGGGATGGGCAGGGAGTGTGTTTGAGAATGGGAGCCTGCCTGGGATTTGAGTAGATGTGAATGGGAGGCTGCCTGGGGTATTTAGGTGTAAAGGGGAGTTTGTTTGGGTTGTGTGTGTGTCAGAGAATGGGTGCTGCAGGTGGATTCCAACCTGTCAGCAGCTGAAATGAAGATGAGGGCCTGACGCTGCTGGTAGATCCTGAACAAAGAAGAGCTGGAGACACTTGCGGGTTTGTCTGAGAGGGGAGTGTATGTGTGTATGAGCTTGTGTGTGTGTATTTAAGGAAGAGAGGTGAACGTTTGTGCATCCCAATCCCACTAATCCACGACAATCTCAGGATAACTGGAAATAGGTTTCTTAGCGCACACACAAGTGAATCCAAAACCAGTGGGTTATGCACTTCTACCAGCAGATGGAGAAGGAGCAAAACTGACATCACAATATACATACCCTTGCAGTGACGACAGCCAACCAGTATGCTCCGTCTCCAGCATACTGCTTTAAGTTTTAGTAGGAGAAAAGAAGGAAATTTAATTTGCCCTGCTCTCCTATCGTGATACCATATGGTCCCTCCCTCAGTCGAGAATTCCTGAGGAGATATCATTGGATCCCTCCCTTAGATGAGTGCCTTGGTCCAGTAGCTGGTTTTTGGCTGGCTTGGACATAACAGTTTAAAAATAAATAAATAAAACAACTGAAAGGCTGCAGGTGCAGGAAGCCAAGCATGACAGTAAAGGTATATGCCCTCTCCCCTTGCAGCTGGAGACCGATTCTGTTCTCAGCTGGGATGGGCTGAGCTCAGGTAAAGAATAAAAAAAAAAAAAAAATTATATTCAGAGTGTGAGTTTTTGTAGAGGTTCCTCCTTCAGTCTCTGTGTTTGGTGCGTCGATCTGACATTTGTTCCCGCCTTTGGGGGATGTGGGCAGCCTGGCGGGTTGAGTGGCCTTTTTGGCTAGGCCCTGCTCTCAGGCATTTTTTCCTTGTTCGATGCATAGTAAGCTGCGGCGGCATTTTGCGCATTTTTTCTGCGCATTAGGCTATCCTCTTCAGTTCCATCGGATTATGCGTGTGCATCCAGCTGTGCACCTAGTTGGATGCTTGCTTGGGCACCTGGCTGGACGTCCAGTTGATTAGGGGAATCCATCTGTTCGCCCATTCACATACGCTTATCTGGGTGCTCAAGCGGTACGACCTCGCAGAAGCCCAGTTTTTATGTGCCCATCAAGGTACCTTCGGCACCTTACAGAGGAGCAGCTTTTCAGAGGACTCAACCTTTGGGTAGATCTCAGTTCTTTCGTCCCAGGCATCCCAGATGGAGTGCAGGTCAGATAGTGCAGCACCCCGAGCTTCCCCATGAAGATGTACCAACCCTCCTCTGGGATCAGGAGATAGGTTGCCTCTCTCTTTATCGAAGGTGGGTCAAGATCACAATAGACCAATATATTATGGAGGTGTTATGAGATGGCTATGCTGTAGAGTTTTGCAGTGTTCCTCAGGACATGTTCATGGTATCTCCCTATAACACTCCACAGTCAGACCTGGGCAAGGGGCGGCCCGCGGGCTGAATCCGGCCTGCCTACGGTCTGTGACCGGCCCGCCCACTGCTGAGAGCAGACGGGGAATGAGGCACTGCTGCCTTCCCTTGCAGAGGGAAGGCAGCAGTTCATTCTCCGCTCCCTCGCTCCCCGATTGGCCGGCCAATTGGGGAGCGAGGGAGCGGAGAATGAACTGCTGCCGGCCAATCAGGGAGCGAAGAATGAACTGGTTTTTTTTTTTTACAGCGTCCGGTGGGGGGGAGGGAGTGACTCAAGCGAAGGCACGCTGCCCGATTGGCCGGTGCTGGGCAAGGCTTGCCCAGCACCGGCCAATCGGACAGCGTGCCTTCGCTCAAGTTTCTTTCCTACATATGTCACAGTTCCGCCTTTCGTGGTCTTTTTTCAGGGGTCCCCAACCACCGGTCCGCGGTGCGCGCTCCCAGTCTCTCCCGCTGCCGTTGCCGCTGGGCTGTCAGCACGTTCAAGCCCAGTGGTAACGGCAGCGGTGTTAGAAGACGACGTAGCCACGGGTGGGCAGGTGCCCACCCAACTTAGACCCAGGCCCACCCAACTGGCACCGGAACTGCAAGGCTGTCGCGGGATCCCATCCCCGCGACAGCGAACAAGAGAATCCACGCCTCGCGCGTCATCACGGCACACATGGGGAAGCGCTGCTGCGGCCGTATGGCCAACTGGTCTTCCTGTTGAGGGGGGGGGGGAGCGGAAGGGCCGCGTGCAGCTTCCGCTTCCTCCCACCCAATGCAGGAAGATCAGCTGGCCTCTCCTGCTGCCACCCGTTCTCCAGCTATCTTCGGGCCCGCCGAACTTCCTGTTTGGGGGTGGGGAGCGGAAGCGCCGCGCACAGCTTCCGCTTTCTCCCCCAAAACAGGAAGATCAGCTGGCCTCTCCTGCTGCCACCGGCCTCCTGCTATCTTCGGGCGTCGGGCCCTATGGCCCGCCGATCTTCCTGCTTGGGGGGAGGGAGGAAGCGGACGTTGTGCGCTGTGCTTCCGCTCCCCCCCCCCCCCCCGACAGGAAGTTCGGCGGGCCATACCGCCCGACGCCCGAAGATAGCAGGAGTCCGGTGGCAGCAGGAGAGACAGCTGATCTTCCTGCTTTGGGGGGAGGAAGCGGAAGCTGTGCACGTGCTTGAATGTGTATGTGTGGATGAGAATGGGAGTGTGTGTGGGTGAAAACTGGAGCCTGGGTGTGTATGTGGGTGAATGGGAGCTTGAATGTGTGTATGTGTGGGTGAGAATGAGAGCCTGGGTTTGTGTGTGTGGGTGAGAATGGAAGCTTGAATATGTGGATAAGAATGGGTGCTTGAATGTGTGTATGTGTGGGTGAGAATAGGACCTTAAATGTGTATATGTATGGATGAGAATGGGAGCTTGAATATGTGTGGGTGAGACTGGGAGCATGGGTTTGTGGGTGAGAATGGGAGTCTGGGTTTATGTGTGTGGGTGAGAATGGGTGCCTGGATGTGCGTCTGTGTGTGCATAAGAATATAAGCCTGGGGAGGGGTGAGAAAGTGAGAACTTGTATGTGTGTCTGCAGAGAATGTGAGCTTGGGGGGGGAGAGCATATGAGGGTGAGAGTGTGAGTGTGTGAGAGGGAGTCTGTGAGAGAAAGTGTGTGTATGTGGAAGGGAAGAAGACAGTAATAGAAGAAAGACACTGAAAAGGAATTAGGAAATGAGCTATAAGGGAAAAAATGGGAAAAAGAGACCAGGACCAACTGATTAGAAACATACAAAGATCAGACAACAAAGGTAAAAATATATATCTATATTTTGAGATGTTAGCAATTTAAATATAAGCAACACAACCGCGCTCTCAAAATTTATGGACAGGTAGGAGCCGTGTATAAAATCGTAATAATAAGAAGGCTAAAGTACCACAAATCACCCTGAATTATGTTTGTATCATTATGTAAACCTCATACTTAGGCGTAGATGTGAATGCTATGCTGCATAATTTGGCATTATTTATCAGTAAAAAAAACAACTAGTAGACCTGCATGCCTACAGCCCACCCATGTTAACCTTGTGCCCACCCAAAAAATCAATTCTGGCTACACCACTGATGTGAAGAGAGTGAGCATGAGAGTGAGAAACCTGGGTGTGTGTGAGACACAGCATGGGAGGGAGAAGCCTGTATATCTGAAAGAGAACTTGGGAGTGGGAAGCCTGTGTGTGTGTGTGTATGCATGAGTGAGATCAGGTGACTGGTGTGTGTGTGTGTGTGTGAGAGAGAGAAAGAAAGTGATTATGGGAATGAGAAGCCTGTGCATGTGGAGAGAACAAGCATGGGAGTGAGAGACTGGTGAGTGAGTGTGTGTGTGAGAGAGAGAGACAGAGAAAGTGATTGAGAGTGAGAAGCCCATATATGTAAGTAGAACATGGGAGTGGGAAGCCTGTGTGTATGTGTGTATGGCATGAGAGAAACTGTTCAGGAAGGTGACTGGTGTGTGTGTGCCAAAGACTGTTTGGGAGATGATTGGTGTGTGAGAGACAGAAACTGGTCATGGGGGCATGACTGGTATGGTGTGTGTGTGAGAGACATGGGCACTAAGGAAGAGGACCATAAGTATAGAACTTAGCTTTTACTGCTGCTTCTGGTGTGTGCCACGGCCTGCAGGGAAGGGGAGTGGGAGAGCTGCTGGAGGGGGTAAGTAAAGGTGGCTTTAAGTTTATTTTTCTTGACTGCCATTTTAATTGTGTGATGTCTGCTTTTTTGAAATATTTTATTGGTGTTTGGAGAATGTTTAATAGTTTTTATGAGTTTTTAATTGTTGGATGTTATTCTGTTCATAGCTGTTTTTGAAACATTTATTCTGCTTATTAGTATAGTTTTACAATTATTTCTGTGTGGGGATCTATAGCTGTTTGCTAGTTCTGTTTTCCTAATAAGAGGTGTATTGGTTTTTAGGGCCTGATTTAATATTTGTAGTGTTGCCTTTTCATAGATAGGGTTGCTCCTGTTTGAGTGTATTCCATAATACAGGTGTAACTGTGTGCGGATTAGTTTATGTGCATTACTACAGATCCTGGGAGTATGTTAGGTCGGTTCTGTGTCTGTTACAGAGATATTTTACTAGCATGTAAGCGTTTGTATCGGTCTTATTTGTTGTGTTTTCTCAGAGGACATGCATTGGTGGTGAACTGCTGTCTTTTCATAAGTAGGGCTATTGAGAACTGAGTTAATTATATTAGTCTGGCCCTCTAAAACCATCCCAATTTCTCATGCGGCCCCATGGGAAAATTAATTGCCCACCCCTGGTCTAAGTGGTTTACATGGGTTTGGGGGAGGGATGGTGTCAGTTTTTAAAGTTTGTATCATTGAAGGGAGCTGGGCGGTTTTTTTTTTTTGATGGGGGGGGGGGGGGGGAAGGGGGCAGCACAGTAATTCACACAGGGCAGCAAGAAAGCTAGCACTGGCCCTGCCCCCATATGCTCTTCTGGTTTGTCTATCTCTTTGCCCCAGCCTCACTCTTCAGCTGTCTGTGCTTTATTCATTCTTTACTTGTATCAATGTGATGCCTGCATGAGGACTCTGATGATCTTTTCAGCTGTTTGTGCTGCATTAATGTATTCCTGTGACACTTGCACGGGGCTCTAAGGATCTGCTCCTCAGCTATTTTGGCTGTTGTCATGCTTCACGTGTCGCTGGCAAGGATACGTGGGAGTCTTGAGTATAGCAGTGTCTTACAGTGCATGAAACTCAGCAGACAGAATTCCTCCGGGATGAAGTAAAAATCAGAATAGAAACAGGGGGGGGGGGGGGGGCCTTGCTGATGACGATGGGAGTAGCTATTAGTTGAATTATAATTTGCTGGTTCAGCTACTTTGGCAGTTTCACTGCAGATCAAAAGCAGCAGGAGGAAGCTGCTGGATCCAGCCTTTGGGGAGAGGTTAGTGGGAGGTACACATGCAACGTTCTCATTTTTTAGAGTTCAAAATGGAAAATCGAGTTGCCTTGAGAGAGCTTCTTGTGAAACATGGCCCATGTCTGAGGAAACATTGTCTTGATGTTGCTCTGAAATGAGGGACTTTTATTTAGATATTATATTATATTTTATATACATATACATATATATATATATATATATATATATATATATATATATATATATATATATATATATATATATATATATATATTTATTTATTTATTTTATTTTTTTGCTTGGAGGAGCTTATATATACAATATGAGGGATCACATATATTGATATTTACATAGTTTGAAGACTATCTATGGCTTTGTTTTGAAAAATACATGGGCCTCTTTTGAGGACATTAAATTGTATGTTTTAGTAATTCCCTATTACTTGGCCTACCTCAGACCACAGTCCATCCTCTACAGATTCTACAAAATGCCACAGCCCGAGTCTTAACAGGTGCGTAACAAATTCGATCACATTAAATACAGATCCCAGTACACAATTTCTGACAGTCATTCACAACTCTTTATATAACAAAAACACCACATGGTTAAATGCGTCCTTACATCTTTACATACCCAATAGAACATTAAGATCAGCAAACAAAGGCCTCCTACAAATACCCACCATTTAAGGGCGCTCACCTGAGTGAAGTCAGGGAGAGAGCTATTTCCATTGTGGGTCCCAAACTCTGGAACACCATGCCAGTCGAGACTTGAACCAGATATTAAAACCTTTTAAAAAGACTTTAAAAACCATGGCTTTTCAGCATTGCTTTTGCACAGTCAGAGACAGGTTAACAGGATAGCATCATATTAATCTTGATATTCAGCTTCGTATTCCTGCAGATAGGAAAAGACAGCAGGACAACATTATAATAGTTAGGTCTATTTAGAGTTGTATTTAGAGTATGATTTTAATGTAGTTTGCTTGATTATTGGTTATTTTATACCTGTATTTTTAAACCATTGTGAACCACCAAGATTGTTTTACCAGATTGACAGTATACAAATAAAATAATGTATAAAGGCACATTTTTCACTTTAATTACATATCTTGAATCTGCAAGGTTACTGGCACTAATTGAGATGTTTGTTATAGCACAATGTTTTGAGAGATTTGATGCTAAGACTTTTTTTTTTTTTGAGTAATTTGACTGGGTTAGCGACACTTTCTTTTATTACATTTGTGTACACGTTTCCCAGACATACTGCTTCCTACAAGTATTTATAAGGAGCAGCAGCTCCAGCGCCTTGTACTTAATAAACTGATGATAGCAGTAAAGCCGCTGTGGCTTAGCATGGGAGCTGCTACGCGCTGTGGTTATAAATTGGACCAGGCCAGCTATCAAGGAACACAAATTCTTTGGCTCATCAGCAGAAGCTCCTTCTAAATATTGAAATGCAGCTTGACGCCTACTTTGCCCATGATTGCCTGCAGGCTGACAGAGCAGTGTCCTTCCTGGCCCTAACAGAATATACAAATGAGACTCAGCTTGTGTTTTTCAGTCTTGTTCACTGGGGCTTGAGCTGCTTTGATGGAATCTGGTTTGCAGGATTTAAATTGGATGTTTCCGATAGACTAGGGACTAGGGGGGCACTCCATGAAGTTAGCAAGTAGCTCATTTAAAACAAATCGGAGAAAATTCTTTTTCACTCAACACAATTAAGCTCTGGAATTCATTGCCAGAGGATGTGGTTATGGCAGGTAGTGTAACTGGGTTTAAAAAAAGTTTGGATAAGTTCCTAGAGCAGAAGACCATAAACTGCTATTAATCAGTAAGGCTTAGTAGCTGGGGATCTATTTATTTAATGTTTGGGTACTTGTAACTTGGTTGGCCTCTGTTGGACACAGGATACTGGGCTTGACTGACCCTTGGTCTGACCCAGAATGGCATCTTATGTTCATCTTCCGTGCTATGCAACTACAATGCTATGTTCTTCCGGGTCCCAACAGAAGAGGCACATGAGCATCATCCAAGGGTCAGGTCAAATGAATCAGTGCCCAGCCTTCCAGAGTTATAGTACAGGTATGTATGTGCGGGGGCACTGGTGGGAGGAGGGAGTTTGAGCAGTCTATTGGAAACATCCAAGTTTGAATCCTGCAAACCAGAAAGGACTGAAAGGTAATATGATAGAGGTCTACAAAATTGTGAAAGGACTTGAACAAGTTAATGTAAATCGGTTATTTACTCTCTTAAATAATAGACTAGGGGCACTCCATGAAGTTAGGAAGTAACTCATTTAAAACCAAAGAAAATTCTTTCATTCAGTGCATAGTTAAACTCTGGAATTCATTGCCAGAGGATATGGTTACAGCAGTTAGTGTAACTGGGTTTAAAAAAGGTTTGGATAACACTTTGAAATTGTCTGTTCAGTGTGCTGCGGCAGTCAAAAAAGCAAACAATGGGGCTCATTTATCAAAGTACTATATGGCATTTTCGCATGCGTTAAGGCGTTTTTCGCATGCAAAAAGCACCTTTAACGCATGCGAAAACACCATAACACATGGTGCGATGCAAAATAGGAAAAGGGGAGGAGTTTGGGGCGGGAAGCCACATCGCACAGTTTTAACGTGGATTTTAACTACACCTTTTTCATTTGCATTTAAGCTGTGCGATATGGCTTTATCGCACTTTGCGATATTTTCGCAAATAGCATTTTCAGTATTTTAAGCTGCTAGGGGGAGAGGGAGGGAGAGAAAGAGCACCTAGCTTTAAGGCCCTCATACTAGGTAGGTATTTATACCTCTATAGGAGGCCCATCTAGCTACTCGAGGTGAGGTCTAGGTATTAGTGTAGGGGTTAGGGGCCACTTTGACATGCAGAGTGTGACGTACGAACAGAACAGTGCTCTCTTGTGAAGATTTGATGACCTTCGGAGTGAGGAAACTCACCCAAAGATGAGATTTGTGCAATGTTCTCTCAACCTAGTTTAATGTTACCCAGATAGAGAGTAACCCTTTGAAAATCTACCCCTTAGTCTCTTGCAGGATCTTTATCCTGTTGGACTCTATGCCATCCCGGACATAAAGCATCACACCGCCACCAAGTTGCTCCTGTCTGCCATTGTGATAGTGCTGTACTGGGGTACAAATTATATTTCATTGGTTTTCATCTTTCCACCATGTCTCTGAGTTGCTAATTAAGTCTTTCATTCACTGCTGTACACTCTTAACTCTCCCATCTTTCTTCTTAGACTTCTGGCATTAGCATGCAAACATTTCAAAGTGTGTTTTTTGTTTTTATTAACATTCTGCTTTTCACTTGACAGGGATAAATTGCAATCATTTAGCTCAGGTGAGTCTTTAGTTATAGGCACTTGGACTACTTTTCTTATTATTGGAACCTCTCTGTTGGGATGCCCTAACTCTAATGCTTCATTAGTATCCTTATACCTTCCTCTGAACCATGTGCTGCTTGAGCAACTGTCTGTTTTTAAAGTAGAACAATCTTCTTTTTAAAGGTTAGCACCAAGCAGCCTCGTTCCACACTGGTTAAGGTGGAGCCCATTCCTTCAGAAAAGACTTTCCCCTTGCCCAAAAGATTCCCCAGTTCCTTACAAAACTGAATCCCTCTTCCTTGCACCATCGTCTCATCCACGCATTGAGACTCCAGAGCTCTGCCTGCCTCTGGGGACCTGCGTGTAGAACAAGGAGCATTTCAGAGAGGTACTAGATTTCAGCTTTCTATCTAAGAGCCTAAATTTGGCTTCCAGAACCTCCCTCCCACATTTTCCTATGTTGTTGGTGCCCACATGTACCACGACTGCCGGCTCCTCCCCAGCACTGTCTAAAATCCTATCTAGGGGCCGCGTGAGGTCTGCCACCTTCGCACCAGGTAGGCATGTTACCAGGCGATCCTCACGCCCACCAGCCACCCAGCTGTCTCGATTCCTAATAATCGAATCACCAACTATGACCCAACCCTTCCCTCCTGGGCAAGTAGCCCTGTGAGGCACATCCTCAGTGCAAGAGGACAATGCATTACCTGGAGAGCAGGTCCTTGCTACAAGGTCATTTCCTGCCCCCCAGGTTGATGCTCCCCGACCAGGAGACCTTCCTCCTCCAGGGCAACACCAGGGCTGCCAGACTGGAGTTGGGACTTGGTTACTATGTCCCTGAAGGTCTCATCTATATATCTGTCTATCTGCCTCAGCTATTCCAGGTCTGCAATTCTAGCCTCCAGAGACCGGACTCGTTCTCTGAGAGACAGGGGCACTTTGCACCAGGTGCACACATACAACCTGTCACCAGCAGATAAGAAGTTATACATGTGATACTTGATGCAAGAGACTGGAAGGCCCCCCTCTTGGTGCTGGACTGCTGCCTTCATCTTAATTTTGTTCAGTTCCTAGTTAAGTTTAGGTTGCTATGGGAGTAGGGATGCATACAATTTGAGTACTTTAGTGAATACACTAATAAATGTATTTATCTGGTCGTGACTTAGAAGGGGATGATTTAAACCCTTGATAAGGCCTGAGCAATCCTGTGTTTAAAAGGCTGATTTTTTTTTTTTTAGTGAAAGTATCTCTTACCTATAAATCAAAGGATGAGCTGTGGGTGGGAGGGAGGGAAATCAAAACACCCAAACTCCCTGCTTTTGCCTGCCTTCTGACTAGCTATTTAATACAGATACACAAACACACTAAAGAATATGCCTCAATAGTTCACTTCTCCCCAAAATGTTTTAAGTTCTAAAATTTCCCAAAATAGTGCTTACTGATTTTCTTCAGTCACCAGCAAGGTGATCCTCTCCTCTCAGTGCTCCCACAAGATCTAATATGATGCTATCAATCAGCTCACAAAAAAATGTACTTAGCTCAATCTGCAAACAGAACAAATTAATTCACTTGCTTTCACTATTTTTTTCTGGTGCCAACTAGTATTTTTTGCTTATCCTGAAAATTAATTACCTGAAATATCTACTATGGTATTAATTAATCTCCTCCTGAAGCTTTTTACATTCTTACTGAACACTTAAGGGATGCTTGCATGTCCTGCAGCTTATGTAAAATAAATACTAACTGATAAAAAGGAAAAGATTTCACAGAGGATTAGAGAGTAGCGAAAAGGTGAGTTCTGAGACGAAGTATTGTAAAACATGTAATGGGCCGGGAAGACGGGGGCTCATCATGTCTGAGATTTCGGCCAATTTCTCGTAATTGCTTGAATTTGTTATGTTAGGTGGTTATTCTGATGAAACAAGTTTGGGGGGTGGGGGGGGGGGTGGATTCAGGCCTTCTGGCTGCACTGGTACACGTTGGAGAGTCTGTTGGGGGAGGAGCGTCACACCGTAAGTTACACCTGTGAAGCATCAGACTATGTTCTCGGTCCTTATCATGGCACTACAAAACCTTGGTTCTAGCTTGTTAGAAGTGAGCGGGGGAAGGGTACTGTTACCATCCAATAATGCCAAATTGAACAAGTTCTAGCACTGATTTCTTTTTTTTTGTCTGCTTGCTTTAGAGGGAGTTCTGGAGAGAATACTCAAAAGGACTTCAGGGAGACAGCACCGCCGGCAACAGCTGGTACCCATTCTATCTCGCCTTTCCACTGATTGTGGGCCTCTTTGTTGTCCTCGTGGTCGTACTGGTGGTCTGTAAGTGTGTGTACAGGAAGAAAGCCCGCACTCAGTCCGTGTACATGCGAAACGGACCACAGGAGGCCATGGGGGAGGCAGGCCTGGCAGCGGACAGCAGCGCTTACCCCCACCAGCAGTCTAGTACGCTTCACTCCCCCATGGAAGAGTTGTACGACAGCATTGGGATGCCAGTGGGGTTCATCGGTTATGGGGACACGCGTTCAGACTCTGTGTCCACGCGTCTGTCCAACTGTGACCCTCCCCCATCCTACGAGGAAGCCACGGGAGAGGTGGGTGTCAGAGACCGTGAAACGACAGAGCACCACCTGGATCCTCCTCCCCATTACGAAGAAATTGGGAGCTCCAGCACCCCCACTACCATTGTCATAGTGCCTCCTGTGACCGCCACCACCACCAAGTGAAGCGAAAGATGATGCATCCACTCCTCTTTCCTGTCTTCAGTAGAAGTAACCGGTGGCTGAATCGAGCAGCACTTTATCACTACTCACTTTTTTAAAATTCTTTATTTTTTAATGGCCTTTTTAAAGTGGACCAGTTTTAATCTGGCCCCCCAGGTTGCCTTCCTGAGATAGCCATATAAAAGGAGAGAAGCCGTTTCAGTCCTAACAAGCCCCTGTTTAACACACAGGGCACAATATGCAGCAGGCCAGGAGGTCACGCTGTAAGACTTGGGTTGTATTTTGTGTTCTTTACAAATGCCTCTCTTTTTTTTTTTTCTTTTCTATTGCTGGTTTTTTGGGTTTTTTTTAGCTGATACATGTTAACCTACTAGGTGTTTTTCCATCACATTACTGCATTAGCTGAAACAAGCAGTCAGCCTTCACATCACTTTCAGCTCTTAAGGGTTTTGACTGGCGACCGTTTCAGTGGGTGGTAGTTCTAAAAAGAATGTGCATTCACGGAAAAACACTTAGTTGCAGTAGGCAAGTAACAGCAGAAGTGAAATATTGCTTTGGAGCTGTAGATGGTGCAAGTCAGATACCGAAGGAGCAGAGGAACCCGTGCTGCAGGGCCCAGGGCATTCATACTACAGCACACAGACAGTGCAGTCCCCTAAAGGGCTGCAGCCATCCACACACCACCCCTCGTCAGTAACCCGTGAATGCCTCCACTTAAATTGACGGGGGTGTCCTGTTGGTAATATGGGGGCCTCCTGCAGAGTATTGCAGAGGGAGGTCTGGCAGGTGTCCGAATCCCTCCTAGGGGAAGTCTGTAACTTTTTAGTGGCCTGCCGTTTACTTGTGCTGTTCTGAAGGAGAATACTTGTAGAATAAATGGAAAAATGTGGAAGCGTTAACAAAAATAAAATTGCCTCTAAAAGGTAAATGTTTCATTAAGAGAATGAGAACCCATCTTTGTAACCATTAGTGACTGGTAAAGCAAAGGTAGACCTTGTTTTATTTTGAGCCATCTGACTTTGTAAAACCTTTGAAAGGGTGCGTGTGGCCATATCTGGGCTAGAAAACTCAGAAAGACACTAGACCGAGGGGGGGGGGGGGGGGTGTGCTAAAATGACATTTTTAAGCTGTTTACATCTGTCGAGAACAAGAGTTATGTCAATGCTCCTGAAGCTGCAGGGACTTAACTCCAGCCGAGCCCAGTTGGTGTAATGATTTCCCTGCCGACTGGAGTGCCCTGTTCGCCAAGCTGATGAGTTTCTCCTAAATCTGATCATGGGCGCCCTGTTCTTCAGAGTGGCGATCCTCCACGCGGGTGGTATGCGAAAGGATCTCGAGGACTGGTGGGAGCAGGGGCTGCTGTCTGCCCCCGTGTGTATCATCCTCCTTTGTTTGCTGAGCACAATGCCTTGCATTCATCCCAGACCCAGGGAAAGTCACGCAGAGAGCGGTGTTACGGCAGACGACTACCGGAGACCTTGGTGTAAGGGGACGACGACGCTGCGTCTCGGGAGCACAGTAGTTTTACCTGCCTGTTGCCTGCCTGCATGCTTGGCTTTGTGATGGAAAGGACTTCGGCACAGGCCCTGGGTGGCTAAACATGGACTTGACTCGGCACACGGGAGTGTGCGGCTCGCTTTGGGAAGCCCTTTTTTTTTTTTTTTAATAAACTCTCCCCCAGTTGATCCTTTCTGCACCCAGCTCTCTGAGTTAGCCCCGCAGCGAGGGGCCCAGGCCTCCTTGCTCCCCTTTATGTCACAGCAGCACTGCTGCGTGTCCGGTGCTCTCTTCTCCTGCAGCTTTAGAAATAAGTGGTGCTGCTTTAGACAGGTTCCCTAGTGTGTCCCGCTCTTCTTTCCAGAGTACGAGGTTGCAGAGATTCTCTGCTTGTTGGTGCTACTTCCCTTTTTCCTGCCCTTTTGTCGCTGGATTGCATCGAATATCCCAGCTGGCGGCAGCTTTTTCATTTTAACATGGGAAGCTATAGTCTAACTAAACTACTACTACTTCTGCTACTTTACCTTTCTATAGCACTGCACCACGTATGCAGAGCTGTGTAGTAAGATGAGCATTTTCTATTTTTTTTTTTTTAATTTCTATTTTTTAAAATAAATTTGCATTAATGCTGCCTTTTTTAGCTGTTTATAAAGAAAAAAGGTTTATTTTTGCAGAGTATATTTGATGTTCTGGTATAGTTTCTTTTTAATGAATAGCAGCTAAAAGTTCTTTGTTCTGAAAATGTTTTGTAGATTTCAGCCTCACCTCCCCCCTAATTGAGGTATTCGGATCTGGTCCTATTCTCAATTCCTGTCCTTTTTGGGTAAGAGAGTCTATTTTCTGGTTTGAATATTAACAGCTTGATGCGATACAGGCGCGCTGAAAACGTGTATTCAAACTGGGCGCACTTTTTTTTAACCCGTGCACAATCATCTCTGCTGGGCGCTCGCTCGCAATAGGAAAATGAGCTGCCGCACTAAAAAGGACGCACTAGGGCTAAATGGTGCGTCCCTAATGCATCCATGGCATCGGGTGCCCAGAAGTGGCTGCACGCGGATTAGGGAAATGATGCTCAATTTTGAGCATGGGTTTTTTTGGGTTTTTTTTAACTTATGCACAGCCATGAGTTAATAAAATGATTGCTCACTAATGGAGCGTCTATTTCCTAACCCGACTGCCGGCAAAATACATTTAAAAAAAAATAAATTTTTTTTCATTACTCTTTTTCGGTTCCTCAGCCTTAATATTGCCACAATATGAAGTCGAAGGAACTACAGCAAGGCAGCATTTTCTGCTTTTCGGTTAAGTCTTGAGGAGCCCCCAAAAGTTAAGGCAAGCTCCAGGGCTGGTGTTAAGTTTTGAGGGTTAACAGTGAATAGCCTCCTCAGCATGGCATTTACATGTGATGAGCACTGTTACCTACGCATGTTTGGTCCAGAACGCGTGTCCAGCAACGGGTTAAACTGTGCTCTGGCCTGAGCGCACGGTATTGCAACGGCCTGTAAGAGAATTAAAGCAGCAGTTCATCAGAAACGGTGGTGGGTGCTGGCAAGGGATTATGCTAAAAGAAACATTTCTAAGAGGGTTTGGTGTTACTACTAAGCAGTATTACATTTTTTGAGAGCTGGGCATGGAATAGGAAGCTTTTATAGATTTTTTTTTTTTTTTTTTATTACTTGCCCAGTCCTTGTCCACTCTGGATCTTCTGCAGTGGGGGTTAGGATTAATAAGGTTTGTTTCTCTGAGGAGTAGGGTTGCAATGTCACTGAAGTTTGGTAACTGTGGTGGGGATGGGGTTTAAGTGACTTACCACAAGCTCTTCGTGGGCAAGAGAATGAAACTGGGGTCTCCAGTGTTATATCTGTGGCCTTTAATTACTATAACACTGCAAACCCCTTCCCCCAGCCTTCCTTGTGCGAGGCACATTCCCCTTCCCCCAGCCTTCCTTGTGCGAGACATGCTCTAACTGCACCCAGAAGACGCCTGGGTGGAAATGAGCAGCCATTTGGGATACATTTCAGGTTTTCTGATGGATTTTTGTATTAATATGCATAAAAAGGAAGGTAAGAGTCGTGTAGATGTCCTAACACAATCCCTATTTGCACAGATTCTACCACTGTCCATGTTGCGATAAACTGCCCAAGAATAGATTGATGCTTGGAACAGTCCACCACTCCCAATATAACAGGAATTGCAAAAGGACAGCCATTGCTAGCACCTTTCAGAGTTAAAGTGCTTAACAAGTGCAAACAGTAATTAGTAATTAATTACTGGGGAAGGGCTCTGGAAGAGAGGAGCTGGGAGGTTCCCCTGCTGGAGACTTTTTCAGTCTGTGGCTTGCTCACCCTGTCCTGGGGCCCCTCGCAGCCACTTGCGGTTTTTGGATATCCATGATACCTGGGCATGAGATAAACATGTATATGCATGGAGACTTGTGCAGATTCAGTGTGGATATCCTGAAAATGCAACACGTTGTGGGGTCACTAAAATGGAGGTGGGGAAGCTGTCTAAAATATTCAGAGGGGGATGACTTTCCGCCCAAGTGCATAAAAGGCTGGAAAGGGGTCAGGCTGTAGCAGGTTTGGTTTGGGAATTATTATAGAAATGGCTCATTTTGCCCCTTCCCACTCATGCCAGTCTGTGTTTTTTTCCCTTCCCACTGGGAGATGTTCTGTCAAGCTGTGGCCCTGTACAGAAATGAGCTGTATTATAGAATGGAAGATCATTTTGTTAATTAAAAAATAAATTTTAGCTTTGAAGAGCCATCACCTTGATACTGTACTTGAGACTGCTTTCATTCCCAGTGCATGGCAACGGCTTTTGCCTGCTTCCAACATGAAAGCAGTTCTGCAAGGATTTGGCTTACATAAAATGATTAAAGCATTGTTCCTGTGTTTTTCAGATGGATTTTGGTATGCTGAATAAAATTTATTTTTAAAAATGAGAGAATGAGTGTGTGCATGTGCCTCGAGGTCCTGCACGTCCCTTAACATGCTGCCACTACTAATGTGCAGGTCTAATGTCAGAATGTGCAGCGGCAGTGAGAGAACGTGCAGAGGGATGCTTCTGTCTGATTTCTGCTTCTCTTCCGCTGGGATAATATCTGAGGGTTGACATTTTTGGCCATGCAAAACTATATACGTTTTGTGAATTTATGTATTTATAAAAAAAACTCTATCCTGCACCAGACAAAGTTCAAGGCGGATCACGTAGATATGTAACAAAGTGTCAAATTCTGTATCAAGGCAAGTGGAACCCCTCCTTGCTGGGTGACTATTGTTGGACTCTCATCCGCGAAACGTCGGACAGTAATTACAAACGAAAATCTGTGGCAAAACATTTTTTAGTTTTGTTTTCTGGTGCCAGCATTGCCATTATAGCTTATGCCGCTACAGGCACATAACAATGCATATTTGTGTTCAGCTTGTTAAAATCTACTTGTTTCACTGAAGGTTGTGGAGGAAACAAAATGTTCCCAAAAATTTGTTTACCAGTGTGGATATAAGCCTCAACTTCTAAAGAACTGCAATCTGCAAAAAAAAGAAAAAAAATCTATGGTAAAAAGTGCTCCAATTGTGAAGGCTGACTGGAATAGGAAGAATGTTAGGAATTATTAGGCAGGGAATGGTGAATAAAATGGAAAATGTCATAATGCCTCTGTATCGCTCCATGGTGAGACCACACCTTGAATACTGTGTACACTTCTGGTCGCCGTATCTCAAAAAAGAAATAGATGTGATGGAGAAGGGCAACCAAAATGATAAAGGGGATGGAACAGCTCCCCTATGAGGAAAGGATAAAGAGGTTAGGACTTTTCAGTTTGCAGAAGAGATGGCTGAGGGGAGAATATGATAGAGGTCTTTAAAATCATGAGAGCTCTAGAACAGGTAAATGTGAATTGGTTATTTACTCTTTCAGGTAATAGAAGTGCTAGGGGGCACTCCATGAAGTTAGCAAGTAGCACATTTAAAACTAATCAGAGAAAATTCTTTTTCACTTAATGCACAATTAAACTCTGGAATTTGTTGCCAGAGGATGTGGTTAGGGCAGTTAGTGTAGCAGGGTTTAAAAAAGATTTTGATAAGTTCTTGGAGAAGTCCATTACCTGCTATTAATCAAGTTGACTTAGAAAATAGCCACTGCTATTATTAGCATCAGTAGCATGGAATAGACTTAGTTTTTGGGTACTTGCCAGGTTCTTATAGCCTGGATTGGCCACTATTGGAAACAGGATGCTGGGCTTGATGGACCCTTGGTCTGACTCTGTATGGCATGTTCTTATGTTTTCAAGAACTTACTAAAGGCCTTCGTACAGATAGCTGGCTGTGATTGCTCTGGGAAGGCCGTTCCAAAAAATTGAACCAGCCACAGAAAAAGCTTTTTCCCGAGTGACAGGTGTGCTGCTTTCAAGGGCAGGATATCCAAACATCTGGATAGGGAGGTCTGCAAAGTTTGCAGTGAGGTATAAATCCAAAGAATAGCGCCCATCCTTGGACATTCCTTCCTTCTGGAAGTTGGGTATTTGTATGCCATCTTTCTATTTAATCCTCTAGGCCACAGCCAGCCAGTAAAGTGCTCTGAGAATTGGTGTGAAATGTGCTGTCTTATCTATAACTGTTAGGACACGGGCGGTGGCATTCTGGCTGAACAGCATTGTTCTCAAAACTGAAGCTTGTGCACCTAAGAATAGGGAGCTGCAGTAATCCAGGCATTGTAAGAGTGCCTGCAATTTCTCCCTTCCTTGTTGAGCTAAGGATACAGTCCAAGCAGTAACTGGATCTGAACAAAGATTTACTGTGCAGTGGGAATGCCTTAATAGAAGTAATGCAGCATGCAGGGCAGAGCTTGACCGCTATCACCTCTGAAAGGGCCATATGCGAGAAACCTGTTTTTCTGTATTGAACAAGACAAGGGGACACTGAAATCTGAGAAATAGTGCAGTGTGTGAGAGACTAACTGTTCTATTACTTGTACCATAGATCAGTACTTCCCAACCTTTTCAAGCCCAAGGCACATCAGCTTCCATGGTGCTTGCCAGGTACTTGTAACCTGGATTGGCCACTGTTGGAAGCAGGATGCTGGGCTTGATGGACCCTCAATCTGACTCAGTATGACAACTTCTTATGTTTTAATGAGCAGGCAGTGCGGGCATAGACAGGACTCATGTTTAAAGGAGCGCATGTATTAAAAGCCCCACCCGTCTCTCTTCCAAATTTTAAAAGAAAGGGGGAGAGGGGGGTGTGCACATGAACCCATCACAATGGACCATTGCCCTCTTTATAGAAGTGCAGGAGCAAGGAGGAGTCTGTGTGTGTCGCAGGCAGCTGGCTCGGTTAGTTACCTTGACTGCTCCAAGTGCCTGCCAGTTCTTCACTGCTGCTGCTCCCACTTCTTAGTATGAATCATATCCGATGCCCCCCATCTCATTCATCTGGGGATAAGACAGAGGCTGGAAGACTGAAACTGGGAGACTCGGGGGGTGCTGTGTGCTGCTGAAAGCAGGGCCCAGCTATCCATGCACTGCATGCTGCCACGCTCCAAGGCTCGCGGTGTGGCTAGGAAGAAGAGGCGTGCATGGTTACACGGGCTCAGAAAGGAGCTCATTGCTGGTGTCTTGTGTTGCTGTGAGCAGTGACTGATTTAGGATTTTACTGGCCCTAGACACTGATAGTGTTGTCATGCTCTACCCCCTCCCCCAGTAAGGTCAGACAACACAGTGGGTCTAAGACACAGCCCCAGGAATCAGAGGTAGAATCCATGGCAAAAATCTGAACATTTTGAAGTACATCATAAACTTTGCTTGAGTCTGCATAATTTATTTTTCTTGAGTGAGAAAAAGGCATCTCAAGTGAGATGAGGAGGGTGAGAGGAGCAAGGATGGAGAGAGGAAGGGAGGAGGATGAGGGATGGGGAGTGGAGGAGAGAGGACCAACTATAGGGAAAATGGGAGAGGGGTAGGAATCAGGACTCTGTGATAGGAGAGGGAGAGAAGTTTTGGGATTGAGGAAGGGGGAGGAAGGCGTCAGTTGTGTCAAAGGGCAAGTTCCAGGACCTGTGAAGAAAGGAGAGGTAGGACGGATTGGAGGGTCTTGGATCTGGGAGATAGAATCCAAGATCATAAGCGAGAGGATGTGAATTGTGGTAATGGTGGTGTGGAGAGGTGGGCAGTGGAGGGAGTGAGGAGGAAGCAGGTGTCATTACTGTACTCTGGTCCTGCTCTCCCTTGCATCCCCTAACTTCTCACCCAATATGGCATATACGGCCAACACCAGTCTGTTCTCTCTCTCATTCAAAGTCAGGCCTCAAGGCGCACCAGGGAGTCACTGCACACTGGTTGGGAAACACTGCTATTCATAATCATTTCTGTATCTCCCAGAATGAATTTCTAGTCAAATGATGACAAAGCTTAAAACTGATCAGGCGTGCCACAGAAAAATCACCACTGCCTGACACTCAGATCCAGGCCAGCACCAGCTCTGCTCCTCTCAGCGCCTCACAGCCAAGCCTGCATTTGTCAGTAGGCACTCTAGGCCTGTGCCTATCGACAGTGATGGGATGCCAAAATTGTTTCACCTGAAAATGTTTTCTAGGGAGTATTATACTTTAATCTTTTTTCTTTCTTGTTCGTTCATTTATTTATTTATTTATTTATTTATTTCCATTTGCTCTTTTTTTTTTCTCCTTTCTGTCTGTAGTATCCTCTTGGTTTGTTAAATTTAAAACAAGATAGTAATCCGCAGAGTAGGTAAAATTTCTCGAGGTGTTCTTCAGAGTGCGTGTGAGTGGTGAGGAACGGTGCTGCAATCGTGTCCGGTGACCGGGAGTGCATGCATCAGTGCCGTCTGTTCTCCTGTTCCCAGGCAGAGGACTCTCGTCTGCCTGGGGCCACTGCCAGGGATACACAGAGGTAGCCCACGGGCTGTGGAGCTCTTTGGAGTCCTGTTTGCTGGCCTGTTTGATGCATCGCCCTGCTGCATCTGAACTGTGACTTGGCTGATTTTAAATGAAGGTGAGCTGTCTTTCAGAAGATGTTTCCAGGTTTTTCTAAAACACGTATACAGGTACTCCGATTCCTATATCAAACTAGTTCAGGGTTTTGCTTGAGAAGTTTCTGTTCGGTAGTGAATGAGGTGGTTTTAAATAATACCTATGGTCTCCCCTCCCCTCCTCCTGCTAAAGTACAAGGCTCATACACCAAAAAGGTTTCAGGTTTAGGGTGAGCTAAACTGTCACCATGAAAATAAATTCTGAAGAGGGGAGATGAGAGAGCAGGAAGTATCCTGGAGAGAGGAGTAAGAAACCAGAATTCCTTTCACCCTCGAGGAACAGGACCCTGGGTGAGGGGCTGCATTGCTTTGGTTGCAGTCATACTTTACAACAGTAATTCTGCTATTGTTTCTCCACTTACTGCATGTAGGCTTGTTTTGAAAGACTGTAATTCCTTTTACTTCTAAATTTAACATTTATTAACTGTTCCCTTTTATGGAGAAGCATAATAAAAGGAAATATTTTACACAGCTTAGACGTGGTTAAATTGTGCCTGAAATTCTTTCTATAATTTGTAGCCCCTGCAACTGAAAGTGTTAAAACGCCATACTGCTATCCCTGAGAATGTAACTGTATCTCTTGTTCTCTCTTATCTCTGACTTGCCACTTACAGTGGGATGATATTCTCACTAAACTCCCCGCTATGATTAAGGGGTGGGCAGTAAATCCTGTCTGTGTTTTTTGTTTTGGGTTTTTTTATTCTCCTATTCCTGAAACCTTTTTTTTCCATGAAAGGAAGCATTTCTAAAAAACGGATCAGGCCACTAAATGTAGTACGAAGGCTTGTAAAACAGAGGAAGAATCTGCAAGTTTGCCTTTAATATCCACAGAACGAGAGCCTTCTAGTTAAGTGGGTTATGAGTCCATTGGCCACTTGTTCCTTGACGTGGCCAGTAGAGACTTATTATAAGAAATTGGTAGAGAGGGTTCCTCCTTCACTCCCCACCTTGCTGTATTCTCTTCTTACCCCTTCTCCTCCCCCCACCCCCATCTATCTCTCACGTTCCTCTACAACTCCCTCTGCCTGCTGCAGCACTTCCTTTGTCCTTCTGGCCAAACAGAGAGCTGCCTGACAGGCCCTGATGAGGTCAAAGACCCTGCCTCTGCTGCAGCTTCAAGCAGGGCCAAAGGCGAGGTGTGTGTGTGTGTGTATGTGTGTGTGTGTAAACTGAAAAATGACAGCTCTGGAAAGTGGCAGAGACACAAAGTGTTCCATGGAATAGGAAGCCTTGGATATGGCACTGAGAAAGGAAGATTGAGATTGGATATGGAAAACTCACTCATCTGTGGTTTCTATGGGGATGTCACAGTTGCAAGATTGTATTGTATGAAACAATTCAAATTTCTTATGTTGGTGGAAGAGTCTTGTTTATAGGTGGAGGGATGTTGCCCTGTCAGGTTGAAGTTTGGGAAGAGAGTTTGGTTGCATATTAAGCAGATTATAGTTGTCGGTATTCCATTTTGTCCACAGTGGAGGGGGAGTGGCCTAGTGTTTATTTGTTTACTAGATTTATAAATCACTTATCAACCATTCCTAAGCCATGAACAAGTTTTACATTCATAATCATATAAAATGCATTATATTAAACCAGTGGTTCCCACACCTGTCCTGGGGGACCCCATCTATATTCATTGTGGATATCCTGAAAACCTGAATGGCTGGGGTCCCCCAGGACAGGTGTGGGAACCACTGCATTAAATAAATACTAAAACCAGCATAAAAACCAACAAAATAATAGAAAAGAGAATATTACTTAAAACAGTAAATTAAAGAAAGCAAATGAATATAAACATGCCCTGACATGGAAAACTGCATTAACAGAACTGTAAAAATCTCGCTTTAGTACTGCATCGATAATGCTAGGTAAAATCTTTACTGGCCCATGATGAACCTGCAATAATATAATGTAAACACCTGTTTGATAAACTTTCCTGGCAAAATAAAAGCAACTAGTCTTCATTAAAAGATTAAAAGCCTGTTTAGAGACCACGAGACCCAATGAGCAGGTAGGCAGCAGCCATACCATGCTCCCGGCTCCCCCCCCCAGTACTGATGCAGTTTTTGGGCATAAACTGCCCAACATGGCGACCAAAAGTGAACCGGGGCTGACCCAAAAGAAAATAGATTTCTTTTTTCCAAGCGGCGATATAGAGATGGCGGCTAAGCCGCAAAGAAAAGAAAAAATATCGGGCTGGCAAGCCGAAAACAAAATGGCCGCCGGACCTCCGAACCCCAGCGCGCTGGCAGAAAAACAGGACCTAGTCGGAGAAGTCTCACAAGTGGTTGTGTAGGCTTTGGAACCAAGATTCCTGGACTTAGCTCAACAAATCAATGCCGGCAATGAAACGCTGCAGGAAATAAACACCCAAGTCGCAGATACCCAACAACGAGTTGCAGATGTGGAAACAGAGACGCAGCATTTGCTCCAAAAACAAGAAAAACTGGTGAAAAAAGTTGCAACCCTCGAAGAAAAAGTGGAAGACTTAGAGATCAGATTGAGAAGGAACAATCTGAGGTTTGTGGGTATCCCTGAGTCTGTACCGGAGAGGGAATTGGCTAAAGCTCTGGAAACATGGCTGATAGCAGCATTGGGCTGGCAGAGCTGGACGGCAGCATGACTGTGGAAAGAGCGCACAGATTGGGGACAAAACAGCTGGAGGCCACAAAGCCAAGGGTGGTGATAGCTCACTTCCTAAATTTTTGTCATAAAACAGCCATAATGCAAGCATATCAGAGGGGCATAGAAAATTGATATTTCAAGATTACTCAGCAGCTGTATTGACTAAACGTAGTGAATTCTCTCCTATTTGTGCAGATTTATTTAACAGGAAAATGAAATTCACCCTTCCATATCCAGCCGGGCTCCGTATAGAGTACAAAGGGGCCTGGCAGAGTTTCGATTCAGTGGAGACGGTGAAACAGTTTATAACTGAAATGGTGGACCTAGGGTGAAAATGGGACTAAGGTACAATCAGGAAAAATATTCACTACGGATGCAAGATACCACTTCATCTCGCATTACGAAAATAGTTGTTGCACAATGTTGCACAATGTGGTTAACATAAAGTTAAAGTTGGTTAAGATTTTGTGAACCATGGGTTCTGGCGGGGGAGCCGGTGGGAAAAATTCAGGTGGTCTCACCCCTCCTTTTTATGGAGGATATACGAGTTGAAGAAGGGGTGTGTTGCAGGAGGGGGGAGGGAGGGAGGGGACGGGCAAAGGGTTAGCACGGAACCACCTATTTGGCGAAGATATACAATAATGAGGAAAAATTAATACTTTCAGTCCACAAAGGAGAGACAGACCAGGAGGAAACAGTTTCTAGAATTAAAAGAGGGGGTGATCCAAATGGGAGCCCAATTTTTTTTTAAAGTTTCCCTGTAAATATCTCAGAAAATTTCATGATATATCTCATACTTTCTTTCAACCACAGCAGTTAAAAAATTTTTTGAATGATAGAATCAATGCTTTGCCAGAGGATGTCTCAGAAGTAGCTCCTGTGTAAACCTCATTTAAGGGTAAAATTGTTCAATATAATGTAATATTATCCGTCTCCAACCTAATGCTTTCTGATTGTTTGAGGTGGTAAATGGTAGTATTAATTTCCTAACATAAGAAGTCTCCTGTGAGGATCTCCCTGGTTTATTGAGGGCTAAATAATAGTGAGACAGTAGTACTTTATTTCTTATTATGTTAAGTGGTTGATATAACTGAACTGTATGTCACTAATTTTCTTTGAATGTTTACAAATTTTGTAACATTTGAAAAATTTAATAAAGAGAAAATTAAAAAAAAGAAAAGATATACAATAATGAGTATGTTCATAACCATGCTTACTGAACAAAGGGATAAGAAGCAGTTAGAAAGGGTAACACCCCTAGGCTGGGAGGGGTGCGTCCCACAGTTAATAATTGCCAGAGTTGTCCGTAGGACACAATCCACCCAGGCAAAGGGGAATGGCTGAACTAAGATGCATCTCATGGAATGTGGCTGACCTAGGCTCCCCAGTAAAAAGGGCTAAATTGCAAACACTAAGACGACATAAAGCAAAAATCGCGTTTCTGCGAGAGACACACTTAATGGCAGTCGAGAGCCAAAAATTAGCAAGAGACAGGGTGGGGAAAGTGTTTTACTCACCGGCACTACACAGGAAAGCGGGGTTTGCCATATTGATGGGACAGCACACTGTCTTTGAAGAGGCCCACTCAATCGCAGATGAGGAGGGGAGATATATTGTGGTAACAGGGAAATAATTTGGCACTCAGGTCGCCTTGTGCAGTGTATATACACCAAATGCTTACAAACATAGCTTCATCACTACATTAATACAAACACTCACTCTACACAAACGGGGACTATTAATCATGGCAGGGGATTTTAATCAAGTGATGGATCCCGAGCTAGATAGATTGAACCCAGGACCCAATCCGAAATTTAACATGCACAAGGGACTACTTTATTTATGTCAGCAATTGCAACTAGTAGACCCATGGAGGATCTTACTCCCAGAATTAAGGGATTACACACACATCGCTATGGCTCATATTTCAATGTCCCGCATTGATTATATACTAGTCTCCCCACACTGTTTTAACAAGATTGGGACAGCGGAGATAGGACCAGAGGAGTTTTCAGACCATGCCATGATGTGGAGGCTAGATTGGGAGGGCCAAAACAGCCTCAATCTCGATGGCGCATCTTTCTGAGGATAAAGAATTCAGATCATACCTCCAGGAAAAATGGAAGGAATATACACAACATAATTCTCAGCACCAAGATAATCCCACATTATTCTGGGAGGCAGGTAAAGCGACGATGAGAGGGGAAATAACAGCGTATGTAATAAGACAAAAGAAACTAGCCAACTTGCAACTTATAGAATTAGGGAAAGAAGTACAGAAAGCAAAAAAAAGATTGATAACGCAGCCAACCGGGAAAACTAAGCAGGAATATAAAGACCTCCTGTACACATTAAACTGCTACATTGACCGAAGAACACAACAGGACATTTTATACCATTCACATAAATTATATAGGTTCGGCAACAAAATGGGTAAACTTTTAGCAAACCAGGTTTGAGCCCTAAAAGGGAACTGCATTTATTGTAGCTCTTAAAGATCAAAAGGGGGTAAGACACACATCAGGCCCCCAAATATATGAACGTTTTCGGAAATTCTATGAAAACTTGTATGATAGGGACCCTCAGCCTCAAGCATCCATAGCAGAAAACCGCTTCTTTAGTAACTTCTCCTTGCCCAGACTAACTGAGGAACAGTTGCAGTCTTTAAACAAACCCATAACAACAAAGGAAATCTGGGAAGGTATTGAGTCCAGCCAGTCACATAAAGCACCAGGTCCAGACAGTCTAAATGCAGATTTTTATAAGTTTTTGAAGGCAGAAGTGGGGGAGCCATTAAGAACCTACTTTACAGCAGCTTCTCAGGGTGGGTTCACTAGAGAAGCCACTATAGCCTATATTACTGTTCTCCCAAAAAGTGGCAAAGACTTGCTAAGCCCAGCCTCCTACAGACCAATATCCTTATTAAACTATGACCTGAAACTATTTGCTCGGATATTGGCCACAAGAATTAGCTTGGTACTACCGAACCTAATTTCTGACAGCCAAAGAGGGTTTGTGAAAGGTAGGAAGGCAAGTAGGCATTTACTTAGTCTGTGGGTGGCCATGTCGCATTGTAAATCCCATCATATCCCTGCACTAGCTGTGGGATTTGTTGCAAAGAAAGCATTTGATCGTGTGGCTTGGGATTATCTGTTTTCAGTGCTGCAGAAATATGGATTTCAAGGGAGTGTCCTGCATAATATTTCCTTACTTTACCAACATCCCCGTTCCATTATTGTAGCGAATGGTCTGATGTCTGCTCCATTTGAGCTCCACAGAGGTGTAAGACAGGGGTGCCCCTTATCCTCACTGCTCTATATCCTATCCCTCGACCCCCTTTTAAGAACTATAAATTTAGACCCTATAATTTCCTTAAGCAAGGTATTGGAATTACAATCACACTTTGGGCAATTCTCTGGTTTAAAAATTAACAGAGACAAATCGGAGGCTTTAGATGTTAATGGATCAGTACCCAAGAGCTGGCTGGGGGTGTTCCCATTAAGATGGGTAACTACGGAAATGAAGTACTTGGGCATTCGCATACCAGTAGATATTGGAAATCTTTATGATGTTAACTTTACCCGTTACTTAGCAAGATGAAGCAAAAACTGAAAGATTGGGTGAATCTACCACTATCTCTTTCAGGGAGGATATAATTATTTAAAATGATCGAACTCCCAAAATGGCTCTATGTTATGCAAATGTTGCCAGTCTGGATCCACAGACCCCAGATTTTAGAATTACAAACAGCACTGGGGGGGGGGGGAGGAGCTTTCTATGGTGCAATAAAAAAGCAAGAATTAGATTAGCAACACCGATGAGGCCATTACAGGAAGGAGGCCTTGCATGTCCTAACATTCATTTGTATAATGTTGCTAATCTTATGTGTCATATCAAGGACTGGATAGGGACCACAAGTACATTTACACCGAAGGACTTATTACAAGAGCGGTGCAAACCATATGACATTGGTATCCTCCTGGTAACGCCGAGGTCGGCACTACCCCCGCAAGCTTGAGATTTTCCATACATCGTGGCATGTCGTACAGCGTGGAAGCGATTATGCTCGCAGCTACCCATCTCATGGAGGACACTGACATTTGCAACCATTGCGGGGCATCCATCCTTCTCTCCCGGTTGGGAAACTTCGGTGTTTAACATCTGGAAAGAAGCGGGTCTTACCCATATACATCAACTACTGGTCCCAGCTGTGGGTGAACTCTATTCCTTCACGGCGTTGCAAACAAAATATGGGATATCGCATAAAAACCTTTTTTGCCTACCTTCTGATACACCATTTTATTCATAAGTGGGCAGGGGACACCTTCGCAGTCCACAACCAAGTCAAACTAAAAATGTTTTTCACTCTCCAAAAGTCGCGTGTAACCTGCTCCTCTATGCTGAAACGGTTACTTCCCATGGAAACCTAGCACCGAATGCCTCAGCTGGCAAACAACTGGAATCGGGATTTGGGCTGTCAGATCTCTCCATTACAATTGGTAGGTTGCCTCAAGGCAATAGCTGGAAGTATGGAAAATGTGCAACTAAGAGAGACCCAATTTAAACTTTTGCACAGAATATACATCGCTCCAACTAAAGCATATAAATTGTGATTAACAGTATCGGCAAGCTGCCTGAAATGTGGACAGATATGAGCCATAAATTTTGGCACTGTAAGGCAATCAGACAGTTCTGGCTTAAAGTAATGGGATACCTTGAACACATCTTGGAGCAGACCATACCAATGGACCTGAAGTTGTGTCTTTTGCATCTTATTAAGGAAACAGTGCCCGGGGTCTTTTCTCAGGCACAGCTCAAAGCATTCCTGCTGGCAAAACAAACAATCCTAACACAGTGGCTGGTCAAGGACTATTCGTCGATTACTCTGTGGAGATTGAAACTTCACAAACTGGTAATCCATGAGCAATTAACAGCTAAGACCTTGCCATCAGCTAAGAAATATGATCTATTTCTTAACATCTGGCAATCGTACTTAATGTCCCTCAATGCACGAGCAAGAAGCAAAATTCTAGACACAACCACATAAGGATATGGGACTTTAAAAAAGAACTGCACATTCTAATGAAACTCACGAGCCACAGCAGTTTGGTCGTCCATACCTGAACTCAAAACATAGCATGGTAGCACAAACAAGAACGCTCACCACCATGGAACACTCACAAAAACCAGACAGCAACAGAAGCTCCAGGTTCAAATTCCCAGTGACACTCTTGGTGATCTTGGGCAAATCACTTTGTCTCGGGTACCCAGGTAGATCACAAGCTCTTTTGGGGCAGGGACTTGTCCTATCTGAATACTTCTCACCATTGTACAGCAATGCATACATTCAGTAGAGCTATAAAAGGGAGGTGCCTGGACACTTTTTTTTTTTCTGGTGACTTTTGGGTTTTCTTTCCATGTCATTGTTTTATTTTAAATAAAAAGAAATGACAAATGAAAAAAAAAATTAAAGTTAAAATGAATAAACTGTTAGACCCCCATCAGGGGATAAAAAAATCTCCTCTGGGCCTCCCCTTCAATCCCACCCCCAGCCCTCTGAACCTTTTTCCCATGGTTTAGTTTCTTGAGGGGGTTATTCTGAATGGAAGATATTAGCCATGGTGCCCGCCTCGGTCTACTGGCATCGCTTCTGGACACAGCAGCGAGTGGAGCTTGTTCCTGCCCCCTGCAGAAATCTGATAACTTTTCAAATGAGTGCATGTCCCTAATACAAAGGTCAAGTGTTATTATCGCACTGATAGGTTTGGGCTTTCTGGTCTTTAGAGTGAAGGACTGTATCTCAGCGAGTATAAATTAACCAGTCGGTCGCTAATTGCAGCTGGATCATCAAAGAGTCTATAGGTCAGCAAATGGGTCAGTGGAGTTTTGGAAGGTGGTGGAAGATTTTTAACTACCAAATGAGGAGGAATCATTTGTGGAAACCTCTCCTAGTTATTAGATACTTATATTGCTTTTATTATTCTTAGTTATGTTTTAGAACCATGCATTGTTCTCAATAGTGTTTTATGATATTTATTGATTGTCTTATGTTGTTTATTTTTATTATTGTAAACCGATGAGATGGATTTCTGATACTTCGGTATATAAAATGTAGTAAACTATAAACTATAAAAATCACAAACATCCTGTTCAGTCTGCCTAACAGAGAGCTCTCTGTTCTGCTATTTTTTCTGTGAAAGATCGTACATTTTGTGTCAATCTCCTGTTGATTTTGGTGTAGTGCTATTTTGATACAGTGTCACATCTCCTTTCTTGTATTATAGATTACTTTGAATATTTCTCTCTCCTGCAGGCTTAAAACAATCCATTAAATTGTACAAACTCTTATTTTATACTGTGCAAAGCATCAATAAAAACTTAAGATACAAACCCCCCCAAAACCGGACTAGAATGCCGAAAAAAACCTCAGTAGTGTGACGGTAATTAAAATCATTTTCAGCCACGATCCTTCTGCCTGCAGTATCTGGTTTATACCACCAGGTGTCTTCCTTGCATTTCTCATTTCTTCACCACAAATGTTTTTAACAGTATTGTTGTAGAGTGGAACATAATTATGCAGCGCACTTCCCTTCATTGAGGGGTAATAGCTAATGCCTTCATTAGGATGAGATTGGCATGAGAGGGCGCTAACGTATGCACATTTAGGACAATGCAATACTCTGCACTGTGCAGTGCATGGCTCAATGCCCGATTGGATATGTGTCCATAAATCTTGCTGCAAAATGGGATTAGCATGTCCAAAACGCACATTCAATAGCGCAGATAGTTAATAGCACTCATCACATGTAAAGGCATGTTCATGAGGCTATTATCTATTCCCCCGATGTAAAAAAAAAAAAAATGTGCGTCCGATGTGCACATTTTTACTCCCCAAAATTAACGCCTGTCCCGAGAAAATGCTGCTTTTCTGTACTTCCTCCAACTTAATATTGTGGTGACACTAAGTCGGAGGAACTAAAAAATTAGAAATGACCCCCCAAAAACATTTTTGAAAAAGTGCTGGCGATCAGGTTAGGAAAAGGGACGCTCAATTAACGAGCATCCATTTTCCTAACCTGTGGCTCTGCTCTAAAACTGAGCATCCATTTTCCTAACTGGCTGACAGCCACCTCTCCGGGACCACTGCTCCCAAGGAGGCGCTAGGGGCACGCAGTTTCCCCTAGTGCCTCCTTTTTACCGTGGCACCCGACTTAAATATTAAATTGGGCGCCCGGGAGAGGTGGATCGGTGCATGTTAAGGGAGCAGGCGCTCAATCATGAGTGCCTGTGTAATGCACGTCGATATTGCATGGGTCTGATTGTTGTATGCATAACTCCTTGCTGTATTGTCAGCAAAGTTTGCACACTCTAATCTGTACCCTCTGCCAAGCACACCTTATTCCATTGACTTCAGAAACAGCACAGGAGACAGCATTAGCCTCACATCAACACTGGGTTTCCAAATTCCTGAATAAAAGCTAGTTATGCAGGCTGTAGATATTCAGGTGAAAAAAATGCCAGGGCTTCATGTCTATTAAATAGCACAAGTGAAATACAAGAGCCCTGGACTATTTCATGCACTATAGGCCACTGCAGGACACCACAGTAGTTCTGATTATGGAGAACATACACTATAAACCAGCCTTTATTTACAGCTCTGGAAGAGCACGGTCTGTCTCACTGAGCTGAGAATCCCAGGGCACGTCATCTAGCCTTCTGAATTATGCAGCAAATCATATTCGGCTCATGCCTCTTCTCTTCCTTTTCTCTCTGTGCAAACTCTTCCCTCTGCGCTATATTTACTGGAATGGAGAAAATAGGATCAAAACATGATTTTCTCCATTTCTAAAGCAACATTCCAAATGCACTCCTCACCATAAAATAAAAAATATTGTTTTAAATTGTCAGTGTGGGTGTGATTTTTCCATATAATTCTCATTGTATTTATTCAGAAATTCTTATATTCCACCTTAAGCAGCCCATTCATGGAAGGCAGCTTACATAAAAACATATACAATTAAAATCAATGGGCAAACTGCATATTCTCCTAGGACAAGCAGGATGGTAGTCCTCAGGAATCCCACCCACCACCCCACGGAGTTGGGTTCTCCTTCCGGTTTGTTTTATTTTTTTCGTTTGTATTTTTTTATCTTTGTTACGAGACTGAAGGGGAACCTCGCGTGGACGTGCAGATAGCAGCAGGCTGGGCATGCTCGAGGTTGCTGGTAAAAGCTTCTAGAAACGTTGGCAAAAGTTTTCCGTGCCGGGCTCCATCGGATGATGTCACCCATATGTGAAGACTAACATCCTGCTGTCCTAGGAGAACACCTGTTTCAGGTAAGCAACTGCACTTAACACATAGACAAGCCCAAGAATCTTAGAATATTACACATTTAGGGCCGGATTTTAAAAGCCCTGCGCGCATAAATCCGGCCGGATTTACATGCGCAGGGCACTCGAGCGCCGGCACTCGAGTGCCCATTGATGTAACATCATCATCACATAATCTTATCATGTAGTGTAGGTTAGTTACATCTACTAGTTATTACTTGCGCATCAAGTTATTACATACTGCAAGTTATTTCCTACTGCAAAGATATTTCCTATTTTGCATAGGCCGCCGGTGCGCGCATAGCCCCGGGACGCGTGTAAGTCCCGGGGCTTCGTAAAAGGGGCGGGAGGGGGCATGTCCGGGGGTCAGGGGCGGTTCGGGGCGGGTCTGCGGGCATGGCGCCGGCCCGGGGGCATGGCCGAGGCCTCCGGACCAGCCCCTGGGTCGGGTGATGGCGCATCAGCAGCCTGCTGGCACGCGCAGATTTACATCTGCCTCGGGTAGGCGTAAATCTGCCGACAAAGGTGTGTGTGTGTGTGTGGGGGGGGTTTAGATAGGGCCAGGGGGGTGGGTTAGGTAGGGGAAGGGAGGCGAAAGGAAAGTTCCCTCCGAGGCCGCTCCGATTTCGGAGCGGCCTCGGAGGGAACAGGCAGCGCGTGCCAGGCTCGGCGCGCGCAGGTTGCACAAATGTGCACCCGCTTGCGCGCGCCGACCCCGGCTTTTATAAGATACGCACGGCTACGCGCGTATCTTATAAAATCCAGCGTACTTTTGTTCACGTGCGCACTGTTTTTGAAAATGTACCCCTTATTTATTTAAAATTGCTAATAAGCCGCTTATACAAAGCTCTAAGCAGCATACAAAATAAAATATACATAATTCTGTATAAAAGTCCTAAACATAAAACCAATGCATGAACATACATAAAAAAATAATATAAAAGGATCAATAAAATGGCAAAGCAACTTGCACTTTTCTTCACCAATATTTCAAGTACACCTCAAATATGCCGCATAAAACAATTGTGCTTTCAGCTTTTTTTTTAAAAAGTCCATGATCTCTTACAATGTAGGTCCCCTAACAGTGAAGGCTCCATGGTGACTCTCTTGAAGATGTGCTTCCTTGACAAGGGGGCCCAATGAGCATTTAATTGACAAATTAAATGACCGCGAGAGGGGACATACTCACCAAGTAGATTGGCTAAGCTGGAGGGCCCATCTCCCCTAATGGCCTTAAAGATGAGGGTGAGCTCCTTAAACTTTGCTCACTGTCTTATGAGTAACCAGTGTAGCCTCTCAAGCAGCAGGGTTAAGTGATCTTTCGGAGATCTTTCCAAAACAGAGCTCGGAGTCTGTACCAGGGAAGACCAACATAAAGGGAGTCACAATACTCTAAAAAAAAGTTAGCACAAAATCCTGAGCAATTGTCCAAAAGTTATCTTTGTAAGAATATATTTGAAATGTCTTAACAATTTAAAGTTGAAAAAAAACCCCATTTCAATGTTGCCTATATCTATGGGTTTAAGGATAAAACTGTTTTGCCTCTCAAGTTTAATTTTGAAGAGTATAATCAAATTTCCATAAAATATTAAATTAAAATAATACAATTATTCAGGAAATGACAAAGCAGCTGTAAACAGATATTAAATAATACTGATGACAGCATGAATGCCAGGGGAACACCAGATCTAAGTACACCAAGAGGATTTTTGCTGCCTTACTCTGATTTGCTGTTCCCGGTAAGATAAAAATGAACTAAACCAAAGGGCAATGTCTCCACCTACCCCTAACCTACCCAATCTCTCAAGCAATATAGAATGACTTTGATGTCAAAAGCGGTAGCGGTATCAAGTACATAAGTATTGCGACAGACAAAAGGTCCATCAAACTCAGTATCCGTTTTCCAACAGTGGCCAATCCAAATCACAAGTACATGGCAGTGTCCTAAGGGATTGATAGATTCCATGCTGCAGGGGATTTCTACAAGCCCACTTTAATAATAGTTTATGCACTTTTCCTTCAGGAACTTGTCCAAACCTTTTTTAAATGCAGTCATTTAGCCTTCCTTCCACATTTTCTAATGTGTGGAATACATCTGCTCTGGGCTTTGAAGATAGTATTTTTTTTTTTTTAAATGTCCTTGCCTGATATAAACTCTTAACTTTTAATAGCTGCTTCTTTAATTTTTTTCCTAACCATTTTCCTCATTTTATCAAAGTCACACTTTTGAAAGTTAAATGTTGCCACAGTAGGTTTCTTTCGTGTCCTCTTTCTAGTTATTAAGTCAAATTTGATTATGTTGTGATTACTATTGCCATGTGGCTCCAAAACTGTTACTTCTCCCACCAAATCCTGTGATTCCTCTAAGGATAACAGTTTCCCCTTTTGTTGGTTCTTGTATCAGCTGCTCCATGAAGCAGTCATTTATTTCATCTAGGAACTTTACTTCTCTAGCATGTCCTGATGTAACATTCACCCAATCAGTACTGGGATAATTTAAATCACCCATTATTACTGTGCTGTGATTTTGTTAGCTTCCCTAATTTCTTTTAGTATTTCATTGTCTGTTCATTCTGGCCAGGTAAGGATGGCAATACACCCCCATTACTATTTTATTCCCTTTTTCACCTGGAATTTCCATCCATAAATATTCAGCATTGTATTTTGTTTCCTACAGCACTTCTAAACTGATTGACTCAATGCCCTCTTTAATATATAGTGCCACCCCTCTACCAATTTGATCTATCCTATCATTTCGATATAATTTGTACCCTAGTATCACAGTTTCCCATTGGTTATCCTCCTTCCACCAGAGCTCTGAGATGCCAATTATATCTACCTCTTCATTCTGCTATTACTGCTTCTTTGTGGTCTAATTCATGAAAATCTGTTGTTGATTATTATAACAATATACAACCAAAGAGAGGAAACAATTCATTTGTTATCAAACTATCCTTGTACTTTATTTAAACCAAGAGAACAACGTCATCAGAACTTAGTGCAGGTATTTTTAATCCACTGCCTCTCGCCACGCAATGGGCAACAAACAGTATCAGCCGTTTATTCAGGCTTCTGTGTGTCGATTATTATAATCCATCTTTTTATTAAAACCAAGAAAATTACAAAGAACCAGAGCTTAGTATATGTTTTTCCTATAATAATAATGTTTCACTATTGTATCCGGTATGGAACCTGCACTGACAGGAATTCAGTACTTTTTGATCCTGAAGAAAATCATTAAAGCTATGTGAGCCAACTTTTTCCAACCATTTCCCGATCGTGGAAAAGTTTCACACTGGAAAACTGAACAACAGGGAGGCTGCCTCTTTGAAAAACTGCACGTTTCAATATGACAGGAAGTCAGGAACAAACCCTTCTGATAGGAAAAGATGCATAATCTTTGTTAGTACTTCAAGAAATGTGGATTTCCAAGGAGTGTGCGAGCAGAGTGAGGATTTCTGTCCACTCATGCTTTCAATGTCTGTTCTTGAAATGTATCCCAAACCATGGAGACATTGCAGGTTTCCAAATGAGGGCACTGCGGTTCCACATAGCCAGCTGGACTTTAAAGCTATTTGACTTTTGTTGAACAAAAATCAGCATAACCTTGACAATCAAAGTCAGACTCAGCAGAAAAGGTTGTGGGAGATTCAGAAAGTCTATTAACGATATAAAAAAAACCAAACCAGTGGACAGTTTAAAGAGACTTGTAGTTACGTTGAGTAGTAATTTTTCATAGTGCCCTCAAACAGTACTGTATAATTGGACCTGGGCAGATATAACAATTATCCCTTACCATAGCCCACTCATCACTAAACACACCAGACCTGACTATGAATAATATCATCTTTGTTTATGCAAACCATATCTCTTCAACTGTCTTAACACAGTGGTTTTCAACCTTTTTCCCATCATTTATTTATTTATTTATTTATTTATTTATTTAATGTGTTTTGTATACCGTCATTTGGTTTCACCATCAGAATGGTTTACAGAAACATACAACAGATTGTAACATACAACAGATTGTAACATCATCATCACATAATCTCATCATGTAGCGTAGGTTAGTTACATCTACTAGTTATTACTTGCACATCAAGTTATTACATACTGCAAGTTATTTCCTACTGCAAAGATATTTCCTACACACTGTTGTTACTTAGCTAGGGATGTATCCTTTTTTTGTTGTTGGGTTGCGTGTTTGATTTGTATGCTGGATGACTGAGTGAATTTGAGTAGGCTCTAGTGAAGAGCCAGGTTTTTAAGTCTTTTTTGAACATTTTCATGCTTGGTTGAGTTCTTATTCCACAGTGTCCCATTGGTTATCCCATGAGACACCTGACAGACCATGTTCACATGTGTGTGTCACACTGCTCATTATAATTCATGGTGGAAATAAAAAATGAAGGTCCAGTATTATTTTTATTGTTAAGAATGACACAAGGGCAAGATAAGTATCCTTCTGCAAAGAAATTGCTTAAATAGTAAACATTCCATACAAAACAGCACCAATTTCCAGCACTCAAACAGTAACCACCTTACCTAAGAAAAGGCAACACTGAAATATTACACCAGGCCTTAAGACACCAATACATCTCCTAATAGGAAAATAGACCAAGCTAGGCTGATACAGAGCCCTACACAGAAATTACATGGCAGCAGAAAATCTCACCTGAATCACATGTGCAGACCCTCACCTAACAAAGAATAAAGAGACCATAAAGCATAACTAGAAACAGGCAGACAAAAACTGAACTGGAAACCGCAACACATCAGAGAGACTGTATGCAGTGTAAGAAAGGAAAAATAAACTTCATCAGTCCTCAAAACAAATCAAGAAATATAAAATCAATAGCAGTAAAATTATTAGGAAGGGAATGGTGAATAAAACGGAAAATGTCATAATGCCTCTGTAGCGCTCCATGGTGAGACCGCACCTTGAATACTGTGTACAATTCTGGTCACTGCATCTCAAAAAAAGATATAATTATATCTTTTTTTGATGAAGTTTATTTTTCCTTTCTTACACTTCATACAGTCTCTCTGATGTGTTGCGGTTTCCAGTTCAGTTTTTGTCTGCCTGTTTCTAGTTATGCTTTATGACTGTGGTTAGTGAAGTTAGTGTAGCTGGGTTTAAAAAAGGTTTGGATAAGTTCTTGGAAGAGAAGTCCATTTACTGCTGTTAATCAAGTTTACTTAGGGAATAGCCACTGCTATTAATTCCATCAGTAGCATGGGATCTTCTTAGTGTTTGGGTATTTGCCAGGTTCTTGTGGCCTGGTTTGGCCTCTGTTGGAATCAGGATGCTGGGCTTGATGGACCCTTGGTCTGACCCAGCATGGCAATTTCTTATGTTCTTAAAAACCATACTAACTAAAAGAACAGATTTCAAAAGAGCTGATGAATGGAATATCCAATAATTAAAAATTCATAGCAAAAATTTCTAGATATCAATAAAATATATCAAAATAGCAGACACAAAGCCCCAATAATAAAAATTAAGGATAAAAAAATGCTTTGCTCTGCATACCTGAGAACATTTATCTCCGGGTGCCCTGAGATTGTTTTGAATTTGCAGGAGGAGGTATGGTTTGCTTGCAACTTTCTCCTCTCTATGTCACACACAAGTGCTCTCGCTCACACTGGTTCTCAATCACACATATAAACACATGCTTTTTTTCTCTCTCTTATATAGGCTCTTAATCGCACATTTACACACATGCTGTCTGTCTTTTCACACTTACACTCACACAGGCTTTCAATCACACACTTACATACATGCTATCTCTTTCTCTCACACACATTGACTCTCATTCACACACTCACACACAGGCTCTCAATCACATATTCACATGCTCTCTCATCTAGGCTTCCTATGCATTTTTCATACAGAATGCATCTTTGGGTGTCTGCAGGAAGCCATTCACATTGCAGTGACCCCTGTCATCCAACGTTTGCATCTGAGGCAATGGAGAGCAAAGTGTCTTGCCCAAGGCCCTAAGGAGCATCAGTGGAAGCAGGATTTGGACCTTATTATCACTGGCTCCGACCCCTAAGCTGATCAAATGTGAACATTAGTGTTGTGTCATTTGAATTTTTGAGAAACCCAACTGGACAAGAGAAAAGAGATGGAGGGCCAGCAGAGCCACTCCACATGTGACTGTAAAGGACGGTTTTCTTTCACATTGCATATACACAGGGCCGGTGCAAGGGTATTGGGCATCCTAGCCGACCCTTGCGCTGCTGCCGCTGCTTTCCCCCCCACCGGTCACACCTCCTCCCCGATCAGGCCCCCCCCCATTTCGGCGCCGACTGTGTGCTTCACAGGGCGCCGAGCCGTAAGGGGGGTGATCCTGCTTGTGGCACCACGTGGCTGCTCTTCGGCGCCCCCTACGGCTCGGCGCCCTAGGCAACCGCCGAAGTTCGCCTCATGGACGCGCCGGCCCTGAATATACATTAATTGATCCAGTCAGCTGAGATGGTTGAGTTAGCTGTGAAAAGCTGATCACTTCCATGGTGCACTCTCCATGAGTACTGTAGAGGTACCTTTAAGCCATTACTAACATTTAGGGTCATTTCCCATAGACACAGAATGGGAGAAAAGCCATGCTGCTGGCTCAGGCCTCTAGTGCTTTCTTCCAGCCTGGTGTGGGTTTGGTCTCTGTAATCGTGAGGCAGCACTGTCTGCGGCTGCATTTATATTGCAGTCTTGCAGAGAAATAAAATCAAATGCACATTTTGAATAACCTTAAGGTTTATTTGGACACAGGACACAGAGGGCAAAATATTCAGCCATGGGGAGTCCTACAGTTATTTGGCTTAAGTAATCTGGATAACTTTGATCCACCCTGGAATGCCTCTGGCCCACCCTGACTTGTCTGGCTAGATTTTAGCCAGCTAACAACATAGCCAGATAAGTCAGGGGCGGTCAGATGGGAGAGAATTTCAAAATCTCAGGGTTTGTCCAGTTAACTCAGAGCTTAAGCCAAACAAACCCCTATGAGTAAGGACCTTGAAGTCTTCAGTTTTTAAGCTCTGGGCAGAGTCACGAGTATAGTACAAACAGGCAAAAGACTCTCGCTTTGTAGCCTGCTTTTTAGTGTATATTGTGCTACAGCTTTTGAACAGGAAAACTGCCAAATGAAATGATAATTTCACTGACTGAGAGAGAAATTATAATTTCCTGCTGCTGCTGCTGCTGCAAACCTTGGCCTTCTTTCCACACCCTGAGGGAATCCACAAGTGTGACATGCCTAGCACGTGCTTTAAGAGCCTTTCTTGTGGGTGCTGTACCTAAAGATTTTGGTCCTCAGTCTGCGTCACCCAAGAGGACCAATAACCGCGAAGAGCGATGAAGTATTTTCTTCCGAGGGATTTTTTTTTTTATTCAGTGTATGTGGTGTGAAAGGCCCACGCATGCAGCCTGATGGGGCTCCCAAGTCTCAGGCTGATTGCCAGCGCTGTCGAAGATGCATTTCTGAAAATAGCACCTCTCTCATTAACAGACAGGGATGCAATATGCGTCATCTGAGTTAGTATTTACCGAGTGAGAAACACCAGGGCAGTCTTGGCCTGTTTCTGGAGATAAAGAACAGGGCTGGATAAGCCAGCGGTGCGCAGTCACACAAAACCCAACTCTTCCACTTTGCCTTGGGACCTGCTTTCTTGAGATAAGAGGCCACCACCCATCAATGTGGTTAAGAAAGGGGTGGACCCTATCACCCATGAATATGGCCCCAGTTCTTCTCAGCCGGTTTAAGAATGGAAGGAGAGCCAAGCCACGTTCTCCTGGCTCTGCTCGTGTCAGGACCCCCCCCCCCCCCCAAGGTACAACGGGAAGAAGTGGCAGGGAGAATGAATTTTAGAATCTGTTTTTGTTATCTTGCCCTCTCTAATGTGGCCTCCCGCTGCATTCTTCCGAGTGCATTGAAGCTGTTGCGATGTTATTGACATTGTGATGATAATAGAAAACCATCACTGCTGTCAGCAGTAGGAGTTTGAGGATAATTAAATCTCAGATCTGATTCCTCCCTACCACACGTTGTTCATTCAGGAGCTAAATATTCGTGTCAAGGTACGTCAGCCACTAGCCTCAGCCTTTCTGAAGGATTAAAAATCTCCCCTGTTCTTTAATGCTGGCTTTACGTCCCTGCATGGAGGAAATGACTCGATGTAACTAGATGGATCACAGAGGTCTTGTAAAATGCAGATTGGCTCACAAGAATCACCATTTATGCTAAAATGGCTTTAAAATCCGGAAAATAACTTCAAGAAGAAGGATGCTGGGAGTGTGGGTCCTATCGCCTGTAACTGTCCATCTCTTTTCACATATTTATTTTTATTTATTTACTTCCAGTCAGGATTTTGGATTTCTGTAGTCTATGTATAGAGTTCCATCAGGACTTTCTGCTGCCTGATGCACAAAGGCGTTGCTAGGTTACCTAAAATATCTGAAGCACAGACCATTAATCCCTCTCCTCCCCCCCCCCCCCAAGATTTGAATAATAAGCAGCGTTCCCTGCCCCTCCCCCCCCACTCCACAGAAAAATCCTGTAAAAACACATAATTGGACATCACACTTAAATACTACATTTCAAATGATTTTTGTTCTATGTTCCCATGCAGCTGGTATTAGGATGTCATCCTATATATAACCTAGGGCAGGGAAACCACCTTCATAGTTCCATCCCGGCACAGGTCCCATGGATCTTTCCACAACGTCCTCTTACCGAAACCCGTCCATGCGGAGACAGGACACCCATACTCATAAAGCAGGAGGCATCACTGCAAATATTTTGCACTGTTACTGCATGCATATCAGGGTGTCCCGAGACTAAAAGACCTTCCAGGCAAAAAAGGAAAACCCTGGCCAGTTTCAACCATCTTCTAGTAAATCCACCCCTCAAATTATTCAAGAGCATAAAAAACAATACAAATTCTATACGGGAGTGAAGTCTGGGGTCTATGAAGGATAGCACAGGATCCTAAGCTCTACAATATCCTGCAGAGTGGGACTAGGACATTTCCCCTCGCCACTCACCATAAAAAATAAAAAATACTCAAATTGTGGTGTCAGCAACATAAACTCCCTCCATTACCAGGAACATTGTATAATACAAAATCCTGCAAAAAAATGTACTCAGAACCTATAGAAAACCTGCCATACCATTACACCCTTTCTGCCAGACTCAAATAATAACAATCCTGCTTATGAAAAGGCAACACTGCAAATATTGCACCAGGCCCTAAAACATTAATACACCTAATATAGATCCCTACACAGAAACCACACGCTAGCAGATACCTCACCATGGTCACGCATTCAGAACACAGACAGACCCTCACCAAATACAGAATAGTGAGACCATAAATTATAAACAGAAACTTACAGACAAAATCTGAACTGGGAGCCACAACAAGCCAGACTCTGCATGCAGTACCGCAGGCTTCAAAGCAGTTTACAGCATTACAAGCATAAAACCTAGTAAACACAAATACATAAAACAATAATACAAAAATAAAATGTAATAAAATACATCACAGAGATGAACACAATAAAATAAATGAAATATAAAAAATAGCATTAAAGTGTGCTAGATTTCTATTTATTTATTTAAAAAATATATAGACCTCCTAGACAAGGTTCAAAGCAGTTTACAACATTACAAGCATAAAACCTGGTAAATTCCATTCTGACACTAAAGCAGTCTCCTACCATTCTTGAAGGTACTGTATTTGTACAGGGTAATTATGTCTGTCTGTCCCACCCCCCCCCCCCAACCTTCCCAGGGCATTCAGCAAGCTCACAGCAATTGTTTGCAACATGCTACAGTATAGACAATGCTGATAAGAGAGGAGTCTGTCACCCAAGGCATCTTTCAGATCCCTGGGGCTGCCATTCCATCATTATTATTTATTTATTTTATTCTGCAGGGTGGGCGGGGCCATGTTTCTGGATGCCCATGATAATATGGGCACCAGGCTTGGCCCCTCCTGAGTTATCTGGCTATGTAGCTGGGTCCCTGGATGCTCTGGGGTTTTGAATCAGGCAAAAGCTGTTTTTGTGTCCTGATTGGTTATGCCCCAGTGCATCAAGGGAAATAGGTCCCAAGGGGCTGGTTTAGGGGCTGGTAACTGAGGTGTTGCCTGCCTTTTTTCCATCCAGCGTGGCTCTTTGCATCCTTCTCTCCCACCCTTTAGTGGATTTTGTGGGGTTGTCGCAGTTCCGGGGGGGGGGGGGGGCAGATTTACCCAAGCCATTGTTGAAGGATCGGCCAGGTGGCTGGATGTGATTACACTGAGTACCCTGAGTAATTGCATGTGATTGGGTTCAGTCACATGGTGGGGACTCCTTGCTGGCCTGTGGTAGGGGTCCCATGAGCGGTGGTTTGCTGCTGACATTTACAGGCCGGGTGACCTGAGGAGCGGTACATCCTGCTGGTGTGAGGCGGATGTACATCGGTGTTGTTGTATATGACAGTTGAGGGTCCAGTGAATTATTGCTGTGTTAATAAAGCTGCGCTCTTTGCTAATTCCAGTCTGTTTTTGTGGTGTGTTTTTTATTTGCTGCGAGTATTATTGTGAAAGAACATAAGAAATTGCCATACTGGGTCAGACCAAGGGTCCATCAAGCCCAGCATCCTGTTTCCAACAGTGGCCAATCCAGGCCATAAGAACCTGGCAAGTATCTGAAAACTAAGTCTATTCCATGTTACCGTTGCTAGTAATAGCAGTGGCTATTTTCTAAGTCAACTTAATTAATAGCAGATGATGGACTTCTCCTCCAAGAACTTATCCAATCCTTTTTTAAACACAGCTATACTAACTGCACTAACCACATCCTCTGGCAACAAATTCCAGAGTTTAATTGTGCACTGAGTAAAAAAGAATTTTCTCCGATTAGTTTTAAATGTGCCCCATGCTAACTTCATAATGTGCCCCTAGTCCTTCTATTATCTGAAAGAGTAAATAACCAATTCACATTTACCCGTTCTAGACCTCTCATGATTTTAAACACCTCTATCATATCCCCCCTCAGCCGTCTCTTCTCCAAGTTGAAAAGTCCTAACCTCTTTAGCCTTTCCTCATAGGGAAGCTGTTCCATCCCCTTTATCATTTTGGTTGCCCTTCTCTGTACCTTCTCCATCGCAACTATATCTTTTTTGAGATGTGGCGACCAGAATTGTACACAGTATTCAAGGTGTGGTCTCACCATGGAGCGATACAGAGGTGCCAGTAAGAGGAAGGCCTAGAGTCCTGGTCTCCCAGATTATCACCATTTGTATAGATTGCCTAAAGGAAGTATCTGAATTAATCGTAAGTTTCATGTCTCAGGAGCAGGAGTACCAGGGTGGGTTCTAATGTCACAAATCGAAGTTCTATGGCCAGAAGGGAGAAGGCACTCTCTCTCTCTCTGTCTCCTACCAGAAAGACACCCAGGAGGCGTTTGGCCTCTGCCATGAACTGTTCCATCTGAAGCCTCTCCAACAGCATGGGCCCCTGACTGAGATGGCAACAAGACGAATGAAGATTCCTCAGACGCTTAAGCAATCCACCTCCCACCTCTTTAGTACCGAGGTGCAGCGGTGGGCACAGCAGGTCCCCCAAACCAGAACCACTTCCCACTTGCTTCCATTCCTCCCTTGGGAAAACGTGGAAGGCGGAGGCTGCTGCCGGACCTGAGCCAGTCCTTTTTTTTTTTTTATTTAGAAGATTACCATCGAGGGATCCCTTCCTGAGTCCGGAAATCATTGATCTGAACAAACGCCAGACTCGCTGCCTGAGGATCACTGCGTGGATCCAGTACCAGCCCAGGGAGATCCAAGTTCAGGAGCAGTCCAACAGCCTATTTGTCCCATCCTGAGTTTGCTTGATGTCTCATTAGAAGAAATGCGGCCTCACAGGCTGGGTCTGTTTCTTTTTCAGTGGTTGCACATATGAAACCCTAACATTGCATCACCTTGACTACCTATGGTCATGCGTTTGCCTTAAAGAGAATCATTCTCAAAAGGAATTGTGTGTATAAAACCTCATTTGGTGCATATAAATTGGCTTTTGAAAATTCACCTGGGTCAGCGCATCGTAACTTAATTATGCGTGCATTTTTACGTGCACACGCAAAAGGCATCTGGGGGGGGGGGGGGGGGGAGGACGTTACACCGGCTCGGGAGCTGCTGAAAACTTTGTGCATGGGGATCAACGCGCGTACCGGGGGGGACACCCGGGAATTGTCAAACCGGACTTATTTGTGCTAAAGACTGGGGCTACTTTGTAAAACTACCCTGAAAATGGGTAAATGTGATCTATACAGCGGTTTCTAATGCTCTGGACAGTTTTGCATTTTGGATGGTTTGATTTAGCAGAGCTGGAAGGGACTGAAAGCGATTCAGCTTAAGAACCGAGAACTTTCCAGAGCCTGCAAAACATTCAGTGTCATATCCAGAACCCGTTTCCATTCTTCATTGTACCATCATACTTTCAAGTGGATCTTGCAAGGAATTAATCCATTTAATAAATGTACTAAACAGCATACATTGGGATGAGCTGGATTAAATGTATCAGTAAGGCCAGTATATGGAGCCAGATGTATATGTCATTTCATTACTGAAATTCGAAAGACATTATCTAATGGGGACTTTGTAAATAATGGACTCTAGATCTGCCAAGTAAAAACTCAGCTTGATCATCATGAATGAAATCAATCAGAATTATCTCTGACCCATCTGTCAGTATTAAGACCAGTGCTATTGGTCTGTTACAGATCTCTTCCATTTCAGATCTGAGAGGTCACTGTGAATTGAGGCTTTGCATAGAAACAATCCACTTTCTCAGCTGTCACACAGTCTATAGCTATATGTATTTATAATATTCAGCATTAATTCTGGGTTGTGACTGACTCACCCCTAATCAGTAATATTCCATCTCTTTTCTTCCATTGCTACCCACCAGGACATCACTGTCCCTCCTCTATTCCCATGTTTTATAGTCTGCCTGTAGACCTAGATATTAATTTCTTACCTCTTTAATGTCATAAACATTATGGGACTTATTTACATTTTGCGTTGATGGGAAAAAAGCTTAGTAAATGCGGCCCCATATATTCTTGTAGGGCCTGATTTTTATAAGCAATTCCATTTATAAAATGCTCCTCTGGAGCAGAAGCAACTTGTGTGTGCTGGCCAACTGATTGCACGCGCTTCCCTGGCACAGCATCAAATGGCCGCTGTACTGGCGCCTCCAGCCGCATCTCTCCCTGCCCCCCAGACTACCCCCTTTTCAGGTCCCAGCACTTAATCGCATACTGGGGTTTATGTGCATGGCCGGGTCCATTTGAAAATGGGCCCAGCATGCTTAAGGCCTGGTCATGCGCATAAACCCTGGGATTTATGCGCGCCGGGGTTTAAAAAATTACCCTTAAGTCAGCTTGTTTAATAGTAGTTTATGGACTTCTTCTCTAGGAACTTATCCAAACCTTTTTTAAACCCAGCTACAATAACTGCATTAACCACATCCTCTGGCAATGAATTCCAGAGCTTAATTGTGCATTGAGTGAAAAAGAATTTTGTCCAATTTGTTTTAAATGTGTTACTTGCTAACTTCATGGAGTGCCCCCTAGTCTTTGTATTATGGGAAAGAGTAAATAACTGATTCACATTTCCCGTTCTAGTCCTCTCATGATTTTATAGACCTCAATCATTTCCCCCCTCAGCCGTCTCTTCTCCAAGCTGAACAGCCCTAACCTCTTTAGTCTTTCCTCATAGAGGAGCCGTTCCATCCCCTTTATCATTTTTGTCACTCTTTTCTGTACCTTCTCCAGTGCATCAATATCTTTTTTGAGATGTGGTGACCAGAAATGCACACAGTACTCAAGTTGTGGTCTCACCATGGAGCGATACAGAGGTTTGTGATATTCTCTGTTTTATTCATCAATCATTTCCTAATAATTCCTAACATTCTGTTTGCTTTTTTGACTGCTGCCACATACTGAGCCGAGGATTTACAAGTATTGTCCATGAAGACACCCAGATCCTGGATGATAACTGCTAATACTGTAGGAAACCTAACATTGTGTAATTACAATGTGGATTCCTTTTCCCTATATGCAATACTTTGCACTTGTCCGTATTAAATTTCATCTGCCATTTGGATGCCCAGTCTTGCAAGGTCCTCCTGCAATGTATTTATTTATTTATTTATAGTTTTTATATACCGATGTTCCTGTATAATATACATATCGCACTGGTTTACAAGGAACTGAAACTGTCGCCTCTGGGGCGGAAATACATTGGAACAAATTGAAATACAGAACTTACAGAGAAATAAAAGGACTACATTCCAAGTACAACTCAAAAACATATGTACAGTGGGATAGCTGATCTTTTGTTGGACAGTTATGTGAATATTGCTATTGGAACGGAACGACGATTATGATGAACACTATATGACGAAGATAAAGCTTTTGTAATTTCACATATATAACCTTGTATTTTGGTATATTGACTTAAAAAATTTCCTGCAATCACTATGTTTGGAGATGGTTTTAACATGTTTTTAGGTGTGTGTGAATGTGTTTGAATGTGATAGTGAGTATTTTATTGTCTAGATAGAGTGAGTATTTAATAAAGTTTGCACATTATTCTAGTGATTAGTGCAGCAGACTTGGACTATCTGGTTTGCTTTTCTACTAGCTGAGAAGCCTGGAAGGCATTTAATTTTTGTGTAACCATCAAAAAGTGTTCCCAAACTGACTCCTCTGATGATTGAGTCTCCCAGCAGAAGCAGCTTTCTTTTATGACATTTGATACTGTTGCAGGGCTTCTGGGTGCACTGGGTGACCACTTTTAGAAATCACTTCAATAGCTTTTGCTGAGGTTTCTTCATTCTCCAATGCAGAAAAAGCATTATGTAGGGGTAACATTGGGGAGAGTGGGTGACTCCATCACAGGCCTTATTCTGCCAGAGCCCACTATTATCTGGTTGTTCCTGGGTTTTTGAATCCTGGATGTCTGACATCTCTTTGGGAGTGGGGGCTGATACACAGGATGCTGTAAAGTTGGGGAAGGTGGGTGTCTGTTTGTCACATGACTTGTTCTACCAGAGCCCACTTTGTAAACCATTTTTTCCTGGGTTTCTGTGATATGGGTGTGAGGTAATGAATGGTTCAAGGAAGAGAAGAGAAGTTTAATTGAAACCTAGACACTTCCTTCCCTAGATGAGTGAGCTCCATTTTAATTGCAGACAGCTGGAGGCAAAAGGGGCAACCTTTGATTCTCCAAATGATAGACCTTGGGACATAAGCTTCACAAATGTTGCATTAAATGAAAGACATTTTGTAAAATTTTTTTTTTTTTACTAATTCCTTAAATCATATAAAGAAGGTAAGGTAAAATATAGGCTCTAGCAAGGATTTTTATTAGGTATTTGAAGTAAAGACTAAAAGTATTGATGTTAGCTAGTAAAGATTAATAGGTAGAATTTGAAACCCAATTTTACAAGCAATATGACAGTTTAAGTTATTATTATCTGAGCTGTAAGGAACTAGTATGTAATGGGAGAAAAAGTAATTGAAGCTTATTAACTGGGAGTGCAGGGAAAACAATATCAGAAAAGTAAACTCAGGGATGGGCAGAGGGGTAGGGAGGGTGGGAACTAAACAGTTCAGATTACTAACAAAATATTTTAGACTTTTCACCATAGCAGAAGCAGGACTCAGGTAAGATGCTCAAGGCTCAGGTATAATGCTGAGGTATAATGCTCACTGAACAGCCAGGTAGGACATGTGCTGGGAGATACTGACTCAAACTCTCAAAGATAGCTGCGGCACCACCTGCCTCAAACTTGCTGAAAGATCCACAATGCTAGAAGGGTGCAGTTGTTACAGGGGGCCAGCTAGCAGTACCACTGAAGCCATGGGGTAAATTTGGGGACTCATTGGGTTCTACAGAATCCAGGTTGACATTAAGCTTGGGGTTCTCACAAACCAAAGCCATCTCTGCCCCTTTGGAGATGGGTAAAATCTGCAACAATGCCAGAATGCTTCGTGTATGTGACTGGTGAGTGTTTGCAAGGTACTGCTAAATCTGCCTCGATGCTTTCTGCTTGGGACTAGGGAATGTTTCTGGGGGTCCTGCAGCTGTGTATGGAATCTGGTGATTGTCTCTGGAATGGGTGCTGCTGCTGCCTGGTTACTATGTACCTCCAGGATGGGTGCTGCAGGTGCCCGGATGCTTTGTGCATAAAGTCAGTGGGTGTCCCTGGGTGATGCGGCTGCCTGGGTGCTATGTGCATGAGGCTGGTGACTGTCACCTGGATATGGAGGGGGTGCTATTGTGGGGAGGCTGTAGCTATGAGTCTGTGAGTTGATGCTTCCTGGATCCTTTCTGCATGGGACTGGTGAATGTCTCTGGAGAGAGAGGAGCGGTGCTGCTGGGATCCTTTGTGCATGGGGCTGAAGAGGGTTGCGGGGCGGGTGAAGAGAGTGCTGCTACTGTATGGGAGCGGTAAAAGTCTCTGGGTGGTGTTGCCTGGATGCTTTGTGAATGTCTGGGGGAGGGTAGGTGGAAGATGCTGCTCCTGGATGTTTTATGCATGGGGTGGAGGGTGTCTCAGGGGAGTTGGGGGATGAGAGTGCTCCTGCTATCTGGGTGCTTTGTTGCCATAGAGTGGATGGGGAAGAGAGTGCTGCTGCTGCTGCTACCTGGATGCTTTGTGCATGGGGTGGAGGGTGTCTAAAAGGAGTTTGGGGAAGGGGAGGAGAGTGCTGCTACCTGGATGCTTTCTGCATAGTTGGGAGGGTGTCACAGGGAAATTGCGGGGAGAGGGATGCCTTGTGGATGGGGCTCCGGGCTGTATCCCTGACAGCTGGTGCGCCCCCCCCCCCTCCCCTGGAAGGTGCCTCTCTGGCAGATCCCCCCTAGAGGTCACTAGCCCGCAGCCCCCGCCCAGCAGCCGCAGCTGCAGATCGCAGCCCGGCACTAGGCGGGGAGGGGGGGAGGAGGGGGGGGAATCGGGGCTCTCCTGCCGCAGCCCCGGCCATGGGCGGCTGATGAGCTCCGGGCCCCGCCCCGCCGCAGAGGATGAAATTCCCGGGCTCGGTGCTAGTGTCCGTCTCGCTCTTCGTGGCCGAGACGGTGGCGGCCCTGGCGCTGGGCAGCGCCTACCGCTCGGCGGGGGATGGCGGCTGGCAGGCGCTGACCCTGGCCTTCGCCCTGCTGCCCTGCGCCCTGCTGCAGCTCTGCCTGATCCTGGTGCACCGGGACGTGAGCCGGGACCGACCGCTGGTGCTGCTGCTGCACCTGCTGCAGCTCGGGCCCATCGTCAGGTGGGGAGGGGGGGGCGGCTGCGATCGCCTGCGTGTGCGGGGGGGGGGGGGGGGGGGGGGCAGGGCAGGAGAGCGGGCGCAGAGCCGAGCCGGACCTCTTCTGCAGCGGATCCGCCGTGCCTGCCCCTCTCCGGCCAGCTCTCGCCTGCACGGGAAGGCTGCACGCCGCGTATTCCTCGGCGCCTTGCTTCGATCGCTCGTCAGGACTGTAGAACCTACATCTTATCCTACAACCAAGGGGCCGCTGCCCACAGCACAATAGCAGGGAATCGGCAGAGGGCGCCACCTCAGCCCTCTTCAGGGGTTACTCCTCCTAGTGTCAGCGGGCAGCCACCAGGGTGGCTCTGTGACTCCGCACCGTCTTATTTAAGGTCTTAAGTCCTTCTACAGGGCGGCCCATGGAAAAGTGCCCCACCTCCAATGCCAGTGCCACGCAGGCGGGCTACTTTTCCATGGGCCGCCCTGTACCTGGCTGGACATTAGATGTGAAAGGATTGTTATTACAGTCTGCTTGCTGACGGGAAAGCCAAAGATGGACAGAAGTCTACGGGCAGGGCGTCCCAAACCTGCCTTCCTGACCCCTACAGCCGGTCCGCTTTCAGGATATCCACAGTGAAGATGCACCAGATCAATTTGCATAGGCTGGAGATGTCCTACCTGCAGATCAATCTCATGCATCTTCCTGGTGCATGTCCTGAAAAACCTGACTGGCTGCGGGGTCCCCAGGACTGGATTGGGAGCCCTGGTCTATGGCTCTGCAAAAGGAAGTAGATTGGGCAGACTGGATGGGTGAGGCCTCACGGTCCCTCCATGCTGTCCTGGTCTGTGTTTCTCAAAGGTCAGTGCATGTGATCTCACCTCTTTATTCCTAATCCTGAAGACTGGGGGATTCCTAAGACAGGAGATGAGACTTTGCTTGCTAGAAATCTGAGGAAATGTTCCTTTTTTTCTGGAGCTGGCTTGTAGTTGCTTTTTTATACCTTTGGGGTTGAGATTTGTTCTGGAATCCTGAGCCCTTACCCGTGGCGCGTGGTTGTATGTTTCATGAAATCAGGACAAACAGGAGGAATTTTACTTCCAAACCTGTCTCAGAAAAAAAGAGGGCAAGATTTTTACTCCAGATTGCTTAACAGGACGGGACCTGCCCTGTTACCTGAAGAAGGAAAAGTCCAGGATGCTTTCCCTAGGAACCTTTCATCCTTTTCTGTTATGTTCCCTGGACCTCAAGAATGTCATCGGGGGGGAGGTGCAAAGCTTTCTAGTATGGGTTGCAGACCGACTTTGCTATACTTCCCAGCTAGGGAAAAGTAGTGAAATCCTGCAGGCAGCCAAGCTTGTACAGCTGACAGCTGGTAGATATCCTTAACTGCTAATAATCAAGATGACTCTGGGAATGGCCTCTGCAATAACTGGCATCGGTGGCATGGATTCTTCTTAGTGTTTGGGTAATTGCCAGGTTCTTGTAAGCCTGGATTGGCCACTGTTGGAAACAGGATGCTGGGCTTGATGGACCCTTGGTCTGACCCAGTATAGCACGTTCTTAGGTTCTTATATTCTTATTTGATGAGCTAAGGGTACAGAAGGATGATGGCCACAGCTAGAGGGTGCAGGCAGTCAGGGTTATATGAGCAGGAGCTAGAGGACACCCTCAGTTAGACCAGCGTGGACAGTGGCGGCCGGGCAGACTGGGTAAAGCCATTGTCCTTATCTGCCGACATCTGCTGTGTTATTGTAGTCAAGTCAGAATGAATCCTTCTTCATTTCAGGAAATGAGAAGATCACAAAGTGCAGAGGCAGAGAGAGAATTGTGTCTGGGGGAGTGGGAGAAGGACCTGAGAAAGAAGGGGGAGATTAGGAAAGAAAGGAGGTAAGGGAACCGAGGAGAAGGAAGATGGAGGGATATAGAAAGTGAAAAACAGGGGGAGTAAGAGGTGCACTTGATATTATGGTTTCCTTCTCTCCTCTTGACTATGAGAATAATTATGAAAGCGATTCACGCGGATAAAAAAAAGCAGTTTACCCCTGTTAACCGGCCGTCTGGGAATTACCCTCCCTCAGCGCTGCTAAAGGCATGCTCTTCTAGCCAGATTGAGAGGAGCTGTTCCCAGGTCGAGGGAGAAAATGTATGTGTGGTTTTCAAATCTATGCCTGCATTTTTCAAGCAAGATTCTCCGTAAAAAAAAAACATAAAAAAAGCAGGTTCACGTGTCTGCGCGTCCATTTTCATAGTGAGAATTCTAGCCCTCTGTCCCTTCCAAAATTGGGGAAAAGACAGGGGAAAGGTTCTGGATCCTACGATTTGGCAGGAGAGCATCGTTCTTACATTTAAGCATTTCATCGGTTGGTTGGGGGGGGGGGACCCTCTGTTTTCTCTTCCCACCTCACGTCTGTGATTTGATTTTCAGGTGCGTGGAGGTTCTTTACATCTACTGCAATGCAGGAAGAGTGGAGGAGCCCTACGTCAGCATCAGCAAGAAGAGGCAGCTGCCCAAGGATGGCCAGTCAGAGGAGGTGGAGAAGGAGGTGGGCCAGGCAGAAGGCAAGCTGTTCACCCACAGATCGGCCTTCAGCAGGGCCTCGGTGATCCAGGCTTTCCTGGGGTCGGCACCTCAGCTGACTCTTCAGCTGTATATCTGCGTCCTACAGAAGGAGATTACCGTAGCCAGAAGTAAGTACCCGATGCCTTGTTTTCCTGCCCTGGGAGGCATTGGGTGGGGGTGGAGCGCTGCCTGTTCATAGGATATTTATATGGGCATCTTTAGGATGCACCGAAATCAGGGTCACCAGCTGGCTCTGTTTCTCAGAACAGGCTAATCCGGTGCTGACGTTTACCCCATTACATGTGTTTGCTTGGAGCTCTGAGTGCCCTCAATTCATTCATGCAGTAGGGATAAAATCAGATCTAAACTGGCCTGTCTTAAAGATGGATCCAGTTGCTAACCCCTCATAAAAATACATGTACATATTTTGGGCACATGGTAACAGACACCAAAAGGAGATGACTTAGCCTGAGTTTGAATGGGGTTAAGACTGCATCTCTTGACAGCTGATGCCTCTGCTCACAGGCTTCACACCTGCGTGAAATTCACTCTTTTCTGTATCTGAAATGTTGCTGCAATGATGATTTAGCAATTCCTTGAAACTGTCAGATAGGTGTGCACTGCAGTACCCCACAGACCCCTTACTTCCTGGGATGTGTGGCAGACCTTTTCTTATTGTGTTGCATTTGGCAGTAATTACTTTCCAGGGCTTCAGGATACTTGGGATCCAGTTGATCTGAATCTCAATAAAACTGACCCACACATTGCTGGATAGGACAGAGCAATGATGTCTGGGATACAGGCAACAAAACTTCATGAATTAGGTTGATCAACTACCAAACTCTGTCTTTGCAGAGAGATGCAAGATTATGTATCTGGGATGCAGAAATCTAAGGGTCCAGTACATGATGTGGGTGAGTGGTAAGTGAGATATCAATGTGGACCAATCCAAAGAGGGACCTTGATCACGTTTAAAGCAGGGAAACAGTGTGATAAGATGGTTTCCAGAACCAGAGGAACGCTAGTGTGCGTAGGGACAGATATCGCAGTAGAAAAGGGGAGGTGATAAAACCCCTGTACAGGGCAGACCTCACCTAGAAGATTGCATCCAGCTCTGGAGGCCGAACCTGTGAAAGGAATAAGGATATAGACAGACTGGAGAAAAACTGCCAAACGGGGTGGGGTCTACACTAAAAGCCATAGGAGATGAGTCTGAAGGACCCAAATATGTATACTAGGATGTGCTTCTGTTTGAAACAAAAATGGAAAATGGGCTGAATGAGCCCATTTTTCAAACAAGATGAATTTCAGGCGCCCCCCCCCCCCCAAAATTTTTGTTCTCATTTGTTTTTGGCACAATATTGAAAATAGTGTGCACTATTTGTATTGCTTTACTGAAAACGAATGAGAACAAAAAAATGAAAAACTTAAAACATCGAAAAACAGAAAGCAGAAAAAATAATATGACAAACAAAAAATGAAAACATAACATTTTTGGTCATGCATATCCATGATGTTATACCCTAGAGGAGAGGAGAGACAGGGTGATAGAGTAGAAGCATTCAGATATGCCTTTTTCAGTAGAATGCTCTAAAACAAGAGGTCGCATTATGAGGCTCCAAGGAAGAAGACTCAGGAGCAACATCAGAAAAGATTTCTTCATGGAAGGGATGGAGGGTACATCCCATGGCTTCGCAGGAGAGGTGCAGAGACAGAAACAGTAGGTGACTTCAAGAAAGCATGGCATAAGCACAGAGGATCCCCGGATGGAGAGAAGTGAAGAGAAAGCCTGAGATCAGCTGGGGTCCTGGCACTGAACCAGACATGAAATTGGACAGACCAGAAGGGCCTAATGCTCATATTCTCTGTTTCTGTGCTTCTCTTCAGCCCACTGTGTACTTGTTGCACATGCAAAAAAGTTGTATTTCTGCAGTGCAAGGGAGAAACGATCAGGGCTTCAGGTCCAGTACCGACCAGGATAAAGGGACAGAAGCATGAAAGCCACAAGTCAGTGTGCCCCAGGCCTCCATTAATGGCAGGGGGGCTCTGTCACTGTTTTCTAGCTGTCATCACACTAGGGTGTATATGCGATGGAGAGCAATACCAGCACTAGTCAGAATGCGATTCAGGGCTTGCAATCATTGGGGTTTTATGAATATGCTCTCAATGATTTGTTTTCCTTTTCCCTTTAATTACTCTGTCTTACAGTAAGTGTGTCGGCATGCTTTTTAATTAGCTGCCTGTGGTCCACTGAGTTACAAAGGAATTCAAAGCACGAATTCAGTGCATCTTAGTGACATAGCTAATGGCGGCACACATCCACACTGCTTTAGCTAAGGATATCTCCCAGCTGTCAGTCATACATCTGATCGCCTGCAGGATATCGCTCCTTAGCCAAGTCAGTTTTGCTGTCTCCCCTCCCTGGTCCTCTCTCATTCTAGGTTCATGGGCCATACAGGTTCCCATATTTACACCAACCCTCAGGCTCCCACCCCATGTCTATCACCTAAGCTCTCAATCCTGATCTTGCCACTTCTGGTGGCTATCTAGGGACCTTTGTGTTCAGCTTTTATTTTATTTTTCCTGGGAATTTATCAGTGTTTGTTATAACAATCAAAAACAGGATAAAATAGTGAGAAAAATTACTCATTTGTTTCCACTGATTTTCTCCCATTTTTGTTTGAATAAATACAGATACATCCCTGGGATTTTCTCTTGTTTCCTATAAACCTTCTTCCCTCCAACTTCATATCATGACCCCATTACCATGAATTTCCTTTGTTATGGAAAATCTCACTTTCCCATACTTTGCAGAAGTCTGATAAACAGTTGTGCAGCCTGATTGCTCCCAAAGAATCTAGGATAGGTTCTTTGTGAGGTTTTTTCATTGAGATGGGAGATGCAACTTCTGGACCTTGCTGGTGAGGACATGCTAGCACCGTTCTCTGCTAACCTACATGCAAATCAAAGTCAACATAAGCAAGTTGGCAATCAGTTCCAGAACAAATATCAGACACTATATACAAACACATGAACATCCATGACTGAAGTTGATGGATGATCCTCAACAAAATTCTAATCTTATTAGTTGAGATAAGTCTCATGATGTTGCGACTGGAGAGGTTGAGTCCTTTTTATGTCAGTTAAAAAATTCATTTTGTCCACTTGACCCCTATCCATCTTCAATTATATACTTTTATCGTGATGATTTTTTTTTTATAATTTTTATTCAGCAAGACAAACCACTGCTGAGAATAGGATAACAGTCCAGTACTTGAAAACCAATCAGAATCTGTTCCCATAAAATCAATCTAAAAGATGAATTTTTAAATATCTTTACTAAATTGATCAATCTGTCATTATATGAGGGTAGAGTCCCTAATAAATTTTTAAAAAAGCCTTAGTATGACTCGTGTTGAAATGAGGAAATTTATCTGTGGAATGCCCCTCCAGTTACCGTACGATTTCTAACCTCACTACTATGGGGAAACTTTGGAAAAGATTGTCTGTTCTCAATTGGATACCTTTTTATCAGAGAATAATACTTTACATCCCCGTCAATGTGGTTTCAAATGAAACCATAGTAAGGGAACCCTTCTTACTTTAATCTCCAATTTGATTCTTCGAAGGCTGGATGTTGGGAGATTGGTCATAGTCGTATTTTTAGATATCACCACAGCATAGGATACAATCAGTCTTTTGATTCTGATAGGTTAAGAAGTTTGGGTATTGCGGGGAGGATAGTCCTACAATGGTTTGTGTCATATCTTGAAGGGAGGTACCAGCAAGTTAGCTTTAATGATAAGCAATCTGACTGGTTCCCCTTATAGCAAGGGGTCCCTCAGGGATCTGTATTGTCAGCTGCACTGTTCAATATTTACTTAAGACCTCTTTGCTTTTTATTAAATCAATTAAAAATTGATTTTATGATAAATGCAGATGTCATACAACTTTATTTCCCTGTGAGGAATTACCTGGGCTCTGAACTTTCTCATGTTTCACCTTGTTTACCAATGATTAATTCTTGGATGCGGTCTAACATGCTACTTTTGAACCTATCAAATAGTGAAGTACTCTTCCCACCAATTCAGTTCTGGTCATTTTTCTTTGCCCATTGATGGTAATGTGATTCAAGATAAAGACATTGTCCAAAATCTAGGGTAACATTTAAGCCACAAATCCAATTGCTCCTAACAGCCAGGTTATTTTAAATTATGATATGTTCTAGATCTAAAAAATGTCCATACTATTGTTCAGGCTTTTGTTCTTACAATATTGAACTATTGTTAACGTTTCATATGCTGGACTCCCTTTATCAAGTTTAAAAGCTTTGCAAGTTCTTGTTTTAAGGGGCAGACCCTGGAATCATGTAACCCTTTTTCTTTGTCAGTCCAACAATGGGTTAAATTTAAGGTACTTACATTGATATTTAAACCTATGAAACTGGGTGTTCCCTCCTACTTGTCCAATCTACTTACTACCTATAAACCCTCTTAGTTTCTTTGTTCGCAAGGAAAGAGGTTACTGTTTCTTCAGTTAAATTTGAACATCTTACTGAAACTAAGAAAAGAGATTTCTGTATCCTAGGACCAACATTATGGAATGGTTTGCCAGCATCTCTAAAGAGTTTAGATGATCTCTCGCAAGTCCGTAAGCAATTAAAGACTCTGTTATACGAGGAAACTTCTAGGATTGGTTAAACCTTGTGGGTTATTGCCTGATCTATGTACAGAGTATGTATGTGTTATGTCTTGTTTGTTTGACTGAATATTTTTTACAGTATGTTGTTTGATTATATTGTAATCCACATAGCACAGCTGGATTAATATAGGTAATAACATAAGAACATGCCATACTGGGTCAGTCCAAGGGTCCATCAAGCCCAGCATCCTGTTTCCAACAGTGGCCAATCCAGGCCATAAGAACTTGGCAAGTACCCAAAAACTAAGTCTATTCCATGTTACTGTTGCTAGTAGTAGCAGTGGCTATTTTCTAATTCAACTTAATTAATAGCAGGTAATGGGCTTCTCCTCCAAGAGCTTATCCAATCCTTTTTTAAACCCAGTTACACTAACTGCACTAACCACATCCCCTAGCAACAAATTCCAGAGTTTAATTGTGCGTTGAGTGAAAAAGAACTATCTCCGATTAGTTTTAAATGTGCTACATGCTAACTTCATCGCAACCATATCTTTTTTGAGATGCAGCGACTAGAATTGTACACAGTATTCAAGGTGCGGTCTCACTGTGAAGCGATACAAAATGATAAAGGGCGCCGATGGCCCTTTGCCCTTACCATGTGACATGGTATCCGTGCCATTGGCCGGCCCCTGTCACATGGAGGGAGCACTGGATGGCCGGCGCCATCTTTAAAAATGGCGCAGGCCATCCAGTGCTCCTACCATGTGACAGGGGCCAGCCAATGGCACGGATACCCTGTCACATGGTAAGGGCAAAGGCCATCGGCGCCATTTTTATTAGTGGCAGCCAACGGCCCGAGAGTGGGAGATCGCTCCCAGGACCCCCACTGGACCACCAGGTACCTCTATTAACGATGGTGGAACTCAGCAACTGGTGCTAACATTTAAAAAGGAGATAGAGTAGCTTTTAAAGTAGATCATTGGAGAGAACTGATAGTTGTTCACAGGCTCATGGTGGAGAGGAAGGTATCTTCCAAGAATATTTGCAAAATTGGGATCTTAGAATATCCCAGTAGTGAGGTTGTGGGTAAGGCTGATATAGATAAAAGGCACACAGTTATGAATGATTCTGCACTGCCTGTATCTCCTACTAATAAGCAGGTTGGAAATACTAACAGAAATAAAAATATATGTAAAACACATACTCTAAAATGTTTATATGTGACCAGACAGGGCAGATCAAATTGGTGGAAGGCTAGCATCATATGTAAAAATGGATAGAAATTCCATGTGTGATGGGTAGGGTATAGCAGTGGGTGCATACTACCACCCAGATGACCAAGATGTAGAAACAGACTGTGTATGCTAGCTGAAATAAGAAAAGCTAGTAAATCTGGAACCACAGTAGTAATGGGAGTTTTCAATTACTCCAGTATTGACTGGGTCAATATCTTATCGGGACATTCTAGAGAGATTAAGTTCTTACCGGCTAATTTTAAAGGGAAATTGCCCATAATATGCCCATAAACGTGCATATTGGCACGCAAGCGGAGATACGCTGCAAATTTATATCGTGCATGCAATCATGCGCAAATCATTTAAAATCCCCCTGCTGAACATATTTGCATACATAATCTTAAGAGGCGCTCGAGTAAATGTCCCACATGTATTTCTGCTAGGGCTTTAGCGGGTTTTACGTGCGTATGCAGGCAGATTTTAAAACATGTTCTTGCAAGGAAAAAAATAGTTTTTCAAATTAGCCTACCAATTTGTCCAGTTGATATTGAGATCTTCAAGACCCCTCTGGTTCTTCTTCCTGTAATCCCCCAACTTGACCCTGAATGTTCACGCTGTGCTGAAAGCCCTAAAATTGGAGATCTTCAGACTTGTTTTTCATCAGGACTAGCAGTAAAGTTACGCAGATAACACACGGCCGTGCGCCATGGTCAGCTTTTTTAAAATTTGGAGTTACGCACCCATGCTCTGCCCATGCCCCCCCTTTTCTGCTCCCCTTTTCTTGCTGCATGCATGGATATGTATGTGCGTACTTCACGGCTTCTTAAAATTTGTGTTATTTGCATGCGGCCCGCCTACACGTGAATGTGGCCATTTTTGCGCAAGCAATGCTTTTAAAATCTACCTTTTAGATTCCATCAATGATCACTTCATGGAGCAGCTGGTCCTAGAACTGACGAGAAGGACAGCTACTTTAGATCTAGTCCTCTGTGGAATTCATGATCTGGTGCAAGGAATTACTGTGGTGGGGGCCACTAAGCAATATTTATTTATTTATTTGTTTGTTTTTATATACCAATGTTCATAGGCTACATCACATCGGTTTACAATAAATAAAATAAACAATTCAGTAAAAATAATCACAGTAAGCATAAAATACAATTAAAAGTTCAAAATATCATAAATTTAATTAAAATTAATTAAAATATCATAAAATACAATTGAAAACTATATAGCGATCATAATGCAATCAAATTTTATGTAATCACTGGAAGATGAACATTAAATAAAACTACTGTAATAGCATATAATATTAAAAAGGGGGATTATGATAAAATGAGAAATTTAGTTAGAAAAAGACTAAAAAGAACCGTTGCAAAGGTTAAAAGTTTGCCTGAGAAGTGGGCATTCTTTAAAAATACCATCTTGGAAGCTGGATCACATGCTTTAAAAAAGAGGGTGGAATAAGAGAGGCTACATCAATAAGGGCTCTTCAGCTCGGAAAAGAGACAGCTGAGAGGGGACATGAGAGAAATTTACAGAATCATGAGTGAGGTGGAACAAGTAAGTAAAGGACGGTTATTTACCCTTTCAAATAGTATTAGAACAAGGAGATACTCCTTGAAACTAACAACCAGAAGATTTAAAACAAATTGTAAAGTACTTTTTCACTTAGCACACAATCACGCTGTGGAATCTGTTGCCAGAGGACGTGATCAAGGTGACTACCATAGAGGGGTTTAAAATAGGTTTGGATGAGTTCCTGGAGAAAAAGTCTATAAAACATTAGCCAGGTAGACTAAGGAAAGTTATTGCAATCCCTGGGAGTGAGTGACAGGAATTAGATCTGTTTTATGGGATTTTCTAGGTACTTGTGATCTGGACTGGCCACTTTTGGAGGCAGGATTCTGGGCTTGATGGTCCTTGATCTGACCCAGCATGGTATTTCTTATATTCTTATGTAGACAGCAGAGATGCTTCAACTAAACCAGATCAGAAAAAAGCTTCAGCAGTTGATACAAAGTAAGTTAAGGAAGACTGATATCTTTCTGACCCTCTTGTCCAAAAGATTACATTAATATCTGTTACCTTGTTGCAAGTTTATAACATCCCTTCTCTTCTGGGAGGTCGACTGGGTCTTGTGCCTGGTCTGCCAAAATAATATGGTGCCAGGCTCACTTAGGGAGCAGGCCCATGGGTGCGGTTAGGCAATGGGTAGTGGGGAGGGTGAGGTGGCGAGGTTGGGTCTCCGGGTGTTAGGTTGCTGGCAGGGGCTGAGGCGGGAGGGCTGATGTAAGCCTCGGCGGGATTTCTGCCCGCTTGCCAGCCTTTAGGTTTGAGTGGTGTGGTGTCAGCAGGTGATTGGCTCCCTGGCGCTGACATGGGGGGTGTGAGCGGGGTTTAAGCTGCGAGATGCCAGTCTGGTGTCATTCGACGGGCGTCTCTGCAGCTGCTAAGGTCGCTTCCCTCCCACCCGCCCTTATTCTTGGTTTCCTTGTTGTATGGGGGTTTGTTCTGTCGCAGCTGGTGGTGGTGGTAGTGGTGGTGGTGGTGGTTTGAGGCAGGTGGCCTGAGCCACTTGGGTGCAGATTTATTTAATTTGCTGCTAAGCTTTGCTCCTGTTACAACTCGACTTTGGAAGACAACTGGATGCAGTTGTCTACTATGGGCTCCTTGCTGGGTGGTGGGGGGGGGGGGGGTCCACTGGCTCGGCTCCTTGCTGGGAGGTGGTGGGGGTCACGATACTGAGTAAGGCTTTTGGAACTTGCTAGCCGGGCGGCTAGTGCTGATCATCTTTCTGGGTGGTGGCAGATGGTTACTGGAAGTTACCTAATTTTGTGTATCTGGACTCGGGCACTTCCTGTGTTATGTATTAAAGCTGCGGCCCTGTTGATTCCAACTTGTTGTCGGTGTAATCTTTAACTCTGTAAAACGTGTGAATGTCCTGGCTGCCTATATTACAAGCCAGAATCTTAATTCTAACGGAGCTGGCATACAGGCTTTAATCTGCACTTCTTGCAGGTAACATTTCAAAAGGGTGGTCACGAAGCCCCGAAAGAATTTGATGCTGGTGAATTAAACTCTCAAGAGCCAAGCTGTTGAGCTCTTCACTGCCTCTTGCTAACTGGGCAAATTAAAATAAACTCCCACTGTCTCATGCATGTGTCCATGCAAATCCTGGAGCGCACTCCTTTCTTTGCCCAGACTTTTGGGTTGGGTTTTACACGACATCCCTAATGAATACGCATGAGATAGATTTGCATGCACACTGCCTCAATTGTATGCAAATCTGCCTCATGCATATTGTGATGGCTCACCGTCCGTGAGGCCTCGAACGCCGCTCTTCCGTCTCCAGTTCTCCGTCGCCACCAGTTGCCCCGGTCCCTGGAGTCCGATATGTTCAAGTAACTCCCTGAGTCTGTGCCTCGGCTGGCCCTGGTTTTGCTGGGCTGCTGGGTTCCCTTTAGGCAGGGTTGGGGTTAAGCAGTTCCCCCAATCCCCAGAGACAACACAGAGAGAGGGATAGTTCCTTCAAAGCAGTTTAATAACTAACAACTGGATGCATTACATGGGGTTTGTCCCCTCCCCCTCCAGCCCTCTGATTCCCTTACAGGCAGTGCTAGTTCAGAGCACTCATTTACCTCCTCTGTTCAGCACTATTACAAGCCCCAACCCCATAGGCCCCTTTAGGATAAAGAGTATACTTCACCCAGCCACCTGGATTACTCCGTATCCATGCCTGCACTGGAGGACTCCTCTATCCCTGAACCTACCTCCATCTCCTCCTCCTCTGACTCTGAAGAGCTGGCTTTTTGTGGCCAGTCCCACCAAGGGGGCACGCCCTCTTCCTCCACCTCCATGGACTCATCGGTGTCTGCCTCATTAACCTCTATGCTTGCCACCTGTTTGCCTTCAGGCTTTCCTTCCCTGTCTGGTGGTGTTTCAGGGAAGCTGGGATTCGTAGTTCTTCTCTTCCCCTGCGCCCCCTGCTGTCTGGCAACCCCCCAGCCCCCCCACCAGGGTTACGGTTTCCCCTCCCTCCTTCCCTCTTTCCCATCAGTGCACAGGTGCATGCCTGGCAGTGGTCCCCTCCTCCCCCCCCCCCCCCCTCGTCTTTCTCCCTAGCCTCTGCGCAGGGAGTGTACCTTCCTTGTCAGCTGCATCCCATTCGTGTGTTTTTTCTTCAGGCCTTCTCTTCTGTGCTCCCTGCGGGATGCAGGGCACAGTTACTTTGTCTCTTCGGTGGGAGAGCGGGCTGGTGCCCCTCTCCCGGGCACTTTCGTACGGTCTGAAATAGGCCCCTGCTGTCTGGCAACCCCCCAGCCCCCCCACCAGGGTTACGGTTTCCCCTCCCTCCTTCCCTCTTTCCCATCAGTGCACAGGTGCATGCCTGGCAGTGGTCCCCTCCTCCCCCCCCCCCCCCTCCCCCTCGTCTTTCTCCCTAGCCTCTGCGCAGGGAGTGTACCTTCCTTGTCAGCTGCATCACACTCGTGTGATTTTTCTTCAGGCCTTCTCTTCTGTGCTCCCTGCGGGATGCAGGGCACAGTTACTTTGTCTCTTTCGGTGGGAGAGCGGGCTGGTGCCCCTCTCCCGGGCACTTTCGTACGGTCTGAAATAGGCCCTGCTGTTTGGCAACCCCCCAGCCCCCCCGCCAGGGTTACGGTTTCCCCTCCCTCCTTCCCTCTTTCCCATCAGTGCACAGGTGCATGCCTGGCAGTGGTCCCCTCCTCCCCCCCCCCCCCCCCCCCCCCCTCGTCTTTCTCCCTAGCCTCTGCACAGGGAGTGTACCTTCCTTGTCAGCTGCATCACATTCGTGTGATTTTTCTTCAGGCCTTCTCTTCTGTGCTCCCTGCGGGATGCAGGGCACAGTTACTTTGTCTCTTTCGGTGGGAGAGCGGGCTGGTGCCCCTCTCCCGGGCACTTTCGTACGGTCTGAAATAGGCCCCTGCTGTCTGGCAACCCCCCAGCCCCCCCCGCCAGGGTTACGGTTTCCCCTCCCTCCTTCCCTCTTTCCCATCAGTGCACAGGTGCATGCCTGGCAGTGGTCCCCTCGTCTTTCTCCCTAGCCTCTGCGCAGGGAGTGTACCTTCCTTGTCAGCTGCATCACATTCGTGTGATTTTTCTTCAGGCCTTCTCTTCTGTGCTCCCTGCGGGATGCAGGGCACAGTTACTTTGTCTCTTTCGGTGGGAGAGCGGGCTGGTGCCCCTCTCCCGGGCACTTTCGTACGGTCTGAAATAGGCCCTGCTGTCTGGCAACCCCCCAGCCCCCCTGCCAGGGTTACGGTTTCCCCTCCCTCCTTCCCTCTTTCCCATCAGTGCACAGGTGCATGCCTGGCAGTGGTCCCCTCGTCTTTCTCCCTAGCCTCTGCGCAGGGAGTGTACCTCTTTGGTCAGCTGCGTCACATCTTTGTGATTTTGTTCAGGCCTTTCTTCTGTGTTCCCTGCGGGATGCAGGGCACAGTTATTTGACTATTTCGGTGGGAGAGTGGGCTGGTGCCCCTCTCCCCGGCATTTTTCTGTACGGTCTGAAATAGGCCCCTGCTGTCTGGCAACCCCCCAGCCCCCCCACCAGGGTTACGGTTTCCCCTCCCTCCTTCCCTCTTTCCCATCAGTGCACAGGTGCATGCCTGGCAGTGGTCCCCTCCTCCCCCCCCCCCCCCCCCCCCCCTCGTCTTTCTCCCTAGCCTCTGCGCAGGGAGTGTACCTTCCTTGTCAGCTGCATCACATTCGTGTGATTTTTCTTCAGGCCTTCTCTTCTGTGCTCCCTGCGGGATGCAGGGCACAGTTACTTTGTCTCTTTCGGTGGGAGAGCGGGCTGGTGCCCCTCTCCCGGGCACTTTCGTACGGTCTGAAATAGGCCCTGCTGTCTGGCAACCCCCCAGCCCCCCCGCCAGGGTTACGGTTTCCCCTCCCTCCTTCCCTCTTTCCCATCAGTGCACAGGTGCATGCCTGGCAGTGGTCCCCTCGTCTTTCTCCCTAGCCTCTGCGCAGGGAGTGTACCTTCCTTGTCAGCTGCATCACATTCGTGTGATTTTTCTTCAGGCCTTCTCTGCTGTGCTCCCTGCGGGATGCAGGGCACAGTTACTTTGTCTCCTTCGGCGGGAGAGCGGGCTGGTGCCCCTCTCCCGGGCACTTTCGTACGGTCTGAAATAGGCCCCTGCTGTCTGGCACAGGTGCATGCCTGGCAGTGGTCCCCTCGTCTTTCTCCCTAGCCTCTGCGCAGGGAGTGTACCTTCCTTGTCAGCTGCATCACATTCGTGTGATTTTTCTTCAGGCCTTTCTTCTGTGTTCCCTGCGGGATGCAGGGCACAGTTGTTTGACTATTTCGGTGGGAGAGTGGGCTGGTGCCCCTCTCCCGGGCACTTTCGTACGGTCTGAAATAGGCCCCTGCTGTCTGGCAACCCCCCAGCCCCCCCCGCCAGGGTTACGGTTTCCCCTCCCTCCTTCCCTCTTTCCCATCAGTGCACAGGTGCATGCCTGGCAGTGGTCCCCTCCTCCCCCCCCCCCCCCCTCGTCTTTCTCCCTAGCCTCTGCGCAGGGAGTGTACCTTCCTTGTCAGCTGCATCACATTCGTGTGATTTTTCTTCAGGCCTTCTCTTCTGTGCTCCCTGCGGGATGCAGGGCACAGTTACTTTGTCTCTTTCGGTGGGAGAGCGGGCTGGTGCCCCTCTCCCGGGCACTTTCGTACGGTCTGAAATAGGCCCTGTGTCTGAGCAACCCCCCAGCCCCCCCGCCAGGGTTACGGTTTCCCCTCCCTCCTTCCCTCTTTCCCATCAGTGCACAGGTGCATGCCTGGCAGTGGTCCCCTCGTCTTTCTCCCTAGCCTCTGCGCAGGGAGTGTACCTTCCTTGTCAGCTGCATCACATTCGTGTGATTTTTCTTCAGGCCTTCTCTGCTGTGCTCCCTGCGGGATGCAGGGCACAGTTACTTTGTCTCCTTCGGCGGGAGAGCGGGCTGGTGCCCCTCTCCCGGGCACTTTCGTACGGTCTGAAATAGGCCCCTGCTGTCTGGCACAGGTGCATGCCTGGCAGTGGCCCCCCCCCCCCTACCCCTCCCCTTTCTCCCAAGCCTCTGCGCATGGTACATCTTTAGCCAGCTGTGTCACATTTTTGTGATCTTGTTCAGACCTTTTCTTCTGTGTCCCCTGCGGGATGCAGGGCACAGTTGTTTGTCTCTATCTTTCATTGGGAGAGTGGGCTGGTGCCCCTCTCCCGGGCAACTTTCGTACGGTCTGAAATAGGCCCCTGCTGTCTGGCACAGGTGCATGCCTGGCAGTGGCCCCCCCCTACCCCTCCCCTTTCTCCCAAGCCTCTGCACATGGTACATCTTTAGCCAGCTGTGTCACATTTTTGTGATCTTGTTCAGACCTTTTCTTCTGTGTCCCCTGCGGGATGCAGGGCACAGTTATTTGTCTCATATTTCGGTGGGAGAGTGGGCTGGTGCCCCTCTCCCGGGCATTTTTCTGTACGGTCTGAAATAGGCCCCTGCTGTCTGGCACAGGTGCATGCCTGGCAGTGGCCCCCCCCCCTACCCCTCCCCTTTCTCCCAAGCCTCTGCGCATGGTACATCTTTAGCCAGCTGTGTCACATTTTTGTGATCTTGTTTAGACCTTTTCTTCTGTGTCCCCTGCGGGATGCAGGGCACAGTTATTTGTCTCATATTTCGGTGGGAGAGTGGGCTGGTGCCCCTCTCCCGGGCATTTTTCTGTACGGTCTGAAATAGGCCCCTGCTGTCTGGCACAGGTGCATGCCTGGCAGTGGCCCCCCCCCTACCCCTCCCCTTTCTCCCAAGCCTCTGCGCATGGTACATCTTTAGCCAGCTGTGTCACATTTTTGTGATCTTGTTTAGACCTTTTCTTCTGTGTCCCCTGCGGGATGCAGGGCACAGTTATTTGTCTCATATTTCGGTGGGAGAGTGGGCTGGTGCCCCTCTCCCGGGCACTTTCGTACGGTCTGAAATAGGCCCCTGCTGTCTGGCTCTGGTACTCTTGTTGCACTTATGGTAGCTTGTCAGCTCCTGCCTGTGGCCGGGCTGCGCTACATCACAATATTCATTTGGGATATCACTGAAAACCTGAGCCGTCTGCGGTCCTTGCCACAGTGAATGCCACTGTTCTAGAGCAGGGGTGCTCAAAGCGGTCCTACGAGCCCCCACAGCCAGTCGGGTTTGCATGATATCCCTAATGATTATGCATGCGATTTATTTGCATGCACTACCTCCTGGGTATGCAAATATTTCTCGTGCATATTCATTAGGGATATCCTGAAAACCCAACTGGCTGGGAGGAGGGGAGGAACGTAGACTGTTTGAGCACCCCTGCTCTAGAGGCTACAGTACTGCCTGGCCATAATATATCAAAAAGTTCACCCAGCTCAGGATTGTACTAGGCAAGAATGTACCAACTCTACTTCAAAGATGGAATTGAATATAATGTTAGCAAACAACCCAGAGCCTTAGCTAGCCTACAGCTGATATGGCCTCGGCCATAGGCACCATCCACTAGGGGTGCCGTCACGCTCTCACAATGTGGATGAAAAGCCTCCTTCCCTCTAGAGCTCTTCTTCCTTTCGTAGGAAGAGCTGCTGTGCCTGCTCCTGGTGTCTGCTGTCTCCGCAGGGCCATCCTTGGAGGGAGCTCATATTGTCCAGTACCCACCAGCTCAAATGGAAGGTGCTGTTGGATCACACACGAATTCCCTGCTGTCCATATATGCTAGGGCACAGAAGCATTGCTGCGGAGGAAGTGTACAGGCACAGAATCCCACTCTCTGACTAGAAGCTGAACTACATAGGCCAGGCTGATAATTTCCTTTTCCAGTGTTTGTTCAGGCATCTCACTGCAGATTATTGCAAAGCTGGATACTCCTCTGAGCCTGAATTCATCACTTACAAGAAGGGCACAGAAAGCAGCTAGGAACGGCAGGGCTGCCAAGCCTACCAAAATTCATTAGCACTTGGTCGCCAAATGCAGGTCTGTAGATGACATTGCCTTGAAATATGAGATTCTGCACCCTCACCCAGAAGAGTCAGTCTGTAGCACTGAAGAGTCAGATTTACCTTGCAGCTCGCTGTGACTTACAGAATAAAAGACATTGACACATTGACACAGCTACAGGTGTAGCTCCCGGAGCACAGCATCGTCATTCTTTCCTGGAATTAAAACCAACCAACCAGAGATCATTTGTAGTCTGATACATTTATATTGATCTGCAGTTACTGCTCAGACACTCGTACATGCACTCACATCCAGATCCACACTCACCCCTACGCCCCCATCCCACACCTGGGTGGTGTGAGTGCCCTCCAGGAAGTGATGCCTGGAGCTCTTTTCCCTCTAGTGGCTATGAGTGCTGTCCATGGAGCAATGCCCTTCTGGGGCTGGGAGTGATGTCCAGGATTCTCTGCCTCCTGGGGTCAGTTTAGGTGCATACCATGACTGGAATGAACCTCATTTGAGTCGTAAGCCAGGGTACGTTGGATAATATTTCCGTCTCTCAAAGGTACTGCGTGTAATATTTGCATTGTGCCAAAGAGAGCTTCCTTCCGGAATTCGTAAGACGTAGTATGAACAGGCAACATAGCGAGGTGCTTTTTAATCAGGCCAGGGGTGCCCAATACAATTGGAACTATTTCTGTCTCTTTCTGCCACATTTTCTTGGTTTCTGCATCTTTTGGCACTTGAAGATCTTCTCTCTCCATATGGCCCACAAAATAGCTCCTTAGTATTGACTCTTCTACCAGCAATGCTGCTCTTGTGTTTTCTCCTTTTCCACAATATCCGGTTTTCCTGCATCGAGCTTTTTATCAGTTGGGATAGGAGTGTCCCAGGCGATCACAACTTCCTCATGCTCTATACTTCTGGGTTCTTTTAAAGTTGGATTATTGACCTCCTCAGACTGTAAACCAGCTAAAAAATACTGCCTAAAAAGAGGCTGCAGTAACCATAAGGTCCTTCTCCCCTCCTGCTGCAATACTGAAGATCCTTGCTGATCTCTGACTTTGTCTTTGTTTCCTCACAACTAAGGATTCACAGTGCTTATCCCAGGCTTCCTTGCATTCTTCTACTATTTTGGCCTCCAGCACCTCCACTGGCTGGATGTTCCCTGCATCCACCACCCTTTCTGTGAAGAAATATTATCTGATGTTACTCCTGAGTCTACCTTCCACAGCCTCACACCGTGACCTCGTGTTCTAGAAATCCCTTACCACTAAAACTCTTTGTTTCGTGTGCGTTAATTACACCTTTTGGGTATTGGAATATCTCTGGCATATCTCTCATCTCCTCTAGGTGTACACACTTAGGTCCTTAGAAGTAGGACAGATATGTTTCCTCCAAATGTCTGGGGGAACAAACAAGCCGTAGGTGATCTCCTTTTATTGGACTATCTTAACGCTTTCATGACTAGCTTTTGAAAGCTACACTTCTTGCGTGAGGTTGAAGGAAAACCCAAAGGGAGCCATTCCCACAAAATACTGAGTTAGTCCATTAGAAAGGTCTCACCTACTGTTTGTTTGCTGACTTTTCTGTCTACATATCTGCGTGAATTAAAGTGGCAGCCACGTGTCTTGTGAGGAAAAGTATTTGCTCCTCAGGTCCTTATAAAGGTACCACAGCAGTTATTCTGATTTCATGTCCTTAAACACAGTGAGCAGGGCTAATTTATGTCTCCTGGGTATGCAGAGCGCACTTGGTCTCTGACACAGGCTATATTTCAGTGTACCTCTGAGGTGGACGGTGCTTAGGGGGCACTGTGCGGCAGAGGGCATCATCCTTCAGCTGGCTCCTTAAGCGCTGTGGGCATTAAAGGACATTTTCAAAGTCTTAGGTGCCTTTTACATGGGTGAAAATAGAGTTAACCTAAGTCTGCCATATGCCGGTAAGGGGATGTTTATATAGCTGAACATGCAGTAGGCGCATGCTTGTGGCCGCAAAGAAAAAAGTCATTCTGGAGGGGTGGAGGGGGTAATTTAGAAGCATTCTTGGAAACTCCGCATGTGCATTTCGTTTCCCAAAATGTACACACATTTTAGGCATGCTACTAACGCCCCTAACTTTCTATTCTTTTGAGGTGTCTAAGGGTCCGCGTGGGTGTTTCTCCATATAAACCAATGCTCAGACACAACATATGTGAGCACCTTGTGTTGGAAGATGACTGGTGAACCTATGATTAGAATCAGGCAGACATAAGAAAGGCGTTTCTGACCTCTCTATAAATGAAGTGGAATTAAGCCCTGTATGATGAAGGTCCTATATAAATTTCAGGAACATTGTGTCATTGCAGCTAGAAATTAAAAAGCAGTTTTATAGAGAGAAGAGCCTTGCTCAGATTATATACACTTCAGAATTTTATTTTCTCAATTGGACTATTTCACTTCTGCCTGTTTTTTCCAGTTCATTTAGGACTTAATAAATCAGATATTGACCTTTTGTAAGTTATAATGACAATTATTATCTTATGGAGACAATACTACCTTCAGCCTTTAACACCAGTGGTTACATTTTCATCCCCAGGATGGTGATTTTTTTCTGTCCGAACAATATTTTTACAGTATTACTTGAGTTAAGTAGTGCGTTATGGGGCCCACAAGGCCCGATAACTGTAAGCCTGCTCTGAAGTAGCTAGCATAGGGCCTGATTTATCAAGGCATTTTCCCATAGACACAGAATGGGAGAAATGCCTTAGTGAATCAGGCCCATAACCAGATACAGTTCAAAATTTGCTAAGTTAGCTGGATATCTAAACCCTTCCCAGAAAGACTCAAGAATGCCTCATTTTTATCCCGTTTAATTATAGCTGGATAATGATTTATCTAGCTATAATTTAGCCAGATAAGTGGTTGAATATGGCAAAACTTGTCATTTTGACTGATAACTTCTGAGTTATCAAAAATCTCATCTTTCTAATTGAACATAGCAAGCCAGTCAAAAGGGCTCCAGTTGGGAGGAAATGATGTCACCAAGGCTGATGGTCACTTAAACCTGGGCTCCTTTCCCCGGCGATTGAACATCTTTGTTAATCGCAAGCATCCTGAATTATTTTCCTCCCCTCATACCTTTTCAGAGCGGGGGGTGTGCTGCCGATGTCCGCAAAACGGAAAGCTGTTGATTTCAAGTTCTCGTACCAAAGCACGATTCTGCTCAGGAGGTCAGGCTAGACAAAATGGCTCAGGAATCAGAGAGCACTCCCGAGGCAGTTACGGATGGTATGCTGCTACTAACCAATGCGGATATGCCTACGAGAACAGAATTTCGAAATTGGTTTTGCGATTTACGCCAAGATATCAAAAATTACAAAAAAGAAATAATGGATATGTTAGGAGATGTGAAAGAAGAAATGGCGGACATTGGGCGCAGATTAGATGACACAGAAAACAGAATGAACTCACAGGCGGAAGAGCAGCAGAATTATGATGTATCTCCCTAAAGCTCGATGATATCGAGAACCGGTCCTGCAGGAACAATTTAAGATTCCGGGGGATACAGGAAATGCTGGAGTTCCAGGACTGCACTGAGATGGTATAGCAGCTCTGCTGCAGCATTTTGGCGACGTCGCGCTCCCCAGAGAAACAGGACCTGACGCCAGTGAAAATAGAATGGGCACATAGAGTGCTTGGCTAGAAGTTGGCGAATAGGCCACGGGACATAATCGCATGTTTTCATAACTTTATGGAAAAAGAGAACATTTACAAGATGGCCCAGCAGAAACCTATGGTGAAGTGTCAAGGAATTGAAGTAACTATCTTTTCTGACCTATTCTCAACAACGCTCCCTAAGCAGCAAGAACTTCACATGGTGACCGGCCTACTTAGGCGTGACAGCTTGCAATACAGGTGGATTCACCCCTTTGGACTGCTGTTCTCTATTAAAGGAATATCTTATCAAGTAAAAAGCTTAACAGAAGCGACGGCAGCACTGTCGGAAGCAGGCTATTTGGACTTGGAGTTGGGGAAAAGTTCCTCCACTCCATCTAACTGAAAAACTGAAATTCCCCAATGGCAACGGGTAGAAAGAGGAGGCAGACAGTTAAGAAGAAATTCTGAGAGCTCGACCGCTTTCAAAGATAATACCTGAGACTGAAATGAAGTTAACTGGATGTTTCTATTAACTTCTGATGTTTCTGCCAGGATGCTCTTTTTCTTTTTCTTGTATTACAGTTAATCTTTGATATCTGTTTGGGATATTTTAAGTCCCAGTTATGTGTATGCTAATATGTTCGATAAATAAGCAAGTTAAAGTTGTTAGCATTGGCTTGCCTTGGATAATTCTTCAGGAGCAGAGATAGCTCTAAGGAAAGATTGTAAGTGTCCTAGATTTGTAGAGATCTTGATACCCTAAGTCCAGAAATTATAGTTTTTTTCATGCCCTCATTGTACATACTCCAGAATTGACCTGTTATTGGTTGATAAAGGAATAGTGAACAGTATTTTGTGGGTTGTCATTGAGCCTATCACATGGTCAGACCACGCCCCAGTATGGATGTCACTTGCATTCTCTAACTATGACAGGGGTTGATTGTTTTGGAGGCTTAATGACAGCCTGTTGGAAGATAAGGAGTTTGTCCAATAATTCCAGGGAAATATTCAGGAATATTTTCTATTCAGTGACTCTGGGGATGTTGCTCCATTTGTGCTCTGGGAGGGTTTGAAAGTGGTACTTCGCGGGAAGTTGATTGCTAGGGCATCCTGAGTTAAAAAGATAGAAGAAAATGATAGGTAAGTCCTGACAGAAAGCATCACCACTTTTGAGTCCCTTCACAAAAAGGTCCCCTCTGTTCATAATTGGAGGTGACTGGAATATTGTAGAGAGCAATTGGCAAGCTTGAATGCAGCCCACATAGTGCATCAATTGGACATTATGCATCAGGTGTACTTTGAGGGGGGAACAAGGTGGGTAAATTATTAGCTAACAAATTAAAATCTGTGAAGATCCAAAATAATGTGGTAAAAATTAAGGACGAGGCAGGAAGGATGTTAACAACTAACGAAGATATTAGACAGAGGTTCTTACCTCTTTATTCTTCTCTCTATAGCGCTGATCCACTTATAGATGAGGGTGAGATTGACCTTTATTTCCAGGATATTTCCTTGCCTACATTGGCTGATGTACATCAGGAGTGTTTAGACAAGGAAATTACACAATTGGAAGTTAAATTCACTATTAAGCAACTGAAACCTGGGAAGTCACCCGGAATTGATGGGTTTACAGCTAAATTTTATCAGAGTTTCTCTATCCTACTCATACAACCCTTGATGTTTAACTTGCTCCGGGGGGATTATACTATAATGAAGACTTCTAACAGAGCAGGTATTACAATTTTAGCTAAACCCGGATGAGATCCCTCGAGATGTGGGTCTTACCGCCCAATCTCTCTTATAAATATTGATTTAAAATTGTTAGCTAAAATTCTGGTCGATAAGCTTAAAGGAGTTATTGATCATATTTTTTTTCCCGTCCAATCTGGGTTCATTCCTGGGCGAATTGCTTCAGATAATGTCCAGAAAGCAGTGAACCCTATATTGTGGGCTCATCACAACCGTATTCCCTTTCTTTTGCTAACAATTGATGCTGAAAAAGCATTTGATTTAGTTCATTGGCCCTGTCTATTTCAGTTGCTAGAAAGGATGTGCTTTGGCGTCTTTTTTGTTAGATGGATCCACAAGTTATATAACTTCCCGGAGGCATATATCAAAGTTAATGGGGGATATTTGGAATCTTTCCTAGGGGGACGTGGAACAAGACAAGGCTGTCCCCTATCCCCACTGCTTTCTGCACTTTTTTTGGAACCCTTTGCCATCCGGATTCATAGTAATTCTCAGATATGGGGGGTTGAAGTGGGAGACTTCTCATCGAATCTCTCATTATTTGCAGATGAGATCATTTTTACTGTGACAGAATCATCAGCATTCCTCCCGGAAATTGTAGGAGAGATATCCAAATTTAGTTCTGTTTCCGGTTATAAAATGAACTCGGATAATTCGGAAATATGAAATATCAACAGTTCCCATGTCTCAGGCTAGGGCTCTTCAAACAGTTTTTCCATTTAAATGGATGTCACAGAAAATTAAATATCTTGGAATTTGCAGGACCTTTTTCAGCTGAACTATCTTCCCCTTCTTGCTAAAATTTATAAAGTTATGGAAGAATGGGATAGGTACCACATATCTTGGATGGGTAGAATAGCAGTAGTGAAGATGAATATTTTGCCTAGAATCAGCTATCTACTTCAAACTATTCCCTTAGCAATCCCTACTGCAACTTTGGCCCGCTGGTGATTATTACAATTTATTTGGAGGGGAAAGATTCCCAGAGTAGCTAGGAGAGTTTTATAAGAACATGCCATACTGGGTCAGACCAAGGATCCATCAAGCCCAGCATCCTGTTTCCAACAGTGGCCAACCCAGGCCATAAGAACCTGGCAAGGTTAAGGGCAATTATAGATTGGCACAAAACATCTAATCTGAAGCCTTATGTACTCTTTGAGCAGGCAATTGTGGGTGCTATGCCTTTAAACGTACTTGTCTGCCAACCGAAAAAGTCATGGCATAATATTTAGATGCTCCCAGACTCTTTGGTTGGTGTCTTCCCTGCGGGTTTGGAGGCAATGGAAAGTAAAATTGACAAGTGAGAGAGATTATTATTACAGCTCCTCCCTCTTTCATAACACTCTCTTTTCTCCAGGTTTACCATTGCTATCTTTCCAGGCCTGGAAACCTAGGGGCATTATGCGGATGGAACATGTTTGGGGTTTAAATGGGGTATTAGATTTTCCTACGTTATGCTCGCGATATAATTTACCTGATCAGGAAATATTTTCCTATATACAAATACGACATTTTATGTCTGATTCCCGGCACTTTCAGGTTTATCGAAGGGGGTTTCTTTCTTCGAAAGTTTATGCAGAGGAGCTGACAAAGCAACACAATTAATATCTAAGTTGTACTCTTTTTTTGAATACTGATTTGCAGGCCAAACCTTCTCATATAAAATCTTGGGAGAAGGACTTGGGGGAAGACCTTTCAGAAGAAACATGGAGGAGGTTATTTCAAGAGATGGGGAAGGGGTTAATATCATCTGTTCTTATAGAAAATGGCTATAAGTTGCTATTTCGATGGTATTATAACCCTGTTAAGCTGCATAAGATATTTCCTTCATTATCTGATAAATGCTGAAGGGTTGTGATAGAATATGTACTTTCTTTCATCTTTGGTGGGAATGATCCTATGTTCAAGCTTTTTGGGGTAAGGTCTTTGAGTTGTTTCACTCAATGCTACATATGGATCTTGTTTTCTCACCGGGTCAAGTCCTTTTAAATATTCCTGGAGAAATAGGGGATAAATATCAAAGAAAATTGGTTAAGCTAATCTTTGTAGCAGCTCATTGTGAGCTTGCAAGATGCTGGAGGGCAACACGTCTTCCCACTTTACAGGATGTATATGGTAGATACTCTACCATCTGTAGGTTAAGGAAAATAACAGCGTTCAAAAACAGGACAACAGCTCAATTTGATCGGATTTGGTCGCCTTATGAAGCTTGGGCTTGATCTGATTGTTCTGGAGTGTTTCATTTGGGATTCTGCATAATATAATTGGGATATATTAAATACATTTTCTATAGAAGTGCCCTAGTGGAGATACTGTACTCATTTTGGTATAAGGGGAAGCCTAAAATGCACACCCCATACCAACTGCATTTCCTTGGGGTGGGGTGGGGGGGTGGTGTTAAAAAAAATGTTTTGGACAACGCATTGTATACTGTATCTTATAAGTCTGATAGCTTACTACCTTTTTCATTTGTTGTCAGCAACAGTTTGAGTTATGTATGATGAAATAATACCAAGTGTGGGTTGCTCGTGTGTATTTTCATGCAAGTGTGTAAGAGACTTTTATGATCTCCAATAAACATTATAATGGAAAAATAAAAGGGCTCCAGTTGTACCTAAAAGGAGCTCCACAACTATAGCAGTGCCCTAGTCCAGACTCAGAGTTACACCTGCCTCTGGTTGGAGTAAATATATTTAGGTCTGAGGAGTATGAAAGTTGAATAACAGGTGTATGCGTGTATGGTTGAGAGAATGGGGTTTTATGTTAATGTTACGTCTGTAGAGGCTCCTCCTCCTCCTGTGTGCTCCAAATGCTTTTTATAAATTTCTGGGAGGTTCTCTCCACATGCCAGCCTTTCTGAGTTGCTATTGCAGTTTTAGACTCTATTCACCATCTGGAAACAGAAAACAATTTGGGTGAATGGTACCCCATGTGAGAATCCTCTGTGTTCTCTTTTCCAGGTATCTTCATGACCATTTCTCTGCTGTCAATTGTCTACGGAGCTTTGCGCTGCAACATCCTAGCCATCAAAATCAAATACGATGACTACACGGTACACATCAAACCTCTCGCTTACGTTTGCATATTCTTATGGAGGAGCTTTGAGATCGCCACCAGGGTCATTGTGCTGGTCCTCTTCAGTTCGGTGTTGCAGATCTGGATCCTGCCGGTGGTTCTGGTGAACTTCTTTGCCTTTTTCTTCTACCCCTGGATTCTCTTCTGGCAGAGTAAGGCCCCCTTTCCAGAAAACATAGAAAAGGCCTTGACCAGGGTGGGCACCACGATTGTACTGTGCCTCCTCACCTTCCTCTACGCTGGCATCAACATGTTCTGCTGGTCGGCGGTGCAGCTGAAGCTCAATGATCCCGATTTAATTAACAAGTCCCAGAACTGGTACAGACTGGCAGTGTACTACATGCTTCGGTTCATCGAGAATGCCTTCCTCTTGCTGTTGTGGTATGTCTTTAAAACGGAGGTGTACCTGTACGTGTGTGCGCCTTTGTTGGTCCTGCAGCTGCTGATTGGGTATTGCCTAGCCATCTTGTTCATGCTTGTCTTCTACCAGTTCTGCCACCCTTGCAAGAAGCTCTTCTCCTCCAGCATCTCAGAGGGCCTGCTGTCATGTTTCAAGTTCCTCTGCTTTGCGTGCAAGCCCCTGAAATCGTCTGAACTGAGCGATATAGTCAAGGTCGAGGCAAGGTCATCGGAGAGCCCTGACAATAATAAACCCACCCGTCAGAAAGCAAATGAATCTCTGAACGGGAGCACTCATGCCTCTTCTGATGCTTAGAGGCAGGTGTGTTATGGGGATGGTATTTTAGCTGCTGTTACTGCAGACTTTGGCACACAGGACCCAATGTGGCCCATCTTCACCAAGCCCTGTCCTCTTTCATGCATGTACCATACACCTACTGCTACCCTGAGACCTTGCATGGAGACTGTACGCTCATGGAACATCGTACATCTTTCACTGGCAGGAAGGGGCCTGCTATGAAGATGCCTGGGGTCGAGTTAAGAGTTGGAATATTGATTGGGATGTTTACTGGCATTGGCAGCATGCATTGTTACTTTAAAAAAATACTTCTTTCTTTTTTAGCTAATATTGATTAGCACCGGTTGAAAAACATGGACTTCATTCCTTCCTTAAAGATAATTGAAGCTTGGATTTCCTGAATTTTTCTCTCTCACTGTACATCTCCCTCTATTCCTGTCCCTACCCCCAAGCCCCCCTCTCCCTATCTCCCTTTCTCTCCTTGAATATAAATTTGCTTGGCTCTCTCATTCAATTTCAGGACTGTCTGGAAAATTGGAACTTAACTTCAAACTACTTCCAATGGATTGGGATCCAAACCAAGGCTCACTGGGCCTCAGTTTCCTCCCCTTCAAGTTGCTCTGTCATCCCCGAACTGACCTGCATCACCGCTGGAATTCTACATAAAGGCAAGGGCCATGGCTATGTCCGGGACCCAGCAGAAGTGCCACCTTTGGATCAGCACAGAGCGTGATTCCTGGGACTTTCTTCTTTCTGGGGGCATTGAGTGCTGCCCAGAACCCTCTCCCCTTGGGGGTCTGTGGGTACTGCCCATGGAACGATGCTTGGGACTCCCTCGCCTTTGGGGACTATGAGTAATGTCCGTGGAGCGATACTTGGGGCTCTCCCTTCTGAGGACTGAGCAATACCTGGGACGTTTTCCTCTCTGGGGGCTGCCCAAGGAGTGATACCCAGGACTCTCTCCTCTCTGGGCTCTGTGAGCGATGCCCATAGTAGCCTGAAGGGTTGGAAGTAGGGCAAATATCTGAGTTGGGTCTCTTCATAGGCCTTCAATTCTGCCTAAACTGAAACAGATTTAAAATAAGTGATGTAGAAGATTCAGGGACAGGTTTGAAGGCCTGGCCAAAATCCTTCAGTGCTTTTGTGCATAGACCAGTGTTTACAGTGTTGGGATGGAAGAGACTGAGCAGAGGGAAAGAGGATGCACACATTTTTTTTATCTTGTGCCAAATATACACCTTTAGCAAACCTTCTGCCATTTCTAAACTGACTGAACCAGACCATTCCTTTGGTAATTTTGGGAAGGTTCCTGACGCTTAGTAATGTTCTAGAAGGAAAAAGCAATTATAAAAAGGGGCATTGCTGGCAGGGGTTTGCTGGAGCAGACGTGTAATCGAGATTTAAGCCGCGTGTAAGGCACTGAGACGTCCTGGTTTGACCCAGCCTTGCTCCAGATGGTGGAATCTGATAGTGCCAAAGGTAAAGCAGTGAAATTCCTCACTCTCTGCTTAGAGGTTTTGTTCAGTAACAATCTCAGAATAAGGGGATAACGGCTCAAAACACACATAATTCATTTAATATGTTTTAAAAAATGTTTTTAAAGAAAGTGTAAGTGTAGATTTTAGCACATGAAGCTTGATGAGAGGAGTTTCAACACATGGACAGACCTTCATCTCTCTTCTGGCATGACAGAGTTAAAGGGGGTGAGGTAGATTTAGGGGAGAGGGACCCTATTTTTGTCATTTCAAACGACAACTTCTTTACCTGATTTTTGAATGCCTTAATATGACTTGTAGAAATCTCTGACAGATTTCGACTTTACAAAGAGCATGCTGGTTTCAGATTAAAAGCCCAGTACAGTCATTTTATTTCTGAAATCCCTAAGCCAAATCTATAAATAAGAATCCACAAAAAGCTGGCACAGCATGACGCCTCCTGCAAGTCTCACAGTTTGTTTTGAAAAAGAAGCTTTCTGTGCCTCCTCCGTTGGTGGTTTGTGGGATTTTTTTGTATGGGTACACGCAAGCTTTCAAATGTAGTGCAAAGGAGCTTGGCCATTCTTCTTGAAATAGTGCAAGCTTTTTGTGATTTTTTTTTTCTTGTCCTGGCCTTAAATCTCAGCTACCTCCTCCCTCCCCCCCCCCCCCCCCCCCCAACAATTTTTGAGACCTTGCATAATTTACTTTAATGGCCTTTTAAAAACCAAAGTCATGAAGAAATGATACTTTATACAGAAAGAGCTGTAAATAAGTGCTAGATCCTCGTTCACTGCTGCACATTAACCGGGGCCTTCTTGGTCCAGTACTAATTCTGTGTGTTTTATTAAAGTATTTATTGATGTAAAATTAAAAAAAAAAACATAAAGAAACAGTGGAAGAATAGAAACACTGACAAGCAGCCATCCCTTGTGCCAAAAACCTGCACCTGCTGGCTTGCCCCCGCCCTTGCCCACTGAGCCAGCCCAGATCCACACCATGGGAAAAGAAACTGCTGCGGAATGAATTATTTCTGATATTGGGGGCTTTGCAGAATTGATGCAGGGACTGTAGAATTGCTAAAGGGAGTCTCGGAAGTGTCCATGAAAAAGCTGGGCGGATGTAATGCTTTCATGGAAGTGGCTGTGCTTAAAATGAACCCATGTACGCTAGGGGCTGAGAGATTAAAACTAAGAAATGAAAATAAAAACCACAGAACTGAACACTTGTCTGCTTGTTGAGGTTGTCAATACTGAGCTGCACTTGCAGGGCTATAGCAGGGCCCAGAAGTCGAGAGAACACAGCCCAAGTGTGGTGGCTGGGGGCATTACCCATCAAGTATGCAACATATATATGGACTAGTTTAGATAAAACAGACGGATAATAGTTTGTCTCATGCTAGAGGTTTGGTCAGCCCTTCTCTTTCCACAATCCTGTAGAGGGATTCATCGCTTTGAAATAAATTAAGGCTAGAATACTTGTTATTTAACAGTGTTACTGTTATTCCCAGTGGGAATCCCACAGGAGCTTTATTACCTTCATTGGAGCTTGTCCTGGGTGTTTGTAGCATTGCAGGAGAGGGCCCTCAGTCAGTTGCCAGTTGCCACAGTGTTAAAGTCAGCCATTGATTGCCACAGGGGTCCTGAAGTTGGGCCACTGACTGCCATGAGTGTCCCATAGCCGGTCACTGATGGCCTCAGTTGTTCTACAGCCTGCCACCAATTACCACGGGTGTTTTGCATCCTGCTGTCATATGCCCAGGGTATCCCTTAACCAGCCACTGATTGCCATGGTTACTCCTTAGCCAGTCACCAGCTGCCATTGATCGCCACGGGCATGCGGCAGGTTACCAGTCATGGCGCACGGTTGTATTCCACCAGCAGTCCCTGGAACTTTGTTGACTCTCCTGCTTCAAAGACCGCAGCAGCTGGGAAGTCCATAATTCCCTTACATTTGGTGTAAATAAGAGGCTCATTCTCTTTCTTTCCTTTCCTCTTTACAATCTGGCTGCTTGATGAAGGAGAATATCCTACAAATCCACAGGAGGCAGTAGGCCGCAGGTCTGCTGTCTTGGATGACTTGGGAAATATGTAAGAAGATGTGTAGGTCCTGCGGAAGGGCACCATTAATGGACTGCTTTAAACCTGCCAGGTTGTTTGATGCTAATAAATAGTGTTTGAGGTCAGCACCACATTCATAAAAACATCTCGGAATGATGTAAAAACACAAACAACGAAGCCAAAACATAGTTTAAAACAACAAAGTAAAATGATTCTATTAAACTAAAAACAGCATACAAAAATCTTCAGCCCCAAAATAAAATCGCATAAAAGCCTGTGACTAAACCGTGATTTCACCAGGGTACAAAATCTCAAATAATCAGTTACATTCCCTTCTCTCCCCCCCCCCCCCCCGGTAAGTGATTTCAAATAATTAGTGCTGCACAGATGAAGGTTCTCGCTCGGGTCCTCCAAGAAAAAAAACACTTAATAGTGGGACCTGGGAAGATCGTAACTGACAGCCTGGGGTGTGAGAGGAGGATAACCGATCAGACAAATGAAGGGGACCCTGCCTATGCATTGACACCTTAGAAATGAAACACAAATCTACAGGGAGTCAACGAAGGCCATGCAGAGCAGGGGCCAAGTTCTTCACTTCCGCCCTGGCTGGAGAATCGGAAGGACGGAGGTGAAGCAACATCCCGCACTGCTGTTATCCGAGGGGTTTCTGGGAGCTTGTCCCACAATTACTGGATATGGGGATGGTTATGATTAGAAGATTTTTTTTTGTTTAGAAATCTATTGGAGAACTCCAGAAACCTCACTGACATCAAATATCCCTTTGACTAATGGACTGTCACTGTTAGTTAAAACTTGTTTTGTGATCCGCCGTGGGGCCACTTGTGGAAAAGGGTGAAATATCAAATGTCTAGAAATATAGAAGAGCAGACATAGATGTATTAGGAAGTGTCTGTACAATGAAAGCAATGGGTGATCCAAACTGAATGTCGGCTCACACTGAGAAGAGCTGGCCATGATCTGAGACAGGCTTGCTGCAGTAAAATGCAAACACCAGCTTCCATTCAATGATGTTTGAATCCAGTGCTTTACAGAATGCAGTGTGAGTCAGCTGAAATTATTCACACGTCACTGTTAATGAGGCAGTACTAGCAGCATTTAACCAATTAATTAGGATCATCTTTTATCAATCATATGTTTATACTAGCAAAGTAAATGACAGCATAAAAAGACCATATGGTCCGTGCGCTCTGCCCACTTATTCTGTCCACACTCCTAAGGATGCATCCCTAGTGGTTAGAGCAGTGGCCTATGAACCAGGAGACCAGTGTTCAAGTCCCACTGTCGCTCCTTGTGACCTTGGGCAAGTCACTTTACCCTCCATTGCCTCAGGTACAAACTTAAGTTGTGAGCCCTCTGGGGATAGGGAAATACCTACAGTATCTGAATGTAATCCACTTTGAAGCACTGAAATAAATGTGAAAAGCAGAATATAAAAATCTAAGATAAATAAATTTAATATGGACAAGTGTAAAGTGAAGCACCTAGGAAAAAAATCATCCCAACTACAGGTTCTTTAATAGAAGTCACTACCCAGAACAAGGACCTTGGAGTTTGTGGTCAATGTGTTGAAATCCTCAGCTCAGCATGCGGCACAGTCAGAAAAGCAAACAGAATGTTAGGAATAGTCTGAAAAGGAAGGGAGAATAAAGCAGAAAATATCATATTGCCTCTGTATCGATCCATGGTATTCTGTGCAGTTCTGGTTGCTCCATCTCAAAAAAGATTGAAAGGAACTAGAAAAGGTGCAGAGGAGAGTAATAAACACGATGAAGGGGTTTGAAATGGTTCCTTTATGAAGAAAGACCCCAGAGGTTAGGGCTCGTCAGCTTGGAGATGAGACGACAGAGGTGATACGATAGAAGTTTATAAAACCTTGAATGGATTGGAACAGGTAAATAGGAAACAGTTATTTACGTTTTCCAATAGTATTAGGGCTAGGGGACGCTCCATGAAACTGGCAAAAAAGCAGATTTAAAACAAGTTGGAGAAAGTCTTTTTTTCAGTCAATGCACAATTAAGTTGTGGACTTTGTTGCTGGAGCATGCGGTCACGGTTAATAGTATAGGAGGTTTAAAAAGGTTTGGACGAGTTTCTGGAGGACAGGCATGGGGATCTACGTCTGGGAAGGAGCAACAGGGAAGTGAATTGGCCACTGTCAGACACGGGATGCTGGCCCAGCATGACCCCTCTTCTGTTCAGCTCTGTGACCACCTGCAAGATGTCTCCTGATCCAGGACAGGCTTTTCTGTCTTTCTCCTTTCTTCTCTTCCATCTTGGGTAGAAAACAGTGTGAGATCCCCACTTATTTATTTAAAAATATTTGGCATTCTGCATGCATACATACATGTTCTCCAGCACCCATCTTTCCTTCCCAACCTAATCACAGTGCTCTGTAAGTATCTGAATAGCCAGCAATACTTGCATAGCTATTGCCCAAGCATACAGCCTCCTAGGTCCCTTATGTAGTCTGCCAGCCAGACCTGGCTACGTGAGCACCTGCGTTTGCACCAGGACTTGTAGTAATTCTAGTATTTGCAGCCTGTCTGACAGACTCGGCTGCTGCCCCTCTGACAACCTGGCCACAGTGTGCAGCCCTTGCCACCAGGCTGGCCCAGAAAGAGCTTTAAACAGAATGCGTGGGAAAACTATAAGAAATAAAATACCAGTGGAACAAAAAAATGGAATAAGAGCAAAAGGATAAGTAACAGAGACAAGAAATAAGCAGGTTGGTATTCTATCTAAATCCACCGAGGTGCTTCAGCTGGGAGATTTTGGTGTGGTCATTGTCAGTTCTGCAGGGAAGCCACCAGATGTCTCCCTTTCAGTACCTTGCACAGTCTGTGATAGACAAGAACTTAAAATAAGAGCCTCATGGTAAAGGGGTCCCTCTTTCCTCTCCCCCTGAATAGCAGCGAGCACCAGGGGCTGGGGGTCCCAGTTTTTGGGCACCTTCAGAATTTGCTGCCCAAGACACATCTCTGTCACCTATGCCTACATCCGATCCTATGCACAGGGATGGGGAATAAGGACTGAAAGAGGAAGAGGAAAATGCACAGAATAATAATAATAATGATAATGTCTTCCTGTTTCCTGTCATTAAAAGGATACTTTAAGGACAGACCTGCCAATGAGAAAAGCTGGCCTTGTGCATCTGCAGAGCAGGCATCCTGCAGGCACACCCTGCAAAAACACTTTAGGCAGACACACACCCAGAAAGCACACACACTGCAGACACACACACTGTGCAAGCATTTGTTGGAGGCACACACACCCAGCAGGCACGAACACACACTGCAGACAAACACAATTTGCAAGCACACACACACACTGCAGGCACACATTCACCCTGCAAGCACACACAGACACTGCAGACACACACATACCTTGCAAGTACATGCTGGAGGCACACATGCACTCTGCAGTCACACACACACTTTGCAAGCACACACACACACACACACACACACACTGCAAGCGTGCACACACACACACACACACACACACACATACACACATATTGCAAGCACACACTCCCACTGGAGGGACACCCTGCAAGCAAACGGAGGCACACACAAACTGCAGGCATACCTGGCAAAAACACAGTAGAGGCAAATATGGAGGCATATCCTGCAAGCACATTACAGATGCACACACACACACACACACACACACACACATACTGCAGGCACACCCTGCAACACACAGGCACATACTGCAAGTATAATCTGGAGGCACACACAGATGCCTTGCAGGCACACACACACTGGAGGCATAACCTGCAAACAAATATTAGAGGCATACCCTGCAAGCACACACTGGAGACACACACTACAAGCACACTGCAGACACACACTAACCATAGACACACACGGCAGGCACACCCTGTGAGCACACTGTAGACATGCACAAACACTGGAGGCACACGCTGGAGACACACACAGGGTCTACTCTAGGGTAACTGGTACCTTGGGTGAAAATTGTTGATAGCACCTGTCCCTCCTTCAGACATTTTCTACCCCCTCCCTCCAGGCAATTCCCTCCCCCTTTCTTCCCCTCCCTTCATCCATTTTCTCTTCTCTCTTCCCATCCTGGATCTTCTCCTCTTCTGGATCCTCTTGCTTCATGTCCCCATCCCAAACCCTCTCTCTCTCTCCCACTCCATGTACAGTTCTCCTCAAAACAAACAAACTATCCCGGGTAGATCTCCCACTTCCTATTCCTCCCACCACCGCCATCCCATATTGGTCTCCCTCTCCTGACACCTCCTCCAAACTGTGAGACTGGCCGCATGCAGTGCTATTAAGCGCTGCGCCTCCTGCCAGGTGGGCTGAAGTTAGATCCGACCCAGCCCAATGGGCAATGCTGGTGGTGCTGGGCCACCCCTTGTCTCAAAGCATCCTGGGCAACTGCCTGGCTTGCTTTACTCTGTCCTAAGATCAGCCCTGGGCAATTAGGAGTGTGCACAGACTTTTTTTTTTGTTTTGCTTAGTTTTTTTCATTTCATTTTTTGTTTTCTTTCGTTTCATTTGTTGTTTGTTTCATGATTTGTTTATTTAAAATAAAAACAAAATGAAATTGAAAACAGAAAAACATATTAACCACTTTGGAGAAGAATAAAAAGACAACTTCCAGGTCCTGCCTCCCTTACCCTGTTTAAGAATCTTATCCCTGCGATTACAAATGGCACCAGCAGACCGAGGCCGGTGCCATTATTAATTTATTCCCCCAGCGCTATTACTGGTGGCCCACCATGTCTTCTGATACTCGTGCCTATGTGGACTCTTGTCCAACATGTGCCCAACAGAAGCCACCGGTAGATCGACCTTGGGGACTCCTCCAGCCACTGCCTGCACCTGAAGAGCCTTGGACCCACTTGTCCACAAACGTTTTGGTGGACCTTCCAGCTTCTAAGGGGAATATGGTCATCTGGGTCATCATGGATCGATTCTCCAAAATGGCCCATTTTGTTCCTTTGCTTGCCTTACCATCGGCTCCGAAGCTAGCATGTCTCTTCATTCGCCTGCACAGTCTGCCCACGGATATTGCCTCTGATAGGGGCCCTCAGTTTGTCGCCCGCTATTGGCGTTCCCTATGTAAGAAGTTTGGGATCACTATCAGTTTGACTACAGCATACCATCCCCAGGCCAATGGCCAGGCTGAGCGGCTGAACCGCTCACTTAAGAGTTTCTTCCGCACCTAATTCCAATGGCCAACAAGACAACTGGGCAGAATTACTTCCCTGGGCGGAATTCTCCCATAACTCCCACATTGCAGCAGCTATCGGAGTCTCTCCGTTTTCACTCGTGTATGGCAGACAACCCCGACTCCCTCTACCGATTCCTCTCGGTATCTTCACCTGCAGCCCAGACCACGGCAGACATTCTCCAGGTGCTTTGGACCCGGACTAACCTCCGCCTGCGCCAGGCCACAGCATGAGCCAAGAAATCCACGGACGCTTGGCGTCGACCAGCTCCAGAGTTCCAGCCAGGCCAAAAGGTTTATTTTTTTATTTTTTTATTTTAAAACTCTTCTATACCGTCGTTAAGTTAATTCACCATCACAACGGTTTACAGAAAGGCACAATAAGAAAAAAAACAAACCCATAATTGGTATAGATTACAAATTATTCATGTGCCAACATAGTATGGTAACATATTTTAATAAGAAAAGACTATGTGTTAATTAAGGCTTATATGTCGGTTGAAAAACTGTCAAGCGGTTCAAATTTAGCATTAATATGCAATTGGAGATATTAGAGGAAAAAACTGATTACTTGGTGCGTCATTATCTTTCAACTGTTTTCCTCCTTCTCTTTGTCTTTATAAAAAGCTTGTTTAAAAAGCCAGGTTTTCAGACTAGTTTTAAATAGTTTCAAATTTCTCTGCAGCCTTATTTCGAGTGGCATGGAGTTCCATAGAACAGGTCCAGCCAGCGACAGTGCTCTCTCCCTTACCTGAGTGAGGTGTGCTGATTTAACAGAAGGAATAGTTAGTAGAGCTTTATTGGCAGAGCTAAGGTTTCTGTGTGGTACATGTATGCGCAGTGCTGTGTTAAGCCAGTTGGCCTTTTCATCATGGATTAGTTTATGAATTATACACAATGCTTTATATTGTATTCTTTGTTCAATTGGAAGCCAGTGTAGTTCAGCAAGTGTACCTGTGATGTGGTCTCTTTTCTTTTTGCCTGTCAAAATTCTAGCAGCGGAATTTTGCAATATTTGGAGTGGTCTAATAGTAACTTGAGGTTGCCCTAATAGCAGAGAGTTACAGTAGTCTGTGCTCGCGAATATCATTGCCTGTAGGACTGTGCGAAAATTATTCAGTGTTAGCAGGGGTTTCAGTCTTCTAAGGACCATTAGTTTGGCGTAATCTTCTTTTAATTTCTGTGAAATGTGTTGTTTCATGTTAAGCTCAGAGTCAGTTATCACCCCTAGATTCCGTACTTTTATTGCTAACTCTACGGTTTGATTATTTTTTATTGTGATTGTAGGTTGTGTAGGGTGTATATTTTTTCATTCTAGGTGTAAGAATTCAGTTTATCAATGTTTATTACCAGTTCCATTTCGTTTAGGAGTTGTTTGATTATTTCAAGATATACATTAGCCAGTTCATTGTTTCTTTGATTGTGTTTATGATGGGTAACAGTAGTTGTAAGTCATCCGCGTATATGTAGTGTATTATTCCAAGTCCAGAGAGTAGATGACATACTGGGAGGAGGTAAATGATAAAGAGTGTTGAGGACAGGGCTGAACCCTGTGGGCCTCCTGTTTGTAGTTTAACTTTGTCTGATAGTGTGTTTTTGATTTGTACTTGGAAAAATCTGTTGCTTAAGTATGACTCAAACCAGTTTATTGTTTTGTAATTGAGTCCTATTTCTTTTAGTCTATTGATTAGTATTTTGTGATTTACAGTATCAAATGCTGCCGAGAGATCCAATAGAATCAGAATTTAATGTATTCCTGTATCAAAGCCTCTTAAGATATTTTCTGATAAAGCTAGTAATAATGTCTCAGTACTGTAGTGTTTGCAGAAACCATGTTGTGCAGGATATAATATGTTATTACTTTCTAAGTGGTTTGATAGTTGTTTTTGAACTGTTTTTTCAATTAGCTTGGCTATTAGGAGTAAGTTGGAGACTGGTCTATAGTTGCTCAGCTTTAGGGGGTCAAGGTTCTTTTTCTTAATGATTGGCTTTATTATGGCTCCTTTCGGGATATCTGGCATTGATCCTTCATCTACGGAAAGGTTGATGATCTTAGTTAACGTTGGGGCTACTGTATTGGCTAGTTTTTTTAATTCCATTATGGGTATGGTGTCAATTGAATGAGGAGCAGGGTTCAGTTTTTTTATCATGTTCTCGACTTCAATGTGTGATATCTCTTCAAACTCTGACCATATGTTGACATCCCTTTTGGGCATCTTAATCTCTTGTTTGGTTGTGTTAGGGATTTTTGTTCTTAAATTTTCAATTTTATCTTTAAAGAATTGAGCTACTTCATTACATTGATTCTTTGTAGGTTCTGATGATTGTTTGTATTGTCACTAGTAAGGTTTTTTACTATGTTAAATAGAGTTCTAGCGTTATTTGCAAACTTTTCTATTTTTGAGCTGAAGTATTTCTTTTTGGTTTCTAAAATAACTTTTTTGTAGTGAGCCAATTGTTTTCTGTATTTTGTTAAATTATCAGTTGTTTTGTTTTTATTCCATTCTTTTTCTTTCTTAGGATCCGTTTCACTTCTTTGATACCATGGATTTTTCTGTTTTGGTTCTTTAATGCGGACCTTTTTTGGGGGGTTTATTTCGTTTGCCAAAGTCGTGGTTCTCTTTATCCAATCGGTTGTTGCAGTGTGGTTATTTGTGTAATTGACGTGTTTGGCTAAGTACCCACTACATCCAATGTAAGCTTCCTTTGCAGAGATTTGCGTCTAGATTTATTGGACCATTTACAGTTACCCGACGTATTGGGCCAGTCACGTACCAGCTCCGTCTGCCACCAATCTTGGGAATATACAACGCATTCCACATTTCCCTGCTTAAACCACTGGTACTCTCCTGGCCATCATGTAAGACCCCCAAACCTACCCAAGTTGCTACTGAGACCCATAAGGTCTATCGAGTCCATGATGTATTAGATGTCTGCAGAAGAGGCCGCTGCTGGGAATACCTTTTATCCTGGGAGGGCTATGGCCCTGAAGAAAACTCATAGGAGCCAGCAAATAATATTCTTGACAAGGGACTCCTCCTCTGGTTTCATTGTGCCCATCCGGGCAAACCCAGGCCTCCCAGAAGGGGGCATAAAGGGGCGGGGGGTACTGTTGCGTATCCCCATTGCGGCAGGCCCGTGACTGGGCCTACTCACCTCCGGTACCCGGCTCCCAGACCCGGCCCATCCTCCCTGGTGGAGGTGGCTAGCTGCTTGCTTTCCCACACCCCCGCTGCCTCCTCGGTCTCTCTCTGTCCCTCTGCTGGTCCCTGGCTACCTGCTACAACATTCATTGGGAGTCGTCTAACGGAGGCCCGCCTAAGACCAGCCAACTCCGGCACTCAAAGGTCCAACCTGCAGGGAACGTGGGCTGGTATTGGTGAAGCTCCAGTCGGCCTCCGTCTCCTAGTCTACTTCACCTCCCGACAGTGGTGACCCATGGGGCTTGCCCTACGGGTAGTGTCAATCCCACCTCAGGCCAAGGGTCCACCACCAGCGCAACAGGAATGAAAAGGAGAAAAAAGTTTGTTTCATTATTTGTTTCATTTTTTAAGTATTTTTACCCACAAATTTTGTTTTATTTAATGTTTATTTCATTTATTTTTAATAAAAACAAAATAAACAAAAAAAAAGAAAAACCAAAAAAAGAAAAAAAAAAGAAATGTGGTTTCCCATCCATTCCTGTCACCCCAAAAAATACTGGGGCCAGGATCCTCCCCAGCCCCCACTTACCCAATAAGGGGGGGTCCAGGCCAAAGCCTCAGCATTGCATAAACTTAGGCTGCAGTATGTCGCCATGATCTCGGCCTAGGCTCTATGCAAGTCCCAGGCTTGGTGGCCTGGTCCTGATATCAGGGCCTAGGCCTAGGCCAGGAGCCACTGATTTTGCTGCCCTCAAGACAAAGTAGATGGTCAGCTTACTCCATAGTGAGAAGACAGGGACAGGGTGGTGTCATTTAGTCCAGTGGTTCTCAACCTTTTTTCTATCAGTACAGACCTGAGAGATGATGCTCACATGCATGACACATTGAACACATCATCATCATGGAACTTAATATAGGCATATGCTCTGCATCCACAGGAGTTCCCCGCTTCCTAACAATCAGGCTGATTCAATAAAGTCCGCGGGAGAGCCGGACTAGCGCGTCCCTAGCACCTCCTTACTGGCGGAAGCAGCGGCTGTCAGCGGGTCTGACAGCCGACGCTTAATTTTACCGGCATTAGTTGGCGAACCCGCTGACAGCCACGGGTTCGGGAAACAGACACCAGCAAAGTTGAGGGTCCATTTTCCAACCCATGGGCTGCGGGTAGATTTTTTTTTTTTTAAATATGTTTTTTTTTGTGGGGGGGCCTCTGACTTAATATCACTATGATATTAAGTCGGAGGGTGTACAGAAAAGCAGTTTTTTCTGCTTTTCTGTACACTTGCCCGGCGTTAATTTCTGAGAGTAAAATGTGCGACTTGGCCGCACATTTTACTTTCTGTATTGCGGGTGACTAACTAATAGGCTCATCAACATGCATTTGCATGTGATGTGCGCTATTAGTTCCGGGGGGGGGGGGGGAGGGGGGGTTGACCGCACATTTTCCACTCGCTATTACCCCTTACAGTATAAGGGATAATAATAGCTCGTCAAAAACACGCGGCCAAACGGTGGCTAAACGATGTGCTCGGCCGAGGGCATCGTTCTGTATCGGCCTGTATGGGTGCAGAGCAGAACTAAGACATTTCCCCATACAACTCACCATACAAAAAAGATATTCTTATTCTGGTGTCATCTCAAAAACAGCATCGCAAGCTCCCTCTACTACCAGGTGCATTGTAAAATACTACAAAAAACCCCACTCTGTACATGTCTCTCAAACCTGCCACACCTCAGCAGCACTAACTCCAAGAAAAGAAACAGCAATAGCCCTACCCATGAAAAGGCAGCAGGTCACCACCAGTGCAATATCTATTTTTTCTAAAATTCTGCATAAAGTCAATATTGAGAAAATACAACAAATGAGGCTGATACAACCCTCCAGTAAAGTCACATACACACAGAACACAGACAGACCTGCCTTCACCAAATATAGAATAAAAGACCACAAATTACAAATGCGGAAACAAAACCTGGAATGGAAACCCCAAGACCACCTTCTGCTTGCAGTGCAAAAGACTAGAAACAAAAATATATTTCCTCCTACACTAAGCAAAGTTCAAAGAGAGAAGAAATGCACATTCCCCAAACTGACATAGTATGGCCCTTGTACCCCGTCACTCCCCTCCATGCCCCCATCACCCCTCACTTCTCCCAACTACTCAATCATCCCTTCACATGCTCATATCCCTGTCCAACATTCGACACCCCCCACCCCACATCCTCTTCCCCTCTCTCCCTCTCTCCCCTGTTCAACTCTTTCTGCCCTTCCCTACCCAGTATACCTCTGACCACCTTTTTCCTATCCCTTCCTGCTCAGCATCCCCCACTCCCGCTCCCCTATCCTCCAACCCAGCCTCCCCAGCCTCCCCACATCTCCATCTCTCCACTTCCATCTCTCTTCCCTGCCCAGCAGCTCCCAACCCCTCCTTCCTCCACCTCTCCTTACCCAGCAACCCCAATCTCCTTTCCTCCACCCCTTCCTGCCCAGCAGACTCTTGAACTCTTACCTTCCCATACCTTCCTGCCCAGTACATTTCCCCTCCTCCTGGCTCCCAGCCAGCAGAAAAGACTTCAGTCCATTCCAGAGTCTCCCTCCCTCTTTATCAGCAGCAGATGAGGGCCAGAAGCATTGGAGAGAGGAGGATGAGGAGGCAGCAAGCCATGATCCTTTCTCTCTTCACATCCAGGTCCCATGGGGTGAAGAGAGCATCAGCAGCCTCACTGCCAGGCCAGGCAGAGGAAGGGAAAGTTGGTGTCCTGCTGGGCCCATATGAACAGGAGTTGGTGATATCGCACTCTGATCTGGGTGAAGGAGGAAGGAACAACCTCCCACTGGGCCAGGAAGAGGAGAAAAAAGCAAGAGCAGCTTCCTGTCCTACCCAATAAAGGAGAAATCAGCCAACTCCTGTCCAGACTGATGAGGAAAGAGCAGCCTTCTGCTGGCTCTGCGACACACACCTCCCATGACCTCGCGACACACTAGTATGTCCCGACACACCTGTTGAGAAGCACTGGTATAGTGAATACCTACCTTATCATTAACATAAATAAATAAATATAAGCAGCCACACCCAAGTGTTAAAGCAGTGGGATACATTGTATTTTTATAGGAACCAGTGTTGTCCCACTGACCCAGAAACTCAATATATTTAGATGAAGTAAACAAAGAAAGCCATAAAATAAGCTCAGATAAATAAGTTACTTTAGACTATGAATACTAATAAATGTTTAAAGATGCTAATAGGTATACACATGTTAACGCTGTAGTCAAAAAAGCTGTACTGTGTTATTTGCTTCTTATGCCTGCATTAGATCTCCAGTTTGCTGCTTCTTTGCCTTCCTCTTGATAACGAATGTCACAACGGCTTTCTCGCTTTCCTCATATTTGGAAGAACCGCTTCCCAGATCTTGGAGAGGTTTTGGAGATCATCGCGGTGTCCTAAGCTGGTGCCTGTCGATTGCTTTTTTTAGGGTTTATTCTTTGCCGGTTATAGGTTTGATTTATTTTTATTGTGTGATTTGTGATTTTTATTGTCTGCTGTGGATCCTTTGTGACTGGGAGGGTGGTTCAGAAGAGCTTTTAAATAATTAAATGCTACACTTGAGAACTTTGAATGGGCATCAGGAGAAGCACCGGCTGGGCCAGAAGTCCCGGAGATAAGACACAAGTTCTTCTAAAGCCCAATACTCTGATGGCCCCCGAATACTAAAGGGCTCTTCCTATTTTCTGTCTATACGTCTGGCCCTTAATTTGAACTGACAAGAGCTTACGAGCAGAAAGGAGGCCTAAATGCAGCTTGCTGCTCCCGACTCCCAGTTTCACTGACCACCTCTTCTGCAATTTTTCTCCAGGGCCATCCTAACTCTGTTTCATTAACATCTCGGTTAGCCTAATGTAAACTCTGCAGACACAGTCCTGCTGGTGATGCCTCTCGGCGCTCGAGCAATATAAGCCTTCGTGCAACAGAACAGACGTATTCATGGTATCTCAAGGGAGCTTACGTTGTCAGCTGAGGGGGAAGGCAAGGACTTTATCGGAGGCTGCAGCAGATCTATGCGAACAAGATTTTGCCATGGAGCTGCTGCTTTCCAGTAAGAAGAGCAATTCTCTAAGGGGACAGGCAAATTTTCCATTTCAAGGGCACTCGCTATTCAGGCTAACGATTAGGAACGTTCTCCCTGCTGCATTACTTGAAAGAAGAAAACGAAGCCATGCAAGGGCAGGATCTTGTTTCATTCACCAGCAGAGAACATATTTCTGCACATTTATTGAGACCTCAGTCAGAAGAATTTAGCAGAAGTTGTTCTCGAATCTTTCAAGGTTATTTCCTTGAAAACTCCAGCCTTGCATCAGCCGCCACCATGCCCCCAGCATTTCATGGCCTCAAAGCAGTCAGATTTGTACATCCTCTATTTGTAACTCTTACACCAATCATTTGTTCCACACCCCCCCCCACCCCACCCCCACACACAGTTACCATAAAACTTTGAGTAATTAGCATTTCCACGGAAAGTGGATTTTCAGCAGCAGGGTGGGTCAGAACCAGCTTCTGCACCCTGGATGCCAGGCTGTGTGCAGATAAGAACAGATTTGGAGGACAATGGTCACAACCTACTCTTCACTCTCCCTAGAGCAAAGGCAGGGGGAGGGTGATAAGGAGAAAAGAAGGCCAGAGAAAGCATGACCTGGTGACACCGCAGGTAGCCAGATTGGTACCAGCAGGCTACACCTCCTCAGAAACCAACTGGGTTGGTTCTGGCAGGCTGATGGTGACCAGATACTGTCCAGTGAGGTGCAAAGGAGAAAACAAGGGGCATATAAAGAAAGCGCAACCTAGTGACACAGCAGAACCTGGAGTAGGTGGGTTGGTACCAGCAAGCTACAACTCCCTAGAAAGCACACGTGTCAGTACCGGCCTGTTGGCTTTATCTTTATCCTTTATTAAAATGTATTCCACGCTTATGCAATGCGCACCAAGCAATGTACAGGATGTAATATACAGAAAATAGACTTACGTACAGTAAATTACAAGACAAAATATCAAGGTGTAATTCCTTCAACTGACAAAGCTGTCTCAAAAGCCTCAATTTAAGGACAAATGCATGGATCCTAGTGAAAAATAGGCCTGTTTGAAGAGATACATCTTCAGTATTATTTTAAAGGGCTAGCAATGGAGAAGGCACACTCTCCTGTCTCCATAAGACATGCCTGACGAACAAAAGGTACGTCCAGTAATCCTCTCTGGGAGGATCTTAAAGAATTTGTGGGACACTAGATATATAATAACCCTAATGGGATATTTACTAACTCGGCAAACATCGCATTTCAGGTAATCAACCGCATTTAAATGTATGGACTTAGGGCCTGATGAAGCATCGAAATGCGTATTGCGTTGGGCTATCTTTTGAAGTGGTGGCAGTGCATTCTTTAATGGAATATATCAGATAAGTTCTGGTTCAACTCACAGGATTTTTATTTTATAATTATATATAAAAAAATCTTCATTAAAAAAAATTCAGTATAAAGAATATGATTTGGAGACCAGTGATTATAAAAAAAAACTGCAGCGTATTTCGGTGGTTCAGTGACTTGTCACAATGTTTTTCTGCCTACCTCTGATCATATGAAGGTCTCATATCCCATTTGCTATTTTTGGTGGTTCTTCTTTTTGTATTTACTATTTATCTCCATTTTTTGATTCATTTTGTTTGAGTGATAATGCATTGAAGCATGGAGAGTAATTTGAGCTTTATTAACTTAAAGACTGTCATGCCAATTTTATGTTGAACGTTGTGACTTATGGCAGGGCTTCCCAAACCTGTCCTGAAGACCCCACAGCCAGTCGGGTTTTCAGGATTTCCACAATGAATATGCATGAGATATATGCAAATTTATCTCATGCATATTCATTGTGGATATCCTGAAAACCCGACTGGCTGTGGGGGTCCCAGGACAGGTTTGGGAAGCCTTGACTTATGGGAAGCCAGTGTTGATGATGGCTGGCTACATCCAGCAAAACTCCATCGACATGGTTGTGTTTTACCAGTTTAGCCGATTTATCACCATTGCCCCTTCAGTGCATGCAGTCCATTAGTCAAATTTTCAAAATTTTTCAAATATGCAATTAAAAACTTACCTGTACTTATTCCAGCTGCAGCGCTTTTCTTGAGATACATCCTGCAAAGTCATGGAGAACCAGAAGGCTAGATGTTCAGGCACTAGTTTTGGTAGCTGTTTAGATTATTACAATGTTTGGTGGTAAGATATGGGGGACAAAATCAGGGGAGGGGAGGCAAACTTGGATGTTTGATTACATAGTAACATAGCAATGACGGCAGATAAAGACCAAATGGTCCATCCAGTCTGCTAGCAAGTGGCTTATGGTAGTAACTGCCGCTCCATGCGGTTACCCCCATGTGTTTTGTTAAGTATAGCAACTGCCACTTTGTGCAGGTTACCCCCATGAGCTCTGTTAAGGGTAGTAACTGCCGCTCCATGCAGGTTACCCCTATGTGCTCTATTAAGGGTAATAACTGCTGCTCCAGGCAGGAAACCCTCATGAATTCTGTTAAGGTTAGGAACTACCACGCCATGCAGGTTTTCCCCCAGGCCTTCTGTTAAGGGTAGTAATTGCCTCTCTATGCAGGATACCCCCATGCATTCTGGTTAGTAAGGTTAATAATTGCCGCTCCATGCAGGCTACCCCCATGCACTCTGTTAAGGGTAGTAACTGCCACTCCATGCAGGCTACCCCATGCTTTATGTTAAGAGCAGTAACTACTGCCCCATGTAGGTAACCCCCATGCCTTCTGTTAAGGGTAGTAACTGCCCCTCTCTGCAGGTTACCCCCATGCATTCTGTTAGGAGTAGTAGCTACCGTGCTGTGCAGGCTACTCCTCATGCAGAAATGTTACATCTAAAGTTAACATAGGTTGCCCCTTTTCTTCATTACCAACCTCAAGCCTTTAGGGATCCGCAGTGTTTGTCCCATACCCTTTTATATATGGGATCTTGTATGCTCATCTACCCAGGATGGAAAAGAACCAGTGGAAAATCAAAACAAAAACCGACTTGAATAAGGAGTGAAATCCTACAAGTGATTGAACTTCTAAGGCAGGCAGCTTAGTAGTGTGGATAGGATAACTGGGCAGACTGGATGGGCCAATGGGTCTTTTTCTGCCATCATCTACTGTGTTACTACTATCTAATCTATCCTCCATTCATCTCCATCCATTTATCTATCTGTTCATCATCCATCAATCAGCTATCGTCCATCTGTTCATTCATCCACCTGTCTCTCCAGTCATCTATATACCTTGCTTTCTCACGTTAGGAACAGAAGCCTCAGCAGTAGACCCCGGTTTTAGGAAGTTATCTGAACCCAGTCCGGCAGTTTAGCAGCATTGCTTTAACTGTTCCCGAGAAAGGAAGACACTGAACCGTTGTGTTGGCCAATGGCTGCAGGCAGCTTCTCTTCTGAAAAGGGGAACTGGCGACGTGCAGGGGCAGTTATTCTCACTTCCCTGTGTGAAAAGAGTTAGACCCTAGCACGGCAGGAAGTCGGATCGCTGGCCGGGCGAAGGAGTCTGCAATCATGGGCAACTGGTTCATCAACGAAGGGCCCTCCGTCTTCGTTATCGTGAGTACAAGTCTCTTCACCCTCAGGTCCCCGTTCGGAAATCTTTTCTTGCACCAATGCAGACAATCGGTTGTGTGTATTTCTAGCCCCAGTTATATTACTCGTGCCCACAGACTTTGCAGGGACATTTTGCTGTAATTAGAACAAACGTAGATAAGTGCTTTAAAAGCAGTCAATAAATGGGTTGGTTTTTTTTTAAAGCAAAGTGAGAATCATAATGTACAAAATACCTACAGGTCATTGGGCAAGTCCACTTTTCTTTGCAGAGCTGAGTGGTTTCTCCAGGGATCTTTTCGCTGGAAGCCTTTTATCTCCTCAGTGTCGATCACTAGCCCAGGGCACTTATATTCCCTTAATTCACCTTCCATGCAGGAATCAGTGCAAAGACAACAAAACAGCCCTGCCGATAGCCTTCCTCTTTATAGCCGAATATTCAGTCCTCTAAAGTGGTTAAATATGATTTAGCAGCATTAATTAACATTTTGCCAGCTATGTACTCTGCTCTGAAAGTTCACTCGCCATCACCCAGTTTGCCACAAGAAAGATTCAGGGAAGTTGATTTCAAACAAAATCTGCTTTTGTTACTTTACCATCGGATATGTATGTTGTACTGTGATTTAGCTCCCGCCTTTTCAGTGGTAGCTCACGGTGAATTACGTTCAGGTTCTGCAAGTATTTCCCTGTCCCCATTCTAAAATGTGTACCTGAGACAATGCAGGGTGAAATGACTTGTCCCAGGTCACTAGGAGTGGCACCAAGATTTGAACCCTGGCTGCATGGTTTTTTTGGGGGGGAGGGGGGGGGAGTGAGATTTGCCCATCAGTTGGTTTCCTCCTACTTCCTAGCCTTCCAGTTCAGTAGGAGCCTGCTCCCACTGGGGCCACAATGCAATGAGCATTCACCCGGAAATTCAAGGTCTCCTCCTTCCTCCCCCCCATGTCTAGTTTAGGCATGGCTAGGTTTGCTGCACTGTACCCTGCCTCTGGCCACTAGGTGTCACCGTAGAGTAATGGCTGAGACTCCCTCCCACCCGGAGCTGTGGGCTCTGCCTCCGCAGCCTCTCTAGTCCCGGCATGATCTGAAATACAATATCTCCTCTTCACATTGTATTTACAAATATAAATACAGTAAAAGTAGAATAACGAACAAAATATTTCAGCACTGAAAAAGTGCAAAAAAAAAAAAATACCAGAAGTAAAATTAAAACAACTTTTGCTTTATCTACTGTAATTGAATTCTTTTGCCTCCTAAAACAAATGCATTGTTCTTGAAAGTCCGTCTGCAGTGAAGACAAAGTTACCCATTGCTTTGTAACTACAGTGAGGAGGCACATGATATGCCATGTCTGATCCGTCTCCCCTCTCTTTCAGCTTGTGTGGCTGGGGATAAATGCGTTCCTTTTTGTGAACTTCTACAAGGTGTACAATGATGGAATTAATTATCACTATTCCAGGCAGATCTATGGGGTGAGTACCTAGATAGAAACATCAGAACTGCGCAGGCATTAACAATGTTTAGACATTTTGAAACCTAGTGACTCAGCAAAAGCACAGGCCCATTCCCCTGTAACTGCATCCACCCCTGTTTGCATCCTTCCCCCAGCAGAGATACCTGATGGTCCATGTTACCTGGGACAAGTGAGCCAGTCCTAGTTTTGCAATTTTGGAAATGGGGAGAGCAACCTTTAAGCTGTGCGTAAAAGTTGTAAAGTCTGCATATACTTTTAAACCCCCACACTTAATGGCGATTTTAAAGGGAAAAAGATCCAGCTGAAAATTGAATCAGAAAAAGCACCCACATGGACCTGCAGCCGCTGTTTGTGCCCCTCAGTGAAATTGCACATGTGCATCGTTTGCTGACTGTGCCACCAGGAAGACATATTTTCTCAGCGGATAAAAGTGCATGGATTGCGGCACTATGCATGCATTTTTACACATCGTTTTCCAACAGTCCATTCCCACCTGTATATTACTCTTTTACATGCAGACATACCTTTGAAAATTGATGTAGAGCTGAGTTCACTGAGAAAAGCAGGAACACGGCTCCCAGAATGCAATGAGGTAACACCAACCTGTCCTGGATGGCATGGATTCCTCTGGTAACTCTAGGCCTTGGCCTCTCTCACTACTCCCCACCCATTTAAAACAAGCAAACACATACAGTATAAAGACAGGCAGAGTTTACAAGCACACCCAGCCCTGGTCTACCTCTCCCCCCTCCATCTTTTCCCTATGTCTGTTTGCAGCATGAAGCAGAAGTCTAAGAAAGCTTGAAAGCTGTGTACTACAACATCTTTCCTGCTGGCCCTCTGAAAGGTATCACAGCCTACAAAGATTAATTTTTTTCCTAGGATCAATATCTCTACTGGAGCTGTGCAGTATTCAATCTATTTCTGACTTTTAAAACTTGTGCTAATTGACATGGGAACTCTCCAAGATCCTGTCCAGATCTAGAGACCTGACTCTGGGTTTCTAGGAGGTGCACCCAGGATCTCTGGGTCCTAAAAATTGTCTCTCTTTCCCAGTGTGGTTGCCTCTTTCCTCTGGAGTAGGCCGAGCAATGGGCGAGTACTAGGACAGTGGCCAAGGCAGAATCCAAGAAGATGCCTGCATTTCTCAGCCTCCTGCTGCTGCTGCTGCTATGCTACCTCCCGCGTCTCTGATGAACTTATTCTGTTGGCCAGAAGCAATCAGCAGTGAGGGCAGAAGAAGCAGCATCTGTGCTCATGCTGGGGAGCACTTTCTAAGATGGCAGTGCATGTACCAAGGGGATAAAGGAGGGGGAGGATGGTGAGAGGAGAGAGGAAACGTGTGAGTGAGTGTGCGTGTGGAGAGAGGGCAGAAAGAGGAGAGAGCAAGAGAGAGATTTTGTGTGTGTGTGTGCGTGTGTGTGTGCAGAGGGGGCCAGTGAGCGGATAGAGCATGAGAGTGTGTGTGTGTGTGTGTGTGTGTGTGTGTGTGTGTGTGTGTACACGTGTGAGAGAGTGAGATGGGAGATCAAGAGTGGGGAGGGCAAAGTGTGGGGAGCGAGAAAGGAGGGTAAGGATGGGAAGAAAGGAAAGAGTGAAAAGCAAGATGGGAAAGTGGAAGAGAATAGCAAGGGGAGGGGAGAACAGGAAGAGAAAGGGTTGAAAGGGGAGCAAGAGGACCAGAGATGGTAGGAGATGTAGATAAAGAGGACCCTGGACTGGGTGGGTGGGGGAGGAATCCAGGGTAATAATTTAGGAGGAAGAACAGGAAGAGGAGACAAAAAGGAAAAGAGCAGGAGAAGAAGGGAACGGAAAATGAAGAAAGAGAAAGCATTAATGCATCTGAAGGAAAGGGACAAAGAAAGAAGAGAGAGAAACAAAATAGAAAAGAAAAAGAATAGAGACAAGGGAAGAAAGTGAGAAGAGAGAGAAGCTACTATCAGAGACACCAAAGGATGGAGCCGAGAGAACATTAGCTAAGAAGAAATTAGTTACCAGTGCTGGGAGGGTTAGAATGAAGAAAGAGGCAAAGTCCACACAGACCCTCCTGCCCCCCGTGAATCTCAGGGTGAGCAGAACACAAACGCTCTCAGGTTTTCTGAAAAACCTCTGAATAAGGACCAATAATTTCCAAGGCAAACACTGATATTTTTAATGCAACCAACAATTTCCTTAGGTATTCAAGCAACTCTGTTCATTTTGCTTGCACTTGTTGAACTATAACTCTCAAGAACTCATCACAAATACTTGAAGTTACTCTTTGTTAGAACCTGCTGCTCTTCATTTCTGTATCCATAAACCACCTGTTGACCGTAGCGAGGCAGAGTGAGGTCTCCCAGCCTTTCTCCTGTGCGTTAAGTAAAGAGGAAGCAGACGCAGGGTTGCTGTGTGATGCAGGACAGGCGGGTCATGTCAATGAACAAGCTGTAGGCGATACTTTCTTACAATCCTAGAAGCGCAGTGCAGATGTATTCCACGCATTAAGAAAGGTGGAAGGAAGGTAAAATGATTACTGACATGGTTAAAAGGTGAGGTGAAAGAGGCTATTTTAGCCAAAAAAAATCCTTCAAAAATTGGAAGAAAGATCCATCTGAAGAAAATAGGAAAAAGCATAAGCATTGTCAAGTTAAGTGTAAAACATTGATAAGACAGGCAAAGAGAGAATTTGAAATGAAGTTGGTCGTAGAGGCAAAAACTCATTATAAAAACTTTTAAAAATATATCCAAAGCAAGAAATCTGTGAGGGAGTCGGTTGCACTGTTAGATGACCGAGGGATTAAAGGGGCACTTAGGGAAGATAAGGCCATTGCAGAAAGACTAAATGAATTCTTTGCTTCTGGGATTACTAATGAGGATGTTGGGGAGATTCCAGTTCTGGAGATGGTTTTCAAGAGTGATGAGTCAGATGAACTGAACCAAATCACTGTGAACCTGGAAGATGTAGTAGGCCAGATTGACAAATTAAAGAGTAGCAAATCACCTGGACCAAATGGTATGCATCCTAGGGTTCTGAAGGAATTAAAAAATGAAATTTCAGATCTATTAGTTAAAATTTGTAACCTATCATTAAAATCATCCATTGTACCTGAATGCTGGAGGGTGCCCAATCTATCACCAATATTTAAAAAGGGCTTTAGGGGCGATCCGGGAAACTATAGACCAGTAAGCCTGACTTCAGTGCCAGGAAATATAGTGGAAACTATTCTAAAGATCAAAATCATAGAGCATATAGAAAACATGATTTAATGGAACACAGTCAGTATGGATTTACCCAAGGCAAATCTTGCCTAAAAAATCTGATTCATTTTTTGAAGGGGTTAATAAATATATGGATAAAGGTGAACCGGTTGATGTAGTTTATTTGGATTTTCATTATGTGTTTGAAAAAGTCCCTCATGAGAGGCTTCTAAGAAAACTAAGAAGTCATGGGATAGGAGGCAATGACCTTTCATGGATTACAATCTAGTTAAAAGACAGTAAACAGAAAGTAGCATTAAATGGTCAATTTTCTAAGTGGAAAAAGGTAAATAGTGGAGTGCCTCAGGACCAGTACTTGGACCAGTGCTTTTCAATATATTTATAAATGATCTGGAAAGGAATACGACGAGTGAGGTTATCAAATTTTCAGATGATACAAAATTATTCAGAGTAGTTAAGTCACAAGCGGATTGTGATACATTGCAGAAAGACCTTGAGAGACTGGAAGATTGGGCATCCAAATGGCAAACAAAAGGTAATGTGGACAAGTGCAAGGTGTTGCATATAGGGAAAAATAACCCTTGCTGTAGTTACACGATGTTAGGTTCCATATTAGGAGCTACCACCCAGGAAAAAGATCTAGGCATCATAGTGGATGATACTTTGAAATTGTCGGCTCAGTGTGCTGCAGCAGTCAAAAAAGCAAACAGAATGCTGGGAATTATTAAGAAGTGAATGGTTAACAAAACAGAAAATGTCATAATGCCTTTGTATCGCTTCATAGTGAGACAGCACCTTGAATACTGTGTACATTTCTGGTCACTGCATCTCAAAAAAGATATAGTTGCAATGGAGAAGGTACAGAGAAGGGTGACCAAAATGATAAAGGGGATGGAACAGCTTCCCTATGAGGAAAGGCTGAAGAGGTTAGGGTTGTTCAGCTTGGAGAAGAGATGGTTGAGGGGGGATATGCTAGAGGTCTTTAAAATAATGAGAGGTCTTGAACGAGTAGATTTTGTCAAGATCAGGCCCATCCGCTCAGCATGCTGTGGGGCTTTGCTGGGCTTCAGGCCTCCGGCTTCGCTCCTACTACTTCCTGTCCACTTGCACAGCTCCTGCACAGCACTGCTATGGACTCCGCCCGGCCTCTAGTCAGAGTGCCAGGCCCAGTCCTGGCACTCCCAAACAGTACACAGAAAAAGGATCTTAATCAATAAGGAGTTTAATGTGGTGCTGTAGCTCACTGGCTGCAGCCTTATACTAATGCAGTGTTGTCCTTACAAGCCCCAGGGTAAACAGCATTTAAAACCACAATTCCCTTCCAGCCTTGCCCATACATCCATACAGCAATACAGGATTTACCATCCCCCAACCTCCTGGTTATTCCACCTCCATAGAGGAACAGCTGGAGCTTTCCTCTCCCCAGCTTACCTCCATCTCCTCCTCCAGAGACTCTGAGGAGCCGGGCTTTTGTGGCCAGGTCCACCACGGTGGCACGCCCTCTTCCTCAGCCTCCATAGACTCTGCTGAGTCATAGGGATCAGTCCCAATTTCCTCCACCTGTTCCTGCTCAGGCTCCAGCCAGGGGTCAGGTGTTGGTTCGGGGAACCTGGGAAGTGTAGTCTTTGCTACCTTCCTCAGCGCCCTCCGGTGGCTAAGTTTGGTACCACTAGCTTCTGCTTGGCTGTGTCTCAGCTGTTTCTGCCCCAGGCCAGGTCGTACCGCATCACAATATGAATTGATTATTTACACTTTCGGATAATAGAAGGACTAGAGGGCACTCCATGAAGTAAGCAAGTAGCACATTTAAGACTAATCGGAGAAAATTATTTTTCACTCAATGCACAATTAAGCTCTGGAATTTGTTGCCAGAGGATGTGGTTACTGGTTAGTGCAGTTAGTGTAGCTAGGTTTAAAAAAGGTTTAGATAAGTTCTTGAAGCAGAAGTCCATTAACTGCTATTAATCATGTTGACTTAGGGAATGGCCTCTGCTATTTCTGGCATCATAAGAACATGCCATACTGAGTCAGACCAAGGGTCCATCAAGCCCAAAATCCTGTTTCCAACAATGGCCAATCCAGGCCATAAGAACCTGTCAAGTACCCCAAAACTAAGTCTATTCCATGTTACTGTTGCTAGTAATTGCAGTGGCTATTATCTAAGTCAACTTAATTAATAGCAGGTTATGAACTTCTCCAGTGTAGCTGGGTTTAAAAAAGGTTTAGATAAGTTCTTGGAGGAGAAGTCCATTAACAGCTATTAATCAAGTTTACTTAGGGAATAGCCACTGCTATTAATTGCATCAGTAGCATGGGATCTTCTTAGTGTTTGGATAATTGCCAGGTTCTTGTGGCCTGGTTTGGCCTCTGTTGGAAACAGGATGCTGGGCTTGATGGACCCTTGGTCTGACCCAGCATGGCAATTTCTTATGTTTCTTATGTTTCTTAAGAACTATCCAATCCTTTTTTAAACCCAGCTAAACTAACTGCACTAACCACATCCCTTGGCAACAAATTCCAGAGTTTAATTGTGTATTAAGTGAAAAAGAACTTTCTCCGATTAGTTTTAAATGTGCCACATGCTAACTTCATGGAATGCCCCCTAGACTTTCTATTATCCCATTAGCTTGGTGTTTGGGTATTTGTCAGGTTCTTGTGGCCTGGTTTGGCCTCTGTTGGAAACAGGATGCTGGGCTTGATGGACCCTTGGTCTGACCCAGCATGGCATGTGCTTATGTTCTTATGTACTGGACTAACACACTTGAGACTTCTGCTCCCTTCCTCTTGCCCGTGCATTGCACTGCTAGAATTGAATCGTGGCTGGGACCCAAGCTCATGCAATAAACAAAGCAGCACCAATAGGTCTGCAGTCAACAGACTCTGCTCTGCAATGCAATGTGCTCAAGGCCATTTTGTAGGTAAGGCATAGTTTTCCTTAACAGCAAAGAAAAAGGGCAGTACCAAAACTATTAATGCAAGGTCAGCCTTTTTGTAAAGAAAAAGGTTCTGCTTTTCTAAAGCTGCCACAGTCCTGAATGAGTTTACCGTTTACCGGCAGGAGCGACGGGACATGCGGAACAAGGCCGGGGAGCCTGTGCAAATATTTTCCTCAACAGCTCCAGAAGATTGCACCTTAGTGCCTCAAGATTGCCTTTGTCCCATGTGGCACAGCCTATAGAAGGACGAGCGGAGATTTTTGGAAGCCCCCAAAAATTGTCTTGTAAAAATGCTTTAAAAAAAATCGGGGCCCCATTTTAGCATTCCTGGGCCCCTTGTCCAAGAGAGATGGGGCCTGCTCCAGCTCACCATTACGAATCCTATTGCCTTCTCCGTGTGAAGGACTGACACAGTTGGGAGCGACCCTATTGTTGGACCCCTGTTCTGGAACACTATTAGGGACTGCCCTTCTGTCCACCCTCGCCGCAATACACTATAGTCGGGCATATTCCTGAGTCCATTCCTTAGACTGGATTGTCTCTCTCAAGCTGAGGTTTTCCATTATTTTAGAGACTTTCCAGCATCTGGAAATTGGTAAAGCTGCCTTTATGCGAGCAGTGGAAGAGATCTGTAGAGACACTGTTGTATATGATCTTTCGAGTCTGCGTACGGTTCATATGGACCACTGGATCTTTAAAGTGCTAGAGGTGGCGCTGCTTGTGTTAAAGTGGCTCCATTAGACTAAAGAAGCCCTCATTAACTGTGTTGCAGGAGGCGCTGGCTTGGGCACGAGCACCTGCCGCTTGTCTGAACTTCAACTGCATGCTGATACTGCTGCCGGTCTGCCGCAATCTGCTGTCCTTCCTGCGGGGCTCCAGTGTGGTAAGATTTCATAGCGTGGGTGCCAGCCTGGGTCCGTGGCACAGAGCTGGACCTTCCTTATCATGTTTTTTTCCAGTGGCATGGGTGTAGGGTCAGCAGGTCCCGCATCTGTTCATCCGCCCTTCACCCTGCTAAAGTGAAAAGCACCTTGGAACCCGCACCCTGGAGTGTACGGTACAGTATGCAAACAGCACGGATAATCCTACAGGTGATTGTGTGTTTGTGATGTCATTTAACTCCAGAGCATGAGGTCACCCAGCCTTGGCCCTTTTTAAAAAAAAAAAATGTCTTTCCTGTAAGTATTCTGGGATTTCTCCTTTCCCTGGTAAGATTATGCGGGGGGGCTTAGCAGGCAGGATAGAAAAGCAGAGCTGGCTTTGCCTGCCTTTCACGGCTTGGAGTTCGTTGTTACCTCCATGTTTCCTGGTATTGCTACTGATAAACAGGACCCTAGAGAGCAGTGTTTCTAAAACCTTTTCGGTTTCCCCGCCTCTCCCCCCTCCCTCCCTCCATCACCGCCAGTGCTCCTTTTTCTTCTCCGTAATACTTTTAGAACGCTCCTCCCTCAATTGTCTCCGAAGAATTGGTAAAAGCAGCTTCCTTTAAATTGCAACCCAATGAACTGCAATTAAAGTTGCATCAAACTTGTGCCCCCCACCCCCACCCTCCATGATCCATCCCACGACCCCCATTTTGAGAAGCACTACTACAGGGCTAATGATCCCAAAGCTATCCTATTCTTAAAGAAGGTGGGAGAAATGCACCTCTCCGCGTCCGCAGATACTTCCCCAGCACTGGGACACTCCCCCTTCCTACCCACCGTACAGAGAATGCGTCACGCCTGCTGTCGTGTGAAATCACAGCAAGCTAAACTCATTCAAGCACCAGGCACTTCCAGAAGCAACACAAAGAAACACAGGCTCAGTACCTACAGAGGAGGGACACCCCCCCCCCCCCCGCCGCAGCGTTTCACTTCCTTTCTAAAACAAACAAAGCAAGATTTAATGTTGTTGGTCTTCCATCCTTTTATTTCTAAAAAATGATGACTGCCAGCCTGCCAAGCAAAAAAAAAACCCAAAGAAAGAACACTCCCAGGCCTCCCCTGGTCTTTCTCCCCCTCCCCAGATCATCTTCCTGAGGCAGAAGCAGACCCCGCTTGCTTTGGTCCCTGTGCTGGCAATCCCGAGGCTGAAACCTTTATTAAGGGCCTGAGCCTGGCTGGCATCGTCCCCACTATCGGCAACAGGTGGACAGAAGTAACCGGCGATGGCCTTCTGATTTTCAGTAACAGGGATCAGGGGTGGGGGACAGGTATGGAGAAAGGCTCGGGAGTGGAAGGGGGACTTTTAGATGGCAAACTCCCCCCCCCTTTTTTTTTTAATTTAATTTGTTGTTTTTTTATTTCATTTTAAAGAAATGAAACAAGAGAGTGAAAATAATTAAAAAAATAAAATTAAACAAAATAAGAAACAAAACAAAACAATACCATAACAGCACTGACTACTAGAGCACGAACAGCAACAACCCCTACCTATGAAAAGACAGGACTGCAGATGTTACCCCAGGCCCTACAACACCAATACCAAGAGACCAGACCCTGCATGTAGTGTGACGCTGGAGAAATAAACAGAAATAGAAATGCAAGTTCTCCTATGTGTTGCACAATACAGAGGTGCACAAAGAAAACCTGGGGGACACAGGAGAGCCAGCAGCTCTAGAGAAGAAGATATATTGCCTTCTGCAGCTAGGCCAGATGTGTAATAAAATCTGAATCAATCCTGAACATCACTGGCAATGGGAGTTGCACATTTTTATTCCTTTTTTTCTTTATTCCTTACTGCAGTACTTCAGCAATGGGTGAAGAAATTGTTGTGTCAATAAAGTATCTTTCAATTGAATTGACAGCAGCAGAGATGAAGAGCCACACCCTTAAGCAAAAGCTCTGGTCCAGCGGCCAGATCCTGTGCCTCCTCTCGCTCAGTCTCTCTACCCCTCCCCCCTTAAATTATTTTTATAGAGCTGCTGCACCATGGTGCACATAAGGTCCCCAAACAATAGGACCCTCCACATTTTAATTTTCCTATCATACCCAAATAGAAGGACGAGTTTGATTCCGAACAACCCGATTGGTTGAAACATCAGGTGTTAATCCCCTAGAGATGTTCCTCCTGCTTTCATTTGCAGCTAAATAGGAGCCCCTCTAAGAAAAAAATAATTTTAGCTTATGTTAGCAGTAACTACAACAGAACAGAGCATTTCATAGCAGCTAATGCCCCATCTAGGTTAAACGTCTTTTGCCTCCTCCAGACTTCAGCACTTGTAGGTGGGGCAACAGGGCATTAACTGGCAGTAAATATACCTCTGCTTATTGCATATTTATATATTTGTTATTTGTAAGGCAGCATCAGTAAGTCCATGCACAGCAGCTGATAGTCCAAAAAGAAGTTAAATGTAAATGTCTTTTCCTGTCTGGAAACTGGCAACAGTTATTTACACTTTCCAATAGTACTAGTACTAGGGGACACTCCATGAAGCTAACAAATCTAGAAAGTACTTTTTCACTCAGCGCACTACGAAGCTGTGGAATCTGTTGCCAGAGGATGAGGTCAAGGTGATGAGCATAGCAGGGTTTAAAAGAAGTTTGTACAAGTTCCTGGAGGAAAAGACCATAACACATTATTAGCCAGGTAGACTAAGGAAAGCTATTGATATCCCTGGGAGTGAGTAACAGGAATTAGATCTACTTTTGGGTATCTTCCGGGTACTTGTGAACCCAACTAGCCATTGTCAGAGACAGGATGCCGGGCACGATGGACCCTTGTTCTGGCCCAGCATGGTACTTATGTTCTTATGTTCTGAAAGAGACAATGACCTGTCCTTAAAAGCACAAGTAACGGAGACCTCTTCTTGAATTAACCTGCAGTGTTGCGGCCGGAACATCAGGAGACAGCTGGACAGAAACCTGACCTTCCACAAGATGGTAGCCTGGATGATCGCCCTCCACACTAGTAAGGGATTTAAAGTTTCCTCCAGTCTTGCAGCACACAGACACCGACACAGGTGCACTGGCCTTTCTCTGCTGGATTTCGAGGCCTCATCCTGCCTCATCCTGCTTTATCTGAGTGTCTGAATGCACTCAGGAGGCAGTGGCAGCTGCTGGTGCAACGAGCACTATGGCCATTGTCCTGTCCCTTCCCTTTGCCTTTCCCCCCTCCAACTACTAGATACCCTATTGCCTTCTCCCACTCTGGACCCCCTCCCCGCTATCCTCCTCCTCCGATACCTGTTTAGGTCTTTGGTTGCTTGATTTATTGTACATAAGTTGCCACTGCTAGAAAGACTGCATCCGCCGTCCAGTGTGTTAGTGCAAGACGTTCGCACAGTCCAAAAGTTTTAAAATATGAATTGCAGGCAGGAGATGAGGTGGTAAAAGTGGGGGGTACGCCCTGCACACTTTTCCTCCTTATCTCCCTTTCAGCTCCCACCCATATCTTTAGCCACCATCATTCTTTTGAGTTGCGATCACCCTGAGATGGCTGTTGATTAGTGGGGGTGGGGAATGTAAGAGGAAGGAATAATGCCTGTCATACAAGCACGACGCCCTGCCTAGTGTGCCCATCCACACCAACTATTCAGCTTGACAAGATTCAGGATTCAGATAACTTTATTGACATGACAATTATAATTAAGATAAAAGGGTAGGTTTACAAGTCCTGTCATTCCCTTAGAGATCCTCTGTGCTTGTCACATGGTTTCTGGAATTCAGATACTGTCCCTGTCTCCACCATCTCCACGGGGTGGTTGCCCCATGCATCCACCACCCTCTCTGTAAAGAAATATTTCCATAGATTACTCCTGATTCTCTCCCCTTTCCCCCTCATCCCATCGACTTTCTCTGTTCCACCCCCTCCCTGCTCATACGCACTATCTTCCTCCGCCAGTTCACCACATTTCTCTCCTCCAGGGATTCTTCCCTTTCTCCTTTCCTGACCCCAGCACTCTCCGTGTTCCCAACTCCCCCCATAAGACACAGCTTGCAAACATGTGCAGACTCACTCTACCCTCCGCTGAGTCCCAAGACCTGGAATCCCAGCGGCAGTTTCTCCCCTCGTGCTGCCTGCAGTGCGTGCTCCAGAGTTACAACCTCTCCCTTACCCGCAGGCTTTCGGAAATGGAATGGCTGGAGCAGTAAACAGAGAAGCCTGGAGCTTTTTAGTCTTTCCCCTGAGGCCTGGCCTGAAAGGGGGAATACAAATTGAATGAATAAATAACCAGTGATGCAAATTTCGAGTCTCCGGGGAACATCCGGAGAGTTCCCGGATATGGCCTCCATTCAGCCTCCTTTCTTTCACCACTCTCCATTTCTCTTCTAGGCTTCCCTCTTCCCTCAGTCATGTTCCCTCCTCTCCACTTTACCTCATCCCTCCCCCTTTGCAGATGTTGCCTGAGAGGGAAAGGCTTCAGCCCCAGGCTTTCTCTATAGCCACTGGCTACGTTCCTGCCCTCCCTTTTCATCCTGTCGCAGGGGGCAGAGGCAGGGCCGAGTGAAATCCAAGCACAGTACATCCAGTCTGTCTCTCTCTACATGCAGCTATGACTGATGGTCAATAAAATATTGCTACTTTCTGAGGTTTCTATTAAATCTTTATTTTATTTGTGTTTATAGTTTAATAATGTGTTGGTAATACTGTATTTATTCTGAAGAAACTCCTGGATAAGCTAGAGGTGAGGAAGAAAAGTGCTATTTTTGATGTCGAACAAGCCTTCCACCAATTATCAGAGTATGTGTGGACAGGCAGGATTTTCCTGACTGCGATGACATTGAAAATGGCTTGTTTTCTTTTGTCAAAAATATAGCCCGTCTACTAAACCCCATCTTACTGAAGTCAGAAACCATATCCAAGGCACTGGTGCTGTATCTGGGTAACTCCTTCATCTTTTCTGTCTCTCCTCAGCTATTCACACTGTGGCGCATTTGTTTAATGTGGAAAGGTGTGTGGATGCACGGGTAGAGGCGAATGGAACCATTCAGGCCGCGCTTTCCAACCTTGGAGATAACAAAGGCGAAAGCTACCTCAACTTTGTCCGATCCAAAGTCCCAGTAAGCACTTTCCAATCGGATCTAATCTATATTTGTTAACAGGTCCTAATCATGAAAATTGCCAGGCCAGTGCTTGGGTGAATTCTGTGCCTGGACTCTCCAAACGGGGGTCAACAAGAAACCTCAGAGATTTCCATGCACTGGGCAAGTTAAGCCATCTAAAGATGTGGGAACTTATGTGATAGAAGAGCAAATTTGGTTTTCAAGGGGCTCGTGAAACTTGCCGAGTTGACAAGGCCCAGACCTAGAGGGACATGCTGGAAAATTTAAATCTAACGAGAACATTGGAGTTGGGTCCAGGATCTGGTTTTCCAGAAAGACACATAAGTACATAGAGGGCTCGACCCCACCGCACTGATGGGAATGTCTGCTCATGGCCCTGACATATGATAGCACTAGAGAGGAGACACAAACTCATTGAGATGCAATTAATGTTTCAGTACTAAGGCACTGGGTCGAAATTGATTTTAGGATGAAATAAAGTCTAATTTTTCTGGTACTTTCTAGAAGTATGATACAGGGAACAATGGGAGTTCTAAGATCCAGAAAAATCAGACAGATAGCTTTGAAAGTGTGGGATATAGACCAGACCTACAAAGGAACATCTTGAAGTGACTACACCTACAGTTCTTTGAATACATTTTATACATTAATATAAATTTTACATGCTTGTACTTGTTGCTTCCTATTCATTTGGGCTTTCAGTACAATCAGAATCAGTCCCAACTTCAGTTATGGCACGCTACACTTCATTCACAGCTATCTGAGGATATCTTTCCCATTTTTTCCTGTCTTCTCCCATCTAATGTCTAACCCAGGGCTTTTCAAGCTTGTCCTGAGCACCCCACAGCTGGTCAGGTTTTCAGGATATCCACAGTGAATACACGTGAGATAAACTGGCATATACTGAGTCTCCATGATATGCAGATTGAGCTCATGCATATTCATTGTGGATATCCTGAAAACCTGATCGGCTGTAGGGTCCCCAGGACAGGTTTGGGAAGCTTGGGAAGCACTGTTTTGCCCAGCCACGGACAGTCCCCTGGCTGGGAGTTACAAACTACTAACGTGCCTTTGGCCTACCAGTAGATGTAACTCTTGAGCGATGGCTGAGGTTCCCTCCCTCCTGGGGTCTGTGCATCTTAACAGCACCTGAGGAGTGTCCCCAATGAATCAGACTCAAGTCTCTTGCACAGCACCATACACCCCGTCTCAGGGGTCACCCCTTTTTAATGCACTTCAAAGACAGAGGGAGTTCACCAGACCTGCAGTCATGTAGAGGACAACGGAGGAGATACTAAAGAGAAGAAGTGGGGAAGTGGGATAAAGAACACCCCAGAATGTTACTACCTCCTCCTCAGTGCCAGTGCCATGGTATTCACAGATGGTACGGTGCCAAGAACATCAAATCAAAACCCACGAGCCTGGTCCACTAAACTCTAATCCCATAGGCACTGAATGCAGGCCAATTTTCAGAGGACTTAGGTGCCTACTTTTCAGAGTTATAAGCCTAAATTTTGCCTCATTGAAACCTGACTATGGCTAAGTGTCTATTTATACCAAGTGCCTAAATTTAGATGCCTGTAAAGTGAGTGGGGCTGAAGACTGGGCCAGATGTTCAGTGCTGATTTCCAGCCCTAACTTGAGCGCCTACATTTAGAGGAGTACGGTAAATAGCAGGCCTAAAATTAGGGACCTCCTCAGTTTTAGGAGCCCAAGTAAGACAATTTTTCAGCCTAAAACTGAGGCGCCTAATTTTGGCTGAGAATTTGCTGAATATTGGATGCCTAGGTCAGGCACTTGGGCTTCCTTAGAAAAATGGCCTGCGAGTAGATTGGGCCCAAAATCTTTTGGACTAAAGCAAAGTCTTCTTTTATAAATCTGTAGCAATTCCACTTTCCACAGTGCAGTTTTGTTTACATTGCATATCCATATTCCTATCAGGGAAGAGCTCAGCGTTGTTCCATGACAGGTGAAAGACTGGCAGTAAAGCGCAAGGCTGGGATGAATCCACGCTGGAATGTGTATTTATGACTAATGCTGTTGTTGTTCTTTATGGAACAGAATCCTGAAGGTGGCTTAAATGTGGCTTTCACGTTTCTGGCGGGGCTCACCGGAGTTGTCATTACTTTGGCGCTTATATTAATAATCACGTCATCCACCGAGACCATCCGGAGGTCGTACTTTGAAGTCTTCTGGTTCACCCACCACCTGTTCATTGTCTTCTTCATTGGCCTTGTCATCCACGGAGTCGGGTAACCTTCCATTTTCTATTGCTTTTGCAGTGCCCTATCAGGTCAGCTAGAGAACAAGGCACGCAGAAGTATCAGTACTACATGTGGAGAGAGAGAGAGAGAGAGAGAGATCATCAAGTAGCAAGAGAGGCAATCAGAGACCAAGAAAATGTGGCAGAAAAATACAAAAGTAATCCCAGTTCTCTTGGGCACTGCTGACCTGATTAAAAGGGCTTCCAAGCACACCTTGAAATGTTGCCTATATGTCTTCCACCTTACCAAGTTCCAGAAGGAAGCAGATATTAAGAAGGGCATTATCAGTAAATGTCATTCCCAAACTAGCCTGGATTAAGAGAGAGATACATTCCTGTCACAGAATCTGTTGGGAGATTCTACTCTGAGAGAAACAATAATGTCCATACAGCCATTCAGTGCTGTGGGTCCCATCAGCAAGTTGGGTTTAGCAGACTGCAAGAGGCCTGGTGTATTTGTATACTCTGGGTGTCGCCATGGGCATCCAGAAAGCTGCAATAACTTTTTGGTGTAAGATTTCTGAATGCATCGGTGGAGCCTGTTGTACTCACCGTGCCGAAGCTGTAAAGCAAAGGTGTAGTCAGAATCATAGCGACAAACCTATTCATTCAGTTTTTCCCGATGAATGTTTGCTTTCCAGGATGATTGTTCGTGGTCAGACTGTCGACAGCCTGAGGGAGCACGATATAATTCTGTGTAAAGACTTCACTCTCTGGGGGCGCAACAGCACCTGCCCCAAGCCACAGTTTGCAGGAAACTCACCCATGGTATGCTTTCTCTCATTAGCGAGTTTAGCATTGATGAGCAGTTACTTACTTTTACAAGTTGAAGTCCAAACTAAGACTTGTTGCCTTTAGCTTCCTCTTTCTGTTGGTATAGCACTTGGCGTGGGTTTTTTAAATGCTTTGAAAAGTCATATTAATGTATGCGCCTCTCATGTTCTTTGACCCTCCTTCTCCCGAGTGAGTCAGGAAGCGCTCAGTGAGATGCAGCAGCACTACCACAGGACCGAGCCACACGTCAGTTCTCCTGCGATGAGGTTCGCAGCTGCAGTTATGGGTGCCTGCAGGACAACCCCCAGGCTGGTCAGGAACACCTGAGGAATTCCCAACCTGTTGATTTTATGTATGAAATGAGGCTTTGTCAGACTGCATAGAAACATAGAATATGACTGTGGAGGAGGGACATTTGGTCCATTCAGCTGCCCGGTTTAATTCCCGGTACAGTGCTACAGACCCCAACTGATCTCTGCCATTCCCCTCACATCTTCACCACTAGAGATCTTTGGGTTTCTGCTGGGCTTGAATTCTGTTACTGTTTTTGTCGCTTTCACATGAGAACTTAAGATATGCCATACTGGGTCAGACCAAGGGTCCATCAAGCCCAGCATCCTCTTTCCTACAGTGGCCAATCCAAGTCACATGTTCCTGGCAAGTACCCAAACATTAGATAAATCACAAGCTACTATTGCTTATTAATTACCATAATAGCAGTTTGTGGATTTTTCCTCTAGGAACTTATCCAAACCTTTTTTAAATCCAGTTACACTAATTGCTGTTACCACATCCTCTGGTAATGAATTCCAGAGCTTAACTATGTGCTGAGTGAAAATTTTTTTTTTTTGTTTTAAATGAGCTGTTTGCTTACTTCATGGAGTGCCCTCTGTTCCTTCTATTATCTGAGGGACCGATGCAATTATGTGCGCTGAAAGCGGGCGCTGACTTTTCAGCACCCGCTTTTTTAATGCATGCATGGCGCCCATAAGGGGAGCGCTGTGCAATATGCAAATTAGGGGGTCGCACTAGGAAGGAGGCGCTAGGGTCGCTTGCTCGACCTTAGCGCCTCCTTCCTAACGTGACCCGCCGCAGCTGCTGGTTATGAAGACCGATAAACTCGTCAGCTGTTTTCATTACTGGCAGACAGGCTGGCTATGAAAACCGATGCCGAGTTTACTGGCGTCGGTCTTCATAACTCGGTGGTCTGCCGAGTTATTATTTTTTTTTTTTTACTTTAAAAAAGAAGTACAGAAAAGCAGTTTTTTTCTGCTTTTCTGTACTTCTTTTCAATGCGCTCAGCTATTAACGCCTGCTCCAGGTAGGCGTTAATATCTGAGCGATAAATGTGTGTCTGAGACGCACATTTATCTTTTTGCATTTGGAGTGAATGAGTAATAGGCTCATTCACATGCATTTGCATGTGATCAGCGCTATCTTATTCACTCCGCGTGGGACACGCGTTAAATAGGCGCTAATCCCCCTATTGCATTAGGGGGTGGATTAGCGCCTATTTATCCCGCGTCCGACTGCAGGTTAACAGTGCGCTCAGCCGAGCGCACTGTATTGCATCGGTCCCTGAGAGAGTAAATAACTGATTTACATTAACTTGTTCAAGTCCTTTCATGATTTTGTAGACCTCTATCTTATCCCCCCTCGGTCCTCTAAGAGTAGGGGCACTTGTATACTGGTAAATAAATCTCTACCATTGGGAAGCTGTTACGAGCAGCCGCCATGACTTGCAGGATTATACAGCTTGTTGTTTTCAAAGGCCCCCAACATCTCCGAAGCATCCTGGGGCCTGCTATACAGGGAGGGAGCTTTCAGCGCGCTCACATTGGGACTCTGTAGCCACAGGCTTTGTACATGGACTTTCACCTTGCCCCACGCCCTGGGTGGAAAGCACCTGTGGACATTTGCAGTTCTTTTTTGTGTGGGAATTTTATCCAAGGGAAGACACATACATAGATTTGAAAACACAAAATCTACGCAGATTTTTTTTTCCTCTCCAGCCTGAACAGCCCCCGAGAACGTCTCTTTGAGATGTGGATAAAAGTGTGTGCGCTGTGGAAGACAGCATGGGCACCGTTAGCTGCACTGAGGGAGGGCAGTTTCAGTTGGCCCCTTCACACGGACAAATGGCTATTTACCTGCATGAATGGCTTTGAAATTTCTCCTCCCTCAACGCAGCTAAAAGTACGCAAAGGTTTTCATCAGTCGCAATGGAGCATCTAATGCACAGCTTATTGCTGGGGCTATTTTGTCAATTTTTTTTTTTTTTTTTTATAAAGCCATGGCCTGAAACTGATTCTGGGCAATCATGGGAGGATATGGAGTGGTAGGAAGAGGATGGGGGGGGGGGCTCAGTTAAAAGATGTGAAGAGAAGGAGCCTATATTAGGTTGCACGCAGGGAAGTCATAGGGTGCATCTACCCAAGTGCCCGAAGCTCAGCCGGGCAGACCAGACTGGCTGTGTGTTGGGGCTCTTCCTGCCGTCATTCCTACACTGTGCTGCTGTGTCAGTTGTCTACTGTGCCGTGCTAGCCATTTCTCACTTTTAGTGGTGCAAAATAGGGCTGGAGAATGGGGACGCAGGAGAGGAACTATTTTCAGCTGCAAACCGAAATGAGAATTCACCAGATTCTTTGCAGTTTCATAAAGCAAATGGAAAAAAGAGTAAGAAAGAGAAGTAATGGTATTATTTATAGTGAGGGTAGGAGCTCAGTGCCTGTCATATAAAACCTCTATGTAAGTGCATTAATCCCCTCCCCACCCATCTGCAGATCTTTAAAAGCAAGTTGTCCCTGCTGTAGCACTGTGCTGAATTTCAAAGACAGCCCGGCCAGGAGTAATAGTCACACTCTTAAGCCACTATGTGTGACAGTCTCTTAAGCTGCACTGCTCCCTTATAATTCCTCTGAATTCCTGGCACTGGTCATCTTGGCAACAGAGTCATAAAATTAGCTTGCACTTGCTGATTGATCCTTATGAGCAGTGATGTCACACATGGCACGCTGTGTGCATCAGTCCGACCCCCATCTTGTCACACTGCTTCAAACATGGCTGCACCTAGGGTTTCAGGGAAACTGCAGGGAAGCGGGTAAAGGATTTTTGCGAAGGACGCTTTAACAGTAAAATGTTTAGCTGATGCGGGGCAAAGCATTCCTGCGTGCAGCAGGTACCTTTGAAACACACAGCGGGCACAGCTTGCTGTAGAATTATTATACTGCAGGCCACCTCTGGCAGATCCAAGGCCCTGTGACTGATGGCCCAGCATCAGCAGCTTGCGCAGTGGTCAGTGACATCACAAGGTGCTCTTCTCCTCGCAGTCAAGCCAAAACAGCCCCGAATAGCCATATCAGAAGTGGCTGTTTCTTTTGCCTATTGGATTAATGTTTGATTCTCAGTGCTTTTCAGAGAGAGGTGATTTATCTTGGCCTCTTTGGGTGTAGCTGATCTTGCGGCATCCTCTGAGCTACAGCAGAGGGGTATAGAAATGCCAATAAAGATAAAGACATATGGGTGAGCACCCATGCTTTTAACAGCACATTGCAATAGTCTGAAAGGCAGAACTGTGTTGTTTTTTTTTTTAGAAACATGGAAATATGACAGCAGAAAAAGACTGTATGGCCCATCCATCCAAACGATCTAGCCCTTCCAATTCCCATCACTCCCTCAGAGGTCCCCTGTATTTATCCCATACTTTCTTGACTTCAAATACCATTTTTGTCTCCACCACCTTCACTGGGAGGGTGTTTTCTCTCTGTAGAGAAATATTTCCTTACATTACTCCTGAGTGTACCCCCTTTCACCCTCATCCCATGACCCCTCGTCCTAGAGCCTCCTTGCCATTGAAAGAGGCTCACCTCCTGTGCATAGAAGCCTTCGAGACATTATCCCGTGTGCACGTTTATATCTTAAAGTCTATCCCCAAATGCTTTTGACCCGAAGAATAATTGTCTGTTTTATCCAGAACAGAGGAACAAACAGCAGAGTTATGAAATATTTTATTTATTCTGAGGGGTTGGACCAACTTATTTTTTCTTTCGGCTTGTTTCCTCTTTTACTGTAATGAATGCAACGTTTCTTCTCTCCACAGACTTGGAAATGGGTAGTGGGACCTATGATTTTGTATGTTCTGGAGAGGTTTGTACGCTTTTGGCGATCCAATCAGAAGGTTGTTGTCACCAAGGTACAGTCATTCATTCATTCATTCATTCAATGCCCTGTTTCTTCAGTTTGGGTTTGCTTTTCGCTTTCATGTCCTCTTTCTTCCCATTCCTGGATGTGGAGGGTTAGATGATCACAGCTTTAGTGTGAAGCCTATGACCTTTCTCATTGGTAGGAGGTTTTGCCATTGCCTTCTACAACATCAGGTCTTTCCTTGGGGTCCCTCACCCAGGTATCCAGCTAGGCCCGACCCTACTTAGCTACCAAGATTTAAGGAGCTGAGACTGTCCCAGGGGTCAGTTTTGCTGGGGCCGCATTCCTCTGCTATGCAGTAATCATTCCCAGGCGAATTCTCATCACCTAAGAATGCTACGCCCATAGTGAGAATGAATGCAGTATTGCAGTCATTGTGTTAGCATCTTCACCTTTATTCCTCCTTAGTGATGACGATATGGGAAAGTCCTTAGGCCCATACCCAGCTGCCGTTTTACAACTAAAGGGCTGACAAGTGCTCTGCCTGAGCAGGGAGAACATCTAAGCTAAAGCTCCATGTGCCTCAATAGGTTTTAAATGCCAGAGTTTTCAATTTTCATATGTAAAGTAGTGTAGTTTGCCATGTTCGTCAACTTGGATACACAGATATAAAGGTGAACAAACAGGTTGCAGGTGATCCCTTTCTACTGGACGAATGTTGTGCATGCATGACTTTTAAGAGCTTTGCTCCCTTCACCAGGTTAATTCAGAATGAGCAGATATATGATTAACATCATTCTGAGCTCATTCTTTATTGACCTGATGAAGGGAGCAGTCACACTTGCATAAAATTAGTCCACATTGGTAGGGATCACCTAGTGTATTTGCTGACCTTTATTTCTGCATTTTTTTTGGAAGAATCTTTGAAGAATATTTCTCGAGATTTGTCTTTTAGTCCTTGGAATTTTTCTAGTGATCCATTGGTTGATGCTTTCCACACTTAGCAAGGGTTCACAAAATCAGTTTCTGGCTTGCTTGCTCTTTGACACATTGACAGGCCGATACAGTACAGTGTGCTCCAACGGCACCTAATAGCGCCCTCAACATGCAAATGCATGTTGAGGGCGCTATTAGTTATGCCCGCGCGATACAGAAAGTAAAATGTGCAGCTAAGCCACACATTTTACTTTAGGAAATTAGCACCTACCCAAAGGTAGGCGCTAGTTTCTGCTGGCACCGGGAAAGTGCACAGAAAAGCAGTTTTTACTGCTTTTCTGTGCACCCTCCAACTTAATATCATGGCGATATTAAGTCGGAGGTACCGAAGAGTAAAAAAAGTAAAAAAAAAAAGAAAAAAAAATGTTAAATGGGCTGGCGGCTGTCAGGCCGAAAACCGGATGCTCAATTTTGCCGGCGTCCAGTTTCCGAGCCTGTGGCTGTCAGTGGGCTCGAGAACCGACACCGGCAAAATTGAGCGTCGGTTGTCAAACCCGCTGACAGCCGCCGCTCCGGATCAAAAGGAGGCGCTAGGGACGCGCTAGTGTCCCTAGCGCCTCCTTTTGCCCGTTTCTACCGCACCACCTAATTTAAATACAGAATCGCGCGCACAGGCATGTGGCCTGTGCACACGCCAGGAGAGTGGGCGTTCGTCTGCTCTCCCGCGGACTTTACTGAATCGGCCTGTAAGGGCTTAAGATAGAAGCTTAGAAATACAAATATGGTACTGTCTTTGTAGAATCTGTCGATATGTACTGATTGGCAGTGCATTCCAAGGTGATGGGACTGCTGACAATGAGGCACGCCTAGGGCTATTTGCAGCTTTGGAATAGCCAGCTGCAGGGCTAAAGTCATGCATGCCAATCATCGGTGTTGCATCCCCACCCTACCCCTGAGACTTACCTTCTGGCAGCAGCTCCTGTGCTCTTCAGCCAACTAGCAGGATGGGCTCCACTGGTGACCCTGGGCCTCCTCCCGTGATTTTGACACCCCCCTTAAGGTGTGGCACTCTAGGGTACCACCTAGTTCATTTAATTTATTTTATTTATTTAAAATCTTTTCTGTACCGTTGTTTAGTCATACACCATCACAACGGTTTACAGATAGGCACATAATAGTAATGTTCAAATTGGGTAATATTTTCTATCAAAGTGCCAATAAGGTTCCGGTTACATAGTTTCAAAAATAAAAGCTACTTGATAAGTGACATGGATCTTGTCCATTTATATGAGTAATAGATTACCTATACATGTATAGTACTTTATACTATCTTTTATCTAATATTAGCAGTTAGATAGAAATAAAATAATAAAATACGCACATAGTTGAATACATGCTGTGTGTTGAAGTTCTGCCACCTGTTTTAGTCATTTTCCTATTCTCCGTTCTCATTGTAAAACGCTTGTTTGAAAAGCCAGGTTTTTAAACTTTTTTTTGAAAGGTTTTAAATTTCTCTGTAATCTGATCTCCAGGGGCATGGTGTTCCATAATATTGGTCCTGCTAAGGATAGTGCCCGCTCTCTAACTTGGGTCAGTCTTGCTGTCCTAACCAAAGGGACAGTTAGTAGGGCTTCATTGGCCGATGTAAGATTTCTCTGTGGGACATGTACATATAGGGGCAGATTTTATAAATCTGCGCACACGCGTACTTTTGTTCGCACACCAGGCGTGAACAAGAGTACGCAGGATTTTAATACATACGCGGCGCCGACACGCCCCCGACACGCCCTCCATGCAAGCCCCGGAACTTACACGCATCCCGGGGCTTGCGCGCACCGCCGAGCCTATGCAAGGGGGGGGTTTGGGGTAGGTTTTCAGGGGGTACGCACGTACCTTACGCGCGTACCCCTTTGAAAATCTACCCCATAGTGCTGTGTTCAGCCATTCAGCTTTTTCTTCATTAATTAATTTGTGTATTGTGCATTAGGGGTGTGAATCGTGTGATCGATCGTCTTAACAATCGATTTTGGCTGGGGGGGGGAGGGAAATCTTATCGTCGTGTTTTTATTTTTTTTAAAATTGTTAAAAATCGTAAATCGGGGGAGGGCGGGAAAACCGGCACACCAAAAAAACCCTAAAACCCACCCCGAACCTTTAAAACAAATCCCCCACCCTCCTGAACCCCCCCAAAATGTTTTAAATTACCTGGGGTCCAGTGGGGGGGGGGGGGTCCCGACGCGATCTCCCTCTCTCTGGCCACGACTGCGTTGAGAGAAATGGCGCCGGTGGCCCTTTGCCCATATCATGTGACAGGGCAAAGGTAGCGCCGGCGCCATTTTGGTTCCTGGTTCCCGACGTCACGCGTCCGGGAGATCGCCCCCGGACCCCCGCTGGACCCCCAGGGACTTTTGGCCAGCTTGGGGCGGCCTCCTGACCCCCACAAGACTTGCCAAAAGTCCAGCGGGGGTCCGGGAGCGACCTCCTGCACGCGGGCCGTATTGCCAATCTTCAAAATGGCGCCGGCGCTACCTTTGCCCTCACTGTGGGGTAGATTTTAAAAGAAGCGCGATCAGCCTACTTTTGCTTGCGCATCAGACTCAAGCAAAAGTACGCTGGATTTTAGTAGATACGCGCGGAGCCGCGCGTATCCACTAAAATCCTGGATCGGCGCGCGCAAGGCTATCGATTTTGTATAGCCTGCGCGCGCCGAGCCGCGCTGCCTCCCCCCGTTCCCTCCAAGGCTGCTCCGAAATCGGAGCGGCCTTGGAGGGAACTTTCCTTTGCCCTCCCCTCACCTTCCCCTCCCTTCCCCTACCTAACCCACCCGCCCGGCCCTGTCTACACCCCCCCCTTACCTTTGTCGGGGGATTTACGCCTCCCGGAGGGAGACGTAAATCCCCGCGCGCCAGCGGGCCTGCTGCGCGCCGGGCCGCGACCTGGGGGCGGGTACGGAGGGCGCGGCCACGCCCCCGGGCCGTAGCCACGCCCCGTACCCGCCCCCAAAACGCTGCCGACACGCCCCCGGAACGCCGCGACGACCGGGCCCGCCCCCCGACACGCCCCCCTCCGAGAACCCCGGGACTTACGCGAGTCCCGGGGCTCTGCGCGCGCCGGGAGGCCTATGTAAAATAGGCTTCCCGGCGCGCAGGGCCCTGCTCGCCTAAATCCGCCCGGTTTTGGGCGGATTTAGGCGAGCAGGGCTCTGAAAATCTACCCCTATGAGTATTTAGTCTCTGCCTTCACTATGAGTGAGGGCAAAGGTAGCGCCGGCGCCATTTTGAAGATTGGCAATACGGCCCGCGTGCAGGAGGTCGCTCCCGGACCCCCGCTGGACTTTTGGCAAGTCTTGTGGGGGTCAGGAGGCCGCCCCAAGCTGGCCAAAAGTCCCTGGGGGTCCAGCGGGGGTCCGGGGGCGATCTCCTGGACGCGTGACGTCGGGAACCAGGAACCAAAATGGCGCCGGCGCTACCTTTGCCCTGTCACATGATTTATTTATTTATTTATTTTTTGTTTTTATATACCGGAAGTTCCGGTATATAATGTATATGATAAGGGCAAAGGGCCACCGGCGCCATTTCTCTCAACGCAGTCGTGGCCAGAGAGAGGGAGATCGTGTCGGGACCCCCCCCCCCCACTGGACCCCAGGTAATTTAAAACATTTTGGGGGGGTTCGGGAGGGTGGGGGATTTTTTTAAAGGTTCGGGGTGGGTTTTAGGGTTTTTTTGGTGTGCCAGTTTTCCCGTGCCCTATTTAACGATACAATACAAATGCCCCTGATGATAAATCGGGGGCATTTGTATTGTATCGTGCACTCTAATGATTTTGGATGATTTTAAAATTATCTGACGATAATTTTAATTGTTCAAAAACGATTCACATCCCTATTGTGCATAGTGTTTTGTATTGTACCCTCTGTTCTATGGGTAGCCAGTGTAGTTCAGCAAGTGTTTCAGTGATGTGATCTCTTTTACTTTTACCAGTAAGTATTCTTGCGGCAGAGTTTTGTAAAATTTGGAGTGGTCTTATTGTTGAATATAGTAATCCCAGAAACAGTGTGTTGCAATGGCCCTTAGCTAACAGTGCATATATTCTGTACATCACTGTAGAGCTGTACAAATATTACTGAGCAAATGATTATTAATTCTTAAATATGTAAATTTTGCTTGCTTTGTTGGTGAAAGAGAAGAAACAAGGTGAAGGCCACCAGTATAGTTCATCTCCATTTTGTATCTCTCTTCCGATTCCTATAAACTCATTAATCACAGCACCGGCTTTTGTCACTTTACTTTCTTCTGTTATTAGGTGGTCACTCATCCTTTTAAAACGTATGAGATACAGATGAAGAAGAAGGGTTTCAAGATGGAAGTTGGGCAGTACATTTTTGTCAAATGCCCCAAAGTTTCCCACCTGGAGTGGCACCCTTTTACTCTCACCTCGGCCCCGGAAGAGGACTACTTTAGCATTCACATACGCATTGTTGGTGACTGGACAGAGGGTTTGTTTAATGCCTGTGGATGTGATAAAACAGAATTTCAGGAGGCATGGAAACTACCAAAGTAAGTGAAAAGAGCATGAGTTTGCAGAGCTGTAGCAGAACCCAGTGGCAGCTCCTGAGTAGGTGCAGTGATCCGATCACACCACCAAAAATCTCTTACAAGACCAGAGATATAACAGAGAAGGATGAACGGAGGGGATAATAGAGGGTCCGGGGCCAGGATGGGAGTTAACAATGGAGAGAGAAGGGGAGAAAAAGGTAGCAGGTTGAGGGAGAAAAGGCAGGTGGAGAAGGTAGGGCTGAGAAGGAGAAGAGGGGGAGAACAAGGATAATAGTGCTCATTGTAAATCAGCAGAAATAGTCAGGTTTGTCACCCCCTAATTTGAAACTTTCACTTATCTCTTCAATGGTCTTTAATCACGTTCATAACCTTTTTAGTCTTTCACTTATTGACCCAGCAGCTGCCATTGGAAAGGCCTAATACCATCTTTCATATAGTGAGAACGTAGATATATTTATTATATTATATTTGCAATTTTTGTAAAATTCTGGCCTGCCATAATGTAGCCCTAGATTTAATACAATGGAATCACAGTCTAGCACAGTGGTTCCCAAATCTCTGCTTGGGATCCACAGCTAGTCAGAGTTTCAGAGCATCCACAGTAAATATGGATGGGTTAAATGTATATATGAGTCTCCAATGTATGCAAATATATCTCATGCATATTCATTGTGGATATCCCCAAAATGCAACTGACTGTGGGGTCCTGAGGTCAGGTTTGAGAATCACTGATTTAGAGAGCTCACAGAAAGGGACTGATTTTAGCTTGCCTCTGCAATTTGGATGTTTATGTTTATTATGTTTATTAAAATGTATTAATCGCTTCTGCCAAGGATGTACAAAATTACATACATAAAACCAATATCACAAATATAAAACCAATATCAAAATTACAGTGACATGATGATAGAAAAGCTAAAATATGGCTAAAACAAATAGCATCAAACTTATGAAATCAAGCCCTAAGCAGACTCATAAAATAATAATCTGAAGCAAGCTTGAATAAAGTAGCCTTAAGAAGTGCTTTGAAAGATTTTACACAATTCATGCAGCGAAGCAACTCAAGCAAATAATTCCAAATTCCTAGGATAATTTTATTCTCACAGTGCAAAACTGGCATGCCAGTCATGAGAGTACAGTCCATGCATTTCAAACTCTTCTGAGAGGAAGCTAAGCAAGGCTGCACTATGCAGCTAAACCCAGTTATTCATTGCTCTTTCTGGACCCACTATAAAAATCACTGAGGTCCTTGTGATCGGTCACACAAGAGCTTGTAGTTTTAAATTTGCAACACATTCCTCTTCCTTTCAAATGAGAAATAAAACAGGACTATCAGGCAGCTTCTTTTGCTCACAGTCGCTCTCTTTGCCCCTGCTCTAGGATTGCTGTGGATGGCCCCTTTGGCACGGCCAGCGAAGATGTGTTCAGCTATGAAGTTGTGATGCTGGTTGGAGCTGGAATAGGGGTCACGCCATTTGCATCTGTCCTCAAGTCTGTCTGGTACAAATACTGCAGCAATGCAGAAACCCTGAGACTCAAAAAGGTATGGGATCGTCTGACTTTTCAGCCTGCAAATCCCTCCCACGCGAGGCCAGGGCACTGCATCTTTGGGCTTTGTCTTTCACCTCCTGTTCTGTCACAGGGCTATAAGAATGAACTGAGGAATAATCTGTATCGAGGAACCAGCATCTTAAAACACTAAGGGCCTGATTTTAAAAAGCATTTACTCACTTAAAACTGGATTTTACTCGCGTAAATGCACTTTACTCGTGTAAGTGGGTTTTTGAAAATTGCTACAATATATGCCATGAATTGTCCATAGGATTTGCTCACGTAAGTGTCCTTTACTCAAGTAAATGGCTTTTGAAAATTGCTACAATAGCAGTTACATTTACACGTGTAAATCCTTATGAAAATTACCCCCTAAGAGCATCGTTGGTTTGCACAGGTGTATTGCAGTTTCCTTGCAGAATGCACACAGATTCAGTGACCCTTCAGGTTTATGGATAGAAAAGGAGCTATATACACATTCATGAGATCACAGAACAGCCTCACTTCTCTGCTGTCAGTCAGAGAGCACTGCTTTCCCAGGAAGGATTATCACATCATAGCTCTGGGCAGTTGGGAGAAGCTTCTCCAGAATCTTTAGAAAGAATATGGTTGGGCCGGCCAGCCTGCTAGGTCAGTAGCAGTGCTGTATGCTGCCATGCGGAGGGACCCAGCTTTGATTCCTGGCTCAGGTTTTCCATTCTCTAGGCTGGCTGGAGCTGAGAACGCTGCAGAGGCAGCACTCACAGTCCCTGGGGGAGGTAGTTCCAGTCATTGCATAGCGGCAGTACCTATTTGCCACTGTGTCTTAGGGCGTGCAATCATGTACTGGGCTCCAGTGACTGCTGCGATCTGCGGCCTCTGGCCAAGAACAGTTGCTGCCACAGCTGGGACAGGTAAGAGAGAGGAAATTATGAACGAATGGAAGAAAAAGCCCTGGGCAGTTGTGAATGAAGAGTCAGTCAGAGCCAGCCCAACAGAGGCTGGGCTGTGACTGAGAAGAAGCAAACTGCTGAGCCAAAAAAAGTAATAACAATATTAACAAAATAATAATAATATACTTTGATGGAGAACCACCAAGTCTTAGGGTATCACCAGATGAAATGCAGAGTAACCCTTCTCTGCTTATGAGAACAGAGACAGCCACCACCCATTGCCGAGGGCTGCGAACGCATGTGGTTTTCAGGATTTGTGAGATTTCTCTGCATTCTACATGTCTGTGAGGTGCACAAACCCAGGAAGTGCAAGCAAGGTGGTGATTGGGGGAGGGGAGCCATGTACCTAGCACAGATAGGCTTGTGATTACCTGCAGGATGATGAGAAACATTTGTTAGTTTTTATTAGATGGGAATGTGATTTTGTTCAATAGCGATGGGAAAGGGGAATATTTTGATTGGTTGAGTCAGGGGATGTTGTGGCCGCATACTTGTGTGCATGGCTGAAGAACGTGCCTGCTCTGAATGGCAGCAGATATACACTTGATAGGGTTTTGATGTATTGAAAAGAGGGATCGTAGTTTGCCCAATGAGGACTGCGGCAAAGAGTTGCTGTGACTGGTTGCGTTAGGAAGCCCTGTAAAATTTAAGACCAATGAAGATTTGCAGTGAGGAAATGCTGTGATTGGTTTATTTATTTATTTAAAGCTTTTTTTTATACCGGTATTAGTGGTTACATCATACCGGTTTACATCCGAACTGAAGGTCCATTAAATTACTGAGCCAACAAGAATGTGTGGGTTGTGCGTATTGTGATTGGCTGGTGCTTTATTTTAGTTTGTGTTTCAATGCACTTCCAGGGTTTCGGTTACATTTAGGTAGATGCTGGGTAGGCATTAGCAGTGCTGTGAAAGTTTTTGAAGTCTTTTCCTCCTAATATTTTTATGAAAAAGATTTTGTGAAAAATAAAGAAACAATTGACTGTAGAGCACTCCATTTAGGAGAGTCGGATCACATTGTGGAATGTTAGTTATGTTTTGTGATTAACACTTGACTTCACTACCTCCTACTGAGTTTGGCCTTAGTACCTTTAGGATAGGAGTAACGTATGTTACATGAAAACTCCAGATCTATGTGTAAAATCCGAGAACGGAGTTCACCATTCTTGTACTGGAGCAATTCCATATCAGTAAGGGTAGAGATAAAAAAAAGTTGAGGTCACAGTATAATAGAAGGCCATAGGCCCCAAGGTGAGATGACATAGGACGGCCTCAGTTTTGCAAAATTCCCAAACTGTGTAAATAGATAACAAGAAGAATTAGTCCTGTATCACAGAATCATAAAAAGGGTTGGAAATTAGGGATGTGAATTGTTTTTCTGACGATTGAAAATATCGGAAGATATTTTCAAACTTGTCAGAATTCAGGGGGCCCCCGAACCCGATAGGAAAACCCCACAAAATTTTTCATGGGGTTCTCTTATCGTTTTGGGGGGGGGCGGGAAGAAAGGGCACTTAAAAATAAACCCCAAACCCACCCGACCCTTTAAATTTAATCCTTTTGCATCCAGTGCTCCTATCATGTGACAGGGGCCGGCCAATGACATGGATACCCTGTCACATGCTAAGGGCAAAGGGCCATCAGCGCCATTTTGATTAGTGGCAGCCGACGGCCCGAGCACGGGAGATCACTCCTGGGGCCCACTGGACCACCAGGTACTTTAAAAATTTGGGTAGGGGGGTCGGGAGGGTGGGGGATGAGAAAGGATTAAATTTAAAGGGTCAGGGTGGGGTTTTTTTTTTGGCATGACACAGCTGATTAAAATGGGTAAGAATCACGAGAACGAAGATTTCCCGCGGTTTTTACCCAAAATCGGTACCGGAAATGAGTCTGGTACCGATTCACATCTCTATTGGAAATGACCTGAGGAGGTAATCTAGTCCTTCCATATCTCCAACAGGTCTGGTTTCCAGAATACTTTAAGATATTCAAATTAGCCTGGTTCTTTGATCAAAAGAATAATATCCTGAAAACCAGATCTGTTCAAGGTCCTCCAGGTCTGCATTTGAGACCCTTTGTACCATAATCTTTCCTAGACATAGCTGTCTAATCAGTTAAAAATCATCAGTCACTGACAGACCACTTCCCTAGATAATCTTTTCTGGTATTTATCTTAAAGACAATGATCTAAACAGGTATACCCTAGAGGAAAGGAAATGTGAGATAGGGGAGATATGATAGAGACATTTAAATACCTCAGAAGTATCACGGCACAGAGGTGGGTCTCTTTCAATGGAAAGAAGACTTTGAAACCAGGGTGACAGAGAGGGTGATGGATGCATGGAACGGCCTCCCAGTGGAGCTGATGGAGACAAAAACAGTATCTGAATTTAAGAAGGCATGGGACAGGCACAGGGATCTCTGAGGGAGCGGTAGGGATTGTAGAGCTGAGCAGTTGTGTGTATGGGCAGACTAGGTAGCCTGTATGGTCTTTTTCTACCGTCATAGTTCTCCGCTTCTATCTATCGTCGCAATCAGAAAGCTCAGTTTCTAACTTCACTCTTCTGCTGCTGGCCCTGGCCTGTTTCAGATCTACTTTTACTGGCTGTGCCGAGATACCCATGCCTTTGAATGGTTCGCCGATCTGCTGCAATCCCTGGAGACTCAGCTTCAGGAACGCAACAACGCTGACTTCCTCAGCTACAACATCTACCTGACCGGCTGGGATGAGTCACAGGTAACAGCCCCCTTTCTCCAGTGGCAAGTGCTAATGGCCTTGGAGCTCACACGTGAGAGCTCATCTTGCACACTCACCCAGCATATTTATTTATTTACTTAATATTATAACCACTTTATCATCAATAGCTCAAAGTGATTTACAGATCAAAACAAATATGCAATAATAGAACATGGAGACAACAGAGAAAGCATTACATCCTAAATACATCTCAAACCAAGTACATAATAAAACCAAGACAGGCTAAAACAATAAAGAGAGCAACCACATAAGAACAAATCCCAGCACATTCTAACAGTTTCCAGTTAATAAGTGAGCAAGGATGTCTTTTTAGAACGATGAAAATCAAGGCGTTTTCTCATTAAGCTGTTGAAGTGAAAGTTTTTAGAAACAGCATCCAACGGACATCAAGTGCATGTCATCCTGTGATGGGAATCTTAAAAAGCGACCATTTTATTGACCTTCTGAGCTGTGGGCTGACATGAATTGACTTGTCTTTTTTGCTCTAAACAGATTTCTTTCTCTGCTTCCTCTTTCACTCCCAGGAGAATTCTCACCAACTGTAAATCACGTGGGGGGCAGAATGCAAAAGCAGCATGCACCATTAGTGCCAGGAAACATTTTAAGCTGAGAAATTGAAACAAAGATACAAATTAGTGCAGTAAACAACATCTAAAATGCAATCAACAAGTACTGGCAGTTTAAAAAAAATCAAACCAAAAACTAAATGGAATATTCCTATAGCAGACCTCAGAGAAAACACTACAAGTTAGAGTCAGATGAGAAGGCCTTTCCCTGTAATCACAGTTTTCTTTTATTTAAAGCAATTGAAAAGAAATTTGCTCCCTTTCAGTACCCTGCAGTATTTGAAAAATGTACACTGGCAGTTCATAATTACTGAAACTCTTTAAGCATTTGTCATCTCTCCTGCTCTTCCTCTGAATTCTTGGGAGCTGACATGATAGCCAGACAGTGATGAACTACATCGCACTCATTGGATCTGATTGGTTCATGCTGAGTATGAGGTCATGCACACACTAAATGAATCAATCAGATCGCACTATCTCAGGCAATTTGTGAAACTCTCCCAGACATGGCTGCTCTTAGGGATCAAGGGAATTGTAGGGGAAAAGTTTCTAGAATAATAAAAATACTGAAGGCTTGAATTCACACAGGGCAAGGCTCATGACTTTGCAATCTATAATTCTCAAACACTGTAAACTAGTCAGAGGGTAGGGTTGGGTGGTATTTAGGTATTCCAGTTATAAACTAGTAAACAACATGCAATCAGAAATCAGTTGGTTAGGGATGCAACTACGATTAAAAACAAATACAGAATAGAGAAATCTGGGGAAAAGGTGCTTGCTCTCATTCATCTCCAGAGAGGCAAAAACATACAAATTGGACTTCCCCAGCCACCGGCTTCTGTTACAATATTCACAGCCCGCTTCCTGGAATCGGGAGAGACTGGGCACACAGCCAACTGATAAGGCAAAGGAACTCCTTTTCCAATCTCTTCCTGACTTGCGATTTTTGCATGTAACAGAAGGCTTTTGCCTGCTGCCGGCCTTCCATCCAAACAGTGGAAAGCCCCAACAGATCACAAGAGGCCCTCAGGTCTTTTATGATGTCTTACAAGTTATATAAACTAATGATAGAATTCCCCCTCCCTTCTAAAACGTCTTGGCTACTGACTGCATATCCTGCCCTGGAAGATCTGTTTCAGTACCAACATGTTGTGTATACTCTATAAAAATATATAAACTGAGACGCAGACATCTGGTTTTTGGTGTGTGGAGTCTTCCTGTAAAAAGAAAGGTGAGGAAGTACAGACTCTCCTCTAGGAATGGAACTTTTGTTGTAGTTTAGGCTGATCAGAAATTGCCTTTTTGTCTGTAAGCGAATATAGAAAAACATCAACTTCTGTCTAAACATGCTTAAATCGATCTCAGGCCTTAACTGCTCTGGAATGGCAATCCACAGCACTGATGCCGCCATGGAAAAAGCTCTAACCTGGCTTTGTGTGAGTCTATACTCCCTTAAGGGGGGCACCTGCAATAAATTTCTCCCAACAGAGCACAAGGCCCGTGCAGGTATGCACTGCCTAAGTTTAGATTTTAAGGTACATGATTCTGCTCGGAGTATTAGATTGTGTAAAGTCTATGCTTCTGAAAGGATGTCAGGCTGAAAAAGTTCAATAAAGGCCGACCTCACCATAAGCTTTCGGGTGCTAGAAATGACTCCGAAGAACACTAGGATGTCCCAAAATTCAGCAGCTAGGTAACAGCAAGAGCTGCACTGCAGTATGTGTGGGTCAGAGCCCTGCAGTGTTGTGCTGGGAAAATGATGTCAGTTAAGGCCTAGAGCGAGCCCTTGCTTGTTCAGATGTTACAGAGTTCAAAGTTCATAACTTGTACACAATCCAGTTTTCTCATAGTCAGGAGTTCCTTAATGCCAGTCTTTGAGAGCCATGTCTAGTTTTCGGGACGTCCACGGGGCAGATTTAACAATAGGCAGAGTAGACAAGTGCCTGTGGGCAGTCGTCCCAGTGAGGTGGTCACTTTGCTGAAGCACGTGCCAGTGGTCGCTCTTCCACAACAGCATCATTGTAGGGGGGAACGACTGGCCAGTGTATCCTCGGGGAGGGGGGAGGGGAAGGGGTGCAGCCGGCTGTCCATCTGTCTAAGAACAGCTGGGGATATAAATCCACTGCTGGATATCCACATCAATATTCATCAGATGTATTCATAAACATCCGGCCTAAGATCAAGGCTACCCTGAAACCAGATTCTTTGCAACCCTCAAAGCCTGGAATTGGGACCCTCAAGGACTGGATTTATAAGGCTGTTAGGACTCTGCTATATGTTTTTGTCTTAGTGCAAGGCAAGATAGATTCTGACAAACTGAAATCCTTCATACTGCTATTGGTGCAGCTCTGCTCAGCTGCAGATCTGCATAATGTGCTAACAGGAAGTCACTAAAATATTTTTTTCTATTGTTCTGTGTTGATGGTCCAGTCTGGTCTCTTCCTGTCTGTTTCCACACCGCCAGGATCATCGAGGCCAAAACTGAGAAGTGCTACAACAGGCGGCTCCTACTGAGCTGACCACTCTGTTCTTTCTTGGACCATGAGAATTAGGAAAAATACCCATTAGAATTGTTCCTCAAAATCGATTAGTGGTATCAGTGTTTGTAAAGATAAGGAAAAGAAAGTGGAAACTTGGTATAATTTTATCCTCATTAAATCCCCTGATTGCTTAATCATTTTTCCTGATCTGAGCTGTATTAAACCAATGCAAAACTAAAAGCAGAGGAACAATACTCTAAATATAAACAGAAGCAGATGCCTCTTAGGGTAATGAGAGATAGGTTGTCTCAATCAAGCTACCCGCGCCACGCTAACAAAGATTTGCAGTGCGGGTAACAATTAAAACAGAGTTAGATTTATCATGTTGAGTATTAAATGAGTTATTCTTGATGAAAAAAAGTAATCAATAATGTGAAAGATGTAAATCTTTTTTCAGTGGAAAGGAAGCTGTAGGATTAGGAAGCATGATATCAAGCTCCAAGGTGATAGACTCAGGAACAAAATCAGGAAATATTGTTTTCACAGAAAGAATATAATGGAGGTCCCGAAGGCCCTCCTGGAACCGGTGGTGGAAGCTAAAACCATAACTGACTTCAAAAAGTAGCAGAGAGGATCTTTACATGCAAAAAGTGAAGGGATAGCAGAAGCATGACCCGGTGGTAAACAGGCCTTGAGGGTAGCCTAGGGGACACTAGGGTAACCTGTACAGGACACTGATTGTGGCTCTAACGGCAATGGCAAGGCTGCATTAGGCTTCCAGCTAGGCATTGGGGTAACCTGCCTGGAGTGACCATAGCTGAAACCCCAGTTCAATGGGCATGGGGAGGCAGGATGTTTTTGGACAACAGCTTTGCTAATTTTATTAGAAAACTTGGTAATAAGACACAGATTCTGGGCATGGGATGAATAAGGAGGCTGGTGGTGGGAAAAGGAATGAGGTCAGGATTGGGGCGGTGTTTGTATTGGGTTACATATAGGAATTTATATCTGCATCTATCCCAAGTGGAAGAATGCAAATGGGCAGACTGGATGGGCCATTTTGGCCTTTTTCTTCCGTCATTTATTGTTAAAAGGAATGAAACATCATACTGTGCAGTCTTGCCTGAATTTGGGACAGTGACGTACAAACCAGGATGTGAAAACCCTGCTTATGCATGGATTTTTTTATTTAGTGCTTTCCAGCTTTGACCCTGTTAAAAGTGCACTCAGCCTTATCGGAATGAGGTCATTTTCAGTGTCAGAACAATAGTCCACCTTCCCCCAAGGTCGGGCCCCAAGATAGATGGCCAGACTGAATCACTGCTCTGGGGCCCTTGGCCCTGGTTGAAAAGCACTAATGAAACGAAAGACTGAATCTTGGAAACGAAGTGCACGGATATTGCTGAGACCTTGAGAATGTGCACCTTTCCCAAATGTCAAACCTTTTGCCAGCGCCGCCCTGCATGCAACAGAACTCTGAGCCATCTGCCTCACGTTTCCACCATCGCCTAAACTAAGTCTGATGCAGGGCTTCTCAAACCTGTCCCGGGCACCCTACAGCCAGTCAGTTTTTCAGGATATCCGCAAGGAATATGCATGAGATACATTTGCATGTCATATACATATGCATATTCCTTGCGGATATCCTGAAAATCCAACTGGTAGTGGGGTCCCTGGGACAGGTTTGGGAAGCCCTGGTTTAATGGGCTCTGGACGGACGCTTCATAGCTCTGCACTCTCCAAGCCTGCTTGCTGTCCCATGGGAAAGTGCCGAGCCGTGGGCTGCAAGCTTATCCCGCAATCTAAGGTGGTTTTCTCTTCTCTCCCGAACACTGATGGGCTTTTATAACTGAATTAAAATAAAAATGTCACTATTCAGGTTCATTAGCTTCGGAAAATTGCGGGGCCAAGAAGAGGAAAATTAACAAGCTTAAAAAATGAAATATCTGTAAAATCAATTTGATCAAACAGTCTGCAGTCTTTCTACCTGATCTGCCAGCTGAGGCTCACCTGGGGCTTTCCATTGTTTGTAAAGAGAATGACAGGCGCCGTGTGAAAGGAAGGCTCCTGATTAGCCAGGCCAGCACATCCCAGTAGGCGAACTAGGCAGTCACTTAGGGTGCCAGCCATTAGGGGGCGGCAAAGAGCAGCCATATGGGGCCACGAGAAGCGCCCATCCTGCTCATGGCCAAGAGAAGCAGAGTCTCGGCGGGCCACAAGCGGCGCCTCTGTTTGTGTGTGTGTGTGTGTGTGACAGAGGGATTGTGTGTGTACGAGAGAGCAATGGTGTTAGTGAGAGAGAGGGAGGGAGCCTGGGTAAGGATGCGTGTGAGAATGAGATTAGGAAAACTAAGTGCGTGTAAGAGAGGGGGCCTGCCTTAGTGAATGAGGTTGGGGCCTGGACCTGGGAAGGGAGGGCGCAAGGCAGAAGGTTCGCCTTCCTAGGGTGAGTAATACCCTTGCACCGGCCCTGCTGGCTAGCAGGGGACAAACCTTCTGCTGATCCCACTGCATCTGTGGACCTTTTCTTTAAAAAAACAAAACCGCAGAGAAAAGGCCACAAAATGACACGGTAAGCCTTGATTAAATAACTGCTCAGGAATTCAGAGGACTTCCACGAGAAGTGCTGCTGGGAGTCAGACTGCAGACCCTCTCCCGGCGTGGCGCTAGGAGTCAGGGGAGGCTGTGATGTGCACAGGAAACGGATTCCGAAAGCAGGGCGCAGAGGGAGGGGATGTAGCGGTCAGAGCCCCAGCAGTGAGGAAGGGGAGGCTCGCGTCTGCCACCGCACTCCTGATTTCTGTATCTCTCTCCCGCCCCTTTCCATGCAGGCCACGCACTTCACAGTGCACCACGACCAAGAAAAGGATGTGATCACCGGCCTGAAGCAGAAGACCTTGTACGGCAGACCAAACTGGGAGAATGAGTTCAAAACCATCGCCAGTGCACACCAGAGGTAAGGCTAACGTCACTGCTTCTCAGCTTCTTTCTTCTTCTTCTTCACCATCAATAATTCATTTAAGAGCCTATTTAATTTTCCATTTCCTTGTCAAACATGTTATTGACACCTAGGAGCCATCATTTTTCATTTTTATTTTATTTTCCCTTGGAATTTAGCAATGTTTATTATAACCTACCAAATGGCAAACAATCCAGTGGAAAAAAATAGCTCTTCTCCCACCAAGTGGTTATATTAAACACTGACAAATTCTTGAGGAAAATAAAATAAAAACTGAAAACGAAAGTCCCTATTGACACCTAAAAGGGACATTATCTGATGACTGCACTGTTTTAACAATGTTCTTGTCCAAACTTGTTTATATTTGGTTTCAGGAAGCACTTGGAACTGTAAAGGGGAGAAGAGTCCTTCTCCTGATTATATCTCTCACCATTACAGGCTTCTGTGGCCTCGTCCCTCCAAAATGCAAATGTTTATCATCACCCTGTAACTCCCACAAGGCACAAAATCCCATGATTCAGGAGCTTGTGAGATTTAAGTCTAGTCAGAGTCGTGCATGTGAAATGCAACAAAGTGGTAAATGCATTAGTCTCATCAAAAGATGTACAATAGAATGAGAAAAAAAGCAACCAAGTTGCACATGATCCAGTTTTATAGGACAAATTATATCTAAACCAGATCCTGATAAATCCACTCAGTCAAGTCAATACCATATACCTCCCTACTCACATTCAATGTGAAGGAACCACCCTTCTAGGAAGGCATCACCCTCCTAATCAGATCAGACACCTTCAAGGATAATAATGACAACAGCAGCCTTACTATGTCACTCACCTCCACATATATTAATGGCATCTCCCTACTAACCATGGCACTCATTGCCAGTGATTTCAATGGCTTCACTCTCCTAATCACATCAATGACCATATTACTCACCTCCACAGACATCAATGGCCTCACTCTCCTAATCACATCAATGACCATATCACTCACCTCCACAGACATCAATGGCCTCACTCTCCTAATCACAGCAATGACCATATCACTCACCTCCACAGACATCAATGGCCTCACTCTCCTAATCACAGCAATGACCATATCACTCACCTCCACAGACATCAATAGCATCACCCTCCTAACTGCATCAATGACCATATCACTCACCTCCACAGACATCAATAGCATCACCCTCCTAACTACATCAGTAACCATGTCACTCACCTCTACAGACATCAATGGCCTCACTCTCCTAATCACAGCAATGACCATATGACCATATCACTCACCTCCACAGACATCAATAGCATCACCCTCCTAACTGCATCAATGACCATATCACTCACCTCCACAGACATCAATAGCATCACCCTCCTAACTACATCAATAACCATGTCACTCACCTCTACAGACATCAATGGCCTCGCTCTTCTAACCACATCAATGACCACAGACATCAATGGCATCACCCTTCTAACCAGAAAAGGAACCCCAGATATCCAAACCAAAAAAATATCTGGTATAAATTTATACTAAATTATTTGCTAAATGGTGATATCAAATTATCCATGCACATGATTCTAATGAATGCCAGTATTAGCTCATTTATAATGGAAGCACAAAATCTAAAATTCAAAATGTAGATTTAAATTTAAGTTTAAATTTTAAATAGGGGAAAAAGACTTCAAAAGCCAATTCACAGGCAACCGCCTTATGAATTGGACAAACTGGGCAAAATCATTAGTCATAAAAAAACCCCAAATCAATTGGCAGCAAACCTCTACTTTTAATCAATTTTATATTTTATGCTTGCATTAATCCATAGTTTATTTAAATTATCTTGTTTTTCAAAAAAAATTTATATTTATTAAAAGTTCATTTAGAAATAATTTTCCTGGCATTCAAACCGATGTGTTGACTTCAATCAAATTTACAGTTCACTTGGGCTATTGTTCCTTATATAGCCTGAGCTTACAAGTTCATCTTCCACATTTCATCACATCAAAATATCTTCTTGTAATTCAAATAATGCACTTAGCTTAGATTGAATTTGCGGTCCTGTTAAGATGTTGTTCTGATGCTCAGCGTTTCGCCCTCACTGGCTGCTTCAGGGACAGTGCTCACCACTCATTTATAACTCCCTAATGCACCTGATCTCCCCCAGCTCTGAAGGAGAGGAGCCTTGAATACTGGTTTCCTGCATTGCAGCACACAGTGCTGTCATTAAGGTTTGCAAAATTGTGCCTGTAGTCTAATGGAAGCCTATCTCCACAGACATCAATGGCCTCACTTTCCTAACCACATCAATGACCACGTCACTCACCTCCATAAACATCAGTGACATCACCCTCCTAACCATATCATCCCCTCCACAGATATCAGTGGCATCTCCCCTTAACTATGTCATTCACTTCTGGACATATTAGTGAAATCACCATCCTAACTGCATCGCTCACCTCCAAAGGCTTCAGTATCACTCTCTTAATCACATCATTCCTGACCATAAACATCAATGATATCACCCAACTAACCATGTCACTCAATGGCATTACCCTACTAACTACATCATTCACACCCCCAATCACATCATATGTCCATCAGTAGTAAGGAGGAGTAGCCCAGTGGTTAGAGCAGCAGGCTGCAAACCAGGGAAGCCAGAATTCAAATCCCACTGCTGCTTCTTGTGACCCTGGGCAAGTCCCTTTACTCTCCATTGCCTCAAGTACAAATGTAGGCCTAGGTTTGCTAAATGCTGTTTATCATACTTTTTTTTTTAATTCTACCTCCTGTGGAGATTACCTGCTTTGCATGCATAAAATTAAATAATGCATACGAAGTAGCTAATTACTAGTCAATATAATGCAAATAAAATAACAGCTAACTTAGAAAAAAATCAGTCGCATTATTTTATCACATTTCAAGGAGTTATATTTTCTCCAAGGCTATCAGGACTCTAACTTACATCCTGATGGCCCTGATATGAGCTTTAAAAGGCCATGAGGCTCAAACCTAACACCTCCCCAAAACTGATAAAATCTCCTTGGGAGTCTAGTGAGAGTCGTACCCACTCTCCCCCAACCCCAAAAGTGAAAACAAAATAGAATAAAACTCATAGGGCAATGCTCCACTCCCTTTCCAAACCTATCCTCTTTTCAGAACTCCCCCCCAGCACAGCCCTCCCCTGGTAACAAGACCCTCCCCTGAACCCCTCAACCCACCCATTGAAAAAAATAAGGTCTTGTTGGTCTTTGATAGACTTCCCAAACTCCTCCCACTCCTTCACTTCAAAAAAAGACCCTGGTGGTTTAAGGTAACCTCCAGAACCCCCCGACCTGATAGAAGCCTCATTGGTGGCTCAGCAGTGGCCTGGAATGCTAAGGCCGGTCAACACCATTTTCCAAAATGGTGCCAACTGGCCTTTGCCCCTAATATGTGGTTTTGGAAAGTAGCATCAACCGATCTGGAGCTAGAGAGTGCGCCAGGCTTCCGCTGGGCCACCAATGAGGTTTCTATCAGGTAGGGAGGTCTGGGGGTAGGGGTCCAGTGGTCACCCTAGACTACCAGGGCCTGATTTTGAGGAAAAGGGGGGAGGAGGGGTTGGGGAGGGCCACCCTAGACCACCAGGGCCTTATGTTTTTGGAAGGGGAGGGTTAGGGGTCCTGAAATCGGGTGGGTGAGCTTTGCTTGGGGCAGGAGGTTCTTAAAAATGGAGGAAGGGGACATCGCTATGTGACTTTTATTCTATTTTTTTTCATTTTGGGGTTGGCGCCGCTTCTAGAGGTGGCAGGGGTGAGAGGGTGGGATCTTGCTAGCCCCTCAGGGGGAGATGGTTTTGACACTTTTAGAAGGGGTAGCTTTCAGGTCACTTGGCCCTTTCTTTTGGGAGAGGGACTAGGTTTCAGGCTGCTTGGCCTTTTAAAATCATGGTGGCCTCGTGTGAACTGAGCTGCCATTGCTCATTTTTCTGGCCTCTGTTGCGTTCTTTTTTTCTTGCAGAGTTTTTCAATTAAAAATTACTTTGCTCATATTGCCACGATATTTTGCTGGGGAGGGACAAAATATTGCAGGATCTCCCTCTCACAATATTTTGCTTCTCCATCACTAAAGTTTTGCAGCTTGATAAGCCTCCCTCTTAGATTGTGAGTTATCTGGGGACAGGGAAAACCTATAGGTCCTGAATGTCATCCGCTTTGAAGTGCCTGAAAAGTGGAATAGAAATGAAAATGAAATGAAAATGACCTCCCATCTAAATATTAGAAAGACATAAAACTCTCCTTCATTAGTGGTTGAATAGGTTGGAAGGTTGAGGAATAGTTTCAGAGGAATTCCATTTGCACAGTGTTGACTAGGGATGTACATTTGTTTAAAACAAAAGTGCAAAATGTGACAAATAAGGCTAATTCACTTCATTCGGGGGGCCCCCCGAATGAAGTGAACCTTATTCGTTCATTTCATTTTAAGTAAATGCATCGGGTCTAGGTCTATGACCCCGCGACCAGACCCAGAGGCCAGTTCCCGACACCGGGGCCTTGGCCAGGTCCAGGCCCGCTGCTTTGACCCGACCCAGAAACTAGGTCCTGACGTCAACCCAAAGGTTGGGTCCTAATGCTGGGGCCTAGGCCTGGATCCAGGCCTGACATCAGGGCCTCAGCCAGGAAGCGGGTCCCGACACCTGGGCCTTGGCCCAGGGTCAGGCTCAAGCCTCGGAGCCCAGGCCTGGAAGCTCCATGCGTCTTCATCTTTCTTCTTCATGAAGCACAATGATGGCATCCACTAGGGTTGCACTGGAGTTAATTAACTCCGGCGCTTTCACCCCAGCAGACAGCACCATTTTCATGTATGGCAAATGCGTACAATCACCCTACAACAAAATGGTTCTGTCTGCTGGGTTGAATGTGCCGGAATTAATTAACTCTGGCGCAACCCAGCGGATGCCATCATTGTGTTTTGGGAAGAAGAAAGAAGAGGACATCTGAAGAGGAGCTTCTAGGCCTGGGCTCCGAAGCCTGGGCTTGATTCTGAGACGAGCCCAAGCGTCGGGACATGGCCTCCTGGCTGAGGCCCCAGGGTTGGGACCCGATCTCCGAGTTGTATCACAGCATTTAGCTTGGGTCTGGGCCAAGGCCCCGGTGTCAGGACCCAGCCTCCAGGTCAGGTCACAGCGTTTGACCTGGCTCCAACTGAGGTTCCAGTGCCTATGCAAGTCTAAGGCTTTGGCCTAGGTTAAGCTAGGCTTAACCTAGGCCAAAGCTAGGCCAAAGCTTTGGCCTAGGCTTAACCTAGGCTTAACCTAGGCTTAACCTAGGCCAAAGCCTTAGACTTGATTTTGTACTGTGCCCTTTCATGTATATAGTTATAGTTATAGTTCTATTCCATCGCATCTACCCATTGATGCTTGTTATATGTAAGGGCTCCTCCCAAAAGTTATTTATATTCTTCCTAGTTCACCAAGTTTTCTGTTATATGTAAGGGCACCGCCCAAAAGTTGTTTGTTCACTGTGAACCGATGCGATGTGCGAACGGATATCGGTATAAAAGAGATGTTAAATAAATAAAATAAAATAAATAAATAAGCTGGCAGATCCCCACCAGACCAGATATGTGGGGGCTGGGGGGATCCTGGCCCTGGCATTTTTTCAGTAGAGTGAGAAGAAAGGCTCCTTTTCATTTTTTTGGCTTTTGGCTTTTAGGGTTGGTTTTTTTTTAAATTACTTGATTTGGTTTTTTTTCACACAAATGAAACGAATCAAGCAATCCATGAACTGAAATTTGTGAGAAAAAAATCTCCCAAAAACGAACCGAAAAATGTAAACAAATTTTTTTCCCCTGCACATCACAAGTGGATGATATGGACTTGACAATGAAGTGGATGATATGGACTTGACAACGAACCGAAAAATGAAAACAAATTTTTTTCCCCTGCACATCAGAAGTCGATGATATGGACTTGACAACATTTACAAGCTCATAAAATAAGCCCCTGAGATCCATTCATGCAAAATTTAAGATATGTTTTTAGGCTCTTAATGATACCTCTGTCTGGCTCAGTAGTTAGATGCAGTGTGGGGTAGAAGGGTGTTCCTAATGAGCAATTTTGAATCTCCCCATGGTGCTCTGCAGGCCTGCGGGGAGCTGGTACCACAGGGATGCTTTACCCTACATATGCTGCAGGAGCAAACTATCTGGGGTAAAGAATGCACAGGAATTTCTAAATTACCGGTTATCCCCAGTTGCTCCTGCCCCATTGGCATAAAAAAAATTCGAAATGGCGGATGGCCAAGTCGCCAAATTGAGCATTCAGCACGTATTGCCATGTTAAGATGGCTTAGTAAACAGGCCCCCAAGTTTAGAGATAGGAGCCTTCTTTGACAGCCAGGGGATTCATTTTGTGAGAATGACTTTTAATAAATGAAGTGCAGAAAGATAAACATGTGGTCTTATCCAGGGAGAGAAGCACAGAGAGAGACCCCCTCGCTGATCCCTTATAGCAATGGACAGTAGCATCAGGCTTTAGCTGAAGAGAAGGGTCATGGCAGATCTGTGGATCCTGTTGATTCTTTGCTTTGCAAATCTACATATTAGGGATGTGAATCGTTTTTTGACGATTTAAAATATCGTCCGATATATTTTAAATCGTCAAAAATCGTTAGAGCCGCAATACAATAACAATTCCCCCGATTTATCGTCAAAAAATCGTAAATCGGGGGAAGGGGGAGGGCGAAAAAACCGGCACACTAAAAAAATCCTAAAACCCACCCCGACCCTTTAAAATAAATCCCCCACCCTCCCGAACCCCCCCAAAATGCCTTAAATTACCTGGGGTCCAGAGGAAGGGTCCCGCTGTGATCTTCCACTCTCGGACCTCCGGTGCTTGTAGAAATGGCGCCGGCGCTACCTTTGGTTTTTCCATACGGAAAATCGATTCACGGCAGGAGATCGCTCCCGGACCCCCGCTGGACCCCCAGGGACTTTTGGCCAGCTTGGGGGGGCCTCCTGACCCCCACAAGGCTTGCCAAAAGTCCAGCGGGGGTCCGGAACGACCTCCTGCAGTCGAATCGTGTTGTCTACGGCCGGCGCCATTTTGCGCAAAATGGCGGCGCAAAATGGCGCCGGCCATAGACAACACGATTCGACTGCAGGAGGTCGTTCCGGACCCCCGCTGGACTTTTGGCAAGTCTTGTGGGGGTCAGGAGGCCCCCCCAAGCTGGCCAAAAGTCCCTGGGGGTCCAGCGGGGGTCCGGGAGCGATCTCCTACGCTCCTGACCTCGGGGGACAAAAAACAAAATGGCGCCGGCGCTACCTTTGACCTGTCATATGACAAGGCAAAGGTAGCGCCGGCGCCATTTCTACAACGCACCGGAGGTCCGAGAGTAAAAGATCACACCGGGACCCTTCCTCTGGACCCCAGGTAATTTAAGGCATTTTGGGGGGGTTCGGGAGGGTGGGGGATTTATTTTAAAGGGTCGGGGTGGGTTTTAGGGTTGTTTTAGTGTGCCGGTTTTCCCGTCCTCCCCCCCACTGGACCCCAGGTAATTTAAGGCATTTTGGGGGGGGGGTTCGGGAGGGTGGGGGATTTATTTTAAAGGGTCGGGGTAGGTTTTAGGGATGTTTTAGTGTGCCGGTTTTCGATTTTCACGATTTTCACGATTTTTAAAAAACCCAAACGGCAACGATCCGATTCCCTCCCCCTCCCAGCCGAAATCGATCGTTAAGACGATCGATCACACGATTCACATCTCTACTACATATTGCCCACAGCATTATGTATCTGTCTGCATCACAGTATTAGTGTAAATGTAATTCTTGTTTTGCTTTTTATTTTAAGCTCCAGGGTAGGAGTTTTCCTGTGTGGACCAGAGAGCCTTGCCATAACCCTCAGCAAACAGAGCATCAGTAACTCCGCCGCTGACCCACGGGGGGTGCACTTCATTTTTAACAAGGAGAACTTCTAACTCCCAAGATGGAGGACATGCTCAGATCTGGGATCTGCACGCAGTTTATCAGTTAATTGTACCATGCTGGGAGATGCTTTTCAGTCTAGCTTCATTGTTCCGCTGCCTTTTTTTCATTCATCGTCTCTTGTGAATAAAGACTCGGGGGTTCTAATCTCAGCTATGCACTGTATCTATCTGCGACTTAGACAAAACTCTTTTCTTTACCTGTACGAGTGCTGGGACTAAGCATGCAGGGCTTCTGATTTGAGGGGTTTATAAAAAGGCCAGTCTTGAAAGGATGGGAGACAGAGTGAGCTGTACATTTGAAAAAGAAATAAATACAGGTGTACACACCTAACATTTGGAAGTAGGCTCCTCCATTGTTCTTTTTCAAAATTTACTGCGGCTAAGTACCTAAATTTAAGCTCCTAGTTTCATCAATTTAGGAGCCTGAAAAGTGGGTGCTACAGTATGTCTCACTCTGAATGTCAAAGTGGCCCCTAACCCCTACACTCCTCACCTCGAGTTACTATGTGGGCCTCATATAGAGGTATAAATACCTACCTAGTGGTGGTAGATAGTTTCCACCCCTTTTCTAAATTAGCATTGCACCATACACGTTTCGCATGCGAAAAATGCCTTATCGCATGCAAAAAGCCCATAACGCAGCTTGTGAAATAACCCCCTTAGGTCCTAAATAGCAGGCCCAAATTTAAGTGAATATTCAGTCAAAAATCAAACTTATGTGTCTCAGTTTCGGTGCTCAGCTTTTTATGAATATCAGCCTCAAACCGTACATTGTAGTGTTTATATTTTTTATTATGGTTCCTTAACTTGTTTTTCATTGCTTTCACATTGTGGGGACATTCGTTGGGTTACTTTTTCTGTAAATTTACCATACTCTGCTTACAGTGTTTCCTCTTGTGAGACATTTCAGGGAAAAAATATTTATTTTAAAAGAACACACAGCCCCATAATCCCAGAGCATTTGTCCCACCAGTGCCCCCCTCCTCCGAGCCCCTCTGCTGCTCCCTCTCTTGTCTTGCTTCTCTTACGAAAATGATGCAACAGTGCAGAAACCACGCAAGCTCAAATCCACTGCAAGCCACCCAGTTTAGTGCAACCCAACAGAGGCAGGAGCAGCTGACGGTGAGAACCCTAGCGGCCTGGGGAGGCTGGATGCTGAATTACTACCCTGCCCCAGGCACCAACGTGTGTCAGTCCATCTCTGGAGAAGTGGCAGAGAGGCACCGAGGATGAGCATTACAGTAATGCGTTCGAATGAAAACGTAAACAGGGGCTTTTGAGATTGTGGGGTTTGGGGGTTTAAATTGAAAGCATCGATCTTGGTGTCAGAAGGGAGTTTTATCATTTTCAAACAAGACCCAGAAGCCCTCACTGTAAGCTCTTTGGGAAAGGAAATGTGTTGATGAATTGCAAGGCACAGCGCCCTCTAGTGGCGCAGTAACATAGTACCATAAGGAGCCTGTGGATTCTGTCTCTTTTCTGAAGGACATGCTGGTGTAGCATAGGCAGCAGGGTGCCTGCAGTGACTGTAAAAACCCCCAGAGTGGTCCAGCAGGAGAGGGAGCAGTTCTCTTCCTCTGCCCAAGTGAACCACAAGAGGCATAATGTGTGGTACCCTGAGGGTGGCCACCAGCTGAAAGAAAAGGGCTAGTGAGCTAGATGTCTGTACAAATGTTTGAGACAATAGTCAAGGGGAAGAAATTCCTGAATCTGTTCCTACTCATGTGCCCAAGTCTGGGACTATTGATGGTGTGAGAGTTTCCCCAAGGCTCGATGGTAGTGCTCAGCCTTAGGATCCTGCTTAAGTATTCAGGAGAGCGGTTTGCCAGGAGGGAATCTGGGAAGCACAGTTGGAGCGGAGGAGTGTCACCCTGATTTCTTTGGTCAGTGTGCCCGGTGCCACCCAGGCATCATTCCAGAGGGGAAAAAAGGAATGGAGAACGTGCACACACAGTACCAGGAGATGTACAGAGTAAGGAGATCAGTCTACAGGCACCAAGGGCTACTCCAGAAAGTTAAGGACGTTTCAGAGCCCACTCAGAAGGAGTTTCTGAGTCAGACAGAGGGAGTGTAGCTGTAATTGTACAGCTTGAAGATAGGAAAAATGTATTTTGTGTCAAAGCCTTACACTTTAAGAAGTTGAGTTTTAAGTAAACTCTTATTTGTTGGAGCACCATCTCCAGTGTGAAGTCACTGGAGGCCCTGAAGTAAAGCTTCCCCCCCCTCCTCCCCCTGTTTAGAACAAACCTGGGACTGAGTTGAGTTGTTAGGTCTCTGCAGTGAGGACACTGGAGGGAGGCTGCAGCAGGACAGATTGTGGGAAAATATTGATCTGGGGGATTTTTATCCATACTGGCCCATGGGTATCCAATTGCACACACAAAAGAAAAAATATATATACATTTATTTATTTATTTGCTTATTCACTTATTTATTTAACAAATTTCTTTACCACTTAAATATAACAATATTACAGAATAAAAATACATGTAGAAAGTACAAACATTGTAATAATGTATAGTGCAAATGTTAAATACTTACTATATTGTTTACAAAATGTTTCAGTAAGCAATTTCATTCAACAAGATATCTACTAGTTTGAGAACGTTTCTATTTTCAGTGGAAGAGCAGGAGGCAGCATAACAATGCAGTGTTCCATAGTCACCTAGAGCTTGAACTGACGGGCTTAATCCCAGAGTCAGAAAACACTGCTGACCTCATTTATAACCAGTTTTACATGAAAAAAGACATTCAAAGTAGTCTTCTGAGGTAAAAATATCACTTAAAATAATGTATAATATATTTACATGCATTGCTGTGTGGCAACCAGAAAGCCCTGCAAAAAAGCAAAAAAGGCACTTGGAACTCATAGGACATTTAGCCTATAGTAATGCATGTTAGGTGTGGCCTTGGCACTCAGAAGGCCATGAATAAACTAAAAACAGCACTAACTGCCAGCTCTCAAACAGTAATAATCCTACTTATGAAAAGGCAACACCGCAAATATTACACCAGACCCTAAAACACCAATGCACCTCCTATTAGGGAAAACAGAACAAGCCAAGGATTCCTACACAGAAACTGAAAGCTAGCAGAATGCATAACCTCAGTCACACATACAAACCAAAGAGAGACCCTAATCAAACACAGAATAAATAGACAATAAAGTATAAACAGAAACCTGGAGACAAAAACTGAACTAGAAACCACAAGCCAGACTCTGTATGCAGTGCAACAATGGAAAAGGCAAACCACCATTCCTAAGCATCAAACAATAAAATGAAGACATAAAAGTTAATCTATACTAATCAAAAGAAAAAAAATTTGAAAACAGATGATGAATGGAATAATATGCAGTAGTTAAAAATTCATAACCATTTAAAAAAATTAACAAAACACCAATAAAATATTTCAAACCATCAGACACATCAAATTATTAAAACTAATAAAGACATAAAAATCCCCTGCTCTCTATACCTGGGAACTTTTGATTTCCAGTCACTCTATGATTGCTGTGGATTAGTGGGAAGGGGAGGTGGGGGAAAAAGGCAGGCAAACTTGTCTCCTCTGACATATACACACAAACACCCACACACCCATGCTCTCACAGACACACCTACCCACGCTCTGACATGCTCAGATGCACATACGCTCTCACACATACCCATCCACCCACTCTCAAACACATCCACCCATTTTCTCACACATACACATCTGTGATTTTTCTCTCACACACACATACACCCTTACTCTTTCACACCTCACACACACATACACCCATACTCTCTCACACCTACCCATACTCTCTTACATATACACAGGCTCTCACTCTTTTATACACACATGAACACAGGCTTTCACATTCTCACAGGCAGTCATAGTGACACTGTCAGGGCCTTTGCCCATCTTTGGGCCGTGGCGGGATGGGCTCCACCACAGCCTAACAGGCCTCTCTTCGGACCACGGTGGGATGGTTCTGCCGTGGCCCCTCTTCTTTTTGTTGGCTCCTGGCAAGTTTTTTGAGCAGGAGTGAAAGAAAGGAAACCACGTGACCAGAGCGACCGATCCTCCAATAGGCCAATCCGCCCCTTAGGCTGCAGTAGCATAATAAGGATTGGCAGAAAAAGACCAATTGGCCCATCCAGTTATTCCTATCTGGACTGCAAGGTTCTATCCCTTCTGCCAGCCTTAGAAGTGTGACCACTTGAAGGATTTCGCTCCTTTTGAAGACTGCCTCCTTTGTAGATGGGCACACAAGCTCCCATGCTTAATCCACACCCATCCCCCGGGGACATCTTAAATCCAAGCTTTGTGAGAATTTAAACAATTACCAGAACTAGAAGTTGTTGCCCAAACATCCGGCCTCTAGATCCTCCCAGCCTGGCTGGACAGTATCCAGCAATCGCCATCCTGGTTGGCAGGAATTCCATGCGGCTAAAGAGTTCCCCCCGGATGAGAGGGGGCAGTTCCCCTCTGATGAGGCGACCGGAAGGTGCGTCCCTCCTCTGATGACACAAATGGCTGCTTTATTGAATAAGGTTAGTTGTAACTTCCCATCCGGCGCACAGGAGGTACCGTCTTCCGCTGGTTAGACAGTGGCAGCATGATGCCCTGCTGCCCCCATCCCCCCGACCTGGCACCTGTCATGCCTGCCCCTTCTATTGGCCTTGCCAATTGGTTTCTGGGGCACTGTAGCCTGCTGGTATAACCCAGCTACCCCATGGGCTGCATTATATTTTGATCTTGCTTCCTTTATCCGCCATTTCTTTGCTCATTATCAACCTCTCCCCTTGCCTCTACTCTCAAGGGAGCGCAGGGTACTGGAACCTCCCAGCCGTGCTCATATCACGCCAGATCCTGTTCCTATTCCCATCCCAGGATATGATGGCAGATAAAGGCCCTTAGCCCATCCAGCCTGCTTCACGGCACTTTTCATCTATGGGCACCTAGCTGGATCCACTGTTTCCTTTTTAAGCTGCATAGGAATAATTATTATTTTAAGTATTGCATAGCATTATGGTGCTTCCCACCCAGGTTTTTCAGGCCTCCTGGAGGAGAAAGTGATGACAATATTAGAAAATAATTTTGTACTTTACAGATTGGCATTTATATACAGCCATCTGATTTATGGGTTTAGAAACACAACTTGCTGCTGGGCTGAGAAAGAAGTGGTGAAATGGAGTCAGAGCTGCACGCAGCCGAAAGCAGCAGACAAGCTGTGGGGAGTTTTCATGCTAATCACTCACCAGGCAGCGCACAGCAGGTGGATGTAGGCAGTCTGGGGCAGGCTTGCATTGCCATCAGTGGCAAGAGCTGGTACTTCAGCTCCTTTTCAGCGGGGGTTCCTAATTGTCTCTGGCTCGGCCAGTCCTGGTTTAGCTCTGCTGCACCTCTGGATCTGTTTTATTGGAGAAATCAGAACTATGGGGGATTGGGGGGGGGGGGCAGAACCAGGACTAGCTTCAGCCCATTTAGATTCCACAAAGCCAGCTGCTAACTCTCCTTTCCAGCCCTGGAAAATTCGAATGCAATGCAGAAGGAAGAAGGGTCCTGCCACCACCCCACACCCCCTCGCCTTTCTTGCAAAACCTCTTCCTCTTCATGATTTCACATTTGCTGTGTGACATTTCTCTAGCCAGTGGGGCTGCATGTGTGCGGACGTCCACGATCACCGGGCTGCACTCGTTCTGAACAACAAACCCAAGCCCAAAGGAAGTTCTCTGCTATCCTCGACCTCCTAGTGCCTGGCAAGAGGATGCCATTAACAATCCTGCGCTGATCTGCATGTGTCCTTAGTAAAAACCGTGAGCGTCAGAGACAGGGATGCATTGCTCAGCAGCACACAGGCTCTCTCTCTAAAATCTTTTCTAATGAAGCAAGAGCAGCATGGTTTAATACATTAGTCAACTGGACACTTTTATTTAGGATGCCCCCTTTTCTTTCTGGGAAGTAATAAGGCATTTAAAGATTCTGAAAGCTCAAGCTCTTCCACTCAAGTTACTTTCACCAGGCCCCACTGCTGCTTGTGCCCACGCTGGGGGGAGACTGGACAGCGAGTCCCATGTTAGCTCTCCAGTAATGAATAATGCTTATTTTCATAGGGCTATTGGAAATACACAGCCGTGTACAATGCTAAGTCCCCATCCCAAAGAGCTCCCAAGCAAAGTGGGTTACCTGAGGCAATAGGAGATAAAGTGATTTGCCCGAGGTCACAGGGACTGACAGTGAGAGAAGCAGGATTTGAACTCTCGCTTCCTTGATTCTTAGTCCATTGCTTACACAAGGCCACTCTTCCAATCACGCCAGAGTAATATGGGAGATGTGTGCTCGTGGAATCCTGAGGTAATAAAATTCAATATTAAGGGCAACTAGTGTTAGAAAATAAGGAAACTCCTTGTGTTTGGGGATTTTTTTTCTTCTCCACCTTTGGGTGCTACGTGTTAGATGATCATGGCCTTTGCCATGGTGCCCATGACCTTGGCAGAATACTGCAGTGGGGCGCTACTGCCTTCTGCAGTCCACTGCACCAGGTCTTCCCTGGGGATCCCCCAGCCAGGGACTCGCCAGATCTGACTCTGCTTGGCATCTGAAATCTAATGAGTTAAACCTCTCCCAGACCAGAATTGCTCAGAGAGGAAGGAAGCGGTAGGTGAGCAGGCAGATGAATGTGCTGCTCTAGATCCTTAGTTACAAGCCCAAGTGGATCTCCAGAGACTACCTTGAATGTGAGCAGCTATTTTGTTTCAGCAGCTGTACAGCTGTTGCCTATTCCACACTAGCGGGTGGGACAAGTTGGCATCACTAGGATAGCTGCTGCTGACACAAAATCTTAATAACAAGAAGGTAAGAACAGACTGAAAGCTGGTACAGAATAAATGGCATTTAATACATCTGTCAATAGGAAGTGGAGATGATGAGCGGTATACGCTAGTGGTGATTAACCATAAGTAGAAATGGTATAGCACTGGAGGCTCACGGATCCTTGTGGTGAGTTAATCAAAAAATGAAAACTTAAGGCACACGTTTCCACCTTTTATTCAGGGATGCTTAAAGCAAAGTTTCAGTCCCTCAGACATGGTCTGTGTTTCACCAGACGGGCCGCATCGGGGGGGGGACAGAGGCCCAGAAGACACAAAGGAAATGCCAAAAGGTTGGGGAAGCTGCCTCAGTCAGAGAGCTGCAGGCGTACGGCTGGAAGATAAAACTGAATATCTTGAAAATAGAGCCCGCAGAAACAACCTCAGGGTGGTGGGAATCCCGGAGTCCATAACTGATGCTGAGCTGCAGGGCTTTTTGGAGACCTGGCTAGTACTGAAGCTTTCCTTGGACCCCTTCCTGGGACCTGTGTTGATCGAGAGGGCTCATCTTGTAGTTTGTTTGCTTACTTCAATAAAAACTGATTTCAAACAGATCGCTCCAAGAGGACCAGGTGTGAAGTGGGACACCTCATAGTCCGCACACATCAGCAAAGGATGACAAAAGAGGAGAAAACAAGGCAGGCAGATGCTCAATAAGACTGCAGTGCTTTTAACGGGTCCTGCTGTCCTCCCCTGTTTGAAGACGACATTCCCTCTGCACAGCCAGGAAGTTTCTGGCACCCTACTGAGGCGGAGGCTGCCCTCTCGGGAAGCGAGGAGGTTAACCCTCATGAATTTCCACCTCATGATTCTGAGTGGTTACATAATGGAAGCCACAGGGGGATTTTTAGCATTAACCAAGACAAGGTGAACAAAAGGAAAAGAAACTTGATGGGCAGCCCATTCCCTCAGACCCTCTGAATTATACAGAGATGGTTTTATTCTGCTTGCACTGAAGTCATTCTATTTCCTCCTGGCAAGGCACGATTGATTTTGCCTGGCCCTGTTCTGCCTGCCTGGTGAGCCCTGCCCTGCGCCTTAGACCTTCTCCTCTTCTCAGCTTCAAGACAGCGTGAAGTCCTCTACCTAAAAGGTCAGTGACTAACCTCAGGATGGCCTTGTGGGTTAGCGGCCTGTTTCGCATGAAAGGTTGCAAATGGTGCAGACGAGCTCCGTAGCAAACATTTGCACAAAATCTTGCTACTGGGGTGGCAAATTAAAAAATGACATCCCACCGAGATGTAATTATCATTTTTGCAAAAATCAGCCAGTGAAGATATTTTAGCGCACCCGTTTTCATGAAATTCAGAATTAATGAGCTGCTTTGCACGATATTGCATCCCAGCAGTTCGTTAATTATGAATTTAAATATCATTTTGCGCTAAGCAGACTATGTGCAAAGGGTTCCTCTTGCAAAGCCCAAAATTTGCGAAAAAATTTGCAAACAGGACTTTACACACAAAAACCCATGACAAGCCTGGAACTTCGGGATTTCTGTAGGTCTTTGCAGTTTAGCACGTAGGCCTCTTTGGCTCAAGTGAGGTATGTTTATGTATCAGGAGACTGGCACTTCCTCCTCTGGGACATTCATGAATTTACAAAGAATCAATGAGCAATGTTGTTTTTTTCCTTAGTCAAGTTCAATGCCTCTTTTGATACCATAGACACAGCCAGTGTAAAACAAAAGGCTTCTGGCCATCCGCTCCATCACTAGTAATGCAGTACTGCTGCTATTCTGTCCCCCCATATCCAACCCATAGTTAAAGCAGCAGGCAGATCTCCAGGCAGCTTATTTCATGACACTCTGGGGCCGATGCAATAAAGTGCGCACAGCCTAGCACGATGGTTTACACGCGGTTGGACACGTGTTTTGGGCGCACTAGACTGGCACTTGGTGCAATAAGGAGATTAGCGCGTCCAAAACACGCGCCCAAGCAAATGCGTAGCCAATAGCACCCAAACACATGTAAATTCCATGGAGATGAGGCTATTAACTATTACTCCTGATGCAGAAAATCACTGGGCGCCCAACACACACTTTTTAACACGGAAAATTTAACTCCAGCCCCGGAGGTGGCATAAGGTCAATTCGTGAGTCAAGGGCTCGTGAGAAATTAAAAAATACGGTCCTCCCTGGTTCCTGCTACTTAGTATTGTTGTGACCCTTAAATTTCCTGCTTGCGGTATTGAAAAATAAATGTATATTGGACTGATTTAAAAAAATTCCTCTGGGTATACAATTAGACACCCATGCAGGCCGATACAGTACAGTGCGCTCCACCTGTGTTTGGACGCGTGTTTTCGACGCGCTAGCTTTAGCCCTTATTCAGTAAGGGGTAATAGCGCGTCGAAAACGCGCGTCCAACCCCCCCAAAACTAATAGCGCCCGCAACATGCAAATGCATGGCCCTATTAGTTATTCCCGCGCGATACAGAAAGTAAAATGTGCAGCCAAGCCGCACATTTTACTTTCAGAAATTAGCGCCTACCCAAAGGTAGGCGTTAATTTCTGACTTAATATCATGGCGATATTAAGTCAGAGGTCCCAAAAGTTTAAAATAATCAAAAATTAAAAAAAAAAAAAATTTTAAATCGGCCCGCGGGTGGAAAACCGGACGCTCAATTTTGCTGGCGTCCGGTTTCCAAACTCATGGCTATCAGCGGGTTTGAGAACCGACGCCGGCAAAATTGAGCATCGGCTGTCAAACCTGCTGACAGTCGCCGCTCCTGTCCAAAAAGAGGTGCTAGGGTCGCGCTAGTGATTTTTACTCTATCGGCCTGATAGTAAGGGGCGCTTAGCTATAGGGCGTCTTCAGCAACCTCAGCAAAAATCAGCCAGCAGAAGCAGGATAAAAACGGATGCTTGTATTGAGGACGCAGTGCAATTGTAGGCGCCCAATGTGTTTGAGCACTAGGGACACACAATTCTCCCCCAGCGCGTCCTTTTTCTTTACGCAGCCCCTCATTTAAATACTGCATTGGGCGTCCAGGGGAGGTGACTGCGTGCGTGTTAGGAAAACAGGCACTCAATACAAACGCCCATTTTCAACACGCATCTTATTTCATCGGCTTTTTTGTGTAAGCAGTCCAGCTTCTCCATTACTGGATCAGTCTTTGCTCATTACCTACTGGAATATCTGGGCTGGTACTGGACAAATCTTGCTCACAAGAACAGTCGGTACTTGGCTGGCTTGTTATTTATAATAACAAGACCCTCCATAATCAGTCATTAGCAGGGAGCTTGAAATAACCTGGTGTAACAGGACACCTTTCTGATTCATTACTTACCAAAGCATCCCATAGTGATATGTAATAATAACATGGAGTCCTCAGTGTAATGTAGAGGTTAGAGCAGATCATTGTATTTCTATATGCTCTAAGTTGCTTTGGACAGTAAAAGGCAAAATATACAAGCATAAGATTAGATCGCTGACAGTCTCCTCTCCATAGGGACACTGTAACCATGTGTATAATCTTGCACATTGCTGTGTATAGGAATGGCACTACTGAAATATTAAATAGTGAATGGACACTTACAATTCAGTCCCGGAAGGAACAGATGTCCATACTCCTTGAAGTTACGAAGTATGCATGACATATTTATTTAGGCATTTTTATATACTGAACATATTGTATACACTTCAAGTCGGTTTACAATAAGACAATGGACAGTCTTTAACGACAGGTCCTAAAATCAAATAAGATATCATAAAATAAACTAAAATAAAATAACCCTATGAATAGTATAACATAAAATTGTACTATAATCAATTAAAATAATAACATACATACAATTCATTCAATATCAAACTAACAAAATTGGGTTGATAAAATAAAAATCTACTAAATATCTTCTAGTTCACAGGGGAAGTCATTTGGAATCATACTGTAGTGTTGAAAGCTTGTGTACACAACCATGTTTTTAATTGCTTCTTAAAAGGCTGAATACTCTCCTCTAAGCGCAGCTCAAGTGGGAGAGAATTTCACAATTTTGGGCCAGCTATAGAGAAGGCCCTCTCTCTAACTGCATTCAGATGTGCTGATTTTATAGAAGGGACTGAAAGAAGTGCCTTGCCTAAAGACCGTAAATTACATGAGGGTGTATGAATGTGACATATTAGCTATCTGCAGCAAAGCACTGCTATACCTGGAAGATGAGAAAAATTTAACAAAACAATGTGACAATGCAGATGAAGTAAAATATTACTGAGTTTACCTCTCCTCCCCTTTGTTAAAATGCCTCTACCCCCCTCTGAATGTAAACTGCCTGACATTATGCATAATCACCACCCACACGGGTTCCTGTATATATTCATTGTTCAGTTAAAGATGCTGCTGCTGCGGGTTGGGTTTAAAGGTAGGTGCAGTGGACGTGCTCAGCACCCTGTGACAGCAAGCCAGCCTGCGGTGAGAGGGCTTCTCTTTGCCAGCCACAGTCTTTCTCTGGAAAGGCATGGCCCAACTTGATACTCTTAGGAAACTGTAGCAGCAGATTGCAGTAAAACCACAAAACCAGGAAACTATAGAGAACCAATCAAAGAAAAAAAACAAAAATATGCAGGGCTGCTCTCATGCTCTAATCCCATAGCAACACCCACTGGAAACTGGCTCCACTGGGATTGCTGCCCTATGGCCTGTGTGACTTAAGACGGGGTGCTACTGTCCGGAAGATGTGCTGATGCCTTTCAGGCCCTGGAGAGGGGTGAGGGTGACCCCCTGCCGATGCAGGAACAGTATGGAAGGAGCCAGCATTCCTTCCAACCCTCAGCTAGCAAGGGGCCCAGGCTCATTCAGAAACACCGAAAATAAAACCCGAGGATAAAGATCGGCTCCATGAATGTGATAACCAGTTATACTTCCACTGATTTGGAAAATGTTATTAAAGAAAAAAAAAAAAATTCGACATGCTTTTTTTTCTAGTGGTAACGGCTGTGAGCGACTGTTATGTACAGGTCATTCCTGCCATCCTTTCAATATTCCAAACACTTGGGTCATTATATTTTTTTTATTTGCTTTATTTCTAAATTTCACAATTTTGCTGCAGCACACGGACAAAGCACCACATGTGAGAAGAGTAAAATGTCACTGCACATAGAGAGACAAGTCAGAATTAGAAAACAGATCTGTTGTCCTGGGAGGGCTCAACTTTCCATTACTAGACATAAAGCATTCCTAAATTAGGGACCAGTATACCCACAGAGCTACACTTCGAAAGGGGATTGCATGAAATTTAGCTGTGAATTACAAATATTGTATCAGGAGGCTTTTATTGTAGTTAATGTGGGTTAAGATGAGGGACGATATATTGGATTGCTGTTCTGAAGGTTTTGTGCTTTATGAGTTGTTATTGCTGAATTGTTTTGTTTGTTTATATGATTTCACTGTATGATGTTGTTTTATGAAATCTGTAACCTGCCCAAAGTGGGAAATAAATGATACAGAAACAGAAAAGATGTTGGCACAAAAGGACCATTTTCTCCCCCAGTCTGTCCATTTATGCTGTCACAGGTCTTAGAAAACTGTGGCCTTCTGCCATTAACATCCCTTTGTGACTGTCCCACACATGACTTAACTCTGCCCTGTTATGGTTCCTATGACTTCTGCTGGCTGCTTGTTCTAGATGTAAATCATGCTCTTCAGTGAAAAAATATTTTCCCACATTCCTTAAGCTTCCTATCACGACTCCTTGCCCTTGAACTTTTCATTGCATGGAAAATACTACCTCTTGGTACTTTATTGAAGCCTGCCGGATACTGGAATGCTGGTAGAGCTCTCTCAGTGTCTCTGTATATGGCTTATTGTGCAGGCCTTGTGCCATTCTGGTGGCCCACCTTTGAATTGCCTCTACCCTGACAATGTCCTTTCGTAGATGTGATCTCCAGAACTGAACACAGCACTCAGGGCAGGGTCTTACTAGAGAGCTGTGGAAAGATAATATTACTATTAATATTATGAAGTCAGATTGCCTGTGGTGTGTATCTATTCCATACTGCTAAGCCTCTACGCTTCTGGCCAGTTTTACAGCAGCTATGTGCCAGTTATCACCTGATGAAAGAGAATCTGATATCAAAAGTAAAGGTGATGCTGGAAAGAGCCATCCTGTGAGTACAACCAAGACCTATGGGTCCAATTTGCTAGCTTCCTGCAGCCTCACCAACATGCAACGCTAATAGTTTATGTATGTACAATGGCACTGGGGAGAAGTATATCTTCTGCAATATATCCTCACCAAGACTTCAGATTAAAACAGTATAGCGGGAAGATGAAAGCGTTTGGCTTCTTGGTCTAGTCTTGCAGTAAAATGCTTTATCTCTCTGTCATCAAAGCCCTCAGTACAAACTCTGGAAATGCCTAACATCCTTCCCATCTCAGAGCTGTCCATGCAGGTCTCCAGTGGGTCTCGTAGATGAAAGATATTTGAAAGACTAACAATGCATTAGCTGATTATATGCGACCAATGAGACAGCAGAACTTGATAGTAGATGGATGTATGCAGGCTCATTATTAAAAATCAGATTTCAAAATTGCTTAACTGTTTTGTTCTTAGACCAAACCAGAAAAGGAGAATAATTCAGAAAAGGTTCATCTCAAATACAAAAGGATTATCTCATATACAAGGTCCAGGCCTAGCGCCTTTTGGGTTAAATGTGCATATTTTAACAATTCTGTATGCTTGGTTACTACTCAACATAATCATAATGTGGATGGATACAGTGCCTTTCATTCAAGCAGAATCCTAGTAGGCTTTACAATTTTAAACTTAAAAAACATGTACACAGTCATCTCTGGGGTCAAAATTTTTACCACCAATATCCACATCCGCTCTGCATCATAAGCAAGCAGGGAGAACAGGATGACCAATTACTGCTCTATTATATTTGATTAAACTGAGGCCATAAAGTGACGTTCTCAAGGACACGCAGAATCAGTGGTAGGGCTGGGATTTGAACTCAGGAGCTCTTCCCCTGCTCCAATCACCAGATTAACTTCTTTGATTTACATTCTCCCTTTCACTCGAGGCAGTACAAGTCATTCCTTAGCCCTCTTTTAATAAGGGGAAGAGAAGGCTTCTTACGCACCTTCACGTCCCATTTGAACAGGCACAGCAGATCGCTGGGGGGAGGAAACACACCTGGCAGGGCAAGAGAAACTGAGCACCAACTATAGCAGCTAACATGTAGGCTTTCTGCATGGAAATCCTTGGGCGCAGCACACTTCAGAGGCCTGAGGTACACAGGCTCCTACGCACTGCATGCTTTAAAGGTTCGAGAATTGCATGCAAGCTCCAAAAGACATGTGGTATATTCAAACTACACACAGCACACGTCAGAGATATAAAGCTTGCAAACTATATTTGAGGTAAACATGATGTATGTATGCACACTGCACACTTCAGAGCACATTTTAAAGGCATGTAATATACAGGCTGCATGAATGAACTGGAAATATCATGGGACTTGGGCAAAGGCCAGTGCTTCCATTATGCAAGAGCCCAGAACCCCAAAATTTTGGGGGCTGCAAAATCCTCCCAGGAAAAGGCCCAGAGGGGTGCTGTGCTAGAGCCTATACTGCCAAACCAGGGAGCACTGTGCTGCAGCCACTGTTGCCGGTAGGCGGGAGCATTGAAGTTGGCTCCCCCCCCCCCCCGTTGATAAGTTGGGGGAGGGGGGTGCAGGTCTAGGGCACCAAAAACCAGTAGATCTTCTACTGGTGAGTGAATCATATAAGCCACTTCCTCTTCAGATGTACCAGATGTTTCCTTACTTAGCTACTGAGGGTGAAACCCACAGTTATTTCATTCATTTGATTTAGCAATTCTACATTTACCCAAAGAACTGCTGGCTACATTTCCTCCTTTTCCATCAGGATATGATAGCTGCTACATTGCCCTATGTTTCTTCTGCTACTGTTTGTACCTTTATGGCCCTTCAAGAATATCTCAAGCAAAACCGATCACAGACAAAGACGACTGGATTTTTCCATTCTATACTGTAAGAACATAAGAACATGCCATACTGGGTCAGACCAAGGGTCCATCAAGCCCAGCATCCTGTTTCCAACAGTGGCCAATCCAGGCCATAAGAACCTGGCAAGTACCCAAAAACTAAGTCTATTCCATGTTACCGTTGCTAGTAATAGCAGTGGCTATTTTCTAAGTCAACTTAATTAATAGCAGGTAATGGACTTCTCTTCCAAGAACTTATCCAATCCTTTTTTAAACACAGCTATACTAACTGCACTAACCACGTCCTCTGGCAACAAATTCCAGAGTTTAATTGTGCGTTGAGTAAAAAAGAACTTTCTCCGATTAGTTTTAAATGTGCCACATGCTAACTTCATGGAGTGCCCCCTAGTCTTTCTATTATCTGAAAGAGTAAATAACCGATTCACATCTACCCGTTCTAGACCTCTCATGATTTTAAACACCTCAGATGAGATTTGTACAATGTTCTCTCCACCTAGCTTGATGTTACCCAGGTAGAGAGTCCATCAAGCTAGGTTGAGAGAACATTGCCCAAATCTCATCTTGGAGTGAGTTTCCTCACTCCGAGGGTCATCAAATGTTCACAAGAGACCACTGTTCTGTTCGTACATCTAACATTGAATGTCAAAGGGGCCTACATTGATACCTAACCCTCACCTCAAGTTACTAGGTGGGCCTACCATAGGGATACAAATACCTATCTAGGGAGAAGACATTATGGCTAGTCTGTCTCTCTCTTTCTCTCTCAGCTTTAATTCATCTAAATAGGCCTTGTGGTAAGGGCCTATCACATGTGTTAACAGGGCTTTTCACATGCAAAAAAGCCTTAGCGCATTTTGATAAATGACCCCCTAAGTCATTCAAAAATATACATTTTCTAAAGGCTTAAAAAAATAGCAAAACTGTTTCAGATTGGAACTATTCTAGTCTTCATGCTTAAATTATGCTTCAAAAACAAAACCAAACCCCACCTGGCATCAGTATCTTAAATTTGTGATTTTGCTGAGATGAACATTTTAAATATTTTAATTTTTTTTGCTTTAGTATTTGTCTCTACCCACTTTGCTAAATTTTATTTTCCAGAAGAGGGATGCTTAAAATTCAGTAATTTCATCTTTCATCCAACTTTTCAAAAGTTGCGCTACCAGTACAAAAGTTGAGGTATATATTATCACATTTCATTTTTTTTTTAAACTGGTAGATTCCTTTCTCACAAACACACACAGAAGCACCATTCCTTTCTCACATACACACACACACACAGAAGCACCATTCCTTTCTCACATACACACACACACAACACACACAGAAGCACCATTCCTTTCTCACATACACACACACACACACACAGAAGCACCATTCCTTTCTCACATACACACACACACAACATACACAGAAGCACCATTCCTTTCTCACATACACACACACACACACACAGAAGCACCATTCCTTTCTCACATACACACACACACAACACACACAGAAGCACCATTCCTTTCTCACATACACACACACACAACACACACAGAAGCACCATTCCTTTCTCACATACACACATACACACACACACAACACACACAGAAGCACCATTCCTTTCTCACATACACACACACACAACACACACAGAAGCACCATTCCTTTCTCACATACACACACACAAAACACACACAGAAGCACCATTCCTTTCTCACATACACACACACAAAACACACACAGAAGCACCGTTCCTCTTTCACACACAGAAGCACCCTTCCGATCTAAGGCCCCCAGCTGAACAGCTGGTCTCCGGCGGCGGTTAGCAGCACTGGTGTTCACTTCTTCAGCCCCCGCCGGCCTCGATTTGAATTTTTTCGGCCCCCCCGGCTTGGTCTCCAGCGGGGCCGAAGATCGGGGGGCCGAAGAAATTAAAATCGAGGCTGGCGGAGGCCGCCCAGCCAGCCTCAAGCGGGGGCTGGCTGGGCAGCGCCCATCTTCTTTTCTATGGACGCCGCCACCGCCGGCCTCGATTTTAATTTATTCGGCCCCCACCGGCTTGGTCTCCCGTGGGGGCTGGCTGATCTTCTTTTCTTCGGCCTCCGCCGGCCTCGATTTTTATTTCTTCGGACCCCGCTGGCTTGGTCTCAGGCGGGGGCTGGCTGGGAGGCGCTGAGGCTGGGCTGAGGAAGAGCCACGCGGTCGAGACCATGTGACCAGCTAGACCGGCCCACCGGGGGAAGCCAATCCGCCCCTGAGTGTAACAAAGGAAAAAGAGAAACATCACCAATCCTTATAAAACAAATCAAGAAATATAAAATCAGTAGCAGTAAAACCATACTAACAAAAAGAACAGATTATTTCCAAACAGCAGATGAATGGAATATCCAATAATTAAAAACTCATATCAAAAATTTTTAGATACCAATAAAATATTTCAAAACAGCAGACACAAAGACCCAGTAATGAAAAATACTGATAGAAACATTTTTTTGCCCTGCATACCTTGGAACATTTGATATCCAGGTGCCCTGAGATTGTTTTGAAATAGCAGGAGGAGGGATGGTTTGCTTGCAACTTTCTTGTTGCACCTGTCGGTCGCAGACGGCTGCGCCCTCTATTGCTCACCTTTTTCCTGCCTGACTCTGTTCCTTTTGGGAAGATGGCTGCCTCCGCTTCTCCACACCGACCCCTCCGGCGTCCCCAGTCTGGCATGGGCGATTGTGTTCGCCATCTTTCTCCCGGAGTCACCTAGGGCATGCGTGAAGCCCCGCCCTTTATGTGCGTCATGGCGGGAACTTCGGGGGCATCCCCACCGCATGACATCACGAGCTCTGGTATTTAAACTCTGTTCATGATTCCTAATATGAGTTAGCAAGGAATCCTCCATGCTGATCTCTCCACGTTACCAGACACTGCCGCTCTGTGTACTCCCGCTCCAGGACGACTTAGGTACCCACTCCTCGGGGGCCTTGCCTCTCTCCTCTCACCCTCCGGGGTTACCTGCTACCAACAAGGACGCCTAAGGTACCCGCTCCTCGGGGGCCTTGCCTCGCTCCTATCTACCCTCTGGGGTTGCCTACCACCTTCAAGGACGCCTAAGGTACCTGCTCCTCGGGGGCCTTGCCTCGCTCCTATCTACCCTCTGGGGTTGCCTACCACCTTCAAGGATGCCTAAGGTACCCGCTCCTCGGGGGCCTTGCCTCGCTCCTATCTACCCTCTGGGGTTGCCTACCACCTTCAAGGACACCTAAGGTACCCGCTCCTTGGGGGCCTTATTTCGTCCCGGACCTCTGCTCCTCGGGGGTTCTCTCCTACTACAATTGCCAGTATCAGAGTGAGTACTGCTGCTCCAGTTCTGTCTCTGCATTGTCTCATCTCTCTTTACTTAGATCCTCGGCCTACCCCACACAGTGGACCACTACCAGATCTACTCTCACTGGCCTTCCATCTAGGCCTGGGTTTTCAGTCTACCCTGCTTCGTGGACCACTACTGGACCCATCTCCCTCTTGGGAGCTGGTGAGACTGTGTGACTGCCCTTCCACTCTGCAGCTTTCAGATGGAACATTGCTATTAGAGATCTCTTCTGGCTGGGATCATTGCCAGTTCCTCGGGTTACCATCTGTGTTGCCGTTGTGTCCGTCGGTTCCCGATGCCCTCTCTCCGCCCTCCTTATCTCTTTGGTGCCTCCCTCTTTGCCTGCAGGAAGATTGGCTGTTGCGGCGTCTTTCTGCCGAAGTTCCTTCAGTGTCCCCGGACCTGCTAGACGCTGCAATCTGCCATGTTTCCTGGAGGCCTAGGGGTGTGTGGCGCGGCCCCGACTGAAGTACCGGCGATGGCGCGAACCTCAGGGGCGTCCCCCTGAGATGATGTCACCCGCGACAGATATATAAGGTCTTAGAATTTGCTAACAGATTGAGTTAGCAAAGGTTATGGTACTCGGGTTACTCTACCTAAGCTACTCTACCTCCTCGGACTTACCAGGGGTACCCGCTCCTCGGGGGCCTCACTCTCTCCTTTGTTTTTCAGGTTACAGTCTGGAACCGGAACTCACTCGAGGGCCCTCGTTCCCAGACTTGCTCCGTATTCTCTTCTGCCTGGAAGTCATCACTGCCAACTACATCAGTGAGTTACCATCGCTCTCTCAGAGCTTTCCCTGGAACCAGGTACTCGCTCCTCGAGGGCCTATACATTCCAGCTCCTGGGCTTCTATGAGACATTGTGGGAGTGTTACCATCAGGTTCGGTACATGAACCTGATGGTAACACTCCCACAGTATACTGCCACCTCTGCCAGAGGTGGCAGTATACTGCCTAAGAAAAGAACTAGTGTGTGTCTGTCTCCTAACTCTGAGCCTGACCGGTGGTTCCTCTCGGGATCTTCCCCCAGGTGCGTGGTCATCTGCCATTGGTCCAAGGATCCACCCACAACTCTCCTAAATACCAACAGTTGCAGTATAATAAAGACTACCTTTCTCTGTGTCCATCTCTGCTTGGAGCTAGCCTATCACTGCAAGTCCCCGCAGGGATCCGCCTCTGAGAGGTGCCATCTCTTGCAGCGACCAAGGGCCCACACCTCAAAACACATTTCTCCTCTCTCTCTCTCACACTGGCTCCCAATCACTCACATATACACATGCTTTTTCTCTCTCACTTATATAGGCTCTTAATTACACATTTATACACATGATATCTATCTTTTCACGCTTACACACACAGGCTTTCAATCACACACATACATACCGTCTTTTTCTCTCATACACAGACTCTCATTCACATGCTTAAAACATGCTCTCTCTCTTTCTCTCATTTACACACAGGATTTCAATCACATACTCACATGCTCCCTCACCTAAATCAGCTCTCAGTCACACACAGACACACATGGTCTCTCTCTTACTTATACACACAGGCTATTTGAATGATTGGATGAAGGATTTAGTGGTGAGGCAGCGTTCTGCAAAGGTCTATTTGAAGAGCCAGGTTTTCAATTTTTTTTTAAATTTCTGTGCAAGGTTCTAGTCTTAGGTCAGGAGGCATTGACTTCCAGTTATAGGGGCCAGCAAAAGAGAGAGCATGATCTCTGATGGAGATCAGATGTGTAAGTTTAGGTAAAGGTATGTATAAGGTTCCACTGTAGGCTGATCTAGTGGGTCTGTTTGGGGTATGAAAGTGGAGGGAGTTGTTAAGCCACTGAACATTTTGATTGTGCAGGGTATTGTGTAGTATAGTAAGACTCTTAAAGAGAATTCTGAAAGGGATTGGGAGCCAGTGTAGGTCTTTTAGTATAGGGGTGATATGATCATTTCTACGTTTGTTTGTGAGGACTCTGGCAGTGGCATTTTGTAACATTTGGAGGGGTTTGAGGGTTGTTGCAGGGAGGCCTAGAAGAAGGGAGTTGCACTAATCTATTTTGGAGATTATTGTTTGGAGGACGGTATGGAAATCATTCAGATGAAGGAGAGGTCTTAATTTTTTTTAAGACGTGCAATTTGTAGTAGCATTCTCTCATTAGGCCATATGTGATACATAAAGATCGACTACTGGGGAATTTTCTGTCAACAATAATGCCTCTCCCGGGTGTTGCCACCAGTGACCCTAGCTCAGTCTCAGATCTCTGACCTCCCAGAATTCTCCTTAGAGTATGCTGCATTTGCCGATGTATTCAGTAAAAAGCAGGTGGAGACACTACCACCCCACAGATCTTACAACTGCTCAGTTGACCTGCTCATGGGTAAAATGCCTTAGCGGGGCAGGGTTTACCCACTCTCAGCCCCCGAAATCACAGCCATGTCCACCTACATTCAGGAACACCTGGAGTGGGGCTTCATTTGTCCTTCCTTGTCTCCTCACGGGCAGGATTCTTCTTTGTGGGCAAGAAAGATGGTTCTCTCCAGTTGTGAATAGATTATAGAGGCCTCAACACCATAACCTGGAAGAACAGGTACCTACTAACCTTCGTCTCAGAAGTATTTAACTGCCTGCGCTAGGCCAAATTTTCACAAAACTGGACCACAGAGGAGCCCATAATCTTATGTGAATATGGGATGGAGTTGAATGGATGATGGCATTTTATATACCTGACAGCCATTATGAGTATCTGGTCATGCCATTTGGGCTTTGCAATGCCTCTGCTGACTTCCAAAATATGGTCAATGAGATCTTCAGGGACCTTCTGTATTCCATCTTAGTCTATCTGGATGACATTCTCATCTTTTCTTGCACCATGCACAACAATGCAAGCATGTGAAACAAGTATTACAGAAGCTATGGGAGAACCGCTTACATGCCAAACTCGAAAAGTGCACCTTTGAGCAGGATGAACTGTCCTTCCTGGGTTATATCATTTCTCAGCATGGTCTGCACATGAACCCAGAGAAAATAAAAGCTATTCAAGAATGGCCTCAACCTGTAAGGCTCAAAGCTCTGCAACGCTCTGGCTTCGATTACTATCGACGAGTTCTGCAAAGCTCTGGCTTCGATTACTATCGACGAGTTCATGCATGAATACTCCTCCTTGGGGGCCCTGCTTACTAAGAAGGTGCCGACACAAGACATTGGTCAGATGAAGCATTTCAAGCCTTCTGTCTCCTTAAGCTGGCATTTCTCTGAGACCTGTCTCCAACATCTGGATCCCTTTAAACCCCTTCAATGCATCACCTTGCACTTATCCACATTAAATTTCATCTGCCATTTGGTTGCCCAATTTTCCAGTCTCAGAAGGTCTTCCTGCAATTTATCACAATCTGCTTGTGATTTAACTACTCTGAATAATTTTGTATCATCTGCAAATCTGATCCCTGAGGCACTTCACTGCCCACTCCTTTCCACTGAGAAAATTGTCCATTTAATCCTACTCTCTGTTTCCTGTCTTTTAGCCAGTTTGCAATCCATGAAAGGACATCACCACCTATCCCATGACTTTTTACTTTTCCTAGAAGCCTCTCATGAGGAACTTTGTCAAACGTCTTCTTAAAATCCAAATACACTACATCTACCGGTTCACCTTTATCTACATGTTTATTAACTCCTTCAAAAAAGTGAAGCAGATTTGTGAGTAAAGCCATGCAGACTTTGTTCCATTAAATCATGCCTTTCTATATGTTCTGTGATTTTGATATTTAGAACACTTTCCACTATTTTTCCTGGCACTGAAGTCAGGCTAACCGGTCTGTAGTTTCCCGGATCGCCCCTGGAGCCCTTTTTAAATATTGGGGTTACATTAGCCACCCTCCAGTCCTCAGGTACAATGGATGATTTTAATGATAGGTTACAAATTTTTACTAATAGGTCTGAAATTTCATTTTTTAGTTCCTTCAGAACCCTGGGGTGTATACCATCTGGTCCAGGTGATTTACTACTCTTCAGTTTGTCAATCAGGCCTACCACATCTTCTAGGTTCACCGTGATTTGGTTCAGTCCATCTAAATCATTAACCATGAAAACCTTCTCAGGAACGGGTATTTCCCCAACATCCTCTTCAGTAAATACAGAAGCAAAGAAATTGTTTAATCTTTCCGCAATGGCCTTACCTTCTCTAAGTGCCCCTTTAACGGTCCAATTGACTCCTTCACAGACTTTCTGCTTTGGATATATTTTAAAAAGTTTTTACTGTGAGTTTTTGCCTCTACAGCCAACTTCTTTTCAAATTCTCTCTTAGCCTGTCTTATCAATGTCTTACATTTAACTTGCCAACGCTTATGCATTATCCTATTTTCTTCTGTTGGATCCTTCTTCCAATTTTTGAATGAAGATCTTTTGGCTAAAATAGCTTCTTTAACCATGCCAGTAATCGTTTTGCCTTCCTTCCACCTTTCTTAATGTGTGGACTGAGCTTCTAGGATGGTATTTTTTAACAATGACCACGCCGCTTGCATACTTTTTACCTTTTAGCATCTCCTTTCTGTTTTTTTCTAACAATTTTTCTCATTTTATCAAAGTTTCCCTTTTGAAAGTTTAGCAAGAGAGCTGTGGATTTGCTTACTGTCCCCCTTTCAGTCATTAATTCAAATTTGATCATATTATGATTACTATTGCCAAGCGGCCCTACCACCGTTACCTCTCTCACCAAATCCCGTGCTCCACTGAGAATTAGATCTAAAATTGCTCCCTGATTAGATCTAAAATTGCTCTGTGACAGAACCTTCATCTCTTTATGTCCAGGGCCAGGCAGCTTCTAAGCCCTCCTAGTTACAGGGCACAGTCCATCTGATTTGTGGTCAAAAAAGGAGTCAAATTAAGATTAGCCTGAATTTTCACCAATACTAATGCAACGTCACAAAATGAACTGAAATCAGCATTGGCAATCTTCCCAGCCTCTATTTTTTCTTTTTTGCTTGCTACTTCTTTTTCTGATTGTAGATATGAATCTTTTGATATTTATATTTCCAGTTTTGGTTTCCTATCTCACTGGCATAGCTTTTAGTTTCAGCTCCCTGCTGTTTGCCTGCAAAGACAATGATGAGACTGGGATATTTCAGTTCATAACAATACAGAAGACTGTGTGGCCCAGCATACCAGCATAGTAAGCAGAAAATGCACTGAAAGCCCTGATTCCATTAACTCTTACTGTGTAATTTTGAGAAAGTAATTAACCTCTCTGTTCTCAACAGAGACTGAGAAGTTGTAAATTTCCTTGTGCATACTAGCACAATATAAATAAATGTTATTCTTGCTATTTATAGTTTTTTAAAGTGGCAATTTCATCCCATTCCAGCACCAATGACACAATATGACATTGTGAAGACAGAGTGCAGTGATGAGACCTTGCTCACGGCATGTACATGCTCTGTCTGAGAGATGTTACTCAACAGCACTCTCTTGTGGGCAAATGTGGGAATGATCAAAAGAAAAATATGCCTTACAGATGCCACTTGTTGCAATTAAATGTGTTTGAATTTCTAACAGTTGACCAAAGGAAAGGTGTAAGCACAAGTCTGTAAATTAGTTATCACTATAGATATCAATTAAAAATTTCTAAGGCGGCAAAATGCCTGCCCGAGCTGTGACATGTCACTGAGTTCCCTTATCTGGTCCTTTTTTTTTTTTTTTTGCTGGTATTTTCTTTCTTCCCTTGCTTGGTTCAAAGGAAGAGGAAGAGCACAATAGTTCCCCAGGAATCTTCTTGAACTGGGATTATCTTTCTTTGTCATTCCAACTAGCAGACAGTTTATACCACCATCTGGTGTATCTACCCCACTGACTGCGGCTTGAAGGGGTGAATACAGACCACTCGTTTACCCCAATGATACTCATCCTGCAAGGATGCTTAAATTACTTTGGATCTCAGAACAACTGGGCTCCCCAACATTCCCTGTGGGCCGCGTATTGCAACAAAAACTAGCACCTCCCCCGCTAACCTCAGTGTGTTGATACAAAAGCAGGGATATCAATAGGAAATCTGGGTTGAGTCTTTCTGCTGTGGTGTTGGGCCTGTTGGTCCAGGACTGACAAGATGGCTGCAAGAGGGGTATATACAATGGCTGTGCAGTAACTCAGCCAGGTATGGTTTTGGTATTTCCCACGGGTGGTCACCTGTGTAAATGGAACCTACTCTGAAAACAGGGATCGGTTTTGGGACAGGTTCTGTTCAATATCTCTGTGAGAGACATTGTGGGATAGAAGGTAAAATCTGTCTATTTGTGGATGATACTAAGATCTGCAACAGAGTGGACACGCCTGGAGGAGGTAGAGAGAATGAAAAGACATTTAAGAAAGCTTGAAGAGTGCTCAAAGATTTGTCAGCTGGGAATCTACGCCAAGAAGTGCAGTCATGCATCTGGGGTGCAGTTATCCAAAACAGCTGTATGTGATCGGGGATGAGAGACTGATGTGCATGGATGGGGAGAAAGATATTGAGGTGATAGTGTTTGGCGATCTGAAGATGGCAAAGCATTGTGAGAAGCCGATAGCTAAAACCAGAAGAAAACTGGGCTGCTTAGAGAGAGGAATAATCAGTAAGATAAGAGAGGTAGTTTTGCCCTTGCACAGGTCTTTGGTGAGGTGTTCAGTACTGGAGCCCGTATCTCAAAAAGGATAGAGATAGGATGGAGGTGGTCTAGAGAAGGATGACCAAAATGGGGTGGGGTCTGTACTAGAAGACTTATGAGAAGAGTTTGAAGTATCTGAATATGTACACCCTGGAAGAGAGGAGATGTAGGGGGGGATATGATACAAACCTTCAGAAATCTGAAACCTTTTCTGCTGGAAAGAAAACAGTAGAACTAGGGGGTCACAAAAGGAAAATCCAGGGGGAAAGACTCAGAACCAACATAAGGAAGTATTTTTACATGGAGAAGGTGGTGGATGCCTGGAATGCCCTTCCAGGCATCCACCACCTGTGGATCCCTAAAGGCTTGAGGATGATAATGAATGGGGGTAACCTGCATGGAGTGGCAGTTAGAACTCAACCAGAATGCATGGGCGATTACTACCCTTAACCAATTAGCCTTGAGGATTTTGACACAACTGCAACATTGCTCTCTGCTTTAATGGCAGAATGGGGAAAAAAGGGTTTTGAATTCTGAAGACAGCCAAAGCTGGACCCTGACTTTTACGGGCTGAAGTACTGATATGCTGACATTGGGGCTAAAGCTTTCTAAGGCCAAGTCCAAAAGCAAAGAACATTCAAGCAGCATCATCTGAATTATCAGGAAGGCTGCTCACTATGTAAAAATGTTGCAGTAATTTTTTTATGGGTTTGACAGTTGCTTGGTTTTGCTTGTAAATATACTATTCTTAACATATGGCATAGGGGTAACCTAAACGGAGAGGCAGTTACTGCCGTTGGTGGACACTTGGGGTAACCTGCATGGAGCAGCAGTTGCTGCCATGGGAAGCTTGCTGGGCAGACTGGATGGACCATTTGGTCTTTTTCTGACGACAATACTATGTTACGTTACTATGCTTAGCTTCAGGAAGCATTCTCCTTCCACGGCTCAATGTTTCCAACCAAGTTTATTTTTGCACATAGCATGCAAGAAAGAACCCTGTTTTGCTGCAGTTCTTTTAATTTTTTTCATTGTTGCTTCGTTTTTTTCTTCAGTGCCATTGACTGTTAACAGCTGCATGTCAGCCAATTTTGCCTCAACAGTTTTTCTCATTATTTATGGCAGAGACGCAGGCCAGCAGTTTCAAAAGGTGCCCCATGACAGACTATCACAAGGATTGAATTAGGTCTTTGAGGCAAGACCATGATGTTCCTAGTTGTAACATCCGTTTCAAGATGCTGGCCATGGCATGGCCAGCATCTTCTGAAGATTAAAATTCTTCGACATCTTTAATTCAGCTGCAAATTTCGACACCCCTTCAGCATCAAAGGTATTGACTTGAATGGAGATTGTTTTGTGGATGACCATTAGCAGTAAATTTAAAGGATTGAGATAATATCTAACATACTCTGGGGTAAGAGGATAATTTCAGTGAAAAAATAGCCAAAAACAGTGAAAGATCACTTCAAAAGAATAGAGAGTTTCACGCATCTGGTCACATGAGGAAAGAAAAATGACCAAGACGACTCGCACAGCTGACTGTCCTGCTTTCAATGGAGAATAAAGTATTCTAGTTTCTTTGTGGCTTTTGCATCATTATATTATATTAGCTCAATATATGAAGACTAATACTTGCATAGCAGTTTTCTTTACTATATGTCGCATTCCCTTACACTTGTTACACTAGTATGTGGATTATTTCTAGTGCTTTCTGCTCAGGTCTAATAGTGACAAGGTCACCTGTTGCAGAGAGCTGATCACTCTTTTTGTCTTTTGCTGTTTCTTTAGTTGTCTTTGTCTTTTCTAGGTTTTCTTCAGTTGTTTCATCCAGTCTTCATTGTGCACATTTTAATATTTTCAGGAACTAGCGAAGCTTCAGTTCCAGAGGTCAGATTGGGTTCTCTCAAGACTTTTGTTTCAATTGTTGTAAACCACTCTGAGCATACTTGCATGAAGGGAGTGAGATATAAATTGCAGTGCTTGCTGCGGCATTTCTGTTTTCCTAAATGTAATAAAAAGAGATTTTAAGTGCCAGGGATATCAAGGATAAATAAAAAGCATGGGCTGGGGGGGGGGGGGGGGTGTCACTGAGCATTCTACTATGGTACAAATTTGAATGAAGAGTTCAGAAGTTATTGGGGGTAGGTTGGGGGAAACCAGGGCAGGTGCTTAGGCACCCTAAGCAAATCTTCAATCTTGCACAACCCCACCTACCCCCATCACAAACACTTGCCAACTGGACCCAGTGTCAGCATAATGCTCCCTTAATTGGCAGCACTGGCTCTGGCAGAGAATCTTTCCTCAATTTCTTCCTTCACTCTGCCCAGCATCTCTTCTCTCTTCTTCTCCCCCCTCACAATATATTCCTCCTTCAGCCAAACTAAAAGGAGCAATTACAAAAGCAACAAATCTATATGTTAGAAAAGTAAACAAAGGTAAGAAAAATAAGAAACCAATCTGGTTCTCAAAGAAGGTGGCTGACATAATAAAAGCAAAAAAATGCAGCATTCAAGAAGTATAAAGGATCCCAAAAAGAGGAACACAGGGAAGAATATCTGGTGAAACTGAGGGAAATGAAGAAAGTAATCAAGAACGTAAAAAATCAGGCAGAAGAAAGGACTGCCAAAGAGGTAAAGCGAGATGACAAAACATTCTTCAGATACATCAGAGAAAGGAGAAAGGTCCAAAGAGGTATAGTGAAATGGAAAGGTGATCGGGATCAATGTGAGGAGAGAGACGAAGAAATGGCAGAAATATTAAACAAATATTTCAGTTCGATGTTCACTAAAGAAGACCCAGGACTGTCACTAGTTAACAATAGGGATGTTCGGGGGAGGAGGAATAGCCTAGTGGTTAGAGCAGTGGACTATGAGCCAGGAGACCAGGGTTCAAGTCCTGCTGTTGCCAGTATATGCCAGTATATAAAACGAGAAAACAAAAAACTGTCAAAGAGATGGAATCTTAAACTGACCAATTTCTAAATACCATCACCATAACACGGCAAGATATGCTGTAGCCTGAATTATTGCGAACAAAGAGACCTCATACAAATGTGGCTGGGTTACCATTTGCAGTGCCCAAAACGCCACTCAGGTTGTGCGGTGATAACTTTTCAGAGTGCACCGTCATCAAAGTTCAAATCATCGGTCTCTTTGTTGAAGGATGAAAGTAAGGACAACTTGTGTCGGTTTACTAGCAAAAAGTCAGGCAGTGAGAAATTATTATCATAACATTTTACTTATCGTAGCGTTGGTAGCGTTGTAGCGGAGTGTGCAGTAAGGATATAAATGTTGGCACTGGCCCGACACGGCTCGTGTTTCTTGCACCAGCTTCCTCAGGGGCCTCACAATGCCACTACTGAAAATAGAAATGCACAGTTAACAATTCCTTACTAAACTGCAAAAAGTAGAGTCCGCAACGCTTAATACCTACGATTCCAAACACTGCCGCTCTGCTCTGCTACTAGGCTGCAGCTATTATTCGGGCAGCCGGATCCGCCATTTTACTCAATGATTATATACCTACCGCGATAGGAGGAACTCATTAATTATGACGTCAGAGGGAATTCAATCGAAACGGACGGAGTTACTAGATAAGCGATGTCCATTCAACAGAGTCGTTCAGACCATTAGGTGATGTAGATGCCAAGGTGAAAATCCACCACTGTCGTCCGCAGCCCCCTCTATTGCCAACCTTGTTATGGATAGATTAGAAAGACTCCATATCTACAATTCAAGATGGTTTGATGCTGTCTCCTTGTGGGTCCGTTACATTGACGATCTCCTCATTTTTTGGAAACAAGATGTTGCCTCTTTACAATTGTTTTTTCTTTGGGTCAACACAATAGACAAGGATTTACAATTCACTACACAGTACAGTGCTACAAACTTAGCGTTTTTAGATATTGCCATCTCTATTGATAATCAGCATCTCCATACGTCCATTCACCGCAAACAAACAGAAAGGAACAACCTGCTCAGATATCACAGCTTCCATCCCAGAGCGTTTAAACAAGGTTTACCTGTGAGCCAATTTTTTAGGCTCAGACGCCTATGTTCATCGGATGGCGATTTTAAACTACAAGCTGGCAAATTGGCAGAAAGATTCTTTTCCAGAGGATATCCGTATGGTGCTGTCTACAAAGCCTTTAAGAGAGCATGGCACTCCCCACGGACAGCTCTATTGGAATACAAAGTACAAGACCCGGTGACTTCGGATATATGTGTCCTTACACATACGGAAAAATCCTACTTAATCGTCAAAAGCATTCAACAACATTGGCACATTCTTCAGCTGCATCATGTATTTACTGACCTGCCAATTTTTGCGTATCAGCGGAGTAAAAACTTAAAAGAATGTGTAGTACATGCGGCTGTCACCCCATGTGATACTGACCGCTCGCAAGGATTGCACACTGCTTGTGGCAACTGCGATATGTGCTCCATTACTATGGAGGGACCGTCATGGCAACATCCCAAAACGGGTTACATCTTTTACAAACGATCAGTTACAACTTGCAACTCCACGTTTGTGATATATCTTATACAGTGCCCCTGTAAATTAGTATATGTGGGTAGAACCAGCAGAAAAATCAAAACTCGGCTCTTTGAACACCGGAGTCGTTTGAACACACTCAGTATGGAAGCACCTATAGTAACGCACTGTACCACTTTGAACCACACGTTCGACCAACTCCGCTGGACAATCCTTGAACATATTGTACCCAATACCCGGGGTGGCGATATCAATCAAATTCTTAATTTGCGTGAACAGTGGTGGATTTTCACCTTGGCATCTACATCACCTAATGGTCTGAACGACTCTGTTGAATGGACATCGCTTATCTAGTAACTCCGTCCGTTTCGATTGAATTCCCTCTGACGTCATAATTAATGAGTTCCTCCTATCGCGGTAGGTATATAATCATTGAGTAAAATGGCGGATCCGGCTGCCCGAATAATAGCTGCAGCCTAGTAGCAGAGCAGAGCGGCAGTGTTTGGAATCGTAGGTATTAAGCGTTGCGGACTCTACTTTTTGCAGTTTAGTAAGGAATTGTTAACTGTGCATTTCTATTTTCAGTAGTGGCATTGTGAGGCCCCTGAGGAAGCTGGTGCAAGAAACACGAGCCGTGTCGGGCCAGTGCCAACATTTATATCCTTACTGCACACTCCGCTACAACGCTACCAACGCTACGATAAGTAAAATGTTATGATAATAATTTCTCACTGCCTAACTTTTTGCTAGTAAACCGACACAAGTTGTCCTTACTTTCATCCTTCAACAAAGAGACCGATGATTTGAACTTTGATGACGGTGCACTCTGAAAAGTTATCACCGCACAACCTGAGTGGCGTTTTGGGCACTGCAAATGGTAACCCAGCCACATTTGTATGAGGTCTCTTTGTTCGCAATAATTCAGGCTACAGCATATCTTGCCGTGTTATGGTGATGGTATTTAGAAATTGGTCAGTATATAAAACGAAGCAGGAAACAGATAAAAAGCTAACTGTTAGCGGTGCGCAGCAGAGCCGGCGCACTGCCAAAGCCGCGCGCGCCTAAGGGGCGCGCGCATGGTCGGCTTTGCCCGGCTTCGCCCGTATTCGCCTGGATTTGGCCCGAAGAATGTCTCAATGAAGGTCTTGAGGTAAAAACTTTATTTTCTCTCCACTTAACTCCTCCGATAATCTATGTGGGAAAATTAGGCAATATACCATAAAAAATCTAGTGGTTTCAATTGTTAGTTGTTTTTGGGAAGAACATGCCTCCAAAAAGAAAGGGCAAGGTGAGAATATTTCCTTCTCTCCCTTTGCCCTCTCCAATTCAATTGGACATAACTAGATTTATGGTTTCATCTGGAATAAATGGGATAGGCATCGAGGAATCTGGTGTGCCTGCCAGTCAGGGAGGACTGGCAGCGCCTACAGAGGAGGCCTCCCTCAGTCCAAATCTTGGACTGCCACTGGCCCAACGGAACGGGAATGGGACTATGGGAGAAGCCTCTGCAGAATCAATTGCAGAGGCTGAAGGTGTTGTGGGAGCGATAGGTGGTCTGGAATTGTCCACACCACCAATAATCGAACGGGAACAACTGACTAACAGGACACCCCCTATCCCAATGACCCGCCCAGAGGTGGTTACTATGGATATGCTCTGGGATATGATGGCTGGAACTTTAAATAATATTCAGAGGTTGGAAAATAAAGTTGACGCAATGAATGTCGGAAATCAAAGAGATCTCCTCTTAGTTCAAAAACAAATAAAAGAATCAACTGAAAAAATAAAATTGTTGGAAAAGAATGAAAAGAAAAATATGGACTTCCAAACAGCAGTTATAAAAGATAGAGAATCCATAAGTAAGAGATTGGAAAGTCTTGAAAACAACTCCAAACGCCTCAATCTAAGATTTCTTAATTTCCCCAGAGTGATTGGGGAAACACCAATAATTTCCTTAAAAAATTTCTTAATAGAGGCATTGGGGTTTGTTTTGGAAGACTCCCCTGTAATCATAAATTGCTTTTTCCTACCTAAAGCTAGAAATGTAAATCCTTTAACAGAAGATCAAATGTTTCAGGGTGATCTCACCAATTTTTTAGAAGATTCCCAGGCTCAGGTAATTGAAAGAGGAACACTGATGGCAACATTCTCATCAATTAATGATGTCAATACTGTTATGAAAAAATATTTTATAAAGTTCCCGGTCAATTACCTGGGGAAGGATATGAAAATTTTTCCAGACCTAGCTGCGTCAACCCAACAGAAACGGAAGGCTTTTCTAGCCTTCCGGCAAGATGTTATTGCTTTGGGATATAAGTTTATTTTAAGATTCCCGTGTAAATGTCTTATTACAAAGCAAGACGAATCCTTCATTTTTTTATTACCCGACCATTTAAAAAGTTTTGTGGATCAGTGTAAATTACCAACATCATCCCCATTGACATAACATAAGTAAAAGAAAATGTTATCCAGTACATATATATTGCCCTTTTTTTGAGTATAATATATTATTTGAAGCTCCCTATGAATCTTTTTTTTTTCCCCACATCTCTCTCTAGTTTGAGTACTCAAAAGATGGCATAAGGTCAAGTAACTGAAATATATGTTAAATATGTTCTTTTCTTTTTTCTCTTTCAGTTTTATGCTTAGTTGTACCTTAGCCAAATTTTGGTATATATTTGTGTTCTTTAATATAATGATCTGATTTGTATTGAATGTAATATTCTTAAAATGATAAATAAATAATTAAAAAAAAAAAAAAAACCAAAAACAATAGGGATGTTCATTCGTTTGCGACGAAATAGGAAATAGAGACGATATTTCCTATTTCATTGCGTTTCAAGGGGGCGACAAAACGATAAGAAAACCACACGAAATTTCGTGGGGGGGAGAAAGGGCACATTAAAAAAAAACCAAAACCCCAAACCCACCCCAACTCTTCAAATTTAATTAATTGCAACCCCCCACCCTCGTGACCCCCCCCCCAAGACTTACTGAAAGTCCCTGGTGGTCCAGCGGGGTCCCGGAAGTGATCTCAACAGGTGTGTCGGGAGACACTAGTGTGTCGCGAAGTCCTGGGAGGTGTGTTGCAGAGCTAGCAGAAGACTGATCTTTCCTCATTAGTCTGGGCAAGAGTTGGCTGACTTCTATTTTATTGGTAGGAAGCTGCTCTTGCTTCTTTCTCCTCTTCCTGGCCAGTGGGAGGTTGTTCTTTCCTCCTTCACCCAGATCAGAGCACGATATCACCAACTCTTGTTCATATGGGCCCGGCAGGACACCAACTTTCCCTTTCTCTGCCTGGCCTGGCAGCGAGGCTGCTGATGCTCTCTTCACCCCATGGGGTCTGGATGTGAAAGGAGCATAAGGGAAAAAGGATCATGCCTTGAAGATCCGCTGCTGTTTCCTCCTCATCTTCCTTTCCTCAATGCTTCTTGCCCTCATCTGCTGCTGATAAAGAGGGAGGGAGACTCTGGATTGAACAAGTCTTTTCTGCTGGCTGGGAGCCAGAAGGAGGGGGAAATGTACTGGGCAGGAAGGCGTGGGAAGATAGGAGTTCAAGAGTCATACGCATCCATATTCCTCAGCGAAATTTACGATCAGCAGGTAAAGGTCTTCTCACAATTCCCTCAGTCTCCACTGCCAGACTTTCATCTGTTAGGGAAAGGGCGGTATCATTGGCGGGTCCAGGTCTTTGGAACTCCCTCCCTGTGGAGTTAAGGCTTCAGGCTAACCAAAAAGAGTTTAAGAAAGCTTTGAAAACATGGTTATTCGTTCAAGCCTTCCAAGCTTTGGCCTGGGGGGCTAATCTCATATAAACACACAATTACTGGGATTATACCTGGGGGCCTGGACCCAGGGGCTTTTCCCCTACACAAAGAGCCACACACAATTACTGGGATTATACCTGGGGGCTTAAACCCAGGGGTTTACCCCCTACACAAAGAGCCACACACAATTACTGGGATTATACCTGAGGGCTTGGACCCAGGAGCTTATCCCCTACACAAAGAGCCACACACAATTACTGGGATTATACCTGAGGGCTTGGACCCAGGGGCTTTTCCCCTACACAAAGAGCCACACACAATTATTGGGATTATACCTGAGGGCTTGGACCCAGGAGCTTATCCCCTACACAAAGAGCCACACACAATTACTGGGATTATATCTGGGGGCTTAAACCCAGGGGTTTATCCCCTACACAAAGAGCCACACACAATTACTGGGATTATACCTGAGGGCTTAAACCCAGGGGTTTTATCCCCTACACAAACAGCCACACACAAACTTTGATTCAGTACGTCATGGTTCCAGGTAAAGTAGGTTTATTTGAACGACAGAAGGATACAACAAATAAAATCAGATCAGACAGAAGAGGTATTGGTAGATCAGTGGTTCTCAACCTTTTTTCAGCTGGACACACCTGACAGATGGTTTTCACATGCGTGACACACTGAGCATGTGACCGTCACGGGGCAAAATGTAAATATACATTCTGCATCCTCAGGAACCCCTTCGACCCCCAACAATGGGTGCAGAGCAGAACTAGGGCATTACCTGTACAACTCGCCATACAAAAAAGATATTCTGGTTCTTATGACATCTCAGTAAAAGCAAAACAAACTATTTTTACTGACAGGCACAATACTCCTTCCTTATGAAAAGACAGTAATTTACCTCTAATGCATGTCCTATTGAGAAAACGTAACAAACAAGATTGATACAAATGCCTACATGCTAGTAAAATACCTCAAACCCACACACCCAGAACTGACCTTCACCAAGTACAGAAAGACCACAAATTATAAATATGGAAACAAACTGGAATTGAAAACCAAAAGTCACTCTGCATGCAGTGCGAACCTGTAGAAATGGAAAGAGAAATATAGCACCTAACATAATAATGCACACAAACTAACCCGCACAAAGTTAAAACCTGTATTATGGAACACACTCAAATAGTAATAACCCTATCTATGAAAAGACAACACTACAAATATTTAACCAGGCCCTAAACACTAATACACCTCCTATTAGGAAAATAGAGCAAGCCAAGCTCCTATAGATCCCCACTCAGAAATAATTGTAAAACTATACTAATAAATGTTACAAAACAGCTGATGAACAAAATAACATCCAACCATTAAAAATTCATAAAAACTATTAAAAATTGTCCAAATATCAATAAAATATTTCAAAACAGCAGACATCACATAATACCCAATAATTAAAATGGCAGTCAATCAAGAAAAATAAACTTAAAAAGCCACCAGCAACTCTCCTACTCCTTTCCCTTGCAGGCCAATAGCACTCACCAGAAGCAGCAGTGGCTGCTGAAGCTCTGTCCTCACAGTCCTCTTCCTTAGGGTCCACAGCCAGTCACTCACACACAGTCTCTGTCTCACACACACCAGTCACCTCCATGACCAGTCTCTGTCTCTCACACACACACTAGTCACCTCTCTGACCATTCTGTCTCTCTCACAGACACCAGTCACCTCGTTGACCAGTCTGTCTCACAGACACCAGTCACCAACTTGACCAGTCTGTTTCTCACACACACACACACACACGTCATCTTCCTGACCAGTGTCTCTCTCTCACAGAAACACATCACCTCTGACCAGTCTCTCTCTCAATCATACACATGCTCTCACTTACATACAAACTCTCAATCACACACAAAGCTGCCACTCGCACGCCCATTCTACCACACACAAAACTGCCATTCAAGCACCTATTCTACCAGACACACAAAGCTGCCACTCACGCACCCATTCTTCCACACACACACACACAAAGCTGCCACTCACGCACCCAGGCATCCACTCTACCACACACACACACAAAGTTGCCACTTACGCACCCATTGTACCACACACACACACACAAGCATTCACTCATGCATCCATTCTACCACAGGCACACAAAGCTGCCACTCATACACACACAAGCTCACATGGAGCCTCCTCTCATTGTTTGGCCAAATAAGCCTGGCTTCCGGTTATTAGCCACCACTGGCCTGGCCTCCAGCGGTATGCAATGTCTCTCCAGCCGCCTCCGGCCTGGCCTCCACCAGTGTGCACAGCGTCTCTCCACTCTTTGACCCCGCCGGCCTGGCCTCCGGTGGTGGCACACAGGGTATCTCCGCTCTTCGGCCCCTGGGAAGAAGGGAAGCACAAGTCGGGCAGTGGGACACGAGGAGTCGCAACACACCTGCGGGTGCTTGGCGACACACTGGGGTGTCACAACATAACCGTTGAGAATCGCTGCCTTATAGCACAAGGGGCTGTGGATGCGCCTACACAACTCGCATCCAACTGTGGGTTAAAAGTGCGCTCAGCTGAGCGCACTGTATTGCATTGACCCCCTTATGTCCTTTTGTTGGGATGCACTCAGCTGTGAACAACTCTACCGAAACAGACTTCTGTTGGAGCAGCCTGTGCTCGGCTGTGTACATTTCAATCCATACACTCTCGTAGGCGCTGCTAACTAAAAGAACTCCGCATAGAACTTTGCATCAAGCAACTATTCTCTTAATTACCAAAAGCGGGGTCTTATTTCTTACAGGACTCTTATGAGGACTTTTTATGATTCATTATGTCTAGTATAGATGCTGAAGTAATTTTTGCTTTTCATCACGTGGCAAAAGCTAATACTTTTTATCCTGTGATTCTCTATCTTTTTTGTATTTATGGAATGTGTATATATATATATATATATATATATATATATACGACAGTTTTGTTATATGGAAATGGACTTGATTTGATATGTACATCGAGAATGTTGGTATATAAAAACTCTAAATAAATAAATAAATATATATAAGGTGTGTTGCGGCTCCTGATGTCCCACTGCCCAACTTGTGCTTCCCTTCTTCCCAGGGGCCGAAGAGCGGAGATACCCTGTGTGTATATATATATATATATATATATATATATATATATATATATATACACACACGTGACATATTTATACACTGAACTGTGGAGATAAACATTTCAATAAGATTTTTAAAAAATTACGGGTATTGAGCAATACTGGCGCTCTGGTCAGCACCACGGGGAATTCCAGATCAATGTATGCACATTAATATCAATACAGAAGGCCAATTTGGGAACGTGGGTGTTGACGGGCAAGTGGGTAAAATTCCCATACAGCGCTGTTCTGTGAATACGAGCTTTAGATCCAGACTGAGTAGTAGGCAGGGCCTGAGGTTCTGTGCACGTTTCTCTCTTCTCGGTGTTACGAGGTCTGCAGATAAAACTCCAGGCGGTCGGATTAGAACATAGACTCCGCACGATTTCTTTGCCTCCAAAATGAACCTGCCGGGCCCTTCTTAGCCCCCAAAACGGGAACGTAAACCCGTCTCCACCTGCAGCTCAACTCGGTGCGCAGGCGCACTGGAAAGACGTGTGCAAACGGCGTGGGGGTGGGGGAATCTTCCCAACGCTCCGCTTCACCACAGCAACCCTGATCAGCCAGTGACGTAGCAGCGATAGAACAGCGCCCGCGACTCGTCGCCCTGCCTCTCTTTAGCCATCTCTATGGTCTGAGCATCATGGAGTCCGCCAAAGAGAGGCAGAGCGGCGGGGTGCGAGGTCATTTTTACGTCACAGAGCGAGTGAGGTTGCTGTGGTGAGCGGCTGCAGAACTGAGCCTAAGGTGTCGCTGCTTCCTGGAACAAAGGGACGGGGAAAACTGAATGTCTTCCGAAGTATAGGCCCGGGTCGGGGGCGCTAATTGGGACACAGGGCCCCCGGGGCTTTCACTGCCTTCCGGGGGTGATCGGCTGACGGGGCAGCATGAAACGACATTCGGGAAAGAGAGGTAGGATCGCTGCCGGAGCGGACGATGTACAGGGCTATGAGTAGCATTGTACAGTGCAGCCAGCCAGCTTCCGGAGGTGTTACTGCAGTGCAGCCAACTCCGGGGAGAGGGAGGAGTGTGTACTGCAGTGCAGCTAGCCCTGGGAATGTGTACTGCAGTGCAGCTAGCCCTGGGAATGTGTACAGCAGTGCAGCTAGCCCTGGGAATGTGTAGAAGACCATGAGTCCCACTATGCAGCACAGCCAACCCTCAGAGATGGTACAGCTGTGCACTGCAGTGCAGCCGGCTCCGAGGAGAGATGTGTACAGGGCAGTCATTTGTGTTAGGCAGGGAACCGCCTTCATAGCTTTTATCAACAGAGAGCATTGGCTTCAAATTGCAGACTTTCTGAGCTGTCTTTTTTTTCATGGGACTAACATGAGACTTATCACATTTGCTTTTGAGACCAAGTATATCCTTTCTTCAGGTGGAGAACATTTTTCCATAGTTATTATTTTGGTCTGATAAAAGGTATCAGAGACTTAGAAAGAATCCCACTTTCCCTTTTCGTCCTACAGACAAGTCCAAACAGGTGGGATGCGCCCCCTGACCAGCAGATGGAGGCAGAGACAAAATTCAAGATCTGACTTCACTCTCTATAAAAGATCTGGTGCTGCCTCAGCTTCTCTGTATTTCATCAGCAGCAGGCCAGTCCTGTAAAGTGCGCTCAGCTGAATGCACTGTTTTACCTGCAGTTGGATGTGCGTTTTCGATGCACATCCACTACCCCTTATACAGTAAGGGGTTTAGTGCATCCAAACCCCCCCCCCCTGACACTAATAGTGCTCATCACATGCAAATGCATGTTGATGAGGCTATCAGTAATTCGCCCAGGATACTGAAAAAAAATCTGTGGCTGATCCACAACCCGAAAAAGTGTACAGAAAACAGAAAATACTGCTTTTCTGTATGCTCTCTGACTTAATATCCTAGCAATATTAAGTCGTAGGAACCAAAAATGTTTAAAAAAAAAAAGTGCCAATCAGGTTAGGAAAATGAATGCTCAATTTTACAGCGTCTACTTTCCTAACTCATGGCTATCAGCGGGTTTGGAAAACTAATGCTCGTAAAATTGAGCGTCGGTTTTCTGAACAGACTGACAGCCACCACTCCTGGGCCAAAGATGCGCTAGGGGCACGTAATCGTTCCTACCTCCTCCTTTTAGTGCAACCCCCCCCCCCCCTCCTCATTTAAATACAGGATTGTGCGCCCAGGAGAGGTGGCTGAGTGCGCGTTGGGAAAGCAGGCGTTCAACACTGAGTGCCCATTTTCCCAAGGACCTTAGAGAATTGGCCTACAGATGTGTGGACTGGTGTTGTAACAGATTCTTAGTAACTTATTCCTGTGGTGTCTTTAGCAGTCAAAAGAGCTCTAAATACAGGCAATGGGTCCTGTATGTCCTGCTGGAAACAGAAGCCCAGGAAATGGGTGTGGTGGAAGTAGGCTTCCAGATAACAGGGGAAGGGCTTGAATGACCTGGTAAACACAGACTCCCAGGACAGCAGGCATAGGGCCTGATTTGTGTTTGGTATGAGCAGGAGTCAAAGAAGAAGATGAGACCACAGGTAAAGCTGATGAAATCAGCGTGTCTGCTTGAACAGGAGAGAATGTTGGTATGTTTTACTTGGGCTATTGTACCTATTTAGCTTTGGGAGCCAGCTTCAGGTAAAGATAGCTGTGCTCTGTAACTGAAGTAAGAAGTTCTCAGCTGAGAAAAATTACTGTGAAGGGAGTTTTACCACAGGCAGACGAGCAATTAGGAGTTGCAGAAGTGCTAATGAGCAGGTTGTGCAGCTGATTGCATTTGGCTAATTACCTCCCTGGAACTCTAGAAACCTTGGCTGGGCTCAGATGCAGAGCTGCAGTTTATAATCCGGGACCTTGTTGTGAGATCCAAGTTCCAGTGCCTTTTCTCATTCCAACTCCTGGCCAGGTTCTAGTTTTTAGAAGGTTCAGTACCTTGTTCAAAAAGCCCCCCAAAAACCCTTAAAGCCTATAGAAGGCTCTAATGGAGTAGGAGGAAGATAGAACCTCTGGAAAGGCACTGGTACCCAGTCTTGAAGCAGGCTCAAAGGCCTTGTTCACCTGCTGATTGTGCAAAAAAAAAAAAAAAATTGTGTGGCGGTTTTCATATAGAGAAATGTACATTTTCCTAGCGTGTAGCCAGATGGACTCAGGACCAATGATGGGTTTATGCTCCCCTACCAGCAGATGGGTTTATGCTCCCCTACTAGCAGATGGAGACAGAATCAGGTTTCAAAGCTGACCACCCTAGATAGACCCCTGCAGTGACCTCAGCCCTTCAATATTTCTCTGTCTCCAGCAGGTGCAGACATGCTTTCCCTATGGGGATTGCTGTACCTTTTGGAAGAAGAAATTATACTTTTAAATTGGAGAAAAGATTGAATCTTGCTCTCCTGCGGTGATACCTAAAGGTCCCTCCCCCAGTTGAGAATTCCTGAGGTGATTTCAGAGATCCCTCAGAGGTGTACCTTGGTCCGGTGGCCGGTTCCCGGCGTGGACTTTGCTGCTCAAGCAGCTGAAAGGCAGCGGGTGCAGGAAGCTGAGCGAGGTGGTGACTGTCAAAGTTCCCTCTTCCCCCGCAGCTGTAGACTGTCTCTGCATTCAGCTGGTAAGCGCTGAGTCCAGGTAAGTTTAAAAAAAAATAAAAAATAATAATTTACCAATCCAGAGACAGGGATTTCCGGTAGGTTTCCTCCGGTCTTCATGCTCGGTGCGCTGTACCAACGTTATTCCCTCTCCTGTGGGGATAAGGGGATTGGGCCTCCGAGCGGGTTGAGCAGACCCTGGTGGGCTAGGCCCCGCTTTAGGCACACCGCATGGTTGGCCTCATCGGTGCCATCTTGCGTGCGTTTCTGTGAGTGCAGTACGGCCTTATGTAGTACGTCAGTACGCGCAGTGTGTCAGCTCTATGCACATGGTGCGCGCGTAACGTCAGCATGTACTTTCGCACACAACTCTGAAAGCACATGCTCATAACAGCGATTACCTACGCACACAGCGTCATAAACACATACAGGAAAAGCTGAGCGCCTCACCCCACCCTGTCTAGGCGCTCTAAATTTTGTGCATATAATTTTTTAAGCACGAGCTGATTGGACCGCTCAATTACCACCACCAATGGCGCCGACAACCAAGAAACCTTAGTGCCTTGCTCTCTGTGCTGCTTGCCGTATTAGGGCTTCACAACCTGACCTGAATTCCAACCTGTGTCAGCACTGTGATAAAGCCCAAGGAGAGTTGGCTTTCTCGGACTTTGCTAAGCCTGGTTCTTGCCATTCAGATGATGGGTTTAGCCATAGCTTTAACTGGAAATATCCCGGATCTGAGTACACCCAGAACTGGGTCATCCATGGAAGAGGGAAATTCAACGGCACCTACCCCAGTACCTGCTGGGCTAGGCATGGACCAGACTACCTTCTCTTGGATGGAATTTTTCAAGGGCCTTCAAGCCTTTGTACAGGCACAGTCTGCTATCTCACTTGCCCCTGTCCGGACAGAACCTCGGCCGGTAAGCCTTTCCTCTCCCGGTCCTATTGGCAGACCTTGAGGCATGCCTCGACTCACCAAGGGTATTCCTGGCAGTGACCCGGACATCACGGAGGAGAATACAGATTCTTTGGAAGATGGGGAAATTCCCCCTGGTTTAGAACCGTATAGGACCATGTTTTTCCTTAGAGACGAATTGCCGACCCTGGTTTCCCAGACCCTGAAGATGCTGGGAGTTCCTGGGGCGGACTTTATGACGGAACCAAAGAAGAACCCCATTCTGATTTCCCTATAGATACCCTCTTGCTACTTTCCAGTACTGGAAGCCATCCAGGAGTTGATTGACCTGGAATAGGATGCCCCAGAAGCAAGTTTTAAAGGGGGACAAGCGTTAGAAGCTTTATACCCACTGGATCCAGCAGTGATAGAGCATTTGCGTTTCCCTAAAGTGAATGTGCTGGTCTGTGCCGTCTCTAAGTGAACTATCCCAGTGGAAGGAGGAGCGGCCTTGAAGGATTCGCACGATAGATGGATGGAGTTCATCCTTAAACAGGCCTTTGACGCAGCAGCAATGACCTTACAGACTGCTTCTTGTTGTGCCCTGGTAGCTCATTCTTGCCTACTCCTCTCTCAGGAGGTGAATGACTTGGGGGTGAATTCTAGAGTGGTTATGGAACCCGCCGTGTCCTTTTTAGCGGACACGGGTTCAGATCTAGTCCATACTTCGGCCAGAGGAGTGGCCTCAGTATTGGCAGCCAGATGAAAGGTATGGCTGCGGAACTGGTCAACAGACGCAACCTCCAAGGCAAATGTTACAAAGATGCCCTTTAAAGGATCACTCCTTTTCGGAAGCGAATTGGAAAAGCTGGCCAGTAAATGGGGCAAATCTCCAGTTCCCTGGCTTACCAGAAGATGAGAAAGCATTTATGTCGCCCCCTCGCCTATGAGGGGTCGATCCAGGGGCACTCAATGCTTTTGCCCTTAGAGAAACTTGACATTTCAGAGGTCCCGGCCCTTTGGGAGGTCTCAGTCCTTTTGTAGTCAACAGCCCAAGAGAGGGGCAGACTCGGGTTTAGGTTTGCCCCGAACCCCCCAATGAAAATTTGCTGATTCACCTTCAGAACAAGAAGATAGGGAGTCGACTGTCCCTCTTCTACCAGCAATGGGTCGAGATCACTTCAGGCAAATGGGTACTGGAGATCATATGAGAAAAATATGTGCTGTAATTTCACAGCATTCCTCAGAATGTATTCATGATGTCTCCTTGCCACTCCCAGCACAAGAAGCAGGCAGTGGAGACTACTCTTTTGAAGCTCCTCAGGATGAGGGCTATAATCCCAGTATCTGTGCCCTAGGAAAATACGGGGTGTTATTCCATCCATTTCATCGTACCCAAGAAGGAAGGTTCCTTTTGCCTCATCCTGGACCTCAAGAGCATCAGCCGACATCTATGAGTGGATCATTTCCGCATGGAAACCCTGTGCTCTGTGATAATGGCCGTATAATTGGGAGAGTCCTTAACCTCCCTGGACCTATCCGAGGCCTACCTACATATTCCAATCCGTCAAGAACACCAACGTTTCCTATGCTTTGCGGTACTAGGTCACCATTATCAGTTCTGGGCTCTGTCCTTTGGCGTAGCCACCACCCCCAAAACACTTTCCAAGATTATGGTGGTCGTAGCAGCAACATTGAGAAAAAAGGGACTCCTGGTGCACTAGCACTTGGACAACTGGTTTATCTGGGCCAGGTCCGTGGAAGACAGTCTCTGGGTGCTCAACAGGGTGATCTCCTTGCTTCAGAAACTTGGTTCAGTCATAAACCTGAACAAAGTTATTCCAAGCTCTCCCAGTTCTTGGAATAACTGGGAGGCCGGTTCGACACCAAGCAGGGCAAGGTCTTCCTTCCGACCATGCGGATAAGGAAATTGATGTCCCAAGTGCGTCAGTTGATGAGCACAAAACATCTGACTGTTTGGAGCTATCTCCAAATTCTTGGTTTGATGGCAATCCTGGAGGTAGTGCCGTGGGCGAGGGCACACATATGACCACTTCAACACTCACTATTGTCATGTTGGAACCCGCAGTCTCAAGACTATTCGCCTCCACTTACCGATGGGAGTATGTTCTCGGCTTCAGTGGTGGCTACAGGAAGCTCATCTGAGAAGGGGTGTACTCCTGTCCTCTCCAAACTGGCTGGTCCTCACAATAGTCGTGAGCCTATGGGGCTGGGGAGCTCACTGTCAGGAACTGACAGCCCAGGGATGTTGGACCGAGGAAGAGGCCCTCTGGAACATCATCCACCTGGAAGCCCGGGCAGTCAGATTGGCGTATCTACAATTCAGTCACAGACTCCAGGGTCAAGCAGTCCGGGTAATGTCAGACAACATAACAGTGGTAGCATACATCAACCACCAGGGTGGAACCAAGAGCCAGCAAGTGTCACAGGAACGGAATGGATGGAAATAAATCTACAGATGATCTCAGCTTCCCACATCGCAGAAAAAGACAATATCAGAGCAGGCTTTCTAAGCAGGAAGAGTCTAGCTCCAGGAGAGTGGGTGTTGTCAGCCAAAGTCTTTCAGCTGATAGTAGATCGCTGGGGTTTCCCGTCCATCAACCTGCTGGCCGTATCTCACAATGCAAATGTTCCACGCTTCTTCAGTCACACGAGATCAGTGGTCCCTGGGGATTGATGCTCTCGTTCAGACATGGCCGGAAGAAGAGTTGCTATACACCTTTCCTCTGTGGCCTCTGCTGGGCAGGGTCTTTTGCAGAATCAAGTTCCACAGGGAATTAGACCTACTAGTAAATCTAGATTGGCCCAAGAGTCCGTGATATGGAAACATGTGGTGATCCTCCTGTGCCTCCCACCACACAGGGACCTGCTACAGCAGGGACTGGTCCTTCACAAGGATCCAACTCTATTCTGTCTTATGGTCTGGCCCTTGAGAGGGCTCGCCTGATGAAGCGAGGACATTCGGCAGCAGTAATTGTCACCTACTCTGCGCGTGAAAGTTCTCTACATCCCTAGTGTATGTGTGAGTCTGGAGAGAGTTTGAGGCCTGGTGTGAGGAACGCGATGTTTCCCCTTGGATGGTCAAAATCCCATTAATTCTTTAATGTTTGCAGGACGACTTGAATAAAGGTTTTACCCTTAACTCCTTGAAGGTCCAGGTAGCGACTCTCTCCTGTATCAGGGGTGAGGTGAACGGAACCCGTCTGTCAGCTAATCCGGACATGGCCCGTTTTCTGAAAGGGGTGAAGCACCTCTGGCCACTCTTACAGTGGCCAGTTCCCTTGTGGAATCTTAATCTAGTATTGGAGTTTTGGCAAGGCCTTCCTTTTGGCCACTGCGCAGTCTTTCCTTGTGATTGTTAACCCTGAAAATGGTGTTCCTGGTGGCTATATACTCGGCAAGTCGCATCTCTGAACTACAGGCATCGTTGTGTCAAGAACCATTCTTCCGGATGACTCCAGGAGTATTACAGCTTCTTACCATTCCATCCTTCTTGCCCAAGATAGTCTCAGAGTTTCATTTGAATCAGTCCATTTCATTGCCATCTCTAGATAAGCATAAGGATGTGGAAGAATACTGTCTCCTCCACCATTTGATTGTTAGTAGGCTTTTGGTGCAGTATCTGGAAGTTTCAGAACCGGTCTGAAAGATGGACTGCCTGTTTGTCCTTCACGGTGGAAGGAAGCAGGATGAACCAGCTTCGCAGGCTACCATAGCTTGCTGGATTAAGGTGGTGGTCACAGGAGTCTATGTGGAGGCAGGAAAGCCATTACCCCTTCAGGTTAAAGCTCATTACACTAGGGCTCAGGCACTCTCATGGGTGTAAACTAGACTGCTGTCTCCCATTGACATCTGCTGAGCGGTGACATGGTATCGTCCTTGCACTCCTTTTCCAGGTTCTATCGCCTGGACATTCAGGCCCGTGAGGATGCAGCCCTTGAAGGGCGGTGTTAACTGGACCGCAGGTAGCCTCCTCCCCGATCGGGAGTAGTTTTTGTACATCCCATTGGTCCTGAGTCCACTTGGCTACATGCTGGGAAATGGAGAAATTACTTACCTGATAATTTTATTTTCCTTAGTGTAGACAGATGGACTCAGCATCCTGTCCACAGCTGCCCAAGAACGGTGCCAAGGATTCCCCCGTGGAGTGAATATAGATTCCAAGAGATTATGGGTAAGTGGTCATCCAGTCCCTAGATAAGGGCATCTATAATCTTACTGGGGTTCAGTGTTTATGTTTGGTTGAGTACAGTTATGGCTATCCGTTTTTAATCAAGGTTTTTTTCAATAGTATATCCACAATGGCTTTTGAAGAGAATATTGAAGGGCTGAGGTCACTGCAGGGGGTGAATCTAGGGTGATGTCAGCTTCGAAACCTGACTGTCTCCATCTGCTGGCAGGGGAGCATAAACCCATTGGTCCTGAGTACATCAGTCTACACTAAGGAAAACAAAATTATCATCTAAGTCATTTCTCCAATTTATATGTAGTCTTATATTAGTGAAGAGTATGTATATTAAGGCAAGTAAGCCATATATTTACCTCTTTTCTTTCCCTCTGCAGGAAGGAGGCTACTTAGAGAAATTAGTAAAACCAAATTAAGCTGAAGATGACGGCAGACCATTATAAAAGTGGTCCCCCCCATAAAAGTGTAATCAGCTTGAATGTACCTTACTTAAATCAAAGTGATAAAGCATTGGTAACTCTTCTGGCCTGTTAGCCCACATGCAACCAAATAGTGGTCCTGTTCCCAAAGGAAGGAAAACTTCCTCAGGGTGGGACATTGGAGCAGATAAGTGGGAGCTGCCTTCAGCTATGAAGCCTAAAGCTAGTGGGCCAAAGAATGAAGCTTGAACAGCTTACCTTTCTTTTCCCAGGCTGCACTGTATAATTACTTTTCCTGTAGATAAGCAGGCTGAGTTAGCCATGCTGTCTGGGATGTCCTCCATGCCACTAGGTGGCGGAGCTCTCAAAGCTAAACAAGTCTTTGTTAGCGAGGTGCGCTCGCTTGTATGTTCCTGCGCCAACTCAGATCTCCTCAGTCAGTTTTTTTTCCACGCTACTAAGTGCATGTGGAGCTCTCTCTCTCCTTTTACCTCACAACTTTCTTAAAAAAAAAAAAGAAGAAGAAGAAGAACATAGGGGAAACAAAAAAAACCAATTGGCAGCTCCTGCATCACCTCAGTCGACAGTCGCCTTCACAGACTGGCAAGCTTGGTTTTAAAAAAAAAGGAAAAAGATTAGGGGGGATGCAGCAATCTGTAGGTCCCGGCTCACCTGATTGACCGCTTGCCACAGTGAGACTGACCAGCATGGGGGAGTGATTGGTACTGGGAACAGATACCCTGTCTTCGGGGACCCCCATAGGGCCAAGTGATGCCCCATTGGGTGCTAGCCTCCTTGGTGGCCTCCCAGTTCGACTGGGTTGGCGCTGAGTTGAACTCCCGCGGCTGCGATGGGCAACCAGGAAGTGCTCCGCGGCGTCGAAGAGACGTCTGCGACCACGCACCTATTACTCACCAGAGCACAGATGCAGTGCGTCGATGCTCCGCTTAAAAGGGCTTGTTTATGTATTGGCCGGCGCCGAGCCATCAACGCAAGCGCATCCATGCATGCACCGAACCGTCAATGCAGCGTGTCTGCCGGCGATCTACCTAACAGAGCACCCGCCGGATTGTTGTCGTGTCTGTCAGAGCGTCGAAGCACCCAGGCGTTCCATGACATTGGAACATATCCCTTCACCGGCGCATCAACGTGTCCACGACCTTCAAAGCCCCGATACGTCAGCAGACACATCGATGCCTCTATAGGTGCACCGACACATCTGCGGGTGCAGGAAATTAATACTTCCTAAAAAAAAAAAGAAAAGAAACTCACTCTGAGTTCACATTCAGCCTCTATTTAAAAAAAAAAAAAAAAGTTTGGACCCAACTGCTGATACATCCAAACACCGATGCATCCACTGGTGCACTTTAACGCACCAGAACACCAACATGTCCGCGCTTACACACCCGCAAATAGACTGAACCTCGACGCAGACACGTGTAGACTGGCGCACCTACCCATAACGTAAATGCGATCCCAGCGCAAGCCCAGCAAGGCTCCGAGATTACTACCAAAAAAAAAGAAAAACATTTTGCAGTCATTTGTCAGGGCTAAAACCCCACAAATCCTTGCACCCCTGGGGGTCAACTGCGAGGAGGAATAAAAAAAAACATGGACTTCCCGGAACATTCCATTCCTACAAGTCCAAACAACGCTGGATGCTCCAATTAAAAAATGGGCACTACCTCCAGTCGGCATGGCATTTAAAAAAAAATAAAAATGAATAAATCATGTTTTTCCAAAGAAATTACATTTCTGACGTATTTCTAGACCGCCAGCTTGAACGGGCAGATCAAACACTCTTCCCGCAACACTAAAAACCTGTTTCATTAAGTTCCTGGGGAATATGGACCACAGCCTTAAGGACTTCGAGTCCATATCCTGAATAACATATGTTGGGACCCCTACTCATTTATTGGGAACAACTGCGAAATCTTGTTTCCTTCGCTATCCTGCACACCGTCTAGACCTAGATATCCCCCTGTTCTGGACTGCAAACTCCGATAAAACGAAGCCCATATTCCGTCTGTGGGAACCTTTCCCTCCATGACTTGGGCATCAATAGTATTTTAATAAAAGGACAGGGTACTGGACTTCCTCTACACAAACCAAAAAAAAAGGGGGGGGGTCCATATATCCCGAACCTTTCGACAGAGAGGCTCCAATCTGAATGGCTGCATGCTACAACGCAGCAACACACGTATGTAACATTGTCTTCTTCCGGTTGTCTCTACTTGTAACCTTTCCCCCAGACAACTTGGCCCCGCAGGCCTTCCAAAAAATAAATAAATAAATTTGTTCATCAATGAGGCCTTGGACACTTCGCCTTAGCAGCTCATTGCTGGGCTTGCTTTCGGGTGACCGCCGCTTGTGATGGCGTTCAAAGGTTAGTGGACCATCCTTGTCCCCTGGCAACCTTCGTGTAGATAATCTGCGGGAAACAGTAGTTCAGCTACAACAATGGGAAGGGGTTAAGAATTCATATCTCTAACCACCCTCTAAAATGCTTCTTCAAAGTTCTACTCCGGTCAGTTTCCTACTGGCGTTGTCCACACGGACTGCCTCAGTCTTATCTGTCCCCTGCATTACCAACCATAGAGAGGAGGGGTCGACAATCCCTCCCGCCCCCCCCAGCCAACCTAGTCAAGCACTCAGAGATATTGCAGTTCTTGGACCCACCGCCTTCATCGCAAACTCCCCTCAGCTTCCCGCCCCTTTTACTCATGCACTTGACCCGCCAGCGGATCACAACCTATCCTTCCGCAAAGATGCATTTGGGTGCTATCCTCTTTGCACCTTCACCGGGGCTTAATTTCAATCCCTTGAATTCAAAAGAACTAATAGCCAACATAAACCTTCGTTCTCTCCACAGGTAGCTAGGGAGGAATGAATTTCTAACCCAGAGGATTAGTCACCAGGGGCCGGACGCAAACCAAACTTACCCTCGTCTGCACTGCATTCAGTTATTTATATCTATATCCAGATACAGATATATAGAATATATATATGGATATAACAGGACCAAATCTACGAGTAACCTCAAACCAATCTACCCTCCGAAATACTCTCCCTCTTCCCTGTTCGATCTGAGCCTACTCATCGCCTGCGAGCAGTCCCATCTACACCATTCAAGCCTCACTGTTTCATCGAGGCTCTTTGAGACCATTCAGAACAGGGCCTTCTAAAGCCCAAGTCTCGCCCTGACAACATGTGTTAATCGAACCCAGGCAGCCACCTCTACCCTGGGCCCAACGAATCCTTCACAACCCTGGATCCCGGAGCATCGTCATTGTATGCCGCGTCCTGCGCAATTGCAGATGCGTAAGCTACACTGGGGCCTGGGACCTAATGGAGTTCATTCTTTCACCCTTCTCCTGTCACTCTCCCTTCCAGCATACACAGAGGTTTCAAGCACGGATTGCCCAGATCGGCGCATCCGGCAACCAAACTTCTACGAACCCGTCTTTCCATTCGAGGGCTCCACCAAGGGGCCGTGTGCCCCCGTTTTTCTCACCAACCTAGGGTTTTATGGTCCATCGTCCATGTCAGGACGTACGAAGCACTTTACTCGCTCGGCATTCACACCCTCCACTTATTGAGCCTTATGGTTCCCATACATTACTCTACACTGGGGGGACGGTCAGCTCCCTGCTCCACAATTGGGCGGGATCCATCCTTCTCATCCTACTAACCTACTCAAACTCAACTTCGCAATATTAACAATACATAAATAAAAAATGAATAAATATGAGTTAAAGTACAGTACCCCCGATGGCGAATTTTTTCGTCAAATGCTGAACATCAAGGACTTTTTATGTTTGAGGTCTTCCCAATTCTGCCTCTTCGAAACCAAGCAGAACAGTATACTTCACTACCCAACATTTTGCTCATATTTCTCATACACTGAGAAGAAGGTCTACTACCTCCTGTAGCCCCTCCTTCTCCACGGAGTCTACCACTACAACGTGGTCCTACTTTACCACTCTACCTTCGACCCGGCACCCGTGGTATGCCTTTCCTATTCAGTTGTCAGAGATCCTACTAATCCCTCTGGAAACAACTCACACCATCTCACCAAGGCGAGGATTCCCTATCCACCCTCTCTACTCCTCTGTTTAATTTCTCAACGCATGTTGTTGCACAGCTCAAATCCCAACTCATGGTTTTCCTGGCTTGAAATTCTTATTCTCTCATACCAGCACACCCTTTACTCAATTAATTTCCCAATTAATGGGATGCGCTGCACCTCCGTATGCTCAGCTGGTAGTGCGAGCCTGCTCACCTTCCCACTGGAGCGTCTCCCGGTTTTGTCCAGCATCTATTTGCATGACGACCCCGAACAAAACCGGGTATACCTCAGTTCGTACCCGTTTTCTTCTCAATTTGGGGCCAATCTCTTGCCCCCCACTTGCCTCCATGCTCATGTTCAAAGTCTTGAGTCTACGGTCCAGTCCCGAAAGCCTTTACCTCTGTGATATATACATACAGAGCGGCAGCAAATTCATGCTGCCACCCACCAAACCATTATACATTTATCATTTCAGGTTCCTTCCCTGAAAATCATCTGTTCTCAGTCGCCTTAGCCAGGCAAATCAACAAGCTACGGTACCTAATGCGCCTGCCTCCCTTCCTGAGGCCATAGCATGCCAAGGTTACGCAGAGTAAGCATCCCGCTTGCTCTCGTGTTTCAAGACCTCCTACATTGAGGCTAGCATCCCTCAGTGGAGCCCATACTGACTGTTTCTTACAGGTAAAGGATCTGTAGAGAAAGGGTGGTCTGGACATAAGGACCCAGGAGGATTCATGGCTGGTGAGGCTAGAAGGGAAGGTAAGCAAAGGGGGGTTTCCCTTTGGTGGGTGCCCCATCTGGTCATTGCAAGTTCGAAGGACCTCGGAGTACGTGCACTCCCTTCCAGGGGGATTAGTGCAATCTGGGTTTTGTGATACAGTTTTTTTTTTTTTTCCTCCCCTTGGGATCAGACCGGTAGTATGGACTGGTCCTAGTAGAGGGGAGCTTAGCAGAAGCCCCTCCTTGTTCAGGCCAGCAGAATCTCTGAGGCTCCATAGCAAAATCACCTGGCTTTGAACACCCAGGATCGCAACCTTGATCCCCGCTGCCCTGGACAGCAAGTAGATCTGGCAAAGCATGTAAACAGAATTTGGCAAAATCAAAGTGCAGTTAAAAGAAAAAATCTTTACTGTTCAAAGCATGGGTCTGCCTAGAAATAAATAAAGTTTAGGCTATGCAATTCAAAGGCATTCCTGCACATTTTCTCCAAGCTCTATAACCAGATATTGGTCAAAAATCTGTTTTGAGGACAGCAAGGATACTGGGAGGAAGGCCGATCGGACAAGGCCCGCAAAAGAGCAAAGTCAACATGGGTTCAATTGAGCATTTCAACTACATTTCTTTCAGAAAACTTTAGTGATGTGCAGAGTGACTGAGTGTGTGAATTCGTAAAAGCAATGCAAGGAAAAATGCTTCCTGTAGAATGTGGGCTTATTGCAAGGAACAGAAAAAGGAAACCTACCTCATCTAATTTGTACATTAAGATACATTTCTTTTGAGGAGTCAAGATCACAAGTTTTCCTCTGATGGAAGTCTCAGTTTGGTAAGGAGCTTACTGTGGCAGAGGTTTACCATCACTTCCTTTCAAGCACCTTAGAGGAACATCTCATGGACATGTCCTGGGTGATCTTGAGCAATCCTTAAAAAAAAAAAAAAAAGACAACAGTGCCCAATATGCCCTCCTATTGTTTTGACAATAATGGGACATGTCATTCAAGATTTTTTTTTATGAATGCGAAAGGTCAAGGTTACAAGCGGAAGCTCAGATCATGAGATAGGCTTAAGGCTCCTCAAAGACAGCTGCAATTCACTAATGAATGCAGGAACTCAAGCTCACTCTACCTTCGACCCGGGTGCCGGGTCGAAGGTAGAGTGTATTATTGAAAGCCTGTCCCATCACATCGATGCTTTGTGCGTGATCGATGTGATGGGACAGGCTTTCAATAATACACGGCTGCAAATACAAACCCCTGAAGAAGTCCACGAAACATGGATGTGTCGGGTTCATGCCGGTGCTTCAGTAAAAGTTGTCACCTCTGCACACTAAGCGTACAATGATAAGTGATCTGTTTACATCCCTCTCAGTCTTCACTATAATTTTTAAAAAAATTGATAAAATTTGCAATGCACCTTGAAAGATTATGCGATTGTTGATACCTGTGATTATATACAAAGAAAGTCTTTATAGCGTAAAACCAATTCCACACATTATGGTTAACGCTTAAAACGTGACTTCTTGTTGCAGGAGAGCACCCTCTAATAACGTACAGAGAGGCTCTAGATTGTATGAGGTATCACAATCCAAAAAAACAGCTGTCATCTATGATGTTCCGTTTGTATTGAATATAGATATATGTAGACATATGTATAAAATGTAGTAAAAAGAGGGCCTTTCTTCCAATAGAGAAATGTGGCCCAGGGAAAGGGAAGCAGAGGGTATCCTCAATCCCTGACCTTTGTGGTTTGGCTAAGAAAATTATTTTTGTGGTTTAATGTCCTTTTTTCCTTCTTCTCTCTTTGCAATTCTAGGGGAACCTTACACTCAGAAGAACCAACAGCAAGTGCAACATTGGCCATGTGGAATGCAGTAGTCCTGATTACAAACTTGGAATTGGTATTTGGGTTCTAGGCCTAGTATCTAATAAGGAAACTCTGGTTATTGTAATAGGTTCTTGTTATAATTATGGAAATCAAAACTAACAATGGCTCCTGGTTGGTTTTCTAGCTTCAGCATAACATACTGAGGAGCTGAGGCAGTACCAAGCCTTTTATAGGGAGTGAAGTCAGCTCTTGAATTTTGTCTCTACCTCCATCTGCTGGTCAGGGGGCACATCCCACCTGTTTGGACTAGTCTGCTAGGACTAAAGGAAAGGAAATTAACGGGCAAGTATAAATTTCACCTTCTTCGGAACCGATAGGACTGCAAGAACTGAGCCTTTCAATTCCAGAGATTCACTATGGGGAGACTGCTGGTAAGGCTGATAACTCATTTAGGGCCCCCTAGAGACAAAGTGGGTGAAATAACTGATGAAGGTGCTAAACATTGCATCTTTATAAAGGGTCCTTCTCAGACACACAAAAGGCTCTTGGTCAATAGTTCTGTTGTAGACAGAAAACCCAAGAGCGGGGAGTAGCTGGCTTGTTACGGCGGTTACTACCCCAAACCAAATGTGCCTGATACTTCACTTTCCATGCATATCCAGCATGGTTCTCTGCTTCATCGGCATGGGAGAAAGACTGATACATCACGCATTTCCAGCATAGCTCTCTGCTTCAACGGCAGGGGGAAAAAAAAAACCAAAAAACTGATGCTTCACGCATATCCTGCATAGCTTCAACGACAGGGGTGAAGAAAAAAAGGATTCGCAATCACAAAGCGAGGAGTAGCTGGCTTGTTACGGCAGTTACTACCCCAAACCAAATGTGCCTGATACTTCACTTTCAATGCATATCCAGCATGGCTCTCTGCTTCAACGGCAGGGGAGAAGAAAAAAAAACCAACAAGGGCTGTACAACATAGTCTAGGTAAAACAAATAAGCATGGGTGTAGCTTGCTTATCGCGGCGGTTACTGCCCCTACTACCCCTAACTAATCAAGCTAGATATTTCACTTGGATGCAGCTCCATCACTGCTCTCTACATTAATGGTGGGGGTGGAAGGGGAATAGAACAAGGAGCTAAGAGAAACAGATAAGAATGAGAGAAAAAATGTGTGAGGCTTGCTGGGCAGACTGGATGGGCCATTCGGTCTTCTTCTGCCGTCATTTCTATGTTTCTATAATATCTTAACTGTTCCAAAGTTGTTTTCTAAATTCAGACATGAACATTTGAAGTCACATTTTAACAATCTTTTTGTTTCCCCTATTAAAGAGAATGAGAGTGACGATGAAACCTACGAAGTATTAGATTTAACAGAATACGCAAGACGTCATCAATGGTGGAGTCGGGTGTTCGGCCGAAATTCTGGTCCCGTTGCTGAAAAATACTCTGTAGCTACTCAGATAATGATAGGTGGACTGAGTGGCTGGTAAGAAATTTAATGTTGTAGCTGTTATGAAGAAGAACCTAACTGGTATCTAACAAGAAAGCAATAGTTAATACATTGGTTCCTTCTTTTTAAGAGTCTGCTTATATCGGTAGTGAGATGAATGGAATGACTGAAGGGGTGGGGATAGATGGGTTGGGTGAGTTAAGTTATGATATGATGTCTGATTTAACTTCTCTTTTTGAACTCGAGCAACATTTGAATCAGATTAAACCCTCTTTCTTTAGGTTAGATCTGTGCCCATCTTACTTAATCCAGATGCTACCTGATGAGGTTTTGTTGGTTTTGCTAAATTTAGTTGTTTCCTCTTTGAGTACAAGGGAGTTGCCAGCTGCATTGAAGAAAGCAGTAGTTTCTCCAATTTTGAAAAACAATAACTTGGACCCAGCGGCTTGAAGCAATTAAAGCCTGGTGTCGTTATTTGCCTCTTGTTGCTAAGCTGATTTGTATATCACTTTGGATGATCGTATCTGAGAAGTGGTTTATAAATATTTATTTATTTGTTTTTATTTATTTATTTACTTTTATTTATTTATTTACTTTTATATACCGGTGTTCGATTTTACATATCACATCGGTTTACATTTAAACAAAATTTGCAGGAACTTATGCGTTACCTTTGTCATATATGAATATATAAGAAATTAAATGAAATTTTGTTGATTGGGGGCAATGTTTCATTACATGAACTATTAGAAACCTAAAGGATGACCTGGGACATAGCTTTTACCCATGGTATTTGTGGGATGAGTTCCAGGATAATCTGGGATGTAGTTTTTAAACCACATATGTATGAGTGCCAAGACCAAAATAGGTCTCAGGATTGTACGAGGTTATATCGGGGGGAGGGGGAGGTGTATGACGTCCCAAGGGACAGAATGTTGGGGTGTGTCTGTTAATTTTATATGGAGCTGGTTTTGCTGGATGTTGTTATGCAGATTTTATAATGTAATATTCTATAATGATTGTATACTGATATTGGTTCTTTAAATATTCTTGTATCTTGTTTGATGTCTTACTAATGTTTTACACTGTGCACTTTGTTAATTACTTTGGGCAAATTGTTTTTAAAATAAGCGATACATTTTTAAACTAAAATACTTCTAGAGATGAAAATTGAAGGATATTTAATTTAGTGGAGTCTGATTCACCGCTTTTCCCTCCCTCCGCTCCTCACCAGAATTTCATAGAAATTGAGTGACACTATTCGGAATATGCACCTGTGTTGTGTGTTTTTCTTTTTTTAATCTATTTAATTGGGATTTAGTAGAAAGGAGTTTGTGAATCAATTCTGGAGGAAGAAATGAATGCACTGCTGACTGTCTTCAGCTGTTTAAGTATTGTAGGTCATCTAGCATAGCCTAATATGGAACTCAGCATGGTATACCTATAGTTTGGATTATTTTTCCCTGTCTGTTTCACTTTGCATTGTCCACATTAAACTTAATCTATTTAAACACCCAGTCCCCTAGTCTTGCAAGGTCTTCTTGCAATTTCTCACAATTACCTTGTGAGATAATTTGGTCATCTCCCTTTTCCAGATCATTGATAATTAAAAAGCTTGATATTCTCAAGTGTGCGATAGTAAAACACATTTTGAAAAAACCTCAATTGAACTTTTCGGATCCAGCTAAACTTAGACCCATCTCGAATTTACCTTGTCTGTCTAAAATTTTAGAAAAAGTAGTAAATAACCAACTTTCTGATCACTTACAAACACATAATATTCTCTTTCCATCTCAATATGGATTCTGAAAGTACTATAGTACAGAAACTCTTTTGGTGTCACTACAAGACACCGTGCTGAGAGGCAATGATAATAGTCAAACTTATTTTTTTATTATGTTAGTCTATTCAAAAGCTGAGGAAATATCTAAGAGAAATAGGCTTAAAAGATATCACCTTACAATGGTTCAAATCCTACTTAGACGATAGATCATATAAAGTTAAATTAAACAATATAGAATCTGAACAAATCAATTTGCTTCATGGTGTACCTCAGGGATCCTCACTTTCTGCCATGCTTTTTAATATTTATATGCTTCCTTTATGTAAACTTTTATCTGGTCTTAACCTTACATATTTTCTCTATGCTGACGATGTTCAGATTTTAATACCAATTGAATCTTCAATAGACTCTACTCTTAAACTGTGGGACATTTATTTATCTGCTATTTACAAAGTTCTGACACAGATGAGTCTTTCCCTCAACGTTAAAAAAAACTGAGATGCTATACATATGCCCCAAGTTAAGTCCACAGAAGGAAGCTAAAATTTTGGAATCTGCAAAAAATGACCCCAGTTCTTTTGATGTTAGAGACCTAGGGATCATCCTGGACTGTGAAGTGAAGCTCAAAAAATGGATAAACAGTAAAATCAAAGATGGATATTTTAAATTAAATGTCTTAAAGAGATTAAAAGCTCTATTACACCTGAACGATTTTAGAACTGTTTTACAAGCTCTTGTCTTTTCCAAGTTGGACTATTGTAATGCTCTCCTTTTGGGCCTACCTTCTTATTCTACAAGACCTCTTCAAATACTCCAAAATTCTGTCACTAGACTCTTAACTAACACAAAAAAAGCTGAACGTATTACTCCCATCTTGAAAGATCTTCACTGGTTACCTGTTGGTTAAAGAATTCAACACAAGGCTCTTTCTTTAATTCATAAATCACTTTATAGTGACAAAGTTGAATGGTTCACAGCATCATTACATTTCCATATTCCCTCAAGAACAACACGATCAACTAATACTGGGCTGTTTCCAATTCCATCAGTAAAAGCTGCGCATCTGAATACAGTCCGTGAAAGAGCACTATCGATAGCCGGGCCTCGATTGTGGAACTCCCTACCACAAGACCTTAGGATGGAATCTAACAAAAGTTTTTAAGAAAGGAGTAAAAACATGGCTGTTTTATCAAGCCTTCCAATAACTTATTCTGATTTCTTTTTAGACTTTGTCTTAATTTAAATTTAAGTTTTAATATTATATTTTATGTATTAATTTTAGCTAATTTTATAATACTTTGATATTATGTATTTATAATTTCCTTATAAATTTTGAATTGCAAATGTTTTAATTGACACTTGTCCATTACTGTAAACCGATATGATATGTACACATGAATGTCGGTATACAAAAAAACAATAAATAAATAAAATAAAAAGCAGCAGACCCAGTACAGATCTCTGGAGTACTTCACTATTTACCTTTCTAAACTAAGAAAAATTTTCTACTTTCTGTTTTCTATCCACAATAGGACATTGCCTCTTATCTCATGACTTTTTAATTTCCTGATGAGCTCTCATGAGGGACTTTGTCAAATGCTTTCTGAAAATCCAGATACACTATATTAACCAGCTCACCTTTATCTACATGTTTGTTAACCCCTTCAAAACAAAAAAATCTAACAGATTTGTAAGGAAAGGCTTCCCTTTGCTAAATTCTTGTTGGATCCATTTCATTAGTCTTTGTGGCCAGTAATTTTGTTTTTAAAAATAACTTCTACTGTTGTGCCTGGCACGGATCATGGGGCTTGCTGGTCTGTAGTTTCCTGATCACTCCAGAGCTCTTTTTAAAAATGGGTGTGATGTTGGCCAATCTTTAAGAAATTTGATAATATCACCCCCATGCTGATGGGCCTCCATTGGTTGCCTATCCATGCCCGAATTCAGTACAAATGTCTGACTCTCATTCACAAAACCATTTATGGCAATGACACAGAATGGCTAAATGCATCCCTTCATATTCATACTCCTTCACATAAATTAAGATCTCTGGGCAAGGCATTACTTTCAGTCCCATCACCCAAATCAGCACATCTAAACGCAGTTAGGGAAAGGGCGCTTTCTGCAGCTGGACCTAAACTCTGGAGCTCTCTTCCACTTAACGTTCGATCAGAAGCTTGTATACAACCATTTAAGAAACAGCTAAAAACATGAGCTGGCTTTCAACAAGTCAGAATAACATTTTTTTAGTGACTCCTCCCTGGGTATTCAGATTTGACAAAAAAGTTTTTTAGTATCTATCTTTTTAGTTTCTTAATGATGTTGCCATTAGTTATGGTATTTAATTAATAAAATGTATTTTATTATTTTGTAATTTATAGCATAGAATATTGTTATGATATTTTAGCAATTCCAAAGGGTTTTATTTGGTGCCTTAATTTCAATGTTTCATGAGTTTTTAACCCACTTTAACTTTATTTTAAAAGTTTCTTATGTTTGTTTGGGACACAGTATTAATGGCTTGTCCCCAAGTTTTTATGTAAACAGACGTGAAGTGCACACAATATGTTCGGTATATAAAAATGCCTAAATAAATAAATAAATACTGTGGCTGATTTGAATGAGAGTTTAGAGATTAGTAATCAGTATTCCCTTTCAGCTGTGCGCATGCACAGTTTTCCAGTTAGTGCATAACTGCCAGAGCTAACTCGCAGCCTTGCGAGGAAAAGTAGTAGCGACACCTCCCCTCCTCCATTGAGGAAGTGAAGGCATTCTCCCTCCAGCCTGGGAGAACTTTCTGGGAACTCATCTGTACTTCCAGCTAACGAGAAGTCAGGTCTATATGTGCTTCACCTGTTTGAGTCATCCTGTAGGAGCCGTGGAGGTCACGAGGTGTGTCTGGTGTGGGAGAGGGGGTAGGAATCTTCCTGAAAGCCTCTGACTGCTGCAGTGAGGCTGCAGTGCTCACCTGGCTTTGGGGTAAGCACCCGCCTTCACGTCCATCTCCACTCCCCAAGCAGTCCTGGAGCCTTAGCTGGACTAGTGGGACTCCCATGGAGCTCATCTTGCGGCGGCCGAGGACAAGGCCTTCGAGCATGTGTGTGAAAGCGAGAGCCTTCACTTGTATGAGAGAACAAGAGCCTGCATATGAAAGAGAGAGAGGGGAGAGCCTGCATGTGTGTGTGAGAGTATATGAAGGAATATGCAAGAGAATGAACATGTATGAGAAAGGATAAACTATATGTAGCTCATCTCCCCAGTCCACAACAATCTCTAGGTGACTGGAAATTAAAAGATCCCAAGTGTGGAGAATTATTTTTCCCACTATTGCACTGCCCAATATATTTGGGTTTGTTGTGGCTTCCAGCATGTGTATATGAGAGAGAACCTGCGTATGTGCAACAGAGATAGGGAGAGCCTGTGTGTGTGTGTGAGAGCCTATGTGTGTTTGAGAACGTGTTTGTGTGTGAGGGGGAGAAGAGACTGTGAGTGCATGTGAAGGAATGAATCAAAGAATGAACAAGTGTAAGTATGTGAGAGGATAAAGTATGTGTGGTCCCCTACCCCCAAGCCTAACAATCTCTGGGAGACTGGAAATCAAGAGTCCAGTATGGAGAGCTGGAGATTTTTTAAACCATATTTAAAATTTTTGCGTCGTGTTTCATGTGTCTGCTGTTTTGAAATATTTTATTGCAGTTTGGGTAATATAACAAATATTTTTGAATTTTTATAATTATTGGATGTTTGTTGGCTGTTTGAATATTTTTTTTTATCAGTATAGTTTTAACAATTTGAATGTTTTATATTGCTTGATTTTATTGCTTGATGTTTTGTGAAGAATGATGGTTTCTGCTTTTCCATTGTTGCACTTCACATTATAGTCAGGCTTGTGGTTTCCAGTTCAGTTTTTGTTGGCACATTTCTATTTATAATTATGGTCTTTATCTTCTGTATTTGGTGAGGATCTGCCTGTATTTTAAAGGTAAAAAACCAACACCATCCCCAAACAATTATAGGTGTGAGTGGAAATCAGAATAATACTACCATATATCACTTCAACCACAAAAATTCATATCTAATTATAAAAGACCGTCATAATAGGCTTCATCAGAAAAGCGTATTTAAACACCTTAGTAGCCTTCAGCCTTACATATAATCATAGGTCTTTTTCACTTATAATTGTCCATTTTTTTTAGTATTTTGCTTGCAAATAAAATCCGTTCATGACCATTTCAACAGTTATAATAACTTATCTCAATAGGAACTGTCCCACTGATGTTTTCCACAGCTTCTTCAAGAACAGTAACCTTTCAAAATAATCCATTTCTTCAGCGATATAAAACCACCCTATCTAACCGTTGACACGGGTCCGTGTTTTGAACTTCGCGTTCTTCTTCAGGGCTAATCTGCACCCATTCGGTCTATGGAAAACAACCACACTTGTTTTTTTAGTGGAAAAATAAAAATCAATTATATAAATGCCGAAGTTCCTAATGAGAGGTTCCATTCTTGTGTAACTTTAAATCCTGCTGTGACAATAATGGTACTTATCACTGGCTTTTACAGCATTATGGTCATCTCTTACTCATTTATGTTGTAACAGAAGTTTGCTCTTTATTAATTTCACTTGCATGCAGAAAGTGTTTTTGAATGTCCCTGCAAAAAAAAAAATAAAAAATTCATACACATTTTATTGAAACTGCTGTTAGGTGATTAATTCAAAGGGTGGACTTAGCCAATGTTCCCTCTAAGGATGGGGTTGCTGTAAGCAAAAAAATGTTTTTAAAGTAGGCGAATTTGGATGGCTAAGTCACTTTTTTAGTTTTATAAATACAGTAGAGCCCTTATATACTAAAATAGTTTAAATAAACATGCCATTTAATAAACATATTTTAAATACGATGTATAATGCATGAAATTTAAGTTCATTGCATGTAAAATTGATAGGCATTTTGCATCAAAGAAAGCAATGTCCATATAGTAATATATCAAATTTTGCTCACAATTTTTGCTCACAGCAACCCAGTCCTTAGAGGGAATATTGCTAGCAATAGTTCTGAAACTTAATTTTGGAGTTTTTTCAAAACACTGGAATGTATACAGTCTGGTCTTGGTGATTTGTCACTCTTTAGTTTGTCGGTTTTTCTGTATTACATTTTCCTGCTTCATATTACATACATGTTGGCTATATTTGTAGGCAGAGTTGTTTTATGCCCTTATACATTTCTGACAATCCCATCCGACTCTGGCCAGTCATATCTGTGATCTCAGGTATCTTGAAGAGCTTCTGATGTTGCCTTTAGCCAGCCAGCAGGTGTGCCATAAGCCCTTAGGCTATGAGCATTGCCTCTCCAGTGCATTGAGACCCATCAGATCCAGGGATAGAAGTAAGACATCAAACTCTAGCAAGAACTGCCAGAGGCTGGCTCTTTTTCAGCTAATTTAACATTAAGAAGTAGGTCAGTCAGAGTAGACCGGGGTGCAGCGCACTGCTCCTCAAATTATCCTTGCTGGTCAGGTATGGCCTGACTTCAAGCACTTCCTGCTGAAAGACTCTGTGGTGACTACAGCTTTTTTCAAGTTAGGAAGAGGGTCTCTCATGAAGAAATTCTGTACAGCCCTGGATCCTTCTACTAGAGAAACGTGGGGACTAGAATTGGTATCTGGTAGAGTTTTTCTATCTTTTATGTTTTTTACAGCGCTGCCCTGAGGTGAGGAAATCCCATGCTGGGTGAGTGTTGTCAAAAAAAGTCATGAGTTGGTGGAATAAGAATCGAGTGGAATCTGATTTTTTTCCCAAGTGCATGGAAAGATAAGATGAAGGCTAGAGCACAGAATTCCAAGGAGAGCGCCATTAAGTTCTACCTCAGACGCTGGCATCTGTAGAGTACTAGTATTTGAATAGGTCAGGGGGAAAACGGGAATCTTTGCAGATTTTGCTGCCTATATCAGTCTAGCAATAAAGATGTTGTAAGGGCCTGAGCTTTGGAGACTGCAGAGGTTTCTTCAGATATGTCAAAGGACCTGTGTAGCCCTGGGGTCATGTACTACAACTTGTCAAAGGTAGTACAGTCTAAAAGGATTCCATGGACTTATTCTGATGTAGGATAACAGTGTGGTTGTCATTTTGGGCCACTTGAATGCAGAAAAATAAAAATTTTATTGGCCTAACTTAATACATTTCTTGATTAGCTTTCAAGAGCTAATATTCAGTTCTTCAAGTCTGAACAGAATGAGCAAAAGATGACATTATCAGGAAAAATAAGTAAAGCAAGGGAAGACAAAAGTGACACCTCCATGGGAGAGCACTTTTCTGAGCTAGGCCATTGCATCAATGACCATGGGCCCGATATTCAAACGTATCCAGCTATGTAACTTAGCCGGATGGAGATGAAGCAAAAGCTGAGGTCACGGCTACATAGTCCCGTCCCGACAGCCTGCCAGTATTTTCTGACTCTAGCAAACGGTGGACATGCATTTCCCGTGAGGGATTGCCTGTGAGTAAAAAATTTAAAAAGAAGAAGAAAGAAGTTGGAAAGGAGATGTCTATATAGGACCGCTTGCCTCCTGAGGTGATACCGTGCGGTCCCTCCCTAGGTAGAGTGGCTCAGTCCGGTAGCCTTGTCTGATGTGGACCTAAATCTAGTTAGCGGCTGCAGTCCGAGAGAGGCTCAGCAGTGAAGGCTTTAGCCTTCTCCCCCTGCAGCTGGGACCCATTCCTGCTCTCTTAGTCAGGGAGGGCTTGAGCTCAGGTAAAATTTGTTTTAACTGAAAAAAAAAAAAGTCGGTGACAGGAAGACAGCAGGTGAAGGGTCTGTTCTTTGGTGTTCGGCTGTCCCGCTTACAGCTCTGGGGAATTCTGTGAAGTGAGGAGAGAGTGCATGCATGGTGGGTTGAGCAGCTGTTTGGCTAGGCCCCGCTTCTAGGCTTTTTCCATTTTTGCATGTGGTAGGCCGCGGGGTACTTTCAAGTGCTTTTTTGCTGCAGACAGTCTGTCCGTGTCCAGGTGTGCGCCCATTTTCATTTGTGTGCACATTTGGGCATTCTTCCTTCTAGATGCACATCTTGTGCGCTCAGTTAAGGCATTTTTCCTGGGTGTCCAGTGGGACGAGTGGCCTAGGCGCGTGGACTTGGATGCACATTTTTTGTGCATCCATATTAGGCGCGCTTGTACGCAGGAAAAATCTAGGCGCGAGCATTCATTGGGCTGCATGCTATAAGCAGTTACACAAATAGTGTGGTGAAATATTCAAGAAGGTCAGTAAGTAGGTAGGTAGGTATGTATGTATGGATCCCAAGTTGGATACGCAGTCAGTGAGTAGCATCTAGTAATTCCCATCGACCAACGGGGAGTGCCCCCAGGGTATAAACTAGCAGACGAGCTAATATATCTCGGAGCCCAAACCACCTAAAAAATCATGATCAGGAATTCAAGGTGGTGGTATTTCCTCAATGGGAACCTGTGTGCCCTTCCCCATGAACAGCACGCCCCGTGGCCGTCTCTCCAAGAGAAGACCTCAGCCCGGTGTGGGTGAATAGTTAGGACCAAGGAGATTCAACAGAGCTCCAATAGTCACTAAATCTTATAGTCACTAAATCCGCGAGGACTGGTAGGCAGTATCCTCTGTCAAGGGTTGGGAAGTGGGCTTCAAATAGTTATAAAAGGATTCCCAAATGCTTTGAATTGCAATGAGTTTCTTCAGGGAGGTGTTCCTGGCAGTGACATATTCGAGAGCACTCATATTGATAATTCTTGTAAACCACAAGTCCACGCTCGGTGCTTTGTCTGCAAGCCAGTGTAGCAAAATCATTTTTCTCCCCAGCAATCCTGCTCTATGGAGATAAAGTATAATGTGAGGTGGGGGATCCCAGGTTAAAGGTGTCGGGGAGCCAAATAACTATACATTTGGATCAACTGGTAGGGGATGACCTAGAATTTTTGAACACATGCGAGCTATCCCCCCCCCCAAAAGTTGAGTATTAACGGACATTCCCAAAAGCAATGGACAAATATACCTTCTTGTGTCTGATATTTCGGGCATTGTGCTGTGGTGGCCATTTGGAAATAGTGCGCCTTAGAGGGGGAAATGAATAACCTCCAAAGGAATTTGTAAAAGGTTTCATGTAAAAGCACATTTCCTGTGATATCTCGGATCAAACCAAAAAGCTTTTTAAAGTCCTCATAGGTTAATTTGAACAAAGGCCAGCCCACTCACTTATTGTAAAGCTGTTGGATGTGATCATGTGTGCCCATCCTTGAAAGTGCCAAATTGTATCAAGTAATGTTCAGTTTCTGCTTGGGATATTCGGGAAACTGCTCTCTGAGCTTGGGAAAGGACGGAAATGTGGAGAAGTATTGCTTTTGACCTGATATATAGTGTTGATTATTTTGTGTTTTTGCAAAACAGTTATATGTACGCAACCAGTTACTCAATTAAGCGGTTATACTGTATCATGTCATAAAAGGCTCGCCTTGGACATCTTGTTATATGTAAACCGATGTGATATGTCAAATCGAATGTCTGTATAGAAAAATAAATAAATAAATCCCGGGAGAGGGAGGTGCAGCTCTGAACGATGCTCAGGATAGGAGGATTGAGGTTACCCTGAAGCAACCCTCTGAGGCAGTGGCAATGAACTTGCAAATTGCTTCTTCTTGCACCTTGATAGCTTGGGCTACCTTGTGGATTTGACAAGAGTCTGGTGGCATTGGGTCCGATTTAGGGCCTATGGTAGAACGGGGGGGGGGGGGGGCAGCCTTCTTGGCTGATGCAGGCTGTGACTTGGTATGCACAGCTGCCAGAGGAGCTGCTTCAGTTATTGCGGCCAGGCGACAGCTGTGGCTGCAACTGGTCCGCAGATACTATTTCAAAGTCCAATCTGACTAAGCTGCCTTTCAAAGGCTCACTTTTGTTTGGCAGTGAATTGGAAAAAATGGCAAGTAAATGGGGAGAGACCCAGGTCCTGCATTTGGAGGATATGAAGCCAGTTTCTCGGACTTCTTGCGCTAGTGACCACTCTCGAGACTACCGGCATTTTCGGCCTTATAGAGAAGGTTCTTCCCAGAGATCCCGTCCCTTCTGCAAATCTCAGTCCTTTTGCCCCCAAGGTTCTTGAAAGGATAGAGGGGAAACCCCCTGGTCTTCCCAATGAAGGGATGCAGGAGATAGGTGGTCGTCAGGTGGGCCCAGATTACTTTGGATCAGTGGGTCCTCAAAGTGGTTTGGAACAGCTGTGCTCTAGAATTTCTTTGCGTTCCTCTAGATTTTTTCATGGTCTCCCCATGCAATTCCCCTTAGAAAAGAGTAGAAGTGGAAGCTACATTACGACTGATTCTGAAAGCAGTCATCCCCATTCCCGAATCGCAACAAAATATGGGCTGATATTCCATTTATTTTATCATGCTCAAGAAGGAAGGGTCGTTTCGGCCCAAAGTGGATCTCAAGGGCTTCAACCGACATTTACGAGTTACAAATTTCAGGATGGAAACGGTGCGCCCTGTCATAATGGTGGCTCAAGCATACGGAGGCGTATCTGCATTTTCTCATCTAGCATGAACATTATTGTTTCCTCCAATTTGCCATCCTGAATCGTCGTTACCAGTTTCAGGCCTTGCCTTTCGGACTAGCCTCAGCGCCCAGGTCCTTTTCCAAGGTCATGGTAGTGGTAGCAGTGGCCGTTTGCAAGGAGGACATTCTAGTTCACCCCTATCTGGAGACTGGTTTATTCGAGCCAAGACATTGAAAGAGAGTCTTCGCATTTCCTGCAGGGTGGTTTCCTTGCTACAGGAACTAGGCTGGGTAGCGAATCTGGCCAACAGCAATTTGCAGCCATCTCAGACCCTGGAGTATCTTGGGGTTCGATTTGATACAATACAGAACAGAGTATTTCTGCTGGAGTGTCAGATCCACTTGTTGATGCTGCAAGTCCAATCCCTGCGGAACTCTGTTTATCTGACCATGTGGTCATATCTGCAGGTCCCGGTGTTGATGGTTGCCACATTAGAAGTAGTTCCCTGGACGAGGGCGCACATGCACCCTCTTGGTGCGCTCTGCTCTCTTGATGGTGTCCGCAGTCGCAGAACTATGCGGTGAGGCTGCTCCTTCCGTTAGAGGTGAAATCCCATTTGGACAGATGGTTATGCACAGACCATCTCAGGATGGGAATTTCCCTGATGATGCTGGATTGGTTGGTAATCATGACAGATGTGAGCCTCCGGGGCTGGGGTGCTCACTGTCAGGAGTTTGTGGAGCGGCACATCAGCCCTTCACCCCCCCCAGCCACGCACATGTTAGGATCGGCGCGCGCAAGGGGGTGCACAATTGTGCAACTTGCGTGCGCCAAGCCGCGCAGCCTTCCTCCATTCCCCTACCTAACCCGCCCCCCAGCCCTACCTAAACCCCCCCCCTTACCTTTGTTCCAAAAGTTACGCCCGCCGGCTAGCTGCCGGCACGCCATGCCCCGGCACAGGCCGCTGTGTCGGAGCACTCTGCCCCGCCCCTGGACCGCCCCTTTTTCAAAGCCCCGGGACATATGCGCGTCCCGGGGCTTGTGCATGCCGTCGAGCCTATGCAAGATAGGCTCAGCGCGCGCAGGGGCAGCTTTTCGGGGGTTACGCACATTAGCCTTTGAAAATCTGCCCCTTTGTGACAGTAGAACCCTGATTTGTTCTTAAGTCTTTCAATAAATATTTTTCCCCGCCACATTCTCACTAAGTTTTTGCTAATAATTTATCCCTTTACTACCAAAACGAAAAAAATTGTGTTGTGTGTTGTAACAAACGCTGTGTCCTTTATGTATATATGTATTTAATGTCCTTAATATATTCATATACTCCTCTTTATTTTGCTTGGTGTTCTGAGCCTCTAATTTGGTTTTTGCTAGTTTAAGCTTCTTTTCAAGCTGGAGAATAGAATTATTCAATTTAGCATTCTTACCTAAAACTACTTTGCTTGTTTCCCAATAAAGTACAGGGGTCTCAGAATGTGAGCCATTAGTGTTTTCAGATTCAGCTCATTTCTTTCGGAGGAAGGCTATAAACTCAATGTCCCCTCTTAAATAGCTTGGGAATTTCCATAATCTTTCCCCTCTTCTTTCCTCTGAAGGCTTGATGTCTATCCAAATTAAGGAATGATCTGAAACAACGAGTAAACCAGTTTCAGCCTTTATAACCTTAGGAAAGAAACTCTGTGAGACCAAAATTTGGTCTGTTCGTGTGAGACCAAAATGTAGCCTGTCCATGAGAGAGAAGTATGGGCTCTTGGTATGTGTATATTCCTTAAGTTCTGGATTCAGAACTCTCCAAACTTCGCATAATTGCACTTCCTTACACAAATAGGATATTCCTTTCCCCATTGCATCCTTCACAGTTTTAGTAGTTGGGGATTTATCTAATGAGGAATCATGCACATAATTATAATCCCCGGTCATAAACAAAGCACCCTTAGTATGAACTAGAACATAAGAACATAAGAACATTTGAAAATGCCATACTGGGTCAGACCAAGGGTCCATCAAGCCCAGCATCCTGTTTCCAACAGTGGCCAATCCAGGCCATAAGAACCTGGCAAGTACCCAAAAACTAAGTCTATTCCATGTAACCATTGCTAATGGCAGTGGCTATTCTCTAAGTGAACTTAATAGCAGGTAATGGACTTCTCCTCCAAGAACTTATCCAATCCTTTTTTAAACACAGCTATACTTACTGCACGAACCACATTCTCTGGCAACAAATTCCAGAGTTTAATTGTGCGTTGAGTAAAAAAGAACTTTCGCCGATTAGTTTTAAATGTGCCCCATGCTAACTTCATGGAGTGTCCCCTAGTCTTTCTACTATCCGAAAGAGTAAATAACCGATTCACATCTACCCGTTCTAGACCTCTCATGATTTTAAACACCTCTATCATATCCCCCCTCAGTCGTCTCTTCTCCAAGCTGAAAAGTCCTAACCTCTTTAGTCTTTCCTCATAGGGGAGTTATTCCATTCCCCTTATCATTTTGGTAGCCCTTCTCTGTACCTTCTCCATCGCAATTATATCTTTTTTGAGATGCGGCGACCAGAATTGTACACAGTATTCAAGGTGCGGTCTCACCATGGAGCGATACAGAGGCATTATGACATTTTCCGTTTTATTCATCATTCCTTTTCTAATAATTCCCAACATTCTGTTTGCTTTTTTGACTGCCGCAGCACACTGAACCGACGATTTCAATGTGTTATCCACTATGACACCTAAATCTCTTTCTTGGGTTGTAGCACCTAATATGGAACCCAACATCGTGTAATTATAGCATGGGTTATTTTTCCCTATATGCATCACCTTGCACTTATCCACATTAAATTTCATCTGCCATTTGGATGCCCAATTTTCCAGTCTCACAAGGTCTTCCTGCAATTTATCACAATCTGCTTGTGATTTAACTACTCTGAACAATTTTGTGTCATCTGCAAATTTGATTATCTCACTCGTCGTATTTCTTTCCAGATCATTTATAAATATATTGAACAGTAAGGGTCCCAATACAGATCCCTGAGGCACTCCACTGTCCACTCCCTTCCACTGAGAAAATTGCCCATTTAATCCTACTCTCTGTTTCTTGTCTTTTAGCCAGTTTGCAATCCACGAAAGGACATCGCCACCTATCCCATGACTTTTTACTTTTCCTAGAAGCCTCTCATGAGGAACTTTGTCAAACGCCTTCTGAAAATCCAAGTATACTATATCTACCGGTTCACCTTTATCCACATGTTTATTAACTCCTTCAAAAAAGTGAAGCAGATTTGTGAGGCAAGACTTGCCCTGGGTAAAGCCATGCTGACTTTGTTCCATTAAACCATGTCTTTCTATATGTTCTGTGATTTTGATGTTTAGAACACTTTCCACTATTTTTCCTGGCACTGAAGTCAGGCTAACCGGTCTGTAGTTTCCCGGATCGCCCCTGGAGCCCTTTTTAAATATTGGGGTTACATTTGCTATCCTCCAGTCTTCAGGTACAATGGATGATTTTAATGATAAGTTACAAATTTTTACTAATAGGTCTGAAATTTCATTTTTTAGTTCCTTCAGAACTCTGGGGTGTATACCATCCGGTCCAGGTGATTTACTACTCTTCAGTTTGTCAATCAGGCCTAGCACATCTTCTAGGTTCACCGTGATTTGATTCAGTCCATCTGAATCATTACCCATGAAAACCTTCTCCAGTATGGGTACCTCTCCAACATCCTCTTCAGTAAACACCGAAGCAAAGAAATCATTTAATCTTTCCGCGATGGCCTTATCTTCTCTAAGTGCCCCTTTAACCCCTCGATCATCTAACGGTCCAACTGACTCCCTCACAGGCTTTCTGCTTCGGATATATTTAAAAATGTTTTTACTGTGAGTTTTTGCCTCTACAGCCAACTTCTTTTCAAATTCTCTCTTAGCCTGTCTTATCAATGTCTTACATTTAACTTGCCAATGTTTATGCTTTATCCTATTTTCTTCTGTTGGATCCTTCTTCCAATTTTTGAATGAAGATCTTTTGGCTAAAATAGCTTCTTTCACCTCCCCTTTTAACCATGCCGGTAATCGTTTTGCCTTCTTTCCACCTTTCTTAATGTGTGGAATACATCTGGACTGTGCTTCTAGAATGGTATTTTTTAACAATGACCACGCCTCTTGGACATTTTTTACTTTTGTAGCTGCTCCTTTCAGTTTTTTTCTAACAATTTTTCTCATTTTATCAAAGTTTCCCTTTTGAAAGTTTAGCACGAGAGCCTTGGATTTGCACACTGTTCCTTTTCCAGTCATTAAATCAAATTTGATCATATTATGATCACTATTGCCAAGCGGCCCCACCACCGTTACCTCTCTCACCAAGTCCTGTGCTCCACTGAGAATTAGATCTAAAATTGCTCCCTCTCTCGTCGGTTCCTGAACCAATTGCTCCATAAAGCTATCATTTATTCCATCCAGGAACGTTATCTCTCTAGCGTGACCCGATGATACATTTACCCAGTCTTTATTGGGGTAATTGAAGTCTCCCATTATTACTGCACTACCAATTTGGTTAGCTTCCCTAATTTCTCTTAGCATTTCACTGTCCATCTCACCATCTTGACCAGGTGGACGGTAGTATACCCCTATCACTGTAGTCTTCCCTGATACACAAGGGATTTCTACCCAAAAAGATTCAATTTTGTATTTAGTCTCATGCAGGATGTTTATCCTGTTGGACTCTATGCCATCCCGGACATAAAGCGCCACACCTCCTCCCGACTGCTCCTCTCTGTCATTGCGATATAATTTGTACCCCGGTATAGCACTGTCCCATTGGTTATCCTCTTTCCACCATGTCTCTGAGATGCCAATTAAGTCTATGTCATCATTTACTGCTATACATTCTAATTCTCCCATCTTACTTCTTAGACTTCTGGCATTAGCATACAAACATTTCAAAGTTTGTTTTTTGTTTGTATTTTTATTCTGCTTTTTAATTGATAGGGATAAGTTAGAATTTTTTAGCTCAGGTGAGTTTTTAGTTACAGGCACTTGGACTACTTTTCTAATTATTGGAACCTCACTGTCGGGATGCCCTAATTCTAATGCATCATTAGTATCCTTTAAAGATACATCTCTCCGAACCATGCGCTGCTGAGCGACTGTCGGCTTTCCCCTTTGTTCTAGTTTAAAAGCTGCTCTATCTCCTTTTTAAAGGTTAGCGCCAGCAGTCTGGTTCCACCCTGGTTAAGGTGGAGCCCATCCCTTCGAAGAGACTCCCCCTTCCCCAAAAGGTTCCCCAGTTCCTAACAAAACTGTTGACTTAAGTTGACTTAAATTAGTAAAACAAATAATGGTCATAGTCATTAGGTGCTTATAAGTTACAGATGGTAATGTCACAACCCTGTAGTCTCCCTATCAGAATAATCCATCTGCCCTCCGCATCTTTTATTTCTTGTTCCATTTGGAACTGGATATTTTTGTGGATGAGGATGGCTGTGCCAGCTTTTTTCCTTTTAGTTGCCGAGAAATAACAGGACTTAACCCATTCTCTGGTAAGCTTCTTACTTTACAAATCAGAAAGATGTGTTTCTTGTAAGCAAGCAATTGAGACGTTATGCCTATTTAAAGTTTGTAAAGCATTCTTCCTTTTAATAGACGTGCCTAAGCCATTTACATTCCATGAAATAATTCTTAACGAATTATTCATTTGGAACGTGTATTTACTTAGAATCAAAAGACACTAGAGATGTTAAGATGCGAGGTACCCAGCCTTGCCTCACATCATCACTTCGTTCTGATTGGATACGAACCTGATCCTTCCCAAGAAACAGGATAGCTCTATCTCGTTTTATAACATTAAAATTGAGAGTTATTTTGCAAACCTCTTTCCCCTCCATGAATTGTACCCCCCTCTGCTCCCTCCCCCTCCCGACTGCCCCCTCCCTATCCCCCCGGCTTCTCCTTTCTCCCTTCTGCTTGAAATACACTTGCTTCTACTTAGCGAGCACGAGGTATACTTAAATGTGTACGGGTGTCGGCCTCCCTTCTCTCATACGTCTACTGCCTATAATATTTTGTGCCACCTGGTATGTTCTGACTAATCCGCTGATTTCAAAATATAGCTACCAATATCGCAATGCGAACCGTAAATTACTGAAAATATTCCATTCTTAAAAAAAAGAAAGAACCATTGCATAACAAAATAAACAGGAGATTGCAGGTTTTTTTTTTTCTTTTTCTCAGTCTGAAACGTTGTTTTGTCTTCTGTATAGCTTTAGTGAATCTGCCTTACTTCTGACCCGGCGTCTTTTCTCTGCTCCACTTGTGAAAGAACAGTCTTTTTAATTAACTTTAATGTACTTAAAATTATGTTCCATCGCATTCAAAACAGCAAGTCCTCAAATGCTCTGAACTTCTGAAAGGCTGCCTTCGGCACGACCTTCTTTCCTAAAGTTCACAGTGAAAATTAAACACTTCTCCTCCTTTGCTTCACTCTTTGTGGTTGCAGGCGCTAAACAGTGACCCACCTCAGTACAGCCAGCATTTACTGGAACCTAATGTGGGGCAGTATTTAGTTCCTTCCTGGCTGTGCATCACACTTATGAAATCTTGGGATTACCTTTTATGTTTAAATTGCCATCCTCCTAGTTCTCCCCCGCTTGTTCCATTAAATCGAAATGTAGCCAAGACTGTAAACCGCCAGACGGGGAGAGCTGCGTGACTTGTTCCTGGTGGAGTCACTTATCTCTCCAGGCGGGACTTCCAGGACACAAAAGCAACAATAACTTTATACCTTACTGTACAGAGAACAGAAACACGCAGCGATTTTCTGTCTTTAGAACTGGAAACAGAAAAATTAATTTTGCCATCTCTAATGAGACTCAGTCTAACTTGAAATAAATTCTCTTGCTTCTTCCACCTTTTCAAATATCCAAGAGGTGTCCCGCACGCCAGATATGTAAACGGGCCGGGTAGATCAACGCAAATTTGATCTGTTTCTTTGCCAGTTCAGAACAGAGCGGATTAAATTCTTTACGTCGTAAGGAGACTTTTGTGGAGTAATCCTGGAAAAAGCGTACTTGCCCTTCTTGGTATGAGATAGATCATGTTTTAAGAAAAGCCTGCATCAATTACTGTTTATGCTTAAAATGTAACACTTTGGTTATTGTAATTCTGGGTCTATGGTCACCATCACGTTTGTTGCCTAACCGATGTGCACGTTCAATCTTTAATTCTCCCACCAGCTCTGGCAAATTGAATACTTCGGGCAACCATTTTTCTAGGAGCATTGACAAATTGTGCGCCTCTACCGTTTCCACCAAGCCTACCAGCCTTATTACTTCTTCTAGACTTGTTCTCCAGGTCTTCTATTTTTTCTTCCTGCAGTTCCACTTTCTTTTCCAGAATATTTAATTTATTTGCCTGTGCCCCAGAGTCCTCTTCTAAGAGGGACACCCTTCCCTCTACAGTCTCTAGCTGCGGTCCAAATTCCGATATCGAGGATTTTAACTCATTGATTTTCTTTGAGACAGAATCTAATTTGCTGTTCAAAGTAGTTACTACCGCTGCTGCTATTTCTGCGATAGTCGTTATCCAACACAGTCTTACTTACATTCTCCTGATCGGCAGTCATCTTGTCTGCTATTACTCTCTGCTTCTTTCTCTCCTTTTTTTCTCCTTTCAAGGGCATAATCGGTGAGGTTCTCTGCATATATTTCTCTACAGACATAAGCTGCACTCTCTCTAGTAAGGTGGTCGATTCAGGTCGTGGATGGTTAACTTTAGTTGTGATTTTAGGAGGATGACACCTGGAGCACTCGAGCATATGTCTGCCCAGGCTCACAACATTACGTGATCCCTCTTATTACTCTGTTATCTTTCGGCTTCTTCAACACCTCCAACTGGTCTGTCTCCAGAGAGAACCCTCTCAAAGCACACGTATGCTGTTATAGGAATGCCTTTTATGATTCACTTATATTTCCTGGTGATGTCATCGTTTGTTATTTCTATTATGACCTCAGAAAAATTGCAAACTGACAGAGAGGCTATGAATTGGAAACCCACTTAAGCACACCCAGAAGTGATTTTAATGATGGAACTCTAACCTTCAGCTCCCACGTCGAGAGCCTAGGCTTTATGCTAGACTCACAATTCTCCATCAAAGCTCAGGGCCAAGCAGTGACCAAAATGGCTTTCTTCTACTTTTGACAATTGTCACCTCTGCCCCCTTCCCAGAAGACTCTTCTTTCGAAATGCTTCATGGTTCTGTATACTTCTCTGTCTGGACTTTCTAACACCTGAAACCAACAGCTGAAGTTCACACAGAACACGGCAGCCCATGTGATTAGGAATGCATGCAGAAGTGATTGAATAACACCAGTCATGATATCCCTATACTAGATTCTTATTGTTCTGCATCAAAATCAAAATCCTGGTCCTAACCTCAAATCCCTTAAACATCTGATGCCATCATATCTAAAGAGATCTCTTACCTGCTACATACCAGCCCACTCGCTATCCTTGGCCCAACTAGGCATTCGCTCCCCTAAAACAATCTGCTACACAAGCTCCAGAAAGAGGACCATTGCAGGATCTGTCCCATCCTTCAAGAGTCCGATTAAAACCTGGCTCTTTGAAGAAGCTTTTGGTCCTATTTAGTAACGAGCTCTAGTAAAACTGTACATACCCCCCATATCCTATACCATTAAAAATAAGGTGAAGCCTTTGTATTACATTAACTTTACATATTTCTTAACTAGCTTACTAGCTTTAGAGAGCTGATACTCTCTTCCTCAGGTCACATCATTGTTTAAGGCATGCTTTTTCATCAGGAGAGTCAAGGTTATGTTGCAGGAATAATTTTAAAATATTAAAGAATACAATATGCTGGTATGACAGTATAGCAGTGCACGTATTTCAGGAGCAATACGGTAATTTGACAAAACAAATAAGGAAATATTTCAGTACTATATGCAAAGATAGCAGGTAAGATAAATATGACAATATTGCAACTTTATCAGAAATATGCAAAACACAGCAATTTAACACAGTGGTAAATATCAGATTTGGGGCTTCAAGGGTTCTTTTGTGATATAGGATAATCACATCATCTATAGTACTCCTCTTAGAGCAGAAAGGTCCTAGTGTTGCTCAGACTGCTACTGTGGAAGGGGCTGGTACTAATTGTTGGGTAGATCTGTTACACTGCTGCCAGTTTTGCGAGGGTCTCTTTCAGCTGGGGTCACAATGCATTCAGACGACTGTGGCAGTGGAATCATGTATGGGCATAGAACAATGTTTTAATGCTTCATTGAGTTTATTTGCTTTTTTTTTTTTTCCCCCTGTTGAAGGTGTGCAGGGTTCTTGTTCCAAAAAGTTGGTAAACTTGCAGCAACGGCAGTAGGAGGTGGCTTTCTTCTGCTTCAGGTAGGTGGCATTTATGTGTGCGACACGGTCACCCAGAGCTAAAGGAGCCTGCTTTCTGGCATGCATTTCCTTTGGTGTGCATAAGATACGCTGCTCATAAGCATATTTCTTCAGACAGCAGGATATTACCCTGCTGTTTGTTTCACTCAGTTTTCTTTTTTTTTTTTTTAATTGTACATAGATTCTTGACTTTACATTTGGTTGTAATTTAATGACACAGATCTTGCTTTTGCAGTGTAAACAAACTGTGGGCCGATGCCCTTTTAAAGCAGCAGTAACAGTTGCCTCTTTCTTGGTTCCATTGTGTCCTTTCAGTTGTATTCCTGGGTCTTTCTTTTTGTCTCATTACTATTTATTCTGACCTTGCACCTCTTTTCTTATGCCTACATTCCTTGTCAGTGTGATCCCCCCGTATGTGGGTCAGAGAACGATCCAGAATGCATTCGTGCTTTACGTGAATCGGTGAGAGTCCTGCGTGGGGATTTCCGGCCTGAGCAGTGGGCTCCGGTTGCTACCTAGAGCCTCCTGTTCGAGTTTCTCAATACTGAGCCCCTCGGAATTGGAGATTATCAGATGTTGATGTGCTGTGCACGTCTCAGGCAGAGATGGACAGCGCCCAAACCCAGCAGGAGCCTTTCACTGGCCTGCAGCAGCTGTTCTAAAGTTATATTGTTCCATTTATTTTTAATGTTCATTGAGCAGCATCTGGATAAACACTACTTGAAAATACTGAGGGCTGAAAACAAGCAGACTTTGTTTTGAATCTCAATTGATTCCTTAAGAGATCTGTTTCCACAGCTGTTTAGTCCTTTCAGTTGTAGTAAGGAGATATTTAATCATATTTTTAAAATGTTAGCGTTATTTTAAAATCTGTATGTTGTGTATTTAAAAACTAAAAGTTGATCTAAAAGACTAGTATGGAAAAACCCCATTAGCCAGCACTCAACCAGAATCTAGCAGCGCAGGAGCATATACAGGTTCTTTTACAGCTGATTGCACTCCATACCAGTAGATCACTAGGACTTTTGCCAAAAAGGTTTAAAGGAAAGAGAGAGAGAGCATGGGGGAGTGGGAAGAAGAGTATGCTTGGTAACTGGCATATTTGGTTAATGGACATGGACTTCCCCATGACTGCTGAATAATGGGGCTTTTGTTGCATTCCACAACCTCTTCTGCTTATGTGGAATGCTAGTTGCATTTGATTTCATGCTGGACGTACTTGGCTGTCCAACTTTAGATGTTAAATTTTGAAGTAATTACCTTTTTTTTTTTTTTTCCATTTTATTTCTATTTGTTTTAGTCTTTTCATAACCGTTCTGTGTACCTTTTTGCAGATCGCCAGTCATGGTGGATATGTGCAAGTTGATTGGAAGAGAGTTGAAAAAGATGTCAACAATGCAAAAAGAAAGATCAAAAAGCAAGCAAACAAAGCAGCCCCTGAAATCAACAACCTGATTGAAGAGGTAAGACGTGATGTGGAACGTTTTCTACAAGTTGTGCTTCACTTCTTGGTAGAGAAGCACGCCTGGCTCACTAGCACAGCTGAAGTGCTTCCTTGATAACATACAGCACTACTACGTGGTGCTGTGCACCTCAAGAAGAAGAAAAGATCTTTATAGTAAAGGTTATGAGGTATGTTTCATAATAAATGTGTGCCTACTGGTTTGGTTGGTTTTCTGCCAGTCCATCCATAGTTAGCTGTGCTTCAGTGGATTTGCATCAATATTTATAAATATTGTAAACTATTAGGGCAGTAGAAAACCAAAATGAGGCCCTTCATGTTTGATGAAAAATGTATATAAAATGATTTATTTGTTTATATTCTGTGTATATAGAGCAGTACATAGACCGGTCCTTGTGACTCACTTGTGCAAATCATCCCCCACCCCAGATATTGTACTGTCTGAGCTTACACCCTGCTAATGTCACAGTGCTAGAGCTTCCTGCCCACAGCAAAGACTATAAAATGTGATTTACTTTGGGAAGCGCACATGTTTTCAGCCTGTTTTTTTCTTATGTTCCAGATTAATTTTGAGTGCACAGCCCCCATCTGACCTTGGAACCCACCACCTTGCTAAATCTATCAGAAACCCATTGCTTGAGGCTTTTCAGAGTTTGAGCATTGTTAGGAAGGGAGCAATGTGGTGCAGTTTTTACATTGCATATGCATACTTCCCATTACTGTCACTTTGGGAAATGCAAATCCAGCATAAGTGGGTCAGCTGACCCTGCTGATTGCTCCTGATGCCATTATAACACAATAACCCAGCAGCTGTCAGAGAAAGGGCACAAAGAATGAAGAGGTGCATTGAGGGTTGAAGCTTGTATACCAGACTGCTTTGGTTTTAATTAGATAGGAGGAAAAGCCGAGTTTAGAAAACCAAGAAACACTAGGATGGAGAGAGAGCTGCTGCTGCTCCATAGGTTAGGGGCAGAGAAGGGAAAAAACTCTTTGGCAGTGGTTAGGTTAAGGGAATACATGAGTGAGAAAGCATTTAAGAGCACCAAATTGTGGGGAAAACCTTGGACATCTTGTGCTTTATGGGTCCATAGCAAGTAATTTGATGCTGTGTACCAAGAAGACGAAGGTCTTATGGTTGGGGATAGTAAAAATCGAGAAGGGTATTAAATTACAGGGGATGGAATTGGAACCAAAAGAGAAGGTTAAGACATTGGGTATTGTGTTAGACTCACATTTGAAGTTAGATAGCCACATCTCTCAAATAATTCGAAATATCTGTTTGAAGGTAAAATTGGTGCAACCACTTTGATTGGATCTGGATTTGAGTTTGTTGAAATCGGTGGCTTATGCCCTGGTACTATCTCACATCAGTTATTGTAATGCATTGTTTATGGGTCTCCCATGAAAATGGATACAAAGGCTTCAGGTAATTCAGAATGCTATGGCCCGTGCAGTCACTGGTAATGCAAGAACAACTTCAGCTGCCCCGTTACTATTAGGCCTACATAGACTCCCGGTGAGGGAACACTGTATGTTTAAGGTACTGTTGATGACATTTCAGATTTTGCATGGTCCATGTCCACCACGTTTGAGAGGTAAATTAAAATGGTACGAAACAGGGAGGAATCTGAGGTTGGTGAACAGACATGTTTATTACAACTTCCAGAAGTAAAAAGGTTTCGACAGCAACGGATAGCAAAAAGATCATTCTCATTTATGGTCCCGGGCATGTGGAATAGACTACCATGAGATCTTAGGGAAGCGAAAGAAATTTTGAGTTTTTGAAATAAATTAAAAACATGGCTTGTGTCATTGGCTTGATGAGTGATTAGCATTAGGGGAGAGACACTGTCAGCTAATTTTAGTCTGCCGGGTGAATTGTTTTGATATGCGGTTTTAATGTATTCAATTGTTTGTGATACATTTTCATTTTTGTTATAAATCGCTTTAAGAGATGTAATCAGGAAGGCAATTAAGAAGAATTTTTTAAATAAAAGAAACATGTAAGCCTCACCTGCATTGGAGTTAGTCAGGCTGATGCACTCCTCTTTTAAAGAATGATATGGCAGAATCTTTCTTGCAAATTGATATTTATTTACTACCCCTTTATATGGTTGTAGAATTGTATTGCAATTTTAAAAATAATAAATCTGGATCATTAAACCTAAGTCCAAGCCATAAATGTTATACCTGGATGTTGTGATTTTGTTTGCCTGTACGAAAGCAATGCTGGAGGTTGTGCAGATCCTGGAGACTGTTCTGAAACAGGATAGACCAGCAAAGCAAGCGAGAAGAGCTGACAGCTCACAAGCTAGGGAAAAGTGCTCAGGCATTGAATAGCATACATCTGAGAGAGTTAAAGCAGCAAAGCATGGTATGCGTACCTCTTGGTGATGGGCTGACTTTGTTTCCATAGTGAATCTTGCCTCTAGTAAGCAGGTTTCCATATGATTTGTTTTGTGCCCCAGTGAGATGCATGATGACGCAGGTGGACCCGTCCTGCTGCTGAAGCAATAAAGCTCAGCAGCAAAAGAACTTGAAACAGGATAGATCCAACTGACCATTGTGTGTGTGTGTGTGTGTGTGTGTGTGTGTGTGTGTGTTCCAGCACAGGGATCTTCCTCTTTCATCTGCGCTAAGCCATTCCCATGTATAGATAGAATGACCACTTACCAGAGAGGACCTGTTTTGTTTGCCATAATAACATAGCAAATGACAGCAGAGAGAGAGACAAAAAAAAAAAAAGGCCCATCCAGTCTGCCAAGTTGAGATTTATGTGCTTTGGGTAAAGGCTCATAAAATTCCAAATGCAATACAAGCCAACACGAGCTCTCCCTCCCCCTCTCCACCCTTTTCTGACCTCTGGCCTCCATATCTGTGTTAAGCATGCCCAAAATTTGTTACAGTGGTCTCCGCGTCTTAACTTTTGATTCTTACAAGACCAATACTCGGACCCGCCTCCCCTCCCCCCCCCCCCCCCCACACACACTCCTGGCCATGCCTTCTTAACGAGTTTTTGTAGTTATCCTCATAGCCACCAAGGTTAGTGAGGCTATTGTTTAAAAAAAAAATAAAATCTGGCCTTCTCAAGCTGATGAAACCTTTGGGTTTTGAGTGTTGTCCCTCCATGCAGGTTAACGCAGCCTTTTTTTTTTATTATTTTGGAAGTTCAGTGCTTTTCCAGGAGTCTGTTCCCTACATCTGCCACCTTTTTTTCTGAAGAAATATTTTCAGATGTTTCTCCTTTTTTTTAGAAGCAAAAACATCCAGAAAACAAGGGTACACTCTAAAGCTGTTCCTGGTCCTGCTGCTGCTGCTGTAGTGGATCGGAATCTCTCAGGCAACTCGGGACAGCCAATTCAAGTCCGAGTAGCAGCATTAGATCTGACCCAGTCCAGCAGCAGCTTGCATTGCAAATAAGATGCCATTGTAAACCACTGCTCTAATGCAATGAGAACATTGTTCTGGGTTGTCTCTACCTCTTCTTAACTCTTCCTTTTAATTTTATTTCAGTCAACAGAATTCATCAAGCAGAACATTGTGGTTTCCAGCGGCTTCGTAGGAGGCTTTCTGCTAGGCCTTGCTTCTTAAGGCCCCTGCGGATGACGTCTGCCTGATGGACCTTAAACCAACCTCACAACAAACAAAAAAACCGATGGTGGGGGTGAGGTCCTGGAATACAAAAGAAAGGAAAAGTATGCAGGCCAGTAAGCCCCCAGAGCCAAAAGAAAGACTGACTGGACAATTCAAATGCTTTTACTTAGCCATATGCCTCCAGAAGCTTGGCAGAAAACTAGGAGGAACTAAATAAAGGTGTGCAGTGTGTGCGTAGTACTATTTAGGAATAGACCTCTGGTGAGTGCTTAGTGCTGATATGTATATTTTGCCCTTTTAGTCCAGAAAATGTAGGTTTTAGTTGTATTTGATTTCTTTAGGAGACTAGATTTGGTTTGCCAAGCTATGTGGTAATTGTCCTGTAAGGAGGGCGAGCTGTGGGCGCCTTTCTTAATTAGTTTCTCTGTAAGACTGCTGCATTTCTATTTATGGGACTACATTATCCTTCACCCGCTGACTGCTGTATGTTGTCACGTCGGCCCCCAAGCCTGACCTCTTCAAGGAATTCAAATTTAATAGGCTATACAATTACAGAAGAAGACACTTCTAATGATATACTAGGTGTTTACAATTATATTAAAAGGAGAAACTGAAATTTTGATCCTCGGCTGTGATTTTTGACTCATGGGGTTTCTACAAGCACCCCCTCCCCCCCCCTTCCCTGAAATGTGATCTTCTGGCGAATTTAGGTTCATGAGTGCCTTGTTTGCTAACTCCAAAACTGAAAAATGTTACTTAAAAACATTGGCACCTGCTAGCCCAGCAGCAAAGCCAAGCACCATGCGGCGCACTCAGGCTTTGATTCTTGATATGAACTCGAGGGCCCAGCAGGGGAGGGGAGCCTTGCATCACAAACATGTTCTAAAACCTCCTCCCACCCTCATGCAAAGTACAGAAGGTTACAGTTGTTTTTCCCTATGGAGAAACACAATACCTCCGTGACTGTCAGAATCGTTGATGGCATGAAGTTACCACCGGGCTGCTCACGGTCAAATGTGTGCAGGCACAAGTACGTGGGGGTGATAGAAGTGTGCAGACCGAGAAGAGATTGGTTTTCCACGAGGATATGTGATCTGTTGTAATAAGTATTAAGTATTGATGCTGTTTGGATGAAGAATTGATGCAGTACTACACTAACACTATTACACCATGTAACAAACAGGATTCCTAGATGTGAAGATAAAGCCCGAGATTGGGTAGGAGTGAGCAGACTAGGTAGGCTTTACTGTCCTTATCTGCTCTTTTTTTTAAACATTATTATTAAAGTTATAGTATAATGAGCATGGTTAAAATTGCAGGAGGGCTGGTATCAGTTCTCCCTTGGGCTGACCAAGAGCTGGAAAAAAGACCCAGGCATTGGTGACCAAGCTTGGATGTATAGCGGCTTGCAAAAGTATTTGACCCCCTAAAAAGTAGCAGATTTGTGTGGCGTACAAATGACACTTTCGCAGATTGTTCCAGACAGTATGTTTGTTGCAAACCAGTATGCTCTTAAAGTAAACTTTCAAAGTCACGATTCATTATTTCTCTGCCTTTTTTGTAAAATTAAAACCTGAAGAATGCTGCTTGCATAAGTATTCAGTCCCTGTGCCGTGGAAGCTACAAGTTTACACAGATAAAAGATATTGTCCTAACAATTGGCTAACAATTAGCCTCTAGCCAGGGGTGGCTCAAGGGAAGCTGCTGCCTGAGGCGAGGGATGAGATGGCACCACTGCCCCTACCAAGGCACGGTACAGGTCAAATCAAGAGGGGCAACGAGGGTTAGGGTCTCTTTATAGTCTGGTCCTTTTAGTGATTTGAAGCCTGGTTTGTTCCATTTTCCTAACTGAAGTATTGGATTTTTAAGGCCTGGTGTAACATTTTCAGTGTTGCCTTTTCTTACTGTATGAGTGCTGGAAGTTGGTGCTGTTATATAATATATGATCAGAGAGAGTACTCTTAATTTTCCCTTGTGTCATTCTTAACAATAAAGGTAATATCGGGCCTTTTTTTTTTTTTTTTTTAATTTTTGCCGTAGATTGTAATGAGCAGTGTCATGCATGTGAGAACTATCTGTCGTGTGTCCTGACTGAAAAAAGGTTGAGAAACCCCTGCTTTAGAGCATATTGGTTTGCATGAAACATATTGTCTGGAACATTCTCTGTGTCATTTGTAATTCACATAAATCTGCTGACTATTTGGGGGGGGGGGGGAGTGTCGAATACTTTTGCAAGCCACTGTATTGGGTTCCAAAGGGAAGTATGATCTGCGGTCCTCATCCCAGGACTGGGGTGATAGGGCCAAACATAAGGGGACCGATGCAACAAAATGAGCAGAAAACTGGCGCTCAGTGTTGAGCGCCTGTTTTCCTAACGCACACCCAGCTACCTCTCCTGGACTCCTGATCCAATATTAAAATGAGGGGTCACGCTAAAAAGGAGGCTTTAGGGACAAATGTGCATCCCTAGTGCCTCCTCTGAATCGGGCGCACAGGACAGGTGGTTGTCCAGCAGGCTGGAAAAACGGACCCTCAATCTACGAGTGTCCATTTTCTCTTGCTACTGGCATATACATGGCCTGGCATTGTGTATCTTGTGTTTGTATTGGATGTCCAAAATTTTTTTTCAAATAATTTTTTTTTTTTTAATTCTGCTTTATTTGGTTCCTCCTACATAGTATCGTAGTGATTACTATCAGGAGGAATTGCAGAAAGCAGGATTTTTCTTTTTTTTTCAATGCGCCTTTGAGTGTGGCCGTCTGGAAAACGTATTGGATCGCGAGAGTTAGCTAATATCCTCATCTACACGGATTTCCATATGATCAGCGCTTATTAGCTATGCGGAGATTTGGCGCACTAATCCCCGTATTGGATCAGGGGGTTATGGACGCGCGTCCAATTGCGCGTTAGGCCGCGTGCGGCGGCTGGTGCACGGGATTGAATCAGCCCCAAGCTGTTAAAATGGGGGAAGAACTCTAGGGTAGTTGTGGATGAAGGCTCATGGCGCTGTAGCCCAGAGGCTGTTTCTTAATGAACTGGAAACCCAAAGGAGCAGGAGAAAACTGCTGGGCCAAGTAAGGTATAAATCTGCCCTTTAAGAATGTGTGGATACTAAATCAGTGCTTATAATTGTAATGATGTGACAGTGGAACAAAGACTAGAGTTACTGTTACAGGGAATTGTCTGATGTGTTATTACCAGAATATTCTTCTAAAGTATTTTTTGTACTGAATGCAATTTACATATTTTCCCTCACACCTACAATTAAAGGCACAATTAACTACATTGCAGATATTGAAATATATTGAGTTGAAGAAAAATATCAGATAAGCTTTGGTACCCTAATAGAAGCCTAACTTTCAAAGCGTCACGATGATGAACGGCATAGAGGAATCTTCTGTCACTTTAAGATGACTAGTGCTGATAGTGGTGGCACTACACCCATCAGTGTTTTATTTGTAAAAACAAGCTTTTGTTTTTTTGATTTGAAATGTATGGATGAGGTCCATAATGACCTTGCCATGTACTCTAGTTAGGCATCAGTGTTTTCTTCTAACCACTGTTCCCCTCATTCATCACTATTCCTTCCCTGCATGATGATGGGCAAGTCAGCTGGTTTTCTTATGTGCATCTCAGGACATCACTGTACTTTTTTAAAGATCTACTCTGTTTCTGCTTTATGATAAGTGGGAGTGCAGTCAACATGCTTGTTACAAAGCCAGTTCTACAAATTTCCTACAAAAAAAACCCAATTTAATATTTTTGGGAGAATAAATTGAAATCTTACTACCAAAATCTATAAATATCACTAATGTTCCCTGTAAGCTGTACACCTGTATACACAAGAAAACAGAACAGTGTTTCAAAGACCACTGCCCACATTTGTAACATAGTAACGGTAATGTCAGCAGGAAAAGACCGAATGGTCCATCCTTTCAGCCCAGCAAGCTTTTTATGGTAGTATCTTCCATGCCATCAGGTTATCCCCATGTTTCTGCTAAGGGTAGCAGCTGCCACTCCATGCCGTTATCCCCAAGCCTTATAACACACAAAAAAGTTACTGCTAGCAACATTTTTATTGGGTGATGATCCTTTTTGAAAATTCAAACAGTGCTGCTTGACGTGCTTTGTTTATGGACCTGGCCATAGAATCAGTCCTGTGCTTTGTCCCATATGTATGTGTCTTAGTACTCATGTTGGTTGTCATCTGAATCCAATTCCTCTCCCCCTGCCCTTCCCCCCCCCCATCAAAGTGGAGAACGATGTTACAGTTGCTTTGAAAGCATCAAGACTTATTGCTTAAGGGTAATAATCCCATGGCTTAAAGGTAGTAACTACTGCTTCATGCAGGTTACTCCCATGCTTATCAGTTCTCCGGACCATAAAAGTGGGGGCCCTCAATCAGGCCGGTACAGTACAGAGTGCGCAGCTGAGCGCACTGTTTAACCTGTGCTTGGACATGTGTTTTGGGCACGCATCCACAGCCCCTTATACCTTAAGGGGTTTAGCATGTCCAAAATGTGTGTCTAACCACCCCCCCCCCTGAAACAAATAGCGCTCATTACATGCAAATGGATGTTGATGAGGCTATTAGCTATTCGCCTCAGATATTAAAAAAAATGTGCACCCGATTTGCACATTTTAACACTCAAAAATTAACACCAGCCCGGAGCAGGTGTTAATTTTTTAGCATCCTAAAAAAGTGTACAGAAAAGCAGAAAATATGGCTTTTCTGTACATCCTCTGACTTAATATCGTGATGATATTAAGTCGGAGGAACCAAAAGGTAAAAAAAAGTGCGCCAGCGGTCATTTAAGGAAAAGAAACGCTCAATTAATGATTGTCCAGTTTCCTAACGCGTGGCTGTGCACAGGTTAGGAAAACGGACACTCATACAATTGAGTGTGTTTCCCTAAGCCGCTGACAGCCCCCTCTCCTCAGTGTCCACTGCCAAGGAGGCGATAGGGGTGTGCAAGTGTCCCTAGTGCCTCCTTTTTAGTGTGACCCTTCATTTAAATATTGTGTCATGCACCAGGAGGGGTGGCTGGGCACATGTTAGGGAAACGCGTGCTCAACACTGCGCACCAGTTTTCCACACGTCTTTATTGTTTCGGCCTGAATGGTTGTTGTCTAAATCCAGTTGCCTTTTTCCCATCGCCGTTGAAGCAGAGAGCAATGTTGCAGTTGCAACTAAAGAACCAAGGCTGTTTGGTTAAGGGTAGTAACCGCTGCACCAGCAAGCCCCCCCCCCCCCTTTCCTTAATTTCCATCCTGCAGCCTTTAGGGATCCACAGTGTTTATTCCATGCTCTTTTGATTTGTTTCACTGTTTTTGTCTTCACCTCCTCCAGAAGGGCATTTCAGGCATCCCCCCCCTGTGAAGAAGTACTTCTTGATGTTGGTTCCGAGTCGTCCTCCTTGGAGTTTCATTTTGTGATCGGTAGTAATCTTTACTGCATGGCACATAAGACATTTTTACACACACCCCACCATCAGAACATGGCATTTCTCTTGAGCCACCTGTTTTGAAATTTCTTCAGAAGCAAGTTGGATGGCCAAATGATGTGAAACCACCATTTATTACATTACAGCACTATTATTTCAAGTATTTTACTGGAAAATAACCAAGCAGCCTGGTTAGTAAAGGACAATATAAAAAGACTAAGTGGGCTATAGCACTACTAAGCACTGTGGCACTATGTTAGTGTATTCACTAGTATTCATCCCCATTTGAGCTAGTGCCAGAAAATAGATTCTTTCTTAAGAAGGAAACCTAATTACTGTTACTCGGGCTTGCAGGAAATTCTCCAGTGGCTATTAGAGAGTGCATTAGGTCAGCACTAGCTCCTACTTTTGAGCAGGGGTAGTGTTACCCCGGGGCTGATCTAAGGCATGGGGCTAAGTAGTTCTACCTTAGCTTCCCCAAAATGGGTGGCATCTTGTGATGCTGGGACTCTCGAGGGCCAGATTAAGGCCAACTGATCTCACACAACAATCGTACCCCCTCAGCCCTTCAATTGCTTAACTGACAAGACATTGAGACTCAATCAGGCTAATGCAATTTTGTGCGCTCAGGCTAGGGCACAGGTTAACACACGGTTGGGTGTGTGTCCATAATCCCTGATGCCATAAGGAGAACAGCTTGTCCAAAACAGTGCATAGCTAATAGCACTTATTTCATGTAAATGCCATGTTCATGAGGCTATTACATAGTATCCCTGATGAGAAAAAAAAAATGACTGTGTGTCTGATGCTCATATCACCAGCCCCCGGCACTGGCGTTAAGTCTTGAGACACCCCAAGCCCTGGACGGAAAAGCAGGAAATACTGCTTTTCTGTGGTTCCTTGTTTTAATATTGTCGTGATACTAAGTAGGAGGAATCACCAGCAGCAGCTACCTGGAGAAAAAAAAGCCTTGTTGGCAGTCAGATTAGGGAAACGGATGCACAATTTTACGACTGCCCAGTTTTTAAGCCTTTCTGCGGCTGGCTCGGCCACAGCCATGCGTCTGTCAGGACTCCAGCACTGTTCGCCGTCACATTCTGCCCTTGTGTCCTCAGTTTCACTGCCCTCCGCCACTTCAGTCCATGCGCAACCCAAAGGCTCCAAAAAGATACAAAACGTCAACGGAGCCCCGAGCTGCCAAAGAAGCCACCGACCGGCTCGACGTGTCCTTCCCGGAGGCACCGCGTCTCTTCTGTTGCGTCATACGCTGGAACGTCTCCCCCCGTGTGACGTCAGACGCCCGTTTCTCGGCGACAGGGAGCTAAACAATGCCGTCTCCATAGCAATAGTGCCGAGGTCCAGAAGGAGGCGGGGAAGAGCTCGGCAGTACCGGCGGCGGGAGCGGGGAAGAACCGGAACGTAACCGTGGGGTGGGAGCGGCGGCAGCATGGCATTACCCCTCCTGCCCGGCAACTCCTTCAATGTGAACGTGAGTGTCAGTGAGCAGAGGAGTTCCGGGCAAGTTAGTTATATTATTAGGCGCTCTCTGACAGGCTTTTCCTGGCGGTACCAGGCATGTTTGTACGGAGGGTGGGGGGCAGGGAGGAGGCACAATGAATTTCGGGGGGGCGGCCGGGGAGGTCAATCGCTAATTGTGTTTCTGTGTAGCTAGACTGAGGGGGCAGCTGGGCAAGGGGTCGTCCCCCCCCCCCCCCCCCCCCGAGCCGCCACTATGCCAAAGGCAAAATCCTTCCTCCATTTGGGGGTGGAACAGTTGGAGATTATCACCCCCTAAACTGCTTCTCGGCTCTAAAGAGAGCGCCTCCTGCTCAGGCTTCCTTTCTGTGACTGGGGTTCAAGGTGACTTGAAAGTGCAGAGAGCTGCCGGTGTCCCCGCTGCAGGCTTTCTCTGACAGCGTGGGACATCAGTTGCATTTTATTTCTCAAAAGTCAGACAAATTCCTTTAATCCCAGTTTGGAGATATTCTGCTGAGATTTCTGCAGAGGGATTGAAATGCTGGCATTCAGCTTCCTTGGCCTGGACTCCCTTGCAATGCTCAGGTCTAATGTAATGCTTGTCAGATAACATAAGGGTCCACATCCATGCCAATAGTAATTGTACAATACAATCTAATATAAAATAACAAACTACTGAAAGTAACCGTTCTTTGAATGATTATGCATCTATATTTCATTACATGCCCAATCTTGACCTAAGAACATAAGACTTGCCATACTGGGTCAGACCACAGGTCCATCAAACCCAGTATTCTGTTTCCAACAGTGGCCAATCCAGGTCACAACAAGTACCTGGCAGGATCCCAAGGAGTAGATAGATTCCAAGCTGCTTTTCCTAGGGATAAGCAGTGAATTTCTGCAACTCTTCCTTAATAATATTTAATGGATTTTTCCTCCAGGAACTTGTACAAACCTTTTTTAAATGCAGCTCACTAGTAGCTTTCACCACATCATCTGGCAAAGAAGTCCAGAACTTAATTGTGGGTTGAGTAAAAAAAATATTTTCTCTTAATTAATTTTAAGAATATCACTTAGTAACTGTATGTCCCCTAGTCTTTGTACTCTTTGAAAGAGTAAACAACCAATTAACGTTTATTCATTCCACTCATTATTTTATAGACATCTGTCAAATCTCCTCTCAGCCATCTCTTCTCCAAGCTGAAGAGTCCTAAGCTCTTTAGTCTTTCCTCATAGGGAAATCATTCTATCCCGTTTATCATTTTGGTTGCCCTTCCTTGTACCTTTTCCAATTCTGCTATGTCTTTTTTGAGATATGGTGACCAGAACTGCACATAATATTCAAGAAGAGTTTGCACCATGGAGTGATACAGACGCATTATGATATTCTCTGTTTTATTCTCCATTCCTTTCCTAATAATTCCTAGAATTCTATTTGCTTTCTTGGCTACTTCTGCACACTGAGCAGAAGATTTCAATGTATTATCAATGATGATGCCTAGATTATTTTCCTGAATGATGACTCCTAATGTGGAACTTTGCATTGTGTAGCTATAATTTGAGTTACTCTTCCCTATTAAATTTCATTTTCCATTTGCATACCCAATCTCCAGATTTTGCAAGGTCCTCTTGTAATTTCTTACAATCCTCTTGTTATTTAACAACTCTGAATAATTTGATCACCTCACTCGTTCCATTTCCAGGCCGTTTATAAATTTATTAAAAAGCAGTGGTTCCAGAACACATCCCTGGGGCACTCCACTATTCACTTTTGTCTACTGGGAAAATTTACCATTTAGCCCTACTCTCTTTTTTTATTTTTTAACCATTTCACAATCCACAATAGGAACTTCCCCCTATTCCATGACATTTTAATTTCATAAGAAGTCTCCAATGAGGTACTTTGACAAATGCTTTCTGGAAATCCAGATATACTATAGCAACTGGCTCACCTTTATCCACATGTTATGCCCTCAAAAAAATGTAGCAGATTGGTGAGGCAAGATTTTCCATGTTGGCTTTGTCCGATTAAATTATGCCTATCTATATGTTCAGCAATTTTGTACTTTATGATAGTTTCTACCATTTTGCCTGGCACAGATCTCAGACTTACTGATCTTGTAATTTCCTGGATCATCTTTTGAGCCCTTTTTAAAAATTGGCATTACCTTGGCAACCCTCCAGTCTTCAGGTACCATAGATGATTTTAATGATAGTTTACAAATTAAGTAGCAGGTCCACAATTTCATTTTTCAGTTCTTTCAGCACTCTGGGATGTATACCATCTGGTCCAGGTAATTTGCTACTCATTAGTTTGTCAATTTACCCTAGTACATCTTCCAGGTTCACTGAGATTTGTTTCAGTTGTGCATAATCATCACCTTTGAATATAATTTCTGACATGGATATCTCTCTTACATCTTCCTCAGTGAAGACTGAAGCAAAGAATTTATTTAGTCTCTCTGCTATGGCTTTGTCATCTCTATGTGTCCCTTTTACCCCTTGACCATCTAATAGTTCAACTGACTCCCTCACAGGCTTTTTACTTTGAAGGCACCTGAACAAATTTTTAATATGAGTTTTTGCTTCCACAGCAAGCTTATTTTCAAATTTTCTCTTTGCCTTCCTTATCATTGCTTTGTATCTAACTTGCCAGTGCTTATGCTGTTTCCTTCATTTTGATCCATTTTCTGAAAGATGTTCTTCTAGTTATTATAGTCTCTCACCTCACCTTTTAATCATGTCAGTAGTCGTTTAGCTTTCCTTTCACCTTTTCTAATGCATGGAATACATCTGATCTGGCCTTCCAAGAAGGTATTTTTAAACCACATCCATGCCTGATGTAAATGCTTGACCTTTGCAGCTACTCCTTTCAGTTTTCTTCCTATTTTCCTCATTTTATCATAGTCCCTTTTTTTAAAGTTAAATGCTGTTGCAATAGATTTCTTTAGTGTCCTCCCTCCAGTTATTAAGTCGAATTTGATCATGTTGTCATCACTATTGCCAAGTGGCTCCAACACTGTTACCTCTTGTATCAAATCCCGTGTTCCTCTAAGGACTAGGTGTAAAATAGTTTCTTCTTTTGTTGGTTCTTGTCATTTATTTTATTTAGGAACTTTACCTCACCAGCATGTCCTGATGTGACATTTACCCAGTCAATATTGCTGCTGATTTTGTTAGCTTCCCTAATTTCTTTTAGCATTTTATTGTCTGTTCATTCTGGCCAGGTGGATAGTAATACACTCCCACTGCTATTATATTCCCCTTTTCACCTGTAATTTCTATCCATAGATTCAACTTTGCATTTTTGATTCCTGCAGAAAATTTAATCTGTTTGACTCAATGCCCTCTTTAATATATAGTGCCACCCCTCCACACATTTGATCTATCCTATCATTTCGATATAATTTGTACCCTGGTATCACAGTTTCCCATTGGTTATCCTCCTTCCACCAGGTCTCAGAGATGTCAATTATATCTACCTCTTTATCCAGTGCTATACACTCTAACTCTCTCATCTTATTTTTTAGACTTCTAGCAGTTGAATACAGGACATTTCAAAGTGTGTTTTTTGTTTGTATTAACAATCTTCTTATCAGTTGACAGGGGTAATTTGAATTCCCTGTACCTACCTGGATCAGTCCAGACTCCTGGGTTCATTCCCCCCTGCCAGCAGATGGAGACAGAGCAAAGCTTCACTGACACTGCATCGTAAACCCCAGTGCCCCCTGTAGTTCCTCAGTATTTCTCTGTCTCCAGCAGATGGCAGAGGGTGTGAATCCTGCAGTTCTGCAGCTTGCTAATTTTTAACAGCTATTTTTCCCTTTTGATCCTTCCTCCTGGGGGTTTCTTTTGCTTTTTTGAGAATCCTTGTGGGTTCTGCCCTGTTGAGGCGGCCAAGCCGAGGGTTGGTGCCCTTGTGTGTGCTCGGTTTGTGCACCCTTGGGGCATAAATCTGGTTATCCAGATCCCTCCCCTTCATGAGGCCATGGAGGCGGCTGCTGGCTTTATTTCATTCTTTTTTGGATCCCTTTTGAGACTTTGCCTGTTTCTTTAAGGGCTATTTGTCTCTTTGGGATAAAGTAAAAAAAAAAAAATACAAAGTGTTTGCATCGGAGCACAGCTCAGCTGTGCTGGCGGCTTTCTCACCTTAGGTAGGAGTTATTTAGACATCCTAATGGGTTTGGGGGGGAGGGGGGCTCCTTCAGCTTTTTGGAGGTGAGTGTGTTTTCTTTTCTCCCTCGGGTGGTTTCCCCTCTTTCAATGGCTCGCGGCAGGGCATGCCATTCGTGCACCTCAGTTTTCTCGAGCTTAAATAGATCGGAACTGTGCGCGGGATGAGTTGATGGTGGGGAGGGCTCCTCAGTCGGCCCCCCACCAGCTAATCAGTGCCACGTTTCGGGCGTTTTCGGGCTGGCAGCAAGCAAGTTTCTGGTGTGGCTGCTTTCCTTCACCCAGTCGATGAGGGAAGGGCATCCATTTTGGATTTCTCCGCGGCAGTTCCCACGTCGCTGGAAGGCGTGGGGATGGTCTCCCGTGTTTGTCTCCAGCCTGTTCTGAGGTGGGAACAGACAGGGAGGGCTGGAGGGGGAGGAAAGCCCGGTGCTGCCAGTTTTTCAGCTAGGCCCCTGCAGGGGTTGGTGCAGGGAGGCTGTTTTCTACAGATTTTTTTTCTTTTGGTCCATGATGCTTATTTAGCCAGGCAGAAGGTGGCTTGGGGAGCTACTCATCCACAGCCGAGTCCAGTTCAGCCCACCGAGGGGGCTATGGGGGATTCCAGTTGAGCCTCTATTCCCAGAAGGAGAGTTCCCTCAGTGCAGAGCTTGATTGATCCTCCGCTGGGGGATTCGTCTGTGGAGCTGAGCCTGAGGAGCCCAGCGTGGCCTCGGGTGGCACTGGGACTGAGTCTGGCCAAGGAGCACAGTAGGTCCGGTTCAGCCGGCGACCAGGGATCGGATCGGAACTGTGCGCGGGATGAGTTGATGGTGGGGAGGGCTCCTCAGTCGGCCCCCCACCAGCTAATCAGTGCCACATTTCGGGCGTTTTCGGGCTGGCAGCAAGCAAGTTTCTGGTGCCGCTGCTTTCCTTCACCCAGTTGATGAGGGAATGGCATCCATTTTGGATTTCTCCGCGGCAGTTCCCACGTCGCTGGAAGGAGTGGGGATGGTCTCCCGTGTTTGTCTCCAGCCTGTTCTGAGGTGGGAACAGACAGGGAGGGCTGGAGGGTGACTCGGTATCTTCGATTCATGAGGCGGAGGACCCTGAAGTGGTGCGCCTTTTTAAAAGGGAAGAGCTAGATGTTTTGCTTCCTTTGGTTTTTCAGGTCCTTGGGGTGAAAATGCCACAGGAGGACCAGGATTTGGAGGGAGAGGACCCGGTCCTGGATGGCATGTGGAGTCCACTGATTTCTTTTCCATACCACAAGTCAGTTAGGAAGTTGTTGGAAGCGGAATGGGGGACTCCTGATTCTGGCTTAAAGGTTGTCAGGTCCATGGGGAAGCTTTATCCCTTACCGGAGCAGGATTTGGAGATTTTTTTCTCTTCCTAAGGTAGACGCGGCGGTTTCAGCGGTTACTAAACGAACCACAATTCTTGTGATTGGTTCGGCCACGTTGAAAGATGTGCAGGATCGTAAGATGGAGTTACACCTTAAAAGGATTTTTGAGGTGGCATCCCTGGGCTTGCGTGCAGCTGTTTTGTACCAGCTTTTTGCAACGTGCTTGTCTTCGCTGGGTACAGCAGCTCCAGGGAAACTTACTAAATAACTCCTACCTAAGGTGAGAAAGCCGCCAGCACAGCTGAGCTGTGCTCCAGTGCAAACACTTTGTATTTTTTTTTTAACTTTATCCCAAAGAGACAAATTACCCTTAAAGAAACAGTCAACTGTGAATGCAGACACGGCTGAGAGAGTGGAAGCAGCGGTGGCTTACGTGGCAGATGCTCTTTACGATTTGGTGCAAACTTCGTCGAGGGATATGGCATCAGCTGTAGCTGCCAGAAGGTTGCTATGGCTCCGCAATTGGGCAGTGGATGTTTCCTCCAAGCGCAGTTGGCTTCGTTGCCTTTTATAGGTAAATTCTTATTTGGAGAGGATCTCTAGCAGTTGATGCAGTCACTTGGGGACAATAAGGCCCTCAGTTAGACCGAGGATAAGCCTAAGGCTAAGAGATTTTTTCAGTCAAGGTCTCGTTTTCGTTCCGACAGAAGGACGCGGCCTTTGCCTGGGTGTCAGGGCCTCAGAGGCAATTTTTTTCTCGAGGGCAGACCTGGGGGTAGTCCTTTCGTGGTGCCCAAAGTTCTTTCCGGGGCGCTCCCGGCAGCTCCTTGGCGAGAGTCAAGTCTTCAAAATGAAGCGAGGCTGGTCCACTCTGTCGTCCCTACTATAGGGGTCAATTGTAGCAGTTTTCGATGAGTGGACCAGCATCACTCAGGTCCAGTGGGTCCTCAGCGTGGTAAGAAATTACTATGCTTTAGAATTTGTTCGTCCCGTGCAAGAACCCTTTCTAATTTCCCCATGTGGCTACCCAGACAAGAAGTCTGAGGTTCAAGTGACTCTAGAGTGCCTATATCGGCTAGGAGCTATAGTGCCGGTTCCCCAGGCAGAGCTCCGCCAAGGGAGATATTCCATTTATTTTCTTGTCCCCAAGAAGGAGGGCTCTTTCTTGCAGATACTCAATTTAAAGAAGGTCAATGTGGCGCTCAAGGTGCCGCGCTTCAGGATGGAGACCCTGAGATCGGTCATAGCAGCGGTTCGCAAAGGAGAGTACCTGGCTTCTCTAGATCTCATGGAGGCTTATCTGCGTATTCCCATCCATCAGGACTCTCTGCGTTTTCTCCGCTTCATGATTCTGGGTCAGAATTTTCAATTTCAGGCCCTTCCATTTGGTCTTGCCACAGCTCCGTGAACTTTCATCAAGGTAATGGTGGTGGTAGCTGCAGCATTCCTTCGAAAAGAGGGTATTCTAGTGCACCCATATCTGGAGGTCTGGCTGGTCAGGGCAAAGACAGAGGTTTTGTGCTGCGAATCTGTTCATCAAGTGCTCGACGTTCTCCAGTCTCTTGGTTGGGTGGTGAATCTCGCCAAGGGCCAGTTGTCTCTGACGCAGACCTTGGAGTTTTTGAGGGCCAGGTTTGACACTCTGGTAGGCAGGGTGTACCTCTCTCAAGACCGGGTCCTGAAACTTCAGATGCAGATTTGATGGTTTTTGCAGTTGCGCATACCCAAGGTCTGAGACTATTTGCAGGTTCTTGGCTTGATGGCATTCACACTGGACTTGGTTCCGTGGGCGTTTTTCCCATATGAGACCCTGCAGATGGCGTTGTTGGCTCGCTGGAAGTCAGTGTTGGAGGAGTATTATCTGTGGCTACCTTTCGAGGGCTTCGCGAGAGAGAGTCTCTCGTGGTGGCTTCAGACCCCCAACCTTGTTCGAGGAGTGGACCTCGACGTTCCAGATTGGATGGTGTTATGACCATCGGTCTTAGACGGCTGCGACCGTGTCTACTCGTGTCGTACTGTCCTACTTCCCTGTCCAGGCCTGCTTGCGGCAGGAGCCAGCCTCTACTGCTGTGTATCTCATGGTCCTTTATGGTGGCCTGGACATCACCGCCATCTTCGCCGACTCTGGGCCTTCCTAGGTGCGCGCTCGTATGCCACAGCGCCCTCTTTTGAAGTTGCTATGGCGGGAACTTCAGGGGCATCCCTGATTTATTTATTATTATTTATTTAGAACTTTTTATATACCGACAACCGTTTGCACATCGTATCGGTTTACAAGTAACTCAACTTTCCGGCAATGCCTTTACAGGGAACAATAACTATGTATACAAGATGATGACATCATTTGATCTGGGTTCTTAAGCACTGCTTTCGCTCCCTGCTAGCTGACCTGGCAACGAGTTCCATCGCTACTTTTTTAGCTCCTGTCTTCTCGGACCTGTTGTGGCTTTCTCTGACCCTTCTTGGACTCTTGACCCTGGTTCAGATACCCGCTCCTCGGGGGCCTGTGTGCGCTCTCTCCGGAGACTTGGTTTCCTGGCTTCCCCCGCTTCTGGGGCTAGCCCTGCGCCTTCTAGGAACTCTACCCGCTGGCTCTCTGCTCCTCGGGGTTGTGCTGAGATGCCCTCGCCACTTGGGAGACCTGTCGCTGTGCTTCCCCGCTCCTCAGGGCAGTGCCTGCGTTCTACTCCAGAGACTGTCCGTACTTCCCTGCTCCTCGGGGCAGTGCCTACGTTCTACTCCAGAGACTGTCTGGGCTTCCCCGCTTCTCGGGGCAGAGCCTACGTTCAACGCCGGTGATAGCCGGTACTTCCCCGCTTCTCGGGGATATCTACATCATCACTTGGAGACTCGACTTGGGCTTCCTACGTCATCGCAACAGTACCTCCCTTGCTATGCAGCTCCATCTCCCGGGGTTGCCTCAACAGTATACCTCCGGTGCTCCTTGCCTCGTGCTTCCCGCTCCTTGGGCCTGCCTAGCGCCACCCTCTTGGAGATCTCTGCCCCACTTCCTGTGGGGTCCCTCATTGCTGTGTCTCTCACCCTGCTCCTTGGACCTTCCCACAGATTCTCTCCTAGAGCTCCTGCTGTACCAGATCTTGCCTCCCGGCGGTGGACCTGTGGAACTCCTAACAATTCCCACCGCGGGCCAAGGGCCCACGAAACCCACAAATCATAACATGGATGGTGGTCACTACCAATGCCAGTCTCTCTGAATGGGGAGCAGTTTGACAGTCTCATTCGATTCAGGGGTCCTGGTCCAAAAGAAAGTCTGCATGGTCTATCAATCGGCTAGAGATCAGAGCGGTTTGCTTGGCCTTGCAGGAACTTCTGCCTCTGCTACGGAATCAAGCAGTATGAGTGTTGTCGGACAACGTGACAATAGTGGCCTATATCAATCGACAGGGTGGAATCAAGAGCCAGGTGGTAGCTCGGGAAGCGCAGAAGTTAGTCCTCTGGGCGGAACAAAATCTAGAGCGAATAGCGGCATCCCACATTGCCAGAGTTGGAAAACGTTTAAGTGGACTTCTTGAGCCAGACTCGCTTAGATCCGGGCGAGTGGGAGTTATCGGAGACTGTGATGCAGCTGATTTGAGATCCCTGGGGATCCCTTCATGTAGACCTAATGGCAACGCATCAGAATGCCAAGGCGCTTCAGTTCTTCAGTCGCTGAAGGCAGCACGGGGCCGAAGGGGTCGACGATCTAGTTGTGCCGTGGCCTCAAGGGGTTCTACTTTATTTTTCACCCCGGCTGCTGGTGGGCAAGGTTCTGTGTCGCATAGAGAAGCACTGTGGCGAGGTGATTCTGGTGGCCCCGGAGTGGCCTCGGCATCCGTGGTTTGCGGATCTAGTCAACCTGGCGGTGGACGGGCCGCTTCACTTCAGCCAATGATGATTCTCCTTTGATAGGGTCCAATATTTTCAGACCAGGCTGCTCATGTTTGTCCAGCAGCATGGCTTTTGAGAGATGTTTGAGAAGGAAAGGTTATCTGGAATTGGTTGTCACTAATTTGTTACAATCTAGAAGGAAGTCTACTAACCTGTCTTACATTAGAGTATGGAAGGTTTTTGAGTCCTGCTGTTCCAAGAGGGTGTATGTCCACTCAGGGCTTTAATCCCTGACATTTTACCTTTCTTGCAAGATGGCTTCGCTAAGGGCTTGTCTCTCAGTTCGCTTAAAGTACAGGTGGCAGCGCTGGGCCGTGGCAAGATTGATGGTTCCCTTATTTCGGCTCATCCGGACGTCATTAGGTTTCTTAGGGGGACAATAAATCTACGGTCTCCGGTTCAGAGGTCCTGCTCATCTTGGAATCTTAATCTCGTCCTTAGAGGTTTGTGTGAAGCTCCCTTTGAACCGCTCCGGAAGTCTATGTTGAAGGATTTGACGCTTAAGGTGGTTTTTCTGATGACCATCTGTTCGGCTAGGAGGATTTCTGAGTTGCAGGCTCTGTCTTGCTGTGATCCTTTCCTTCAGAGTTTGGATGCGAGAGCGTCTTTACGGACAGTACCTTCTTTTTTACCAAAGGTAGTCTCAACATTTCATGTCAATCAGTCAGTGGAGTGTCTGGCCTTTTCTGCCTTAGCGGCATCAGATCCTCATGCAAGGGCGCTCAGACATTTAGATGTACAGAGAGCTTAGTTGCCTTACCTCAAGGTTACGAATGAGTTTAGGAGGTCCGATCACCTCTTTGTGCTGTGGAGTGGTGCGAACAAAGGTTCCAAGGCTTCTAAAGCCTCTATTGCACATTGGTTGAAGGAGGCAATTGCTTCTACGTATATCACAAAAGGTTTGCATGCTCATTCAACATGTTCGCAAGCGACCTCATGGGCGGAAGCACAACTTGTTTCTCCACAGGAAATTTGCAAGGCTGCAACTTGGAAGTCGCTGCATACCTTTGCAAGGCACTATCGTCTAGCTGTGGGGGATACGGGATCCCCTTCTTTTGGCGAGAGCGTTCTGCAAGCGGGACTCTCCAGGTCCCACCCTAGATAAGGGCTTTGGTACATCCCAGGAGTCTGGACTGATCCGGATACGTACAAGGAAAGGAAAATTGGTTCTTACCTGCTCATTTTCTTTCCTGTAGTACCAAGGATCAGTCCAGAACCTGCCCAATTAAGGAAGGGGAATATTTAGGGGAGAGTCATCCACTCAACTATAGGATTGTTCTCTGATGCATTCAGTATTTTAGATTTCTTTTACTTGTTCAAAGTTTTTTGCTATTTTCTGCTTTGATATAGATATATACTGAGGAACTGCAGGGGGCACTGGGGTTTATGATGCAGTGTCAGCAAAGCTTTTCTCTGTTTCCATCTGCTGGTAGGGGGAATGAACCCAGTTGTCTGGACTGATCCATGGTACTACAGGATTGAAAATTAGCAGGTAAGAACCAATTTTCCTATCTTTCTGCTCTGTCTGCTCTTTACTTAAAAGCACCTGGTCTACTTTAGCATTTATTGCAACCTAATTTCCCTGTTCTTTTGGTATCCTTTAAAATACATCATTCTGAACCATGAGGTTCTGAGAAACTGTTGGCTTTCCCCCATCATCTAAGTGAATACTGTTTCCTTTTATTGCATTCACAGTGTTGATGTAGATATTTACCCTATGCTGTACTTTAACGTTTTAAAAAGTACAACCAGAAAATAGTAATACTTACCCTGTATGTATTAAAATCTTTACTGCTAAGTTGTGATTTTTAAAATTTTCTTTAAGCTGTTCCTTTGCACATTCTCTGAACTTGCTGAAAGAGCCATGTTTGAAACAATAAATCGGGGGCTCTGATTGGTTCCTAAAGGGTATGTGATGTCATTAGTGACATTTGAATTTACATAGACCAATCAGGTCTGGTGAGTCTGAAGTAATTCATGACTTCCTTGCAAGTATATCAGCTTTCAGAGACTGAAATGAATTGTGGGAGAGCAGTTCAGTTAATTTGTATAATTATATAATTTATATAATAAATTAACAATAAGTTTATTCCATTCATACAGAGTATTACTTATTTTCCTGAAATATTATACAGTACAGAGAGGGAAGCAATTTCTTTTAGTTCAATATGTAAATAACTACATCCTGGATATTTATGCTTCAGAAATTTTAAAATTAGGAGTTTAAAAACTCAAAATAATGAAAAAATACATGCTTTCATTTTTAAACTAGTAGGTTAAATAGAACAGTATAATACCAAGCATCATCCTTTCCTCCTTCAGGTCCCCCCTTTCTCCCTGATATGGGGCAGAAAAGGGAGGGTGCTCCAGAGAGGAGTGGCCTGAGGGAGGAGAGGAGAATGCATTAACTTAAGGCACCCTTCTCTCCCATTGGCTTCCTCCCTTTCCCATGAGGTACTCTTTCTTTCCCCCTTAAAGCACCCTCCTCTCCCATTGGCCTCCTCCCTCTCCCATCAGGTTCCTCCTCTTCCTAAGACAACCTCCTTTACATCAGGCAGCAAGGCCTGCTGCAGCCACCAGCTGTAGGAATGTAATCTTGCACTGCCTAGTAGCTGCCTTTCCCCAGGGCCCAAATCATCATATTTGGGACAGCCAACAGTGATTGCTATAAGCCTTTGGCATTTCTACCTAGGGTTCTACCTGCAGGTCACATGCAATAGTAGCCTGCAGGTAGCCCAGCACTGGTCCAGCATGTCATTGTCTCGACTCCTGCATTTCTGCCTGTTCCTACCACCTTCCTGTGCAAAGCTGTCCACTAGCAGCCTACATTCTGAGGCAGAAGCATGAAGCAGACACAGTAATTGGCTCAGCCTGACGTCACATCTGAGGAAGCTCAGAGAATCACAATTGTGAGAGCTGGAGCATGCAGGTCCCTCTTGGAAGTGGTATCGGCATGCACTAGGCACAGTCTGGGGCCAGTGCCATGAATCCAGAGGTTAAAACAGGCAAAAGGGTGTCATTTCAGCCGGGAATTATGTGATTATGTGGATGCTCATTAATCATAGAATTATGTGCACACATAATCACATAATTCCCTGGGGTGTATAGAACTTATTGTGATGGGTGGTCAAGTGTTAAAACACATATGAATATGGAAGAAGTAATGTGGATAATATAAAAGCATTTGCTGCTTTCTTCCTTTTTTTAAAGTTCTACACTCTGTCTTTTTTTCCCATAGCAGCTCCCACAGTACTGCCTTATGATGGCCTGTTACTGCAGGTAAAGAAAGTTTCATTAAAGGTAAAGAAATCATTAAAAGGAATACAATTGAGGTCTGATGATCACCTTTTTTATTTTGGAATTTGTTTTTCAGCTCGGGAAGGAAAAGTTCCACAAATCTCAGCATTTTGGTTTTACCAATAGAATTCCTAAGTGGGTGGGTGAAGCCAAGCCTAGCATTGGAGGCGAACCCTTGGGTGGACAGAAGCTGCCACCTAAACACAGCGTATTCCCCCGGGGCGTAGGAAGCGACTCCCCATCATGGGTGGCATTCGATAAACAGGTAAGCTGTGTGCATCTCAGTCACTGACTGGCTTTATCAGAATAAAAGAGTATCAGGTGCACATGTAGAAAGAACCAAACCCCTCATATACAACTCTTCAAAGAAGCCAAAGCATGTGACAGATCAGTAGCACCTGGTACTCTAATCTTGTGAATTCTCTCAAGTTAAGCAAGGTTGGGTTTAACTGGTGCCTGGATGGGAGATTTCCAAGGAGCACTGTAGGTGTGGAGTAAGTGGCTCAGTATGGAACATTTTCCCTTCTGACAGGCCAATGCAGAAAGGTGTGTTCACCTGAATGCACAGATTTTCCAGCCCTTGAATGCTCATTTTGTGAGAATAAACCTTACTGCAAGGAGATTTATGCTCACAAAATGAGCATTCAAAAGTAGGCGGTAAGTTCAGTGCCCTTGCATGGAAATCCCATGCTAATAAGTATTCCCTCCCAATGCAGTGGCTGACTACACATTTTTTTTAATGCTGAGAGGTGGTGAGAGGTGGAGTAAAGTTTCCAGCATTGCTATCTGACAACAGACAGGCAAAAAAAGAAAAAAAGATTTTCCTGAGGTCAGCAGGATAGTCAGGTAAGTCTGTATTCATCCATCTTTCTCTTGGCCAGAGAGAAAGCCTTTTTTTTTTTTTTTTTTGCCTGTCCTGCAGCATATACAGTGCTGCGCCATGCGGCTATCATCAGCCTGACTGTTCCAGTGGTGGCTTTCCCCCCCGCACTCCTGAGTTTAAATGTGCATTTAGTCCATGCTAAATGTGTGTTCCCTGTACGTACCCGGATCAATCCAGACTATGGGTTATGCCTCCCTTCTAGCAAATGGAGACAGAGAAAAACTTGAAGAGCACCTGTTAACCTGGAGTGCCACCTGCATCTCTTCAGTATTTCTCTGTCTCCAGCAGATGTAGGTGGCAAACCCTGTGGTCTTGCCCTTTTATTTGGGGTAAGGCAATCTCTTGGAAAAAAAAAAAGGATCAAGCAGGACAAAACATATCCTCCCAGGGGATAGGCAGGTCCTAGTAGGACTATCCCCCCTGGTACAAGTTTAAGGTGCTGGGGTTGGTGACCCTGCGGGGCTCCTAAAAGGTAAGGCGCCTGGGGGGGGGGGGGAGATACCGGTGGTCAGGGCCCTCCCCCCTAGTATCCCCGGCCCGTTTAAAAAAAGAAGTAAAGAAGCAGCCTGTCAGCCTTCTCTAAGTTTTGTGCTGTACAGCTGCTGTAGCTATTTTTAATTTTCACGTAGATAAGCAGCTGAATTAGCCACGCTGTCTGGGTTTGTCTTCCGTGCCATTAGGTGGCGGAGCTCTCTAAGTATAGCAAAGTCTTTCAGCCGGGTGCTCCCTCTGATTCACCTCAGGCTCCTCAGTCAGTTTTTTTCCGTGCGGCAGTTGGCACACAGAGCTCTGCTCTCCTGTGAGAGAAATTTTTCTGAAGTAAAAAAAAAAAAGGAAAAACACCCAGTGAAAATCATCTTCAAATAAACAGCAGATTGAAGAATGCCACGTCCTGGTTTCAAATTTTGCTCTTGTGGTAAAATTATGTCGGCCACTGATTGCCACAAGTCCTGTTATTTGTGTCTGGGACCTTCCCACGACCAAATTAATTGTGCGGACTGTGGACGCATGTCCCCACGTGCCCAGCGTCAACGGGCAGCAAAAATACAGGACCTTCAATCCAAGACTTCAGGTTCCTATGCACCTTCTGAGGCTTCAGTAAGGTCATCACCAGGACCAAAAAGAAGGAAAAGGTCTCCCTCATCGAGGAAAGCTTCCTCAGTTGAGCCCACCAGTCAGAACACCCACCGTTGCTTACCTGTGAAAAACTGGGGCACAGTGCTGGGGATGCGTTGGTGGGATCACCGACGGACTGGATGCATCGACGGCCAGCAGTCAGACGCGTCGAGACGGCGAAAAAACTCCGAAGCATCGATGCACCACAGGACGTACGGTGCACCGACGCAGCAAAAGATGTTCAACTCATCGAAGCACCAAAACACATCTGGCGCATCACCGCATCAGTGCACGGATGCCTCTGCGTTCAAGCTGCATCACTTCCACGCAACAAATATACCACCAACGCATCGACGCATGATTGTTCCTGTCTCAACATCTCATATAATGGGTATGTCGTCGATGCATACCGGCGCACAGCCGACGCAAATTCCACACAAACAGCATAAGAAACTAGAGATGTGAATCGGAACCGGAATCTGATCGGTTCCGATCCAAATCTTAAAATTTTTATCGCCCAGCCCGATTTGAGTTCTGATTATCGGCTGCGATAATAATCAAAAAACCCTCCCACACCCTCCCGAACCCCCAAAAAAGGTTTTAAAATTACCTGGTGGTCCAGCGGGAGCGCGGGGAGCGATCTCCCCCTCTCAGGCCATCGGCTGCGTTAATAAAAATGGCGCCGATGGCCCTTTGCCCTTACCATGTGACAGGGCAAAGGTAGCGCCGGCGCCATCCACGTCGGCCCCTGTGACATAGTGAGGGCAAAGGTAGCGCCGGCGCCATTTTGAATACTGGCAATACGGCCCGCGTGCAGGAGGTCGCTCCCGGACCCCTGCTGGACTTTTGGCAAGTCTTGTGGGGGTCAGGAGGCCCCCCCAAGCTGGCCAAAAGTCCCTGGGGGTCCAGCGGGGGTCCCTGAGCGATCTCACGCACTCAGGCTGTATTGCCAATATTCAAAATGGCGCCGGCGCTACCTTTGCCCTGTCACATGGTAAGGGCAAAGGGCCATCGGCGCCATTTTTATTAACGCAGCCAATGGCCTGAGAGTGGGAGATCGCTCCCCGTGCTCCCGCTGGACCACCAGGTAATTTTACAAGGTTTTTGGGGGGGGGAAGGCTAAGGGGGTCATTTTAAAGGGTCGGGTGGGTTTTTTTTTTATTGGGCCATCGGCGCCATTTATATTAGTGGCAGGCAAAATGGCGCCGATGGCCCGAGAGCGGGAGATCGCGCCGGGACCCCCCCACTGGACCACCAGGTAATTTAAAACATTTTGGGGGGTTCAGGAGGGTGGGGGATTTGTTTTAAAGGGTCGGGGTGGGTTTAGGGGTTGTTTTGGTGTGCCGGTTTTCCAGCCCTCCCCCTCCCCCTCCCCCAATTTTTCACGATAAATCGGGGGAATTTCTATTGTATCGCGACTCTAACGATTTTTTGACGATTTAAAAAATATCTGACGATTTTTTTAAATCGTCAAAAAACAATTCACATCCCTATAAGAAACACCATTCGGGCCATAAGAGGCGAAGAGAAGTATCTCCTCTTCCAAATTTAGAATCTGATCCAGAGTTTTTTGCCTCCTCATATTTCGTCCACATCTCCTACCTCGCCTGGAACAGTATCATCTGAGTCTATAATTTGCATTGGGGCATCAAGTCTAGGCCAATCTCAACCCACTTCAGGGAACAGTTCAGAAGAGGTAATTGCTTTTCCTCTGCCGCCAAGTATGGAACCAACACTAGTACCGTCCACTTCAGGTCTCGCTACTCAGGCCATGACCCAAATTACCAACATTCTCAGTTTCTACAGTAGGTAGAAAAATCAAATATTCAAACCCAACCTACCAACTTACCAACAGTTTCAGTGGTTCCTGGAATGTAGAAACCAGGAAATGTAGAAACCAGGAAATTGCCTGACCCACATCAGGAAATGATGGGCATACTGAAGATTTTTTATGCCCCCACAGAGCCAATAGCCCTTCCACAGCATTCTGTTCTAACACAGCTGATAGAGAAATCCTGGGACACTCCACTGTCCATGCTTCCAACATCCAGGAAAATTGAAATAAAATATAAGATGAAAGATTCTCCCTTTCATGCTTCTTCTCAGCTTCCGCATAACTCTGTCGTTGTTGAGTCAACGATGCAGAAGGCACGAAAATCCCGTATTCATTCGAATACACCATCTCACAAAGACAGTAAACTGTTGGATGAATTTGCAAAGAAATCCTTTAATTCAGCAATGTTAAACACGCAAATTCAGAATCACCAATTTTATATTACTCAGTACCTGTTTGACAATTTACAAGCACTTAAAACAAATCTCCAACAGAGTTTTCCAGATATGGCTTTGCTTTCTCAATATCACAGCATGGAGGAAGGCTTAAGGCACTTGTTAAGAACAGTCTATGAGGGTTTTGACATCTCATCCAGAGGTTCAGCAAATGCTTTGGCTGCACGTCGTCTCGCATGGCTTCGATCCAGCGCCATACGAGACGATGTCCATGACAAATGAGCGAATTTGCCATGTTGTCCAGACAAGCTTTTCGGAGATAAATTCACAGAAACGGTATCGAAGCTTAAGGAACAGAAGACGGCTGTCCTCTCCTTAACTTCACCACATCAACCATCTACTTCAAGACGGCAATATACTCCTACAGGGTCATACCGAAGACCACCCTTTAAGTCCTGTAAACCGTTTTCATACTACAAACCTCAACCTTACTAACCTTCAAGGCAACAGCCATACCAACCTGCAGCCCCTCGCCAAAGAGCAGGGGCCTCTCCCCCGCCTAGACAACAGGTTGACCCTCAACCCGCCAAAACTCAAACTGGTTTTTAAGAATGATCCCACCACCATCCCATTACCCCACGGTAGGAGGCAGATTATCAAACTTTCTTCCCGCCTGGACTCATATCACATCGGACCAGTGGGTGTTATCAATCATAGCCCACGGTTACAATCTTCATTTCTCATCCCTCCCAACCCTTCCACATTGGGTTCCGCAAAAACAATTAACATCTCACAAAGAACCTCTACTGAAAGAAATTCAGAATCTTCTACAGAACAACTGCATTCAGAGGTTATCTTTCCAACAATTCTGTCTGGGATTCTACTCCCAATATTTCCTAATTCCCAAGAAATCAGGAGGACTGCGTCCGATATTGGATCTCCTTTACCTGAACAAACATCTCTACAGGGAGAAATTCAAAATGACTTCTCTCAAATCCATCCTTCCCTTTCTTCAACCAAAGGATTGGATGTGCTCCCTGGACTTAAAGGATGCCTATGTACACATTCCAATGCATCCCAGTTCCTGGTGCTACCTATGTTTCCAGGCGGACAATCAACATTACCAATACAAGGTTCTCCCATTTGGCCTCTCCTCTGCCCCCAGAGTATTCACCAAGTGTTTAGCAGTGGCGGTGGTGCACCTTCGTCGTCAAGGGGTGCAAATATTTTCTTATCTGGACGATTGGCTACTAGTAGCCTCCAATCAGACCCTGTTACGGGCCAATCTCCTACGAACTATTTCTTGCCTAGACAATCTAGGCCTTCTCATAAACTACGAAAAATCACATATGCAGCCCACTCAAACTTTACAATTCATAGGGGCCTTCATCAATACGATACAGGACAAGGCTTTCCTTCCCCATCCGAGAGCATTGGCTCTCTCTACTCTGGCTACAGATCTCCTTCAGACTTTGATAACATCAGCTCGCCATATTCTAACTCTTCTCGGCCACATGGCAGCTTCCATAAATGTAGTCCCTCATACACAACTCCACATGCGTCGCCTTCAATGGGGACTGAAAAACCAGTGGAATCAATTCCTCCATCCATTATCCACTCTCATTACCATGACAAACAGTATGAAAACAGATCTTCAGTCAACACTGCAGACAGGGGCGTCATTGAGACCATTACGACATCATCTAATACTCACCACAGATGCCTCCCTCAAGGGTTGGGGAGCTCATCTAGACCAATTGACAACTCAGGGTTTATGGTTGACATTCGAGAGGACTCAACACATCAACCTACTAGAGCTCAAAGCGGTCAGAAACGCCCTTCGAGCTTTCAAAGAATCTCTTCGAGGGAAGATAGTCATGATTCATACGGACAACCAAGTCACGATGTTTTACATAAACAAAGAAGGAGGATCCGGGTCTTGGAACCTCTGCAAAGAGACAGTACAGTTACTGGAATGGGCTCATCAAAGATCAATATCTCTTCAAGCAACTTATCTGCCTGGAATTCAGAACTCCAGGGCAGACAAACTCAGCAGAATATTTCATCTTCACGAATGGCAGTTGGACAGGGAAGTAGCTCACCGCTTATTCACCATTTGGGGTCACCCCTCCAGCGACCTTTTTGCAACAGAAAACAACGCACAGCTGGAAAACCTCTGTTCAATATACCCCAGCTCAAAAAGAATCGCGTCGGATGCTTTCTCGTGAGTTGGTCTCACAACCTACTGTATGCATTTCCACCAATACTGCTCATCTCCCGCACCATACAGAGATGCATTGAAGACGAAGCCGATCTGATCTTAATAGCACCAGCTTGGCCAAGACAACCATGGTACAGTTACCTAGTTCATCTATCGATATACAACCCCATACCCCTGGGAAATAGCCCTCAGCTTCTAACCCAGGATAACGGATCTCTCCTACATCCTCTTCATTTCTCCCTATATCTCACAGCCTGGAGGTTGAACAGATCACATACCAACGCCTAGATATTTCTCCTGCTGTTCAGGAGATCTTAGTATCCTCGAGAAAGCCTTCCACTCAACTCGGCTACAAAAGAAAGTGGTCTCGCTATGCTTCTTGGTGTTTCAACAACAGAAACAGATCCGTTCACTTGCCCATCTGAACAGCTTCTTTCATACCTCCATTTACTTTATAATGAAGGTCTGGCAACTTCCTCACTCCGAGTTCTTCTAAGCGCTATTGCAGCTTACCATACTTACTTTAATGGAAAACCCATTTCGTGTCATGCTTTAGTCTCCAGATTCATGAAAGGAGTGTTACGCTTACACCCTCCATTGCAAAAACCACTAGTACCATGGGACATTAACGTAGTCATTGAACAACTAATGCTTCTCCCTTTTGAACCATTGGACACTTGTCACCTTCGATACCTTTCATGGAAAGTATTTTTCCTAGTTGCGTTAACTTCAGCAAGAAGAGTAAATGAACTGCAAGTGCTAGTCCACTACCCGCCTTATCTTCAATTTCACCATGACAAGGTGACTCTTCGAACTCACCCAAAATTCCTACCAAAGGTTATTTCCAGTTTTCACATTAACCAGACCATAACCTTACCAACTTTTCATCTGAAACCTCATGCAAATGAAAATGACAGAAAACTCAATACTTTGGACTGTAAACATGCACTGGCTTTTTACAAGCAGCACACTACTTCACCTAACCGACCTTAGCAACTCTTTCTATCTTTCAACCCGAACGCACAAGGACATCCGGTAACAAAAAGAACGCTTTCCACGTGGATTTCGAACTGTATTCAATTTTGTTTATTTATTTTTTTATTTAAAAGATTTTATATACCGTCATTCATAATTATCAACAAAGATCACAATCTCTTCAAATCCAAAAGTGCACCACGTTCGTGCACTGGCAGCCTCAATGGCCCATCTCCATGAAGTTCCCATCATGGATATTTGCAAAGCTGCAACATGGTCATCGCTGCACCCTTTCACATCTCATTACTATTTGGACAAACAAACTGTAGATGATGCAGTAATGAGTAGAACTATCCTACAGAAGAGCACATGTTCATCGCATTTACAGCCTTCATAGGAACTGTCCGCCTAAAAACTTTGTTTTGAGCTAATTACCAATCAAACTACATGACAGCTCAATACTTCAGCCTGGGACTCCCAGACAGCATGGCTAATTCAGCTGCTTATCTACGTGAAAAGAGCAAGTTTGCTTACCGTAAATGGTGTTTTCCGTAGATAGATGAATTAGCCATGCTGACCCACTTGCTTCCCCGAACAGTTCCAGCAACACCTGCACTTGCTTTAATACTGACTGAGGAGCCTGAGGTGAATCAGAGAGGATATAAGAGGGAGCACCTGGCTGAAAGACTTTGCTATACTTATAGAGCTACGCCACCTAGTGGCACAGAAGACGTACCCAGACAGCATGGTTAATTCATCTGCTATCTATGGAAAACACTGTTTACGGTAAGCAAACTTGCTCTTCCGGGCTCTAGCATTTTTTCTCCTCAGCCGGCTGGTTTTTTCTGATGATGCATTTTTTGCTGCGGCTCCTCTCTTACTTCGGTGCCTCTCCGAGATCCCCCGATGCTGCGTCCTACTCGTGTGGCCTGTGGAGAGTTGGCTTTGTGCCTCTCTCTTGCAGGCCTTTGCTCCCACTGCCTCTCCGGAGGAGAAGACAGCTCAGTTTGGGTACCGGAGTTTCCCTCTAAGGCCTGCGCGGCACATAAAAGATCTGATCCTCAAGAGCTTCCAGTCACTCTGTTCCCACTCAGTACAGGAACGGCAGCCATTTTGAATACTTTAGCAGCATGGGCCAGCTCTGTGGGGGGAGGGGATCTCTGTGGAGGGAGGGGATCTCCCACCCTATTTATCAATCTGGAAGATTCTTTGGAACCGGACCAGGATTTTTCTGATGGCTAACCTGAGCCCTGGTGGGGGAAGGGGCGGAGCAAATACTTTTTCTCTAGACTTTGTGCTTTTAATGCACAAAGCCTTTTCCCAGCGATAGCAGGCTGAATTAGCCATGCTGTCTGGGAGTGTCGCGACTGGATCAGTAGGCGGAGTTTCTCCTAGAGTACAGAGTTTTGAACTCTGTGCGGCTGCGCAGTGAGGTTCCCGCATGATTGCCCGATTTACCTCAGTCTCTTTTTTTCCGCGAGCAAGACTGCACCGCGGGATGATTTCTCCTTCCTTGTCTCTTCAGAATTTTTTCGATTTTTGTCGCTTCAGCGATGGCTCCGAAGCCATCAGGATTTAAATATTGCCATTGTGGCAAAATTATGTCCATCACTGATGGACATAAATATTGCTACATTTGCTTGGGCCTGGAGCATGACACAGCTTCAAGCAGAGACTGTGGTCGGATGTCGCCCCGGGCCCGAAGACAGCTCGTCGAGAAAATCATGCGCCTATGGTCGCCCCATTCTTCGCTGGGCCCGGCGAAGAAAATAAAGAAGAAGCCGCCTAGACGATCGACTTCACTTGAAGGTGATTCGGCCTGGTCGGTACCACCACCAGGGCTGCGAAGGGAGGTCGAGGCCTTGACTCCTTCGGCGGGAAAATCGAATGCGCCGTTCGGGGCACAAGGCTCTGTACCCGCTCGTTCTCGCTCCTCGACGCCGAAGCACTCGGAGCATGGAGACACAAAACGAAGCAGCCACATGGCGCATCTCATGGCGCATCAGCGCACGGTGCATCGGCGCCATAGACAACGCATGACGCATCGGCGCAGGGTGCCTTATCACACGACACATCAGACGGCGCTTCTGGGAGAGCTGCTTCACTATCTTGGTCATCTCAACATGCTATTCAGAAAAGGAAACCCGTTAGCCATCACCATCATGGTAATGCAAAGCGTACAAAACATAAGGACCCACCTACAGCTTCACCATTGACCTCTCCTCAAGATCCACCTCAACGTGAACACCATTCCAAACAGAAGGCTAAGAGGAAACATCTCCAAATGCCAGAATCTCCACAAACCAATTCTGACATAGAAATAGTCCACCTGTCTACTAATCATTCGTCAGAGGGGGAGAGTTCTCAATCGGATTGGTCTTCTTCTCAGAGATCTCAATCAAGCCACCATCCTGAACCATGCCGCCCTTCTCAGGATTTCTCTCTGGGAGCACTGCCCCCACCTGCAGAACCACTTCCTACGCCTTCACATCATACATTAGCATCAAAGGCGATGTCACAAATTTCTCTTGCTTTGACTTCATTCTTCCATGATCTGGAAGAGATACACCCCCGGATTCCGGGTCCATCATCTCCAACCTCTCCTCCACGTCTCCTGACGGTCCCGTCACCAAAGCAGAGAGAAAAATTACTTCCAGTTCCGGATAAACCAGATTCACCACATTCACCATGGTCTTCATCATCCCCTTCGTCATCTACAGGTTTTCCGTCAGATCCCCCTGAGGGCCTTCCCGAACTGTATTCTCCTCCGGAGGATTTTATCCTAAGCTAAATTCATAGAAAAAGTAGGATCTCTCCTAAACATTGAAACAGGAAAGGTTCCCGACCCTTGGGCTGAGGTTCTAGGATTCCTGAAGATATTTGAAATGCCGCCAGAGCCAACTGCTTTACCACCACATGCTGTGTTAGATGCGATTCTACATAAAATGTGGGAAAAACCCTTTACTACCTCAGCACCCTCAAGGAAGATGGGCTTAAAATACAGGATGCAAAATTCCATGATCTATGAGTCTACCCAATTACCCCACAACTCGGTAGTGGTATAATCTGCACTATTACATGCCAAAAGATCAAAACTCCATGCGAACTCGCCACCAGGGAAAGATCATAAATCCCTGGATGATTTTGGCCATAAGGTATATCATTCCTCCATGCTGGCTACAAAGATACAACACCATCAATTTTACATAATACAGTATCTCTTTGAATGTTTACAAAGATTACGTCCAGCATGTGTGGCTTCTGTTAATTCCTTACTGCAACCATTCACAGACATTTATTTATTTATTTATTTATTTGTTTGTTTATTTATTTATTTAAACAGTCTTATATACCGATATTCGTAGGGACATCATATCGGTTTACAGTAAAACAGCAGCATGGAAAATTACAATAAACATGGAGAGGGGAGGGGGTATTTAAACCAAGAAAGCAGAGAAAGAAGCGGAAACAATCACAACGGTCAACTAGGATTATAGACATGAAGGAAGGTCTCCGACACTTACTCTGTTCAGTTTATGAGTCATTTGAATTATCGGCTTGTTCCTCAGCGACAGCAATAGCAGCACGTCGCATAGCATGGTTAAAAGCTAGTTTCATAAGGGATGATGTCCATGACAAGTTAGTTGATATTCCTTGTCTGATGGACAATCTTTTTGGTAACAAATTTGGTGAGACAGTTACCCTTCTGAAAGAGCAGAATATGACAGTTCAATCCCTGACTTCATCAGACCCACATTCTTCTTCTAAAAGATTTTATCCTTCATATAGGAGAAGACCTTATTCAAGGGCATCTTTCAGACCGTATAACACTTATAGGTCTCAGTATTATCAAAATCAGCGTTACCAACCACAACCACAGCCTTCATGTGGACGACCTTGCCAATCACGTCCACCAAAACCAACTCCAGCAGCACCACCAAAGCAAACGCAGTCTTTTTGAGTTACCCAGCGCCACCTCCAGCTGTTTTATGCCAGCTGGGAGGCGATCACTTCAGGCCGCTGGGTGCTAAACATTATAAAAGAAGGTTACAGATTAAATTTGTTCCCCTCTCAAGATTACATCAAAATATTAAACAGACTTACAGGAACAGTTAGTCAGTCTACAGTCGCAGAACTCAATCCGAGTACTTCCAACCTCATTAAAAAATCAGGGGTTTTACTCCCCATATTTTCTCATTCCAAAATAATTGGGAGGTCTTCAATCCATCTTAGATTTGAGAAACCTCAACAAACACATTCAAAAAGAAAAATTCAAGATGACATCTCTCAAAAGCATTCTACCCCTTCTGCAACCCAACAACTGGCTATGCACCATAGACCTGAAAGATGCTTATTCCCATATACCCATGCACCCTTCCTCCTGGCAGTACCTTTGTTTCCAAGTTCAGAACATTCATTACCAGTTTAAAGTCCTACCCTTTGGCCTTTCATCAGCCCCGAGGGTGTTCACAAAATGCTTAGCGGTGGTGATGGCTCATCTCCGACAACCTTCGATACAGATATTTCCATATTGCGACGACTGGCTGTTGGTAGCTTCGGAACCAACTACATTAAAGACTCATGCATTCCAAACAATCAGTTGTCTTCAGAAGCTGGGATTCATCATCAATTTCGAAAAATCGAAAACTTCAACCTACTCAAGTTCTACAATTCATTGGGGTGCTCATCAACACTGTACATCAGAGGGCGTACCTACCACAGGACAGGATACAAACACTGTCTTCTCTGGCTCAACATCTATTCAATCAATCACATGCTTCGGCATGACAAATTCTTCAACTGTTGGATCATATGGCAGCAGCCATCCATGTAGTCCCATATACAAGACTCCACATGCATCGTCTACAATGGGGACTCAAGAACCAATGGTCACAGTTCTGGCAACCACTATCAACCAGAGTACGCCTCACCAGACAAATGCGAATGGGCATTCAATGGTGGATGATCATCAACCACCTGAACTCAGGAGTACAGTTTCAGCATCCCCTGCATCAAGTCACTCTCACCACAGATGCCTCCAGGAAGGGCTGGGGAGCCCATCTAAACAACTTAAAGGCTCAGGGACGCTGGTCTCTTCGGGAGTCCAATTTTCAAATCAATCTCTTCGAGCCATTTGGAAAGTACTTCAAACCTTCTCGACCAAACTTCAAGGACAACATCTCATGGTGTACACAGACAATCAAGTAGCAATGTTTTATATAAACAAAGAAGGAGGGTCATGTTCCTGGATCCTCTGTCGAGAAAAGCTTTGCATACTGACATGGGCAGTATCCAACCAAGTCTCGATACAAGCCACTTACCTTCCCGGTCTCGACAATGTAACAGTGGATCGCCTCAGCAGAATTTTCCATCCACATGAATGGACCTTGAACTAGGATGAAATATCCAACATATTCCATCAGTGGGGGTTTCCAACCATAGATCTATTTGCCACAGAGAGCAATCGACAAACTCAGGCATTTTGCTCTGTGTACAACAGCAAACTTCGTTACGCTCCAGATGCTTTCCTCATTCCATGGACGGAGGGCCTACTTTACGCTTACCCGCCCATTCCACTAATATCAAAAACAATACAAAAATGCATCAGAAATGCAGCGGTCATGATACTCATAGCCCCATCCTGGCTAAGGCAACCATGGTACCCGTATCTCAAACGACTATCCATTCGCCCACCAATCCTACTGGAAAACCATCCCAACTTCTAACTCAGGAAGGGAGATCCCTTCTTCATCCAATGCATCAATCCCTCTATCTGACAGCATGGAGATTGAAAGGCATGTACTAAATTACCTGGGACTCTCATCTCAACTTGAGGACATTCTCATTGAATCCAGAAAACCATCCACCAGGCGTAACTATGTCGGGAAATGGCGTCGGTACTCAGAATGGTGCAGACCAAAGAACCTAGACCCTTTCTCTACAACGATAACATATCTTCTAGAATACCTCCATACTCTTTTCACAGCAGGTCTCGCATACGCCTCTGTTAGAGTACACATTAATGCAATTGCAGGTTTTCACCGTACTCAGAACAGACTATATATTTCCAACCACCCTTTAATCTCCAGATTCTTGCGTGGCATTCTACATCTGAGACCACCGGTCACAAAGCCGCCGGTACCATGGAATCTCAATATCGTACTGGAACAACTAATGTTACCTCCCTTTGAACCTCTAGATGCCTGTCATATCAAATACCTTACTTGGAAAACAGTTTTCTTAGTGGCGGTAACATCAGCATGGAGAGTAAGTGAATTACAAGCCTTGGTTCACTACTCCCCATATTTAGAATTCTTTCATAACAAGGTCACCCTTTGTCCTCATCCTACCTTCCTCCCGAAGGTGGTATCTGCGTTTCATATCAACCAGTCCATTACTCTTCCCATTTTCAAGCCAAAACCTCATCAGAACGACAGAGATAAGCTTCTCCACACCTTGGACTGTAAAGAGCATTGGCTTATTACAAACAGAAAACTCATTCGGAATCCAGACCATCTCAGCTGTTCCTCTCCTTTAACCCACACCTGTCTCCAAAAGGACTCTGACTAGTTGGTTGTCCCAATGCATTACCTTTTGCTACAATAAGCGTAATCTGCCATTACAAACGACACCAAAAGCACACCAAATAAGAGCAACTGCAACATCAGTCACCCATTACAGAAACATTTCGCTGATAGACATTTGCAAAGTGGCCACTTGGTCTTCTTTACACACTTTCACTGTGCACTATTGCTTACAACAGCAGAGCTCTTCTGATGCAGCCATGGGCTCGGCAATCCTGTCAACCATGACACAAAAATAAGACTGTCTACTGTTCAAAATTTAAGTGGTGTCCTAACCTACAAACACGAAGGAAGGCGATCTATAATAGCCGTCAGGATGAAAGAAAAGAAATAGATGCCTGTAGTCTTAAAACAATCCTTTATTGCAGTGGAGACACAAGGGTAGCCCGACTCTGGCCGAGTTTCGCCGTTTCAAAACGGCTGCCTCAGGGGCTTACAATAATCTTCTTGAATTCATTAGTTATATATCGACTAAGAATATAATGTGATCATATAAAGAGCTGTATGATCTCTTATGTTGCGTCTTGAAGCATTCGCTAGTGGAGTTCTCCTAAGAAGATTATTGTAAGCCCCTGAGGCAGCCGTTTTGAAACGGCGAAACTCGGCCAGAGTCGGGCTACCCTTGTGTCTCCACTGCAATAAAGGATTGTTTTAAGACTACAGGCATCTATTTCTTTTCTTTCATCCTAACCTACAAACAAACATCTAGACACCACCCGGGATCTTGGGACTCCCAGACAGCATGGCTAATTCAGTTTGCTATCGCTGGGAAAAAGCAAGTTTGCTTACCGTAAATGGTGTTTCCATAGATAGCAGGATGAATTAGCCGTGCGATCCCTCCTTCCTCCCTAGACAGTCTACACACACACATTAAATACATTTTATTTTTTCTATATTCTTCTCACTTTGTTACAAGAGACTGAGGTAAATTGGGCAATCGTGCGGGAAACTCACCGCGCAGCTGCACAGAGTTCAAAACTCTGTACTCTAGGAGAAACTCCGCCTACTGATCCGGTCGTGACGGTCCCAGACAGCATGGCTAATTCATCCTGCTATCTATGGAAACACCGTTTACGGTAAGCAAACTTGCTTTTCTGCCCAACGAGACTCAACAAAGAGAAAGTTCGCTTCTGGGTCGCCCTGAGCGGCCTCCCCAAAAGCTTTCTAAGCACCAGGACTCCCAAACCTCCCTTTGCGTTGCGAAGCTGCGGGGCTCTTCCCTTAAGGACGGTGCTACCCTTCCTGACGTGGCTGGTGCTGGGACTCCAGACCCACTCCCGGTTCCTGCTTCTCTTTCGGGGGCAGAACCAGAGGATGACCTGGGGAAAGCGACTCATCTTGAAGACAACGACCTGAAGGTAGCTCGTCTATTCCACAGGGAGGAATTGGACCCTCTTATCCCTTGGGTCCTATTGGCACTTTGGGTGGAGCTCCCACGGGAAGTACTCCCCCAGGATTCTATCGTCCCAGTTCTGACAGGGTTGTGGGGTCCAGCGAAGACCTTTCCTTTTCATCCTATGGTCCAGGAGTTGATGACTCGTGAGTGGAATGTGCCTAAGGCTGGGCTGCGAGTGGGTCAGGCTATGGATAAACTTTATCCTTTGCCCGAAGAGACCCTGGAGATGTTGAAGTTTCCTAAAGTGGATGCTTCAGTGTCGACAGTGACTAAAAGGATTACTATTCCCTTGGCTGGAGCTGCGGCCCTTAAAGACCTCCAAGATAGAAAACTGGAAGTTCTCCTCAAACGGATATTCGAAGTTTCACCACTGGGTACCCGAGCGGCTGTATGCAGTAGCTTCATGCTCCGAGCTAGCCTCTGCTGGGTGCAACATTTGTTAACTTCCAGAGACCTTCCTCCTGAGGATTCGGCGGAAGTGGAGCGCTTGGAAGTGGCGGTTGCATACGGAGATGACGCCCTGAACGATCTTCTGAGAACTTCTTCCCGGACTATGGCGTCCGCAGTATCCTCAAGGCGGCTCCTATAGCTCTGCAACTGGGTGGCAGATGTCTCGTCCAAGGCTCAGTTAAGTGCTCTGCCATTCAACGGGAAGCTTCTCTTTGGTGAAGACTTGGAGCAGATGATTAGGTCCCTGGCGTAGAACAAACTGCACAAACTCCCAGAGGATAGGCCTAAGCCTTCCAGAAGCTTCTCCCCGGCTCGCTCTCGCTTTCGGGGGCAATGGAGATTTCAGCAAAGCAGGGTGTAGTCTGCGGGCCAGAAGCAGCCCGCAGGCAGGCCGCAGGCATGGACTTCTTCCTTTAGAGGTCATCGGCCCTCCCATGATGGAGTTGCTTCTGTGTTGCTTGGATCTAAGTACTCTCAATGAAATGCAGCTGGACCATCCCTCGGTTCTTCATGTAGGGGGGCGGTTGTCCCAATTTTACAAGGAATGGGCCAGAATAACCTTCGATCGGTAGGTTTTAAACATCATAAAGCACAGCTTCGCTTTGGAATTTGCTCGGCCTCTACGACGCCTCTTCATGGTCTTTCCTTGCGGTTCTCGCACCAAGGCGCAGATCGCTCGCCAGACTCTCGACCGGCTGATTTCCCTCAGGGCTTTAGTACTCGTCCTACAAGCCGAGTGGAAAAAAGGGCGATATTCCATCTATTTCATGGTTCCCAAGAAAGAGGGGACCTTCCGGCCGATCCTCGACCTTAGGAGGGTGAACAGAGCGCTCAAAGTCCCGCATTTCCAGATGGAGACTCTGCGCTCAGTCCTCGTGGCAGTCTGCAGTGGCGAATTTCTGGCTTCCCTAGATCTAACAGAAGCATACTTGCACATAGCCATCCGCAAAGATCATCAGAAGTATCTTCACTTTGCTTCGGGATGCACTTCCAGTTCTGTGCCCTGCCTTTTGGTCTGGCTATGGCACCTTGCACTTTTACCAAAGTAATGGTAGTCAAAGTGGTGGCCCTCCAGAGGGAAGGAGTTCTAGTTCACCTGTACCTGGATGACTGGTTCATTTGAGAAAAGTCCAGAGATCTCTGTGAGGAGGTGGTCTTCAAAGTCTTAAGTCTTCTCAAATTTCTCGAATGGGTTGTCAATCAGGGCAAGAGCAACCTTCTGCCTTCTCAGATAAGAGCTCGGTTCGACACCCGTGTGGGGAAGGTGTTCCTCCTGCCGGAGCGGATCGCCAAATTGTCGCAGTCACTCCATCATCTTTTGTCGCTTCCTCTACCCAAGGCCCGGGACTATTTGCAGGTCCATGGCAGCCATCTTGGAGTTGGTTCCCTGGGCCTTTGTGCATATGAGACCATTGCAACAAGTGTTACTGTCCCATTGGGATCCGATGTCGGAGGAGTTTCGGGCCCCCTTACCTCTCACTGATTCCACCAGCTCCAGTCTTGGCTGGTGGCTTGTCCTGGAACACCTGAGCCACAGGGTGGACCTCGAACTTTCACATTGGATAGTGTTGACCATGGATGCCAGCCTCTCAAGTTGGGGAGCAGTCTGTCAGTCCTAGTCAGTTCAGGGCCAATGGTTGAAGGAAGAAGCGAGCTGGTCCATCAATTGCCTAGAAACCAAGGCTATTTGGTTGGTGCTGCGGCACTTCTGCCTCTCCTAAGCAACCAGGCAGTCAGAGTCCTGTCAGACAATGCGACTACAGTGGCTTACATCAACCGTCAGTGCGGCACCAAGAGTCAGATAGTGGTGGCCGAAGAGGAGCTACTCATGACCTGGACGGAGCGACATCTTGCCCTTCTGGCAGCATCTCACATCACCGGAACCGACAACATACAAGTGGATTTCCTAACTCGGCAAAGGATAGATCCCGGAGATTGGGAGCTTTCCGACCAAGCGATGTCTCATCTCGCGCAAGTGGGGCCCTCCTCACCTAGACCTGATGGCTACGCCTCAAAATGCCAAAGCTCCTTGCTTCTTCAGTCGCAGAAGAGAGCACGGCGTGTAGCGAGTCGATGCACTGGTGCTCCCCTGGCCGGCTTCTGTGCTCCTGTATGTCTTCCCTCCTTGGCCTCTAGTCAGCAAGATTCTCAGACAGATAGAGGTACACCCAGGGAAGGTGATTCTAATGGCATTGGAATGGCCTTGGTGTCCGTGGTTCGTGGACTTGGTCAATCTCATGCTGGACGGCCCCCTGAGGCTCAGTCAAATGCCAAATCTGCTTCGTCAAGGGCCTATATTGTTTGACCAGGCAGATTGCATTTGTCTAGCGGCCTGGCTTTTGAAAGGTGGCAATTGAGAAAGAAAGGATATTCGGAGGACATGATTACTACTCTGCTGCAATCTAGGAAGACCTCTACCTCCCTCTCCTATGTCAGGGTTTGGTGAGCCTTTGAGTCATGGTGTCGTGAACAGGGCGTCCTATCCCGTCTTTCTTTGGTGGCGCATATTCTTTCTTACAGAAAGGCTTAGCCAAATGTTCGTCTTTCAATTCCCTCCGGGTTCAAGTGGCTGCCTTGGGTTCTCTCGTAGGTAAGGTTCATGGTAAATCACTTTCCTCACAGCCAGATGTGATACGTTTTCTCAGAGGGGCAAATCATCTAAATTCTCCAGTCCGGTCTGTGTGTCCTTCGCGAAGTCTTAATTTGGTGCTTAGAGTTTTGTGTGAACCGCCCTTTGAACCTATTAAGAGGGCCATGTTAAAAGACCTCACTTTGAAAACAGTGTTTTTGGTAGCAATCTGCTAGGCTTGGAGGATATCTGAGATCCAAGCCCTGTCTTGCAGAGAGCCCTTCTTGCAGATTTCTGACTTGGGAGTTTCTCTCAGAATGGTCCTTTCCTTTTTACCAAAGGTGGTCTCGTCCTTCCATTTAAATCAATCCGTAGAGCTCGTGGCTTTTTCGGGTACCTCTCCTGATGCTCCTCATCCAAGGAGTTAGGGCGTCTGGATGTTAGAAGGACCCTTTTGCGCTATTTGGAAGTCACTAACCCTTTCCAGGTTTCCGATCATTTGTTCGTCTTGTGGAGTGGTGCTAAGAAAGGACATAAAACATCTAAAGCGACCCTAGCTAGATGGTTGCAGGAAGCTATTTCATCCGCTTACATTTGTCGTGGTCGACTCATTCCCAAAGGATTGAAGGCCCACTCGATTCGCTCTCAGGCGGCTTCGTGGGCTGAATGCCAGTTGGTATCGCTGCAAGAAATTTGTAGAGCGGCACCCTGGAAGACGATACATACATTTGCTTGACACTACCGCTTGGATGTCCAGGCTTTGAATGCTGGCAACTTTGGAAGTTGTGTCATTCAAGCGGGACTCTCAAGGTCCAACCTTACATAGGGACGCTTTGATACATCCCACAGTCTGGACTGATCCGGGTATATACAGGGAAAGGAAAATTGGTTCTTATCTGATAATTTTCGTTCCTGTAGTAACACGGATCAGTCCAGACACCCACCCTTTGTTGGGGGGGTTTTCTTCCTTGAGAGTCCACTATGATAGTAATTGTTTATGCAGAAAGCTATGGAAGATGCCTACAGGTTTCTTCTTATTCACTGTTTGGCAAGATTTTTTCTGCGTTTTTGTTCAAAGTTCTCTGTTTTGTCCATGTTTGATCCATTCTTGTTCTAATTCTGCTTGGATATTCATTATATTGAAGAGATGCAGGTGGCACTCCAGGTTAAGAGGGGGTGCTCTTCAAGTTTTCTCTGTCTCCATCTGCTGGAAGGGAGGCATAACACACAGTCTGAACTGATCCGTGGTACTACAGGAACTAAAATTTTCTGGTAAGAACCAATTTTCCTTTTTTTACTCATCAAACACACATTTTAACTTTCGGATGCTAATATTTGTTTTTAAAACTTTACATGGCCTTGCCCCCAGTTGGTTTAACTCGATTTTAAAACTTTACCTTCCAACTCGGACATTAGATTTGCTAACCAAAGCTTGTTAGATGTTCCCTCATTCAAATTTATATGTCTTGGTGAATCAAGAGAGAGATTTTTTATGTAGCAAGTCTTGAATTATAGAACTTGCATTCTGCAAATTTGATGAATGAACCCTCTCTCAGTGTTTCGAAAGTATTTAAAAACTCACCCATTTACTTTAGCTTTTGTGATTTTATATAATTTTTAACTGTTTTAGTATTTTGACAGGTTTGTTTAACTTTTGTTTTATCTCAGTCATGTAATCTCTGCCTCAGAGTTGTGTGATGCATTGGCATTGTCAAGTTATTGTTTTATTCATGAATTTTTATGTTTCATCTGCTAATATGTAGATTTATGTTATTTTGTTTTTTAATTTTAAGATTATGAATGTTTTGTTACCTGCTCAGATATTTTTTTGATGGTGTGGACTATAAACGATATTGATAAAATAAATAAATAAATAAGCATATCATTTGATTACTGCATCAGGAGTTAAACTATTTTAATCCATGCATTAAGAAACTGTGTGCTGGATTTAAGTGCATGTTTGTTTGTTTTTTTTTTTTTGCAAAATCATTTTTTATTGTGAAGACATACAATATCCCAGTTACAGAAAAAAGATAGCAGTGAACAACAATATCAATACGGTAACCAGTTTAACAAAAAGGTTATGGAAGCCTTCTTTTCTTTATTTGTTTATGCAGCATCCCCCACCCCTGGATAGTACTGAGAATCCCAATCCAATCAGACCAACAAATTCCCAAACGCTCCAAGCGCATCACTCGATACCCATTCAACCACCATTCGCACCACCCCCAATCAAAACCACTCCCCTCTGAGTCAACATAGTTTGAGAGAATGTGATGGGCTTCTAAAAACAAAAAATCTGCCTCTTATTACAATACCATAGACTCTAGATGATCTCTAGCTTTCCCTTCACTTCTTTTAAACTAAGCCTCTTCTATTACTGTTTTTTGCCACTTGTTATCCTATACCTGGCCCCATGGGAATATACTGCTGTTCCTTAATGGTGGTGGGGATGGGACAGAATCCAGCGCTGCTCCTCAAGGATCTTGACAAAGGGTTCATCTCAGGGGAATATCAAGATTTGACATTGGGTTTCCTTCTTTCATCTTCCATGGTCTTTATACTATTTATTAATGTTAACTTTTAATGCTACAATTTTATTTTTTTTTATCATTAACCTTTTATTGAAGTTAGAATACAATGCTGCATCAACACAGAATCTCAATTAAGACACTAGTATATAAGCTCGTGTACATGAAAAAGCAAAATAAAGGTTTGGTTAAGAATCATCTTACCTTTCAGCGACTTACATTTGCAACAGTTCTCCATTTCACTAAGCAGCAGCACTGCTCAGTGAAAGCCAGCTAGAAATGTCCAGTACTTTATAGCAAGCAGGTACATGACATATCAACAAAGCATCACAACAGAAGGATTATTATATCATCAATACCATGACATCACAAGAATTTTCAAGCTAGATACTGCCCTCTAAATCAGTTAAAAGCAGTAGGGCCTAATATTCAGCGCTGGCCGGTTAAGTAACTTCGCCGGATATAACTAATCCGGCTAAGTTACGATGTACATTCATCAGCACAGCAAAGCCGCTGAATATATGCATATATATACGCATTTAGCAGGTATGTCCACTCGGCTAAGCTTAGAACTGTTCTATGGGGCATCTAAACTTAGATGTAAACTTATGCGGCTAACTCCAATTATCAGTAGTTAGCTATATAAATTATATGGCTAACTTAACTCGTTTCTCCCCCGATCAGCCCAACACTCGTCTACCTTTTGTACGTGTAACTTTTAGCCATACAAGGGATTTACACGGCTAAGTGACAGCCGTAGATCCTAGGCGCATATTCAGTGGCCGCTACTTGGCTGCATAAGTCACACATATCTGGCTAAATAGCACTGAACACGCCTTAAATATTGGGCCCAGTAATGTCCAAGTCTGTTGACTTGAAAAGTAAAATAAAAGATCTGCACTGCAACAACATTTGTTAAAAGAAAAGCAAAGTAGATTGGTGGTGATGATACTTTGATTCACAATTAGAAAAGGGATAAACACAAATTGTTCCATTATTAAAAAAAATAAATCATAGACTCGCTGACAGGGAAGCTTCTCTCTGATCCAGGATTCAATATGCAAGACTGAAAAAGAAGAATATTTTGTTTGATTTTTCAAAAAACCCAAGTCCATACAGTTCTAGTTGGTTTTAAATATATCAAAACATACTAAGTGAACAAAAGAGTAAGGGGAGCACTAAACAGTACTACCTGGTACCTCATATAATATGGAAATGTAAAGGAATTATTTTTTTTCTGCTCCTCTGTTTAAAATTTCCATAGGTGCTTTCTTTTGATGCATATTTTACAGAGGAAATCATTTCAAGCAGTCAAGAAGCCTATAGAGTAAGACTTTGTAAAATCTACTTCTACCTTGAGGATGATACAATTCAAGTGGTGGAACCGGAAGTCAAAAACAGTGGAATTCCACAAGGTACATACTATTCTTAAACAAGCAGTATGGGCTGGAGGAATGACTCGGGCAGTAGTGCTATACATTGCAGTGCAGCAGATGTGTTTGAGTCTTCTGGCCCCTGGGATTGACATGGTTCAGGTACATGAGCCTGGGAAGAGAAAGAGAGAGTGACTATTGCTATTGTGACAGGCCTTTGTCAGTCACAAAGGGTTCTGAGTGTTTCATTTTAAAGGAGATATCTCTCTGCCTCTAGGCACTAGCGAAGGTTCTCTGTGCTGTACTGTTATGCCATTTGGGATGGGGGTGGGTGGGATAAATGAGGAGGAAAATCCCAAGCACTATATAAAATTAAGTCCATGGGTAGAAAAATCAATAATAAACATTTTGCTGATTTTTATTTTGTTCCTGAAGTTAAATGGATGCCAGTTACATAGGTAGTGGAAGGCATGGAGCCAGAAATTGTCTGTTCCCTGTATGTACCCAGATCAGCCCAGACTCCTGGGTTTTGCCTCCCCCTCCAGCAGAAGGAGACAGAGAAAGTTTTACTGCCACTGCTACTTAAGCCGAGGTGCCACCTACAGTCCCTCAGTGTTTCTCTGTCTCCAGCAGCTGGTGGAGGTGCAAAGCCTGCAGTCTGGGAAAAAGAAAAAAAGTTATGAAGATTTAGACTTCGGGTTCGGCCTCCCAGAGGGTTGTTAGGTCCCAGGGCGGCCATCCTTTCTGGTTTAAGAGGAGGATGAGCAGGAGGTCGGGGAACCTTTTTTAAGCTCGCTTCTTGTGCACCGGGCAGAGCTGATACCCGGAGGATCCGGGCCACTTGCCCTGAGGGACCAGCAGAGCCTCCAGCCTTTCTCAGGGAAGTACTTTGTGCCATAGTTTGCTGTGTAAATTTTGTTTTTTAAAAAAAAATAAATTTCAGAAAAGCAGCCAGGAGTGGATGTGAGGCAGCACAACTCCCGTCTCGGACTTGCTGTCTCTCCTGTCGGCTCCTGTGCCTTCCTTTTCCAGGTGCTTCTTGTCCCTGCCTACCCGGTGCGGTCTCCTCTTCTTCCCCATCTGACCCTGTTTTTAATGCCGAGTGGGGCAGCCTGTTCTTGCGGGGACGTGCGCGTCTGTCCTGGGGTGGATTGTGGGAAAATAGTGGCCTAATGGATTTTTCTCCATACTGGCCCATGGGTACCCAATTACACATACAATATAATTTACATATATATGCACACACCTCTTAAAACATAAAAAAAAGCTTCCCAGCACGCACATGTTATAAAATCCGTGTGCCATGCCCACATTTCTCATTTCTAAAATATTTCAGTAAGTACTTTCATTCAACAAGAAACCTATTAGTAGAGATGTGAATCGTGTGCCAGATCATCTTAACGATCAGATTCGGCTGGGTGGGGGGGGGGGGGGGGGAAATCTGATCGTTAAGATATGTGAATTGGAATCGTTTCCGATTCCAATTCACATCACTAATTTTTTTTTTAGGGAGGCCCGCGCCGCTAAAAAAAACCCCCACCCGACCCTTTAAATCGACCCCCCCCCCTCCCGACCCCTCCAGAACCTTTTAAAATTACCTGGTGGTCCAGGGGGGCCTTGGGGAGAGATCCAGGGGGGACTCGGGGAGAGGAGAGATCCAGGGGGGCCTCGGGGAGAGATTTCCCGTTCCCAGGCATCAGCTGTTCTAAAAAAAATGGCACTGATGCCCCATTGCCCTTACCATGTGACAGGGTATCCGTGCCATTGGCCATTTTTTCAACAGGCGAGAACCGTCTCGAGAAGAATGAGCAGGGATGGAGCACATTGGATTCGCTGTACTGGCTCAAAACCACTCTCACGCCGACGTCTGATGCGTCGACCTCGACGATGAATGGGCGATGCAGATCTGGATGGCAAAGGCACAGCTTTCTTTGAAAAGCCTCTTTAAGTGTCAGGAAGGTTGATATGGCTTCAGGAGACCAGTTGGTAGCATAGCATATCATAGCAGTGAGAGGAACTGTCAATGATGAGTAGTTTTTGATAAAGGAATGATAGTAGTTCATGAAGCCCAAGAAGCGGCACAATGCCTTCAGGCCTATAGGTTGAGGCCAATCTCGGATGCTTTCTAATTTCTTGGAGTCCATCTGAAACCCATTTTTAGAAACGATGTAGCCCAAGAAGGGTACAGACTCTTTGTGGAACTCACACTTCTCTAGTTTTGAGTATAGGTGGTACTCTCGCAGGTGTCTTAACACCTTCTTGACGTCCTCTTGATGTGTTTGTAGATCTTGGGAGAAGATCAGAATATCATCAAGGTACACCACTACACATTGATATAGTAAGTCCCGTAAGATGTCATTCATCATATTTTGAAAAACTGCAGGTGCGTTACTTAATCCGAAGGGCATGACGAGATATTCGAAATGTCCATCGCAGGTGTTAAAGGCTGTTTTCCATTCGTCACCTTCACGAATGCGCACCAAATTGTAAGCTCCTTTGAGATCCAGTTTAGAAAATATCTTGGCTCCCTGGATTCTGTCAAATAATTCGGAAATTAAGGGCAGGGGATACCAGTCCTTGATAGCAATTTCATTCAGACCTCTATAGTCGATGCAAGGACGTAAAATTCCATCTTTTTTTCCCCACAAAAAAGAATCCTGCTCCAGCCGGGGATTTGGAGGGTCTGATAAATCCCTTTTGAAGATTTTCTTGTATATAGGCAGACATAGCCTTAGTCTCTGTTGCAGAAAGAGGGTAAACTCTTCCTTTTGGAGGCTCTGAATTGGGTTTCAGGTTTATAGCACAGTCAAAAACTCTGTGAGGTGGAAGTACATCAGCTGCTTGTTTAGAGAAAACATCCTGGAAGGCGGCGTATTGTGGAGATAGGCCTGGTAACGATGGCGTAGTGGGCATGCATACAATTGGTGAAACTTCTGCGAGGCACCGGTCATGACAACCAGGACCCCATCGAAATAATTCCAGCGTTGTCCAGTTTAACTGTGGCATATGATCTTGTAGCCAGGGCAGCCCGAGTACCACAGGATGCATGGCCTTTTCCAATACGAGGAAGGAGATGGTTTCAGAGTGCAAAGCTGCGGTATGCAGGCCGATGGCCTGGGAATCAGTGAAACTTCTCCAGGAAGTGGCTCTCCATGGATTGAAGATAATAGCAATGGCGTAGCTGTTTGTTTGGTAGGAATCCGTAGATGTTCCACTAAGCATTTTAAGATGAAATTTCCTCCAGTCCTGGAGTCTATGAGGACGAGGGTCTGAAACTCAAGGCTTCCATGAATAAGTGAGACTGGTAAGGATAATGGAGGAGATGGAGCGGTGAGGCCTAGGAGGAGTCCTCCGGATCCTAAGCCTGTAAGTTTCCTGGACAGATGGGACAAGTTTGGACAGTGTGGCCCGATTGGCCACAGTACATGCATAACCCCATGCGTTTGCGGAATCGTCTTTCTTTAGAAGTTAAATGACTTTGTCCTAGTTGCATAGGCTCATCTTCTTCTATGGAGGCAGATGGTAGACTTGAGGCAATTGGCACAGGCTTAGGACGGTTAGCTCCCGGGACCGGCTTCCAAGGACTCTAAGCCTCTTGAGTCCGGTCACGAATGCGGTGGTCAATTCTCCCAGCCAGTTTCATCAGAGACTCAGGCAAATCGCGAGCCACCAGTTCATCCTTTAAGCGAGAATTGAGACCCTCCATAAAAATGGCACGTAAACATCCTGTGTCCCAGTGTAGTTCGGATGCTAAAGTCTTGAATTCAGTCGCATAGTCTGTCAGCGGCTTATTACCTTGCTGGAGGTTATGCAGAACGGATCCAGCGATGGTGTGGTGAGCTGTGTCATCGAAGACAGACTTGAAAAGCTTCAGAAATACTGATAGGTCATTCAAGATAGGATCTTCACGTTCCCATAATGGTGACACCCAAGCCAAGATTTGAAGAGCGAAGCAAAAGAGTCAGTACTGTAGCTGGTCTGTCCAGTAGTAATCCGCAATGCGGAGTGGTCCAGTGAATACCTTCTCTAGGCTTGGCTTGTGCTGGCAATCCCGGTAGTGGTCCGCAGTGTGGGGTAGGCCGGAAGCCGCTGGTATAGTTGCACAAGACAAGAGGGATCCGGTAGTGGCCCGCAAGTGGGGTAACCCGAAAATCCATGCCATGAAGGTAGTGTACTCACACTGGTACTGTAGAAGTAGATGGAGAACAGCACCGAGGATGACTTGAACAGGAGCAGCCAGAGGCGTCTGAGAACGATGCAGGAACTCACTGAAACAGAGAGAGACAGAGAATGGCTCTCCGAGGAGCGGATAGCCCTGAGTGCGGCAGGGCCCCCAAGGAGCGGGTAACTAGGTCACCCAGAAGTCAGTGAGGCGAAGTCCCAGAGGGGCGGAACCATCAGGACGAGATTCCTTGCTAACTCATAGCTCAGATGGTCAGCTGGGTTTAAGTATCGTGAGTGTCTGACATCATGCGGTGGGGACGCCCCTGAGGTTCCCGCCATGATGTAGTTAAGGGGGCAGGGGCAGGCGCGCGCGCGCGTGCCTTAGGTAACCCCGGATGCAAGATGGCTGCCGGGAGCACCCATGTCGTCCCAGGCACGCCATGAGGGTCGGCATGTGGAAGCGGAGGCCGCCATTCTGCCCAGACTCGGAGCTGCATAGAGAAGGGAGGTGAGCAGCAAAGGTTGCAGCCGCCTGCGACCGATGGGCGCAACATTTAGATGTAAAACGCACTTTGATGCGGTATCTTGAGGTCACCAATAGTTTCTGCAAGTCCGATCATCTTTTTGTTCTGTGGAGTTGGTACCAAGAAGGGGCATAAGGCAACAAAAGCTATCATTGCGAGAAGGTTGAAAGAGGCTATTAGTTCAGCATATATCTGTCAGGGTTGCCCAGTTCCAGAGGGACTTTGGGCACATTGTACTCGATCTCAGTTGGCCTCCTGGGCCAAGTGTCAATTGGTTTCTCCGCAAGAGATCTGTAGAGCAGCTATTTGGAAGTCGTTGCACAATTTTGTGAGGCATTATCGCTTCAATGTCCAGGATCCAGAGACCAGGGGATTTGGTGAAAGTGTAATTCAAGCTGGACTCTCTCAGCCCCACCCTATTTAGGGAAGCTTTGGTACATCCCAGGAGTCTGGACTGATCCGGGTACGTACAGGGAAAGGAAAATTGGTTCTTACCTGCTAATTTTCGTTCCTGTAGTACCACAGATCAGTCCAGAATCCCACCCTCTGGAGGATATATGTGTTTTGGAGAGTCTGCTCAATTTGTCTTTCTTTTTTCTTTGCTTACTCTGAAGAATGGTGGAGGTTTTGTTAGTCCTGCACAGGGTTTTGTGTGGGCTCAATTCGTGTTTTGTTGTTCTCCTCTTCCCACTGCTTGTTTGGGGGAGTATAGATGGTTTTGTTTGCAAAATTTCTGGCTTGGGTACAGATCAATACTGAGGGACTGCAGGTGGCAACTTGGCTTAAGTGGCAGTGTCAGTACAACTTTCTCTGTTTCCAACAGTTTGAGAGGCAAAACCCAGGAGTCTGGACTGATCTGTGGTACTAAATGAATGAAAATTAGCAGGTAAGAACCAATTTTCCTTTCATATCCCAGGTGAGTAAGGTATTTACTATTTATGTACCCAAGTGTATTTTGTGTCTCTGTTACAGACTTATGTTGTTAAAATACTCAGGTTTGGTAGTATTGGTATTCTGTTTGGCAAATGCATTGACTTTGCCCATATTTTTCTGTAGAGATTAGTTTGTTCTTTTTTTTTTTTTTTTTTCAAAATTTCTGCAACTATCTGGAGGATCCTGTGAAAGAGATATTTCTGAGAGCCCATCTCTCTGCTGATAGAGCCCATCTATTTAGTTCAACTCTCAACAGGTTTAATTAAGCGTTCCATCCTTTGCAAATAAGAGTTGCATAACTGGCTTCCACTTTATAAAAAAAAGTCTATATTTTAGGAACCATAATCCGACGTCATCGGATCCCTCTCCCGCCTCCTAACGATGAAGAGTTCTACACCATGGAGCACTTCAACATCAACAAAGAAATCGTCTTCTATGCCAAGCCTTACATGATCATAGACTGCGATCAGTTCACCAGGAACTTTTTACGTAAACTTGGAGTAAGGATAAACCTTGCGGGTTCCATTCCAGTAGACCCTTACACCACATCGCGGAATAAGGTGAGTGACAGTGCCTCTCCTCTGTCTCCAGAGTGTAGAACTGCAGTGCATCCATGAAAAGCAGATCGTCTTCAGTTCAATACGTAAAGGGCTTACACTCTCAGTGAAAGGAAAGGAACTTACACAAGAGATATGAGGATGCTGGTAGTGGCAGAAATAGTTTGGTGGTGAGATTCTTGGAAAGAGAGGGGAGGGGCAGGCATGACTTAATAGCACAAGAAGCTGCTTATCAGAATGAGTTGCAAAGGGTGGCAAAGAAATTCCTGGCAGGTCTTAAAATCTGCCAGTCCTCCTCCTTTGGTGGCCACTGACACTTCCCTAGAATACAGGACATCCCCCATGGAAAAGCCATATTAAACATTACCATGTTTTAACAGGCCAATCTTCCTCCACCTCCTCTCCTTCCGGGCAATCAGATCAGTAACTCTGGCTGCTCCTCCTCCTCCCATATGTTCTGATCAAAAGGAGGTGCATACCATGGGAAATAGCAGCCGAGGGGAAAGGAAGCATATGCTCACCATGACCCTGCCTGTACCAGGCCCAATGTTATGGTGGACAGGCATTAGGAATATTGCCCCTCCAGTTTAAGAATATAAGATGTCCTTGCTGGCTCAGACCAAAGGTCCATTTAGCCCAGCATCCTGTCTCTGACAGTGGCCACTAGGAAGTATTCTACAGATCTCAAAGAGAGGCTCCATTCCTTCTTGCTCACTCCCAGGGACAAGTGGTAGCTTTCTCTGCATCCACCTGGCTAATAATTGTTTATGGACATTTCCTTCAGAAACTTATTCAAACATCTATTCAACTTTGCTATGCCAGATGCCTTGACCAATGACCATATCCTTGGCCTCAAATTCCACAGCTTTATTATATGCTGAGTGAAAAAATCCAATTTGTTTTTAAATCTGCTACATGTTATTCGTGTAGTGTCCCCTAGTCTTAGTGCTATTGGAAAGGGTAATTAACCACTCCCTATTTACCTGTTCCACCCCACTCATGATTTTATAAATCTTAATCATATCCTCTCTGTCATCTCTTCTCCAAGCTGAAGAACCCTAACCCACTTAACCTTTCTGAATAAAGGAGCTGTTCTATCTCCCTTTTCAGTTTGTTAACCTTCTCTCTGCCTTTATAGTTTCTTTATCTTTCATGAGACAGGGTGACCAGAACTGCTCATAGTACTTAAGGTGTGGTCGCACTATCAATCGAATCAGAGGTATTATGATATTTTCCATTTTATTCTTCATTCCCTTCTAAATGACCATAACTGCATACAGTCTCTTTGTTGTGTACCCCCAGCTTGGCAGAACTGCACCCCTGATAATTTGTTTTGGTCATCCTCTGGGGCCTGTGAATTTTCAAATGCTAAAATGAGGGCCAATTTGCTTAAAAGTTTGGGAAGCTTTGCTGTAGCAGCTCACCTCCCTCTTTTTCTGTGGTACCTACTGTATGGTGGGGCCATTTCCTGTGTGACCGGAAGCATGTGCCAGCAGGGCAAAGATTCAGAGGCAGGCTGCCATTCGAGTCCTTGCAGGAGGCCATATGTTCAGAAGGCAGCTTAATTGTTGGTAGGGTATAGTTGCCCAAGCTGCTGCCTCCGGGAGAATCAGACTGGGTTGGATCCATGAGGTAAGTGAAAAAAAAGGAGAGTGAGAGAGGGAAAGAGGATCAGGTATCAAGCTGGAGAGAGGGAGGACTGGTCTAGGGTTGAGTTTGGAGGAGAGAAGGGGAGAAGAACTGGGGATCAAGCTGAGAGAAAGAACGGATCTGGAGACTGAAGTGGAGGTGAGAAGGAGACGGGGAAAAAGGATTTTTACTGAACTGAACCCTCTCCTGTAAAGTGCATACCTATCCCCCCCTCCACACCACCACTTAATGTATCTGCTGCAACAGGCTCTGATACATATTACTGTGCCCAAAAAGTTGAGAGGAATCTGAAAGAGAGAAGAGGGTGATGGAGAAAAACCTGGATGGGAGTCTGAGGAGGGAAGAGGGAGACAGGAGCTGGGGGAAATGGGGGTGGAGATAGATGAAGAAGAACCTAAGGGAAAGGAGAAAAAGACAGAAAGAGAAATCTAAAGGCAGGAGGAAATGCAGAGAACCCTGGTGTGGGAAGGGAGTAGATAAAGAGAACCTTATGGGTGCATAAGAAGATGATGGAGTTTGACACTGCATGGGAGAGGGTAGGAGATGGAGATGGAGGGAAGGGAAGGGAACTTAAGAGAGAACATAAGAACATACCATACTGGATCAGACCAAGGGTCCATCAAGCCCAGCATCCTGTTTCCAACAGTGGCCAATCCAGGCCATAAGAACCTGGCAAGTACCCAAAAACTAAGTCTATTCCATGTTACCGTTGCTAGTAATAGCAGTGGTTATTTTCTAAGTCAACTTAATTAATAGCAGGTAATGGACTTTTCCCTGTACGTACCAGGATCAGTCCAGACGGTGGGTTATGTCCCTCGTCCAGCAGATGGAGTCAGAACAGAAAACTTCTGTGGGAGGTCCTATATTACCTCACCTCCCTTGCCTCTATCGTCAGTATCTTTCTGACTCCAGCAGATGTGAGCAGGGGAATCAGTGTTCCCCACCACCATAGCTTAGATTTCTAGGCTTTTCCTGTTCGTCTTGAGGGATCAAGTAATAAAAAAAAAAAAAAAAAGAGGATTAGGTTAAAGGGGGTTTATCTCCTAGGTGATTAGTTAGGAGGTCTATTTTTGCCTGGAGGGCCTGATTGTTCTCCCTCCACCGGGGCTTGCTGACAGGCCTGTTTCTTCCTCCTCTCCCCCCCCCCCCCCCCCCTTTCTGCTCTATTCAGCTTGCGGGTAAGTGTGCTGATTTTTTCTTTCAGGCTTACCTTATATTGTGTGTTTCAACGCCGTTGGACTGCTCTTGACTGTCGGGGTACACGCTGGTGGTTCCAGTCTCTCCCCCCCCCAACGAGGCGATCGTACCCGACCCGCGGCCCCGCAACGCTCCATTCCCCAGGGCCGCCGGCCGCCGGGAGGGTAGATTCCACAGCGGTTCACCAGGTCGATAGGGGGTCTGGTCTGAGAGCTTGGACTGTAGCACGCAGGGATCTTTGCCGCGCTCGCCCGCCCCTCCCCCCCTCGTGCTTCGATGCCGCGCTCGGCGGCTTGTGTCTCCTGTGGTCGACAGGGAGGTTGGCTTTCCCGGGAGGGGCATTGCGCTGGCTGCCTCCCCGACGGGGAAGCCAGCCTCCAGGGGGGGACACCGCGAACGGCCCGGACCGCAACTCTAGGAAGCGGCAGGCTCCGTTCCCACTGAGCGCGGGAACGGCGGCCATTTTGATGACTGACTCCGAGGCAGGGTTCTCTGAAGAGGATTCCCTGATTGCAGCTGCGCCGCCTACACGGGCACCCTTTGTCGAACCGGAGACAGGACATCGGGAGGGGGAGACCCCGGGGTGCCCCCCCGTGGGGATTTCTTCTTTTTCTCCCGAGTTTATTATTTTAATGCATAAAGCATTCCTACAGTGCAGAGATGCGCTGCTGGATTTCCCGGGTCCCACTCCTCCCAAACTGGCCCGCTCGACCATGCCTCTGGGGGGGTCCCCCTCTCAGGGCACTGCACAACTGTCCGGGGCCCTCCCGGGGCCCTCCCGTGCCACCTCAAGCGCCGCACGTGAGTCTGGGGGGGACCCTCCTGTGGACCTGACTGGGGACGATCCCACCTTGGCGGCCCAGGTGGAAGGAGACGATCCGAGAGTTCTCCGCATCTTTCAGTCCAATTCAGATGAATTGGACGACCTTATTCCCCACATCCTGTGGGAGATGGACATTGACACCCCCCCCCCCCCCAACCGGTCAGACCCGACCCTAAGGTTCGAAAGGGAGACCCCCTGCTGGCGGGTCTTCGGCCTTTGGCCAAGGCTTTTCCCACTCATCCCACATTTATTCAACTTATTTCCAGGGAGTGGGATGCTCCTGAGGCAACCCTCAGGGTTAGTAGGGTGATGGAGAAGCTCTACCCCCTACCACAGGACTTCCTGGAGATTCTCAAGATGCCCGCCGTGGATTCGGCAGTATCGGCAGTTACTAAGCATACTACCATCCCCGTCACGGGGGGCACGGCACTGAAGGACATTCAGGACAGAAAGCTGGAAGTTTACCTCAAGAGAGTTTTTGAGGTCTCGGCGTTGGGGATGCGGGCAGCTATTTGCAGCTCCCTAGCGCAGAGAGCGGGCCTCCGTTGGGTCCAACAACTTCTTACCTCCCGGAATTTGCCGGAGCGGATGCCTTGTATGACCTACTCAGGGTCCTAGCTCGCTCCATGGTAGCGGTGGTCTCGGCTCGGCGCCTCCTGTGGCTTCGGAACTGGTTGGCGGATGCCTCTTCCAAGACCCGTCTAAGGGTAAGTTTCTTTTTGGGGAGGATCTGGATCAAATTATCAAGTCACTCAACGAGAACGCAGTTCATAGACTCCCGGAGGACCGTCCGTGAGCCCCGAGACCTTTCACTATTTCTAGGTATTGGTCCCGGAATCAGCGCAGGACGCGGTCCACGCGACAACAGCCTCCTCGGACTCCATCCTCTCAATCGAATTCCTGGAACCGGTCCTTTCGTGGGCGCCATCCCGGTAGGGAGGGACAAGGACGGGGCCCCTCCATTTCCGCCTCCTCCATCAAAACTGGCCAATGATGCCAGGCGGACCCACGATCTGATTCCCATGCTGGGGGGCCGGATTGCTCTCTTCTACGAAGAGTGGGTCCAAATCACGTCGGACCAGTGGGTCTTGGATATTCTAAAACACGGATACGCGTTGGATTTTGTCCGCGCACCCAGAGACAGGTTTCTTTTCTCTCCATGCAGGCCCCTCCACAAGCAAGAGGCCGTTCGTCAGACCCTCGCCCGTCTCCAAGCTCTGGGAGCGATAGTGCCGGTCCCCGCCTCCGAGTTGGGTCGGGGTCATTAAGAACATAAGAAAATGCCATACTGGGTCAGACCAAGGGTCCATCAAGCCCAGCATCCTGTTTCCAACAGTGGCCAATCCAGGCCATATGAACCTGGCAAGTACCCAAAAACTAAGTCCATTCCATGTAACCATTGCTAATGGCAGTGGCTATTCTCTAAGTGAACTTAATAGCAGGTAATGGACTTCTCCTCCAAGAACTTATCCAATCCTTTTTTAAACACAGCTATACTAACTGCACTAACCACATTCGCTGGCAACAAACATTACTCCATCTATTTCGTGGTACCGAAGAAGGAAGGCACTTTTCGTCCTATCCTGGATCTCAAGACGGTCAACAAGTCCCTCCGGGTCCCTCGTTTTCGCATGGAAACCCTCCGCTCGGTCTTGGCAGCAGTGCATCGGGGGGAATTCCTGGCCTCGTTGGATCTCACGGAGGCCTACCTTCATATCCCTATCCATCGGGCGCACCAGTGCTACCTCCGTTTCAAGATTATGGGTCATCATTTTCAGTTCCGCGCCCTGCCCTTTGGTTTGGCCACTGCGCCCCGGGTCTTCACGAAGGTCATGATAGTGGTGGCAGCGGCATTGCGCCGGGAAGGCATCCTGGTACACCCCTACCTGGACGACTGGCTCATACGGGCGAATTCCCGGATCCAGGGCCTCCGAGCGGTCAACAGAGTGCTTTGGCTGCTCCGGATGCTGGGGTGGATTGTCAACTATGCCAAAAGCAACCTGGTCCCCTCCCAGTCGTTGGATTTTCTGGGAGCACATTTCGACACGAAGGAGGGCATGTTGTTCCTACGTCCGGAACGGGCACAGGCGCTCCGCGAGCAGATCCTGCATTTCTCGTCGCTTCTGGAACCCATTGCATGGGATTACCTGCAGGTCCTGGGAACCATAGCCTCCACCATCGATCTGGTCCCATGGGCATTCGCTCATCTGCGTCCTCTCCAGAAGGCTCTGATGTCCAGGTGGAAGCCGGTGTCATGGGATTTTCAGGCGGTCCTTCCAATACCGAGACCAACCTTAGACAGCCTCCAGTGGTGGCTGGACCCTCAGCATCTGGCTCAGGGAGTTTCCCTGGAGGTTCCGGATTGGGTAGTAGTCACCACAGATGCCAGTCTTTCGGGCTGGGGGGCGGTCTGTCAGGAGAGCTCTCTTCAGGGCCGGTGGACAGCGGATCAGGCACGGTGGCCCATCAACCGGTTGGAGACCAGAGTGGTCCGCTTAGCTTTGAAGGGTTTCCTTCCACGGGTGCGCCACCGGGCGGTTCGGATCCTGTCGGACAATGCGATCACGGTGTCCTACATCAATCGTCAGGGGGGCACGAGAAGCCTTCAAGTCTCCTTGGAAGCAGACAAGCTGATGCAATGGGCGGAACTCCACTTACTGTGCTTGGCGGCCTCCCACATCGCAGGCGTGGACAACGTGCAGGCGGACTTCCTAAGTCGACAGCACTTAGATCCTGGGGAGTGGGAACTCTCAGAGGAAGCGATGCGTTTGATAATCGCTCACTGGGGGCGCCCACACATGGATCTCATGGACACCGCGGGAAATGCAAAGGCCCCGCGATTCTTCAGCCGCAGTAGGGAGCATGGCGCGGAGGGAGTCGATGCCCTGGTCCTGCCGTGGCCCCGGCGCGTCCTGTTGTATGTATTTCCCCCATGGCCCCTCGTGGGAAAGGTAATCCGGAGGATTCTGGTGGCACCAGAGTGGCCCCGTCGGCCGTGGTTTGCGGACCTTCTTCACCTAGCCATGGAGGGCCCGGTACGTCTCGGTCATCTGCCGCGTCTCCTCCGTCAAGGGCCCATATTTTTAGAGGAGGCAGATTGCTTCTGTCTTGTGGCTTGGCTTTTGAGAGGCGCAAGCTGAGACGCCGAGGCTATCTGGAAGCTGTCATTTCGACTCTACTGCGAACACGCAAGCAGTCCACTTCCGTAACTTATGTCCGGGTGTGGAAGGTTTTCGAGACTTGGTGTGTGTTGCACGCCATCCAGCAGACTCACTCTTCGGTACCACAGATCCTCTCGTTCCTGCAGGAGGGGCTGGACTTGGGCCTCGCTTATAACTCGGTCCAGGTGCAGGTGGCGGCTCTAGGTGCCTTTCTGCACTTCGGAAAGTGGTCGCTCCTCTCCTCCCATCCGGATGTCGTGCGTTTCCGCAAAGGAGTCAAGCATCTGAAACCTCCGATACGTCCGCCTTGTCCGTCTTGGAATCTGAACTTGGTACTGCGGGTGCTTAGTGGGCCATCTTTTGAGCCTCTTCGGGACACCATCCTCAAGGACATCACTTTCAAGACGATCTTTCTGGTGGCGATCAGTTCGGCGCGACTTATTTCGGAGCTTCAGGCATTATCCTGCCGGTAGCCGTACCTCCGTTTCACTGACGAGGGGGTCTCCTTGCGCACGGTCCCATCTTTTCTGCCCAAGGTGGTTTCGGCTTTTCACCTCAATCAGTCGGTTGAACTACCTTCCTTTTCTGCGAGCGACCCTAGGGACCTGCGCAAGCTAGATGTTAAATGATGTCTAATGCGCTATCTGGAGGTCACGAACGAGTTCCGCCTCTGACCATTTGTTCGTGCTTTGGTCGGGTCCCAGGAAGGGTCGCATGGCTTCCAAGCCTTCCATCGCCCGCTGGTTGAAGGGTGCGATCGCCGCCGCTTATCTTGGGGCAGGAAGGCATCCTCCGCTGGGGGTTAAGGCTCACTCCCTTCGCGCTCAAGCTGCGTCTTGGGCGGAGAGTAGCGCGGTGTCCGCACAGGAGATCTGCAGAGCGGCGACTTGGAAATCGCTTCATACCTTTGCGAGACACTATCGCCTGGACATCCGAGCGCCGATGGTCGGTTCTTTCAGGGATCGGGTCATTCGAGCAGGGCTCTCTACGGCCTGCCCATAGGAGGGAAGCTTGGGTACATCCCACCGTCTGGACTGATCCTGGTACGTACAGGGAAATGAAAATTATTCCTTACCTGCTAATTTTCGTTCCTGTAGTACCATGGATCAGTCCAGACGCCCTCCCTTTGTTTGGGGGTATTATCTTTGGTGGGTCGCCTCTGCTCGACTGTCCTCTCCTGTTCCTCTCTGCTCTCCCTGGTTTACCAGGACCTGTATCCCACAGCTCTGTTTTTTGCAAGTTCTCTGTTGAGGTTTATAGTTCTTGTTTAATGACCGTCATTTCAGGGCGTAGTTACTTGATCTCTCTGTCTCTTCTCGTCTTGGCTTGACTAGGCTAGATACTGAAGATAGAGGCAAGGGAGGTGAGGTAATATAGGACCTCCCACAGAAGTTTTCTGTTCTGACTCCATCTGCTGGACGGGGGACATAACCCACCGTCTGGACTGATCCATGGTACTACAGGAACGAAAATTAGCAGGTAAGGAATAATTTTCATTTCCTCCAAGAACTTATCCATTCCTTTTTTAAACACAGCTATACTAACTGCACTAACCACATCCTCTGGAGATAAATTTATGGGGGATTGGAGATGAAAACATACCTGAGGGAGAGGAGGTGGAGACAGAGGAACCTGGGAGGAGGTGAAAAACATATGGGGAGGGGGGGGGGGGGTGGGTTTGGAGAGGAGCCTGGAAGGAGCAGAAGAAAGGGGAGGAAAAGCAGAGGGGAAGATGAGAGGGGAATGGGTAGAGGGATGATGATTCAACACAACATTTGTGTTTCCCTTTTTTAAAATACTCCATCTGTCCATGTGTGTTGTGTATGAAAGTCAGTAAAATACAGCCAGATTGAAAAATAAGACAACTGTATATCTTATTCTTGTCCACTAGGACATAGGACAGTTTTTGGAAAGGAAAAAACAGGACCGCCCTGTATAAAGCAGAAAACCTGGCCACCCTATCTCCTCCTCCTTTAGTTGCTGCTGCCCCTCCACGTACCTCTCTGCCAAGCAACAGAGTGGCCCTGGGCCCTCCTGCTATCAGCACATGGTGCCAGAACTTCCTGCCTTAGCGCAGCCTGCTTCCTCCTGTGTGGGTTTCTCTTGTAACAGAACTGGCATTTATGTGACATCTGAATCAATAGAATTGCCGTATTTTTGGGATGGAAAGATTTGGGTGTTAGAGCATCATGTTATATCTATAACTCGGTAAATCAATCTACATCACTTATTTGCCTTTTGCATTAGTCTTTGACTCCTCAATTCTGTAACATCCTTGTGTAATCTGGTTTTTTTTTTTCAGATGTATGAATTCATGAAACCCTTACGTCCTTACGATCCGATGGATACGCTGAGGCAGTTTCTGGCACATGACAGACATGTTTTGCGATTTTATGGCATGTGGGATGACCGAGAGTCTCTCTTTGGGGACTTGAGAGAGCTGATTGTGCACTACTTTCTGGCTGATGATACCGTTGAGGTCCTAGAAGTCAGAAAGTCCAATTCAGGTCGGGATAACGCTCCAGTACTTATTCACAGAATGAAACTACCCAAGGTAAACTATGACCAACTCAGTATTACAGTTCACACAGCTTTCCATACAGAACAGATTTGGCTGTCTAATATCTTCCTAATATTGCCTCAGATGGTATTAGCCACAATGGTGGTTTCCATTTTCTTTTTAAAACAGGGTGTGGAAAGGTAGGAGGAAGAAGAGAGAGAGAAAGAGCAATTATTTCAAATTCGGGGTGGAGGAATGAGAGATTGTTTCAGGAGGCAGGAGAGAACATTTTCTTTTCCTAGATGGAGAAAGGGGAGAGGGAGACAGAATGTGTATTACTGTCCTAGAAGGAGAAGAAGACTGTTTCTTGTGCAGATTGTGGGAAGAAAAGAAGGCATTTCCTGTTTTAAGAGAATTTGAAGGACATTGCTCTGTATTGGGGTAGTATTTTGGAAAAGGTGGGTTTTTTCATGATCTTGGCTATGTGGAGCGCTAAGGTTCCAACAAACCACACAGATGAACACTTGAAGGTGGTTTGAATTTTTCAAATGTAATTTGACTTCTCTCTGTCTCTGAAAATAGATACTTTTGCTTACAGCAGTCTAGACAATGAAGCTCTGACTCATCGGCAGCCAAGTTCTTTCGATAACAACCCACCAAATCTTGCCAGAGATATGCCGGTCTTAAAAAGAATTAAAAGCACAATGCTTTATTAAATGTTTTCTAATCATGATCATGCCCTTGATTATGCTGTTATCAGATAACATCCCTTGTCACACTTGTCACACTGTTTTATGTCTTTTGCATTGTTATGACTGTGCGCCCACTCTCATCCAATTAGAGACCTTTTCATTGTTTTGACTGTACTATCAAGCTCACCCAGTGAGAGAGACCATTTTTAGGGCAATGATTATATTGATTCTTTCACCAGTTAAACTTTGAGAGCCAATTTAAAATCATTATTTGCAAAGGACAGTGCTGCAACCAATCAAGGCCCCCCACTATGACATACCACCTGCTGTCTAGCACCCAAAAACTCAGAGATCTCTGAAATCCCAGTGATACGAGAGAGAGGACATCCTTGTGTACCCCAGATCTCAGAAAAGGCAAAGGATGAGAACACCTTTCAATACTGACAACTACCAGCTGTCCACACAAAAGACAAATCCTTACACATGATATTTGGACACATGGGGCTAGTTAATGCCAGATCAGTAAACAAAATATATTTGAAGATCCAGAACTTTATAAATGAACTAAATTTAAACAACTTGGGGTTTAATTGAAGCATGGCTAGATAAGGCAGGAAGAGTCTCATTAAGCAAACTAAGTCAAGAAGGCTTCTCTGTTTTTCACAAACCCAGATCAAGAAGATGCAGAGAAGGAGTAGCAGTCCTGTCCCAAAACACTATAAAAATGCACCAAATCCCTGTTTCACAAGTATCGGACTCAGAATATCTGCTAGGCCAGCTAGGAGTTGAGAACGCAATAGGGCTTCTAGTGGTCTGTCTCCCTCTTCGAAATAACATGTCATTTGTTCAAGAGCTACCAGAACTGATTACAAATTTGACTAAGATTTACCAAACTAGTGGTCATGAGTGACTTTAATTAACACAGAGATAACCTAACGTTACACATAGTTGACTTCCTCACCACCAGGATGACACTAGATCTCACCAAGGTTATAACATCTCCTACACATAAGAAAGGCACATACTACACCTGGGAGTAGAAAAACCAGAGCATCAGGTTTATGGCATTAAGATAACACCACTTTCTTGGTCCAAGTACTCAATAATTACGTTCTCACTATGCAATGACTAAACAGGCAGATACAACCAGATCCTTGAAAGTGATCCAGAACAAGAAATCCCAGACTCAGGATATCTTGCTAAATACCCTAGATTCTCCCCCCCCCCCCCATGGATGATAAGCCATCATCTGTAAAAGAGCAAGTAAAGGTATGAAATGAAAACCTAGTAAAAGTCTTAGGCAAAATTCCCTTTCAAGTTCTGTGCCCGCCCCACAGAAGCTCATCTTGGTATTTCCAAGAACTTTGAGCTGTAAAACATCAAGGACATAGACTAGATAGAAAATGGTGCAAGATACTCCTCGAACAGGGCAGACTAAAATGCAGATACACATGATAACCTACCACAAAACCATAACAAAGGCCAAAAAGGAATATTTCCCTAGTGTATTGAGCAAGCCCCAAACCCAACCAAGAAACTATCTAAAATAGTAAATGGTCTACTACAATTACCATCTCAACAAAATCATACTGTTACTTTTAAATTACCGGGAAATGAAATTACCTCCTACACTGAGAACTGAATCAAGGACTTGTGTCAACATCATCAAGACAATACCCATTTAGAGACAAAGATAAGCTCAGCACTGCCAAACACATTAAAGGTATGGCAATCATTTACCCCAGTTACTGAAGGTGGCCTCCTACGTCCAACAACCTGCATCCTTGATCCGTGCCCATCCAGTTAGTAATGCCAACTAGTGAGGACCCCATAGCTTGGGCAGCCAAAATTGTAAACTCGTCTCTCTTTGAGTCTCCCGTAAGACATCAAGAAACACTCTGACTTTGCATTGAAGAAAAGACTGAGTCCTATGTCTGAAACAGTCTCATTAACCATTCCTTGTCTGGTTCACGTGCTAAAGTCACTATAAGTGTAGCTGGAATAGCTAACTCTGAATCAGACGTTTCCAGCACAGCAGAAATGTTCACACTTGTTCTCCAACAGGTACCAACGGCACTATTCCTTCACCTTGTACTTCCCTTCTTCTAAACTTTGCCAAGTAGAAAATCTTAGATACTGATGGAATCGCATTTTCTGGAACCTGAAGGATTTCCATTAGGTACCTCCTAAACATCTTCCTAGGGGGGGTTAGGGGTGCCTGAGGAAAATTAATAAATCTTAAATTCCTGTTCTTAACAGTATTTTCCAGATTTTCAATTTTCAAGGCCAAATTGCTCCTTTCTTTAGTCATTACTGACTGTGCTTGCTGTATTCCATTTACTTGGTCTCTTAAAGAGGAAACTTGTCGATCCATTGCTTCTGTTGCGTTGGAAAACACCAAAATCTTTTCCTCCAACTCATTACATTTGGCGATAACTGGTGATAGTTGTTGTAAAATTGAACTTCTCATTTCTATAATGGCTTCCCAAATTGTCTCCAGGGAAAAAACCGTAGGTCTTTGCACAGTAGACAACAAAGTAGGCATTCTCAAAGGGAAAGACTCCGCAACGTTGCCACCAATCCCTTCCAGCAATACATCTCCTCCCAATCCGGACTGTCCTCGATGAAACCCTGGACTCACTGCTGCTGCCGTCGCCCTGGCATTCCCCCGCAGGGCTCAGCTCACCGGCACTCTGGTCTGGCGGCATCTCCCTCGACTCTAGGGTCCCTCTCGTAGCAGTGGGATTATCTGGTGGAGTTCCTTCTATGGGGCTAAAAGGTGACAGAGAGCCAGGGAGAGAGGGGAGCTCAGATTCCCTTCCCCCTCTCTCCAGCGGCTGAAGCCCCAATACCGAGCTGCTGCGCAGGACGTGGGCATCCTTCGGGCTGGAGAAAGGAGTTGCCGGAGGAACCGCAGGGTAAGGCTCAGTCCTAGGTTTCTGCTTTCTTCCCATCACAGGTAAAGAATATAGCAAGAAAACAAAATCTTGTATATGCCCGAGAGAGCTGATGACGTGCAAAACCTATCGATCGGCCATCTTGGATCCACCCTGCCTAGCCTCCAGCATCTGAATTTCTGCAAACAGCTTCCTGCAACCCATTTTAGTCAAGCCCCAGCCAATCCCTGATGCCCAGAGGTGTGGCCTGAAGGGATTCCTGAACTAGTTTTATTTCCAGCTGTTTCTAATTGGTATCCAGGTTAGGACAACTGGACTGTCATCAGTTCCCTGTACGTACCCGGATCAGTCCAGACTCCTGGGTTTTGCCCCCCCTCTAGCAGATGGAGACAGAAGTTTACAAACAAAACTCCGCCTTATCTAGGCTGGGGCCACCTACAGTCTGGCAGTATTCTTCTGTCTCCTAGCAGGTGGTGAGGGTGCAAAACCTACAGTCTGAATTGAGGCCTAGTTAGTTGTAAAAAAAAAAAAAAAGGATAGTTTTAGATAGTTCAGCTAATTAGGAGACTGAGGCCGCAGTAGCTTGCCTGCAGGTCCAGTCACTCACCTCCCAGGGGGTTGTGAGGTCCTGCGGGAACCATCCCCCCTGGTGTTAGAGGCCGCTGAAGTGTGGGCTTGGTGCCCTTGCCAGCATCTATCTTCTTCCTGGGGGTGACACCGGGGAGCCCGGCTCACTCCCCCCAGGTGGTCCCGGAGCTGGCAGCGAACGGTAACGGTATTTAAAAAAAAAAGAAAAAAAAAGGTGTTATTTCTTATTGTTTTTTGCTTGCACCGCAGTTTCTTTTTTCCTTAGCGCTCCGGCCGTGTTGGGGGTGCTGGGAATCGCCGAGGGGTCGTGTTGTTCTTGCCTTCTCTCCCTCTCTCTCTCCGTTTTTTCTTTCCACAGCCTCTGTTCCAGCTGCGTCTCGGGAGGTGAGGGGGCATCTTCACTCCCGGAGGGAGCGTGAGGTCAAGCTGCGTTCCGCAGCTCCGGGGAGCAAGTCTGGAGCTGGATTAGGCCCGTCTCCGCGGAGCATGGGAACGGGCACCATTTTGGGATCTGGTGTGCCGGCGGCGGGAATGCCCGCCATTTTATTTACATCGGGGCCCACGATTCTTGCACGCCCGTTGGACCGGGGAGGGGAGGACTCCCCGCCATGCTTATCTCCTCAGCGCAGAGTCCCTGAGGGAGACAAATCTGCGCGGCCACTCTGTACAAGTGATTCGGAGGTCCCTGAGGGGGATCCGGGGACGGCCCATCGGATTCTTTTTCCTCGGAGTTTGTGTTAGTGATGCACAAAGCTTTTAAGGCGCGTTGCCTAGCCAGAAAGAGGTCAAGGGGGTCTCAGGAGTCCCGGCGTCGGAGTCTGGGAAGCGGGCCAGGCCCATTCAGGTGTCTGATCCTCCTGGGAGGGCCCGGCCTTTCAGACTAGGTGTGCCTCGGGGGGATCCTGATACCACCTCGGACTCAGATGACCCAGATGAGGAACAAATGGACCACGATCCGCCGTCCCAGCCCCCGAGGGGTATTGAGGGGACGGGGATCAGTTAACAGGTGGCTGGAGCGGTTCCCATGGGGCAGATGGGGATAACCCCAAAGTAGTACGGTTGTTCTGCCGTGATGAGTTGGGGCCCTTGATCCCGGCGATTCTGGGGGAGTTAGGCATAGAGTTGCCGCAAACGGAGTCCAGATTAGGGGTCACGGATCCGGTAGTTTTGGGACCAAGAGGTCCACCATCTGCTTTTCCCTTGCATTTTTCAGCGTCGGATTTACTTTTCAAGGAATGGGATACCCCAGATTTGGGGCTTAAGGTGGCTAAAGCCATGGATAAGCTCTACCCTCTGCCTGAGGACGTGCTGGAACTGTTGAAGGTCCCTAGGATAGATTCGGTGGTGGCGGCAGTCACAAAGAAGACCACCATCCCGGTGACCGGAGGAACGGCTCTCAAAGATTTGCAAGATCGCAAGCTGGAGATATAGCTTAAGAAGATATTCGAAGTCTCCGCGCTCGGAATTCATGCGGCTATCTGCGGCAATTTCTCATTGCACGCGGGACTTCGGTGGGTTCAACAGTTGTTGGCCAATGAATCTCTTTCGCAGGAAGAGGCACTACAGGCGGGCCGCTTAGAGGCGGTGATTGCCTATAGTGCCGATGCCTTTTATGACTTACTTCGCACATCAGCACGATCCATGGTTTCGGCGGTGTCAGTGCGGTATTTGTTGTGGCTGCGCCATTGGGCGGCGGATGTGTCGTCTAAGCTCGGTTGGGCTCTCTGCCGTTTAAGGGCAAGTTGTTGTTTGGTAAGGAACTGGAGGATTTGATTGAGTCACTAGGCGAGAACAAGGTACATCGTTTGCTGGAGGACAGACCTTGGTCTAGAGGGGCTCCGTCGTCACGGTTCCGTTTTCGCGGTGGTTGGAGGCCTCGCAATTCGCGGGGGTCGGCCTCCTCCTTTCGGCACAGTGCCAACCGGAAGCAGTCGTACTCCCAGTCCTTTCGTGGGCGCCGTTTTGGAAGGTCAGGGGCCGGTACGAGGCACAGAGTGGTAAGCCTTCCCAATGATGGGCAGCCGGTCCACTCCTCGGTACCAGTGATTGGTGGCAGATTAGCACGGTTTTACGAGGAGTGGACCAGGATCACCTCGGATCAGTGGGTCCTAGAGGTGATAGGTCGAGGTTACGTGTTAGATTTTGCACAGCGGCCCCGCCAGTGTTTCCTGGTGTCGCCGTGCGGGTTTTCCGAGAAACGTCAGGCGGTACGGGAGACGCTACATCGTCTGCAGGATTTCGGCGCGATAGTGCCGGTTCCGCTGCATGAGCTCCGCCGAGGCTGGTACTCCATTTATTTCGTGGTTCCAAAGAAGGAAGGAACTTTTCGTCCGATTCTCGACCTCAAAAGCGTCAACAAGTGTCTGAGAATACCTCGTTTTTGTATGGAGACTCTGCGGTCGGTCATCGCCTCGGTGAGACAAGGGGAGTTTCTCATGTCTCTGGATCTCACAGAAGTGTATCTTTATATCAGAATCCACGCAGAGCACCAACGATACCTCAGGTTCACCGTGATGGGTCAACATTTCCAGTTTCAGGCGTTGCCGTTCGGTCTAGCCACCGCCCCTCGGACGTTCACCAAGATTATGGTGGTGGTAGCAGTGCACATTCGCAGGGAAGGGTTCCTAGTACACCCGAACCTGGACGATTGGCTGATTCGTGCGAAGTCGGAACGTCTTTGTCAGGAAGCAGTTCACCAGGTGATCGACTTATTGCAAAAGCTCGGCTGGGTGATCAATACGGCCAAAAGTTACCTGGTGCCTTCTCAGTCTCTGGAGAGCTTTGTTCGACACTCGGAAGGGAATGGTGTCCCTCACACAGGACCGCATGCTCAAGTTACAGAGCCAAGCTCGGCGGTTGTTAACCAAGCCTATGCCAATAGTCTGGGACTATCTCCAAATGGTGGGGTCAATGACTTCAACGCTGGAATTGGTTCCCTGGACTTTCGCTCATATGCGACCCTTACAGTCAGCATTGCTTTCCCGCTGGAATCCGGTGTCGGAACAATTTCATCTACCTTTACCTCTAACACAGTCGGCTCGGTCCAGCATGGATTGGTGGCTATATCCAGTCAACTTGAGCCGTGGAGTCCCGTTGGCGGTTCCCTCCTGGACAGTGATCAACACGGATGCCAGCCTGTATGGGTGGGGAGCAGTTTGTCTCCGAAAGTCAGTACAGGGCATCTGGTCTCCACAGGAAGCGGCTTGGTCCATCAATCGGTTGGAGACCAGGGCAGTACGTCTGGCCCTTCAGGCCTTTCTTCCGCTGGTCCGAGGCAAGTCGGTCAGAATACTGTCGGACAATGCGACCACGGTGGCCTACATCAATCGTCAGGGAGAAACCAGAAGCCAACCAGTTGCATGTGAAGCCCGGCAGCTGATGGCGTGGGCAGAATGGCACCTGAGCAGTATTGCGGCATCGCATATTGCCGGGGTAGAGAACGTCCAGGCAGACTTTTAGCGCAATCGCCTGGATCCCGGAGAGTAGGAACTCGCGGACGTCGCATTTCAACTCATCTGTGTACGGTGGGGGACGCCGGCTCTGGACCTGATGGCGACAATCAAGAATGCCAAAGCTCTGAGCTTTTTTGCTCGGCGCCGGGAAACGGGAGCGGAAGGCGTGGATGCACTGGTGTTGCCCTGGCCAACGGATGTGCTCCTTTATGTATTCCCACCGTGGCCTCTCATCGGTCGGACACTATGGCGCATAGAGTTGCATCCGACGTCCATGATACTCATCGCACCCGAATGGCCGCGTTGTCCTTGGTTTGCGGATCTCCAAAACCTGGCGCTAGAGGACCCCATTCGGTTTCCGTATGTACCAGATCTTCTTCATCAAGGACCCGATTGTTTCGACCAGGTCGAATGCTTCTGTCTAGCGGCATGGCTTTTGAGAGGAGAAGGCTGAAGTCCCGGGGCTATTCGGATGCGGTAGTAACCACCCTTTTAAGGTCCCGCAAGGCTTCTACGTCCTTATCTTATGTGCGCGTCTGGAAGGTATTTGAGACGTGGTGTCTTGATCAGGATGTGATGCCCACTCGCGCTTCCGTGCCCGAGGTCTTACGCTTTCTCCAGGATAGTTTGGCAAAGGGAATATCGTGTAGGTCCCTATGGGTGCAGGTGGCGGCTCTGGCGTCGTTGCGTGGTCAGGTTCAAGGTGGGTCATTGTTGTCGCATCCAGATGTGATTCGATTTCTTCGGGGTGCTAAGCATTTACGTCCACCATTACATAGTCCTTGTCCTTCCTGGAATTTGAATCTGGTATTGAAGGCTTTGTGCGGCGCTCCCTTTGAGCCTATTCGCAAGTCTACCTTAAAAGATTTGACACTGAAGGTGGTATTCTTGGTGGCAATTGTCTCGGCAAGGTGGGTTTCCAAGCTCCAAGCTCTGTCTTGTCGGGAGCCCTTTTTGCGAATTTCGGAAAAGGGGGTGTCACTTCGAACAGTTCCTTCCTTTTTACCTAAGGTGGTATCTGCGTTTCATCTTAATCAGACAGTTGAATTGCCTTCATTTTCTGATTTGGATAGAGCGGATCCTTTCTATAAGAATTTGCGCAGGTTGGATGTTCATCGGACACTGTTGCACTACCTGGAGGTTACTAACCCCTTCAGGGTATCAGACCATCTGTTTGTGCTTTGGAGCGGACCTCGTCAGGGTAATGCTGCTTCCAAGACTACTATTGCTCACTGGTTGAAAGAGGCAATCAGTTCTGCGTATCTGTTGCAGGGTAGGTCTTTACCAGTGGGTCTCAAGACACATTCTACGTGTTTCCAGGCTACGTCCTGGGCAGAATGCCACCATATATCCCCAGAGGAGATTTGTAGGGCAGCGACATGGAAATCCTTACACACATTCGCCCGACATTATTGCCTGGATGTTCAGGCTCCAGGCACGGGAATTTTGGTACAGGGGTGATCAGAGCGGGACTCTCCGGATCCCATCCCATTTGAGGTAGCTCTGGTACATCCCAGGAGTCTGGACTGATCCAGGTACGTACAGGGAAAAGAAAATTAGGTCTTACCTTTGATAATTTTCGTTCCTGTAGTACCATGGATCAGTCCAGAGTCCCGCCCATTTATTCTGCTATGACAAGGGAGAGTCCGTAATGATTGTTTTTTTCTTTCATTCTCAGCTTCTTCCTGTCTATCCTGTTATCGATGGCTCGGGTTCTGTTCCCATTTGGGGGGTTGTTGAGCCGGTTCTTGTTGTTAGGTTACTGTATATAGTTAATTTGGTGTTTGATTGGGGCTTCATTCTGCTTTGACATTAAGTAATACTGCCAGACTGTAGGTGGCACCAGCCTAGATAAGGCGGAGATTTTTTTGTAAACTTCTGTCTCCATCTGCTAGAGGGGGGGGGCAAAACCCAGGAGTCTAGACTGATCTGTGGTACTACAGGAATGAAAATTATCAAAGGTAAGACCTAATTTTCTTTTCCAGCCCATGTTAGGGTCTTGCCCTGACAGGCTCACAGAAAAAAACCAGGTTCAACCCATTTCAATCTGAATTCATAAAAAGATATGGAATAGAAACAGTCCTTGTTGTCCTGTTGGATAATCTCCTTAAATATTGTGACAGAAGCCAGGCAGCAGTTTTAGTGTTATTGGATTTCTCAGAAGACTTTGACACTGTAGATCACATTACTCATTTGATCACAGCTGGCCTAGGTGGCAAAATCCTATTTCCCTTCTGTCGGATAGGCGACAATCAATACATTGTGCTGACACCATATCTGCACTTTGGATCTTGAACTCTGGGGTGCCCCTAAGGCTCCATATTGTCATCAGTACTCTTTAACATATATCTCAAGCCCCTGGCATAGTTGATTCAAACCTTTGATATAAAAGCCTACAACTATGTGGATGATGTCCAACTCGATCTACCAATGGATCCAGACCCAGCCACAGTTATAAATAAGTGAAGCACGTGCCTTACAGCCATTCAAGAATGGTCAAAAAATGATAAACTTCACCTAAATCCCAAAAGAATGGAGATACCTATACATGCAAGAGACACAAACAAATGCCTGACCTGAACATCTCATCCACAACCTATGAGCTGCCACTAAAAATACAGGTAAAAAACCTTGGAGTCTAATACATTTGGAACTCACCATTTTGGGCCACAATAAAAAGCTGCCACTTTCAACTTCAGAACTTTCAAAGATTCTACCTTCTTACGAAAAATGGATTACTGCAACGCAGTTTACAAGGGTTTAACAAACAAGGCCCTACACAAACTCCAGATAATACTGAACTCCACTGCATAACTGATAGAAGGATGCAAACCATAAGACCACATCACACCCATTCTACTCAAACAGTACTGGTTGCCAACACCGTACAGGATGAAATTCAAAACTCTGATATTCAAGCCTCTAAGAGGAGATGGACCTATTTACTTGAGCGAAAGGCTATCTGCATACATGCCTTTTAGGCCATAACTACTCCATCCATAAAACAAGTAAAAAGAACAGACATCCGCAATAGATCCTTCAGGGGGGCAGCAAATACTCTATGGAGCTCCTTACCAGAAGAGCTCCGACAAATACCTGACTGGTCTCACTATCAGGCCTTTAAATGGTAAACCCAAAAAGATTTACACCTTAAACATACTGCAATCCAGAATTTTCACTATGGTGCTATTTATTTTAAGTTAGTCACCAGTATTATGTTGCGGTTAGAGCTTAGTCATGATTGTAGATTTAATTAGAGTTAGGTCTTGAGGCACACTTTATTGTATGGCGTTGTATTGTGATTTTGCTGTTTTTCAAATCTGTTGACATGTTTGAAATGTGAAGCTACAAATGACCCGTGTGTGAGATAATTTTTTTTAATATTCTGTAACCTGCTTTGAGTGAATTCCATAATCATCAAGGTGGGAAATAAATCTGAGTAATAAATAAATAAACATGACACATAACACAGGGCATAACACACTGAGCTGGTTTTTCACTCAATGCGTGTTTGTTGCTACTCTGCTGGTAAATGCACCTATATCTTGGGCCTCCTTCATGCCAGATTCCTGAAATGAATTTCCTGTTCTTTGCAGCATGCCCCGGTGGATCTGCCTCGGCCCGGTCAGGTTTCATCTCACACTATTCTGAATGTGTTTGGACCGATGGGTCATGGGGGCCGCCACCTCCTAGACCGCCTTGAGGTGAGATAGTGGCCATGAGCTGAATAGTGCATAACTTCTCTTTCTTTCTTTTTGTTATACATTAAGATTTTGAATTGCTTAGACTTTTCTCCTATTCTGTGTCTGTGGCAAAAGCAATTTAGTAAATCAGGCCTCAAAAGAGCAATTTTTTCTTTTTTTTAACAAATCTGGAATCCATTCTTATTATCCTTGCCAAGAAAGGTCAGACATACCTTTCAAGTACCCAGTCCAGATGTTAATACAGAGAACTAAGTTCACTGCAATGGACTCTATACCTCCAAAGGAGGACACTAATCTTTAAATATTCTAATCTGAAGAATGATGTGGGGTTTTGAGGTAGAGTGGGATGCTGTGGAGGGAAGGATGGAGGGAAGTTCTTTTTCTTTGGGTTTCTAGCCCTTTCCCCATGGAATGCTATTTAATGATGCATTTTATTCTGCAGTGGATTTATGCCCTAGGCTGCCTATAGGCAAGTGGATAGATGATTTTTAACCCCTCACCCAACAAGATGGTGTGCCGCCACAGCTGATGTAAATCAAGTGATTCACAATATGGTGGCTTTCTATGGGTAGATTCACCCTTGATTTTATTGCTTTCAAGTGAAGCCAACTTTAATATTAGTCATGTCCTGACATATAGTTTGAAGTCATGCTAATGCATTATTATAAAATCAATAAAAAATTTAATTAAAAGGGCAATTTTTAAAAGAGCTAGCCATTTAACTATGGTGTTAGGAAAGTAGTGCTGTATTTTGAAAATTGTTCTAAATATAAGCTTTCCTGGGGACATAAATTGGTTTAGGGAGAAAACTATGCACTTTATTAAATATTCCAATATACGCACAATGTTTCTTCTGCTTAACCCCATCTGCAGATAGATCAAGGTGTAATGGCTGGGGAGTGATTAAGGTCAGTAGGTGGCTCTTTCTTAATTCCCACAGACAAACAGAAAATATCTTCACACTGAACTTAGCTGATTTTTACATTTATTGTCCCAGTAAATTGACTATATATAATAATCTAGGACTAATAGAAATTGAAATGCACATAATAAGACATAATGTAAACAAGGAAAATATACAAATGTAATAGAAGATAAGATACAAGAAAGCATATGCATAGAATAAGTAAATCAAAACCAGGGAATATATATATATATATATATATATATATATATATATATATATATATATATACACAATGTAAAACTAAATCTGCTCACTTCCCTGAGGTCATCCCATGAATCTCAGCAGTAGAACAGTCAGAACTCTTAGGGCTTCAGTGCTGGAACACTATCATGTCATGAACGTCTGGTGTTACTGCCAGTATTAAAGTGTTGGTCTTGTGAGGTAGTTTACCTAGAATACCTCATTCTTTGTCTGATTTTTCTCGCCAGTACCCAGCCATAAATCAGGCTGTGTACTCTTTCCTTTTCCATGCATTCCAGCCCTAGGGCAGAGGGGCCTTGTCAAGTGTTGGCTCAAAAAGGTCAGTGGAATGTGACCTATAGGTAGCTTAGTAATGCAGATTTCCGAGGGCCTCAGGGACTCATCACTAACCCACAAAATTCAGTGGTTTAGTTTTCCAGAGAAGACAGAGAGCTTAGCAGAAAAGAGAAGCCATTGGCCTGCGCCATTTTGCAAAATGGCGCCGGCCGTACGGCAACACGATTCGAGTGCAGGAGGTCGTTCCCGGACCCCCTCTGGACTTTTGGCAAGTCTTGTGGGGGTCAGGAGGCTCCTCCAAGCTGGCCAAAAGTCCCTGGGGGTCCAGCGGGGGTCCGGGAGCGATCTCCTACGCTCGTGACGTCAGGGGACAGGAACCAAAATGGCGCCGGCGCTACCTTTGCCCTGTCATATGACAGCACAAAACCATACAAAGTGACATATATTTTCTTTATTACATAGAAAAAATATTACAACAATCTTTAAATATTTAACATATTACCCACAAAAATATGTATCTAAAAATTCTCCCTCCATTCATACATCATACATACCCTTTCATACTTCTACTATCTTCATAAAAACTATCCCAATCCTCTCAGATTGAGTTACATGCCAAAATTTCCTTTCTTACAATATATTATGAATATGAAATACAATTTGTTAAATAAGCAGAGAAAATCCCATTTATCATGAATTATCACTCATTTAGAAAACAACAAATTTCTCATTTCTTCTGTTATTCTTTCTTATTTTCTTGTTCTCTCAACATGTTTCACCAACAGGCTTCCTCAGGAGATATATAAACGAATCTCCTACTGCTCATCTGTTCATGCTTATCACATATTTCTGAAAGGAGCTCATCTATAAAGTTTAATAGAATCAAATTAACATAATTTTCAATAAATTTTCATCAAAAATTTTTTTTTTAATTTACATTCTTCAAAAAACACTCAATAGATAGCTTTTACCTGTACGTCCTCAAAAAGATTTCTCTTAGACGTACATATCAGTATACCATTCCATTCATGCTGCTCTACGTCTTTTCAACAGGTATTTGCCCAGACGCTTGGATTTAAACACCGCTTCCACCTTTCCTTTATGAGTTACCTGAGCGAATTAAAACAGTCATTCTAATCATTTAAAGATTCCTACCAACAAGGAACAAACTTTTACCTTTCCAACCCCCTTTAGCATGAGTGACAAAGTGAAGGAAAAACTCACCATATCTTATAGATCTTAGCACACTGTCACCTTCGTAGCATTCAAAAGGACACCAACATGAAGTGAAACAAAGGAAGTGAGGAAGCCACTTCCCCTCTTCTTTTTTATACCTCCTTGCTCCAATCAAAACAGAAATCCAAATCTATCTCCGCCTCTCTATTTTACCCTCCCACCTGATTTCAACTCAGCCCTACTACACAATCAAGCTTACTTCAAAGGCAGAACTGAAAGACAACGCTTTCATTTAAAGTGAAAGAAACCCTTTCCTTTACTTATTTCTTTCACCACCCCAGATCAATAATAATTAACCTAAAGACAAACTACCCAATCTATTTTGTCATTTAAACCCTTGGGCCACAGCGTTCCCAAGAAAAAATCAGCCTTTGCTCCAAACGTAGCAATGTCTTATTAATATTACCTCCACGTCTATTGTGTATTTCTTGTATCACAAAAAAACGAAGCTCTTCCACTGTATGATGATATTCTTGCCAGTGTTTTACCAGTGGGGCAGTTTCAACCTCATTCCGAATCCTACTGCAGTGTTCTAATATCCGGATCCTAACTTTTCTTGTTGTTTTCCCCACGTAAAAGACGTGGGGAAAACAACACGTAAAAGACGTGCAATATTCAAAGCCCTTTCCATGAGAAAAAAAAACCATTTTACCCAGGGAAATAAGGCCTTTAAAAATTGCTCATGTCTGCAAGTAAAAAGTACATGTGTTATTCAATGATGCGTGTATTTTTACCGCAGTCTGCAGAGGCAGTCCTGGAGGTGGGGAATTGAACACCGCACATGCTTTTTGCCATAAAATTACCCTTAGAGAAAGCAGGTGTAAATCTCTGAGGGTTATTTTTCATTGGGCAATAATCAAAGCAAAAGTTCCTTGTACCCCTGTACCTTTGCTTTGAATATGGTGTAAATCCCGCAGGTGGAAAGTGACCTCAGAGTTTGTAATAGTGCAGCTCACTTGATCCCCACACAGTGCTTTTACTTACAGCCCTCAACTGCCACATATCAACTTGGCATTCCAGAAATGATGGATTTAGTTAAGAAAGTAGGGCAGAAGAGACTCAGTGTTACAGAACAAAAATTAGGATATATGTTAATCAGCAGTCAGTGCCGGGGAAGAGGGCCGTGATCTGCTGGGTGCAGCGGGTGGGGGGTCGTCTCTCAGAGGCCCATTCTTAAATTATCATATGACAGCAAAGAGTGTCTCACCCGAGTGGAGCAGCGAGCCCTTGATAAGAAGCTGGGAGGACAGGGCAACAGGGTGAAAGAGTTGAGTTTTGGGGGAGCACGGGAGAAGTGTGGGTACAAATAAGTGAAAACTGAATCTGAAACTAGAGGAGGAGAAGAGAAAGGAACAAGATTGCTGGAAAGTGTGATAGTTTTCTTAAGATGCCCACTAAGCAATTTGTTATATTGATGGATATTCAGCTTGTGGATGATATTATTTAGGGGGGAAAATGGGGGTTTTTGAATTATGATCTGCTAATTTGTAATCATACTATATAGTTATTCCATTCCTGTGCAGCTTAGAAATGAATTTGATATTGTGCATTCAGGAAACAGTTAAAGGGATTATTTTTTAAAGAGGCTTATGGATAAGCTATGTTTTATATTTGGTACCGTATAAGAAATTGCCATGCTGGGTCAGACCAAGGGTCCATCAAGCCCAGCATCATGTTTCCAACAGAGGCTAAACCAGGCCACAAGAACCTGGCAATTACCCAAACACTAAGAAGATCCCATGCTACTGATGCAATTAATAGCAATGGCTATTCCCTATGGGCCAGATTTTCAAAGGGTTACGCGTGTAACCGCTCCTGCGCGTGCCGAGCCTATTTTGCATATTCCCGGCAACGAGCGCAAGCCCCGGGATGCACATATGTCCCGGAGCTTTGTGAAAGGGGCGGGGCCGAGGCCTCCAGCACAGCGGCAGGCACAACTTATTAAACAAAGGTTAGGGGGGGTTAGATAAGGCTGGGGGGCGGAAGGAAAGTTTCTTCCGAGGCTGCTCCGATTTCGGAACAGCCTCGGAGGGAATGGGGAAAGCCATCGGGGTTCCCCTAGGGCTCAGTGCGTGCAAGGTGCACAAGTGTGCACCCCGTTGCGCACGCTGACCCTGGATTTTATAACATGCTCGTGGATGCGCGCACAAATCTACGCCCGCGCTAAGGCACTAAAATCTGGCCCTAAGTAAACTTGATTAATAGCAGTTAATAGACTTCTCCAAGAACTTATCCAAACCTTTTTTGAACCCAGCTACACTAACTGCACTAACCACATCCTCTGACAACAAATTCCAGAGCTTTATTGTGCGTTGAGTGAAAGAATTTTCTCCGATTAGTCTTAAATGTGCTACTTACTAACTTCATGGAATGCCCCCTAGTCCTTCTATTATTCGAAAGTGTAAATATCCAATTCACATCTACTCGATCAAGACCTCTCATGATCTTAAAGACCTCTATCATATCCCCCCTCAGCCGTCTCTTCTCCAAGCTGAACAGCCCTAACCTCTTCAGCTTTCCTCATAGGGGAACTGTTCCATCCCCTTTATCATTTTGGTTTCCCTTCTCTGTACCTTCTCCATCGCAACTATATCTTTTTTGAGATGCAGCGACCAGAATTGTACACAGTATTCAAGGTGCGGTCTCACCATGGAGCGATACAGAGGCATTATGACATTTTCTGTTTTATTAACCATTCCCTTCCTAATAATTCCTAGCATTCTGTTTGCTTTTTTGACTGCTGCAGCACACTGAGCCGATGATTTTAAAGTATTATCCACTATGATGCCTAGATCTTTTCCTGGGTGGTAGTTCCTAATATGGAACCTAACATCGTGTAACTACAGCAAGGGTTATTTTTCCCTATATGCACCTTGCACTTGTCCACTTGTTTTTAATATGTTTATATTTGTACAAGTTTTATGAATGTTATTTGTAATCCGCACTGAACTAATAGCTATTGAACTATTGAAAAGCTGTGGATTATAAGGTGTATAAATACATAAATATATATATATAAAGATGGATTTGTGCAAATATATGAATAATTGGAAAATGTTAATAAAAATGCTCTATAGGAAAAGACAAAGAAGAGAAGTAGCCTTATGAGTTAAAGCTTTAGGTATCTAAATGCATATACCCTGGAGAAAAGGAGAGACTGGGGTGATATGAGAGAGACATTCAAAGACTTGAAAAGTATTAATAATGCACAAGAAGCAGGTCTTTTTCTTTCTCTTTTAACCCAGCAGTTTCCTCTTGTGCCTTGGGCCTCTTGCTCAGTTGGAACCAGGGCTGATATCATGGCACAACGAGTCTTCATTTGCAAATACCCAGAAATATTTTCCTAATTTCCCCACTTGTACCTGTCATAAATAGTCTGGTCACTGCAGAAACAGTCTTTTTCATCTCATCCTGCTACACCAGTCCAGCCTTGACAATTGGGTTGTTTCCCCCTACCAGCAGATGGAGGCAGACATCACTGATTTCTCCTGTGACATCACAGCCACTACTTAGGAGGTGGTGCTAGCAGTGAGAATCTGCGTTTACCACGCATTTGGGCTTGTTTTTTTCAGGAATCGCTTTTTTCTTTTGCAACTCGCGAGTGGGTTTTTTTTGGGGGCTTTTATTTTCCTACTCACTTTTTTTTTTGGCTTGATGGGTGGGACTCTTGCCCTGCTGTTCCTGTCCCCTCTGATTGGCTTTTGTTCAACAGGCAGAACAAATAGTAGTACATCAGAGAGCTGAGCTGCAGCCCTCCCTATGCTGTGACTGGAAACTATGAGGAAAGAGTGTGGGACCTCAACAAGCACAGTTTCTTGTGGCCCTGCCCCTGCTTCCTCTTTAGTGCTGTGACCAGAAGCATGGGATTAGGGAATGGGGCCATTGTTCAGACTTCCTGGCAACAGCTACCAGCTGCTCTAACTTTTGCACCTCAGGCAGTCTAGCGGCAAATATCCTCTACCTTTGGAAAGCTGAAGGCCAAGAGCTATTTAAGCTGCAGAGGAGGGAAAAAAGGAGGGATAAGAGAGAAAAACAGAGGAGCACACAGGGAACAGAGGAGATGGAAGAAGAAAGGAGAGCGAGGAGGCATGTTCAGGAACTGAGGGGGCAAACGAGAAGGATGCACACCTCCCCCACATGTCCAGTCCTGGTCTGTGGAAAAGTTGGTGGTTGTGGATGAGTGGAAAAAGGGTTAGGAGATGGTCCAAAGCCAACATGAGAATTTCCATAGTGGGGTGGGGGGATGTGGCGGGAAGGAGACTACTCAGGCCGCTGTGGCCTGCAACTTGTTTTAATGATTTGGGTGGAGTGGTGGGTGATCTAGGCATTGTGCCTAACATGTTTTCTGTATATAAATACTTTCTAATAAAAGTGGTTTAAATTTCACGTTTTGGGCTTGTTTTTTTGGGTTGTTTTTTTAGCAAAGCATGCTTGTTTTTTCATAATTACCTGGCTACACTGGTGAGACTCCAATATTTTCTGCCTCCAGCAGATGGTAGGACTGGGATGGTGCAGCAGAGGTGACGATGGATCTGTGATCAGACCCCAGGGCCCAGCTACTGGTTGTAATGCCAGCAGTACGAACTAAAGAACCAGCTTCCAGCCCCTTTTGGAGTGTTAGGTTGCGCTTGACCTGGGAGCTGCAGGAAAGAGAAAAAGAGAATATTGCAAGTAGTGCTCCTGCTCCACAGAAAAGTGCCTCTCTGTTGCTGAGAGACATTTCCCTGCTCCTGAGGGGCTGAACATAAGATATGCCATACTGGGTCAGACCAGGGTCCATCAAACCCAGTATCTTGTTTCCAACAGTGGCCAATCCATGTCACATGTAGCTGGCAAGTATCCAAACATTAGATAAATCACAAGCTACTATTGCTTATTAATTACCGTAATAGCAGTTTATGGATTTTTCCTCTAGGAACTTATCCAAACCTTTTAAAAACCTAGTTACACTAATTGCTGTAACCACATCCTCTGGCAATGAATTCCACAGCTTAACTATGCACTGAGTGGAAAAAGAATTTTCTTCGATTTGTTTTAAATGAGATACTTGCTAACTTCATGGAGTTCCCCCTAGTTCTTCTATTATCTGACAGAGTAAATAACCGATGTACATTAACTTGTTCAAGTCTTTTCATGTTTCTCGCTTTGTCTCCCTGCTGCGCTCCTTGGTGCTGGAGTGGACCCCCACTTCCCTCTCTTCTGCTTGCTTCTGTCCATTTGTTTAAAAAAAAAAAAAAAGAAGCATCAGACAGCACAGGGCAGCAGTCTGCCTGTGTGTGTGTGCAGATCATCGGTGGGAGTAGCAGGAGATGTAGCGAGGCTGTACGGGGTGAGCACATACAATTTTCCCAGGGGTTCTACAGCTGCGGGGGCTCTTTTTGAGCACACCACTGCTGCAGGGCATGATGGAGAAGTCAGCCTGTGCCCTCTAGTGTTGCAAGGACTGCAGGGCTCTCAAGGGCACAGTGGAGAAAGGGCCTAATTTTTGGCCTGTGTTCACACGGAGGAGACACCTGGAGATTGCTCGAGGGAGAGTTTAGATCCTTCTTCACTGCCCGCTATTTTTTTGGCACGTTGACTCTGGAATGCCCTGAAATGCAGTCTACCATGCAGGCTCCAGAGTCAGCATCCATCTTGAATTTGCCCACGCAATTGGGCCTGGATGTCAGCAAGAAGGGGGGGGGGGGATTTGCAGAGGGAGTTCAGTTCACCTCCCATGCTGGTTCCCATGGGGATCCTGGGGGGACTTCTTATGGAAAGTGCTTCCGGACTGGCCCCGGGGCCCAAGGGAGAATTTAGTCTGGAGTTTTTACATGTTCTTCACTAGGCCTTCTGTGCCTTTTCCAGGACGAGAGCATGACCAGGTGCTGGGGTTCCCTTGCTGGGTCCCTCTCCCCAGATTCCAACCAAGAGGCCATGACCGGCTCTTAAGGACCCGGAGAATGCTGAGGGACCCAGGGATGCCAACAGTTTGGCATCCATAGAAGAAGGGGCGTTTACTCCTGAGCCAGAGTATGATTCTGTGATCTATCTTTTTGACTGGGATGAGCTAAACTACCTTATTGAGAAGTAGTTTCCTGTCTCCAATTGAAGGAGTCCCAGCTCTAGGACACTCCCATGTGGGACTCAATCATTAAGGGGAAGCAGAAAACTATGGTTGCTTTCTTGCTCCTCCCGGAGATCCAAGAAATGATGTTGGCTTAGTAGGAATCCCCAGAATCTGGCTTGAGAAGGGTTGATCTCCTAAAATTACTGTATTTGCTCCCTCCAGCTTTGATGCAGAAGTTATTCCAGGTTCTGATCGTGGATGCTCTGGTCACAGCTGTGAGGGGGGTGTATCACTCAAGGATCTGCAGGATAGGAAGATGGAGCCTCTTCTGCGCAGTTTGTTCATTTGGTCTGCCACAGTGGTTCAGATATCCATCTGTTCAGCTCTGGTGGTCCTGGGCTCTTCTGCACTGGATCCATCAGCTGCCAGAGAGCAAGGAAGTAGCTAGGATGGAGTCCGCTGCAGCCTTTATTGCGGATGCACTGTATGATCTGTTGTGGTGTTCATCCAGGTCGGTGGCTCTGTTGGTTGCGGTGCGCCGGCTTCTATGGCTGTGTAATTGGGCAGCTGACTCTTGATCTAAAACTCATCTGGGAAAGTTACCCTTTAAGGGCAGGCTGCTATTTGGCAAAGACCTGCTCCAGTTGGTGAAAACCCTTGGAGATCCTAAGCCCCAGTGCTTGCCGGAGGACAAGGGCCATTCTTTTTATAGGGCCAGCAGAGGTCGGGGGCAGTTTCAGACCTCAAGACAGTACTCTCTGGATAAGCAATTTTTTGGCGCCTTTTCTATTACCTTTTCCGATTCGAGAGGTCAGGGTCAGTCCTTTCATGGTGCCAGAAGACAAAGGGTTGATGCTGGTTCTTTAGCAGGGGCTGGAAGGACCTCCTCCTGAGGTCCCGAATGTTCACTACCTCCTGACTGCTGTCGGCGGACATCTATGTGAGTTCTTCAGGGAGTGGATCCACATAATATCCGACAAGTGGGTGTTGGAGATTGTGCACTCGGATTACATTCTGGACTTGAATTGCCCCATATGAGATGTCTTCATGGTATCTCCCTGACCCACTCTGGCCAAGCAACAGGTAGTCTGTGAGATTTTGCTGAAGATACAGCTCTTGTGGGCAGTGGTACCGGTGCCTTCTTTGAAACGGGGCCACGATCGTTATTCTATCTACTTCATGGTGCCCAAGAAAGATGGTTCCTTTCATCCCATTCTGGATCTCAAGGACATGAGCTACACAGTATTGCATGGAAATATTGTGGTCCGTGCTCGCTGCAGTTCACCAGGGGGAGTACCTCTGTTCATTGGATCTGTCGGAAGCCTACCTGCATGTTCTCATTCAGTATATGGATGAAAGGTATCTGTGTTTTTTTGTGTTGCAGGAGCACTTCCAGTTTTGACTGTTACCATTTGATCTGGCAACCACACAACATGTCTTTACCAAGGTGATGGTGGTAGGAGCAGTGGCTTTCCAGTGCAAGGAAATCACAGTCCACCTGTATCTCGACGATTGGTTAATATGGGCACCGTTCCACGAGGAGGCAGAACACATGACTTGTTGAGTAGTTCAGCTGTTAAAGGGTTTGGGCTGGGTGGTCAATTTTGCCAAAAATACACTACAGCCTAAGCAGTCCCTGGAGTATCTGGGGGTGCGATTTGACACATGGGACAAGTGTTTCTCACAAATGAGAAGGTGTGCAAGATTCTCAGTCAGGTTCAGGTGTTTCTGGACTTAATGGTACCATCTGTGAGGGATTATTTATTCTATTTTATTTATTTTTAATTTTTATATACCGGAATTCCTGTATACAATACAAATCAATCCGGTTTACAATAAACAATAAGTTACCCTGGTTGGAGCGGTCCGACCTGGGCTTATTACAAGGAACATTAAACAGTAACAATAAACCATTTAACATTTTTTTCGTATTTTGAAACAATATGTGGGTTCAACTTTTTACAAGGAACTTTGAATAGCGACACCGAACCACCAAACGCCATCGTATTCTAAAGATAGTTAGCGGATTATCCTCAAGTGCTTGGTCTGATGGCAGTGATCCTGGATATAGTGCCGTGGGCCAGAGCCCACATGCACCCACTCCAGGTGTCACTTCTGACGTGTTGATTACGGAGTTCGACTAGCTTTGCAACAACCAGTGAGTCGGTCACTTTGCTAGTGGATGAATCTGTTGAGAGGAGTCAGCCTGGTCACACAAGCCTCTTGGGCTGGAGGACTCGTTGTCAGGATCAGGTGGCCTAGGGGACTTGGTCTCTGGAGAAGGCCTCGTGGTTAATCAACCGGTTGAAAACCAGGGCCATATGCTTGACGCTAAAAATCCCGCCAGCTAAAAACTTATTTGGCTATGTCACGGACATTCCAAGGGTGTTCCGAGGCAAAGCACCATTATCCAGCTAAGTTACCTCGATAACTCTGATTTTCAGTGTTATCCAGTCAAGGTAGCCAGATGACTTTTGGACAGCCAAAGATTAATCTTAAAGTTAACTGGATAAACTTATCCAACTAATTATAAGATAGCCAAATATGTTCACCAGTATGCCTGTACCACTGAATATCCTGGCTAAGGTAACCAGGTAAGTTTATCCGGCTAACTTTTCTTTTTCTTTTTTTATTGTTTATTTATGTATTTTCCAATAAATTTTTCAAGAGAACATTTTTGAACAGATAAAGTACTCTCTAATCTAAATAAACTTAAAGGATCTGTTGTTTTCTTGCAGGAAATCCACATGACTGCCAGAGCACATCTCAAATTAAAAAAAGAAGGGTTTCGATCAAGTTTTTGTGGTGCCAGGTTCCTCTCATAGTCGAGGTGTTGCCATTTTAATTCATAAGTCAGTTGCTTTTCAATGGCAGCAGTCCATAGTGGACCCTAGAGGGCGCAATATTATTGTGGTGGGGCTTCTTTTTGGTGAGGTTACCATCCTGGTTTTGGTTCCTGGGCCGAATCAGTATGATCATAGGTTTTTTGTGTTGCGGGAGCACTTCCAGTTTTGAATGTTACCATTTGATCTGGCGACCACACAACACGTCTTTACCAAGGTGATGGTAGTAGCAGCAGTGGTCCTCCAACCTGGTTGCTCATGTGGTTTCCATAGGCAGAGCGCCTATCGTGCATGAGGGAGATCGTAATTGTGTGGCTGATCCTGCTCTGGATTGTCAATCGCACTCCATGGGCAGACCACTCAGTAGCACTAAAGGACTGCCATTTTTATGTGACTCCCTACATGTTCTTGATGCTTGGAGAGTCCTCAATCCCTGCACCAGGGACATTACACACCCTGCATGATCTGCTGATTCTAAGTCCAGACTTGATTATCTGCTGGTTTCTGATTCCCTTTTTTCTGAGCTGCAGAGCTTAGCTATGTATTGAACCTATGGTAGTGTCTGATCACTGCCCAGTGACTTGTGTTTTATGGGGGCGGGCTCTGATCATGATTTTTCTAATTGGCAAATGCCTTCTTGGTGATGCAAGATAAGGCCTTTAAGGATTTTTTGTTGTCTAAATGGCAAGCCTATGCATTGAATAATAAGCAACATTAATCAGACCCCATCTTCTAGGAAAAAGCAAAAGTAGTGCTTAGGGGTGATATCATTGGTACTCCATCCGTCGTAAACGGGAATTCGATAGGGAAATTTTAGGAATTATTAGGAAGGGAATGGTTAATAAAACAGAAAATGTCATAATGCCTCTATCGCTCCATGGTGAGACCGCACCTTGAATACTGTGTACAGTTCTTGTTGCCACATCTCAAAAAAGATATAGTTGCGATGGAGAAGGTACAGAGAAGGGCAACCAAAATGATAAAGGGGATGGAACAGCTCCCCTATGAGGTTAGGGCTGTTCAGCTTGGAGAAGAGACAGCTGAGGAGGGATATGATAGAGGTCTTTAAGATCATGAGAGGTCTTGAACGAGTAGATGTGAATCAGTTATTTACACTTTTGAATAATAGAAGGACTAGGGGGCATTCCATGAAGTTAGCAAGTAGCACATTTAAGACTAATCGGAGAAAATTCTTTTTCACTCAATGCACAATAAAGCTCTGGGATTTGTTGCCAGAGGATGTGGTTAGTGCAGTTAGTGTAGCTGGGTTCAAAAAAGGTTTGGATAAGTTCTTGGAGGAGAAGTCCAGTAACGTCTATTAATCAAGTTTACTTAGGGAATAGCCACTGCTATTAATTGCATCAGTAGCACGGGATCTTCTTAGTGTTTGGGTAATTGCCAGGTTCTTGTGGCCTGGTTTGGCCTCTGTTGGAAACAGGATGCTGGGCTTGATGGACCCTTGGTCTAACCCAGCATGGCAATTTCTTATGTTCTTATCTTACCTATCAGTTGAATCGGTGTAAGAGAGATCTTAATACACATTCGACCCCAGAGCTCCAATGCAACTTCCTTTTTTTTGTGGAAAACTTTAAATGAAAACCTATTCAAGAGAGTGACATATTCTCTGTTTTCGTTGAAGCATAAATTATTTCTTTTTGGCAATACATCTGGCAAGAGGTTAGACAATTTAATAAGGGGGGAACGAAAATCCGTATTTGTTTCCAATCTCCGGGGTAGTGATGAGAAGCTGGTTATTTCCACCGATGACATTGATAAGACAGGCTAAGAGAGAATTTGAAAAGAAGTTGGCTGTAGAGGCAAAAACTCTCAGTAAAACCTTTTTTAAATATATCCGAAGCAGAAAGCCTGTGAGGGAGTCAGTTGGACCGTTAGATGATCGAGGGGTTAAAGGGGCACTTAGAGAAGATAAGGCCATCGCGGAAAGATTAAATGATTGCAACGGTGTTTACTGAAGAGATTTCTTTTCTTCGGTGTTGGGGAGGTACCCGTAATGGAGAAGGTTTTCATGGGTAATGATTCAGATGGACTGAATCAAATCACGGTGAACCTAGAAGATGTGGTAGGCCTGATTGACAAACTGAAGAGTAGTAAATCACCTGGACCGGATGGTATACACCCCAGAGTTCTGAAGGAACTAAAAAATGAAATTTCAGACCTATTAGTAAAAATTTGTAACTTATCATTAAAATCATCCATTGTACCTGAAGACTGGAGGATAGCAAATGTAACCCCAATATTTAAAAAGGGCTCCAGGGGCGATCCGGGAAACTACAGACTGGTTAGCCTGGCTTCAGTACCAGGAAAAATAGTGGAAAGTGTTCTAAACATCAAAATCACAGAACATATAGAAAGACATGGTTTAATGGAACAAAGTCAGCATGGCTTTACCCAGGGCAAGTCTTGCCTCACAAATCTGCTTCACTTTTTTGAAGGAGTTAATAAACATGTGGATAAAGGTGAACCGGTAGATATAGTATACTTGGATTTTCAGAAGGCGTTTGACAAAGTTCCTCATGAGAGGCTTCTAGGAAAAGTAAAAAGTCATGGGATAGGTGGCGATGTCCTTTCGTGGATTGCAAACTGGCTAAAAGACAGGAAACAGAGAGTAGGATTAAATGGGCAATTTTCTCAGTGGAAGGGAGTGGACAGTGGAGTGCCTCAGGGATCTGTATTGGGCCCTTACTTTTCAATCTACCTTATAAATGGCCTGTGACCGACGGCCCGCAAATGCGCAGTAGAGACCAGCTCTACCGCGCATGTGCGGGCGAGCACGTCGCTCTGAGGCAGCTTCAGAAAGAAAAAAAAATGGCGGCGTCGGCGGTACCGGCAGCGGGCGGCGACGGCGGTACCGGCAGCGGGCGGCGACGGCGGTAGCGGCGACGGCGGTAGCGGGCGGTAGCGAGGGAGGGAGAAGAGAGAGAGAGGGAGGGACGGACTGAGTGGGAGGGAGGGACGGAGAGAGAGAGTGGGAGGGAGTGACTGAGTGAGAGGGAGGGACTGAGTGAGAGGGAGGGAGTGGGACTGAGTGAGAGGGAGAGGGGGGACTGAGGGAGGGAGGGGGACTGGGAGAGAGAGGGAGGGAGTGGGACTGAGGGAGAGTGAGTGGGACTGGAGTGAGTGAGAGGGAGGGGGGAGGGAGTGAGTGAGAGTGAGGGGGAGGGACTGAGGGAGGGAGTGGGACTGAGGGAGAGAGAGGGAGGGAGGGAGTGGGACTGAGGGAGTGGGGACTGAGTGAGAGTGAGTGGGACTGAGTGAGTGAGAGGGAGGGAGAGAGGGGGGAGGGAGTGAGTGAGTGAGACTGAGTGGGAGGGAGGGACTGAGTGATAGGAGAGGGAGGGTGGGGAGGAGTGGGTGAGGGAGGGGGTGGTGAAGAGTGAGGGGAGAGAGAAAGAGGGGGGAGGTGAGAGACAGAGGGATGTAGCCCGTTTTAACGGGCTTAACGGCTTGTATATTTATAAATGATCTGGAAAGAAATACGACGAGTGAGATAATCAAATTTGCAGATGACACAAAATTATTCAGAGTAGTTAAATCACAAGCAGATTGTGATAAATTGCAGGAAGACCTTGTGAGACTGGAAAATTGGGCATCCAAATGGCAGATGAAATTTAATGTGGATAAGTGCAAGGTGATGCACATAGGGAAAAATAACCCATGCTATAATTACACAATGTTGGGTTCCATATTAGGTGTTACAACCCAAGAAAGAGATCTAGGTGTCATAGTGGATAACACATTGAAATCGTCGGTACAGTGTGCTGCGGCAGTCAAAAAAGCAAACAGAATGTTGGGAATTATTAGAAAGGGAATGGTGAATAAAACGGAAAATGTCATAATGCCTCTGTATCGCTCCATGGTGAGTCCGCACCTTGAATATTGTGTACAATTCTGGTCGCCGCATCTCAAAAAAGATATAATTGTGATGGAGAAGGTACAGAGAAGGGCTACCAAAATGATAAGGGGAATGGAACAACTCCCCTATGAGGAAAGACTAAAGAGGTTAGGACTTTTCAGTATGGAGAAGAGATGACTGAGGGGGGATATGATAGAGGTGTTTAAAATCATGAGAGGTCTAGAACGGGTAGATGTGAATCGGTTATTTACTCTTTCGGATAGTAGAAAGACTAGGGGGCACTCCATGAAGTTAGCATGGGGCACATTTAAAACTAATCGGAGAAAGTTCTTTTTTACTCAATGCACAATTAAACTCTGGAATTTGTTGCCAGAGGATGTGGTTAGTGCAGTTAGTATAGCTGTGTTTAAAAAAGGATTGGATAAGTTCTTGGAGGAGAAGTCCATTACCTGCTATTAAGTTCACTTAGAAAATAGCCACTGCCATTAGCAATGGTTACATGGAATAGACTTAGTTTTTGGGTACTTGCCAGGTTCTTATGGCCTGGATTGGCCACTGTTGGAAACAGGATGCTGGGCTTGATGGACCCTTGGGTCTGACCCAGTATGGCATTTTCTTATGTTCTTATGTATTGGTGCTTTTTTCAGACTTATTATCGTCAATATACTACAGAGGCGGAACATCTCTCTGCTAGAGCTTGGTTTATGGAGAGGATCTCTTTACCAGCTCTAGCTCCTGAGCAGGTGGATAGGCTGAATGAACCATTTATGGTAGAGGAAATCACTGCGGTGGCTAAAGACTGTAAGAATTTCAAGGCACCAATCCCCGATGGGCTTCCATCTTTTTTTTATAAAGTACTGAACTCAGCTGTACTACAGAGTATGAAATGTTTGTTTGATGCTACGGTGGCCAAGGGGGAGATGCCGACACACTTCAAATGGCCAATATAATTGTGCTTCCTAAGCCTAGAAGAGATTTTACTGAACCATCTGCTTATCAACCGATTTCTTTGTTAAATATTGATATTAAAATGTATGCTAAGCTTTTAGCTAAACGCTTGGCAGTTATTCTTCTTTCCTTGGTTTCCCCGGGGCAAGCAGGGTTCGTGAAGGGGTGGCATTCCAGTGTTAATATCCGATGCATCTCCCTTTTGCTTGACCTTTGCAAACACTGCCATTTTGTTGATCCTGTCCTAGTGGGGTTTAATGCCGAGAAGGCTTTTGACTGGGTTTCATGATCATTTTTAAAATTTGTTTTGGATAAATTTGGGTTTTCGGGTTTTTTCTCCCAGGCTATTTAAGTCTTATATGCTAACCCAGGGGCTCATATTTGAGTTAATATAGACACTCTACTTCTTTTCCTCTGTCTAGGGGTACTTGCCAAGGTTATCTTATCAATTGAGTACTTGGTACATGCCCTTCAGGACCTCCTACAGGATTATACGGTGTTTAATAATTTTTCTTTTATGAGTACATTCTTATTTGCAGATGACATCCTTCTTTTTATCCCACAGGCATGGCGCCTTCTTCCTCAAATTTTGGAAATTTTTCAGGAATTTGGTTCTTTTTCGGGCCTCATATTAAACTTGGATAAGTCCGAGGTCTTAGATATTCTAGGGCATTTACAAGACTCCTGGCCAGATATCCCTTTGCATTGGGTAGAGGATTTGATTAAATATCTGGGTGTCCGTATTCATAGGGATACTGCTAAGTGGTATCAAGTTAACATTCCACCATTACTAGGGGATATTCATAAATACACTTTGGGGTGGATGACTCTTATTTTATCACTTATGGGCTGGATAGCATTGTTTAAGATGTCTCTTCTTCCTAAACTACTCTATATGTTACAAATAATGCTTTTAATTCTCACCTCCTTAGATCTTAAAGGGTTTTATCGTGTCTGTTCCAGGTTTGGCTGGGGGGAGCATAAAGTGAGGGTATCCCTTGTCAAATTGGTGGTGCCCGCTCTAGAAGGAGGCTGAGGTTTTCCTGATTTACAGTACTGTAATCTAGCCTGTGCATTGAAGACCTTAGAGACTGACTTCTGTTATTGTTTTGCTGATGTACATGTGGAGCAATGTGTGGCTTCTTCTTATGATTTATGGTTCCTGCTTCACATTTGTTCCAAGGATCTTCCTGTTCATTTATCCCATAATATCATGGTGAAATATATGCAGTTTGGTTGGAAAGCCATAAGACAGAGGATGTCGCTCTCTTGGAAGATCTCTCCATGGTAATCCATGGTTTTTGCCCGGGAAAGACTGTATTTTTTTGTACAGTTGACTTATGCGGTTCATAATATACATTTCACAGTTTTATTCAATGCCAGCAAATTTATTCCTTCCTAAGATGCCAAGAGTTATTTGGTTTTGAGCCCAGACACGTTTTTTACTATTTCCAAATTGCGAGTTTCATTATCAACAATTTTGGGCCCAGTCATGCCTCTTGTTCCTCAGGCCCATTCCACGGGGGCGGAATCAGACCTTGGCAGGCCTGTATACATTTCTGCATTCCATTATCTCTTACAAAATGTTTGGGATATTTATTTATTTATTTATTTATTTATTTATTTAAAGGATTTATATACCGGAGGTTCCTGTATAATATACATATCACCCCGGTTTACAAGGAACGGTAACTATCGCTTCATTTAGCGGTTTACATTGAACATGTTAAAAAAAATGGTTTACATTGAACAGGTTAGAAACTAAGTAACAAAACTTAAATATGAGACAGAAACTATCGCTTCATATAGCGGTTTACATTGCAAGGTTAAACAAAGTGACAAATTAGAGTATCTTACTAAGCCTCTCATAAACATGCGAGTTAATAAATAAATAGCCTGATAATGTTTGTCAACATGAATATATGTATATATGATTATATAGAGGATCCTAAAAAGTGGTTATATGATTATCCCAGGACAAGCAGGATGCTAGTCCTCACATATGGGTGACGTCATCCACGGAGCCCTTAAGCGGGAAAAACTTCTGGCAAGTTTCTAGAAGTTTTAAACTGGCTGCCTGAGGCTACTGAGCATGCCCGGCATGCCATGATATTTCCTGCCACAGGGGTCTCACTCCAGTCTTCTTTTTTCCGCGCTGCTAGCTGCATCGCGGTTTCCAGGAGCCCTGTGAGTTACCTCACAACAATCTAAAAAAAAAAAATTTTCATACTTCTTCCCTTTACGGGTCTTACTCGGTTTGTCACCGGCTGGTGACAAACATCCTACTTTCTTCACGAAGAAGGAATCCGAAATCATCGACGGATGTCGACGGAGAAAACTTCCGGATTCAAAAAATGTCCGGCCTGCAACCGGACTATGTCCATCACCGACCCGCACGTCGAGTGCGTCCGCTGTTTGGGAGGAGACCACGACATCGCCTCTTGTGCCCAGTGTCAAGAAATGACGGCGAAAGGTAGAAAACTTCGCCATGAAAAAATGGCTCAGATTTTTCAAATCAGAGCACCGACATCGCCATCGACCTCGACTAGATCTTCCCCGGTAGGCGTATCGAAGAAGATACTTCTAAAGAAAAGAGTCCAACAAGGTTCGGGAGATGCTTCCTCGCCAACACCGTCTGTGGCATCGTCCAAATCCGTTTCTGAGATTCGTACCAAACATAAACACCGGAGACATCAATCGATTCCTCCTTTGCCACCGCCGGAAGAACCGGTGTCTAAACAGCGGAAGTTGTCATCGACCTCGGTAATCCCTTCAGAGGAATCGACACCGTCGACGTCCGTGACGGACTTAACAGCTTTGATTAAGAAGCTTGTCGCCGATGCCATGAAAGAAGCCATCCCGGCGACATCTCCGACACCGGCCCTGGTAGGACCGATGCCGACCTACGGGTCGATGCCGACTCCTCAGTCGATGCCGGCCATCGGGCCGATGCCGATGACTCCATCGATGCCGACTACCGAGTCGATGCCTTCCTCGATATCGATGCCGGTGCCATCGTCCATATCGATGCCAGTACCGATGCCAACGTCATCGTCCATACCGATGCCAATCTCGGTGCCGATGACTGCTGCAGCTTCTGCGCTAACAGCTCTATCAATGCCGATGGACGTGCCCAGCTGCTCTTCAACGATGCCTGCTGCTCGATCGATGTCAGCAGCCTCATCGTCGATGCAAATCGCACAGCCTTCGATGGAATCGACTAATTTACAATCTTCGATGTCCACAATTGCTACCAGACCAATCTCCTCATTGATTCCCATTTCCATGTTCTCCTTTCTCACTACATCACTTTCTACGGCTGCACAACCAGCTCCACATTATACCTTAGCTCCTTCCGGAGCTTCAGGCCGGGGAAAAAAGGCATCAGGAAAATCTAAGCATCCACAGCAGGCTCCAGAGATTCCCTCTGAGAAAAGACTACATGCTATCCTTACCAAAAGATATCATGATCTTTTATCTTCCTTGCCTTCACACCCTGCGGAGGAAAGTGATACCAGTGATGGTGTACCGGACATCCAGGATCCTTTACCAGGACCCTCTGGGGTTTCTCCATCTAAAAGGCCAAGCCATCCTTCATATCCTCAACCAGCGGATACATGGTCTGATACACAATCGGAGTATTCTTCAGAGGAGTTTTTATCAGAAGGTACTCCGCCACAGACCAAGAAGCAATCCCCTCCTGAGGATTTGTCTTTTGCTTCTTTCGTTCAAGAAATGTCGGAATCCATCCCTTTTCAACTTCAGGCAGAGAAGGATGACAGACAGCAAACACTGGAGATTCTACAATTTGTAGATCCCCCAAAACATAACCTAGCTATTCCAGTACATGAGGTACTACTCCAACTTCAACAACGGATTTGGGAGCACCCATGTACAACACCGGGAGTTAATCGTAGAATTGACTCTACGTATTTAGTCCAAGCAGCCCCAGGCTTTGAGAAGCCACAACTACCACACAGTTCATTAGTTGTGGAATCTGCGCAAAAGAAATCAAGAAGGTCCAGAACTCACGCTTCTATCCCTCCTGGGAAAGATAACAGATTCCTAGACCTTATGGGGCGTAAGATTTACCAGGGAGCGATGCTAAATTCAAAAATTGCTGCGTACCAGCTGTATATGACGCAGCATCAAAGAAACCTGTGGAAGCAGATTGAGGAATTTCTACCCTCTCTACCTCAACAGCAGCAGGAGGCAGCACAACAGATTGTGCAGAAAGGTCTGGATGCGGGCAAGCATGAGGTGCGAGCGGCGTATGATGCGTTTGAGACTTCTTCCAGAACGGCAGCTTCAGGCATCAGTGCTCGAAGATGGGCCTGGTTGAAGGCGTCGGACCTACGTCCAGAAGTCCAGGATAAACTAGTGGACTTGCCTTGCCTGGGCGACAACTTGTTCGGAACAAAAGTACAAGATGCCGTAACGCAGCTTAGAGAGCACTCTGAAACATTAAAGCAGCTCTCTACGTTGTCCCATGATACTCCTACTCACCCTGCCCGCAGGCCGCCACGGCGAGACACCAGACGGCCTTTCTTTAGGCCGAGAAGGTATTACCCCCAGACCTCAAGACCACGCTCTACAAGGCCTCCACAGCGCCCTCAGCAGAGACAGCAGAGAGCTGCAAGGCCACAGCCTCCGCCCCAAACTGCTTCCACCTCTGGCTTTTGAAAGCAGTCCCGGAGAACAGAGCCAACCAAACCCCTTTCCAGATTTACCAGTAGGGGGAAGGATTTCCCACTTTTACAACGATTGGGGAAATATCACCACAGATCAATGGGTCTTATCCATAGTTCATCAGGGTTACCACCTAGACTTCACAGCTCCCCCGCAGGAGTTTCCACCACAAAACTCCTATCTCGAACACATCCCTCAATTACAAATGGAATTATCTACTCTTCTGAAAGCAAGAGCTGTGGAACACGTACCACACTCACAGAAGGGAAGAGGATTCTATTCCCGGTATTTCCTCATTCCAAAGAAAACCGGAGGACTTCGTCCCATTCTAGATCTCAGAAATCTCAACAAATTTCTAAGGAAAGAAAAATTCAGAATGGTATCCTTAGGCACCATTCTTCCTCTCATACAAAAGGGGGATTGGCTTTGTTCTCTGGATCTCCAAGACGCTTATACTCACATACCTATTTTCCCACCTCATCGCAAGTACCTAAGATTCAAGGTGGGACACCAGCATTTTCAATACAGAGTCCTACCATTCGGCCTAGCCTCAGCTCCCAGAGTATTCACAAAATGCCTAGCAGTAATAGCAGGACATTTGCACAAACAAGGTGTTCATGTCTTCCCTTATCTAGACGATTGGCTAATAAAAAGTCAATCGCAACAAGGGGCGCTTACTTCTCTACATTACACAATACAGGTACTGCACAAACTGGGATTTCTCATCAATTATCAAAAATCCCACCTGCAACCATCTCATCTACTCCAATACATAGGAGCAGAATTAGACACAAACCTTGCACAAGCTTTTCTTCCAGAAGACCGTGCACAAACACTGTCCCAGTTGGCGTACTCCATGTCCACACAACCGCAAGTGACAGCTCATCAGTTTCTAATCTTACTAGGCCACATGGCATCAACGGTTCATGTCACTCCGATGGCACGACTTGCCATGCGACTTACCCAATGGACTCTTCAGTCGCAATGGATCCAAGCCATTCAACCACTTCATTCTCCCATCCAAGTAACCCACCAACTTCGCTCATCGCTACACTGGTGGACAATCAAGGACAATTTACGCAAGGGCCTGCCTTTCCAAAAGCCGATCCCTCAGATAACATTAACTACAGATGCATCCACCTTGGGATGGGGAGCTCATGTAAACTCTCTTCAAACTCAAGGAACTTGGACAAAACTTGAAGCCACATATCAAATCAATTTTCTGGAACTTCGAGCTATACGTTATGCGCTGCATGCATTCGAGGACTGTCTTTCACACAAGACTGTGTTAATCCAAACAGACAATACGGTTGCCATGTGGTACATCAACAAACAGGGAGGTACGGGCTCGTATCTCCTTTGTCAAGAAGCTGCGCAAATTTGGGACTGGGCCTTGAATCACTCAATATTGCTACAGGCCACTTATCTAGCAGGAATTCAAAATGTGCTAGCAGACCGACTCAGTCGTCAGTTCCAACCACACGAGTGGTCTCTGAATCCCTCGATAGCGACCAAAATATTCCAACGTTGGGGACAGCCAACAACAGACCTCTTTGCGTCGCGCCTGAACCACAAGGTGACCAACTTCTGTTCTCTGCACAAACAGAAGCACCAACCAGCCAAGGACGCCTTTGCTCGCCCTTGGAACTCAGGCCTACTATATGCATATCCTCCAATACCGCTTATCACCAAGACACTGGTGAAGCTACAACAGGACAAGGGGTCCATGATACTCATAGCCCCATATTGGCCTCGACAGGTATGGTTTCCCACACTGCTAGACCTTTCAGTCAGGGATCCAATACGTCTGGGAGTAGCTCCCAATCTCATTACTCAGGATCAGGGTCGGTTGCGCCATCCCAACCTTCAGTCCCTATCCCTGACAGCATGGATGTTGAAAGCTTAATCCTACAACCACTCAATCTTTCAACAAATGTTTCTCAAGTGCTTATAGCTTCCCGCAAACCTTCCACAAGGAAAAATTACTCTTTCAAATGGAAACGGTTCACGTTCTGGTGCAAGCAAAATCATACGGATCCTTTCACTTGCCCCACATCTACTCTTCTAGATTATTTGTACCATCTTTCAAACTCTGGTCTTCAGACATCGTCAATCAGAGTACATTTGAGTGCAATCTCCGCTTATCATAACAAGATAGGAGATGCACCTATATCCACACAACCTCTCGTCAGTAGATTCATGAGAGGTCTAACACATCTTAATCCACCAATTCGGCCTCCAGCTACACAATGGGACCTGAATCTGGTTTTAACAGGATTAATGCGTTCTCCTTTCGAACCCATTGATTCCTGTGATCTTAAATTTCTCACATGGAAGACTATTTTCCTCATAGCCATCACATCAGCTAGAAGGGTTAGTGAGTTACAAGCACTTGTCACCTATGAACCTTATACAAAGTTCCTCCATGACAGAGTGGTTCTCCGAACACATCCAAAATTCCTTCCTAAGGTAGTTACGGAATTCCATTTAAATCAAACAATAGTCTTACCCACATTCTTTCCAAGGCCTCACTCTCACCAGGGGGAAAGAGCTTTGCACACTTTGGACTGCAAACGTGCGTTGTCCTATTACTTGAATCGCACTACGTCCCTCAGAACATCCAATCACCTTTTTGTCTCTTATGACCCAAATAAGCCAGGTAAAGCAGTGGGTAAACATACTTTATCCAATTGGTTAGCAGATTGCATACAATTTTGCTATGGAAAAGCAGGCCTTCCTCTCCAAGGGCGAGTAAAGGCACACTCAGTAAGAGCAATGTCAACCTCAGTAGCACACTTTCGTTCAGTGCCAATCATTGACATTTGTAAAGCAGCAACATGGAGTTCTCTTCACACTTTTGCAGCTCATTATTGTTTGGACAAGGAAGGACGACAAGATTCAGCCTATGGACAATCTGTCTTAAAGAACTTGTTTCCAGCTTAATCCCAACTCCTTCTACATCCACTCTGCTGTGATCTTCGGCTGACTCATTTTCTTCAACAAAGCATCACTGCTACCTCCATGGACAATGACTCAGCCTCTAGCTTGCTAATCACCCATATGTGAGGACTAGCATCCTGCTTGTCCTGGGATAAAGCAAAATTGCTTACCTTGTAATAGGTGTTATCCCAGGACAGCAGGATGTAGTCCTCACGGAACCCACCCGCCACCCCGCGGAGTTGGGCCTCAGACTTTCTTCTTATAATTTTGCTTACGCTTATTGCTACATACAAGACTGGAGTGAGACCCCTGTGGCAGGAAATATCATGGCATGCCGGGCATGCTCAGTAGCCTCAGGCAGCCAGTTTAAAACTTCTAGAAACTTGCCAGAAGTTTTTCCCGCTTAAGGGCTCCGTGGATGACGTCACCCATATGTGAGGACTACATCCTGCTGTCCTGGGATAACACCTATTACAAGGTAAGCAATTTTGCTTAAGTACAATTCAAAATTTATAATTTTTCTCTTCGGTAAGTTATATGCTAGGGGCTGGGGAAAGTGCGAAAAGAAATGGTAAAGCCTCTCTTCCTGCTCTTAACTCTGAGGGAATGCTTGTTTGAATAACCAAGTCTTAAGTTTCTTTTTAAATGTAGCGTGGCATGGTTCCAGGCGAAGGTCTGGAGGAAGCGAGTTCCAGAGTGAAGGGCCCGCTGTGGATAGTGCACGTTTCCTCAGAGAGGATTTCGCCGGTTGGGTGATTAGTCTGTTCTGATACGCACTTCTAGTCGGTTTCGTGGATGTGTGTAGCTGAATTTGAAACGTTAAGTTGAGAGGAGCGATGTTGTATAAGGCCTTATGTATCATCATCAAGGACTTGAATTGGATCCTGTATTTAATCGGAAGCCAGTGGAGATGATGAAGGATTGGGGTGATATGATCTCTTTTTTTGGCATTTGAGAGAATTCTTGCCGAGGCATTTAGAACCATCTGAAGTGGTTTGGTGGTGCATGCTGGTAAGCCTATGAGGAGAGCGTTACAGTAGTCCAGTTTTGGGAGTATGATAGCTTGTAGTACCATGCGGAAGTCTCTGTATAGGAGGAGTGGTTTTAGTTTCTTTAAGGTTTGAAGTTTAAAAAAACATTCTTTTGTTGTGTTATTAACGAATTTGTTGAGGCTGAATCCGCTGTCTATGATGACTCCCAGGTCTTTTACTTGTTGTGAGGTGGAGTGCACGGAGGTATCCTGACGTTGGCTAGCGTTAGGTGGTGTGGGTGAGGCATAGTTTTCCGGTGCTATAATGAGGATTTCGGTTTTGTTTGTGTTTAAAACCAGGTTGAGGCTGGTGAGTAGGTTGTTGATAGCTGACAGACATTTATTCCAGTGTGACATGGCTTTGTGTAGTGAGTCTTCTATAGGGATGAGGATTTGTATGTCATCCGCGTATAGGAAATGTCTGAGCTTGAGGTTGGTGAGTAGTTGACAGAGCGGGAGAAGATAAATATTGAAGAGGGTCGGAGAGAGTGATGATCCTTGTGGAACCCCCCTCTTGGATTCGATGGTGTGAGACTCTTTGTTATTTATCTTGACCTTGTATGATCTGTTCTCCAAAAACGATTTGAACCAGTTGAAGGCTGCTCCTGTAATGCCAATGTCCGTTAGGCGTTGCAGGAGGCACCGGTGGTTTACGGTATCAAAAGCTGATGAGAGATCCAGGAGAGCGAGGAGGCAAGGTTGGCCTTTTTCTAGATTAAAGATAATAGTGTCTGATAATGAGGTTAATAGCGATTCGGTGTTCATGGTCTTACGAAATCCGAATTGGTTTGAGGTGAGGATGTTATTTTCATCTAGAAATTCTGTAAGTTGTCTGTTAACAACTTTCTTCATGATTTTGGCAATCATATTAGCAGATATATTAATTATATTATTAATATTAATATTAATTATATTATTAATTATATTAATATATAATATTAGCAGAGTTGTGGAATTTGGATTTGGGGTTGGAGCTTGAGGATGATGATTTTTTTAAATATGGAATTGCTGATTTCTATAAAGCTATTCCACCAGTTGTGTTGCAGGAACAATATTTACGGGTGATTCACAGGTTAATTATCTCTCCTAATAGGGCATATCAGATGAAACTTATTTCTTCTCCGCAGTGTCTTAAATGTTCTGGGGGAATGAAACTGAAGGGTGAATAGTCAATCAAACAATAGTGGAATTCAAAATTCACCAGTACTTCATAGACCCTTCATTGTGAAACAAACATATATGACTATCATATAAAAGACGGTAATGTCTACTTATTAGTAGAAAAAGTGGTCTTTTCCAGACCTCGCCTTAAGTTATAATCATTGGTCATACGAATGTGTTTTTATGAAGAATTTTTCCAATCAGCAATGCTGTCATTTCTAGGAGTGACACAGCTCAGCACAGCACAACCACCAAATTAAAAGCTAACTTTCATACTGGCACTTATAAGGATCTAGCTTGTTTTATTCAGCTGACATCTTCGCAAGTGAAATACTCTGTGAAAGGATAAATAAGATAGTCACTCTACTGCTCTAAGGAACTGAAACACTGAAACAGTGCTGGCAGTATTGGGCAGCTCTCCTTTAAGAACAAGAGGAGTTTTAGGTTAAGTTATCATACTTTCTATTCTTAAATTGTATACAGAAAAATTCTTCAAAAAAACACATTCGTATGACCAATGCTTATAACTTAAGACAAGGTCTGGAAAAGACCACTTTTTCTACTAATAAGTAGACAAAACCGTCTTTTATATAATAGTCATATATGTTTGTTTCACAATGAAGGGTCTATGAAGTACTGGTGAATTTTGAATTTCACTATTAAATGCTCTGGGGCCCATGCATCTTTAAGTCTTGGGCTCTGGGAGTGTCCCCCAAGTTATATTTTTTGGGAATTTGTATTGCAGTATTTGTCTACATTGTTGGAGTATATGGTCCCTGTGAGTGCTTCTGTTTGTGTTCTGGGAATCTTTATAAATTAAGGGGCGGATTTTAAAAGCCCTGCTCGCATAAATCCGCCCGGATTTATGCGAGCAGGGCCTTGCGCGCCGACGCGCCTATTTTCCATAGGCCTGCCGGCGCGCGCAGAGCCCCGGGACTCACGTAAGTCCCGGGGTTTTTTGTTGTGGGCGTGTCGGGGGCGGGGCCGATCGACGCAGCGTTTTGGGGGCGTGGTTTCGGCCTGGGGCGGTCCGGGGGCGTGGCCGCACCCTCCGGAACTGCCCCCGGGTTGCGTCTCGGCGCGCGTGGATTTACGTCTCCCTCCGGGAGGCGTAAATCCATGGACAAAGGTAGGGGGGGGTTTTAGATAGGGCCGGGGGGGTGGGTTAGGTAGAGGAAGGGAGGGGAAGGTGAGGGGAGGGCGAAAGAGAGTTCCCTCCGAGGCCGCTCCGATTTCGGAGCGGCCTCGGAGGGAACGGAGGCAGGCTGCGTGGCTCGGCGCACGCCGGCTGCCCAAAATCGGCAGCCTTGCGCGCGCCGATCCTGGATTTTAGAAGATACGCGCGTATCTACTAAAATCCAGCGTACTTTTGTTTGCGCCTGGAGCGCGAACAAAAGTACGCAAACGCGCCGTTTTTAAAAATCTACCCCTAAGTGAGTTGTAATCGCCTGCAAACTCCTGATCAAGGGTCATGCATTGCTCGAAAATGTATTTTGCATAAGTGGATTCAGAGTGATGTAGCGACGTTTGACTTCTGGTTTGCAGAAATGTTGAATCTTTTAAACTTGGTATATCAGTCCTTGACTATGACGATGAGAGGCAGGAAATTTGCCTTTCCTATGATATGAGAACCATTTATTAAGCAACTTCGAGTTGCGTTGCAAAGGTGGTACACACATGCTCTGCCAGTGGATACCTCTACGCCATCTGCTAGTTGACATTTTTATTTAAGGATGTTACCTGTGTATTACTTTCTGCAGCTCCTGTTGTGACGGGTGGTAGGTGGGGAGACTCAGGGTTTGGGTTGTGTGATGCTTTCACCGGTCCGTACATCGCCAATTGCGTCAGTTCCAGGGTCCAATCCCTGAACGAGCTTTCCTGACCACTCAAAAACTTCCTGGAAGTCACACCAGTCATCCATCTTAGCAGGAGCACCAACGTTCCAGTCTTGCAGAGCAGCATGTAGCATGGTCCTTCTCCTTCAGACCCCAGCAGGAGACTGACTCTGCTGGGTTAGGGAGTCTCTTTTATACTCTGTAACTCCTCCGCCTCTGCCAGCTGATTGGCTCCGGGGAAGACCCACCCTTAACCTCCCACACCTGTGTGTTTGTCTCTGTGGTTACAGGGGAAGCCACCAGTGTATATCCTTGACTCTGTGTCACCTGGGTTTTCTTCCCCCTCCTTCTAGAACTTTGGTTCCAGGGAGTTTTTGTTCTTGGCTTTATTCTACCTCCTCAGACTGGCATAGTGACCCCGTCACAGGTGGGAAGGTTAGCGGTGTTGCCTGCTATCATGTTTTGTCATTGTAAATTTTGTTCTTTTGTCTGTTAAAATCCAATAATGACATTTATTTTAAAAAAAATACAAAATCACTAACAATTCAAAGCCATGCTGTTGCCATTCATGCAGGAACTTTTGATCTTCTTACTAGTAGAATATATTTCTTTTGTATACTAACATATGTTGATTGTTACATGTTTACACAGATAACTGCATTGCTCTCTCTCCTTGAATCCCTTCTTCAGCTAAATATGCTGTATTCATGCTTTACATGTACCAGTGTGATGCCTTTATGGGGCTCTGATGAAGCTCCACCTTTCAGCTGTCTGTGCCATCTTCATGCTTTGCGCATATTAGTGCAACACCTGCCTGGGACTCTGATGTGGGACAGCACAGCAGTGCCCCTAATTTCCAGTTGGTAGCAGTGTTTCAATAGGAGGAGCTTCCAAAATCTTTAAACACAAATGTCTCTTGAGGAATGAATTAAAACCAGAATGACAAAGGGAGAGGTTTATTGGGGGTGGAGGGTTATTAGTTTAACAACTGAATTATCTTAAAGATCAATTTCTCACTACTGCTATTACGTATTTAAAGTGAGTGTGTAGATAGATTGGGAGTCAGTGCAAAGACAGATAGAGGGGGCAGTGGGATTGTGGCTGGGACCTCAGGGTTCAGATGAGTAGCAATGATTTATTCCACTCAGTCTCTAAAGGGAAGCATTGAGCCTGTCCTGGCTTTTTGGCACCCTGCCTGATGCATTTTGTACCTATAACTGCTTAAGATCATGATACAGAGTCTGAGCCTAAAGGTGAGGGTGGTCATTTCTTGTCATTTGGGTTGGGGAGTTAAAAGCCCTGTCATCTGACCCTATTGGGAAATGATTATGCTACAATGGTTGCAAAAGCAGGAGTATTAAAACTCTTGCTTAAACCAAAGTCTAGTACCCAGAATGCTGATTGTAAGTGAAACAAGCAGAACTAAAAACACCACAATGCATTGGACTGGATTCTCTAGTGGTGTCCAAAAGGCAGGAAGTGTGGCAGAGGACAATCACGGATGTAATCTGAAGCTTAGAAAAGTGAGCCTGCAGTAGGAAGTAATTTAGAAATTTAATTTGTTTTCAATGGGAACAAGAAAGGAAAATTGGTTCTTACCTGCTAATTTTTGTTCCTATAGTACCACAGATCAATCCAGACTCCTGGGTTTTGCCTTTCTTCCAGCAGATGGAGACAGAGAAAGTTTTGCAGCCACCACCACATAACCTGGTGTGCCACCTGCAGTCCCTCAGAATTACTAAGTACCCAAGCTAGAACAGCAAAAACTTTTAATAAACTAATGAAGTAATATTCCCTGAGCGAGCAGAGGAAAGAGGAAAACTTATAATGAATAACTCTCAAATTTTGGAACTTTAATTGTAAGGACTAACAAGAAACCTGTGCTATTCTTCAGAATCACTACAATAACAGATCAAGTAGACTCTCCAAATCTCCTCTCCCCCATTGGGTGAGACTGGTCTGATCTGTGGTACTACAGGAATGAAAATTAATAGATAAAACCAATTTTCCTTTCCCTGTATTTATCCAGATCAGTCCAGACTCCTGGGATGTACCAAAGCTTCCCTAACCGGGGTGGGATTGCAAGAGTCCCACTCGAAGTATGCTTTCATCGAAACCCCTGGACGTCCAACTGATAGCGTCTGGCAAAGGTATGCAGAGACTTCCAAGTAGCTACCCTGCATATCTCTTGCGGCAAAACTAGCTGATATTCTGCCCAGGAGGCTGCCTGGGACTGGGTAGAATGAGCCCTTAACCCTTCCGGGATAGGACGAGTACTACAGATGTATGTGGAACCAATGGCCTCCTTCACTCAACAGACAATAGTGGCTTTTGAAGCCTTCTGACCCTTTTTCGCACCACTCCATAGCACAAAAAGGTGATCCAACAATCTGAAACTGTTAGTGACCTCTAGATACCATAACAACGCACTTCTGACATCCAAATGCCTTAATTTTTTTGCATGAAGCGCACCAACCTCCAGCTTTGGGAAAATTGGAAGCTCCACTGACTGACTCAAGTGGAACGCCAAAACCACCTTCGGCAGAAAAGACAGAACAATCCGCAAAGAGACCCCGGAATCTGAAATCCGCAGAAAAGGCTCCCTACATGACAAGGCTTGAAATTCTGATATCCTTCTGGCCAAACAAATCGCCACCAAGAAAACTACCTTCAAAGTCAGATCTCTTTTATTGTGGCCCTTTTAAGAGGCTGAAACGGCGTCGCAGACATGCCCTTGAGGACCAAGTTAAGGCTTCAAGAAGGGTACACCTTACGAACAGGGGGCGCAAGTGCTTCCCCCTTGGAGAAAACATACCACATTTGGATGCGCAGCTAGAGTTGTTCCATGAACCTTGCCTTTAAAACAGCCCAGGGCTGACACCTACACTCTCAGGGAGCTGAAGGACAAACGTTTCATAAGGCCTCTCTGCAAAAAAACCCAAAATCTGCACCACCGATGCTCGCCAAGAATCAACCCCTTGTTCCGTACCTCAAGACTCAAAGATTCTCCAAACCCTGACATATGTCAAGGATGTGGAAGTCTTTCAAGTCTGCAACAGTGTAGAAATTACATCCTCAGGATATCCTTTCTTCCTTAATTGCCCCCTCTCAAAAGCCAAGCCGCTAGACAAAGCGAGCCGCTTGATCTGAAAATATGGGGCTCTGATGTAGCTGCTTTGACAGATGTCCCAGTCTCAACGGGTCGTCCTCTGCTAGATTGATCAAAATCTGCAAACAAGGTCTCCGTGGCCACTCTAGAGCCACAAGAATTACATTTCCTGGATGGATATCTATTCTTCTTACAATCTTGCCCACCAGAGGCCATGGTGGAAACATGTAGATCAGGATGTTGCGTGGCCAAGGAAGAACCAGGGTGTTGACCCCTTCCGCTCCACACTCTCTTCTACAACTGAAGACATGTAGTGCCTTGGCATTCCGATGAATTGCCATTAGATCCATATGCAGTATGCCCAATCTGCAAGTAATTAGGGGCATTGCTTCCTCCGATAGTTCCCATTCTCTGGGATAGAATTGTTGCTTGCACATTATCGGACCCCACTATGTGAGAAGCCACTATCAAGGCCAGATGCTGTGTTGCCCAGTGCATCAGCATCTCTGCTTCCTGAGCCATCGCTCGACTCTTGGTACCACCCTGGCGGTTGATGTAGGCCATCGTCATCACATTGTCACATTTTACCTCTTGCGCATAAGAGGTAAAAACTCCTGCAGAGCTAACTGAACTATTCATGTCTCTAAGCAATTGATGGACCAAGACACTTTCTCTGCGACCATTGGCCTTGCACAGACTGGGAATGACACACGGCTCCCCCATTGGAGAGACTGGTGTCGGAGTCACCACCATCCACTGTGGAACCTCCAGGTCCACCCTGCAGCACAAATGGTTTCAACCAAGCCACCACAAAAGACTGGACCTGGCTGACTCTGTAAGTGGCAGGGGAAGATGATACTGTTCTGATATCAGATCCCACTGTGATAGCAATGCCTTCTGTAGAGGTCTCATATGAGCAAATGCCCACAGAACCAGTTCCACGGTAGATGCCATGGAGCCGAGGACATGCAAGTAATCCCAGACCCTGGGCACTCAGGTCTCCAATAGATGTACTACTTGAGACTGCAACTTGACAATATGCTCCTCCGTGTGAAACACTTTCCCCACTTGGGTATCGAAGTGTGCACCCAAAAACTCCAGAACCTGTGAGGGGGAGTGATGGCTCTTGGACAAATTCACTATCCAACCCAAGGGTTTCAAGCGGTGCAACATCATTTCCACTGCCTGCCTCCAAAGGTCCTGTGACTTTGCTTGAATGAGCCAATTATTCAGATATGGATGAACCAGCACACCCTCCTTTCTGAGGGCTGCTGCCACCACCACCATCACCTTGGTAATGGTCCTTGGAGCAGTCACCAAATCGAGTGGAAGGGCGCAAAATTGAAAATGCCTCCCGAGGATCATGAACCGGAGAAATGTTTGATGATCCGGATGGATCCCTATGTGCAGGTACGCTTCTGTTAGATATAAGGAAGCCAGGAACTCTCCGCTTCGCACCGCTGCGATGACCAACTGCAGAGTTTCAATCTGAAACTGGGGAATTTTGAGAGCTACAATCACTTTCTTCAAGTCCAGAATTGGATGGAGCGTTTCTTCCTTTTTCAGGACCACAAAATAAATGGAACAACAGCCTGTCCCTTTCTCTTCCTGGGGGATGGGAACAATGGCTCCCAGCATTCGCAGACGTTGGATGGTTTGTTGCATGACCAGCTTCTTTTCCACCGAGGCACAAGGAGATACCATGAACAGGCTTAGTTGATGAGCAAACTCTAAAGCATAGCCTTGTCCTATCACGCTTTGAACCCACTGGTCCAACGTGATCTTGGCCCACACCTCGTAAAATTGAGTCAAGCAACCTCTGACGACTGGGACTGAGGAGTGGGCTGGCCTCGCCTCATTGCGCGGGCTTGGCTCTGCCACTACCTTGGTTGAAGCCCTCTCTGCTCATCCTATGGCCTTGAAATAACTGGTTCTAGGACTGTGACCTCTCCAAGGTCTGCCTCTGGACGGCACCCGGAGCTCTGCCTTGTCAGAAACGCCTTTGCCCCCGAAATCAAGAACGCATCGGAAAAAACCCTTTGGGTCCTATAGGCTTGTCCTCCAGCAGTTTGTGAACTTTATTACCCCCAGAAGCTTTATCAGCTGCTTCAAGTCTTCTCCAAAAAGAAGGCTTACCCTTGAAAGGATGAGCCTTCGACGAAACGACCACCGACCAGTTTCGCAACCAAAGAAGCCTCCTGACCGAGACCGCTGACATCATCGTCCTGGAAGAAGTGTGGATGAGGTCATACAATGCATTGGCATCATAAGCAACCACCACCTCCAAGTGCTCTACCTGCTTAGAATCTGAGGGCGACATAGCTTTGTTATCTTATAACTGCTGCACCCGTCGCAGCCCAGCCCGAAGCATAAAACTGCTGCACACAGCAGCATGGATGCCAAGAGCAGACTCTTCAAAAATCTTCTTAAGGTGCACCTTGAGCTGCCTATCCTATAAATCCTTCAAAGCTGCAGTGCTAGCAACTGGAATGTTGGTCCTTTTTGTAACTGCTGAGACGGAGGCATCCACCTTCGGAACCCTTAAGAGCTCCAGATTGTCATCGGGCAAAGGATACATCTTATCTATAGCTCTGCTAACCTTAAGGCCAGTCTCCGGAGTATCCCATTCTCTGACCACCAACTGTTTAACTGACTTATGAAAAGGGAAGGTCTTGTTTGGACCATGTAAGCCAGCCATGACCAGATTCACTGCCTCCTGGTCAGACTCCTCCTGAGGAACAGTTATCCCTAACTCCGCCAGGACATGCGGGATCAGGGGTCCCAGTTCCTCCTTTTGAAACAGATGCACCATTTTGGCATCATTCCCTTCCATCATTGGGATCATGCCTGGGTCCTCATCCAGATCCTGCACATCCCAGGAAGGATCAGTGTCAGGAGGACCATCCCCAGATGGCAACCCCGATCGGACTCCTCGGAGGAACCTTTATCGGTAGCCCCTTGTGCAGTTGGACCAAGGACTCTCCAAATCCTTGTGACCCCAGAGGCCCCTGAAAACTTGGACCTCTTCATGGGTGGAGCTTCTGACGTCCTCTGCTGGGGAGATCACTGCCCTGTAGCCTCCCGGGCCAAAAAAGCTTCGTGCATCAAAAGAATAAACTCCGGGGAGAAAGGAGAGGAACCATAAGAATCTTCCTTCAGAAGATCTTGATCCTCCCCTTACTGCCCCCCCCCCCCCGGGCCTCCTCGGGGCTGAAAATCGCTGGGAAAAGCGTTGGTGGGAGATTCTCTCCCCCTGCCTCTGCTTCCGAAGCAGCCGCAAACGTTTTCAATATGGCCGCCATTCCCGTGCTCAGCAGGAATGGATCATTGGCCTCCTCCATCACAGCTGCAGACCTACCAGGCCTGCTCTGCCTTGAAGAGGCTGTTGCAGTCCCGCCCGATGTACCCTTCCCACCAGAGAGGCATCGGAAACAGCGGTCAGTCCTGAAGAGATGCGAGCTACTCTCTCCACATGCGGTGCATTGGCACCCGTGTGGCATGGCCCAGCCTGACCCCGACTGCGCGGCATATGTCCGGAGAGGAAAAGGCAGTGGAAGAACCGCAAAATGGGAGCCCCTTGCTCTGCTTACCTTACTCTGCCCCCACCGACAGAAAGACAAGAAGAAAAAATAAACACACTCTCTCCTGTCCTTTTTTTTTTTTAACTCCAAAACTTTTTTTTTTAAACTTTATAAAACAGACAAAAATAAATTGTTAACTTCCCTGCTGAAGGGTAGCAGAGGCTTCTCCTAATCCTCCTGGAGGTGACGGAACTGGACCACCAGCTTTCACCACTGGTGTGATTCAGCGAGCAATCAAGGGTCCCCAACCCCTGCTTGTCCACCTCTACAACCAGGAGGGATGGGCCCACCAGGACCTGCCATCCTCCTGGGAGGAAAATCTCCTTCTCTTTTTCTTCCTTTCCTATCTATCTATATTTTTTTTATTTTCTAGGTACAGAACTGCAGATTTTGCACTTCCTCCATCTGCTGGAGACAGAGAAATACTGAGGGACTGCAGGTAGCACACCAGGTTATGTGGTGGTGTCTGCGAAACTTTCTCTGTCTCCATCTGCTGGAAGGGAGGCTAAACCCAGGAGTCTGAAATGATTTGCGTATGTACAGGGAAACCCCCTTCCCCTCTTTAGTGTTGCCAACTAAACCAGCTCTACCAACCAGCTCTACCAACAGGCTGATCCAGTCCTGGTTCTGCCCCATTGCATGGAGTTATAGTTCTGATTGTCCCATTGATTTCTCTTAGACAGTCAGCACTCTTAGTCACCATGACCCTTGGGGGTCATGCCTTAGTCAAGCAGGAGCAACCCCAAAGCTTCCCTGCCAGGGTTATGACTTCCTAATCCTTCTCCTTCCCTAGGCCTATGAGGACACAACAAGTCCTCATGTACCCCCTTCCCTTTTTTATGTTATTTGAATTACTTACCCTTCCTTTCCTAAAAATCCCTCTCCCCATCAACTTCATTGCTCAGGGAGATGAACGAGATCTCCCCTTCCCTGTCTATCCTCTTTCCTGTTGCCTCTTCTTCTGAAGAGGCACAACTAAAAGATCCTATCTGGCTACAATGAAAACTTTGGTGACCATTAAAGGCATTTTAGTGCAGCCCTGTGGGATGCAGAGGCTGCAATAGATTTTCCTTTTTTACATGTATGAGCATTTGGTGGCTTCCTGTACAGACCTCAGGAGCAGTGACTTTACATCAGTCTCTCTGACTGCATCCACCTGGTCAATTGATCTGGGGTGAGTTGGCAACCCTACCCACATCCCCAATCCCCCTTTCATGTGAAATTTAGTGTGAAAAGTAGCCACGTTATGTCTTCTGCGGCATGTTTTGTGCTGCTACTACAACAATAAAAACTTCTCAGGGCATAAGCGTGACATGTTTCCTTTTGGCAATGCTTCTTTCTCTAGACTGGAGCTTTGCACCAAGAGTTCTACAAGGACTGCGACTTCAGAATTGGAGCTGTGATCAATGCCTGGGGGAGGAAGATACTGTTGTGCGACTGTGATGAATTTACAAAGGATTATTATAAGAATAAGTATGGAATTGGTAGGTAGAGTCTTTACTATCAGTTTCAGAGTTATAGGAGGACTGTGGCGCATGTGATTTTTCTTGCACTGCCATACAAAGAAATGATGCCATGGCAGGGCTCACGGCACTATTTTTATATACCAACCCTGCGGGTCAGGAGTGATTGGGGATTGCTGCTGCCGCCCATTCGAATGGCTAGACCCCATGGATGGGGTAAAATGGGGCCGAAGGTATTGGGGGGGGGGGGGGGGTTGGATAGGGGAAGGTCTGGGGAGGCTTCAATAGTTACATTTTCTGGGCACTAACACTGGTGTTTTTCGGGTGGGAGGAGGGCTGGAGCCAGTGACTGCAGTTTTATAAAATAAAACAAAATTCCTTTTTTTTTTTTTTTTGCTTTATTTTCTTAAAAAGCAGGAAATGGCAAGGAAAGGGAGGAGCTGAAACCTTAGTGATGGGTTTCCTAGCCTGTAGAAAAATATGAAAACCTGAAACGAGTATCTGAGTATCATTCAGAGGCACCAGAGGGCACTGTTGGATTATAATATTCCAATTGTAATATAGATATTAACAACATGTACATAATCATTGCTGTGAGAACTCCCACATTCAAACCTTCCCAATACTGAAGGCAATAATCAAAGGCATTTTTGCAGGTAAAATAGTGATTTGCCTGTGAAAACTGGGTCTTTGTTTATTGCCCACTCTCAATGCAGGCACAATTACCTGGGTTATTCTACAATGCAGGGAATTTTGCACAACTTGTTAAGTAAGAGGTGTCAAGGGGGCAGGAAATGGAACAGCGCGTGTAGTTTTGTGTAATTAAAACTACATGGGCCCGATATTCAAAGTGCATTCAGCGCTATTTAGCTGGATAAGTGGGACTTATGCGGCTAAGTAGAGGCCGCCGGTGTCCTTTCAGTTGCTGCTGCTTGGCCATATATTTAGTTATTTAGTTATTTATTTATTATTTAACTCTTTTCTATACCGACATTCATGATAAGTATCATATCACATCGGTTTACATGGAACAATGGGTGATAACTGTAAAACAAACCATTTAACAAGAAGCAAAAGTTACATTAAAACAAGGAGAAAAGAACTTGGGGGGTTATACGTTTTTAGCCACATATAAGTTCCTTATGTGGCTAAAAGTTACATGCACAAAAGGTAGGTGTGTACTGAGCGGATTGGGGACAGAGCAAGTTAGCTCTATAACTTATATGGCTAACTGCTGCTATTCGGAGTTAGCCACATAAATTTACGTGCCCCATGGAGCAGGTCTAAACTTAGCCAGGTAGACTTATCCGGCTAAGTGCATATATATACGCATATATTCAGCGGCTTTGCTGTGTTGCTGAATACACATTGTAACTTTGCTGGATTAGTCATATCCGGCTAAGTTACTTAAAAAACCAGCGCTGAGTATCAGGCCCCATATGTTTCCAATGGAAAAATTACCCATGGAGAAAGCAGGAGTAGTTCTCTGTGGGTAAGTTTTCAGGGGGCAATAATGAAAGCAAAGGTATACGTATACTTTTGCTTTCATTCTTGTGAAAAAACCTCATGGGCACATTCAGTGCTATTTAGCAAGATAACTGGGAAATATGTGGCTAAGCAGCGGCTGCTGAATATGCGCCTCTGTTCATCAGCCATCGCTTAATTGTTTAAGTCCCATATATGGCTAAGTTATACAGCTAATTATCGATATTCAGAGTTATAAGTAGATGGAAAAGTTTAGTCGTGCTATAGAGCAGGTCTAAACTTAGCTGGGTTGACTAATCAACTAGTCAACATGGCCGGATTAGTCAACATGGCTTTTCTTACAAGCTTTTACCTAATGTTCTTGCAACCTCACAACAGCAATGGACATTTCCCCCCTGTCCCTCCTCTCAGCCTTCATTTCTTTAGCAAGGCCTTAATAATCTTCCTCATACACAAAAAAATAAACAACAACAAAATGAACTGGCTAAACACCGCAATACACCCATACCCCACACAAAGAAGCCTCAGGTCTACCAACACTGGCCTTCTCTCCGTCCCCAATCTCAAAACTGCACACCTCAACGCAACCCGCAAACGAGCCATATCAATAGCAGGCCCTACCCTATGGAACTCCCTCCCCCCCCATCTCAGAAATGAACCCTCATCGCAAGTCTTTAAAAAACATCTCAAAACATGGCTGTTTATAAAAGCCTTCCCCCCTGACCCTTAACCTGCCCGATCGCATCACTCCCTCCCCCGCATGCATCTCACCCTCCTTTCCGCCCTTCCATGACCTACCCACACACCCCTTTCCCCCCCCTGACCTCTCCCCCCCCCACCCATCCCATGCCTCCCTTAAATCAATTCTGATACCTAAATTATACTGTCACCAAGTCATAATGTATATATGCTTTATGCTATAATTTTATTTTTTCCATGTATATTTGTTATAATTGTTACCATGTTACAATTGTTATCATGTTATAATGTAAAATAGGGCGGACCTCGCCCTTTTCTCTCAGTTACCTGTAAACCGATGTGATATCTCGATCGAATGTCGGTATATAAAAGAAAATAAATAAATAAATAACCGCTATAGCAGCAATCATCTGCTCACCTTTGTAACATATATTATTTTTCTCTGTACTATGACCTTTCTTTTACCACCTTTCTTAAATGCATTTGCTTTGCTGCTTAATCTCTGACTTAACTAGCGTGTACTTTCTTATGCTTTCAACTTTTCTGTAGTTGTAATTAGCCTCGTTTTTGCTTTGTTATTACTCTTTCTAGTTCAATTCAATTATAAAGCACTGTTGCTACTCGTTATTTTAATTGTAAACCAATGTGATGTTACTAAACGAATGTTGGCATATAAAAGCTGCAAATAAAATAAAATAAATAAATAAAGTGCGTATATATACATATATATTCAGCGGCTTCGCTGTCCTGAATATATATCATAAATTAGTTACTTACATGACCAGCTTTGAATATCTACCCCTAAAGTTAAAATTATATAAGGGTTTGCAGGATTGCAGGCATTTCTTTTATTTAACCCTTATTTTTTTGAAGGCCATGAAATTCCATGTTCATCCCGACACACATTTAAGCATTGCTGCTGACATTACACCGTCCATAGAACAGCAGTGTTGTGGTAGTGGACTCTTAGGTCGAGGCAAGGTTGGAACCACCTGCAGGGAAGAGCCCTGCGGGTTCTCACCGTCGGCAGGCGGACCTGGCTGGAGCAAAGACCCAATGAGACCTTCGCCAATACCAGTCGCTATCCTCACAGGTTGAGCCCTTGGTGCCAAGGCCAGCCAGACTTAGGAGCAGGTCTCTGGACAGCGAAGAATCCGATGAAAGCTGGAGATCAGCAAGAAGAGTGGTCTGTAAGGGCTAAGGTTGGATAGGTGGTAGGTGGAGTCAAAGACATACCCTGAGGTTGAGGCAGGTGGCAAGCAGCAATGTTGAAGGCAAGCAGGCGGAAGATTAGCGAAGTCCAGAGGAAGTCCGAGGTCAGTTAGGAGTCAATCCAAGAAAAGGGTGAAGTCAGGAACAATCCTATGTCCAAGCCGAAGAGACGATGTGAGGATGAAAGGCGAAGAGTCAGGAGTCAAGGAGTCAACTAGTCGGGGAGAATGACCTGTTGCTGAGGCGTCTGATGATAGCCAGGTCTGGGTTTTAAAAAACGCACCCTGCTGATGTCATGGATGGGCGCCGCAGAGGTTTTCCTTCCATGGGCCCTTTAAATCTGGTCATGGTGCACACCTAGGACTGCCCCTTGCATGGAGGGGCATCTCCAGCATGGCTGGGCCCGCGCTGTGGCCTGCTGTGTCTTTGCCGTGCCGTTGAGGAAAACTTCAACTGGGAGAGGTGAGAGCGGCTGGCCGTGAGACAAGCCCACGGCCGGCCAAATTAACAAGCAGGAGAGAGCATTATAGGAGGTCAGGACCTCCTTTGTATGGAGTGCAGAGAGGCAGATGGCAGAGGTGGGAGCACTAGGGCCAGCTGTTCCATCAGATGAACTAAGCAATTGCCTAGAGTGCCAGAATTTTAAGGATGGTAAAATCCTGGACCTCTTTCCAAGTTTTAAAAGTGAACAGACTTAGTACACTTCTGAAAATTGCCTCCTCCAGCTTCTTTAACCTCACATACTAACTCTGTTCTGCAGTGCCTAGAAATTCTGGGTTCGCTATGTTGATGCTGCAGTTTCCTCAGAGCAGAGAGGTGGCAGATGCTGTTGCAAGTGCTTCTACCACCCTCCCGACAGTGAAGCCACAACCCATCCATCTCTTTTGGATTTATTGCTACTTTTGGGCCTGTAGACCCTGGCTACTCCTGTCTTCTTCAGCTTGCTGCTTTCCACAACAGCAGCTCCCCTGAAGCTACGGCACATGGAGGATCATGGGCGGGAGCCATCAGCAGTGCTCTTCCTTGCTGTAGCCTGGACTTAAAGAAAGAACAGCAGACCACTCAGAACTGTAGCCAGAGAGAATGCCACACCATCCATCTTCCCATCAACCTCAAACCTGCTCTAGCTACCAATGCAGGTATGTACAAAGAAAATAGCCCCAGGCTACACAGTGCCGACATTAGGTCATTGTTGGATCCCACCCCTCTAGCGACCAAATTAAGAACAGATCCCTGGGACCTCATCTTGCCAGCGGCCAAAAAGTATAGGTTACCCCCAGGACTGATGGAGGAGTCCGTTTTGCCAGCATCTGAAAACCCTTTAGGGACTGCTGCTACAGCCCATCCTACCAATGACCAGAAGGCCCTTGGGCCTGATGATGGACCACCTCCTATCCGTGGCCGAAAACGGGAGGAGATCTGGAGCTGTCATGATTAGGAGGGGAGAGAGAGAGAGAGAAATTTAATGCTAGATAGGTATGGGGAGTGGAGAGAGAGAAGATGCTTGGCAAGTGTGAAGGTTGAAGAGAAGGATTTTGGGTGACTGGTGATAGTCATAGATGCTAAAGTCTCAGCTTTATCATCTATGCTGTTTAATGTTTACTTAGCTCCTCTTTGCAAAATCTCTGCTGGCATTTGCGATGGATATAAACTTTACGCAGATGGTACACAGTTTTTTGTGCTTGTCCTACTGTCTAGGTCAGCTACAGTCAAAGTGGTGAAAATCTGCCTGATGACAATTAGAAAATGGCATTTTTTTTTCAATACCTAGCCTTAAACTTTGCGAAGACCCAGTTTGTGTTAATCCAGAGACCACATTCTAAAATCCATCATACATCTTTAATTATCGACGATACCACATTTTCCTTATGCTTCAGTATAAAAAAAATCTCAGGGTTTTGATAGACCCTCATCGTTCCTTCCATCCACATGTTAAATCTATTATTAAATCTGGTTTTACACATTTCAAATTTAGTGCAGATTAAGACATCTCATGGACAAAGCTGATTTTTGTACTGTAGTTTAAGCTTCCATTCTGCCTATGGTGGACTACTGTAATTCAATCTGTTTGGGCCTTCCAGCAGTGACCATCAAGCCTTTGCAGTTGTTACTAAACTCAGCTGCAGGCCTAATTTCAGGAAGTAAGCATGAGGAACATAGTTCGTCAGTTCTCATTGACCTCCATTGGCTTCCTCTATGTCAACGTGTTCAGTACAAGACTGGCTTAACAGCTTTCAAGCTAATAAATTCTATGGAGTCTCCCTGGTGCTATGCCCTACTATGCGTTTACTGCCTTGCAAGTCAATTGAGATCATCTCAGAGGGGACTCCTAGATGTACCATCTATGCAACATGCCCGCCTTGTTAATACAAGAAACTGCGCCTTTTCCATCGCCGCCCTTATGTTTTGGAACTCTTTACCTGAGGCGTTGCAGCTGGCAGACTGTATAAAAACCTTCACAACTATGCTGAAAACATTTCTTTTAAACAGGCTTACTCGTGATTCCGTTCAGCTTAGTTTATGCTCCTGCAAGGTAATATCTGTAAAATGTATTTGTTTTGATACATAGTTTTCAGATGTTCTGTTTTATAGTGTTTTTGAACCTTTATGTATTTTCTTAATTGTACATTGTTTAGTACTTAGTATGAAAGCAATTAATACATTTTAAATAAAGATAAAGATAAAAGAGGTGGAGAGAGAGTTTGGTGGGTGAAGGGATGGGGTATGTGGAAGACTGAGTTTTTGCTGAGAGGATAGGAAATGGAGACAGAGAGAGAGAGAAGGTGCTGAGTGAGTGAGGGAGAGAAGAGAGAGAGTTAGCTGGGGTGGTGGGATGGAAATGAGAGTTCTTGAGTGGGTAGTGGGTGTAGAGAGAGGGTGCTAGGTACTTAGAAAAGTGGGCAAAGATTGGTGTGATGCTGGTGTGCTGGGCAGGGAGTGGAGGAGAGAGAGGAAGATCCTGGGGGTTGGGGGTGGGGGAAGAAGAGATGCTGAGTGGGGAGAGAGACATAGAGGATGCTGGGCACTATGGGCAGATGGCAAAGGGATGAGGTTGCTGGACAGAGGTGAGGGAAGAAAGAGCCATTACTGCCAAAGAAGGGAGCGCTGTGCTGGAGCTGCTGCAGCTGATAGGAGTGAGTGCTATGCTGCCACTGCTGCTTGGACAAGTGACCGCTATGCTGGAGCCACTGCCACTGGTACAAGGGAACAACTGTGCTGGAGCTGCTGCTACTGGTAGGAGAGAGTGCTGTGCTGGAGCTGCTGCCAGTAGGTAGTGGGGGTCAGGGACCGCAAGATTGAAGGTTAATTAATACATAGAACTTTTACTGTTATTTTTTAGAATTCCTTTGCCCTTTTATTGTAACTTCTGCTCTGTTCAGGTTCCTCCACTCCTGTTTAGATAGAAACATTGCAAGCGTGCAGCACAGTGAGTAGACTGAGATCCCTTAATATCCAATATCTAGTTAGAAAAATAACATGTGTTCAGTACAGTGAGTATACTGAGGCCCTTTCCTTTCTGCATTGGCTAGCAAAAGTCTGCATCCCTTGAACATTTTTCACATTTTGTTGTGTGAGTGCATCAGACTTGCAGTATGTGCATTTAAATGAAGTGTTTTTTCCACTTACCAAAACACCACACTCCAGAATTTTCAGGGTCAAAAATGCTTTCCCTGTAAGTACCCGGATCAGTCCAGACTGTGGGTTGAGCCTCCTTTCCAGCAGGTGGAGACAGACTAAAACTGAAAGGATATCCTATATGAGGACAGAGCCTATCCTGTAACCCTTCAGTATTTGTCTGTCTTCAGCAGGTGCAGCACGTCTCCCTTCAGTCTCCTGATCTAGGCTAGTCAGCCTTCTTTCTCTTCCTTCCTTCTGGGATCAAGCAAGTACTTATTCCTTAGGGATTTTGTAGTTGTTTTCTTCCTGTTAAAATAAAGTTAAAAAGTTTAGTCAGGAAGTTGTGAATTTTTTCTTCAGGAGATGGTTCTGTCTCCTGGCTCTTGCCGGACTCAGGGGGGCTTTGCCCCTTGTGCAGTGCATAGCCTATCCGTTACCGCTTCCAGGTGTGGGGACCGAGTCTGTCCAGGGCTCGTCTCCCCCCCCCCCCCCCCCCTCTGGCTGCTGAAGGGTCTTAATGTTACGCTGCTGTGCTCAGTTTATTTACCAAAAAAAAAAAAAAGTGCTCCCAGTGCTTTTAATACTTAACTACAGCAGCAGACCAATATTCTGTGTCTTTCTCCCCCACCTGGGTTGAACCGGCAGCCAGACAGGCAGGAGTCAGCAGGTTTCCCCCCTGCTTCACTCCGGGCCTCCAGGCTGTCAATCAAACTTTTTCTCTGCAGCCTTTTTTTCTTCAGAGCGGCTCTCTCTTTGCTGCGGGCAGGCAGCCTGCCTGCCTCTTCTCTGCCAGCCCCTTCATGTTTTTTTTTGCGAGGGGACCTCTTCTCTGCCTCCCTGCCGGGTGGGGTAGGTCCCTCCTCGGCAGGGCTGGCAAATTTAGCCCAGGGATCAACTCCTCAGAGCTTGGCCAGGCTGGGAAAACCCGGGAAAGGTGGCCATTTTGGATTTTTTGTTGGCTCCGTTTTCGGAGCTCCCTGGGGCTGGGGGGCCAATTTTTTTGCAGCTACCCCCCAATTTCAGCCCCCTGGCCCCCCAGGATGGGTTTTCTGTCACCCTCTTGCCTCTCCGGGACTTCCAGGGCTCGTTTTGTATCTGATTTTGCCCTCCTCCTGCGAAGATTTTATTTAGCTAGCCTGCAGGAGGAGGAGGAAGCCCCCCCCCCCCCCCCCCCCCCCCCAGCAAAAAAAAATAATTTTTCATCGCTCCGCGCCATTGACGGTTAGACCGGCTGCGGAGTCCCCGGGGTCTCTTGGGGCGCGGGTGGTCCCGGGAGTGCCCCTCCCCCGACCTCCCAGTGGATCCAGTACCCCTGGATCCTGCCGCTAATCCGGATGCGGAGGATACTCTTCCACCCCTTAAGGCCTCTTTGCCCAAGGATATGGACCCGGTCCTGGCGGGAATCAGGGATCCGGAAATCGCCTTCCCCTCTCATCCCACGCACAAGTTGTAGCGCCTGCGGGAATGGAACGCTCCTGAGACGGGACTCTAAGCGGGCCGTGCACTAGATAAGCTCCCCCTCCCGGAGGTATGCTTAGATTTAAAAAAAAAAAAAAACCAAAAAAACCAAAAGACAATATTCCCTCCGGGGACTACTTATGCGATCACAATACAGGAGGGTTTCCCGGCTTTTAAAGCCACACAGGTCCGCATGCTCAAGGATCATGTGATGCGCATTTTTGATGTCCTGGCGCTGGGGGTGCATGCGCCAATTTGCAGCAGTCTCATGCTGCGGGCAGGTCTCAGGTGGATTCAAAGTTGCTCTGCACCCGGGACCCCCCGTGGGCAGAGGCTGCGCTTACGACCTTCTCCACGTCCAGGCAAAAGCGATGGCTACGGCAAGGTCTGCCAAACGGCTCTTCTGGCTGCGCCATTGGTCGGCCGATCCGTCCTCCAAAGCCCGGTTGGGCACGTTGCTGTTCAAAGGTAAGCTGCTCCTTGGCAAGGGCCTTGAGAAACTATGGATTCCTTGGGGGAAAGTAAGGTCCATAGGCTTCCGAAGGACCGTCCAGAACCATCCCGTTACTTTACACCCTCTTGTCCACGTTATTTGGACCACAGATGGTATACCCCACACGGGCAGGGTGACTCCTCAGGGGGTTTTTCCGTCTTGCTTGCAGTCTTGGTCGCAGCCTTCCCGTGGGCGCCATCCCTTTCGTGAGGGCCAGCCCACGCGCTCCATCCTTATGCCTGCCACACAATGAAGTTCACTTGACTCTTTCCTCTGTCCCCTTCCTAGGCGGTCGACTCTCCCTGTTTTTCGTGGCATGGGTCAAATTCATGTCGGACCAGTGGGTCCTCGACGTCCTCAGAGACGGGTACGCCTTCGCTTTGCTCGAGATTCTCGAGATCCTTTTTCTATTTCCCCGTGCGGTCGGTCCCAGCGGCAAGCGGTGGAGCAAACCCCTGCCTGGCCCCTGCGTCTGGGCGTGGTGGTCCCGGTTCCAGACAGCAAACTTGCCGCAGGCCAGTATTCTATTTACTTCGTCGTTCCCTAACAGGATGGGTCTTTGTCCGATCTTAGACCTCACAAGAGTCAACCGGGTACTTACGATCCCGCTTTCCACATGAAAACTCTGCGAGTGGTCCTCGTGCCATTTAGCCCTGGAGAGTTCCTCGCCTCACTTGCTTTGACAGAGGCTTGTTTCCATATTCCAATTCATCACGGCTACCGTAGTCTCTTCGCGTTCACATCCTCCACCGGGACTTCCAGTTCAGGGCGCTTCCCTTTGGTCTCGCGACTTCACCTCGCGCCTTCACCAAAGTCATGGTGGTGGTGACAGCAGCTCTCCGCCGGAAAGGGATCCTTGTTCACCCCTGTCGGGACGTCTGGCTCGTCAAGGCTAAGGCGGAGGCTGTTGCCGGCAGGCGGTGGATCGCGTGTTACCTCTCCTCGCATCTCTCGGGTGCATACGGAATTTCTCCAAGAGCTACCTTCAGTCCTCCCAGGAGTTAGGATTCCTGGGAGCCCACCTCGACAACCGGGTGGGCAAGGTCTTCTTGCCTCGTGCGCGGGCTCTCGAGTTGATCGGCCGGTTTCAGAGTCGGCTCTTGCTGCCTTCTCCGGCGGCCTGTGTCTGCCTGCAGGTCTCAGGCCCCTTGGCTTCTGCCATCGACCTTGTCCCTTGGGCTTTTGCTCATATGCTACCGTTCCAGAAAGCTTTGCTGTCCCGTTGACAGACAGTGTCGGAACAGTTTCACACAGTCCTCCTGTTTTTTGGGCCTTACCGACGCCGACTTGTAGTGGCTTTCCCTTCCTCATTTGCTACAGGGAAAGCCTCTCCGAGTCCCTCAGTGGACGATAGTAACCACGGACGCCAGTCTCTCGGGCTGGGGTGCGGTCTGCTTCTCCCAGTACGCCCAGGGGATCTGACCGGCAGCTCAGTCTCGCTGGCACATCATTCGGTTGGAGGCTCGGGCGATGTTCCTAGCTCTTCTGGAGTTTCTCCCCCTCATCCGTGGCAAGGCGATACGGGTCTTGTCTGACAGCTCCTCCACTGTGGCTTGTCAATCGCCAAGGAGGCGCCCGCAGTCCACTGATGGCCCTGGAAACCAGCCGTCTCTTTGCCTGAGCAGAGCGACATCTACAGTGCCCGGCGGCCTCCCACATTGTGGGCAAGGGGAATGTTCAGGCCGATTTTCTCAGTCGTCAGTTGCTCGATTCCGGGGAATGGGAACTCTCTGACGCAGCCATGAATCTCATCGTCGACAGGTGGTCCCCCACCACCTGGGCCTCATGGCGACCCTTTGCAATGCCAAGGCAAATTGGTTCTTCCGCCGCTGGAGGGAACACGGCTCGGAGGGCGTAGATGCTTTGGCTCTCCTTGGCCGGCGAACGTCCTTCTGTACGTGTTCCCTCCCCCGTGGCCCCTGGTCGGGAAAGTTCTCAGAAGAATGGAACTCCACCGGGGTCCTGTGGTTCTGGTAGCACCAGAGTGGCTGCGCAGGCTGTGATTCGTGGGTTTTCTCAACCTACCGCCGGACGGACCTCTACGGCTATGCCATTTTCCTCGGCTCCTTCGTCAAGGACCTGTATTTTTCGACCAGGCCGATCGCTCCTGTCTAGCAGCCTGATTTTTGAAAGATGACGCCTAAGGCACAAGGGCTATTAGGAGGAGGTCATCTTCACCTTGTTGCGGGCCTGGAAACAGTCGACTTCCCTGGCGTACGCGCGTATCTGGAACGTGTTTGATGCTGTTTGTGCGGAGTCGGGTATCTCAATGCTCTCCGCCCCGATCTCGTTAGTCCTCTCTTCCCCAAGAAGATCTTCTCCCCTCTCGGCTCTCTCTTGGGTTGGGTAGAATGTCATCACTGAACGGGCCACCCAGATGTGATTGGTGCTTGAAGGGCGTCAAGCATCTACGTCCACCTTCTCGGCCGCTTGCCCGTCGGGGAGTTTGTCTGATCCTTCGGGCCCTCTGTGCGGCTCTGTTCGAACCTCTCCGTCGCTCTACCTTGAAAGCTCTTACGCTTAAGACTGTCTTTCTGGTCTCTATCTCTTCTGCTCTTCGGATCTCGGTGATCCACGCACTGTCCTGTCGTGAACCTTTTGTTTTGCAATTTTCCGATTCCGGGGTATCCCTTGTGACGGGCCCTTCCTTCTTAGTGAAGGTTCTTCTAACCTCCATGTCAACCTATTGGCAGAACTCCCTGAGTTTTCCCCTGCGTCTGGGGACGATTTCCATAAACTTGATACTATACGAGTTCTACTTCGCTATCTCCAGGTTACCCATGGCTTTCGGGTCTTGGTTCATCTTTTGTCCTCTGGAGTGGGCCCATTTGGGGTACGCCGGCTTCTAAGACCACTATCACGCGGTGGTTGAAGGAAGCGATCTCCTCAACCTCTCTTTGTCGAGGACGGGCGGTTCCCGAGGGCCTTATGACTCATTCACTGCGTTCTCAAACTACTTCCTGGGCGGACAGTCAATCGGTCTCTCCGCAGGAGATTTGCAGTGCCGCCACTTGGACGTCCTTGCATACTTTTGCTCGACACTACCATCCGGATGTGCAAGCTCCGCTTCTTGGTTCTTTTGGGCTACAAGTGCTTCGAGCAGGACTGTCTCGGTCCCACCCGGTTTAGGGAAGCTTTGGTACATCCCACAGTCTGGACTGATCCGGGTACGTACAGGGAAAGGAAAATTAGTTCTTACCTGTTAATTTTCTTTCCTGTAGTACCACGGATCAGTCCAGACGCCCTTCCCTGTTTGTCTTTTTTTCTGTCCTCTCAAAGCTTGTTTCTCTTGCAGATTTGTAGATTTCCACACATCTTTTTTGTGCATGAATACTGAGCAAATACACCGGAAGCCTTTGTTACCCAGCACCAAGTATATGCAAGAGCGGTTAGTCATAACATATCTATTACATTGTTCTACATCTGCTCCATTGAGCTTTATGGTTACTTGCTTGATCCTACTCTGGTTTTGTTATTTTCTGCTTTGACATTTGTTATACTGAAGGGTTACAGGATAGGCTCTGTCCTCAGATAGGATATCCTTTCAGTTTTACTCTGTCTCCACCTGCTGGAAAGGAGGCTCAACCCACAGTCTGGACTGATCCGTGGTACTACAGGAATGAAAATTAACAGGTAAGAACTAATTTTCCTTTACTGGGGAACAAAGAATGTACATATCCAAAAACAAAAGTGAAATCCAACAATTGGATAAATCTCCACTCCCCTCAATTTCTACTTGGTGGAAGCACCTTTGGCAGTGATTACAGCTGGGAGTTTGTTGGCCTAGATTGCCACCAACTCTTCATACCCAGATTTATCAATAAAAGACCACTCTTCTCTACAAAATTGTTCAAGCTCTGTCAGGTTCATTGGGAAGTGTTGATGGACAGGAATCTTCAAGTCATGCTACAGATTTTTGATTGGACTAAGGTCGGAGCTCTTACTGGGCTACTCCAGGACATTTGGCTTTCTGTTTCTTTGCCACTCCAGAATAACAGTGGCTGTGCACTTCGGATCATTGTCATGCTGAAAGGTGAACTTCTATCCTAGTTTCAGCTGCCTTGCAGGGCAGCAGGTTTTCCTCAATGACATTTCTATATTTTTCTCGTATTTTTCTCTTTTCGCTTGCCCCTTCTTTTCTGACAAGTGCTCCTTGGCTCCACCAGTGAGAAATATCCTCTTAACATGATAGCATTGGCTGTGCGCTTCGGGTCATTGTCATGCTGAAAGGTGAACTTCCATCCCAGTTTCAGCTGTCTTGCAGGGCTGCAGGTTTTCTTCAATGACTTTTCTGTATTTTTCTCTTGTATTTTTCTGTATTTTTCTCTTTTTACTTGCTCCTTCTTTTCTGACAAGTGCCCCTTGGCTCCACCAGTGAGAAATATCCTCTTAACATGATGCTTCCACCATTATGCTTCATAGTAGGGATGGTGTTCTCTGGGTGATGTGCTGTGTTCGGTTTATGCCAAACATAACGTTTTGCATTCAGGCCAAAATGTTATATTTTATTTTTAGTTTTCCACATGGTTACAGTATCCCTTGAAATGAGATTGAAGTGGGCTTCCTTGACTAGTGGCTTCCTTCTTGCCACCTTACCATTCATGCCTGATTTGTGGAGTGCTTGGGTTATTGTTGTTACATACATACTTTCTCTGAACAGTCTTGGTCATGGAAGCCTGTAGCTCTTTCAAAACTGCCATTGGTTTCTTAGTTGCCTCCCTGATCAGTTTCCTCCTTGTTCGGTCGTTGAGTAAATGGGAAGGCTTGATCGAGGCAATATCTTGGTGGTGCCATGCACCTTCTGCTTCTTATTGTCTTGACTTATTAATTGTCTTGATATTCAAGAACTTTACAATTGTTTTATACCCTCCCCAGATTTGTGCCTTTCCACAACTTTGTCCCAGAGTTCTTTTGTCTGCTCTTTGGTGCTCAAGATTAGGTCTTTGCTTAGAAATATAGCAGAGAGACCCAACAGGAATGGCTGAATTTATCCTGCATCAGGTGAATCAGTACAATTTAACACAGATGGAACAATTCACTTAGGGCCAGATCTTAAAAGATACGCATGGGCGTAGATTTGTTCGTGCAACCCGGCGTGAACAAATCTACGCCCGATTTTATAACATGCGCCCGCTGCCGCGCGCATGTTATAAAATCTGGGCTCGGCGCGCGCAAGAGGGTACACACATGTGCGTAAGATACGCATGTAACCCTTTGAAAATCTACCACTTAGAGTGTGCTTTTGAAGGTGATTGGTTACACCAGACCTTTAAGTATTTAAGATTATTACAGAAGTACAATAGGAATGGACACTTACCAACCAAGCTATTCCATGTTTTTATTTCTGCTTTATTTCTAAGGAATTCTGGAATATAATTTTCACTTGGCCATTGTGATTATGATGTGTGGATATATGGAACAAACACAGTTTTAATGCATTTTACTTCCAGGCTACAAGGCAACCATTTTGGAAGGGGGTGTAGACTTTCTATAGTCAGTGTATCTAGGTAGAAACATTTGACACATGCAGACAATGAGTATATTATAAGCAGTGCTCTGCTTTAGTCAAGATCCCAGGTTCTCTGAGATTGATATGACAGAATTTAACACTATGAGCTGGATTAATAATTCGTCAGTCTCAAGGGAAAATCCCGAGGTTAGGGAGGTTTAGGGCTATGAAAACAGAAAGTCATGTTCCAAAGACTGATTACAGTTCTGACTATTTTTACTGTAACATGTCTTGATGTTTTCCTGCAGTATGTAGCAATACAGCTTCAATACAGCTGTGGCGATTAAATAAGAAAACAGAATGTTAGGAATTATTAAGAAGGGAATGGCAAATAAAATGATGGATATCATAATGCCTCTGTATCGCTCCATGGTGAGACCGCATCTTTAATACTGTGTGTAATTCTGGTCACCGCATCTCAAAAAAGATATAGGTGCACTGGAGAAAGTGCAGAGAAGGGTGGCCAAAATGATAAGGGGCATGAAACGGCTGCCCTATGAGGTAAGGCTAAAGAAGTTATAGAGCTGTTCAGTTTGGAGAAAAGACAACTGAGGGGGGATATGATAGAGGTCTAGAAAATCATGAAAGGACTTGATCAAGTTCAATACAATATCACAATAAAAAACAAAGAATTTGTTTTATAATTTACTGTTTTATGACCATGTTTTAATTTTTCTGTAAATTGTTAAGAATGAATTACAGATTAACCGTATATAAAAGCACTAAATAAATAATTAAATAAAACATGTTAATGTAAATCGGAGGATGCACTCCATGAAGTTATTAAGTAGCTCATTTAAAACAAATTGAAGGAAATTCTTTTTCACTCAGTGCATAGTTAAGTTCTGGAATTCATTACCAGCGGTTATGGTTACAGCAGTTAGTGTAGCTGGGTTTAAAAAAGGTTTGGATAAGTTCCTAGTGGAAAACTCCATAAACTGCTATTAATTATTAAGCAATAGTAGCTTGAGATTTATTTAAAGTTTGGGCACATGCCAGGTACATGTGACTTGGATTGGCCACTGCTGGAAACAGGATACTGGGCTTGATGGACCCTTGTCTGACCCAGTATGGCAATTCTTATGTTCTTATATAAATCCATTGGATAAAGATGATTCCTAATTCTGTTACTTTGTTGGTACATATTTCCTACGTGTGGAAAATTTATCCATAATTAATACATAGAACCTTTACTGTTAATTTTTAGAATCTGTTTGGGCAATAGGCATTCCCTGTACATACCCAAATCAGGCCAGACTCCTGGGTTTTGTACCTCTGCTAGCCAGCAGATGGGGCAGATAAAGCTTTATTGAAACTGCTATATAACGTAGAGTTCCACCTGTAGTCCCTTGGTATTTTTCTGTCTTCAGCAGATGGCAGATAGTGCAAAACCTTCAATCTGAGTAAAAAAAAAAAAAAGTAAGAGAAAGCAAATGGCTCTGGATGGCTGTGCTGTCCTTGGTTCACGGATCTCATCAACATGACCATAGATGGGCCCCTGAGGTTCAGCCATCTAGAGAATCTTCTCCATCAGGGACCCATATTTTTGGAACAGGTGGCTCACTTCTATCTTGCAGCCTGGCTTTGAGAGAACGCCAATTAAGACGGTGGGGTTACCCAGAATAGGTATTACTACCTTACTACAGGCTAGATGGACTTCCTTGTCTATATCTTACGTGTGGATCTGGAAGATCTTTCAGTCCTGGTGTATAGGTCAAGATGTGCAGGCATTGCAAGCTACAGTGGCGCATATTTTGACATTCCTGCAGGAGGGTTTGGTAAAAGGTTTGAACTTTAATTCTCTGAGGGTACAGGTAGCAGCCCTTGGTTGTCTTCATGGTAAAGTACAAGGTTATTCCCGTCCATGCATCCTGATGTTGTACGCTTTCTTCGTCGGGCAAAGAACTTACGACCACCCAGGAGGAAGCAATGTCCATCTTGAAATTTGAATTTGATGCTTACTGCTTATGTGTGCCTCCTTTTGAGCCTCTGAGGAGAGTGACTTTGAAGGACTTAACATTTAAGGTGGTTTTTCTGGTGGCAATTTGTTCAGCAAGGAGTATTTCAGAACTACAGGTGTTATCCTGATGGGGCCTGTTTTTGCAGATTTCGGAGGCAGGGGTGTCGTTAAGCACAGTGGCTTCCTTTCTGCCTAAGGTAGTATTGGCTTTCCATGTTAATCAGACGGTGAAACTTCTGGCCTTTTTTAATCTGGATCTGAGACTTTTGGACGTCCACCGGGCATTGTTACAACATAAGAACATTGCATACTGGATCAGACCAAGGGTCTATCAAGCCAGCATCCTGTTTCCAACAGTGGCCAATCCAGGCCATAAGAACCTGGCAAGTACCCAAACACTAAGTCTATTCCATGCTACTGATGCTTGTAATAGCAGTGGCTATTTTCTAAGTCAACTTAATTAATAGCAAGTAATGGACTTCTCCAAGAACTTATCCAATCCTTTTTTAAACCCAGCTACACTAACTACACTAACCACATCCCTTGGCAACAAATTCCAGAGTTTAATTGTGCATTGAGTGAAAAAGAACTTTCTCCAATTAGTTTTAAATGTGCCACATGCTAACTTCATGGAGTGCCACCTAGTCCTTCTATTATCCAAAAGAGTAAATAACCAATTCACATTTTAGACCTCTCCTGATTTTAAACAGGTCTATCCTAACCCTCCTCAGCCATCTCTTCTCCAAGCTGAACAGTTCTAACCTCTTTAGTCTTTCCTCAAGGGGAGCTCTTCCATCCCATTTATCATTTTGGTCACCCTTCTCTATCACAACTTTTAATTTGGATTTATATTCCGCTTTTCACACTTTTTTTCAGCACTTCAAAGTGGATTACACTCAGGTACTGTAGGTATTTCCCTATCCCCAGAGGGCTTTCAATTTAAGTTAGTACCTGAGGCAATGGAGGGTAAAGTGATTTGCCCAAGGTTACAAGGAGTGGCAGCAGTATTTGAACGCTGATCTCCTGGTACGTAGACCACTCCTCTAACCACTAGGCTACTCCTCCACTCCTTTGAGATGTGTCGACCAGAATTGTTTACAGTATTCAAGGTGCAGTCTCACCATGGAGCGATACAGAGGCATTATGACATTTTCCGTTGTATTCACCATTCCCTTTCTAATAATTCTCAACATTCTGTTTGCTTTTTTGACTGCCGCAGCACACTGAACCGATGATTTCAATGTGTTATCCACTATGACTCCTAGATCTCTTTCTTGGGTGGTAGCTCCTAATATGGAACCTAACATTGGCCTGGATTCACTATTCACTATTCTCGCGGTACCGGGGCGGCAGGGGGGCGAAGTGGGGGCGGGCCTGCGAAAGCCGGCAGCCATCGCACCACTGCGGTGCGCTGGCTGCTGGCTTTCGCACCGAATAACTACACCATAAAAGGTGTAGTTATTTGGCGCGAAACTGGCGGCGATAAGGGTCCTTACCTTTCGCCGCCAGCGATGTCTCCGACATACAAAAAATGCAATAACATAAACAATGTACATCATGATTAAAATAACTATTCAAATTTAAAATGCCTCAGAAAATAAAAATGTTTTAACAGATTTCCTAATCTCCTAGTCTCAGTCTGAACCCAGAACAGCATCCTAAAGTAATAAGTCCAGTTCACCCATTTCTTTTTAACTGTCCAACAGATGCAAAAATTGTCTCCAGCTCTTCTCCCAGGATATTCATCTTATTTATAAATGATTGTTTATACTGATGCCGTCAGATGGCTCTTCAAAGTCAACACCAATGTCTTTAGACTGCTCCAGGTTTATGTGCCTACAGGAAATTTCATTTTTTCTACTATAATGTGACCTGCACACTACCAAATGTCAGCCTTCATACATTGTATTGTGCAATTGTTTTATGGCCAACTGCAATGTCTCTGAATCCTCAAAATCAATGAAGGCATGGCATTTTATTTCAGTCCCCGCTCTCAGAATATGCTTTGGCTTGTACTTGGAGAACAGGTTTTCAAGGTGCTTCTGCTTGATATTGCTGGGGGAGGTTCCTGGCATAAAGCTACCGATGGGGCCTTCTTCTTTCTCTGCCATCATCACCTCTTCCTGTCACTGGGAACTCCATCATCCTCAGTGGGTTACTGTCTCTTCCTCTCTCCTTCACCTCCAAGCTCAAATGAGGATCAGTACTTCTTAATTGTAGTAACCGGTGAGACTATACATTCAAAATCTCAACATTTCAGTGAGGTTCAGGTTGTTATTATTATTATTTATTAGATTTAATATACAGCCTGTAAAGGATTTATCCAGACAGTTTACAAAAAAAATACATAAAATCAATTTCAGGATGCAAACAAAGGCAAACAATAAAACAACAAAACAATAATTCATAATTAAGGTTCAATGAAGGTATTAAAAAGCCTGAATTAAAAAAGAGGGTTAACAGTCAAAAGCCTGACTGAAGAGCCAAGTTTTCACAGCCTACCAGAATTTCATATAATTTAACTCTGTACGGATGTCTAAGGAGAGGGCATTCCAGAGGGCTGGGGCATTATAACTAAATGATGACTCTCTTGTACCTCAAGCCTGATAGCTGAAGGAGGAGGGAGGAATAGAAGAATTTTCTTTGAGGAATGGACAGTATGAGATGGGAGTACCAGGGTATCAGGCGTTTTGAGACATAAAGGGCGGAGTCAGAATGAAAAAACATGAAACGTCGGACATAAGACTTTAAACCTGTTATGCTTGCTGGCTGCCCTCATAAGCCGGCTTACTTACTCAGTGCCACCAGCTCCACTAATATCTCTCTCTTTGCGGCCAGACGGTGCTGCCATCAACTTCTGGGGCCTCCATCTAGGTGCGAACAGATAGCATGTGCCAACCTAATAAGGCCCCACAACAGGAACAGTGCTTGCTGGCACCCTCAGATGATGTCACACGGCTGAGAATTTAAACCCTGGCCATATAATATAGCAGTGCTTTAGCAACAGGAAGACAACCTTCCAGGTTGGGAGAGTTGTTAACGTTCTTCATCTCCTTAGTCCAGCCTGCCTTTGTGTCTTCAGCAGCGTCCAGCCCCATCTTCATCTTTTCAGCTTCGAACAACCTTGTCTTCATGTCTTCAGCTTTGTCCAGCTTTGTCTTTGTTTTCTTAGTCTTGCCCCACCTTGTCTTCATCTTCTCAGCTTGTCTTCGCCTCCTCCAGCCTTGTCTTCTTCTCTCCAGCCTCTTCAGCTACCACATTCCTACCCTCAGATGGATTAATGATAATTGACCTTAGCCTGGACTCTCAATATCCCTCCCTCTGCCTGCCACTGACCATAGCCTGGACTCTCATTATCCTTGCTTTCTGCCTGCCTTCAACCTCAGCCTGACCCCAGATCTACTCTTCTGCCTGCTTCCCAGAGACTGCCACCTAAGTTCTGCCTGTCCCCGGAACCCAAAGGCTTAACTAGAAGGGAAAGGGGTTAATACAAGTCATGTTCCAGTTCAGTCTCTGCACTGACTGCTCCACCAGCTGTGGTGAGGATCCACAGGGCCTTCCCTATAGGTTGTTTCAACCTCACCCCAACACAGTGATTCACAATCCTAACAATTTTCTATGGCCCTGGACCAAGTGGCCTTGTCCTTACTCCAAGCAATACCAGGCTTGGCTCAATGACTGCAGAAACAACAGCAGGTATTTAACCAGGTCACCGCTGCCCTGGAAAGATTGGTTATCAGGATGAATGCCTTGAAGCCAGCCGCAGTGCCGGTGCTTGTGACTCCCCCTACACTGGTGCTTGCCTGCACCTGCCATAGCAGTCTTGAGTTCCTGGCACCCCCGCGTTACATGGAAGACCCTAAGCAGTGCCTTGGCTTTGTTAACCTATGCCATATGCACTTCCAATTGCAGGCCGGCCTGTTCCCAGATGATCATGCTAAAATCACGTACATCCTCCCCTCTTCGATGGTATTCACTGGCCTGGGCCTCTCCCCTTTGGGAGCGAGATGATCCCATGCTCCAGAACCTCTCTGGCTTTCTTTATACAAATTCTGCTTCATATTCAACAAATCGGAAAGAGACACTGCTCTGGCAGCGGAGATGTTACAAATTCGCCAAGGCTCCCGAACTCTCACAGAGTACGCTATAGATTTCTGAATCCTCACCTCAGAGTTAAACTGGGGTGAGGATAGGATAGCCTCATGGCCATCTTCCTTCAAGGTCTTGCAGGCCAAATCAAGGATGAGCTCGCAGCACAGGACGTCCCCACGTCATTGGATAACCTTATCACCTTAGCAGGGCATCTTGACAGAAGATTCCAGGAGAGGTCCTGAGAAAATAAGGCTCAGTGGCTTATCATCCTAGCACCTGACTTTCAGCATCCACCTTCTCCACCTACAATCCAGGATCCTGAGGTCAAGCCAGCAGAGCAACCCATGCAGTGGGCCACAGCCATCTGCCCCTTAAGGAAAAGTTACGCAGAAGACAGTTGGGTCTGTGCTTGATTGTGCATGTCACAGGCACCTTATTACCAACTACACCTGAGAAACAGGGGAAAGCAACCCTAGGCCGGACATCACCCTCTCCTCAAATCATCATTTCTGTGACCATTTCCTTGGGTCAAATCCACATATTCTCAGAAGCATTTCTGGATTATACCACAGAGGGGAACTTCATCGACCAAGCCTTGTTTTTACATCATGATATACCCATAGTTCCCTGAGACAATCTCTTACAATCTCCTCAGTTTATAGAGACCCCCGTCCTGGGGCAACTCATGGAAAGTACTATTCCCATGACGCTCAATGCAGGTCTTCTGCATTCCGAGGCTATCACTTTCTATGTTATCCCTCAAGAATTTAATCCTATAATTCTGGGACTTCCCTGGTTTCAAAAACACCAGCCCACCAGCAATAGTCTTCGCTGGAATTGGCCGAGTGGGGTCCGTCCTGTTCTTCTACTTGCCTGGCCTCTGTCACTCCTCTAGCCTGTCTGATACTTGTAGTTGCCCAGATGGGACTTCCTCTTCCATATGCCGAGTTTCTGAATGTATTTCCAAGCAGAAGGCAGAGACATTACTCCCCCACCGTTCCTATGATTGTGGAATCGAGCTCCTCCCTGGTAAAGAACCTTCGCGAGGAAGGGTATATCCCCTCTCGAAGCCAGAGACCAAGGCCATGAGCTAGTATATTCAGGAAAATCTTGCAAAAGATTTCATCCACCTTCTTCTTCCCTTGCCAGAGTGGGCTTCTTCTTTGTGGCAAAAAAGGATGGATCACTATGACCCTGTATAGACTACATGGGCAAAACGCCATTCCAGTGCCCTCTACCATTTATATCCAAACTGATTGCCTCCAAGGAGCCCAGATTTTCACAAACCCGATTTCAGAGGGATTTAAAATCTCATGCATATTAAACAAGGAGATGAGTGGAAAACCACTTTTAATATCAGGGATGGGCACTATGAATACTTAGTAATGCCCTTTGGCCTCTGCAGAGTCCCAGCAGTCTTCCAAAAAATGGTGAATGACATCTTTCATGACCTTTTGTGATCTATTTGGAAGACATGCTTATATTCTCCAAATCGCTGACCTCATACAGGCTACATGTAAAACAGGTACTCCTGTGTCTGCATGAACATCATCTGTATGCCAAGTTAAAAAATGCCTCTTTGAGCAAGAACAACTACCCTTCATATGGTATATCATTTCTAGTACCAGCAAAACAGAAGGTTATCTTGGACAGGCCCCAACCTGTCAGTCTCCAAACCCTGAAATGATTTCTGGACTTTGCAAACTACTATTGGCAGTTCATCCCAAATTACTCCTCCCTGGCAGTGCCTCTGACCACCCTAACATACAAGGATGTGGAGAGCAGAAATTGGATCCCCAGAGGCCGTCAAGGTTTTTCAGACCTTGAAGCAATCCTTCTTACAAGGGCCATGTCTGTGACATCCATATCCCACTATTCCCTTTGTGCTCGAAATAGATGCCTCTTCCCTTGGGGTTGGGGCTGTCCTCAGTCAACACCGTACAGAAGGGACACTTCTCTCATGCTCATTTTTCTCCAAGAAATTCTCCCCTGAAGAGAGGAATTATACAATTGGAGACAGAGAACTCCTTCAAGTCAAGTTGGCTCTTGAGGAGTGGCTGGGAACTTTTGATTTCTTGTCACCCTGAGATCATCATGGGGTAACAGGGGAGGAGGGGGCCTCGTAGCAGCATGTGCACAAACTTTCTATCTCACACGCTAGCACACTCACATATTCACTCACACTCACACACATATAAGTTCATTCTCACACACACACTTCTCTTCCTCTTCCACACACATACACTCACACACATGCACATTTATTCTTCTCCCTTTTCCACATACACATACACACATGCACACTAATTCATTTATTTCCCTCTTCCATGCACATTCATGTACTCTCACACTCAAATGCACACTCACTCTTCTCCCTTTTCCACACACTTATTCACTTCCCTTCCTGTTCCACACTAATACATGCACTTTATCACACAGATGCACACTAACTCTTCTTCCTTTTCGACACACACGCACACTCATTCACTTCTCTCCCTCTTCCACATACATACATGCACTGTCATACACATGCATACTCACTCTTCCCCATTTTCCACACACATTCATTCACTTCTCTCCCTCTTCCACATGCGCTCTTATACACACACACACACACACACACACACTCACATATACACGCTTATTCACTTCTCTCTCTCTTCCATACATACATGCACTCTCATACATATACATGCATACTCATTCTTTCTTCTCACCTTGATCCCCATTTAGCCACAGAAGCTGCCTCTTTCCTCAGGCTCACAAGACAAATGTGCCACTTCCCCCCTCTTCTGCAGCATCAGGCTTGTGCTGTCCTTATTTCCTGTGCGCGGCCCAATGCTGTTGCTCTTCTTGCGTCTTCAGTTTCTTTTTCCTCGCAAGGTGGAGAGGTAGGACACTATGCTCCTGCTCGTCGCACTCTTGCTGCGAGGCCTTGCACATCTCATCATCCTCCTGCAGCACGAGTGCTGACACTCCTGCTCCTTTGGATATGTGCTGCTCCAGCCATTTTTCCTTCCAGACTTATGCAGCAGGGCACCCAGAGTTTTTGGATGTTGGCCTGGAGACCCGGCAATTTGTTCAGAATTCTAGAATCTCCAGGCCAAATCCAGAGATTGCCCAGTTATGCCTCCTAAAAGAGACTCAACATAAGACTACCATCTACATGGACCATAAGAAACTTGTGTATCTTCAGTAAATTCAACAACTCAACTCTAGGCAGGCTTGCTGGTCCCTTTTCTCAATTTGAATTCGAACTCCACTATCAACTGACTGCAAAAAATCTATGGGAAGATGCATTATTCCACTCCTTATTAACTGAAGATATAACAGATGCCCCTAGACATAACATTGATTCTGCAAAGATCATCCTTGTTTCCACTACTATGGTTCCTCCCGGGAAGACAGTTGTCCCCGAGAGAATCTGGGAAAAAGTGTTGAAGTGGGCGCATGACTCCCGCATGGCAGGACATCCTAGTGTATCCCGAATGCTTGACCTCTTCCAACGCCACTCTTAGTGGCCCCAGTTCGAGAAAGATGTTAAGGACTACATGGACTCCTGTACTATCTGTGCACAGAATAAAGCTGTTCATGCCTGACCCTGGGGACTGTTACAGCCATTGCCAACCCCCAGAGAACCCTGGATCCACATATCTACAGACTTCATTGTGGATCTCCCTCTCTCATATGGTTCCATTGTGAAATAGGTAACAGTGGATAGATTTTCTAAAAAGGCTCATTTTGTGCCCCTCGCTTGGCTACCCTTGGCTCCTAAACTGGCCCGCCTCTTCATCCAATATGTCTTCTGATTACACAGCCTACCATCCCACAGCCTATCTGACAGAGGCATTCAATTTACTGCCCGCGACTGGAAAGCTCTCTGCCGTGAGCTTGACATCTCTCATGATTTCATCACAGCCTATCATTCCCAGGACAGCGAGCAGACCGAAAGGGTCAATCATGTCCTCAAGACCTTCCTCCAGCTGTATGTCAACAGCAGGCAAGACGGCGGGCCATCCTGCTACTTAGGGCAGAATTTTCGCACAACAACGACGTCAGCAGTGCCACCGGTTCCTCTCTGTTTCAGGTTGTATATGGGAAACATCCACAAATGCCGCTTCCTCTGCCTCTCACAGTGGATTGCCCCGCATCCTATCTTAGTGCTGACTAACGCCACAACCTTTGGCCTCACACCATACAACTACTGGAAATCTCACAAGCGGCTACTCTGGCCAAGAAGTACGCAGACACCTGATGTTGACCAGTGCCACAATTCAAGGTGGGGGATCTTGTATGACTAAGCACTCAGCACTTAGCCTTTGAGTCCCCTTGCTCTGCCTGGCACCCCAATTCATTGGACTATACCCCATTCAGCGTCAAGTGGGGCCCATGACATACCAGCTAAAACTTCCCATTACACTAAGAATCCATAATGTATTTCACATTTCATTGCTAAAACCTACTAATCCTTTCTTGGCTCTCCAGAAAGCCTCCCACACCTATGGATGTGTCCGCTGAAGAAGACACACAGTTTGAATTACAGGAGATCTTAGATTCCCAGAGGCAACACAATAAGCTAGAGTACCTCATTGACTGGAAGCATTTTGGACCACTGGGAATCTGCCACCAACCTCAAGGCACCACTTCTGGTAAAGGAGTTCCACAGACAATTCCCCTCAAAACCTAAGCCTCGGATCCAAGAGGGGGTACTGTTAGGTTTGCTGGCTCATGGACTACCCCACGAGCTGGTTCTCTTACTGAGCACTACCAGCCCCGCAGATGCCTCTCTCTTCGTGGCTGGATATCACTGCCATCAATCGCCGGGTCCTTCCTCTAGGCACATGCACAGGATGCACACTGACCTAAGAACCCCCCACAGCGGGAACAGTGCTTGCTGGCATCCTGAGATAATATCACATGGCCTGGTATTTTGTTAGGATCATGGACCCTTGAGCCGGTTGTGACTGCAGGTGTTGCGCTGTGGAGATCCACAGTGAGCATCGCAGCCAGGAGGCGGCGCTGAAGACAGACTCCAAAGAAGGCTTCATCACTGGAAGTCCGAGGTCCCCCCAGGAGGAGCCCATAGGGACCCGGATCTCTTGGACTTAGGTGGGACCAAGGATCCAGGAAGCGGCCGAAGAGATGGAAGATGAGGACGGCAAGGCTCAGGAGGCTAGAAGAGTCTTCACCCTCGGAAGCCCACAGCTCCCCCTGTGAGAGCCCGAGCCGCTGGGACTTAGGAGAATCTTCCAGGCCAATAAGAACTGGATACCTGTGGACAAAGGGGAAGCTGAAGTCGGAGTCGAAGAACGAAGCCTGGGTCAGAAACCAGAAGTCCGAAGCCAAAACCAGGGGTGGAAGCTGGATTCAGAGTCAAAGAACGAAGCAAGGTCAGGAGCCAGAAGTCAGACGTCGCAAGTAGTCAGGAACCAGGAAGCAGGAAACACAACTAGATCCTCCAAAGAGTGAACCTCGTTGCAAGGCCCCGTCCTAGTCAAGCTGCGGGGTTTAAATACCCTGCAGTGTCTGACATCATCCGGGGCATCCTCTTCGTATTTCCCACGCTGGCCCCTTTAAGGCTTCAGCCCCCGGGCGTGCACGTGCCTAGGGGGCGAGGCCAAGCGCATCTCCCTCGCACAGGGAGAGCTGAGGCAGGATGCTGGTCGGGCCTACCGGGCAGAAGAGGAGTCCGTGCAGGCCGGGCCGGCCCCGAGGTAGGAGGGACCGAGGCACGGCCAGGTCCCGTAACATATTTAAACCCCAGCCGTGCAACACAATGGTGCCTCAGCAACAGGTCAACTACCTTCCAGGTAGGGAGAGTTGCTATGTTCTTCGTCTCCTCAGTTCAGCCTACCTTCGTGTCTTCAGCCTTGTCCAGCCTGTTTTCATCTCTTCAATCTCGTTCAGCCTTGTCTTTATGTCTTCAGCCTCATCCAGCCTTGTCTTCATCTCCTTAGCCTTGCACAGCCTTGCTTTCGTCTTCTCAGCTTGCCTTCATCTCTCCAGCCTCTCCAGCTTCCACATTCCTACCCTTGGACAGATTAGTGTTAATTGACCTTAGCCTGGAATCTCAATATCCCTGCCTGCTGCCTGCCACTGACCATAGCCTGTACTCTCATTATCCTTGCCTGCTGTCTTCCTTCAACCTCAGCCTGACCCTGGATCTACTCTTCTGCCTGCTTCCTAGAGACTGTCACCTAATACCTGCCGGTCTCTGGAACCCAAAGGCTCAATGCAAGGGGAAAGGGGTTGGTGCAGGCGAAGCTCCAGTTCAGTTTCTGCATCATCTGCTCTGCCAGTTGGTGATGAGGACCTATAGGACCTTCCCTGTAGGGTGTATCAAATTCACCCCAATGCAAGGGTCCACAATCCTAACAATACTTGATCCAACAGATTGCGGGTAGCCAATGAAGTGCCTATAGTATTGGCCACATGACTAAATTTCTTGAAATCAAAAATGACCTTAGTGGCAGTATTTTGGAGCAACTGTAGTTGCCTAAGTTGAGAATTCTGGAGACAAATGCGGAGGGAATTGCAATAGTTGATTCTGGAGATCACAAATGCATACATGAGTAAGGCTCAAGCAGCAGACACAAGCGATGTATATAATAGAAAAAGAAAACAGATTTTTGGATGTTATTAGAAATATATGGAATCATCATTAGTTTAGCTTGAGTTGAAAACTGAGTGCAGTAACGACACTCTTAAGGGGTGCCAAACAGTACAGGAAATAAAGTCTGGTCAGTGTTTTGCTGATTGATTCAGAGAGCATCAGATTTGGGAAGATTGACCTTCAACCTATGGTTGAAGAGCCATTTGTCCACTTGGTCTAAACACTTATCGAAATCAGTGAGAAAGAAGTTCTTGTATTCACAAAACAGTAATCTAGATGTCATCTGCATAAAAAGGTCTAAATCCACAAAGCCTTGAATTAGAGTAGCTAACAGGAAAAGAAAAATGTTAAGAGTAGTGGAGCCAGAACAGATTCCTGAGAGACACCAGAGGGTAATAATATAAGGTCAGAGAGATGCTGGTTCTGATAAACTTGAAATGAACATTCATGGAGATAGGAACAAAACCAGGACAGAACTACATCAACAATACTGATCTCTTCTGTACGTAGAAGGAGAAGTTCTCAGTCGATGTTGTCGAAGGCAACGCTCATGTTCAACAGAACAAAGATGGTGTCCCTGCCACCATCAGCTTGAACTCTAATGTTGTTAGTCAATGTAAGTATGGCAGACTTGATATTATGCCTCTTTCAAAAACCTGACTAGGATAGATGTAGAATGTTGGTTTTAAAAACAAAATCACTGAGTTGATCAAAGGTGACCTTTTCAATAATGTTAGAGATTGGAAATTGGTCTATAATTAGCTAAAACATTGGGGTCTAAGGATGGTTTATTTAGTAAGGGATAAAGTCTAACCACTTTAAGCTGTTGTAGAAGGAGGCCTGAAACTAGAAAAGCATTTACAATGGAAGAAATATGCTTGGCTAAAGCTAAGGATGGATTTTTCATAAACCGTGAGGGCATGGGCTCCAGCTGAAAAATAATGAGATGGATAGATCTGAGAAATAGATTGATACTGGCAGCTGAAGACAAGTTGAAAATTGAGAGATTGTGGATGGTTGAGAATCACAGTTATCAGATATGAAGTCCATGCAAATAGTACTACTGAACTTACTTAGAAAATAGGTGGCAAAACCATCAGCAGAAGAACTGGCAAGAGTAAGAGGAGCAAGCTGATAGGAAAGATTGGCAACGGTATTAAATAATTGCCGTGGACAATTATCTGCTGATTTGATTTTTTTGGAGATGTATTTTTTCTTTGAGGAGGGTATTTCAGACTGATAGTGCCTATTGGCTGCTATCCATTTGTTTTCTACTCTTAATTGCTTTGTATTTATGCCAAAGTTGCTCAAAATGGCAAACTTATTGTTTTAAAGTTCTCAGTTCAGGATGGTAAGGATGTTCACATTAATTGATTATTCGATAATTTTCCTGATTATGAGTCATGAAACTGACATGATGTGGGCAATTTTGTTTCTACTAACTTAAGAAGCAACTGATGAATGTTGCACAATCTGTGCTACAATCTACCACAATCTGCAGATCTAAAATTGTAACCTCCCATAAGATGACCACAACCAAAAGAAACAATATCTTAATCAGACTTTTTGTGTATAAATGTATGTTTTGTGTATTTTTATTGGTTTTTTTTTACAGAGGACTTTACGCCAATTCTATACAAGGCTTCTCCTTCTGAAAAGACAGAAAGGAAATTTCCGCCCTACACTGGATTTGGCTCTGAAGAAGATTCCCTTTGCTCCTGCTTAGGCATGGTGCCCAAACCACCTCAGAAAGACTTCAAGAAGTTTATAGAGAAAGACAGGTATTCAAACCACCTGCATAGTAGTATTTTAGCAAGTAGTTTTAAAGCAAACCAACGCCCGCAAGTTCACTTTGAAAATCCTTGGGTGATTGGCCGAGTGCACGCACACCTTCATTCATGGAAAGTTACACCTCATCTCTGGAAGTGCATTAACTCATTATGTACACACTTTTTAAAATAAAAAAAAGAATGTGCATAAACGTTGACTCTGCCCCCCCGAATGCCTCTCTGGTGCATGTGATGGTACATGCACACCATTGCACATGCTAAGTCCAGCTTAGTTTTAGAATAGCGATTTATGTGCATAAAACCGCCATGTACAACTGAAGGCAACAACAAACAGGTCGATACAGTAAGGCCGCGGTAGAAACAGTGCGGCAGTGTCAGGCGCACCCTTCCTCCCCGCACGCACAGTTCTCTTCACTAACTCCCCGAAACTCTCTTCTAATTGCATGCAAATGCATGCCGCGGCTTTAAAGCGTTAGGGAAAGGTTATGCCCGCGTAACCCATTTTACTGTATAGGCGCTTAATACAGCGCCTATACAGTAACCTGGGTGCGCTGGTACCTGTCATTTCAAATGTCATTTCAAATGACATTTGGAATGACAGGCACCAGGAAGTGTAAAAAACACGAAAAGTCTTTGTTGCTTCGTCGCTGTGTCTCTTCTCCTCCCGGAGCAGGGCGCGAAAGCAGCCTTGCTCCGGGAGGAGGTGAGGCACAGCGGCGAAGACAGACGGGGAGAGGAGAAAAAGCAGAGCCGAGCAGAGCCGAGCAAAGCGAAAGCGTGCAGCAAGCCGGCGAAATAGACCTGCGAGCAGAGGCAATAGCAGCGGTTCGGTAAGCCTGGCACCCTCCTTGATGTAGTACGTCCCGGATGCCCCCCCTCCCCAGCGCGCCCGCCACTACCCCTTTCATCAGCTGCATCCACTGCGACCCGGCAGTCCCGTGAGGCCTACAAAAAAAAAAAAAATCCCCGGCTCCCGCGCCCCCGCACTGGCCCGCCGACTCTACCCCCCTCCTCCCGATCGGGGGGTAGAGTCGGCGGGCCAGTGCCGGGGCGCGGGAGCCGGGGATTTTTTTTTTTTGTAGGCCTCACGGGACTGCCGGATCGCAGTGGTAGCATGGCGCTGTGAGGGGGGCGAAAGGGTATATACCCATGAACGGATTTGAGTGGGAGCGCTCTGTGAAGCGGGACATGCCCGTGAGGGGCATAATGGGTGGATGCAGCTGATGAAAGGGGTAGTGGCGGGCGCGCTGGGGAGGGGGGGGGGGCATCCGGGACGTACTACATCAAGGAGGGTGCCAGGCTTATTGTTTTATTGTTTTTGAGTATCTTAAGCGGTGTCGATGGATTTGTTACTAGACTCACAGTCCTAACTCCTAGGGGGAGGCGGTAAACTAGCACGTTAAGGCCGCGGCAAAACAGCGGGTTCCTAAGGAGATAATATCAGCGCCCGTTACAGTATCTGAGGGGAATAGCTAATTCCTTCATTATACTGCTTTTTCGTTCATTTACATGCTGGGTGCGGAAAGGGTTATGTGTCTATTTTACAAAGCGCTAAGGACGCGTGAAACTGGAGACTGTATCGCTGGATGGCCTTACTCGTCTGTATTGTGCGCTCCCAGCACGTTACAGACGGGCAATCTTCGACCGGACGATACTGTATCGAGCTGTTTGTAGGGTATCTTTGTAAAGTGAAAATTCTTTCAAAGTGAATATGTGAAAACTACCTAAGCTCACCAAAGTTTTGGTCAGATGTTATGATCTTTCTCCTGATGAAGGTCATAATATTTGATGGGAAGATTGATGAGTTTATGTAATAACTATGACTCTTCTACCATGAATTAGCCAAATATTTTATAACACAATCAACAATTTGGCAAGCTAACCAAATGAAGACTTCTATAAAATGAAGCTTGCATGGTCCCAAGCTATTTTCTCTATTAGCATTCTGAACTGACTATTCTCTCATAGTAGATTCTAAACAACTTTTAGTACTTAAACCAATAACTAGTCCTATACTCCCAAAATGATGCAAAAGGCAGAAATGTATACAACCTTTTATTAAAGTACTGGGGCAAGCAAAGTCTCTACATATTTCACTAATGCAGCAGATTATTCTTGAAACGTGTTGGGATTTCATTTGTTTGATTTAGCACTTTAATAAATGTGGTTTTACTCAGGGCTTTTTGTCATGCAGTATTTGCAAATACTAAATACCAGCACTTTTTTCCTCTATCTGCTTGATTTGCCCTATAGTCCCTCAAAAACATATACATCCTGTATATGAGTGCCTGCACATTTTTTTTCCCAGAAAGATAGCACCGGTTTAATCAAATCTTGCATTCTCTTGTGCTATTATTTTTTCTCATATGAAATCCATTGAAGGTGGTATTGTTCTATTTAATATGCTGGCTGCTGACAGATATATTTCCTGACTAGTCTTCTGCATGTATAATTCCTCCAAATTGTCCCAATGTACCCTGTCATTGAGGTCAGCCATGCTGTCCTACTGTACCATTATAGATTTCATCCATATTGAGTGAACTCTGCCACTGAGTTTAGCCATATGTCCCAGTGTACCCTATCTTTGAATTCAACCATATGACTCTGTCCTAGAATTCATCTGTTATGTTTTAACTTGGTTTGTGGGTCCTTGGGTCGTGGAGAGAGCTGACTCCACCCACAGGGAGGAGTACTGTGGGGACTCTCCATGACAGGCGGGGTCTCAGTAGTGATAGACACAGGAGTGAGAGAATATTTATTATACAGCAAAGAGAAACCCAAGGATCAGGTTGTAAACTCAGTCCTGGAATTAGAAGTCCTGGGATGGATTCTCCGGTAGTGGTCCGCAGAGTGGGGTAACCCGGGGAATCCTTGCTTCTTGATAACCTTGTGCGTAGTAGCTCTGGTAGTGGTCCGCTGTGCGGGGTACGCCGGAGGCAGATGTGAGTAACTGATACAAGACAGCATAAATCCGGTAGTGGTCCTCAGGGCAGAGTAACTCTGAAAGTACTTGCTTCAGATATAGCTTTTGCGTTGTAACTCTGGTAGTGGTCCGCAGTGTGGGGTATGCCAGAGGTAGGTGTTGGCAATTGGCACAAGACAGCGTGGATCCAGTAGTGGTCCGCAGAGCCAGGTAACCCGAGGATCCCACACAGCAGGATAGATGAGATAACGAAGAGTGGGTCTTGTACTCACAATGCAGTAGAGAATTCGTAGTAGCAGCAGCGGAGATCCGATGCAGGAGAACTCACTTAGCTGAAGAAGGTGAAACAGGCAGGAGAGGCTCTCCGACAGGTGGGGACCCACCCCCAAGGAGTGGGTACCTGAGTCACTCAGCCAGGAACACCGGTACAGCGATGCGAAGCGTCTCAGAGAAAGGAATAGCAAGATGGAATCCTTGCTAACTCGTAGGTAGGAAAGTCCGGTTAGCTTAAATACACGTAGGCAGTGACGTCATGCGGAGGGGACACCCCCGAGGTTCCCGCCATGACGTGCACAAGAAGGAGGCAGGCGCGCGTATGCCCTAGGTCATTCTGGGTTCAAGATGGCGACTGGGATTGCCCTCACCATCCCGGGAACACCAAGGAGGTCAGAGTGCAGAGGCAGAGGCGGCCATCTTGGCCAGAATTGAGGCTACTGGGCAAAATGAGGTGAGCAGCAAAGGTCGCAGCCATCTGCGACTGAAGGGCACAACATCATCATGCTCCAGTGTGGTCTCTCATAAATTTTACTCATACTGCTTTGTTGTTGTCTAGAGCAGGATACCATCCAATTGCTCCCCCTCCCATTCTCTGAGACCCAAGTGCATCACCTCCAGGACACACCTAATCCTGACAGCTCTACTGTCTCTAAATGATCTTTTTACCATATTATTATTTGGAGTGAGCAGGTAATGACAATGGCTATTACCTTACAGTAAGGTCTCTCTGCAGTGTTGATGTCTTTTCTCTTGAAAAAAGAGATGCTGCTCGAATAAATTATACAAGTCCAGACAGGATTTATAGAATAATTTTTCTAAGAATATTTATTCTCAAACATCGCTGTTTACAAGATAAGATGGAGTACGGTCCTCCAAAACAGAATCAAGTTTCGCAAAACACTGCATTGGAGAGGATTTTCATCCTAATCAGCATAGAAATTTTCATACAGAATAGGTGCATCTCTCTATGCTGATTAGGATGCAAGCCCTCCCTGATCCAGCATTTTGCGAAACACAGTTCCGTGTTGGGGGACCGAATTCCATCCTATCTTGTAAACAGCGGTGCTTTAAGAATAAATATTCTTGGAGAAATTATTCTAGAAATCCTGTCTGGGGAAGCAAGATGGCCGCTTCCCCAGACTTTCCTCTAAAAAATGCCGCATACAAAACGCAAGGCTAAGATTCGTGAAAATCTTACCTCAACGCCTAATGTATCAATGAAACAGCCAAGGATTGAGGTGGCCTTCGGGAGATCATTACACCCCGGACCGGAAGCAGGAGCCGCGGGCGAGACCAGTGGAGAGCAGCTGCTGGACGCCAGGGCTGATGAGACATCCCTTAGTCCCGGTGCGCCAACTCCGCCATTGGGACCCCCAGAAGGAGAGGGGGAGATACAGCTGAGAACACTGTTGGAACAAGCGACTCTGAAGACTCCAATAGCCCTGAGAAGTAGCAGTGGAAGGCCGAATGCTTCAGAGAGCCTGTTTTTTCAGGGCTCCAAGGGCCGGTTTGAGGAGGAACAGCGTTCGGAAGGAGAGAGACGCCCTTCTGAGGTAGGAGCGAAAAAGTCTGCTGCCTTCGATTATGGAAATGCCGGTAAAAATTATGGAAATGCTGGTAAAAATTACCTTAGAGGAAATTTGGAAGGCTATAATAACCTTGAATGGAGCTGTAACTGACTTGACTTCAACAATGAAAGATAATTTGAGTAAAGTTCAGTCCTAGGAAAAAGTGATTACTGAGATAGATACAAAGGTAAAGGCAATTGATTCAGAGGTGAAAAATGTTAAAGAGGTTCAGTGTAATTTGATAAAATCGGACACTATTATGGCAAGGAAGATGGATTACTTTGAGAATGAATTGAGATGAGCAAATTTGAGGTTCCTTAATTTCCCGAGGATGAGATGGATGTCTGCTAAAGATCTCCTCAAAAGTTATCTAATTAATATATTAGGATTTACAGAAACATACCTGCGGATTCTAAAATATTATATCTACCATCAAAGCAGGATATAAAAGATCAGGATGTGAAGTCAGCTGATAATTTATCGGATATAATAGAAAACTCTTTTGAGACAAACATTGAAATGAGAGCGACATTGTTGGTTTCATTCATGCAGGTGGATGATAGAGATTTGATACTTCAATTGTATTTCCGTAAGCAACAACAACAATTCTATGGAAAACAAATCAGAATATTTCCTGATATTACTAAATTGATGCAAGGAAAGAGAAAAGTTTTCCTACAGATGAAAAATGAAGTAATTACAAGAGGAGCCAAGTTCTATCTGAGATTCCCCTGTAGATGTATAGTTGTGTTTCAAAATGATAGATACATCTTTACGGAGTCGGAGCAGCTAAGGCAGTATTTAGACTCACACTCCTAAGAAACCTCAAGAAGGTGTTGGCTATTTATGTAAGGTGTAAGGCCACTATGCAGTTCCTATTCTTAGAGAAAATATTTCCACATAAACTGGTTTAATGTGATTGCTCCCCACCCATACTTATACAGACAAAATTGTTATTCTTTAGTTATTGGGCCCTTTGGCCGTTTATATTGGAATTTATATCCTTTCTGTGCTTTACTGTAAACATTGATTCAATGTTATCTGTTTGAAATCGAATAAAAAGAAAATTAAAAAAAAAAAAAGAAACCCTGTCTGGGCTTACATAACTTATTCAAAAAGCACCTCCTTTTTTCACTATTACCTCGCCGATGTATCTTCACTCACCCTGTATTTGCCTTATGTCTTTTCTCTTCTTAAATTAGGTCTGGTCTTGAAAGTCATGAGCTGAGGTATTTAGCAAGACTTATTTCTGACAACCCTATTGACAAGGATCGGAAGTTCATCATTTCTTACTTCCTCAGTGATGATACTATTCAAGTGTATGAGCCTCCGCAGCGAAATTCAGGTACATCCTAGACTAGCAAGAGATAGATGTGCTACTCAGTATAACAGTACCCTTTCACCAGGACCAGATGAGGAAAGGTATAACTCACCTTTCTCCCTGTGTATTAGTTCCAGGGTAAAACTATTCCTACTAGGTCATTGTTTCATAACACATTTTCCACATGGAAGACTACTAGAGCCTGACAGCTTTCATAAGTATATAGTCCCACAGAGGGTTTTAGTGACTCATAGGCCATTGCATGTGATTTGCATTTCTCCAGCTACATGACTTGTATGGCCCCTCTTGCAGGGTTTGCAATTTTTCAAACTCTAGAGCTTCAGAATGGATGCGCTGTGTGGGGCATCAATCTTGAAGGATATCCATGAAAGTGAACCAATTCCTTTCATCGGTGAGTGTTACTGTGCAGCAGCACAGAGGATTCCATAGAAAAGATCTGAAATGGTCTCCTGTTAGATCTAGTTGAGGCAACTCTCATGGGGATATTTTAAAAATAAAGTGGACATAAACTTAGCTAATGATATCAATGCTTATGGTGAAGCATAAGAGCAAAAATTAACAGTGTGTATCTAGAACACTCAGAAGACAGCTGAAATGATGGATAAATATATTTATTCAGTTATAGAACTATGTAAGAACAAATGGTGATATAAAAAAATTAAAGAAACTCCTGATTACTGCTAATTATTTACAACCATATTCTTCTAGGGGTAATTGGTGGGAAGTTTTTGGAAAGAATTCGTATAATGAAACCTGGGCAGGAACTCTTCAAGAGTGAGATGTCTGTGTACTTCACGGCTCAGGATTTGTTTGTTGGTGCTACCGTTAATTTCTTTGGTCACATCTTCCATTTGATGGATGCTGATGAATACGCTTTCATCTACATGGAGAACAATGCAATGGAGGTGAGTGTGTGTGACCTTAAATAGGCATGTGGTGCTTATAGGAGGCAGTCAAAGGCTGCAGAATATGGTTAAGCACTCCATTCCAAAAGCCCCTCAAAACAGCTTGACCTAGAGCAAACGTGAAGCAGTATCCTAATTTACTTAGTTACCACAAAGCATAAGAATATAAGATGTGCCATATCTACAATATAAATGGGCTCTGACCGACAGCCCGCAAATGCGCAGTAGAGAGCAGCTCTACCGCGCATGCGCGGACGAGAGAGTACGTCGGTCAGAGCGGAGTAACATGGCGCTGGGAGGAAATGGAGCCATGTGAGGGCTGCCTTGGAAGGAGCGGGGAGGAGCAGCGGCGGCGGTATCGGAGCGTCGGGCAGACCAGCAACGAACCCGGTATTGAGGTGCGTGTGAGAGACCCCCGGAGACCTCCCATCTCCATGTCTGCACCGTCCAGCGGGCCGCTCTTAACGGGACCTTGGGGTGGCGGGCGAGTGGCCGACGTCTTGCAGCAAGAATGAGGGACCTGAGCTGCTTCGCCGCTGGTGCGACAACATCGGGAGAGGGAAGGGGTTCTGGATGAGGTGAGAGGAAGGAAAAGGAAGATGAGAGCGGATGGAAGGAAGAGGATGTGAGTGAGTAAGTGGGAAGGGTAAAGATGTGGAGAAGAGAAAAAGAGGGAGTGGAAGAGCGCTGAGGGAGAGGGAAGGGGTTGTGGATGAGCTGAGAGGGGAAGGAAAGGGAAGATGAGAGGGGATGGCAGGAAAAGGGAAGAGGATAGGCTCTGACCGACGGCCCGCAAATGCGCAGTAGAGAGCAGCTCTACTGCGCATGCGCGGAACAGAGCTCTGACCGACGTGCCATGCATCTCTCTCCATGGAGACGAGAACTGGTGCGAGTTCATCTCTCCATGGAGACGAGAACCGTGTGAGTTCAGCGCGCGGACAAGGAGTATCAGGGGGGAGGGGGGAGGGAGTTGGATCGGGAGGAACGTCGAGAGCTCTGACAGACGTGCCGTGCTGCAAGAGAAGGAGTGAGTCACACAGCGCAGTGACTGGGAGGGGATGAGAGTGAGGAATGGGATTGGGAGAGGGTAGGGAGTGACTGAGGAGGGAAGGGGAGGGAGTGGGAGTGAGAATGGGGGGAGAGGTGAGAGTGAGGGAAGGGGTTTCAGTGAGAGGGGAGGGAGGCAGTGGGTGAATAAGACTGAGGGAAGGGAGTTTGAGTGGGGGCAGGGGAGGGAAGGGAGGTGAGTGGAGGAAGGGGGGTGAGTGAGCGAGGGGGAGGAAGATGAGTGACCGAGATGAATGAGAGAGGGGAAGAGAGAGTGAGAGAGAAGTCTAGAAGTGTGCCGTTTCCGAAAACCGAACCGAAAAACGTTTTAATGTAGCCCGTTGTTACGGGCGTAACGGCTTGTTAGGCCAGACCAAAAGTCCATCAAGCCCAGCATCCTGTTTTTGATAGTAGTCAGTCCAGATCACTAGGAAGTACCCGGCAGATCTCAAAGAGTAGATCGATTCCTTATTGCTCATGCCCAGGGATAAGTAAGTTGTGGCTTTCCCCAAGCCCCACCCTGGCTAATAATTCTTTATGGACTTTTCCTTTAGGAACTCTTCTAAACCCCTTTTAAACCCAGATATGTAGCTTGATATAGTCTGTAACTTTTCTAGTTCTGTTGTATCTTTTTTGTGATGATGTGACCAGAACTGCACACAATACTCAAGATGCAGTCACACAATGGATCAATACAGGGATATTATGATTGTCTCAGTTTTATTCTCTATTCCTTTCCAAATAATTTCTAACATTCCATTTGCTTTTTTTGACCAGTGCTGCTCACTGAGCTGAAAAATTTCAAACTATCATCCACAATGACTCCATGATCCTTTTCCTGGGTGATGATGCCTCATGCAGACCCCAGCATTGTGTAGCTGTAGTTAGGATTATTTTTCCATATGTGCTTCATTTAGCACTTATCCACATTAAATTTTATCTGCCACTTAGTTGCATGGTTCCCCAGATTGGCAATATCCTTCTTCAGCAGCTCACAGTCCACTTGTGTTTTAACAACTTTGAATAATTTTGTGTTATCTGTAAAACTGACCAGCTTACTTGTAGCTCTTTTTTTACAGATCATTTAAGTAAAAATTAAACTGCACTTTTCCTGTACGTACCCGGATCAGTCCAGACTCCTGGGTTTTGCCCCCCCTCTAGCAGATGGAGACATAACTGGGAAGGAATCAGGTGGCTTTTGGCAAAGTTGATCACCCAGCCGAGTGATCGCAATAGCTGAAGAACCCAATGAACCGCCTAGCGGCAAAGCAACTCCAACTTTCCCGAATCAGCCGATCATCCAGATATGGGTGAACAAAGAACCCTTCCTTTCGGAGTTGCGCCGCCACTACAATCATCACTTTGGTAAAGGTCCTGGGTGCCATGGCAAGGCTGAATGGCAGAGCACGAAACTGGAAGTGGTCTCCCAGGATGGCGAACCTCAGGAATTTCTGATGGTTGGACCAGATGCCGATGTGCAGGTATGCTTCTTTGAGATCTAGAGATGCCAAGAATTCACCCTTGCTTACCGATGCAATGACGGATTTCAGAGTTTCCATGCGAAACCGTGGAATCTGAAGGCATCTATTTACTCTTTTTAAGTCGAGAATGGGCTGGAAGGTGCCCTCCTTCTTTGGCACCATGAAGTAAATGGAGTAACTTCCCATCCGCTGTTCCGCTAGAGGAACCTTTACAATGGCCCCGAGTTTGAGGAGACGCTGCAACGTGTCTCATACCGCCTGGCGTTCCTCAACGTACGAGCATTGGGATACAAGAAAGCAATCTCGAAAGTGCCAAGCAAAATCTAACCCATAACCATGCTTTATCATATTGAGGACCTACTGGTCGGAAGTCAGAGTGGCCCATTCCTCGTAAAACCGAGACATTCTGCCTCCCACCACTGGAGCAGAGGAATGGACCGGCCTCACATCATTGGGAGGACTTGACGCCACTGGAGGACTGCGGGGTTCCTGGTCTTCCGAAGCACTGGCCTCGAAAGGACCGAGATCAGGACTGCTGTCTTCCCAATGGCTGACGAAAGGAAGATCCTGAAGACCAGGAGGAATGGGATCTTCGATTTCCTCTTAGGCGCGAGTGAGATGGAAAGGAGCCCCTCACCCTTGGCCTATCCTCTGGTAGGCAGTGCACCTTGTTCTCACCCAAGGATTGAATCATGACCTCCAGATCCTTTCCAAAAAGCAGCTTTCCCTTAAAAGGTAAAGAGCCCAACTGAGCTTTGGAGGAAACGTCTGCTGACCAGTTTCTCAACCAGAGAAGTCTGTGGGCAGATACCGCTGAAACCATTGATCTGGCTGAAGTACGCAGAAGGTCATAAAGGGCATCTGTACTATAAGCGACCGCTGCTTGCAGACGCCCCGCTTGCACCGCTTCTTCTTCCATCAGGGCAATGCTATTCTGCAATTGCTGAACCCAGTGAAGACTTGCCCTCAAGGAGAAATTACTACAAATGGCAGCTCGGACACCAAGCGCTGACCCCTCAAATATCTTTTTGAGCTACACCTCCAGCTTCCGATCCTGGAAAACTTTGAGTGCCGTTGCGCCTGTCACAGGGATAGTGGTCTGTTTTGTGACCGCAGACACTGCTGCATCCACCTTAGGAACGTGGAGAAGGTCTAACGCCTCTTCTAGCAAAGGATATAGCTTGTCCATCGCCTTACTGACCTTCAACCCCAGATCAGGAGTATCCCATTCTTGGAACAGCAAGTCCGTAACAGAAAGATGAAAGGGAAAGGACTCGGTTGGACCACGCAGACCCACCACGACAAGATCCTTGGAACCCATTTGGGAATCCTCTTGAGGGGTCTCAATATGCAGTTCGAGGATCGCAGGAATTAGCGGGCCCAACTCATCCCTGCGAAACAGGTGGACCACCTTTGGGTCATCTCCTTCAACAATCTGTGGACCCCCGTAAGCTGGAGGTAAGTCCTGGTCATCCTCGAGATCCCTTCCCTGATGAGGTGCCCCGCTAGGCTCCTGATCATCATGCTCCGAGACCTCAGAGGATGAATCATCCCACAGATAGGGGGATAAGGGCCGAAGCGGTCTCTTAGCCTTTAGATCCCCCACTCCTGCTGAAGCCTGGACCTTTTGACCGCTTGACTCCCTGAGCCACTGGTCCCCTGGGCTGAGCGCACCTTAGGGCCCTCTCCTGAATGCCTCCGAGCTGCTCTCCTGGCCTTAAAGACCTTATGCAGCAACAAAATTAATTTGGATGAAAACGAAGAGGAGGAGGAGGAGTCTGATGCCCCCTTGGGGCTCTCCTCAATCGGCCCTGGGAAATGGGAATTCCTTTGCCGGGCAGCCCCCCTCAGGGGCTGTAGGCTGCGGGGGAAGAGGAGGAGGGGAAATCTCTCCCCCCTCTTTGGTTTGCGCTGCAGCACAAAATGTGGCCAAAATGGTGAGCGTGGGAACAGCCTGCAGGCTGAGGTGGCAAGTGCCCGGACGTCGCTGAGCTCCGTCACAGCCGAGAAACACCTCCCCCAACCGCCACCGATGTGCCTTCCCCTCCGGGGAGGCAGGCAGAACAGAGACCACTGCACAAAAGGCATGCACGCGCATCCCCACATGCATGACAGGCTGCCCCTCGAGGCATTGCGAACCGGCTGAGGAAAATAAACAACTTTTTTTTTTGTGGCGGCAACGGCGGAGAACAGGCGCCAAAATAGCGCAGGAACGCTCTTACTGTTTTCAACTCCGGGAGGAAAATGGGTCCTGATTGTTCTGAGGTGAGTAAGCTGGGCTCCCCAGTATCACCCCCAACTCGGGACTGTGCTGATAAGGGTTCTCAACCCCTATGCAGCCGAGCCTCAATACTAGGGGGATGGTCCCCTCAGGACCTGTGGACCCTCTGGGAAGCTAAATGTAACTGCTCCTGCTGGCTTCCGATGGAAAGCTCTCTTCTTCTTTTTGGTTTTTTTTTTTTTTAAATAACACCAACTCTAAACAAACCATAAGCCCAATTCCTGACCACACTTTGATTTTCTATTTTTCATTTTTTTGAAACTAGCTACAGACTGTAGGATTTTGCACCTCCACTATCTACAGGAGACAGAGAAATACTGACGGACTTTAGGTGGCACCTCAGTGTATAGGGTAGAGTTGGTCAAAACTTCTCTGTCTCCATATGCTGGTGGAGAGGCAAAACCCAGGAATTTGGCCTGATCTGGGTATGTACAGGGAAATCATAATGCATCGTAACTGACTATCTAAGGTTCAGTTTACAATATATATTCTGTTAATTAATCAATCAATCTAAATTGTTCACTTGCAGCCAGCACACCTGTCCGGCTGCCATCGACCTGCCAGACTGACCCAGTTATACCTGCCCATGATTGTTTTCAATGCCTTATGTACGCAGCCTGCCATACTAACCCAGCTGCTTTTCTGTTTGCTTTTAACTGTTCTTTTTTTTTATTTTTTATTTTTTATTGCATTTCAAATTAACACAATATATCTTGTAACAGCAATAAAGGGACAAGAAATCCAATCTTCTCATTCATGATAACGTGACAAAGAAGTAAAGTATCTCCCTAAATACATAGGAAATAAGGGAGGGGGAGATAACCCTAAGAAATACAAAAGGAGCAAAATAATCCATGAAAATAAAATTTTAAAAAACCCAGAGGTTTCCATCACATTTACCCAATTGCCATTCTACACTGTTTATGATTATCACTTAAGATGAGAATAAAAAAAAAACAAAACGCAGTTGTGATGGCTCAAAGAAAACATACTTAGAATTTTGAAATTGTATTATACATTTGCAAGGATAGCATAGTATAAACTTAGAACACTCAGCTTTTTGTCTCCTTCGACAAAAATAGGTTGGGAGTCGCAGAATCTAAGTAGACCCTGTCCTATTGGCTAGCAGACTGTATTTCCTTCTGCTACACCCAAGCAGCTTGAAGGTCATATTAAGGCTCACTCAGTCCAAGCTATGTCAGTTTCGGTGGCTCATTTGTGTCCAGTGCCCATTCATGAGAGCTGTAGGGCGGCAACCTGGAGTTCCCTCCATACCTTCGCCTCTCATTATTGTCTGGACAAGGATGGACGACGTGACAGTCATTTTGGCCAGTCAGTCCTCCATTAATCTTTTTCAGCCATGAAAACCCAACTCTTCCTACCTGGGCCTTTTCTTGGTGTGCAGGCCTGCTCCCCTTGTTCTAGCAGCTCTAATTGTTGTGCACATTTGCACTGTTATACGCAGCTTGTGTTGGGAGCAGCCTGTAACTACATACTCATCTATTTGAAAGGACTACAATCTTGCTTCTCCTTGGAGAAAGCAGAGTTGCTTACCTGTAACAGGTGTTTTCCAAGGACAGCAGGATGTTAGTTCTCACGAAACCCACACGCCACCCCACAGAGTTAGGTTTCTTTCAGTTTATTATTTTATTTTTCGCGAATTCTGTTATAAGACTGAAGAGGGGACCTGCATGGACGCGTGGATAGTGGCATGCTGGGCATGCTCGTGTGTTAGTCAAAGTTTCTAGAAACTTTGACAAAAGTTTTCTGTTAAGGGCTCCATCTGATGATGTTACCCATGTGTGAGGACTAACATCCTGCTGTCCTTGGAGAACACCTGTTACAGGTAAGCAAATCTGCTTTCTCAGATACACTGTATAGTCTGGCTTGCCCTTGTCTGGATGTACTTACATCTTCAAATAATTCTAATAGATTGGTAAGGCAAGACTTCCCTTTGCTGAATCCATGTTCTTTAAGGTGCTCTGGTGGTCTAAACTATTCACCCCTCCCCACCCTCTTCTCAAGTTGCTACCTTGGCTCCCCCCTTTGCGTCTGCATACAGTGCAGAGTTCTCTTACTTGCCTACAAATGCATGTTGCGGTAATGGACCCTTGGACCGAGGTGAGGTTGACGCTTCCCGCAGGGAGGAGCCCTGCAAGTCCTCACCGTTGGCAGGCGGAGCTGGCTGGAGCAGAGGCCCAATAGGAACTTCACCAGTACCAGCCCTCGTTCCCCTTAGGTTGAGCCCTCGGGTGCCTGAGTCGGCTGAACTTAGGCACGGGCCTCTATGAAGAGAAGAATTCATCGCAGAAGAGGTAGTGGCAGCAGGCAGAAAGTGAAGTCAGTCCAAGCAGAGGTCAGGGCAGGTAGCAGACAGCAGAGATGAGATCAGGCCGAGGTCAAGATCAGGTGGAGTATGGCGAGACGAGGAGCAAGCAGAAGTCACAAGGCAGCCAGAAGGCAATGAGAAGTCAATCCAAGGGGAAGGAGGAAAGGCGGAACAGCAGGAAGACACAGAGGAAGGACAAGGAACCACAAGACAGGAACACAGGAACTCTGAAGCCACAGGAAGGAACAGGAAACACGAAGACAAGGCACTGGAACAGAAGCAGGATCAGGAACCAGGAAAAACGAGTCAATCGGCCACTCAGGAGAGTTTGACCTATTGCCGAGGCATCTGAGGCTGGTCTGAGCTGGCCTTAAATAGTAGAGAGCCTGTGATGTCATCAGCGGGCACTGCGGTGGTTTTCCTGCCGAGGGCCCTTTAAATAGGGCTGAGTCATGTGCGTGCCTAGAGGCGCTCCACGTCTGTATGGGAGGAAGTGACTTGGAAGGTGCTATCTTTCATCAGCTGCTTCTGGTTTTTTTCCTGTCTTTCAACAATCTGCAGCCTGTAGCTACCTGAGCTAGCCTCCTATAGTAAAACAACAGGGATGTTTTTGAAAGGATTCATTCTCTGAAAACACTGATTGGTTGCTTCTAGTTTTGTAACTTGTCCGAGATATTCCTATTTTCTTCCAGTGAGCCAAAAATAGCAATTTTCTGTCCCTTCTGCGCATGACTCATTTTGCCCCCAAATAGACAGATATGGATCCCTTTTACAGAATTATTTCCACAATTGGAAAGCATAAAAAGCTGGTTTCCGTCTGGCACACTCCCTCCTATAAAAGGAGTCTGATATCAGAAGGTCTTTCACTGACCAATCAGTCACATTATCAGCAGGCAGTAGCTGAAAGCCCCACACAAAAATGCAGGAATTCACAAATAAACATATACACATACACACACACACACGGAAATTGAGGCTGGAGGGAGCCTGAGGATCAGATAGGGAGTTGAGGCTAAGGGGGCTATTATCTTATTCTACTGCAATAAGGGGATGAGCTGCCAAGATGGGAGATTAAGACTGGAGGGGTGGGGGTGGGTCAAAATTAAGGATGGGGGGAATGTTTGATATTGAGAGGTTGAGGAGATTGCTTGTTGGGGACACTGAGAGGGATGATGGAGTGTTGGGGGGGGGGGGGGGCATTAAGGGAAATATAGAACAAGATGGCAGATCAAGACCATATGGCTCATCCAATCTGTCCAATCACATCTCCTGTTCAGCTTTATAGTTCCTTTCTCTCCCTCAGAGATCCTCTGTGCTTGTCTTATGCTTTCTGGAATTCAAATAAAGGGTAGATAAAGTGGGAGAGGGGAGAACGTGCTGAGGATTGAGCAGGAGGGAAAGAGAGAATAAAAAAAGTGGGGATTGAGCACACACATACACCCACACTGTAAAGAACACCTTTGGAAAATCTGTTTATGCCATGGAGCACACTTTTCCAGTTTTGAAAAGAAATGAACTTTCAAATCGTGTCATTTATGGCAGGTATTCTTCTAGTGATCGTTAAACTCAAAGCTTCATATCTAATTTCAAGAGAATCTGAATAATATTTGCATATAGTGCTGGCTATATCACGTGTTTGCTGCATTTCTGGGAATCCTCTGGAAACCTTTTCAGTTTGTAAATAAAGTATCTGGGTCTTTTTCAGTTTTTACAGTTAAATTCACTTATATGGCTACTCTTCTCACTTCCCCGGCACAGATTCACCAACAGTTACAAACATGCAAATCATACAATTGCATGCACGCAGTCTAAAGCTGTTCATCCAACAATTCTCACATCACCACAGGCCTCACTTTTTCTTTAAATTTTATTTAGATTCTACTCTTTGTGACACTTTCTGCTTCTGGAATTTCTCCACTTGCTTCCTTTTCCTGTATGTATAAAACATTAAGGGGCGGATTTTCAGAGCCCTGCTCGCCTAAATCCGCCTAAATCCGGGCGGATTTAGGTGAGCAGGGCCCTGCGCGCCGGTGCGCCTATGTTCAATAGGCCTACCGGCGCGCGCAGACCCCGGGACTCGCGTAAGTCCCGGGGTTTTCCGAGGGGGGCATGTCGGGGGCTTGTCGAGGGGGCGGGCCCGATCCGCGTGGCGTTTTCGGGGCGGGCCGTAGCGTTTCGGGGGCGGGCCCGGGGGCGTGGTTACGGCCCGGGGCGGTCTGGGGGCGTGGCCTCCGGACCCGCCCCCAGGTCGCGTCCCGGCGAGCTAGCGGCCTGCTGGCGTGCGGGGATTTACGTCTCCCTCCGGGAGGCGTAAATCCCCCGATAAAGGTAAGGGGGGGGGTTTAGACAGGGCCGGGCGGGTGGGTTAGGTAGGGGAAGGTGAGGGGAGGGCAAAAGAAAGTTCCCTCCGAGGCCGCTCCGATTTCGGAGCGGCCTCGGAGGGAATGGAGGTAGGCTGCGCGGCTCGGCGCGCGCTGGCTATATGGAATCGATAGCCTTGCGCGCGCCGATCCCGGATTTTAGCGGATACGCGCGGCTACGCGCGTATCTATGAAAATCCAGCGTACTTATGTTTGCGCCTGATGTGCCAACAAAAGTACGCCAAATCGCGCTATTTGAAAATCTACCCCTAAGCCTCTATAGCGGCTGGCCCTCATTAAGTTGGTCAGTGCACATGTTCTCACACCCTTTATAACACAAAAGCAAGACCATTTCCATGACTTCATGTATTCTCATATCTTTGTCTCCATATTTCTTTTAGAGCCATAGTTCATTATCAGAACTCTCTGATTCATATTTAAAGTTAAATGAACTCTTGGACATATCTCAAGATTTCCACATGTTATCTGGCTAAATTCCAACTTTTTGAATATTGAGATTAAAATTTTGCCAGATAAAAAATTTTGCCAGATAATTTTGCCAGATATCTAAGCCAGGCCTAGGCATTCCTAGGCCTGGCTAAGATATCCAGCTATCTCTCAAAAATTTACACCAGTTCTGGTGCTGATGTTAAGTCTTGAGGAGCCCAAAAAGTGTACAGTGAAGCAGAAAATACTGCTTTTCTGTACTTCCTCCAACTTATCATGGCGATATTAAGTCGGAGGAAATAAAAAGCTAGAAATGTCCCAAAAAAAAAAAAGTGTGCCGGCGGACAGGTTAGGAAAAAAGGATGCTCTAAAATTGAGCGTCCATTTTCCTAAGTGGCTGACAGTCACCTCTCCCAGGCGCCCACTGCTGAGGAGCTGCAAGGGGCGTGCAGTTTGCCCTAGCGCCTCTTTTTTACTGAGGCAGCCCATTTGCATGTAGCATTGGGCGCCCTGGAGAGATGGATTGGTGCATGTTAAGGGAGTGGGCATTCAATCTTGAACGCTCTGATATTGCATTGGCCCGCCTGTCTCTCCCGCATATTCTCTGTCTTCTGCACATATGAATCATCAGGTCTCCATTTTGTTTTCTAAAAGAGAATTTACTATTTGCCCTGGGACAAAGACTGGACATACTTTTTACTCCCAGGGCTCTCCACCAATTTTCAAAACACAAGTATACAGGGTCACTTGCACCTGCTTTTTCTCTGGGTAGATTTTTGCTGGAAAAAATAAATGCAAAGATCCTCCCCCCTTCCCTTCCCAACCTGCCACTGGGAACATCTTCTCTCAGTGCAGATAAAAATCTGAGCAGTTCATTCCTCTGACAAAGCAAGACATAAAAAGAAAACAAGTGCACAAAAAGAAGCTAAACAACTTCCTAAGCAAATGATAAAAATAGTAATAGTTAAAGAAAAGGGAGTAGAGAAGTGGGAAAGCTGCACAATGCGTTACGTATACTTACTGGAAATCTTGTTTTCCATCAGTTCCCTGTAGCCAACATTAACATCATCCTAAACAAGCTGAAAACCAAAGGAGAGCCCAGATCCAGAGAAATCAAACAGATGTTTGCAGCCAGTGACATAGAAAAAACCAATAAGATTGGATATGAGCAATTCAGGTAAGTCCCAGCAAACCTGCAGCGCTGTCATGGAACAAGGATGCCTACAGAAAGAATTCCTGATAACTTTTCTATTATCTCTGAATGTATTTGTGATCTCTGTAGATGTTTAATTTAATTTGAGATTTGTATTTCGCCCTTCGTGATTAGGTAGGTACTCAAAATGGATTACATTAGGGGGCATCTATGAATTTTAAAAAGCATTAACACACTTAAAATTGGGTTTTACATATGTAAATGCACTTTACTTGTCTAAATGAGCTTTTGAAAATTGCTACAATATCTATCATTGAACTGTCCATAGGATATTTAATTGTGAGTGTACGATATGCATGAAAATAGCTTTTTAAAATTGCTACGATAGTATTTTACATTTACACGTGTAACTCCTTTTAAAATTACCTCCATTGTCTAATATTTTTAATGCATGCAGTAAACATTTTTTAACTCTTCCCCCAGTCAGGCCAGTCCATTATACATGGGTTGTGCACCCCTACCAGCATATGAAGACAGAGATCAGCAGACTTGCTGATGTCACCAGCCTGCCAGTATTCTCTGTCTCCAACGGATGGTGAACGTGGTCCCTCATTTGAGCAGGGACATGAACTGATCCTTAGCTCCGGGGGGGAGGGGGGAATTCCAGAGAAGATGATTGGGATCCTCTCCCTCTGGTGCAACCCCCGCCCCTCCCCCAGTTTTTGCCCCTCTCCCTCCCTTGTTTAAGAATACTGGACGCTGATGAGGAATTTTTAAAGTCACATGTGTCTGGGGAAATAAAGTTAAAAAAAAAAAGAGGAGGAGCTACGATCGAGGCAGAAGGTGTTGCAAGAGCCTGGCAGGCCCTGGGACAGCTTCTCAGAGCCATAGCCAGGCCATTTGGCACCTATGACCAAGTGAGAATGTGCGCCTTCACTCTGAACATAACATACAGCACCACGAGCTGGAAGATTCTGTTACATGGAGGAGGCTTTAATTTTCATGTTTATTTTACCCCAGTAGTTTTCTCCTGCTCCTTTGGGCTTCCAGCTCAATTTGAACCAGTAAGGAGATCCTGGCAACATAAGCCTTCATTCAAAAACTGAACTGGAAACCCCCAGAAGCCAGACTCTGCATGGCAAGCAACACCAAAGAAATAGAAACACATTTCCTATGTTATGCAAAATAAAAGATATAATGAGCTGCACATTCCTAAAGTTGACATATTCATTTCACTAAACTGAATATAAAATGCTTTTATCTACCCTTGCAGTCTTGACATTTTATTTTTCAAATCACTTTGGTCCTCATCTCTTTATACTGCTTTCCTCTTCTGTTCATTTTCTGTTTTCTCTCTCTCCTCTTTTCTTCTTCAATCCCTCCCTGACACCTCTGTCTAATATCGATCTTTCCCTTTTCTTCATTCTCTTTATCTCTGCCTCTCTATCCACTCATCTAGATTTCATCCCCCTTCTGTCCCTCCAGTTCTCTGTGCCATTCCTACACCTCGCCAACTCTCTCCTCTATTGCCCCCTCTCAGTCCTTCATCTCCCCCTCATTGAGTTGCTCCTTTTACCATCTCCAGCTGTCTGGCCCCTTATCTTTCCCCTCAACAGCTGCATCTGTTCTTGTTCTCTTGAAACCCCCTCACCCTCAAATCCTCCTCCTCTCCCCCCACCTCTGTCATCTTCCACTGTCATCTGTGAACCAATCATATCTTCCATTCCAGTGTATCAGTGTTAAGCACCCTAGGAGAACCTTACAGTCTTGCACCCCCTTCCTCCCTGGTTGCACCCTCCCCACACACAATTAAAAATTGTGCATTTATAATAACAGATTTTACATGAGAGGACTCTGTGAAATAAAAATATCATTTACAGCATGTATATTATATTTACATGTGCTGCTGCAGTGCCAACCAGAAATCCGTGCAAAAAAATAATTTAAAAAAACCACTTGCAACCCATATGGAATTAGGCCTATGGTAATATGCATTGGGAGTGGGTTTGGCCCTTGGAAAGCCATAGTAAACTGAATTTCAATTGCAATATTGTAAACCTCTCATACCAAAACAGCCCTAACTGCCAGCACTCAAACAGTAACAATCCTACCTATGAAAAAGCAACACTACAAATATTACACCTGATTCTAAAACACCAATGGATCTAGTAGTAAAACAAAACAAGCCAGGCTGCTATGGATCCCTACACAGAAAATACACGCTAGCAGAATACCTCACCTCTGTCACATGTACAGAACATAGACAGACCCTCACTATGTACAGAATAAAAAGACCATAATGTATAAATAAAAACATGCAAACAAAAACTAAACTGGAAACAGCAAAAAGCCAGAATCAGCAACAAGGGAAAAACAGAAAGATCACCAGTCCTCAAAAGACATCAAGCGATAAAATCAAGAATTATAAAACTGTAACGATGCTACTCGTGGGCCCCAGCTGCAAGCAGCCTCTCATCTTGGCAGGCCCTGCAGCCTGACGCCGCTGCTTCATCCGACTCGACACTGCCGAGGCCTCGCCGGTCCTTCCCCGTGGCAGGGAACCGCTCTTGTCTCCTGCTTCCGTGCGGCTTAGAGGCCGTCGCCACTGCCGTCCTTCTTGCAGCAGGAGTAGTGCCACCTCTCTCTGTCCTCCGTGGCCTGGGTACCGCCGACGATGCTGATTCCGCTGCCGACTCAGTCCTGGCCCAGATTCTCCTTAGGTGCGCAGCCACGCCGCTCTTCGGGGAAAAGCCCCGCGGCCCAAACTAATGACATCATTCCCTCGTTGCCTGTTTAGCCTTATAAAAGGGCTCTTCACCAGTCCCTCGTTGCCTTTGCAAGGAGTCTGCTTGCTCCTGGATTCCTGGTTTCCATCTCATCATTCCAGGAGGCTTCTGAGGTCCATCATCCCTCCTTCAAGGTCTGCTGTTCTTCGTGGGAGCTCCCTTGTCTTTGTCCGTTGTTCCTGGTCTCTCGTCGGATCCTGTATCCTTGTCTGTCCTGTGTCTTGACGTTCCAGTTCTCTGGTTACTGTCTCCAGATGTTCCTGTCTTCAGATGTCCCAGTCTTCTCTGGTTCCTCTCTTCAGTTGTCCCTGTCTTTGGATGTTCCAGTTCTTCGGTTCCTGTTTCCAGTTGTTCCAGTACTTCAATTCCTGTGTCCAGTTGTCCCTGATCCTCTAGTTCCTGGCTCCGGGTATCCCAGCCTTGTCTCGCCCGCCAGATTCTACCTCCAGATGACCATCCTGTGAGTAAATCCGTATCTGATCCGGTGTCCTGTTCCCGGTCATTGGAGCCCTGTTTCGATTGGATCCTTCTTCAAGCGCTGCCCATATTCCTCTTTCCTTCTGAGCTTCAGTCCTACGCTTGTCCTGCTCTCTGCGTGGTCTGAGACCAGCCTCTTCAGGTTATGTATGACACGCAGTGGGACAGGGTGGGCCGCGACCAGCCCACAGGAGGGCTGTGTAGGGCGCCCTGAGGTGTAGTGCTTGCCTGAGTCTCCAAGTGCCTTGTCTCGTCTGAGTTTCCAAGTGCCTAGTCTCCTGCCGTTCCCAGGTGGCAGGTCCAAAAGGGCTATCAAGTGGCAGGAGGGCTACCCCAGAGACCAGCATTGCATTGCTGGGTCTCTTCTGGTGCATTGGGTTTGGCAGAGGTCAGAATGCTTCGAGTCTTCAGCCTGTCCCCCTGTACTTGGATACGCCTCGCCTGCCTCGGCGCTTCTCCGGAATCCTCCGCTGGAGTCAAGCCGTGGTCCAAGGGCACCCACTCTCTCCTGGATAGGGACTGCTAACTAGCGCTCCCAACAAAAACATCAATCATAATAGTAAAATCATACTAATAAAAAGGAATATTTCAAAACAGCTGACTAATAGAACAGCATGTCAGAGCAGTAACACATTTTTGAGATTCCTGGATGTTCATCAGGTACTCATCAAGTATCTGGAGGTCACTAACTCTTTTCATAAAACTGACCATTATCCGTCTAAATTGCTTTTGAATACGTACCCCTTATATACAGCCCGATCCAGTAAAGTCCGTGGGAGAGCGGACTAACGCCCGCTCTCCCGGCGCGCGCACTGGCCCCTCGCCGGTGCGCGCGATCCAGTATTTAAATTAGGCGACGCGGTGCAAACGAGGAAAAGGAGGCGCTAGGGACACTAGCGCGTCCCTAGCGCCTCCTTTTGGCCTGGAGCGGCGGCTGTCAGTGGGTTTGACAGCCGCCGCTCAATTTTGCCGGCGTCGGTTCTCGAGCCCGCTGACAGCCACGGGCTCGGAAACCGGACGCCGGCAAAATTGAGCGTCCGGTTTTCGGCCCGACAGCCGCGGGCCGAATTCAAAATTTTTTTTTTTTTTTTTTAACTTTTTTTAACTTTTGGGGACCTCCAACTTAATATCGCTATGATATTAAGTCGGAGGGTGCACAGAAAAGCAGTTTTTACTGCTTTTCTGTGCACTTCCCTGGCGCCGGAAGAAATTAGCGCCGACCTTTGGGCGGCGCTAATTTCTTAGAGTAAAATGTGCGGCTTGGCTGCACATTTTACTTACTGGATCGCTCGGGAATACCTAATAGGGCCATCAACATGCATTTGCATGTTGAGGGCGCTATTAGGTGCCGCGGGTGGGCCGCGTGTTTTCCTCCCCTTACTGAATAAGGGGTAAGGGAAAACACGCGTCCAGAGCAGGGTGACAGTGCGCTCCGACGGAGCACACTCTACTGGATCGACCTGATATATTGCAAGAGGGCAGGTTTGTCAAACTGAGGTTGTCTCTTTACTTTTATTCTGTCTTTTCTTCCACTTTTTTGAGGCAGGTTGTTCCAAGTAAGAGGATTTTCTCTCCAAAAGTTTGAAGCTTGTTATTAATCTGACTAATAAAGTTTGTTTCAGTGCTTTGTCCAGGGAATATTTATTTCTCTCAGTGCAATATCACCTCTATCTATAATGTCACGGAGGAAAACTGTGTGCTCTGCCTCTATCTGCTGGTAAGGGGACACAACCTACCTATATGCGTTATAATTTCTTCCTGCCTTATCTTCCTTCCAGCTTGTTGCAAGCTTCCAAGTTCTCCTCCCCTGTTGATTGTAACTTTGACTTATTCCCACCTATGGTTATCTTCGTTCACTTGAATTGTTACTCCAGTTATACCCCTTGTTAAATGTAAACCGATCCGATATGGTTATTTACTATGAAGGTCGGTATATAAAACTGTTAAATAAAATAAATAAATAAATATGCACTCACTGGATTGGTGTAGCAAGACTCATGGAAAGAAAACTAACAGATAAAATTTCTCCTTATGTAAATATGAGTACAGAATTTATACAGTTATCTTTATTCATATACTGTGCTAATATACTCTGCAAAGAGTAACATTATGGATTGGTTTGATCTCCAGTGGCTTTGCTATGGTATCAAAATTATACCAGTGTTGTAGAAAACCTCTGATAAAGGATATCATTATAATATCTACCTTCTAATTTTCTCTATTTTATTTCTTCTAACAGAAATCTGTTGCTGACTGTGTCAGAGGGGACCCTTTCTGAACATGAGATTATGACAGTCGCAAGATTTTACAGCGTGCAGGAAGATTCGGAAGTGGATGTTAACTTCCTGCTTGCATTAGCCCAGGACCAACTCAAGAGAAACACCTTTGAAGACTTCTCCAAACTGAAGGATTCGTTTATGTACAGTGACCGAGAAAAGTAATGCTCCCACGCTTTCTCTCTAGCCTGATATTTTGCAGAGAGTACACTGTAGCTTTCTCAGGACTGTGAATGGCTTCAGATTTTCCTGGCCACTCAGGTTCTGGAATTGCTGGTGACAGCAGCAGAATGTACGAGCAAAAATGCTGGGTGTTCCAGCAAAATGGAACACGTGGAGAATCTAAGGAGAAAATAGCTGATAGTGGGCTAAAAAAAAAGTACCAAAAATGCTCCCATAGGACGTAACAAGAGCTATACAGCTTCAGCCACACTCCAGCCCAAACTTATGCTGGCCCACTGTAAAAGTAAACCGATTTGGATCAGAGGGTTACTGGAGTCCAGTCAGAGGTGTGCATTTGCATGTCTTAGAGCTGGGGGAGTGGAGGGTGAAATCGCCATATATCTTTTTCAGGCCTGTTGAATATTTTCTTTCTTAGCTGAATATAAGCTTAGACAACAATTTCTGTTTGGGTTTTTCCTCACTCATCATCTATGAAAGACCTAAGTATTTTTTGGCTGAATTGTACGCTAAGGATTTCTTTCTTTCCTTTTTACCACTTTTACAAAGCATGGGGGAGAAATATAGATCACTGTTGGTAAGGATTTAGTCTTCTGTAGAAAAATCTTGAGTGCTTACTTAGTTTCCAGCCTTTTAAAAATTGCACCTGTTTGTTCACTTGCAATCTGCAGTGTAAAACATGATGGCATTCTGTCCTTTATATGTAGGAATGGGTTACTCTCTGTGCAGGAAAGTCGGACAATCTTCAAAGCCTTCAAGGTGCCCATCGCAGATGATCTCTTACGAAACATATTAATGAAGTAAGCCATGGTTTTATAGATTGTGATCTGCAGTTAATTGCTTCAGAATGTCAGTCTTCCTCTTTTGTATCCTCTTCTGTTCTTATCCCTAGGTGTCCTTTATGTCCAAATATATTTAATTTATTATAATTTGTAACTTCTTGGAATAAAATAAATATGTATAACCTTTATAAGGACATACATTCTCATCCCCAGCCCCTTCCTGGTTTGAAAAACCACCTTCTCTAAGTCCTATTATCACATGATGGGCTAAGCAGCTGGAGATTTCAAAATCTTTAAATACTAATATCTCCTTAGGAAAAAAAATAAAAAAAGAGATATAAAAGGAGTATCATCAGCTAAATAATTCCTGTCTACTGCCCCGCCCAATATTTTGCTGCTAAGATTGTTGTAAGCTATAAAGAGCCCTGTAAAGAGGGCTCCCAATCCCAGGGCTTGGAATTGCAGAGGCTACTCAAAAGGCCATTGATTTTGACGTGTTTCACTAATGTTTAAAATTAGAGATGTTTCTGAGTAGAGCACTTCCTCTGGATACCAAAAATTAATTGAAAACTCCGAGATTCCAGCCAGGTTCAGTTCTTCTGTAATTTAGTTAATGAAACGCTAATGACACAAAATGAAAAAGACTTTAGGGGAGATAGAATGGGTGGGGGGCAGACAAGAGAGAGAGAAAGGCAAAGAGAGAGCTAGAAAGAGAGAGAGACAGTCTGACAGATAGATAAAGACAATGGAGGAGGGATGATAAAGATAGAGATACAGCTCACTGGTCAGAAGGATACAGCGGCAGGCAGAAAACAGGAACATTTATTGTTAACTGTATATATCTTTAAGAATGCAGAAACTGAGTAAAATGATCGCTCTGGCTTCTGAGCCTGCCAAGATTTGTAAGATACTGATATGCTAGAAAGACTGAGTTATTTGTGGCGTTCTCCCATAATCAGCTAGAAAAGTTTTTAAATAAATAAAAAATAAATCAGCTTCCTGCAATTACTCAGCTGCACAATGCCTTGGATTGGCATCATACGCTCTAGAACATGAATATAAACGAAAGCAAATGTACTATTGGAGGTCTGCCGAAGGCTGAACCACCACCTTAACACTGTCTGCATATCCTGCTTTTAGACACGGAAATGACCAGGGACAAATAGATTACATGAAACTTCTGACTGGTCTGAACTGGAGAGAGCATCCGATTCGTATAACCCAGGCAACAGAGATTCCTGTTAAGGTAAAAATGTCAAAATAGAAATAAGCAGAAAATCCCAGAGCCATTTGTATGGACGTCTATGGGGCTTATTCAGTTAGGACCCTATCCATAGCTAAATATTCAGCTACGAATGGGGCTGCCTAGAGTGTTTTATATGGCCAAAATCCTGATACATGGCCCTCTGGCATCTTCATTCACTGAGAGAATCCACAGCAGATACATATTTGGGCTCAAATGCATCGCTGAAGAGTGTACTGTGTACAGTGTCCTCCCTGTGCACTCTGCAGCTCTCACCTCTGCCCTGTCCATCTGTTATTAGCTGACTGCCACAGTGCCCTTCACATTGTATCAAGGTGCCACATGTAATCATAAAGTACATTGACGTACAAGCCAGATTCTATATCTTTCTGTTTAAAACTTAATATTTTGCTGAGAAGGAGGCCTTAAGTTCCCTTTTCATTCCCAGCCTGCGATTCAGAGCTGTCTGCTGAAATGTGACAGCTGCCTGAGAGTGGCCTGGGCTTTTCTAAAGCCCGTTCCCAGCTTCATTAGGAATGCGGACTTTGTGTTTTGCATGTTCTTTATAATTTGCTTCTTTTGAGTTTTCTGAGTTTTTTTGCTATGAGCATGACCAGGACTCCTGGTTGCTTGTGATTCCCTGCACTGCCATGCCACTAGCCCTGCTGTATATGTCTGTCTTCATGTCTCCATGAGTTTTATTTCTCAACTATGACTTCTGTTCAATAGACAGATGTTTTGCCCTGGCGTTCACCATTTATGAGGTAGTTGCTTCAGGTCTTTGCTTCATTCAGTATATTCCTGTGTTAAATCTGCTCTGTGAAACTCCTTTTTCCCTCTCCCTATCTTTTATTTTTGGTGTTGATGGCAAGGAAGTCCTGAACATGATCAAGGTTTGATTGGGAGGAGGCAGTGCAAGATGAAAACAGGGGAAGGCATGGTGGAGTTTCATTCTAGGGACTGCTCTCTTTTGGAAGTAAAGCATTATAAAAGCTTGAGAGAATATGGAAAAAATTGGCTTTTTTTTAAAGCTATAATATCCCTTCATAGCCAGACATTTATACACAAGTTTTCTACCATTTACTGAAATGAGGGCCTCATGCATTAAATGAAATCCTAGTGAAGTTATAGATTTTGCACATTCTGTAATGACATTAATGCAGCACAATATATAGTGCATGGGAGGCCAACTCCAGTCTGCGAGAGCCACAAACAGGTCAGGTTTTCAGGATATCCACAAGGAATGTGCATGAGATAGGGGCAATGCATGCAATTTTACTATATGTAAATCTGTTTGTGGCTTTTGCGAACTGGAGTTGGCCACCCCTGGTAAAGTCTTCCATCTTACAACTATTGGTTGAGCTCCCTGGTAAAGCGGTAACACTAACTTTGTTTATCAGGTGGGGGCAAAACAATGGCAAAAATAGTAAAGAGAAAAGGTAGCACAGCACTTTGAAACAAGTGGATTGCAGGTCGCCAAACAACACATATTCACAAAGGGAAGATCCTGTCACATAAAAATTCTCTAATGAGCTGACAAAAATGGTGGATCGGGGGGGGGGGGGCAGTGGAGGTTGCCCATTTAGACTTCAGTAAGGTGTTATGACACTCTTCTGTACAGAAGACTGGTGGATGAGCTGGACAGAATGGGGGTTGGACAGAAAATTGTAAATTAGGTGAGGCAACTGGTTGCACGGCAGGACACGGTGCGGGGTGGTCTGTGGAGTCTCCACTCTGGGGAAAGTGAATTGACCAATGGGATTTTCAGTATCTTTAATAGTGACATTCAGAGGGTCTTGAGTTAAATATGCATGTTTGTTGGTGATTCAAAATCTGTAACAGAGCAGACAGGCCAGAAGGGGTAAAAAAAATTAAAGAGACTTGAAAAAACTGGAAGAATGATCACAGGTTTGGAAAACAAGCTTCGGGGCTAAAAAACAAATATAGTGTGAAATCATGCAAATCCATGTAGTTACATATCCATTAGAAGATCAAGACCGGGAAGCCGTTAAACAAGGACAAGACAAGATCTAGGAGTGATCATTTCAGATATCCTGAACGTAGCCAGTCACTGAAATAAGGCCACAGGGAAAGCTAATAGTTTTCTTGGTGTCATCTCCTTAGCAGCGGGGGGCCAGACTGGATGAGCCGCTTGGTCTTTTGCTGCTGTCATCCACTGTGTTACTATGTTCCTATGATCTGCTGCTGCCAGAGGTACTCTGCTCCCAGGGAAGAGAAAGAGGACCTGAGAATGAAGTTGAGGGGAATGATGAAATTCTCTAAGGAAAAGCAGAGCACCTGCTCCTTGTGCAACACCTGGAGAGAAGAGAACGGCTTCAGAAATGATGCAGTGCAATGGCACGCCACCACCAGAGGGGTCATTCTGTAACCACCTGCACTGCTGCCAAGTCAGTCACCCGAAGACCTTACCCCAGTTTTCAAAGGGAAAGTATACGTGTGCTTTTCCTTTTCAAACTTATCGCAGCAAAACTGCCGGCATGCACTTACACCTGCCAGCGGGGGCGCAGAGTTTTTGATGGGGGAAAAAATCTATGCAAAAGTGTGCATGTAAGGGCAAATCCCCTCCTGCCCCTGCCCTCAGCAATGCCAACGTCTACTGTGCATAGGGGCCTTGCATGTGCACTTTTTACCCCTCATGTAGGGCAGAGAATTTTCTAAAGCCCGTTACGCAGGTAAAGCACTGTTTTACCCATGGATGTGGCTTTGAAAGGTACCCTCCCTATGGACTGCTCTAAGAACTAATCTACAATTCCATAATATTATTTTTTTTTATTAGCATTCAAATACCCAAAGGAGATTTTTCCAGTTTAGGCTATGGCAGTTTGTTTGCTCATCTAGCCACGTGGTAGAAAGCCAGAGTGAAAGTTTCAATATGGGCAGACTGGAAGGGCCGATTGGTCTTCGTCTCTGTCATTTACAATATGTGTCAGAGTTTCTCCTGTTTCTATCAGCTGATGCATCTTTCCCAAACATTACTCCGTAGAATGCCTGCTGAGACAGGACCATCAGAAAAGAAAACTTCTAGGAGACCAAGATAGTTGACAGGGTCAGTCTGACAGATAAAAAGTAACTAAAGAAAAAAAAAGTTACACCAAATGCGGTTAGTGCAAGATTGACTTTTTGGGGGGATAGCATTTGGGTGCCAGCACTAAGAGTCTGAGACTCCTTAAAAGCATCAGAATGAAGGTCGGGGGGGGTGGGGGGGGGCAGGGGAACGGGGATAAGCTGCTCCAATACTAGAGTCTCGGAGGCCCAGCATAAACCGTGCAACAGCGCTTCTCAAACCTATCCTAGGGGACCCAGCCGGTCAGGTTTTCAGGATATCAACAATGAATATGCATGAGATAGAGCTGCAGGGATCCTCCAGAACAGGTTGGGGAACCAATGCTGTGGAGGACGTTTCCTGTATGAAAGTGACAGTTTGATGAAGAACATGGACTACTGAAGCTACTGAATAGTTTTTGTGTGCACTGAAGGGCCTGGAATGAGATTACAGTTGCTTTGTTCCCCTACAATTTTGGCACTGCCTGAGCATTGGGCAGCTCTGCCAGTATTTATTCTTCTCTTCATTTGCTGCTTTGAGTGCCACTTCATATAACTTGGATGTCACTTGCATGATTGTACAGCGTCCCATGCTATCGACAGTGCTGGCGTTTTGTGTTATTGACCCCCATTTCTTCACCAGCAATGGAATCGAGATTTGCTTTTTGTTTTTCAAATCTTGGAAATTGTGTAGGAACCAACTAAAAGAAATGAGTACTGGAGCCAATGTTCCTTCTGTGAGCAATTTGGGCTGCGACAGGCTTGGATCCACCACAGCCCTACTGGGCCTCCTCTCTCTTCGGGCCATGGCACTTTGTGCAAAAATCATTGATGGTACTACCCTCTCCCCTCCCCTCCTCCTGATCCTTGGGGCAAAGAGTAAGGAAGTCAGATTGGGAGGATGAGAGAGAAGGGCAAACCCCCTCTCCCCAGATTGTCATGAAAGAGCAACAGTGAGCAAGCTTTCTCTCTCCCCCTGACCTCACCACTCTCCCCATTCCCCCCTCACCCCCCCCCCCCCCCCCCACACACACACGCACACTCCAGTGTTGGCCTTAGAAAGACAGAAATGCACATTCTCTAGATATAGAAATGCTGCAGTTACAGAATAAAGACATTTTTTTCATTTTCTATCAATCATGCATCCCTGGATCATATATCACCAGCAGATCTGAGCCTCCAACAAAAATTTCAAATTTTGTCTACTTAAGCAAGAAGTAGAGCACACCCCTAGATTATGCGTACCTTGGCCTGACATTAAGTTTATCTGACAACTGGGCTATAATACATTATAAGGAAAGCTCCTATGGGTTCTACATGCAATAAAGAAAGCCTTGGCCAGTTTTAACCACCTAGCAAATTATTTTTTTAAATCATTTGACAATATTGCATCAACAGTTTAGAAAATGGATACAAGATCTTATTCAGATGATATTTAACACCTCATAGATTACATAAAATAGGTATTGGGGGTTGTGGATTGAGGGAGGTGGGACCACACAAACTTTATCTTCTCTCTCACAAACGTACATGTTCATTTTCTCTCAAACTCCCTCTTTCTCCCATCCACAGGCTCTCTCTCTCTCTCTCCTTCACACAAACACATATACACACAAGCTCTCAACGCTCACAAATACACTTGTACAAATTCACTCTATCACACACTCATGCCCATACTCTCAAACACACTCCCTTTCTCTCACATACATAGGCTCTTTGTCCCTCACACTCATATTATGTGTGAGGGCTTGCCTGTGGGAGCCTATATGTGATACATAGGTTCTCTCTCACATGCACATATGCACACAAGCTCATACGCACACACACATACACACACTCTCTCTCTCTCTCTCTCTCAGGGGCTCCCTCTCTCTTCAGGTACATTTCCACCAGCTTTGATTCTGTCTTCAGGCTGTGGCAGGTTGGGCTCCGCTGTGGCCGCACTGGACACATCTTCAGGACACTGAGGATAAGCTCCATCATGATCCCATATGCCTTGATTCTGTCTGCAGGCCATGCGAGATGGGCTCTGCCGCAACCCTGCCAGCTTTCAGGCCACAGTGGGATGGGCTCCACTGTGGCCCTGTTGGTCTTTCTTTTGTTTTCGGGCTGCAGCCCCACTAGGCCTTCCAGTGCACTAAGGGGAAAAAGTTCTGCATTGAAGCCCAAAACGTTGTGCATGCACTCAGCTTAGATAGAAAATTATTTGGAACTTAAAACTTTGCATTCCCATAGTCAAAATTGGAGAGGGAGCCTTTAAAATATGCCGTTTTTTTAAAGAAAAGAATCTGTAAAAAAAAACGGCAAACAATTCTTTTCCACAAAATCAAGAAAAGTAGCTTCAGAATGAAACTTTTGTTTTGTTTATATTTCTTTTACTTATTGCAGTGTTAGAAATTTAGCATCAGCCGGCAGCTCATTTTAAATTCTTAACAGGACAGGAAAACCTGCCCTTAAAAGTGCAGAATTAGTCTGTAACTAGGGCTACACACTTAGCAACGTAACTCAAATAGAAACATGCCTGGGGCACTGCAAAGCAAGTCTGAGATGGAGGCAAATAAGCGATGAATAGAAAAGGCACTCTGTAGCAATACTAATTAGTGCATTAAAAGCATCCAGACTTTTTCCTTGCCTTTCATTTTGCTACTCATACTATCTCCTGGGTACTCCAACCTTATGTTGATTTCATTTCTTCTTTTTTTTTGGGGGGGGGGAGGGAGGTGAGTACTGACAGCTTTCTTCTGTTCCTTTTGGTTTCCAGCCTTTAGTGCTGCGCTAGTACCATGATCCTTCTTTTGCAGTTTACAGGACAGTGAATGTTGCCTCCACAGTATCCCCAAGTGCAGGAGGCAAGCTTGGGAATCGAACCTGGCTGTCAATGGTTATTACCACTGACCCTTCAGCCTGACCCTTCTCACTGGGCATCAGGATGCCTTATGCTGGTGCCAGTTCTGTGAACGGCATGGCTCCCATGATGAAGCTTGGCCCAGGCTGTTAGAGGGAAGACAGGAACAGCATCCAGCTCACCAAGGTTTTCATCTTGCCGCCCTGCTCTGAGAACTGCCCCCGGTGTTTGCTGTACAAGCGTCACTCTCATTGTATTTCTGCGGCTCAGTTGTGATGTAACGTTTGGATAAATCAGTATAAATGCACTGGGCATTCCTCTTAACCTTTGTCCGTTTTGGGGTTTTTTGCATCCACCACAGGCAGAGTTCTATGCTCGCTTTTTTTTTTTTTTTTTAGAAAACCAAGGTAGTTATTTGGAAAGGTAGAGGAGGCAACATCACAAATCACAGGCATGGACATTCCTAATCAAGAAGCCAGCACAGGCAGTGCACCGATCTCAGTTTCTGTGCTAATAAATCTCAGTCATTCCACGGTACATGGAGCGCCTTTATTCCTCTCTCATCATCTGCAGTAAATTACACCTCATTGACTTCTCCCCCCCCAAAAAAATCAAATAAGCCAAACCTTTCCCTTTTCTGTGTCCAGGGTTTATGCACAAACACAGTAAAGCAGTACGTCGCTATTCTTTAAACTGAAATGGTGAGAGGTTAACTCTTATACACCAAGCAGAAGTTGCAATGTAGGATTTGCAGAGTACAGAAACCTGAGTCAGGAAAACTCCTCCTATGTAAGTTTGAAGCTCCACTCTAGTACTGACTCTCTGTGTGACATTTTATCTCCCCATGCCTTTGGTTACTCAGCTATGATTGGGTAACAATAAGAATATTAATAAAGTACTGAGGTGGTTCCTCCTGCCTTTGGAAGACGACATGCATTCCTAGTGCCAGGAATAAGCTTCCAGGACATCCTCTCCAGGGGATGGCTGTTGTCAGGTGCTGTAATTATAGTGTGTCCCATTTGGATGCGTTGTTTTTTTTTTTATAATGCATTAGAGTGGCTCATGGTCTGTTGTTATAAATCATGACCGAGGCGTTAGATGCCTATGTTTCCTGTCATGTGAGTCTCATGACCTTATACATAAAGGAATGGCAACATAAAAGATACCCTTTCCTGGGAAAAGCTTGGGATTAGGGATGTTGCAGGATTGCAAACCAGTGAGGAAGGGAAGTTCTGCTGACCAGGTCTCTCCTAGGGTTGGAAATATGAAAACCAGTTTTAAAGGACAGGTACAAAGAGAGAAGAAAGTTAAAAAGGGGGAACAGCTCTCGACCAGTTCTAGGGCTTTACGCAGGCTTGGAAATATAGGAGCTGTGCCACGCCTATGGATCTATTCCAGGGATGGGCAACTCCAGTCCACAAGGGTCCCTCAATTGGCAGGTTTTCAGGATAACTCAAGTGAATGTGGATGAAATAGATTTGCATACAATCGAGGCGGTGTGCATGCAGATCTATTACCATGCATGTTCAGTAAGGATAGTCTGAATACCCAATCAATTATGGGTCCTCATGCACCGGAACTGCCCACCTGTGATCTATATAATACAAGAGAAGATTGAGGGGAATTCAGAGAAGTCTACATTGCCCCCCCCCCCCCCCCCCCCCCCCACCACCACCACCAGGAGACTCCTTCCTGTGCCAGTGGGAATTAGAGGCAATTTAATATGCCAGCTCACCACACCATTCATTTCTAAGTTCTGCACATGGCTGCTGTCTGCTCAGTCCTGTAAAAAGCAGTAAGAAGCGCATATTTGTACTGAGACAACGCAGCAGTGAGGATGCTGGGCTTGATGGACCCTTGGTCTGACCCAGTATGGCATTTTCTTATGTTCTTATGTTCGTACAGCAGCATTTCTGATCATTGTCCCTTTGGAAGAGTTTTTCTGAGTTTATTTCTCTGTTTCAGTGTGAAGAGGACTGGAGTGGACAACCTGTGACCCACGCAGTGAAAGACGTCTGCTATTTGATGCTCCTGGAGGACTTGTTTGGTCTTGAAAAATGAACATTGAAACTTGCACCAGTTTTTTTTTTTTTGCCTTTATAAAGTAGTGTTATGGCTCCAGCAAGCTGGCATTTACTGGAACTGAAGTACAATGATTAAACCTATAGACTGTCGGAAAGCTATCTCTATATTCTTAACTTAGAAAATATAGTTCACTAGGGTTTAAAAATGCCCTGTAAAATGCTCTGATTGCTTGCATATAAAGTCATTCTTGTGCAATTCTTTAATCTCATATTACCGATGATAAGTAAGTTTATTGCACCTCAGAGCTAATAAAGTCTGGTTTGAAACTGAGGAATCCCAGCTGCAGCCATGAGAACCTCTATTTTTGTAATTACAGTCCCACTGACACCATGCCAAGCTAGACTGGGAATACAGTAAATGCTGTATAATTTCCTCCTTGATGCATTCAGCTTTTCCCATATATGTAAGAAGATTCAAAGAGTGTGTGTGCTTGTAACTATTAAGTGTTTGCAAGTTGCTGCTAGAATGACTTTCCTTGGGTAAGAGCCAGCACTTAAAATGTCTTTATAGGATAATTCTGGCAAATATGATTTATGGCGACCTCAGTCTGAGTGTCAGGAGCTAGATTTCTATTTATTAAAATTTGTAACCCACATACATCAAAAATTTTTCAGAGCAGTTAACAATAAAAACATGCACAATATAACATGCTTATACAGATAAACAAACAATGGCTCTTGAGAGCCTTCTGTCTGGCTCTTAAAACATCGCAAGAGCATACAGAGGGAATGCATCATTTTCTCCTAGGACAAGCAGGATGGTAGTCCTCACATGTGGGTGACATCATCCAGTGGAGTTGGGCACAGAAAACATTTGTCAAAGTTTCTAGAAATTTTGGCCAGCAGACTAAGCATGCCCAGCCTGCTACTATCCACACATCCACACGAGGTCCCCCTTCAGTCTCTTCTTTTCCATGGTGCAGTTGCCTCGCGGTTCATGGAGCTCCTTTCTTCCTTGTTTTTTCGCCTCGATACTCTCGAGTTACCTTCCAATCCTCATCGAGTCCCCCATCGCAGTTGGTGCCTCTCCGGAATGGTAGGTCTTTTTTCGGCCTTTTTCCCTATCGTGCGGTCGATTCCCGACTCTCCACCTCCTGATGCCCATCGGTCATCGACTGCCTGCTGGGTCTTTTTTCATGACATCGACCGGTTTTTGTCGGTGCCCCCAGTGCCCGCGGACCATGTCCATCACGGACCCACACGAAATTTGCATCCTCTTCCTGGGGGCTGCACATGATGTCCGTGGGTGCCGTCTGTGTGATTAGATGACACCCAAGAGGCATTGAGCGCACCTTGAAAAAAATGGAGAAGCTTTTCGGGACCCTGAAATCCTCACTCCTGCATTGGTTTCTTCAATGCCCAAGGATCATGGGGAGCCGTCTCCTTCTCTCCCCCTTGCGACTCCTCAATCAGCACCCCCAAGGATCAGGGAGAGGGAGATTGATCCTTGGTGGTCTCTCCCCTCCCCCATACCTCGGGGTCATCGACTTTCTCGGCACCAGGGAAAGACCGGGCCAAGCATCGGAAACAATCCTGGAAGCACTGGCACCGTTCCCAATCTCAGCACGTTTCTGGCTCTGGAGCGGCAACAGTAGCCGCTGAGCTGCCATCGAAACAGCACTGGCCACCGGAGGCTCCATCCTCCAGTGCCCCCGGTAGCCCGAGGCGTTCCCCACCTATATTAGTGCAGGGCACCGTGCCACTTCGGGGACCTGGGGATGAGCCTGCGATGCCTTGTTCCCTCTATCAGTCCTGACCACTCAAGACTTTCAGGAGGAGCTGGACTGCAGGGTGCAATCGGTAGTGCTCAAAGCACTGCAAGGCGTCGAATTCCTGGTGCTACCGGCCCCATTCCGGTACCTGAGCCTCTGCCATTGTTGGCACTCCTACTAGAGTTCTGGACATCCTTCTGGGTGCCCTTCCGATGCAGCCAGTGCCCGAGGGGCCGTCGATGCCCCGTCGGCCACCAATGTCCTCCACCGCAGTGATCCCAATCCTTGGGTCCTCCGAGGATGATGAGGCCACCGGGGCCGGGCATCCTCGCCCACAGTTCTCCAAGCCACTGCCAGGTCCCTCGAGCTTGCCGTGGCCGGTGACCCCTCGATGCCAGGGGATCCATCAGTGCTGCCAGTGCCCCAGTGTTCTCCGATGCCCTGGGAGCCCAGGTTTGATATCCCTCACAGCCCTAACCCTGTGCCTCTTGCCCCTAAGGTACCTCAAGGCAGCCACCTGGACCCTTAAAGAGTTGAAAGCCAAACCTTTTACCAAACCTTGTTGCAAAAAAGAAAAAATGTGGGCCACCCGAGGCTCAGAATGGATCCACGCTTTGCTCCTTGCACCAAACCTCAAACACATCCCACACCTGCACGTATGCCAAGGAGATTAATTTTTTCCTTGTTTGCAACAAAGTGGTAACAACATTCTCCGGATACCCCTTTTCTCTCAGGCGCTTCATCTCAAAAGCCAAGCCGCAAGAGAGAAGCAACTGGCCTGATCCAAAAATATAGGACCTTGGTGCAGCAGGTTGGGAAGATGAGCCAGATGTAGAAGCCGTCCATAAGAACATAAGAAATTGCCATGCTGGGTCAGACCAAGGGTCCATCAAGCCCAGCATCCTGTTTCCAACAGAGGCCAAACCAGGCCACAAGAACCTGGCAAGTACCCAAACACCAAGAAGATCCCATGTTATTGATGCAATTAATAGCAGTGGCTATTCCCTAAGTAAAATTGATTAATAGCAGATAATGGACTTCTCCCGCAAGAACTTATGCAAACCTTCAGGCCGATACAGTAAAGTGCGGCCGCGGTTACCCTGCTTCTAACCCGCTTTCTACTCACAATTTGGCCGCATTAGTCCAACCCGCGATTCACTATCCCTTTTAACCCATCCTTACCGCTTCTTTAAATCAACGGGAAACCCTTTCCGCCCGCGGCATGTATATGGTATGTAAGTGATCGGATTAGCTATTCCCTCCCATACAGTAACATGCGCCCCAATTATCGCCTTTTTAACCTGCAGTTTTGCCGCGTGTTTAACCTGCTAATTTACCGCCTACCCCTACCCCTGCGTTAGTGTGGAGCATCAGGCAAGCCCCGGCAGAGAGAGACAGCAATAGGCAGGCTCCGGTCAAATTCGACTCGACATGTTATTTAAAGCAAATGTGAATAAAGTGCAACAAAAGTAAACTTACTGCATGTGAATGACAAACAGTCCTCTCCCTCCCCTCCTCCCGAAGCGCGCACCGCGGCTCCCCTGCTTCCTGGGGGCAGCTGGTGGCGAAAGGCGCTTCCAGCAGCCCCCGCCGGCGAAGGTGGATGAACGCACGCCTGTACGTGGGGGGGGGGATGGCAAATAAAGGAAAAATATACACATAGCAACTATCCTAAAAGTGCACTTTGAGAAAACGTAGCTTCTCCTATTTCTTTTTTTTTACTTGGAAGTTTTCTCTTACAACTGCCTGGGGATTTTTTGACCAACATTGCATCTACAGTCCTCAGTTGGTGACAATGCACCAAAGCTGTTTCTAGAATCTTGAAATCATGGGCCTTAAATATGACCATGAGATATTACCATTGCATGATGACTATGTCTTCCTCCCTCCCCCCCAGGGGCTGAAAATGGTTGCCTCTGCAGCATCTCTAGCTCCAGCCAATTTGGGGAGCAGAAGTCCTGCGTTGGAAATTGAACCCAAGACCTTCTGTATGGCAGCATGCAGAACTGCCAGTGAAGCACCAGGCTGGCCCAACCACTTTCCCCTATGCCTAAAGTTTTGTATGCAGAAACCTCTATTAAAGGGCCAATGCCACTTTACTCAGTGGCACTCATATTGCTTTTTGTTTAAAAACTGCCCTGGCTTTCTCTAGTCCCTATGTTAGCCTATATAACATTCACATCATGAGTCTCTTCTGTTTTACAGTCACAGCTTTATGCCCTCTGTGTCTCACACTTGTACTCTACACACTTTCTATATGAATGCAATTTCTAACCAGATGGCCACTCTTTCCCCTAAACCCACTATTTGGATAGATTGTTCTATACTGTGTAAATACCAGGCCATGGTATCCTAGGAGGGATGGTATGGAGAATGAAACACCCACGCTGTATAAAATTAGATGAATCTTTTGTGAAGGGAATGGTCTCCCTGATGTGAATACTGCAGATAAGGAAATGAAGGTAAGGCAAAAATGTCTTACCGATCTTTTAGAATTTTTGGAAGGTGTAAATAAACATGTGGATAAAAACGAGCCAGTTGATATTGTGTATTTGGATTTTTAGAAGGTAGTTGATAAAGTCCTCCATGAGAGTGACTCCTCAGGAAATTACAAAGTCATGGCATAAGGGCTGTGTCCTATTGTGGATCGATAATTGGGTAAAAGGCTGGAAACAGGGTAGAACTAAATAGTCAGTTTTCCAAATGAAGAAAGTCATTAGTGGAGTGCCACAGGGATTAGTATTAGGACCTGTGCTGTTTAACATATTCATAAATGATCTGGAAAATGGAATGAGCAAAATTATCAAATTTGCAGATGACAAAATATTACTCATATTAGTTAAAATGGCAGCAGATTGCGAGGAACTGCAGAAGGATCTTGTGAGACTAGGAGATTGGGTAACTGAATGGTAGATGAAATTTAATGCGGAAACGTGCAAAGTGATGCATAGAGGGAAAAATAATCCTAACTACAAGTGCATAATGCTGGGCTCTGTATGAGGAGTCACCACCCAGGAAAGGGTCTTGGAGTCCTTGTGGACAATACATTGAATTCCTCAGCTCAGTGCACAGCGGTGGTCAAAAAAGGAAATAGAATGTTAGGATTGATCTGAAAAGGAATGGAGAATAAAACGGAAATCATATTGCCTCTGTAATGAGCCATGGTGTGACAGCACCTTGAGTACTATGTGCAGTTCTGGTTGCCCCATATCAAGAAAGACGTAGCCTAACTGAAAAAGATGCAGAGGAGGGCAATAGAAATGATAAAGGGAATGGAACATCTCTCCTATGATAAGAGGCCACACAGGCTAGGATTCTTCAGCTTGGAAAAGAGACAGCTGAGAGGGGCCAGGATAGAAATTTGAAAAACCATGAGTGGAATGGAATAGGTAAATAAAGGACAGGATGCTGGGCTCCATGGACCTTGGGCTGACCAGCCATGACAAGTCTTATGTTCTTAAAATATGATTGGTGAGGGCACAGTATTTTACTTTTAATTTTTGAGCCTTTACAAAATAATGTTGGCCATTCTCTATAAGTTCAGCATAAATATGAAATTACTTTTTCCATCATCAAATATTTGTATTTTTGTTGTTTTTCTCTTACAGCCTTGTAAATGTATTTGAGCAGCCTTGTAAATGTATTTGAGCACTTTTTCAGGCTGATCCAGTATTGCCGCATGGAAAATGGGCACTCATGATTGAGTGTCCACTCTCCTACTCTGCACCGATTGACCTCTCCAAGGCACCCAATTTAATATTTAAATCAGCTACCATGGTAAAAAGGAGGCACTAGGGAAACTTGTGTACCCCTAGTGCCTCCTCGGCAGCGGATGTCCAGAGAGGTGGCTGTCAGCGGGTTAGGAACATGGATGCTCAATTTTATCCGTTTTCCTAACCGGCTGCATAGCAACAGGAATGCTTGTTAATTGAGCATTCCTTTTCCTAACCTGACCTCCGGCACACTTTAAAAATTTTTTTTATGTTTTTTAAACGTTCTCCTTTTTGTTCCTCCGACTTAATATCACCATGTTCTTCCTCTGACTTAATATCACCATGATATTAAGTCAGAGGAAGAACAAAAAAGCACTATTTTCTGCTTTCCTGTACACTTTTTGGGCTACTCAAAAATTAACACCTGCTCCGGGCAGGCATTCATTTCTGAGGGTAAAAATGTGTGCATCGGGCGCACATTTTTTTTTTTTTTTGGATCGGGGACAATAGCTAATATCCTCATCAACATACATTTATTTATTTATTTAATGCCTTTTTATACCGACATTCATTATACAGATCATATCATGTCGGTTTACAAGGACCAGGGTTATAACATTAACATAGCGAATAAAGGCAAAAGTTACAATAAAACAGGGGTAATGGAACACATTTGAATGTGATGGCTGCTATTAGCCTTGCAGGGGTTGGATGCGCGTTTGGGATGCTCTAATCCCTTTATAGCATAAGGGGTTGTAGACGCACATCCACCCACGGGTTAACCAATACACTCGGCTGAGTGCACTATATTGCATCAGCCTGTTTGTGTGTGTGGGGTAGAAGGTGGAGGTTTCAACTTTTTTTTTTTCAATTTCAGTATTGTACAGCAGGTAAAACAAGATGCATCAATGAAAATAACATCATAATATTATAACAAATTGCTATCAAAATTTCCACCCAAAGTCAATGTTGCATTTGGTTAATCTGCACAATAAGACCATAGTAATGAGTGGAGCGGAGGAGTAGCCTAGTGGTTTGAGTTCAAATCTTGCTGTTTCATGGTCAAGCCACTTCACTCTCCATTACATCCTATACAAACTTTCAGGCCTATGCAGTAATCTATACATTAAGACCTTGTGCACTGGAATTCAGCAGTTTTAATACTCAGTTTAAAAAATTTTTAAACTACAGATGCAGTTAGTTAATGCTATGCAAATACATCGGGAGTTAAAAAAAAAAAGCGACTTGAGCGTAAACTGTGCATTTGGCTGCTGCCATTTATCTAGATAAGTCCATACTTATCTGGCTAAGTGGCAACAGTAAGCCTAATTAGTCCAGACTTTTTTTTTTTTTAGTTTTTAGAAGGTTTTAAATATCAACGCAGTAGTGCTGTAAACTTAATTCCATCTGTGAGCAGGAGTTAAGTTTCAAGCACTAAGGGGCCGATGCAATAAATTTGTGTAGAAAGCGGGCGCTGAACAGTCAGTGCCCGCTTTCTTAACATGCCCCCGTCGCCACCATGCAATATTTAAATTAGGGGGTCGCATTAGCAAGGAGGCGCTAGGGGCGCTTGTCCGCCCCTAGCGCCTCCTTGCTAACGAGAACCCGATCGGCGTCGGTGGTCTGCCGGTTAGGAAAACAGATGCTGAGTTTGTCGGCATCGGTTTGCCTGAATGCCGCACAGCCAAGGGGTTCAGGAAACAGACGCTTGTCATCTGTTTCCTGCTCCCGACTGCCAGTGGGGTTTTTTTTTCTATTTTTTAACTTTATTTTGTTTTTCCTTCTACTTAATATCGCAACAATATTAAGTAGGAGGCAGTACAGAAAAACTGTTTTTTCTGATTTTCTGTACTGGTTTAAGGAGCGCTCAGCAATTAACGCCTGCTCCAACCTCTGGTGTCTACTTCAGCCACTAATACTGACTCACCAGCTGGAGACTCCAACAAGGCCCTCTAACCAGAAAGGGGAGGATAAGCAATCAAGCTCCACCCCATACATCATAGTGAAACTGAAAACAACACGAGCTTTGTCTTTCTTAGTCATCTCTTTTTCCAGGAAGTGCAGAAAAGTTTCAGAAAAATAACGTAAGATTCACTGTGGTGGGAGAGAGCAGACTGAACACATCAGGCTAGGTTGCCGCCATCTTGGAGCATCATATTTGAACACATTGAAATAAGATGCCATGGTGACTCACTTGTGGGAAACCATTATTTTGAATTATGCCCTTACTTTTTGGGGGATATCATGACATGACATACTCAGTGTGTTTTCGTCACCCAATTAAAGATGCAGATAACATCAGGACAAGAAAGGAATAACAGGGATCATGATGAAATGAATCAGATAATATATGAACCTAAGCAGGATGCCAGTCTTTATGAAATTCACAGGGCCCTTATTTGCCAAATTTGGTGAACAACATATTACCAGCAGGTTTTTTTAAGCCATGAATTTGAGTGAATTGAACATATTGTCACTAGCAGAGTTTATGGCTCAAACAGCTCCCACAGGTGGATAAATGCCAAAGATTTCAACTATAAAGCAATGAATTCAGTATTTGCCAGCACTTCTGTTGCTGGTCTGATAGATACCGAGGGAAAAGTTGGCACTTAAAATCTTTTTGGCCATATACTTAGGACTTGTTCCTTTTAACATTTATAAAACCAAGTTTGGCACTTCCTTTACTCTCATTGTCCTGGGTGGTCCGGCAGTCAGAACATGTTCCCACTGCTTTTTTTAAAATCTTCTCTTCCAAATATTCTAGAACAGATCTTCAATAAAAGTAAACCATGTTATTCAGATGCTTCCTGCAGCTGTCATTTCTCCTTTTTTCTCTATGGAACTGGAAGTGTTTACTAGTCTGATAAAGAAACCAGGAACCCCCACAATTTCTGGTTAGTCCAACAGAACAAAAGGATTCAACACCTTTTTTAACTTTGTTTCTGTCAATTGTTTTGTTCTGTAATGTTTCTGAATATTTTTCAAAAGATTTTGTGGCTTGCTGAGTCTTAGTATCTAGAAGGAGTTATGATTTTGACCTCTGAAATGTAATATATGTGACCTTCCAGCCATAAATTAGAAAGACTTTGGCCTATTGAACTTCTCAGTAATCACAGCTATTTGTCACTAGAACAGGGAAACAAAGGGAAAAAGCAAAGAGACAAAAAATAAAACACCCCAGATATCAAAGGAACCATAAGAAAGGACATGGCTAGCAGAAATGCAAACCAGATTGTTAGTGCGATCAGAGAAGAAAGTAAGGCCTCTAACACTGATATTATAATCCCCTTTGGGGACTAATAACCAGGCTCAAAACAGCATTTCTGCAGTACAGAGAGATTTTCAGAACCTGCAGGAGGGGTTGAGGCATATGGTGAAGACCATCAAGTTTACCAGAAGTGTTACCTGTTCATAGAGAGGGAGAGGAAAGGCTACACTTTAGAGATGACTTCAATACATAGCTCAAAACCATGGGTAAAGAAGTTGGTTTTAGATATATAGAAGGCTGAGGCCGCATATGGAACAGTAAATGGCTATATGGTAAAGATGGCCTGCATCTTTACCATATAGCCATATAGTATCCTAAGAGAGAAATTCAGATGTTATGTTATGAGATATGTTGACAGGCATTTAAACTAGAAGATGGGGGTGGCATGTGGAAGCCAATGGAATTGGGATCTCAACCCAGACAAGCACATATAGACGATGGGGAAAATTGTTACGAGCGCGCGCGGGCGCGGTCGTCTCGGGCGGGTGGTGAGCCCTTGGGCCACGGCAGGACCCCAGGAGGAGCCCAAGGCCACACCGTGGGAGGTGAGCTGAGCAGGCATGGTGAGCCAGGCAGGCAGGAACAGAAGCAGGAAGTCCGGCCCTCAGCCGGACCTGCACGCCCATGGTAGCCAACACGGGGCAGTTGACTAATGAACGGTCCTCCGACTGTTCCCGGCCCTTTCGGACCTGCCGCAGGGAACGGCAATGGGCAGCAGGCCGGGCAGAGGCGAGGGTAGACAGAGTCCTTAAACAGAAGACATCAGACGGGGCAGAAGCAGGCTGAAGCAAGACGGAGACATCAGGACAAGGGCTGAAGCGAGACACAGGAAAGGTCCAGGCGAGCAGGAACTCCGATGCTGGGATACTCACATCCGAAGCCCCCTCGGCTGGCAGAAGCTCAAGAGCCCGTGGGACGAATCCCTCCTGTTGGCCACTCCAGGGCCCAACAGGACAGAAGGCTCAGGAACCAGGTCAAGGCAGAGACAGGTAGACATCCGGACAAGGGCTGAAGCAGACACTGTAGACAAGGCTGGACGGGAACATTGCACTGTCCATCAGGGCGCCCTACTCAGCCCACCCGTGGGACTGAGTCGCGGACCACCCTGTCCCAGACGCGCCCTACACAGCCTAGGAAGGCTGGTCGCGGACCACGCTGAGAAGGAGGGCGCGGGGAAGACCCAGGCGAACAGGAACTCCGATGCTGGGATACTCACATCCGAAGCCCTTTCGGCTGGCAGGAACAGGAGCAGACAACAGGCACACGTCAAGGCAGACATCAGGAAACATGGAGGACCTGGACTGGCAAGGTTACAGACGACTGTAATGCTCAATCTGCAGGCCGAAGACAAGCAGGAGTCAGAGTCACGGACCGGAGTCAAGGCAGGCTGAAGACAAGCAGGAGTCGGAGTCACGGACCGGAGTCAAGGCAGGCTGAAGACAAGCAGGAGTCGGAGTCACGGACCAGAGTCAAGGCAGGCTGACGACAAGCAGGAGTCGGAGTCACGGACCGGAGTCAAGGCAGGCTGACGACAAGCAGGAGTCGGAGTCACGGAGGACCTGGATCGGGAGAGGCCACAGGCAACTGTGTAACCCAATCCGAAGGCCGAAGACAAGCAGGAGTCGGAGTCACGGACCAGAGTCAAGGCAGGCTGACGACAAGCAGGAGTCAGAGTCACGGACCGGAGTCAAGGCAGGCTGACGACAAGCAGGAGTCGGAGTCACGGACCGGAGTCAAGGCAGGCTGACGACAAGCAGGAGTCGGAGTCACAGAGGACCTGGATCGGGAGAGGCCACAGGCAACTGTGTAACCCAATCCGAAGGCCGAAGACAAGCAGGAGTCGGAGTCACGGACCGGAGTCAAGGCAGGCTGAAGACAAGCAGGAGTCGGAGTCACGGACCGGAGTCAAGGCAGGCTGACGACAAGCAGGAGTCGGAGTCACGGACCGGAGTCAAGGCAGGCTGACGACAAGCAGGAGTCGGAGTCACGGACCGGAGTCAAGGCAGGCTGAAGACAAGCAGGAGTCGGAGTCACGGACCGGAGTCAAGGCAGGCTGACGACAAGCAGGAGTCGGAGTCACGGACCGGAGTCAAGGCAGGCTGACGACAAGCAGGAGTCGGAGTCACGGAGGACCTGGATCGGGAGAGGCCACAGGCAACTGTGTAACCCAATCCGAAGGCGAGGTGCAAGTGAACAGACAGTCCTTAAGTACTGGAGGTAGAAGGCAACTCCCTGGGAGGAGCTTGCCAGGACCGCCCAGCGCTGGTCCTATAACTAGGGTAGAGAGCTGCGGGCCAGCCCCTAGGGAAACGGGCGTGGCTGGAAGCAGGAAGTCCAAACGCTGAGGCTTGCAAGCCACAGACATGCCTCAGGAGCAGCTAGGCCTCTCGGCCCTGGAGCAAGTCCTGGATGATGCGCAGGTGAGGCCCTGGCTTCAAGGCGGCCTCTGGGGAAGGTAAGAGACCTCCTGCAGCGCAGCAGCAGGGGGGATCGCAACAAAAATAACAAAAGAAGTCAGCTCAGTAGTCCATTCTTCAGCAAATGGGAAGAAGAGGTGACTAGGAGGATCAGCAAGTAAAGGAGAAACAGCTGGAAAGCTTTGAGCATAAATGCTTATAACCTAGATAGTAAAATTCCAGTTCTGCAGGCCCTAATGGTAGAGGAAAACTTAGGCCTGGATTTTCTAAAATCGCAGGGCTTTCTGAATCGCACGGTAACGGGGGGAAGGCGAAGCGGGGGGGCGGGCCTGTGAAAGCCGGCAGCGATCTCCCCACCGCAGTGTTATCGCTGCCGGCTTTCACACCCAATAGCGCCACCTTTTCACCGCCAGTGAAGTTTCTGCAGCATCTGCCCCGATGCTGCCCCGACTCCTCCTCTTCCAGTGCCAATGCCGCCTCGACTCTGCCCCTATCTAGCTATCGCACGCGAAATGGGACTTTTCGCATGCGATAGGGATAGAAAATGACCCCCTTAATTTGCTATTATTGTTGCGGTCCTGGCCGCGAGCACTGCAGCCAGGCCCTTACCTCTTGATTCCCGGACCTGCTCCCACCTCCAGAGTTCTGGCTTGTGGCCTGGTTGGCGGCGTCCCCGCTGGGGCAGCGCCGACATGAAGCTGCCAGTGGACGCCCTGCTCCTAGCACGCGTGCGCGCCACTTGGACGCCTTTGTGGCCCGTTTCCCGCCAGTGCCGACTCCGCCCAATACCTGACGTCAGATGCCGCGGCCTTCATAAGCCGGCTGCGGCCATCCAGCCTTTGCCTTGCAACGGGTTAGCATTCTGGTTTTCTGTTGCGTTGCGCCCCGGAGTGACCCGTTTGGCTACATCACTCCGTTCCTGCTACAGTACCTGCTTGGTTCCTGCCTGGTTCCAGTACCTGAGTCCTGCTATTTTTCCTGCCTGGTTCTAGTACCCGAGTCTTGCTACAGTTCCTGCCTGGTTTCTGTACCTGAGTTTTGCTACAGTTCCTGCCTCGTTCCAGAACCCGTACCCAGTTACAGTATCACTACTGTTCTAGTCTGGTTCCAGTTACCTGTCCTGATCCACAACCCGCCTAAGTCCCAGCGGCCGGGCCCCTACGGGCTCCTCCCGGGGGAGCTTCGGCTTCCAAGGGTGAAGTCACCTAAGTCCCAGCGGTTGGGCTCCTACGGGTTCCTCCCGGGGGAGCACCAGCTTCCAGGGTGAAGAGCATCTATGTCCTGCCTGAACATCTGTCTCCCGGCCTGCTGTTCATCAGAGACATTGTCCATCCCTTCCTAGTCTCCAGTAGAGATGTGAATCGTGTCCTCGATCGTCTTAACGATCGATTTCGGCTGGGAGGGGGAGGGAATCGTATTGTTGCCATTTGGGTGTTTAAAATATCGTGAAAATCGTTAAAATCGTGAGCCGGCACACTAAAACCCCCTAAAACCCACCCCCGACCCATTAAATTAAATCCCCCACCCCAAATGCCTTAATACTTCATCAACTTTGGGAGGGAAGTACTTACTTGCCCTAAACCAATGGCAGGAAAACCGGCACACTAAAACACCCTAAAACCCACCCCGACCCTTTAAATTAAATCCCCCACCCTCCCGAACCCCCCCCAAATGCCTTAAATTACCTGGGGGTCCAGCGGCGATCCGGAACGGGCTCCTGCAATTGAATTGTGTTGTCTTCAGCCGGCGCCATTTTGCAAAATGGCGGCTGCAAAATGGTGCCGGCTGAAGACAACACAATTCAATTGCAGGAGCCCGTTCCGGACCGCCGCTGGACCCCCAGGTAATTTAAGGCATTTGGGGGGGGTTCGGGAGGGTGGGGGATTTAATTTAAAGGGTCGGGGGTGGGTTTTAGGGGTTTTAGTGTGCCGGTTTTCCTGCCATTGGTTTAGGGCAAGTAAGTAAGTTCCTGCCCTCCCCCTTCCCCCGATTTACGATTTTTTAACGATAAATCGGGGGAATTGGTATTGTATCGTGGCCCTAACGATTTTTGACAATTTAAAATATATCGGACGATATTTTAAATCGTCAAAAAACGATTCACATCCCTAGTCTCCAGCAGGTCGGCCCAAGGGTCCACTAAACTGAGATCCCACAACAGATTGCAAGGCCATGGACTCAGCGGATGCGCCTGTTCCCTTGGATCTGCCAGGGTTGGCCCAGCAGCTGCAGTATCAGCAACAATACCTCGAGGTCCTCACTGGTTCTGTAGGGGAGTTGTCGGCCCGACTGGATGCCCGGGCCTCTTCTGCCCCAGAACCAGCACCCGAGGGCCAAGATTGGTCGGTGACTCAGCTGCCAGCACCCTCCCACTACTCTGGTGATTTAAGGACCTGCCGCGGCTTCCTGAACCAATGTTTTATACGGTTCTCCTTGTTGCCTCGGCAGTTTCCCTCGGATGCGGTGAAAGTGGCATACATCCTGTCCTTGCTTGATGGGAAAGCCTTGATATGGGTTTCTCCTAGGGATGTGAATCATTTTTCAACGATTAAAATTATCGTCCGATAATTTTAAAATCGTCATAAATCGTTAAAGAACGCGATACAATAGGAATTCTAATGATTTATCGTTAAAAAATCGTTAATCGGGTTAGTACGCACTAACGGGAGTTAGTGCGCACTAACCGGGAGTTAGTGCGCACTAACAGAAAATGATACAAATTGACACTTTTCAGGTCAGTTAGGAATGAATATGTATTCCTATTGGCTGGCTGCCCTCTTATTTATTGATGTTACCAAGGTTCCCACTGAGGTGATGGTTGGGGGGATGGGAAATTGAAACAGTTGGTAGACAAAAAAAGTAATGTAATCAGTCAATGTGACTAGAACTTGTGCCCTATCCCTGATACCGGGAGTGTTGTGATCTTCCAGCATGCAGTGCCATATCCCTGATACCGGGAGTGTTGTGATCTTCCTGCACGCAGTGCCCTATCCCTGATACCGGGGGTGTTGTGATCTTCCTGCATGCAGTGCCCTATCCCTGATACCGGGGGTGTTGTGATCTTCCTGCACTCAGTGCCATATCCCTGATACTGGGAGTGTTGTGATCTTCCTGCACACAGTGCCCTAACCCTGATACCGGGAGTGTTGTGATCTTCCTGCATGCAGTGCCCTATCCCTGACGTCTGGCTGCCGCGGCGTCTGCCTGCTGTCCTCTCTGGCGTCCCTGGTCTGGCTTGGGCGCTGCATTCCGCCATGTTGTTCAGCTACCATAGGGCGCGTGCGCCGCGCAGCCCTGCTTCTTATTCCTTCTTTGGTGCGAACCTCAGGGGCGTCCCCCTGTGATGATGTCACGCATCCCGGATACAAAAGCCTACTCTGTTTGCTAGCTATTCGAGTTAGCAAGGTGAAGGAACTCCTTACGGTGAAGGGACTCCTTACGGATGGGATTCGCTCTCCATACCTAGTTACTCTGTCTCTCTTTAATTGGACTTAGTCTATCGGGGTACCCGCTCCTCGGGGGCCTCTCTCTTTTCCTTTCAGAAAACTGTTTAGAAAGAATAGAACCGGTACTCGCTTCTCGAGGGCCCAAGTTCCCGGACTTGCTGCCTGAGCTCACTTCTGCTTGGAAGAACCCGCTGCCTACACCATCAGTGAGTTACCATCTATATTCTCTCAGAGCTGTTCCCTGGAACCAGGTACTCGCTCCTCGAGGGCCTGCCTCTATTCCAGCTTCTGTGTTACCTTCCGGGAGAAA